>NC_135062.1:14800000-16042148 GCF_051401765.1 Calliopsis andreniformis
GGTCTATTTTTTAATCAAGTCTTTGTATTTTACTCTTAGTCACTCACTTGGAGTCTACATGGATTTTTATTCGATTCTTGAAATTTAATTCCTGAATTATTGTAATGGGTTTTCATTGTAACTCTTGTAAACTACGAGACTAAGTCTTGAGTCAATTCCCATTTGAAACAAGAATCTCAGGCCTTCAAAATTATAAATACAACAAGCAGTGTTCGCTCCTAACATTTTCAGAATTTTTTTAATATTTTTAAAGACAGTTCTCATATATGAACACCCATAAAAAATCTAAAACAGTTCATTATGATATTAAGGAAGACATTGCAGGAAAATTATACTTCCTTCATGAGAAAGGAAAAAACGAAACATTTTTTGGTAAAAAAACGAACATCTGCGAGCCGGGGTTGGTTTATGACGAAGGGGCTCGTAAAGGGTCACAGTCGGGTAACAGGTAAAGTCTGCAAGACCAATCCGTCGGAAGTGGTCATAGCGAGCCGTCGGATACGGGCCTTTGACTGAAGTCAACCGTTTATGCTCAGCTTGACCTCGTAAACCCTACAATTGCCCATTTTGGGGTTTCTGCTTCTTCTGTCGTGTCCCTCATTGAAGCTAGACTTTTTTTTTCGCTGCCAAGGACGACGTCCGTTTGACGACTAGCAGAAACTGTGGGGTTAAGGGAACAAGAGTTAGTTTGGCTCAGACCAACGCGCCTTGAACAACGTCGTCTTTGCTTCATCGAGAAAGTTCTATTCCTTGTTGTCACACCATTTTTATATAATTGTATTTCAATTGTGAAATGATTGAGTGCGAGCGTGAACGTAACGAGTTAGCGTCACATATGCGTTATATTCAAGCTGCTCCTTGAGTGAAAGTGTTTACAAGGTGTTAAGGAATTTTCTGGAACAGGTTTTAGTGTTTGCACCAGAGGCAAAGTTAACGTAATTATGATTGTGTTGAGTGACACCCTGTGACCTATTTACCAAAAGCGATTCCACCCCAGAGTACTTCAGAAGACTTGAAGAAGCGCCAAGAGGGTGAGTGAGTAAATAAAATTCACTTAGAACATCATAGTTATATATAATAAATAATTATGAGTAAAACTTTTTGAAGTATTCCCAGTAAATTCACTTTCTCGGCTCAATGATCGAGCTTGTCTCAGAATATTCTGGAAAGACAGTATGACCTCTGAAAGCGGCAATAAGATAACGCGTTATTATCAGTGACGTATCGTGGTCGACAAGACGACCGTCGATCATCGACTTCCTCGAAAAGTGTCCTACGGTTGCAGAGATAATCACATATTTCTGCTAAGCAGCGTTCGATGCAAATGCGCGTTAATAATATGTTCGAATTAGTTCTTAACAACAAAACTAGTTAAAGTGCAAGGCGTATAAAACGTGGGAATTACGAAGATGGTGTTTCTAAGCCTACGGATTCACTCGAATTATGTTTCATCTGAACTATCTTAGACGAGGTACAAGACACTCTACTACTACAGACCTAAACTTCACGTTTACTTAGCTCTACTACCAATTACGCTCTGAACCAATTTTTCATGCATGTATCTTCAGCAAGACTTTGTTATTTCTTCCCACCAGCTCAATCACCGAGTTCAATTCTTACCCTCGAAACACAGACAAAACTTATAACGCCACTTGGAAGAACTTTTTCAAATATCGATCCTCACTACTCTAATTTCTATCCACAGATTTGTTCTATGCAACATTTGTAGAGCATATTTCGCTCGTAACTCAGGGTATGAAAAACTACACGACGGTAGGGGCCATTCGTGACACGGGCAGGACCCGTTGGCGTTGAGGCAGGTCAAGAACTCGTTGCCATATCAATATACTTAAGTGAAATGATACGAGGCAGCCGTAAAAGCCGACAGTAATGACGCATTAGGGGGTTGCCGGGCCGATTTAGTTGGCTATCAAACAAAAGCCAACTTTTACCGAATGCCGTGCGAGGCCAAGGCGGAGGCGCGCGTTTTAAAAGGATCGAGTCGAAAGAGCGCCCGCGCCCCCGGGCCATTTATACCTGACGTTTTATGCGTTTTATAGGCGCGACGTGCGTCTCGTGTGCCAAACGGCACATAAAAGTGCAACCAGATTGCACGTTCCCCTCGTAACCGCGTTACGGATTATTCTCGAAACTTCGCACCTTTCAGTCGAAGCGGGAACTCTCTCCGCCGACGATTTCGCGATGAATTTTAATGGCGGAGAAGCTGTTCGCTCACTCGGTCTGATAACGATTCAGGGAGATGCACGATACATCACGCTCCCGTATTTCATTGGATAGTATTTCAATCGATCTCGAATAAATTAGCGAAAAGAAATGGCACCGCCATGTATTGCCGCCAACGGGAGTTAAGTGATACTAAATTATCGGATAATCGTGGCATTAAGAGTCTCAGAGATTGACGGCGGGAGACTTATTTCGTGAGTAATTGCTCCTCGATATTCTCGTATTGATTCGCTGCGAACAGTGTGAAATAGTCGAATGTGTCGCTTTGATTTGCAAAGTTTGAAAGGTTGAGACACATCTGATTGGAACGTATGAAAGTTGTTACTTCTCTAGAAGAATATCAACTCTGGGACACAAACGTTATGTAATACTATCCTAAGAAAGGATTCATAGAATTTATCATGCTTGCTGTGAATTCACAGAGAAAGTAAAAGTTCTTGTGCAGGTACTATAAAAATCTGACGAACCAGAAGACGAATACCGTCAGTACCAGCAGCTATAATAACAATTGATTGCACACTCTACCCAAAGGAAAACAGATGATGAATATTTAGTGTGATAGCAACAATAGATTATCAACGCCATAAAACGTGACCTGGATAACGTTTCGAGTGGCATTCGGAATCGTAAATACAATCGCGATACAACATCAGTAAGCGTGCTTTTCCGCTGGAACGAAGAATGCTCTCGATGCGGGGGGTTATGCAGCTAACCAGCTTTTATAAACCTGACATTGCATTCGCATTTATCACAGCCTACTGCGTAATCTGTTTATCGCGATAAACGGTGCCGAGTGAAAAATCTTTCAGAAATGTATCGTTAAAGAGATCTGATTGGACGTATAACACGGTGGGGTGTACTGTGCTCACGATTTCGTTACGTTCGCGCTCGTTCCAAGATATCGACCAAACGGGACGACGAGGATTTATGTTCGCTTCCGCACGCGCGAAAAGGAAAGACAGAAGGGAGAAAGCTGAAGCAGAGATTGATGGGATCAATATGCAGTAAGTCTGAACAGCGCGTTTCGGGGCTAATGGCGGAGACGCGCCAGGAAAAACTGCAACATTTTTGGTCGTCTGGAATGCTTCTGCAGGGGACCGTGACTTCATCGAGTCGAGCAGAAAATCTTTGCGGTTCGACCTGTTTCAATTATCGAGAGAAGAACGAGCCATAAAAACGTAATACAAGCTCGAAGAAGGAAGTTGACGCACGCCCTCGATCTGATACAAATTCGTCGAATTTATTACGAAGCAACAAGGTGCTTCGAAGCGGCACGGTACGCGGATATTACGAGGGACGAAAACGAAATTTCAATTGGACCCTCGGGGCGGGTGCAAAAACAGTGGAATCTCGATGCTTATCGATTTTAATTCGATCCTTTACTCAGTGAGAATAAAAAAGGGCGGTAATCTCGATTCGTATCACCTGTACGATGTATCGTGACATGACAGGACTGGTTTTACGGTGCACGCCCAGACGAAATTCGATTTAGGCACGACTTCGGGTGTATGTTCCAACCAATTTGCAAATCGTGAAGCGAGAAATGTGATCGAGTGAAAACGATAACCGCAGTAAATAATACTGATTCGCGAGTAAATCGGGGGCCATAACAAATCACCTATTTTTTTCACACTCGGGTATATGAGCGTAAAAAGATTCTGTTTGTTGAATAAAATTGCTCGAAGTGTTCAAACTCGACGAATCAGAGTTTTACGAGCGATAGAGGGGCCCCGACGACAATTTCGCTGTATCGTTTATTAATTGTTCGAAATGCGCATCAAATTAGTTGAGCTCGTAAACGATACGTCACGTATTCGATTTACAATCGCGCCGCTCGCGATGGAATAAATTAAGGCTGCCGCGATACTATCGTTCGCATAATAAATGCCGCGTTATCGAACGCATACATTCGAGATATTAGTCTCGGATGCGTATATAGGTGAAAGCGAACCGATTAATCGGGGGAAATTTTTCAACCGTAGCGCCGGCGGATTAATGAATTTATAAAATATAGCCGCCATATTGAAAACGGTATAATATCGGAGGAAATTGATAGCCAGGACAACCAATTACGGAATAGAGGTCATAAAATTCGCTTGTTTTAACCCGTGGAATAAGCTCTCGACTCGACGAAAAATAAAATCGCGCGAGAGGATGTTCCCTCTGCGGCAGGAGGGCGCTGATGTTCTTAAATACGTCCCTGTTAGGTTCGTTAAAAATGAGGCATACGGCGATAGAATACGAGCATAAAGAAGAGACGCCGATTGCCCGCCGAAAAGGATATTGCAAAGTCGGGGAGCGAGAGATTAAACCACGCTTCGAATTCGAATCTATAAGTGTTTTGCTCCTCCGGGAATCGGGCGGCGGCACGTGTCAAAGGGTGGAAGAAGAAGAAGAAGAAATTCAGCGACGCCGGCGGTAAAGCGCAAGCGCGAACTGCGACGGAGTTATTCGAAGCTGGAGCGCGCGCGAGAGAGACGCCGATTGAATTCAAGATGGCTGCCCGACTCCCTCCATGTCGCGTCTCCCACCGCCACGACGCTCGCCACCGCGGCTGCCTCGAGGAGAAGCGAGCCAGCTCGCGCATCGCTGCCCAGAAACGGGTACACACAATCGCATGCTGTTTCGTCTACACTTACCCCACATATTTTTAAACTTCTTCTCGCTGCTTCCTTTTTTTCCACAGACGCGACACTCGCTGTTTCGGCAGTTTCGCTGACCCCTGACGCCGTGCGCGCAAGCCTTCCGAGATCCCTCGTCATTCTTCCTCGTCGTCGTCGATTTTCTCCGAAAAGTCACGCACGAAAATGTATCACTGCGCGCTCCCGACGCTCGGCGCAGCGCGACGCGGCTCCGCGAGGGGTGTAGGATTAAAGATAGAGGAGGGGAATGGCGACAAGGGCGGGTTGCGAGGTTACAGAGGGGAAAACGGAAATTTCGAATCTCCTGCGCTCGTGCGATGGAAATAACGAGATACATTCTACCTTTACACTTTAACGCGTTATGGTCTGGCGGTTTAGTACACTACTAGACGCTCTGGACTGTAAAATTGATAGAAAAGAGGTTGAAGAAATGAAAAACGTCTGGCGCCGGTAGACGTTAGAAAAAGTACTACCCTAACTGCTCTATATGGGCACTAGAGGTCACGTGAGCTATTTCAATATGGTGAATAGAGTCCATCGCGTTCAGAAAACCAATTCCTCATGAGTAATGTTCTTATGTGTCTCTATGTAGGGTGACTAGACGCCTTAAATTCGTCGGAATAGCTTGAATTTTCCACAGGCAATTTCAAACAAACACATTTATTCCCAAATTTTTAGAGCAAACTGTATTCTTACCATGATTCTGCAACTAGCAATTGTTCTCTTTACAAAAAATTAGTATACATAACCAACAAATTATTCCATCTTAGAATCTTTCAAATAAGGAATCTGGTCACCTCATCTGTACCCTTAAGGTTCTCCAGAAAATACGCTCGGCAAAGTCAATCGAATTCCCTTTGCAGGTGCGAGAGAATCCGTGTCGTCGAGAAGCCCCATGATAGAGGTAGCGTGCGAGAAACAAAACAGTATCGATCGTTAAGACCATCGCGAAGCGGCAGTTCGCTCGTCTTCCGAAAGGCTCGTAGAAAATTTCCTAAATCGCACGGCAATAGTCGAGATTCTTACCTGAGTCAAAGAGGCGGTCTAAGCATAGGCAAAGGAGGAAAGGACAGGTAGAGGAGAGCGAGAGAGACGAGACGGAGGAGGCTGCGACAGATGGACCGTGCGCGGGAAGGTGGAAGGAGAATACTAAGATGGCTGCCGCGTGAGCGCGACGTACGCGTCGCGTGCAACGACAACGTGGGTGAGCCAACGGGTGCCCGAAGTGGAAGTGCGAGCCATAACTCGGTGATTTTTCCTCGGAAGTGAATTCCATTCTGGTCGACGGGTTTCGTTCAAAACGTTTTCGTAAACCGAAGAGAAAACGCAGCGCGGCGCACGGCCACGCCCTTGGCACGAGGCAGCCATCTTGCGTGTCAGCTGAGCGCGACGCACCACGGTAGTCAGTGTTGCAACCTTAGCAACCATCGCGCGATTTACGCTGCCTGTACGCCTTGCCAACATTGGCTGACGCTGCCGATCAGGTACATTTATTGTATTTTCATACTTCTTGCGCTGTTTTAATGTTCGTTCGTACCTAGTAATTGAAAGGTACGTTGAAACTCTATGGTTTAGATATTAGAAATAAGTAGGTGAACCTTTTTTGGTGTGATAGAGTAGAAAGATGTAGGTTAGTATTTTTTTTTTGCAATATACTCTTCATGTGGTCCCATATTCATTGACTTTCAATGCAGGGTTACGTAGCTTTTGCCTTTAAATAAGGCAAAAGTATTATTTGTATAGAATTAAAGACTGTGAATAGGCAGAGTCAATGTGGTTTTTGTGGTTTTTTTACAATAATGTGTATATAGCTAAATGTGGTATATCTATGAAAATGATTTGAGTAGTAGAATAATGAAACGTTATGGAGAATATAAAGCTTTACAGTCGTGGTTAAAATGGAACTTTGCAGCTGAAGTCTACCATTTTTAAGCACTTTTTCTGAGCATCCTGTTAAACTGCAGATTTTGCACTCGTTAATAATTTATAATGTAACCTTACCCTGGCGTTGATTGTGGTGTATCACCCTTTGCCAGGAGTGGAACAATAACAAAATTGTATTTATTGGTATTACACATGGAATTTATTACTCGACTGAAATCGAAAGCATTCTCCTGCTATTTCTTCGATTGTATTTTTAACCGTTCCTTTATCCTTATGGCGCAAGCGGCGCAGTTTTTAAAAATAAATGCACTCGTGTTTTTTCTTTTTTGCCAAAACAGAAACAAATGATCGCGACGTTGAGCCCGGATTACGTTTGTTGATTTATCCATTTATTTTCACCGACATAAGAGGGGCCCGATATCATCGCGTTTTAGCAGACCACGAAACATATCCACTTACACTTCATTGCCTATCAAGCCGAGTACTTTAGCTTGAGTTTCATGCTGCCTCTCGTCTCCGCAGAAACTTATAAACGTGTTATATATCAGATAAATGTTTTCCCCGTGCGCATAGCCACCGTCGTGTTTGCTTACAAGTAGCAAAAAGTAAGCCTAGTAAATATTCGCCGATCCCAGATAAACTCATCGGTGAAATTCCAGTAAACTTGGCGATTTCGCGATAGCTTGTTCGTCTTTTGCTCATGAATTTCACACGGCTTCTTATTTCTTCTCTTGCGCCATATTATTTCTCGCGTGATTAAATCGAAACTCACACATATGATTATGAGGAAACATTGTAAAATATCCATCAGAGTTCAATCTCAAAAGTATCCTATTTAGATACTAGTAGATACTATATTAAATATTAAGTCTTGAGAAATCGAGTCGATTTCACAATGAAAGTTTATCAGTGTTTACAAAACATTGCGTACTATTCAGTAGAAGTGTAGTAAATAAGTTTGGGATAGTATACCACGAGATGGAAATCACAGAAGGTCAAAATAGGCTGAATAAAATGAAAAGAGGGGAAGATAGTGTTAGCGAGGGTATCATGTTTTGCCGTTTCTCGGCGTGGTCTGCGTTTTCTCTCTCCTCCTTTTCGGCTCGATCCAGTGGCCTCTCTCGGTACTTCTTTAGATCAAGCACATTCCTGAGACTCCTCTTGGCCCCGATGAACCCGCTTGATGAAAAGCTACCAGCCCACGTCGCCACTCTTATGTACACCACGTACCCTACACGACCCTCTCCGAGCCTACGCGCGGGATATCTAGGAGCATTGGTCTAACCCGATAATCCACGACTTCTGTTTCGCGATCCTATCTCACCTCTATTGTTTCTATGATCGCATGTACAGTTAACCGCAGAAGTCGTCCGTAATATTACAAAGTCTAAACCGGACGGTTCCGCGATATGCATCGTTGTTTCTTCCGAACCAAGAGGTGCTTTGAATTTCTTTCTATATTTTTCTCTGAAATTCTTTACTGTATTACTTTGTGGCTAGGACCTTACTATGTAGTACTTCAGTTATTCCTACCTATAGAAACATAGTGTTATCGAACGGGTGCCATTTTTTAAACGCAAGAATATTACATAAAATGAATATCACAGTAACGTGAGCCATTAAATAAAATTGCTCGGTTTAATAAAAAGCATGGGAGTATCCATCTCCTACAAGTTCGTTGCGTCTCATCAAAATTGTTATGCTTCTTTTTGCAAGATGGTACGTTGTTCAGCTACGCACCGGAAATTCGTTTACGCATCCACCTATCTGGCTAATCTGAAACGTTCAGGCGTCAGTCACTTCTTGTTAGCGCCTAGGGTTATCGCGTACAACGTCATTAATGTGCACATCACGGCGGCGCATTAAGTAGATAGACACAGCCGAGCAACGTGTAGTAATTACAGGAGCATTGCGCGTGGAATCGCGATGCTCTTTTCATCTGGTCTCGTTCTCTCGTTTCACTTTCGTACGGCTACCAGTTCGCTGGGAAATTTTGAATAATTGAACGATGAGGCCTCGTCGCGACGCATGGGAACTGGCCCGGTTCTCTATAATACCGGTCAAACTTGTACTATAGATCGTCCAGCGTACAAAGTGAACATTATTAGCTATTGACTTTTTGCGTTAAGTATACAATGAACGTCGTTTATGATAAGCTCCACTTCCCTTTTATTATGCTTGACGGAAATATCCTAGGATGAATAGCTGTTGTACCGTGCTTCCCACTGAGAGCTTTACCTGTTATGAAATTTCCAGTGACCAGAGTAAAGAGAAGTCCTAATGTCGCCGATTTGCATGGCAGATTAGGGAAATTAGGTGGGCGTGCCACCTGGTGGTAGTTCTGTCCAAACATTGCGGCACGCCTATTTACCTTTACTTGGCTTACCTACCTGCTTGCACTTACTTAAGACCATCCAAGAAATGATTATACGATATCCCCTCGTATTTGCCCCCACGATTCAGGTCAGAAGTGTCGGGTAGAGAAGCTTTGTTGTAATCCAAGATACATTCTTGTTATCTTTCTGATGAGAGTTGGTTATAGACAATGTAGCAATCTGAAGATCGAGGTTTTTGATAAAACCATAAAGTATATTCTTGCACGTTTTCCATTGATATCTAATATTTGCTCACGATTTTCTATCATGTTCTTCGCTCTCGTTAACTTGAAAGATGTGTAGTGCATTGCAAAAGTGCTTTTCTTGCATATTTATACATATTTATTTCTAACTAGAATTTTTGATAAAAGAAAGGCACGCCCACGACTTTCTAGTAGTAGATAAAAGGATACCCGAAATATTTGGAATGCTCCAGCGGACGTGACGGTGGCCATTGCTATGCTAAAGTAGTCCAGAAAAAGCGATAGCAGTGCCGTAGAAAAATGCAAGGGAACTGGTAAAGTGTGGTGGCCTAATCGCATGAAATATCGAGGCACTTGATAACTCGGTGCGCGATCACAGGGATAGAGAAACGCGTAATAACGAAGCGTTTACAGAGCCAACCGCGGCGATTTCATTATCCCTACGGTTCAGCAATTTACGGACCATTACGGCAAAGTCCTACAGGCTATACTGGGCACGAGATAGCCACGTCGTACCATCCATTATTCATCACCCACTTCTCTCTTGGCCTCCGTACGTACAGTCTCGCTCGTTGACTTGCGCGCCCCCCTCGCCTTCTTCCCCTTGTAAATCTTCCATCGCGACACAGATTTTTTACATTACCGCTCCTTTTAATTAGCCACTGATGCCGCCATTGTTAAGATTCGAAACCCCCTTTTTTCCTCTCCCTTTTTGTTTTCCCGGGAATTTAAACCGCGTCGGACTTTATTTCGTCTCTTATCGTTTTACTCGACTCGCTTATCTTAACGTATTACGATGACACTCTCGCATTACACAATGAAATATTTAATTCATAGGGGAGCGAGCGAAGTAACTTTCTCGTAGACAAAATCCAAATATTTTTGATGATTTTCTTGGGTGTCTATCTCACCCACGCTATAAAGTGTTTCAGTCTTTGAGAAAGATTTACGAAGGTGTAGCAAATACTATTTATAGACAGAGATACAGCCGAGTTCAATTAAAGATGGAACGTCGAGGGAGTTTGAGTCATTTGTGCTATGTTTTAATGGACTTCTTTTGTATCGGGATAGCTTACTGGTTTTAGTATAATCTATTTTAACATTGTCGGAGACTGTCGTGTTAGAAGGTTCGCCATGCCAAAGTTTTCTAGCCAGCCTTGACCTTGACGATGATGAAGAATGTCGGGCAAGAAAGCCTACGACCGATCCGAGGGCGGAGTTGCTAGGGAAGAAGGTATTCTCTGTACAAACTTCCAAGTCACTCCCTCTTCCTTTGTATCGATTGCTGTTCTTCCTAATTTGTTAAGGAACCACACAAAATCTGTAGTTTAATATTTTTTCTGCTGAACTTTCTATATTTTGTCAATAATCCAAAAATAATGCACTAAAAAAATGTCCATTTAAATAATATTTTCATAAATTCTAAAAATAATTTTAGTATAATTCATTGTCAGGTAGCAATTGTTGAAAAAAATTTGCACTGATAATTATTGATAGTTTTTGTAAGCTTTAGTTTCGTTACAAAGCTAGCGATGCCGACCCAGAGAGTTATTTCAAAGGCGGAGTTGTGAGTGAAGGCATCTCGGCTACAAAGACCCGAAGTCCTCCCCTTTTCTTTCGAACACGTCCCCTTCCTAGAACGTCCTTAAATCTCGTCCTCGCCCCTTCTAACCGACCACCATGAAGAAGATCATGATGGTGGATCCTGAAACGATCATTCGAAAGAAAGACACTCGCTCGAATTCGCCACGGGTCGCTTTTAATAAAGACACTTTTCATTTTTTTTTTCTGTTTCCCTTTTTGTGCCTGAAAGCTCTCGACGATACGCTCAGTGCCATTTTCTACGGGTTACGGTACAGTTATTGTTTTCTAAAAGGCCATTTTCTTCTGGCCGGGGCAGAAGGGATGATTAACGAGATCTCCCAACGTGCACCAAATGACGATTCATTCTAAATTGAAATTTTCTACTACCTGAAGGGGAAATTATTTTTTTACGACGTTATTCTTTCAAATTGCTTACGATACAATAATTATATTACATAGTGCAGACTGAGAGTGATAACCTATTTTAGCTTTCTGATTAAAGGAAAGAAGATATGTGTAATAATTGCTTAGTTAGTTGCTGTGTACATAAACGGAGGAAGTAAGATGGTTTTGATTACATGATTTGAAGATTTCTTCTCCCATTATCGATGTTGCATAAACACACAGATATAATCATATGGAAATGTTGAAATAAACTTTATCCCCTAAATGCATGTAATCGTTATACTTTAGATTCTCTGTTTCTAAATTGATTTCAAGTAAAATAAATGCTCCTTCAAGCCCTTAGCCCCTATATTCACATAGAATAATATTTTCGTTATCCTTCCAATCGACACAATAGAGCGCCTCGCATTATTCTCTCTACTTTGTGACTGTCGTGTCTCGTCTTCCCTTCCTCGTGATCCTAGATTCTCTTTCTTTCCTCTGGCTCTTCACGGGCCGTCTATTCGTCCGTAAATGCCCCCCTTCCCTTGTATCCCTCTCGATTTATACGTATCATGCTCATGGACGTTTGAATTGCAAATCCATGTCGTGCACTCGCCTATATAGCGCAACCTAAGCCACGGAGAAATGCATTATTGTTATTGCTGGCACGATCCTCGACGGTTCAACGACGCCGGGGTATTAATACATACGGTCGATGTCTTTCGTTACGTAACACTTAACTCCCATAATCTGGCACGATAGACTCGCTGATTGGGAGTTTGCAGCCTCTCTCGCTTCCCTTCCAACAAAATAGGGCATATGAGGTAGCGAGACGCGTTAAATTAGCTTATGGTACCATCGAAGCTTCCTTTCCGATCTCGTGGAAGCGTTCAGCGTCATCTACCTCGAATCGCTTTGAAACTCGGAGTCACGTGACTTTCACAATGTTGCAATTCTTTCTAGTATTTTATCTAGTCATCGGTTAGGCCGTGCATGGAAGAAACGTGAGGATCGTTAACGCAGTGAGTACGAGCAAAAGATCGACGGGAAACCGATCGAGCAATGTCAATACTCTCGTTGAGACGCTATCACTTGTCGTGCGGTCTGCGGTGCCGGAATTCTTTTTTGAGGGTTCAGAAAAACAGAGGGAATTAGTCGCGCGACAGTGAAGCCAAAGTCCGTCGCGCAACGAAAGGGAATATGGCGGTGTTGCACGGCCGTCTGTCAGGCCTCCCTCTTGGAATCTTAATGTAACGATAGCCAGAGCACAAGGACCGTCAGTGTCTCTGTGAAACAGAAAATCATTGTAAACTCGAATCTCAATCGTTCGTTATTCAGTCGGGATGAATACCGTTGCCCGTTTGGAGATTCAATAGTCGCATTTATACAAAGTAAAGATGGCCTCTTTGTCGAGTTAATATACTTTCAAATGTGACCTGTACTTAAAAAAAGAGACTATTTTATGCTTTTTATTTTTGTTCCAGAATGCAGAACCGGACGCCGAAGACTGATGTCACATGAAAATGGAAGGAACTAACAACTGCAATGTAATAAGGTAAGAATATTATATTGTATAAATGAGTTGGAAAATTTGGTGCTAGTCATTTTTTTATTGAATAAGAGAAATAATGATGATGAATTGCTAGTAAAAAGTTAACTATTAACATAATACATGGAATAAGAATTACATATGTGAAATATTTGACGTTATGAGGTAATTTGAGTCTGTATAACCTGTTTAACATAATTGAGTATATTTAAAGAATCTAAGTAAAATAAAAAATAAGAAATATAATAGTATGTAATAGTATATGCAAGACATAGTAATATAGCATGATGTAATGAGTAGTTTGTTCGCTAATCAGGTTCATAAACAAGCTTTAATGATATAGAAGTCGCACAGAAACAAAAACCATTATTCTTTCTCTTATTCATGAACACGTAAAATGATTGTGTATTATTACTGGCAAATTAATTACCACTGAATCGCATTGAACAAGATTTACGTCTAATGTTTGAGATAGCAAGTTAATCTGTATCAATGTAACCTGCCTAGTGTAACTCAGAACGTTTCAAAGAGCATAAGCTTATCAATTTAATAGTACACAAGGATTGTAATACTACATAATAGTAAACACAAGATATAGTAAGATAGTTTATTTGGTAATCATGTTGGTAAACATGCTGTGATGATACACAAATCCCCTCAGGAATTAAGTTCATTTTTTTTCTTTGTCATTCACTAAATGATCATGAATCAGAACACATGACTGGATTAAAAATAAATGAAAGACAAAGCCTACTAAATTGCAAGGTATTTCTGTTTATATTTTCTTATGGGACATTGCACAGTAAGGTTTGCTTACCAAGCCTGCATTCAGATTACAGTTGCAATACTGTTTTGGAACTTGAGGCTACTTGATATGGATAGCATTAAAGAGTAATAGTATCAATATTAGAATCTCGATGAAAAAGGCGATTTAAAGAGATCCACGACGTCAGTATTTGCAAAGGTATCGAGCACGTTCTCTCGCTACGTCTCGCATAAGTAACGATCTTCGAGCAATAGCTTACCCGCACCCTACCATTAGGTCTAAGTATTTATGGGCTCATTCATTTCATTTTATGTTTCAATTTGGACGCATTGATACTTGTTTGTTTACATGTAAGCTACCACTCATTCATTCGGCTGCGCGGCAGTTTCTAACCAACCATTATTATCCCCTTTGTCGTCGCGGACACAGTTTCTTCATTACCCACAGGGCAGTCCTCTGTATCCTATCATTACATATTACTTACTGCTCATTGCTATCTCGATAACACGCTAATGAATCGTATATTTCCATGTTTATACTAGCGCTCGTGTAACAGTGCACGCTATGAACTACACCATGGGTGAACGACACCTCTGCGATATTCCTCTCGCCTGAATTCCCTTGAATGCCTTAATTCTGCCTTTGATCAGACTTAACGCAAAATTAATACGACCCCGTGGATAATATTTCTTACATCGCGCAGTTCATTATTTTCCAGTTTACCCATCTCTCCGAAAAATCAGAATTAATCATCCTCAGAGTAATTCTAATTGCTCCCTATATTATGCAAATTGCTACGCGTCTCGTCCTCGTCTGATAAAACTTGTTAAGGCGACAATGACATTTCCTCGTCGAAGGCTATGATTTAACGCGACGCAACGTTGTGTACGTGTCATTAATATTTAAAGCAGAGACCATATTTAATCACGCAGCTGGCTCCAGCCAATTATCCTTCGCCGATTTATTTCTGCATGCAAAGCAATGTTCCTCATCGCGACGCTGCGAACGATGCCGCTTAAATATAGGTGCGAGCATGTAATTTCGACATTTTGTCCAACTCGTGATCACGACTGGTAGGAAAAGTGTGTACGCGCATTGAGAACGGGACGTGTGAACGGTCTTTAATATTTCGTGCGCAGCAGGATAGGTTTCTCGACCGGTAAGGTAGGCTGCCATCAAGCTTAACGAGTCTTGAGCTTGTATTTAAATAAATTGCCGAGCAATTACGTCAACATAGGTGCTGTCTTCGCTAGTTCACTCCTTCGTTTTTTCTTCTCTCAACCACTTGCTGTTCCTTTTTGGCTATATTTTTTCACCACGTTTTCGTATTTTCCGACGAGTTGCATCGCGTGCGAAATAATCGTTAAGATTAGCTTAACCAAAGACGCGAAATTGCTCGCGAATATTAATCTGTTCAGCTATTCGAACATTCACGTTTCTAGTCCGTGATTTACGAGTGCAGCTGCACGAGGTAGATTGGCAACAGCGGCCGTTTCATTTCTCTTTAGCGCTTTTGTATCACAGAAGCTTGTTCGAGTACTTAGGATTTCTATTTAGACCCCGAAACCGGGCCAGGAAATATTTATATACCCTGTAAGTGGCGAGCGCCGAGTGCAATTGTTCACCTAACGAAAATATCGGCAGCGAGAACTGTAGAGAGCTGCAAAAGAGATTTTGCAGGCAGGTGATACTGCAGGAAACCGCCAGATGGCAAAGAGGACTTCTTCCGTGTCCTTGGCAGCCGATCCTGCCTGGGTTCCTTCCCTCTTGATGCATTGTAAATCAATATGCATAGAATTCGTTTTTTAATTTTAATTCTTTCATTCTTTTCACTTCGCGCTGACATGAAGAATGCATTGAAGTGAAGAAATATAGGGACATGCGACTTCAATAAAATATACTTCCTCGGTTGCAAATTTTTCAACCGAGATTTACAGTGCATTGTTTGTTCCATATACCAGTGTCTTCATATGTATTTTTCATTGAAATTTTTTACTCTACTATATCACGTGCCAAGCATTTTTTACGAATGTAGACTCATTACTGATGACACAGCGTATGAATTAGTTTAGATATAAATAATTTTTTTGCTAAGACGATATTCATTTTCCAAAGAAATGTTTCGTGAAGGTACGTAATTCAAGTCTACATAAAAAGTTGCATCGTGGAATATTTCTTGCAAGATTTAGTGATTTCACTGACGTTGTATTTATTCAGTCATCATTAATAGCAGTTTCCTTCCGCTGGAATTTTTCCACAACGTTAAACCACATAGATTGGACTGTAGATTTTTCTGTTGCATCGTTCGTGGTCTGCTATAGATCTATCTATGCATTTATTCCATAATCATACATTTTTCCCTTTCCAAATAATTTGCTCGTGTAATGTAAAGTGCACTGACAGCTTTAATGCATCGCCCAGTACGCCATTGTCATCTTACCACCGCGGATACCTTTCCATCACCAGTTGATCCCCAAGAGTTTCGATCCGCGCGAATAACAACGACGAGAATCACGCTTATCTGAAATTCTGACGCTCGTTCATGATCGAATATTCATCCCTGGTATCCCTGGAGAGAGATGTGGAGGGCGGGAGGAGGGGGGAGGTATAAGAAAGCAAAAGAGAAGGAAACGAGGGAGGTAGGGAGCGAGGGGGCAGAGTAGGGTTAGAGGAGGGCAGAAAGAAAGACCAACCAAAGTGAGAGTCCAAGCAGTGCGTTGAACCATGCTGGAGGAGACCAAAGGAGCCAAAGCCACCAGAGCGATGAAGAATGGATGCTGGTTTAGCAAGAGTGCAGATTTGCTCGAGTCGGGTGCAACGGCCCCTTGGCTTTCGTGTCCATCTTCTCGTTGCTATAGCTACGCCCTCTAATACCTCCCTCCACCTTCGAGTGTCCGTTCTCCACTCTTTCGTTTTGTTTGAAATCCATAAGGAAAATGTCCATCATCCGTTTCGGCTTGAGGGTAAGATTGCTCCTTCGATGATACTGTTCCGTACGTAGCCAGATTTATCGTAGCCAATATGTGGGCTCGCGAAAATTAGCCAATATCGTTTCGTCGCGTTTCAACGTTATTTGCGAACAATAACGACATCTCTGAAAGGTGATACAACCTGTTCAGGACCTTTGTCGTGGTTTTCCAATTGGGATACGCCATGTCGAACGTGTTTTCGTTGTCCCCTAAAGCGGACATCAGATGCAAAGGCTCGTAACGCAGGTGGCGTCAGGTCGGATGTAACATAGACGAGGAAAGAAGGGAAGAAAGAGTTGTAATAATCATGAAGCCATCAGACGATTGTCGTCAGTAGCTATGGAGTGTCTGGTTCTGTGAGAACAACCGTGGTCATTAAATAAACCCCTTTTAGTGGTCGCCTGGTTATCTTCAATGGCGTTTTAAAAGGGGCATTTAGGCCCATTTTGGCTACCCACACAGCCCCTGACACCCTTCCCCTTCTTCGATGTTATGGTGTGGCTCTCTTCACGCCCCCACCATATTCGACACGCGTCCTACCATGCTATAAGCTTAAAGGCCCTGACTTTTACGATTCTGTTCAAGTGGTCATAAAGCCGGAGTTTATTGCCGTCATGATTTTCAAGCAAACGGCCTGCCACCTGTCGGAGTCCCACAAAAGCGAAAACTGCATCGAGTCTCTTCATCAAGGGGCTCTATCAATCCGGACACTTGATGACTGTTCTCAATGAACCGCCGATACCTTCCCCGAGATATTAGCCCTTCGCTACGCGAAAGATACGCAATGATGGAGATAAAAAGCATTCAGAGATTATCCTTCTATGCCCTCAGAAACATTATTGCGTTAATATTTTGTAGCATTATGGCATTTATATCTACTAATTTAACATAGACTAACAGAACGATATATTTTACTTATCGAAATTGGAAGAATTAGTAGCACGAAATTGATTCGATAGTGAAACATGATTGTATCAGTTTTTCTAATTGATTGTTATTTACAATATAATCAGAGAAGGTTGTAGAGCGACGAAAGGAGCGATCTTAAGAACACCATTTGAATAATAGTGAGCAAATGATGTCGTGCTCCGAGTCGTTCGAACCCTTTTTTCGAGGCGGGTGCTAAGTAGGTGGGTTATATCCTAAACATTCGTAATGGCGAAAGTGAGCGAGCAAATAGTCTGGTCCGGCCCCTGAGAGCAGCTTATGATGGGCATTACTCGGCTCGTTACGGAATAATTTACGAGGTGCGAACCGCGGGGGCGATAATCCAGCGACATTTACATCCCAATAAACATTCCCTATAGCGGTGCGGCGCGCGCCACGCCGCTCGGCCGCTTGCTCGGCTCAGGAGAGAGAGGCCCACTTTTACGGCGTTTTAATTGTACCGGCCGTGGTCTAATTGGTTCGTAAAACGGCCAAGTATCTCGTAAAAGACGTTTATGATAACATTTCTCGTCCCGTGTTCGCAATCGTATCATCGAACGCCACGGTCAGGCTCTGGCGAGATCAGAGACCGGTTCCGTTTCGATCGAACGAATCATCTGTATGGTTTAAAGGCGTTCCACGCGTCTCTCTTCCCTCTCTATCCGCAACTCCGTGGATCGGGCGTAAGAGTTGACTCGCGAAATCGCTCTCTCGCCAATAACGATAATCACAAGGTGCCTCGTTGATGTTGGTCGTTTGAACGTCTGAATGGATCTGGCAGCGTTAGTTCCAGGCGAGACTCAGAGGTGGCGGTGCACGTATCCCCACGGATCCCACGGAGCGCGGAGCGGCGAGAGGCGAGGAGAGAGGAAGCGTTGCGTGACGCGCGTGTGGCGTGCAGCTTTCGCTCTACCCGCACGACGTGTCTGTATCCGCGGCTGCTCGCGCGTTTTCGCCTGGTGGGGGCAACGCGGGGCGGCGCCTAGCTGGTCATGGGCGTCGTTCCGACTTGGAACTACTTTCACATGGCGTAGGAATTTTCGTGCTCTGCCGGCGCGGTACTCGTGACGAATTCAATTCTGATTGGTCCTTAAGCATAACCTCCTCCCTTGGCACCCTGTTTTCTTCCCCCCTTCTCTCCCCGCCGACGACGCGACCTCGTACCTCTCGTCTCCCTCTTAGCTGCCGCAATTCCGCGTCTTACTGTCTCCCTTCCTCCCACGCGCCTTCTCTCTTCTCTTTTTCGCGGTTCCTTTATCAAATGGAAGCGTTCAACTTGTGGAAATCTCTCGTCTTTCGAGCCGGATTTTCTCCGCTCCTTTCGTGCCGATTTGGGCCCTGGTCCCGAAGAGCCTCGACTGCTCCGAGGTCTTCTCAGTCCCGAAACGGAGCCAGCGGTGCGTAGCACAGGGAATCCGAATTTAATCTCGCGGCAAGTCGGCGAGTTGCCCGTCCGCTCGACAGGGGGCGCTTGAGTGTATAGAGGAGAGAAAGAAAGAGAGGCAGTGATTCGAAGAGAGCGAACGGAAGAGAGGAGACGCGACCCGTTGTCGTCGAGAGGTGGAGCGAGACGGAGCGAGAGGGTGAGACGGCTATCGTGGAGGGGGCGTCGTTTGCGGGGGAGGGGGCGAGGCAGCGAGGACGGAGCAAGCGAGAGAAGTCGGTTATCGTATTGGAGAGGGGGACGTCGCGTGAAAGACAAGGAGGAAAAGCGAGCGGTGCGCCGATCCTCGTCGGCACACGTAGAGTACATCGCGTGGAAGAGTGTGCGCGCGCGAGAGCAAGAGAAGGAGCGGTCGGCGTGGAAGGAAGAGAGGGAACGATAGAGGAAAAGAGAAAGAGGAGAAACGAGGGCTGGCGGGTTCGCGAGAGAGAGGAGCGAGCTGAGGTGGAAGCAGGAGAGGGCGATGGTGAAAGAGAGAGAGGAGAGGAGGCGAACGGGCGAGCAAGAGACGGAGGACGGTACAGAGTGGCGGTACACGGGGCGCGAGAAAAGCGGTAGTGTGCCGTGGACCACCGCACTGGCATACCGTGGTTCGTTACGATCCCCTTCGGTACGTCGCCTCGTACTGAACCGCTCACAGTCATCAGCGAAGTCGTCACATTTCGACTAGTGCTAGTGTGCAGTGCGGACACGGAGTCAGCGGTTGCTTCCTCGGCCCCCATTGAAAAAGATCGATTGCCGGGTATTCGAGACACACGGGGCCCCGGGCCTGACCGATCACAGAATTATCACACGTACATTTCTCCGGGACGGATTAGAGCGAACAGCGAGGCGGAGGAGGAGAGGTGTTCGCGAGGGAGAGATCGTCGCGTGCCGTCGACGGGCGCGCACGCGGTACAGAGACCCATACCAGCCAGTTTTATAGCCCGTCTTATTACCCCGGTTTATTGCGTCGTAACGGTTTAACGATCATCGCCTGTTTTCCACTACCTAGAGACCGCCGTCACGCCGGTTCACGCTGTCGCCGGCAGCGGTAACCATAACAAACCCATAAAAGTCAGCCCCCGCCGCTGCCATGAGTCCCATTCTGAATTACACTCCAACGGCCTACTGACATTGACACTTGGGCTGCGACCGCCGCCTGCCTATACCTACTTACCTACCTACCTACCACTCGTCCACCGATGACTTTTATGACCTCTTAAAGGCCGTTTAATGCCCGTTCCTTGGTCCCTCGTCGACGCTGTCACCTGTCGCCAGCCGCGTCAAACGGCGTATCGGTCCACGACGCGACACCACGCGCCTACCTCTCGCCTTTTGGCGCGAACCAACCGAACGTCGGAACTAACCCGTGGAAGGGACCTGACTCGAGATCAAACGGACTACTAATCGACGCGTGTGACTCTTTGCCCATCAGCGAACAGGCCAACTGGAACTATTAGTCAGTCAGTCGGTCAAGTCAGTCGGTCAGTCAGTCAGTCGATCGGTCTTTCTATCGGAGGGTGTCGGTGACTGCACACCTCCCGTACTCGTTCGTCAGATTTCTCTCAAGTGGCGGTGTTTCAGTGCAAGTGATCCAAAATACCCGGGATAATGAACTCGTATTTCGAGCAGACTGCGGGTGGCTTCTACGGGAGCCACCACCATCAAACGGGCGCCGCTAGTCAGCACCACGATCCAGCGACAGCCGCGGCCTACAGAGGCTTCCCCTTAGGGCTGGGCATGTCGCCGTACGCGTCCACCCAGCACCATCATCACACCTCGTCCTCGCTGGGCATCCATCCTGGCGGCGGTACCAACACGAGGCCGCCCCAGGACTCGCCGTACGACGCGAGCGTCGCGACGGCCTGCAAGCTCTACTCGACGACCCCTGAGGCGACTGGACACACGACCTCGTCCTACTCGACCACCGCGACCAAGGACTGTAAGCAACAGGACCAGACCGCGGCACATCAGAACGGCTACGCGGCTGTGATGGCAGCCGCGACCGTCAAGGACGTTTGGCAGTCAGCGACCTCGGCGGCGAACAGCCAGAGCAATTCGGTGGTCCGTCCTTCCGCGTGCACTCCGGAAGGCACGAGGGTCGGTAGCTACGGCGGCCTCGTAGGCGGCGACCCGGCCTCGAGTCCTGGCAACAACAGCTCCTCGAGGTCCCTCACGACGTCCTGGAACACCTGCAGTCTGAACTCGTCCGCGAGCCAACCGGTTGCCACGCAACTACACCAGCAACCCACCGGCAGCCATACCTTCTACCCCTGGATGGCTATAGCAGGTGAGTTTACCATTCATAACGCCCGACCGTCTCTGTCTATCGCTAGTTGTCTCTCTGCGAGCCGCGGAACGATTATCATAACAGCCGTGATGAAATATAGAAGCGACACGAGTGCTTAGGGGGAGATCGGAGTCGGCAGACTCGGGCCACGTGGTCGGGAAAGGCGTGGTGGATCGAGTTTACCCGGCCCGACTACCGACAGGCTTAAATCGTGCGCTTCAACGTTTCACGGTCAATGCTCGAGTTACGTGGAAGACGCTGCTAGAGAACACGTTCGGTGCAGCCTATCTGCTCTATGCTTTCTATACTTTGCCCAACTGCCGCTGCCCGCTCTTTTTCCATTGTATTTCACGCGATACTGCACCGTGCGTTCGTACTTGACGGCGAGAACTGAACGCTCGTTCGGAAACAAATCATTCCCTCCCTTGGTCAGGCGCTGAAAAATGGAAGACACGAATTGTATACGATCGTCGAATGTAAGTTGACGTTGCGTTACGTCGAAACTGGTTGTAATCCTTTTTGTCTCTCTCCTTTTTGCTCGTGTCTATTTGTGCGTCGATTGAATTACGATGTATTCGTCACGAGGCGCAGTCGAGATAACGGATTTATAGTCTCCAGCAAACTAAAAATATTCCGTTGCCTTCTGCGCGAATGAATGCACTCTGCGTGCTCGTCCCTGCCGGGGGGTTGGCAGTAACTAATCCAGTCGTGTGAAAGCGACGCGCAAAGTGACACCTCGAGGTGTCGTTAATATGCGCCCGCCTCTGTCTGCACGTATCTCTTTTGTACGAGGTCTTCGCCAACTGGTGTTAAAAAAAGCGCTGCTTCTATTTTGCGACTCCTCCTGTGTCTTCCATCGGTGCTAAGTCTTTCTTGTGGCGACCTCTGGATCAGTATTTCACGGGACATTCCTAAGTAAAAAAGAAAAAAAATTAAATTATCATTAGATATTGGGCCATTTCGTTCGCTGTAAAAATAAGGATCTATTGAATCGAGTCACACGTTGCGTAAAGTCAGAGTTTACGCGGTCCTCTGCGTTGGGAGCGTCAGATCGTGGAAAATCGGTCGTGGAGCGCAATAAAGTTACGTCTGGTGGATAGGTAGAATGGAGTCAAGTGCGTGTAAAATCGTTGGGTACGTCGAGTATAATGGGGAGGCCCTCGTCCAATTGGGGTTCAAGTGCCTTCCTCGTCGTACTCACCCCTCCGGAACCCCGAATTCCGGTAGTCAGCTGTTTCTAGCGACGTCTTTGTCCCTCTCAGCGAGGAAGCTCCCTGGTAGCCCTCTCGCTTTGTCGTAGGTAGATATATAATCACCGAGGCCTCTTCTCGAGAGCTCTCTCTCGCTTTTCGGTCGACGCTTCTTCTCTACCGACTCAGCTGTGCCTCTCGAACTCCACATCTCGTCTCTTCGATCCTTCTTCCTCCTCTCGGTCTCGTTTCGCTCTCTCCTACGGTCCTCCTCTTTCTCTAGCCTCCTACTCGCGCCCTTCGGTCCGGTTTAAGGTCCGCCTGGATTTTTTCTTCCCGTTGGTCCGCGCCAGATCCTCTCTCTTTATGCATACAAAGGTGTAGGGATTACTTTATGAGCTCTCGTGACGTAGGCGCGTGCTTATTCGAGAGACAAGAAACGGGATTTTATTGAACGAACCTTATTCTTTACGCCTTCTATAAATACTATACCCTATAGCAGTGGGAGCAAAGGAAAGAAGGAATTTAATATTCACATAATCGCGGATAAGCGTGTGCATTCTCGTCTCGTCCAACCAGGTGAAGTTGAATCGACCTCGTCTCGTCGCTGACTCGACCTCTCGTCTTCCATTCAATAACCGAAACAAAGTTATAGCCAACGAATCGGGCCGGCGATCGGATCGAGGGGAAAGTGGTTTGGCACGGTATTTATTAGAGAAACGGAAGATGTAATCGTCTGATTATGAGTTGCAAATCAGGCGTCGAGACGATGCGGCGGAATGCAAGGATCGTAGGTGGACCCGTAGGAATGGGAAAAGGCAATTGATCGGCTCGCAGTCTCGCGTTGGAACAGGTTCTCTATGCACGACCGCGGATCGAGAGTCGTTGACTCATTTCGCGCTCCCCGGCAAGTGATCTCCTCGGTGTTGCTGGTACATGCAGGCGGTACGCAGGCCAGCGCGTAGGAAAATTTATTGATACAGGATTATGGATTATTTCATCGTAGATTAAAGTCCCTGCGGGTAAATATAGAGCCATCAAACGTCTACCGGCATTCGTTGCCGACGCCGCAGACTATAATAAATAATTTGGTTTTATCGTCACGCGCGCGTGGAGAACCGTCCAGACGGCATTACGAGCGCCTCGTCGCGTGTAGTAAAAACACGAGCCTAGAGCCGTGAACAAGTTCATCTATAAGTATTCTTCCCCACAGTTCTTCGTTTCTTTATCACCTTGGTCCTTGGTCTTACTATTACCATCTTTCATTAGAAGAATTTCCAACTTACCATTATATTATAAACTTTATCTTCCATTCACCGTTCTACTATGCCGATTTTTCACTGATTATCCAGAGTAGTAAGCACGATTATCTACGCTTGGATAGCTCGTGTCCATCTCGTGATCTATTTCCAAGAGTATTGTCGTAAACGATTGTCCAAAGATTTCACCTAATAAGCGGTCAGGGTATCGTTTATGCGCCCCCCAAATAGCACAAATCAGCGCGCCGATAGACACGTGTATCATTAACTGGGTTTTATTACGAATCGGTGTCACGGGAACATGGCTCTCGAGACGCATTGATGGTGGAGTACGCGCGAAGGAGCTCGATTACGCAGAATGCATTTGTATTATTGCCGTGATAAACATCAAAGGGAACACGCGGTTGAAATTCATTGGTGATTTACGGCGGCCACGGAGCGTCGGCACCGCCACCGTTCTCAGATGCAAATGTCCCGCGCGTTAATGTCACAGTAATGAAGCAATATAATGTTATCGAGGAGTGTAATGAATCGCTCCAGATACAGGCGATTTTATTTAAGCAGACAACACTCGTTCAGATAATATCGACGAGGAGGCTAACGCGCTCTCCCACCCGGGATCGTTGCACGGATGATTGAACGTTTCGAGCTAGCTTTATCGTTCGCGTCTCTGTACTGGCGGACAATTTTCAAGATGCATCGCCCGCTTTACAATAGGCTTTTCCGTCGTGCCGTATCACTTTCGGGGGCTGTTTTCAAACGCAGGCGAAATTTATGGCCCCTCATTGAAGGGTCCGCCGTGTCTATGGGGTAATTAGAGGGCGTGAAGACGGGGCTTCGAATACTATCTGTACACCCCGTGGTTCATTTATTCTTGGCGAAAGTGCCTCGTTTCCCTGAGGTTTTCCTTGGGACGCTAATTTACCTCTCGGTTTTATCCCATTATGCGACACTCTGAGAGCAGCAAAAAATTGTATCTAAGGGAAACTTATCCTCCCGTCGAGGGGAGAAAATCGAACGTAAATTTTTCCAACTTTGAAAATCATACGCAAAAAATTATTCGAAAATTCAAGATTTCGTCCTCGATAAAATTTTGTCCCTGTCCAAATAAGAGTCCCTCGAATTATGTTTAGGAGAATGCGCGGTACGTGGCGACATGTCAAGGATCGTGCCTTTTTTTTTTTATTAATGCACGTCGATATCGCATCGTTACGACGATCTTTATTGGGCTCTCGTCTAGCCAGAGCGGGCAGCGTGTATGAAAGGATAGAGCTAACAAACCTTGAACTCTCGATGGCGAAGCAGCGAGGTTCCCGCGTAAAAGCCACGTGGTCTCTCCCGCCACTCTCTCTCTCTTCCTCTCTTTCCTTCGGCCGAGTTGGAAACGAGTATGGAGGTACTCGGGACGATACGACGGTTGCCAGTAGGTGTTACGTACCTCGGGGAGCAACCTCGTTCAATATAAACCAGCTAGGAACAACGCTGTAACCGTAACGTTGACGTTTACGACGACGAAATCGTGGCTCGGCTCGTTTACCCCTCCCTCTTATGTGCCTCCACGCTTGCCGCTATCGTCGCTGCGAGTCTCGTCGGTAATACAGAGCACATATCTCGGCGTGTATCGACCAAGATCGTTCCACGCGCCCGCGTCCCCTCTTCGTGTGAGGTAGGAATGTGTTTCCCTGGAACAGAGAACACGAGCAAGTTCATTGTACAAATCATTTACGGGCCGGCGTTTTTACCGATCCCATTCACGCGAGCTTCTAATTACAACTGTTCGCGGGATTGTCTCATAAATTGCACGTTTACTCACTTCGTTCCACCGATTTCCACCGTTGCTCGTAGGTTTCCCTCTCGCGATCCTCTTCCCCTCGTCTTTTCACGGTCCACGGAAATCTGAAAACATTCGTCGATCATAACGCTGAACGCCACCCTCAGGTGTGCACGAGCCTTCGGAAAGTATACCTCAATGGCTGACGAACATGGCCGAGAGAACTTTCCATCTTGATGTTCGACCCCCCTGCTTCCGGTCGCCCCGTTCCTGCACAATATCGACGGCGTTTTATTTTTCGCGAGCCGTTTCAGGGGCTAATTTATAATCGGAAAATTGAAAAGATCGGATCGTAGAGTCGCGTCGAATATAGGCGTGCGTGTTGCACGTCCGTGACCAAGTGGCTCGGCCTCTCCTACCTCTGGAGGTGTACGAGCGAGCCAAGTGTATGGCGCGGGCGTGTGTTGGTGCGCGAACACCAGCGCAACGCGACCTAAAGAGGCAACCCAAGTTGGTAGGTGCGTTCATCGTGCATGGAGGCTCTGCAGACCCTTTCCATGTGTTGCTCCGTTGGCCCGGATGGAGGATGACGTACGAGCCTCTCCGTATGACTTACTACGCCCTTTTCCCTTCTCCACGCCCGCCGCTTCTGCGTACTGCTCGCTCGAAAAACATTCGGGTCACTGAAAATTACCTACGTAGTCCTTCACATCTGATCGAAGTCGCTCCCGTTTCTGAGCTTCTGAGCTCCTCGAGCACGTCTTGGGGAACGTTCATCAGAATCATAGGTACTGAAAAATTCTCCCCTTTTCATACTTAATCCTTCTGTTCTCTGACACGTTTGTTTTCTTCTGGCTTTCGCGTACACTTCTGAGACACCTTATGTATTACAAAATTGCCGTAGCAGAAACAAGTGGCAGTTGGTGCGACGTAAATCCAATCCAGTAATATATCTTGCACGAAAAGATGCATTGTATACAATTACTTTCCATACTTTCCCTCTTGAATTATTGCGGCATATTTCGAACGTTACAATTTCATCGAATTACGGTTTCATCATGCAGTGTTTCGTAGATTGATTTTCAATTAACCCTCGTTAACGGTACAGGGGGGCCTAACATTGTTGGGAAAGGATGGCGGGCCCTGCAGTGGGACAAAATACCATGGGGACGTGTCATTAAAAGTAATTGTAACCATCGATCAAAATGGATGTCCGCAATTTACATGATCCTTGTCGGATAATTTCACCACGAACCCGGGCCGAGTGTATCGTCAATCAATTTTTGTACTTTCGAGCGCGGCATAACGCGAAAACTTCGAGGGTACTAATCACGTGTGTCGGTAATTCGCCTCAGTAGCGTAATTTCTGGACATCGGAATCACTTACATCCTGTCCCACGTTTTTCTGTCGGACAGACGTTAGACGGCTAGGTTGCCCGTGTAAACACGTGTATAATCCTATTTCACGCGATTGGTAACATGGATTATCGTTGAGAGCACGTTTCATATACGGAGCGATCGTACCTGGTGGTCCATGTAGCCTTAAATACTGCCTCGATAGCCGGACACAGGAAATATGTTCGAAAGGCTTCCACGTTTACCTGGAACAGAGCAAATTACGTTAAAAAGGGGTATTCATGAATCAGACATCAAAGGGGCAGAGGATCATGAACGAAGATTAGAGTCTTACCTCCGAAGACGGATGAAGCAGAAAAATATGTTTCTTAAAGAAGAAGATCTGCAGTTCCCAGGGATTCGAGAGCTGGAAGAGCACAGGCGGTCGATTACAAGATAAACGGATATTAGCCTCGGTATCTTTTGGAGCGACAATCAAGAGGACTCTTACACGTGTATCTGAAGCAAGGAACAAACGACTCGTGGAGGACGAAGTGTCTCTGTGAAGCCACCTTGAAGCAGCAGTTGTCCAGCGGTAAACAATAGCAATGGTTTATTCGTGGCCGCCAGGAGGTGAAAAAGAAACGGAGGAACGTGAGCGGCGCGTAACGCGCGCAAGGCACAGGCAGCCGGTGATCGCACGTTGAGCCGAGCGTAGCGGCCGCCTGCCTACCAGGGTTCTCAATTTGATGGACGAGCTGTTCGCATGTACGAGCGGTGCTCTGGCTCGCCTTTACACACCGGCCACGGCCCCTGCGCTATCTCGCTGTTTTGCAAATTTCATGCGGGAGGAGTTATCGCCCTCGCGGCCGCGATTGATCCTCTCACCGTGTACGCGCGGTCGTTAGCGGCTATTTATCAATTACCGAGCGTTCCTCAGATTATTTTCTAAAGAAGTCATGCCCTGTTTCGCAACAATGTCCTGGGTTGCGACGACGTGGGTGGACGAACTCGGGAAACCGCAAGGAAACGAGAGCTGCAGCGGACTAAATCCAGGAGGAAATTGGCAGTGGTTTCAAGGCTGCTGACAGGAGAGACGCCGCGCGTTTGATTGGTTCGGCTTCTTCTTGCTCGGGTTACGGAGTGGACTGACTGCCATTTCGCTGCTCCAGGCTGAGATAATGCATAGTTTGGCTCGGCCGCGCTTCGTAGGCACGGAGAACGTGTTTAGGTGCTCGACGATCGGAACGACTACACACCGGCAGACAAAGGATACGTATGCCTGTGCCCGTGAGGAACGATGGCTACAAGGCAAAATAATTGAATCGAGAAGTGTTCCTGCTCACGTTTTTGCGGAATACTCGCCGTTCTCTCGAGAGATGAAGATGTAGCTCGTATATCTTGGTCGTTCGCTGCCAGGACGATACCGTGGAATAAAATTGTCAAAGGAGGATTAAGAGATACAGTTAAAGACGTTCAATATTCTCGGGGACGTCGAGCTGAGAGACGCCGATGACGCGGGGACGCTATTTAATTAAGCACCATTAAATATTTATCAGGAACCGCGTTCCTACGAGCCGTCACTCTCACGATAAAACCGACGATCTTCATCGACTGGCTAAACGTTTCTTCTTCCCATCGATCTTCCACCGGCCGCGATACTTACGGATTCGATGCGATGCCTCGGCGTTCAGCGTACGTGGAACTCGTTGAAATCGATGATCGTCGGCGCAACGAGCTCCCATCGCGCCGTTTCCATCAACCTGGCCCCGTGGAAAGCGCAATCGATGTCGCTGGAAAGAACCACTTCGCAATCTTCGGCTCGTTCTTTGCCACGGTCTGGCGCCATCTGCCCGACGAGATACGCGTGGCCCCGTTCATTCAATTAATACGCAACGACGCGATCGAGGCCCCGTCGATACTGCAAATAGACTCGGACGTTCATAACTCACGCTTCAGTTTTTTTGCGCCCGGCAAACCTGCCCACAGGTTTCCCCGTCTGTCTGGAGATGGGCCGCCTGCCATTACGAACAGCACCTGCCACCCTAACTGCGACCTCACTACAATGCCTTCGCCTTCATTCTGGTCAGGTTCGAATCATTCCACGGACCGCAAAAACGTTATGAATATCGAGTAGCAGGTAATTGTCGGCGACATCGATACACAGGGGGAAGATGTAGAATCTGGATCATCGAAAAAAGGAGAGCACGAATCATTCACGTTCCCTGGGGAATGAAACTGTTTATTGAGGTAGAAATTACGCGAAACGAGGCGAAGTTTGTGCTTCGGGGGAGGTATGACATTTAACTTGAGACGAAAGAAGTTAGAGAGTTGTTGAAGTGGTCCGAAGATTTGAGAGGAAGCATCAAAAGTCGCTTGAAGATTGCACGTTTCATGCCTGGGAACAAGCATTATGTTAACCAGAGGGCGAAGAAAATTGATGGTGCACGACGATTACGTTGAGAGTCTCACGATGTGGCATTTGGGAATATCGAGAATGTTCGTATTGTTTCGTGGGCAAGGCACAACTTTGTTCGAGGCCTGAATGGGAGCCCACGAGATCCCGATCGATCTCGTGTGCGCATTTTAATCGCTTTTTCTCCCCCGCAAGCCCGTTACCACATTAATCCTCGCTTTGTTTGCATATCTGCCGCGAGACAGCGACTCACGTTCCTCGCGCGATTAATATTTATTCGCTGGCGACTCCTTCTTTTCTGTTTCGTCTCTTTCGATTTCACGCGCAGAAGTTGTTATTCGCGATACTCGCGCGCGCGGGTATAAGTCAGTCGCGCCGCGGCTTCATGCCAGAACTAAATCGAAACGTTTGCGTACCCATTTATTTCGTGGCTATTGACCGCCGACGCGGGTGGGAAAGGACAACGTACATAATTTATCCACCTGAAACCCCTTGACCTTTTGAAATAATCGCTTGATCGTCGCTCGACCGCGCGCCGGAACGGAAATTTCTTAATTTCACCGCCTCTTTCCCGTCGTACGCGCGATGATGTACGATTCTATCGTGGCTTTTTAAACGGACGGCATAAATGACTCTCGGATCGCTTATCATCCGCGAGTCCGCTACAACCGTTATTACCTGCCGGCCATATTAATCGCGCTCGAGCGTTGTTAATAGTAGAAACGTTCGACGGATTCTCTTCACTCCTCAACGCCTCTCTGCATTTTTAATTCGTCTATCCCTTGACGAGAAAGACCCTCAGTCCCCAGCACTTCCTTCTCAACCTAAAATCGCCTCTATTTAATCTTCATTTGCTTGGATCACCGAAGAATCATGAACAGTTTCGACAAGTATCGAGAATTAGATTGGACTGTAGATATCTATTACAGATACACTATCACTCAGATCTGGACTTCAGAACCTCAAGCAAACTGTTGCCATAATTTCACGTCTGAGCACCGAGCCTATAAGACAACATGCTCCTCACGAACATCGAATCTTCAGGTGCTCCAAATGTCAAGCACTTCCATCGTAAGATACAGATCAATATAATTTGACCGATGAGTGATCCAAATTTATTTTTCTCGTAGCGTCACCGAATTCCAGGTGACTGAATCACCTCTCAATAAATACCTTGCAACTGGGCGTATATGGGGCCGAAGAAGGGAGGGGATATTCTCGATCTTGTGGTAGTCGTTTTCGTGTCACTAAAAGCGTACGACAATCATTCGTCCGTAGCGAAATTACGCATTCGTCACGTGCTCGCGTCGGGACTACGCGTTCGTTTTATCGGTATGCGCAGTGTACCGCGCGCGAATCGGCGAGAGTGGACGAAAGAAAAGAAGTCGAGTCGACAACGTTATCCCGCGTCGATTAAGAGTCTCGGTTAAGAACCATATAACTCAGCGGCATTACTCGTGGTGGACTGTCCGACGAATATCAACGTAACGCATCGCCACGTCTCTCTCTCTCTCTCTCTCTCTCTCTCGTCGTGCACACGAGACCGCGACGCGCGGAAAAGTTATGACGTATTGCCGCGGCGACGTATTTATTAAACGGCGGGAACGATATTAGGCTGGCGCGAATGGACATTACGAGCCTAGGTACGGACAAGCGTTTGTTGTGCACCATTACCTCGAGAAATTTACGGTCAGCGGTGTGGCAGCGTGTCGCTCTCTTGACCCACGATTTTTCTTTCTCTCTTATCCACCTCCCGTCTCCTCCATCGCTGACACATTGTAGTCTCGCTTCCTCGCTCGTAACTCGCCGATAAACGCGGATTGTTCAGCGGGACCTTGAGGATTTTGTAATAAGACGGCGTATGCGGGAGATCGCGCTCGACTCGCTCGTGATTCCACGTAACTCGTCGTAATAATAGCCGCGAACGCGCATGCCTTTTCAGTGCTCGCTCCTCGTCCGTTTCGCGATCTCATGAAATCTCCGATTCGATGAATTCTAGGCGGAGGGAAAACTGCGTCCAGCGAATCGCGGAAAGAGAGCCGATCGAGCAGGCGTGCTCGGTTTCCTTTTACTTCCTTTCGGCTAGCGGGGATCTATATATGGGTTAATTGGACCGTAGCCCAAGGCTCGGCCCGTCCGAGGGGCCCTCGGAGCCGCTTTCAGAGGCCCTTGCACACGACTCTTGCTTCCAGTGAAAGAATACTTTATCCGCTCGTTAAATTTTAACTTATCGAGGCCCTTTGCGTAAACAGCTGCTGAGAGTCGGTACTTTCTCGGTGTAGCCTCGTGACTCGGTGCGAGCTGCGAGCTTATAGAGCGTAGGCGTTGTGCTTCGGTGGAGAATTCTAGTGGTTATTGGGCGAAGCGATATAAGTCACAGGTTTCATTCAATAAGGTATTGAGCTACCTTACCCCGCCGAGCTTAAGAAAAGGGGAATTAATCAAGTGAAGTTCAGAATGCAGAAATGAGGTTCCAAACTTTGGGCGTGAAAGTATGCGGGTACCTAACTTATGCTTTCTTATCATATAGCTACAGAGGTTTCAGCAGTCTAGTAGGGTCCTCTTTTGTTTCGAGAATTTTCTCTTCACAGTAATTCCCAGAAAAAAAATACCGATAATCACGATCTTATAGCGAATGAATCTTTCATTCTTCCTACTTTTTGTTGAAATTGCAAAACTTTACCACAGTAGTTTTACAGATCACTGAAGCGACCATACGCTAGATCTAGTGTATAATTCAGCTTCTCTGCAATTACAGGACTAATTATTTATCTCCTCGATGTCTCCTATTTTTATCCGAAACGGTGTGTTATTATCTCTGCACAATCCCGTTTCCTTTCATTCGAAGAAACGTTCATGAAGATTCCTAGTAGACTTCTCTCTGCTCTCGACCGACCCAGAAGGTTTTCTCTTTCACGTTCCACTTGTATCGTTCAACGTACGTCCGCGAACACGGGCGGAAGGCGCACGCCATTGAAAAAGCGCCCGAACGGAAGTGGTCGTTGCAGAAACGCGATCGACAGCGTTTCTCGTTCTGCGAAGCCAGGCGAACGTTCATTAGAAGCGGCGAGATCTTGAGCACGGTCGGCTATTTTTTCCAGGCGGAGCAGGTTTTCTCTAGGAATGCACCCAGTCGCCCGGTTTGATTTACGGCCTCGGTTAAAAGTAATCTCGCGTCTATACCGCGTATTATACATGGCATTCAATGCGCTTTATACTGGAGCAGGCGGCGCGCACTGGCCTTACCTTTGCTTTTCGCGCGGACACTGACAGCTGGAAAAAAAAAAACGTTTCTGGTGTCTAGTTAATATTCAAGGCTTCTCCGACACTGGGCCTCAATACCTGACCACTTAATATGTCAAATATCCCAGTAAGTAAGCAACCTAAAACTGTAGAACCTAATACTTTAATTATGAGGTCTCAGAAAGAGAGGATACTAGGTATTTATGACACTATTACTGTACCTGAACCTATTACTGTACTTTAAATAGACTTTATATGGAAAGCATAGTAATAGATTCAGGCACAGTTATAGGGTCTCTTACCCTAGGTTTTATTTTTAATTATGTATACTTAATATATTAGAATTGAAGTCAAAAATTGAATAAAATTCTAATTAGTGTTCATGTATCGGGATATGGTCAACTACTGGTACAATTTACCTTGCTTCTGGACAAGTGGCTCGAGGTCAGAGCCGATTCGTTTTGATTACTCCCAGTCTCCGCGATAGGGATTCACTTGGTTCTCAGCGCGATTCAGTCTGCCGTTTATAACGCGGCCGGTGACGAGAAGGGAAAAAAGCGACGTCGAAAAAGGGACCGGGAGAATGGACGCAAAAGTTCCGGACGGCGTCGTAATTTGCCTGGACCCGCAATAAAACTGGCAAATGGTCGCGCAGTCACGTTCGTCCTCTGGCCGCCTCGGCTCCGCTGCGAGACTAAGCCCCCGCTAAGGCTTCCTGATACGCTTCCCCGGTGTTCCACAAGCCAATAAACAGGACCTGTATAGCGACCAGAGAATCGTAGACCGTTAGCTTTTTTTTACTGGGGGAACAGTCGTAAAACGCCCCGGTCGGGCCGACGGCGCGACAATGAACATAACTGTTACTTTTACCTTCTTTAGACCCGCCACGAAAACCGACCGGGTCTTCCGGGTTCTGCCGTGGCCTCAGCTTCGGCCAGTCGAGCTCAATCCGTCGTCGATATCTCGTCGCAGTCGCTTCCTCGAGCGATCGTCGCGTCTGCTATAAATTCCTCTTTATCTCCGTGTTAGATCTCTCTGATCGTCGATTCTTATTACGGTGACAAATTCGGTGCATACGATTTCGATCCTGTTTTGGGGAGGGATCAAGTCTCCCCCAGTGTGTTCTAAAGAAATAACCATCGACGGACGGGGAGGGCGATACAGTGGTCGAAGAATGGAAGGAGATTTCCTAAATTCTAGTATCGCGTTCGTGGATCGTTGGGAAGCCTGCGGCTGCGACGAGTGCGAATAGCATGGTCGAGTTCCGAGCAATTCGATCCCACCGTTGCAGAGTTTCCCGCTTAGGCGGAGGGAAGATATCATGGCGATGGTAATCGGCGAGGCAGGCGAACGGCCGAAGGTGAATCGTGCAAATTCGATACACTTTGTACGCTATTCTTGGACAGCATCAACGCAAACTCACTTACGCCCCGCCCACGAGGATTTACGGGTAGATCTCAACGATGCTGCAGTTGGAAGCGTGGCGTTCGTCACATGTGTGGAGGGACGGGTTTCGCGAGATTGGAATCGACTGAATCGGAACTGCATTCGAGACGACCATTATCGGGATTTCATTCGTCAGCTTGATGTCACGAATTTTTCTGGTCCAAAGGGTCCAAATTATGCAACAGGACCGAGTGGCCCTTTCTCTCGTCCCTTGACTCGTGGTCCATAGTTATTGTTTTACATAAGACGTGAAAAGTGTACGCCCGAAGGTCTTCTAAGTGCACCCCGTAATATTCCCCTCGTGGCTAAAAAGGGGAAACCAGTTCACTCGACGAGGACGCGAAATTCCTTTTGACGGATCGTGACATTCCCTGCTCGAGAGACGCCACTTGCTGATTAACCTCGCATCAAGGCTCGTTCAATTTCAGTAATTGCGTTTCAGTCCGTCTCCTCGTCGCTGCACGATCGTCCAACACGGACAGAAATTTCAGTCGCCCGAGAACGCTTCCCGTCGGACGGTCAGCGACCATCAAAAGCTGCCTTTAAATCATCCTCTTCTCCTCGCACGATCGTTCGTCACACGCATGTACCTTCGATCCATCTCGAGATTGTGGTTTCGCTCGATTTCACTGACGATTTTATTGCGCGCTATTTTTCTTAATCAAGCTACTGAATTTTCGAGCGATTTTCTATGGATGTTCCAGTCAACGAAATGCTAGAGCAGCTAGTGTCGCTGGCAGGTCATTTATACCTCCTTGAAGATGACCTGTGTCAACAGAGCTTGTACTGAAATTTTCTTCAGGCTGACGATTCCTAATTATTCGCTTTCGAGTAAGTGAAAATACAGCTTAGGTAGGCGCATCGTTTTCCATGTTCTCAGACGATTCTTGTCTGATCTCGCGTCCCTGCACGCGAGCGAGGAACACGCACGCGTGCATCTTCCTCCGCGAGCGAACGCCACCACGCTGTCGTAGTCGATATCGTTATCGTGATAACAAGCACGTGGATCGACTGGTTAGCAGGTTCTTCCCCCTTCGGCCAGTCGCTCCTCCTGCGGGCTAATGCGGCTCTTCGTCCGAGCGACTCGCCATTCGGCGTCGTTTCGTTCGGGCCAACAGCCTAGCAATTTGTCCGCGAAACTTGGAATTTGCGTGATACGAAAGTGCTGGTTTCGCCGGGACAAGCGCTCTGTGGCGTTGGTTCCAGCTCTCCTGAAGATTCCTCGCGAGCTTCATGCATACTCTTTCGATTTCATGTTCTGGAGACGTATTCCTCTCTTTCTTTTGCCATGATCTCTGATTTGTAGCAATGATTATTGACTACTTTGTTTTAGATACTCATTATGTGCTTACATCGGCAAAAGTGAGTAATACTTACAGACCTGAGACCTTTTGAAAGGTTGATGTATGAGTCTTGCTTTGTATGTACGTCGCGTGTGGCATCCCTAGTAAGCGGAATGTGGCGCGTGGAGAGGATGAAATGGAGGGTACTAGTTGAAAAGAATATGACGAGATGAACTTCCCTTCTAAAAAATTTCCAATTCTCTTGCAGCTATTGAAACTCTATACGTTTTGAACGTTGCAATATTATCATTTTTTTAACATTTCAAATTTTCGAATATTTGAATATTCAACCTTTTAAATATTTGAATTTTTGAATTTTTGAATTTTCGAACTTTCAAATATTCAAATATTCAAATTTAAAAATTAAAAAATTTTTAAATATGTAAACTTCTAAATATTCGAATTTCCTAATTTTCAAATTTGTCAAAAAAATAACACCAACCGAGTAATATCTCGCAAGCTAGTACTCACCAACGACTCATTAAAAAGTGGTCGCCATACCTCGGGAGATTTCATCATAACTGCTCACCTAACCAGTGTCGGGAACTCACAGAGTTCTATCATGAGCTGCAACCTCGATGGTATCTCGCGAAGGGACCCAGGGCAGCATAGTTTTCGTAAAAAATTTTCCTTCTAACGAACGAGGCTAGCGCAAGTGAGAGAGGAGGATCGAGTATAGCGCAAGAAAGGCGGCGAAATGTAAACCAGTTATATCGTGCACCCTTTGGTTAAACTGAAACCAAGTGGTTTTATAGCGCCGATCCGTCTTGCCGTGCTATAACGAGTTCGTGACTCGACATAATACGATAACCCCCTAAATGTGTTGAACTTGGAGAGAGAATCGCGCGGGTGCGCTCGCCGCGCGAGGCGGCCGAGAAACGGGGTAATAAAGAGTGCGTGTTGCGGAAGACGGGACAAACTGCCGACAGTGGCTCTTCTTCATCGTAGAAGGAGATATAGCGGGCGTAAATCCCGCGTACACGTAAGAATCATTACTTTAATCCAGCCCCGCTTCTCTCGACCTTTTCGCGCAAAAACTAGGAATCCTTCTTCCCCTGAGATATCAGCGGGTGAATTGTGATTGAAAAATTAAATAGTTGGACTTCCATATGCGATCATTCTGTTTGTACCCTGTACCTTGAGACAGTACACGATTAGCCACCGTAATCGCCGCGATCTGAATGTAAAGAACCATAAATTAATAGCCAATGATGACTATCTTAATGCATTATATTCGCACGAGGCTATGGAAATTGGTACAAGAAAAGGGAGGGTGAGGAATACAGTTAATGAAGAGTGTATAGCTGAAGAGAGGGCGAATTAATGACGGCTCTTCTTCCTTGCGCGTCGACCTCCCATAAAAACGATCTTCCTCCCACATTTTCGGTTCCTCGCGTCTTTCTCTTCGATCGCTTTTACCTATTCGCTCAATGTTTTGGCTCCGTCGACATCAGATTATCAGATCTCGCGGCTGATAAAAAGTTGAATCGGTTTCGTGCCACGTACGAGATATAATTAAATCAAAGAATCAAGTCTCTGCGTATCTCTTACATTCGATCTTCGCCATTAATTAAACTCTTTTATTATGATAATGCCGACCCAGATAATATCTATAGATGTAGACGGTTTTGTAAAAAGTTCCCTTCTTATTGATTTTTATCTGCGACCTTAATAACACTCACACCCTGGCGTTAGTTTCCCCGGCAACTCTCAAAACAAACGACATATAATCATTTCTGGCCTGATTTCGAGTTTCCCTGTGACTGCAGCCTCGACGATAAATTATTCGCCGGCGACGGGGTCGTTTGGCAATGCCAAAAATCTCAAGGGCCATGCAAAAAAGGACCATCACAGCGCGAGATTATTGATTATTGATGATGACGCAGCCTGGGGCCATGTCTGCTTCCTCCTGCTTCTCCTTCCTTCCACGCCGCTCTCAGGCTAAACTCTTCAACGCAAACGTTCTGCAATACTGGATGACAATAATCACGATCATTACGATAAGTGCGCGAACAATAATAATACGGTGGAAGAGTTCCTCTGCTTGAGACGTCTCTAAGCGAGCTTCATTGCCAGCGCGACTAATCGTCTCGCACGGAAACGTGGTATTTTCGCTTTTACATCGTGAGACGCCCTCGGAGATCTCAGGCGAGTGCATCAATGATGCAGCGGCCCGCGACGCGGAACTGCGAGCGAGCGATTCGCCAGCGTATCAAACTACGTGGATCGTCGGCGCGCTGAACCAGAGAGAATTCGAAAACTAGTCTTCTTCGCTGGTTAGGGAGCTTTCCTCCTATATGAGGTCTTTGGAAACTCGTTTTAGAGGGTGTGAGAACGTCGAACGGAGCAAGATCTTTTTCGGGAAGGTCTGGGAGCGGGGCAGGAGGGCGCGTGCGCGTTTACAGCCGATATATCGAGGAACACGGGCATAAACATTGTTGGAAGATACGCGTACGAAAGAGAAAGAGAAGAGAAGGGGCTGTTGCGGAGGGGCATTAAGATGGACGGTGCCAATCGTATGCTAATAAAGCCACCTCCTATTTGGTCTTTTAGCGGCCGAGGGAAGTGGCCGGTGGATGTTTTGTCGCGCGAGTCTGAGTTTGTTGGCGCAACAGACTACGTACTGTGCTTGCAAACGTTTTCATAACACCGTCACGAGTCCCGTTTTTTGTTTTTGTGTTAAAATTCTGTACTGGTTGTTGACCTCTTCGGGGACACTGACTTTTTTAATCGTACTATATTCCACGGGGATTTTATAACTCAATCAGGCTTCTATTTTTCCTCCCAATTTTTTTAACTTTGAGAGAAATATGAAACAGCTTTTTAAGTAGGCTTAATCTCAACAATAAATTATTTATCAGAGAACTGCTCGATAAGGAAATGAAGAATTGCATCCTACTACTAAACGATACCGAGTAGCTAAAATTAAAAGAGCCTCAGAAAGCTGCAGTTCATTGCAACTATCGATCTTCACGCTCCAACTTCACCAGGAAATATTTTCACTTGTGTCCACGGAGGGTAAATACCTCTCTATCCCTAGCATAGCGCATGTTTAGGACGTGAACGATCCAAAGGTGCCGATAATGTTGCGAAACGCGTGGACGTGCATCTAATGTAGGCATGGATCGCGCGCGAGTGTACACGGAATATAGCGCACGTAGCAACCAGCAACGTATCGCGTTACATCGGGTCACGATCCCTATTATATACCTCCTTTCTTCTTTTGACGGGACAAATTATTGGAGTTATATCATTGCGAGGCGGCCACAAGGTCGTAACTGAGGGAGACACCGCGACGACGAGGAAAGAGACGAAGAGACGCGGCGTTGTCTCTGGAAAGGAACGACGGTCGTCTTCCGCCGACGATCCCCGATAATGTTAATCACTTTTCCCCGCCATGTTTGCTTGTCGGCGGATACACTAATTATCGCGGTTGTAAGGCGATCGAGTTCTATCTTCGGCTCCAGAGTGCAAAGTTCAGCCTATGGGAAACGGTTTTTTGATGCGCGACAAGGCCAGACGACCTTCGGCTCGTTTCCTATGGTTCTCCCTCGCGGCTCGTGTATGCGAAGCCCCGTCACAGGAACGAGTTCTTATAGTTTATGGGTCAAGAGTCCTGCCAGAGTATCCGTACCCACCTTCCTGTGGCCCGTGCTTTCCTAGGAGCCATAGTAATCTCGTTGTTACGTCACCGAACGTGATGTATCTCCCTGCTCGAATGCTCGCGTTCCTTCGATTTTTCTCTCGTAACGGATGCCTGTCGTAGAAAGACCGAGTCTGGATGTGCTTTAGGTTTGGTTAGATTTGTGACTTTTATTCCCGCTACCGCAAAGATCCAGAATCTCGCGGTGGACGATTGTAATCTTCGATGCACTTGTATTGCACGTTGTAAAAAATTATTTCGACGTGGGACTATTAAACTGAAAGCGCCCAGCGCGAGGGCCAGTTTCGATCTCGGAAAGTTATTGGCGCGGCAGAACCATTCCGAAGAGCGGAGTCCGTCCATCACTGGTTTCCCCCACTTCTGCCAGTGTAAGACCCTTTCTCCATAGGCCCATAGGACCCTGTTCTCTTGACCACAGCCATCGACCGCAACGCTACGAGATCGTTCCTCATTTTTTCCCCTCAAAATATCCTCGTAATCATACTTACTCACATTTGCGCTGCTCTCTCGATGGATTGGTATAAACCAACAAATAAATCAGAAGTATTTCTGTCGATACATTATGAAATGGACCACACAAATAGTTGAGTGAGCTGAAATCGAAAATTTCAATTAAATTTGCGTGTGTATTAGAATCTCTGATCAGCTTAGAACCATAGCAGGTAATGCTCTTGCCTGTATTCTCGTTCCAAATCCGATTTCGCGTAATTGCAAACACTAGACGGAAGTATTCCGCAAAAAGAAAGAATTTGGACACTGTCAGCGTTAGCGGAAACAACAAGCCATTAAGAGGGAGCCAGCGAGCGAGCATTAATGCGGACAAAATTTCGTCATGCGGTCGATCCTGGGCAAGTTTTCGCATCACTTTTCCCCGCGCAGAGGAGGACAGGGGCCGAGGAGCAGCGAGCAGAGCGGCCAACGGCAGCCTAGCATGGGCGATTCAGACCGGTTGCAGCGAGAGAGAGGGCTCCTTACTCGTGGCTCACCACTTAAAGTCGAACACGCATCTCATTATCCATGCCCATGGAATTAATCGTATGCCTGGCTCTGCGTGCAGGTGTGGTTACCTACCCCTTAATCTGACGGAATATGCTCGATTTTTGCATAATTGTACCTCCGCGCGAAGTGCGCCATCCGTTCCGCAAGTGTGTATTGCGTTCAGCGTTTCACGTAAATCGGTAAAAATAAGGGGACCTGAAAGATAAGAGGGAAGGGAAAATATATTGAACGGTGGACGTTATTAGTCATGAGGATAATTAAAAAACAAAGGAATCACGATTCAAGAAGCGCCTATCCACTTACGACGTAATTTACTGTAAGCTGATATTGCGGATGAGTCAATGAAATTTGCAAACGACGAGGTTATTTCCCTTTTTCGACTATTTTTAATCGAGATTACGCGGCGACCGCAGGGGACGGTCCTCCCATTATCCGCGCCGAGGTCAAAGGACTAATTTGCCCACGGAATTTGGAAAAATCACTTCCCTTGGGCAGGACGCATTCCCTCGTAAGGTCCCGGTGGGGCGAGGGTAGAGGTGGCATTATCAGCACGCGCCGACCCTTGTGTGCCTACTAAATCTGCGGAATAACTGCCGGAGTACGCGTACTTAACTCGCTCATCCTCGATCCAAGAGATGCGATCTAAATTTACGCCGATGACCGAAGGAAAGTTTCAAATTGATATTTACACGCAACTGGTCTTACCGTGCAACAGTTAATTGATCACGTTTTAAACTCTCTCTCTCCTACAGAGCGTCTCGAATCTCGAATCTCGCCACGTTTCACTGGGAGAAAAACAGAAAACGTCGAGGAGAAAATGGTGGAGCGTCAGACGACGTCGTTCTCTAATGAAATTCATAAAACATTCATAAGGCTGAACAACAGACTTTCGTTACGCTGATGCTATTCAATTTCCACGGTGCTTTGGAAAAAAGAAGAAAATGTGGGCGGTTTGTGGGAGAGTGGAGAGAAGCGGGGTTCGGGCGAGATTAACGAGACACGGAAGCGCGAACTGCCGATAATTAGTTCGGAAAAGGTAAAGACGGTGGTCGGTGGCTCCACGTGTATTACACGCGCGTACGCTTGCCTGGCCGCGGGAGAAAAAGAGAAAAGTGAGAAGTTTCAATACTTCGCGTACGAGTTGGAGGCTTAGCATTAGCGGATCGTTATCTCTGGTTGGTCGATCCTCGTATCTACAACGTGCATCAAATCAACGCCTCGGATGTATAACTACGCCGCTTCGTGAGCGATCGGGATGCGGCGGTGGGCGAATAAAACGAAACGAGTACGCGCCCTCGTCCAGCGCGAAAGAGGACCGGACGAAGGAGGAGAATGAAACGCGATACGTTACACCTTCGGTCACAATATTGAGTGCAACTTGGGCTCGGCGAGATTTAGGTGACCTTGCTCCCTGGTTGGGGAAAGGGGTGGATAAATGGCTGGTAGCTACGCTCCTCTCGACTGCGCGGCCTCCCCTTGAATTCGTTAAAACCGATGTCGACTTTATTAGCCTGTCAGTCTTTTATTTACGCACGAGGGATGCGAGGGACTTCCACCTCGATAAGCTGGAATCAGCCGTCATTTGGGGAATCCTTTTATCTAGATCATCGAAGAACAGTACAAGTCCAAGATTAGTTCATTTGCCAATCATTTCAGAAGTAAGCATTGAATTACACATTGGAATGAAATACCCATCCCAAAATGTTGGTTCTGGACTTGTTAGATACGTAGGTACAGTTCTTCATATCGCCTACCTTTCGAGCCTTTCTTTTTCTATAATGATATAACGATTGCTACTCCAATCCTCAATCCTGAACTTCAATTTGACCGCTTGAAAGAACAAAGGTTTGTACAGTCTGCGCTATTACCCCGAGCACTTGGATGGTAATAATTTTTGCGATTAAATGCGGCTCAAATTACTACACGATCTGCGGTTTTCCAGACGTGCCCAGCCAAGCAATATCCCTCGGTACTCTCGTCGCGAGGTTTGGCGAGCGCTGCGTTCCTTTTATCGACAAATCTTCGTAACGCTCGATCCCTGTTCGTTACGACGAGCAGAAATGTCCATAAACCGTTCCAGTTTCGCTCGACTCGCCGCCGGGGGCTTCGTCGGCTGGCGTGATCGAGCGAAGGGGCTAGGGAATTCGAGTTTTCTTTCCTTCGTCTCCCGGCGTTCGTGATCAATGGCAGTATCGAGATTGAGACCCACTGAGGTGTACAGGTAGTCCCTGGTCTTACATACGAGGTCACGTTCGCCGATGCCGAGCCACCGATCGGGCCCGATCGACCATCGATTACGGATAATTTAATTCAGTTGGTCATCGTTTAATGATTATAGTGCAACAGCTCGATGGAACAACCGTCGTATTATCGGGCGACGCAACCTTGCGATGATTCCACGTTTCGGAAAATCGGCGGCGTTTTGCGCTGGTTATTTTGTCGCTTTCCTTCACACCTCGCCTCGCGCGATCGCCCGTCTTTACCTAGCGTAATTTATGGCGAGAGCGGGTGGGAACGGGAAGCGGTTGTCGATGATCAAATATTTATGAAGACGAGGCACGAGCAATTTCGCCTTCCCTTCCCCTCTATCCTTCTCTCTTACCCGAGCCACCGATCTCCGTTTCCGTTAGCACCTAGCTTACGTTAATTTTCAACTTGCATTCAGCGCGGATAGATGCATCTTATCGCGGGAGATAATTTATGAAAATTCGCTAACGGCCGTGCAAAAAATCGCCAGTTTCGAGGAAATATGCTGGCCAGTCACGGAAAGCGGTTGCGTGATTTAAAAGCCACCAAAATGCCGTTTCGCCTCGAATTTTACCGCGGTCGAGTTACCGCCGTTTACGATCCGACCGAGAATTTTGTGCCTCGCGAGCCCCCGATCCCGTGGACCGAAGTTTCCCCGATTATAGCCTCGTTAATATCTCACTTATAATTATCGCGCGATCACCGTGCATTTTGGCTGTATTTCAATAACCAATCAGCGGTTGGTACGAGCCACGATGCTCGTGTTGCATCCAAGCTAACCCGTGAAATGATTAATACGTTCCCTAAAGACCTCCACGAAATGGAAGCAAGGCATGGGGCAATTTGCGTACTCGTCTCGACGCTCGTCACTTAACACAATAATTTCCCTCGTAGCCGTCGAAAGTGGTCGGGTTCGCGCGTAATTTACATAGCGCATAAATATCGCGAAAAGCGCGTGCACAATTACATAATTTGTTGCTGGCCGTGGCGCAATTACAGAGGGCCCCCTCGAGTCTCCTCGCGTCTCCTCGCGTCTCCTCGCCCCCTTTCCCACCGTGCCTCCCTCTTGCCCTCTCTTTCTCTCTGACGGAGCAGCATCGATAAGCGGGAGAGCATCGCGGAGGTCGGCTCGGGTTTGTTAGTTGGTCGACGTATAGGGCAGCGGAGAGAGTTCTACGGTAAAAGGTGGAGTATAGGTGGAGAGAGCTCGGGCATATCAAGCGCTCTTGGTCGGGGGCCGTCTCATTACCCGTGCTCCGATGGTACCACGCTGCGAACTCGCAAACCCCCTATAGTTGGCCCCGCATTATATTCGTATTCCGAGTATAGGCTCGCCACACGGTTTCGATAGCCAGAACGAGACGCTGCGCGACCGCGTGCAGCCGGAAGGAACTCGTGTAAAACGTTCCGAGGATCGTATCGAGCCGTACGATATATTGTCAGTGCTCCTGACGCTGGCCTTCTTCTGTCCTTAATTGAATCGAGTTTAAGGCATCCGGCCGCTGGACGAAGCGTACCTCGATCAGCTGGATACAGAGTTTTTCAGGGAATCGTACCGATTGATTACGCTCGAATAAGGGAAGATTGGTCTGATCTGAAAAGCTGAATTATTCAAACACGATCTCTTCGTGATCGATTCAAGGGGGGTATTTGTTGCCGCTGCATCGAGGTCGCGAGGGAGCACCATTCGTACTCCGTTGAAAGGTATTCGGGCATCCTCCGTTAGAGAATGGAAGAGCTGGCGTTTCGAAGCACCCATAGGCAAAGCAGCTAAGGTAACGCACCCCGCGGTGGCCTTTGGTTTCTCGAACGAACGAAGGATGATGCATGGCGATACACGCATATATCCTTCTCTTCCTTCCCCCTTCCGCCTCCTCGACCACTTTGGCTCCGAGTCGCCCTTCTTTCCGCTCTTTCTCTCTCTCCCTCTCTGTCTGTCTCGCTTTCTCTCCGCTATCCAACATCGCCGGACTCCACCTTCCACCCAGGCTTATAAGATCGGCAGGCCGCAGCCGTCCAAAAATAATAACGATAATAATAATAATAAAAATAAAAGGACTCGCGCGGGGGCAAGATAAAAAAGAAATGGGAAAAGGGAGAGAAAAAAATAGAGGGAAGACTAGAGGGACGATTTCTGTTACGTCGTTGCATTCCTGCAACGGAAAGTTGTCGGACCACCCTGAACCGCATGGCTAGCGCGGCACCCATGGGGCTTTAGCGTGGCTGCCATTCGTCTTTCATCGGCCGCTTAGGTGTTTTCGGTCCTTTCTATATCGTCGAAACTTCTCGTCGATTCCTGAGACCTGTGTCCGTATATTTTGCCATCGATCGTGGAAGTGTGATGGATTACGCGTCTGTTTTGGGAAATTTAAGTTCAATTTTCCTGTTGCAGATTTTCGATCGAGCAAAATATTTTCTAAAGCAGACACTTGTCACGATTCCCTTTCCTGATTTCTTTCACTGCAGCGATAAGGCTTACAGTTTCCTGGGCAACAATATCCCTTTTTTTCTCTCTAAAACGTTGCACCTCTTATTTTGGACCCGTAACGACCACTTCGGGGTTATCCTCGCGCGATCAGAGGGGGTTTGGACGCCTTCCAGAAGAGTTGGAATTATTCCAATTTCATCATAATTCAGAGCTTATTTGGTTGACGTAAAGATGTCATTCGTCCAAGAAACCAACAGAGTTTCCGGCACTTCCGGTTGCTTTGGATTTAAGATACAATCGGCAGGAACAGTGAACGGCTTTGCAAGCATCGATAACAGCACCGTTGTTGAAAGGAGACCAAAATATTACCTACCTTAATAATGAATCATTCTCAGCGTTACTAATAACACATTTGCATTAAGAGCTCGGTGAGGTATCCATTTTTGATTTCCTGCATGCTCCACGAAGCAGGGGATTTCAATTACACATATTTAGTTACTTTCTTTACAAGCAATGCGCAGCTTAACAACGCCGAGGGTAATTATAATCGAAAAATCGTGGATAAAGGTGGAATTCTGCACGCTGGCCGGCGTATCGAAACATGTCAGCGATAAGAGGAGAAAAAACAGAAAGAAACACGCGCGGAAGAGTTTCTTCCGGTTATCTTGATCTACAATACCACCGCGGCGATCCTCTCCCGTGTTTAATTTACCCGCGTCGCTCCACCTCGACGCGGTAGGCAGCGGATAAATTCAGAGACTTTTGCCTTACGTTGCACGAGCTCGGCTCGCATAACATTAACATCCTAATGTTTACTCAGCGGCTACCGAACCTGGCTGCTCCTCCTCGGATAGATCACGTGACCGGAATATTTATTGCTATACGATCGCGAGATTTCACTAATTACTGGACAGTTTCAGCCCGTATCACGGTGTCGATCGTATTTCGCGAAACCTCGGATGCTCGTAATTAATGCCGCTTTTCGATTAACATTTATTAGCTCATTTTTAAGAACGCTGAGCAGAGAACGGCGTGGCTTTAACGAAAGGGTAGTGGAATGGGCGGGGAAGGATACGTGAGAGCTTCGCGCGTTGTTGCTTCACGCGTATAAACTCGTACGTTTATATCTTTTAACACGTTCGTTATTACGCATTCAACCTGGCGATACACCTAGAATTCTGTGTTCAAACATGAAAAACAGAAAACTGCATGTACAATAGAACCTCAACCAACTAAACTTCGAGTACCTATTCAAAATTTCTATAATTTGCGCTGATAATAATATACTAAGTATAATAACAGTAGTAATACAGTAGAACACCGATTAAAATTTAAACAGTTACCTAATTATAGTTTACTGAAGAAATAAAGCTACCTTTCAACAAGATAATTCAAGTTCGAATCTCGCCGTAGGTACTGCAGATAATTCAGGTCCTACTCTACTTCTAGGACACCTATGAATATTTTAATTATCTACGCAAGGGTTAAAGGAGCCGCGAAACTTATTGCCAGCACCTGTCGACGCAGGAAACAGTCGCGGCAGCCGCATAGTTGCACCCGATTGACTCCTCAAAAGCGACGTAAGAGAAGGCACAGGCCAGTGTTCTCGCGTGGAACGAAAATGCTGGGGTCACGTGACAGGGCACGAACACGTGTGTAGTATGCATAGGTGGAGCGTACCGGGTCGGTAGGCAGTAATAGTAACCGAGCGACACGCGATCGCCGCCCGAGCCCTTAGGGTATAAATTATTGCGATTTCTTTCGAGTAACCCTTGTTTATAAGGGTGCGTCGGCCGATCGACCGGGCTGATATGTCGTGACATCAAAGGCCCTGCCTGCCACGCTTCTCTCTGTCCTCCGACGTCAACCGGATCTCTCGGACCGCTGGCGAAGAGACATGCCCCGTGCACGCTGCCAGTTTTACGCTCGTCTTAACCGTTCGCGAGGTATGCGCGAATTCCACGTCGAAATACCCACCGATGGCATTACACACGGCGCAGCCAGGCAGCCCGAACTTCAACTTCGTAATATTTCACCAGGACGGACGTTTTCTTTTTTGACGGGACGCTGGGGCCGTGGCCACTCGATTTATGGGCACATTAAGCGAGTCGAGATTTAGAACGATAAATACGGGGGACAAACTATCGCCGTAACGCACGATTCGTCTAGCACGCGGGTTCCTCTTCTACCTTAACCCATTGTTCGCGGTGCTGTTAATGTTTCATGTCGTTCCCGTGTTTCTTTGATTAGGGAATGCTTGTTAGGGACGTGTGGGCGATAATGTGGACACACCTTCGTCGAGGGTGAGGAACTGCGTTTCGATGGTGGGACATCGATTCCTTTCAGAGGGGAGTTCAAACAACAGGAGTTGCTTATTAGAAAAGTGGGTAACTTTATTTTTAAAAAAAATTGATTTTGTATTATTTTGGCTCTTATTGAATCGTATGAGTTGTAAAATCTTAAATATCTCATTGGTGAAGGAATAGAAATAGTATCTAGTATTAGATACAATTTTTCTAGTCAGCCAAATGTTATCATCTTCACTATATTTTTGCCTATCTACCACTATCAGCACTATGTATACATCCTCTGATCGCGGCGAAGTTGGTACCATTCTAAAACGTAACCCTCAGCAATATTCTTCCGAGGGAACCCAGTTCGAACCTCGTGGTTGGCGCGCCAGCCACGATACAATGAGTGGCGCATTATTTATTGCATTTAAATGAACTCTCGCCGTGTAATTGCGGTATGATGCATCCGGATGATTTGCGAGCCGTCCATAGGGCCGCCTTCGACGCGTACCTCTCCCCTCCGTCCCCCTCGCCACGTCTGGTTCTCCTTGTTGGTCGTGGCGAGAAGTGATTCTCCAGGTACAACCGGGCTACATCGCGTCCTTCTTTTTCTCGGCCGCCTATCGTGTCCCGGTAATGGCAAGTTATTACCTACGATGTCGTCGGGACGGCCGCGACGCGTTGTTTACCCTCGGGTCAGCGTCGATTCCCGACGAAACGCCGTTAATCGATCCCAGGATTAATGGGACCGATACCACACGGCCCCCGCCGCTCCGGATCTCTCCACGCGCAGGTGTAAACTTTTACGGGCAACTGAAAAATGTCTCTGTTACCGTGAATCACTTTAATTGTCGCGCCCCCTGGAGGATTCTTCCTACGGGTTGCAGTGGTTGCTCGTGTTTTGCGCAACATTTTCCATGCGATGTAGAAATACGCTGGGTTGAAGATTAGCGTCGTTGAGATACTGCCTTGCTGCTTTAACCCTAGGAATACTGAGGGAAGGTTTCCTCGAGCCCTCGATTAGAAATTCTATTCTAATCGTTTCTATTTCTATGGGGTGAAAAATTCTTGTAAAATTATTCAGGTACTGTCTTACACACATTTAAGTTTGACATCTAATTTTTAAGATGAGTAGGTACGTGTGTAGGCTTGATGAACTTCACCCTTAGATTTTCGTGTGACTGCTGAGGCCTCTGTATTCTTAGGATTAAGTTTGAGGCATTCTCTTAGTTGCTTTGTTCATTGAAATAGTCGAGAGTCGCGCAATTAAAGTTATTCTATTTAAATATTGTTTCCGTAGATTACACTCTCGACACGATAATGCTCTGTGTCACGCGACGAATCAGCGGAACAACTTGTTATTATTCTATTACATTTACCAGTGCTGGACATGCGTCGAGTTATGTCGAACACCCAATTAATTGACCCGATCTCCCCTTGGACTGAACAGCGTTTCAGCCTCATAATCTCGAATCATAGCGACACATATTCTGACGAGGGCGTGAATGTTTTTAAACCTCCCCGGAGCCTGGCAGAGCGTGCAATTTATCGCAGCGACGGGGTCCCTTCGAAACGAGCGCGCGTACGTTAATTGCGCGACAGAGAATGCCAGGAGAGGCGGAGTGGAAGCCGGTGAAATGATTCGCGGGCTTGATATTCCATAAAGCCCGCGGAAGGTCAAGGACTGGGGAGCAGGATCGCTGACCCGAGCCGCCTTCGACCCAACCAACACCACGAGATCGTGTCTTCCTCGCTTTCTCACGAACTCTCGCGAAGTCCCTGTTGGCCTCCTGTTCGACTCGGTCTTCCCGAAGACGTCGACGACTTCAGAGTCGAAAACTGTCAGGACTTCAAATTTAACCTTCCCAAAGTAGACCTTCGCTATAGGAGCTGCTCACTAAACTAGGGTCTCAACTTTTCATGTCGCACCCCTTTTTATAATTGTCAAGTAATCTAAGACCCCCCACATTCGTGTAACAGGACATTTTCTTTTCCTTTTCTATCCCATCCGTGTCCATTTCTATCGCTCTTAAAGGTGCATCTGCACTACAGCACAGTATCGATAACTCCCAATTAAACGCGAGCTACATCGAGAGCCTTTCAACAACCTCCAACCTCGGAGCAAATGAGATCGAAAGAGGTATTATCCCAACCGGTAGTTAAACGTGAGTAAGGTCAGGATCGAGGGCGAGGACCTTGAGGATCGTCGATCGAAAATAGTCTTCTAGAATTTCGATTCAACCTTGAAGGTCGGTTCGCCGACGAAGGCGAGAGGACGCCGGCAGCAGCGGTTCCTCTCGGACCGTCTCGAGGGTCGTGGCGATAGATTCGAGAGAGTGTCGGAGCGGTCGAAAGAGGAATCGGTGGAGGGGCTGTCGGCCCCGAAGAAACGGTCGAGTGAGCGGGGGTGGCGGCGAGAGCGTGAATGTGGGTGGATAGAGGAGAGAATTAGCGTGGTGGATATGGAGTTTGGTATGCGTGAGCGGTCTGGCCGAGCGGATAGCCGGCGTCACGCCACGCGGGCCCGCGAAAAGTTATGGTTACTGCCGCCGGTGAACAGGGAAGGGCGGCCGACTAAAAATAATATTACATTTAACGGACAGCCTAATTTCGTCGCAAGGTGGTGGCCCACCAGCGAGGGAGGAGCAGTTTGTTATCGGACAGGACACTTCTACGGGCTTCAAAACGCCCGTAACAACATCCGTTACCGCCCGCGACCCCATCGACCCGTGTAATCAACGACCGGAAGACATTCGCCGAATCTCTGTCGCTGGCTTCGTTAAAGAGAACGAGGTGTCTATGGGCCATTCTCTTCTTCTGAACCTGCCTTCTGTTAGCCCTTCGTGAACATTAAGCATCCCTAGTAGACATAACTCTGTGATGGATGTCTTTTTATCAGTTACTAATAAACGAAGCTTTAATAAGATTCACGGAAATTTTGACAATTCTAAGTTATGAGATTCGGTATCTACTAGATTTTGGAAATTGAAATAATTTCTGAATTTTGAGTCTCAGAATTAAATAATTTACCCAGAGCGAGCTATATTGCTCCATTTTGTGAGCTGTACTTAAATCCTTAAACCTCTGAACCCCTGATTTTTTGTCTCCAAAATATACTCCACAGATTAAGCGTTCATTATCCTTTCATTGGCCATCAATTTTCCCAGCGGGTATAGAGTTAGGTAAATGAGCCTAACAGTCTAACCCTACCCGAGGAATCAGTGGCACGTGGCTACTGGTTGTCAACCGTGAAGGGCCCTCGACGAGCGCATCGAAAGCACCGAAGCGGCTCGGGTGTGGCGTGAACACGCGAACGCCATCGCTCTGGCGCGTCGCGTACCATCACGGAACCATCCAGTGTCCCGACACACTCTGTCGGTAATGCAGCTCGCATCGATAACAGCCGGTGTTTGCTCGTCAGGAACAAAGAGCGTAAAAAAGGAAGGAAAGGTCGCGCGGTGCGCGACGACTACGCGGGCCAGGCGAACAATCGAGGATCGCTTAATTTTCATTTTTGCGCGGCGTCCGCCGGAAGATTTAATGGGCTCGATGCGAAACGCGCGCGTAACAAATTCGCGGCTACGTTACGCTACTCGTTCGATGCACTTTTCGCTGTCGTGAAATTAATCCGGGCGCAATTATTCGATTCGCGGTCGCTCTTTCCTTTTTCGCATTTTCATGTTCGGAAACAAAGGCGAACCTTTCGGGCGCTGTACCCTTTTTTATGACTCTCATTAAAATGACACTTTGAACAACAACGCGTGTTAGACGAGTTTACTGATCTTATCGCTTTGTTATTGTGCACTGACGGATTGGAGCCGCAGATAAACAAAACTGTGCATCAGCTGACATTGTACAATAGAGGGATGTTTCCCCTGGACATTTTTTGGGAAATGGCTGTCGCGACAAAAAATATCGTTACTCTGGGGAAGCATTCACGATTTATGATCATCAATCCCATGGAAATATAGTAAAAATTCACAATAAAAATTATCTACAGTAAATACAATATTAAGACAATTCACATCTCTCTCAAATTTCCTCTATATCTTCTCTAGAAAACCTGCTCTAGGTTCCCCCACAAACGATACCCCCTCCATTTTCCTTAGACACCGAAAAGAAGCTCAGCGTTGGTCGAAAGGTGAGACGCTGCGGGGACCCAGCGAAGCAGCTGGCAGAGGTCCCGTCAGCTAGAGAAGAAAGTAGGGATCGGGTCGGGCCATTATGGTCGCCAGGCGAAGGGGTCGCGTGGTAGTGAGTGGTAGAAAAATTTGGGAGCCGGGGGGCAGGTCGTTCGTCCGTGGGAAACACCCTTGCGGCCATAGCCAAAGGCAGCATGGCTCCTCGGCTAAGGAGCCCTGGTCCCCCCTGTGAAAAGATGATATCCAGGCTAGGTAGGACGATCAAAACGTAGCGCACGGGACGGAACTGGGAACCGTTGGAATTCGAGAGGCGAGAGAGAAGAGAGGAGAGGTAGTCGCGGCTCGCCACGCGAGGAATCGACACGGCCGCTTCGTTAGGTGGCTTGTTTCGCCTCGACTCGGCTCCGCTCGAATCGACTCGGCCCGACACGCGAGATTTATACCCGTACATGTTAAGTGGTGGTGATCGACTATCGCGCGAGCGTTCCATTAGTAAGGTTCAACGGTCGTCATGCCGGCTCTCCGCAACGATTACCGAGCACGTTCGTTAAGCGGCCATCCACGGCATCATCCTCGACGTCGCCGCCTCGTCGATCCACTCCTTCAGGTATACTCTTCATTCATAAGCCGCGAGTTACGAGGTCCACCCTCGAGTTTGCTCCATCCTGATTGGATGTCGATTCGACAGTCGAGTGTATGTAGCTTCTAGGGGATGAAGCACTCTTGGGCGACTCTGTCGATCGACAAGGTCGCTCACTCGATGCTTACGAATACTATTCCAGAGTTGTAGGTATACAAGTAGAATCTCACGTTTCTTGGATACTCGGAGGCTGTTATCGGTATTCAACTTTCGCGAGGCTATTTAGCGAGGAGTGCAAATAGCGCGAGTCGAACTACCGACGAAATCGTTGGTTAGGGTAAAGTAATTCGGTAGACCCGAACACGAGACGACAGGGAATTAATAATCTAGCCTGTGTGGAGGAGAAAGATGATCGGTACGTAAAAAGCGATAGCCGCGGGGTTATCGAAGGTTAATTGAGATGATCACTCGCTTGGGAGGTTCGTTATCTAGTCCCATTGCCCACCTTCGGTTGCTTTACGAACACGCTAACTAACCAGCATTTACATTGCGAATTGCACGGTCATGCGAGTGTAATGGTAGCTAACGTGGACAATGCTTCAAGGGAATTAAACCCTCCCTTTAGATGCACGAATGAACGAGCTTCACGTTTTCCCCTGGTTCGAAGAACTATTCTCCCAGTGCTATAGACCCGATATAGATCCGTGTCGTGTAGTTTTAAGAGAGGACGCTGACGAACGGACTCCTGTTCAGACAGAGCTCGCGAAACGCTGGGAAAGCTTCCTAAATTCGGCAGGATCAGAGCCCAGCGCCACGATGTTTCCGCACCGTTGTCGTTTGATCGAAACACAATCTGCTATGGGACCCGACACTATCGGAAATAGCGTGGCTTTATTTTTAAGATCGTCGCTTTCGATACTCCGGAACTTTCGATACCTATCGCTCCGAACGCTCGGTGCTTTCTCTCTTGACGCGCCATCGAATTCCATCGAACGAACGAGAAAGCGTCTGGCTAGTATAGAAACGAACTAGAGATAGCTTCGAAAACTACGGAACCTCTGGGTCAATTGAAATTACTCTGATGTATTTTTTCAACATTTTTTCTTACTCGATTTACGACGAATCGCTCTGTTAGTGTAACCATGAACTACCTCAGGGTTATTTCAAGGGCGCTCCGTGACTTCTAAAATGACGATGATTCGTCATCCCCGCTCTCGAGCTCCACGCGAGGAACGCGTGTTTACTAACTCGTTGAACCCTTGCCTCGAATCTATCGGGCCACCGAGATACATCAGTATATTTTTGAATCGGCCCGTATTTAACTCACGTCTGCTGAATTTCATCGCGCTCGCGTTGCACGGTCAGTCTATTCCAGCTGTTCGTATTTATAGACGGTGTTTTGTCTATTTTCTACGTATTTCACAGGCGAACGTGGTGGACGCACCGTGGTTCTACGTGCATCGTTACTTATTCCGAATGCGACAGCACGCGTCGCGAGCCATTCTCTCTCTATGTATGTCCATATTTTTAACCCCCGCCCTTGGAAGGATTTCCAAAAGTAAGGGACGCTGGATATTTATGCACCGTAAATTCTGAACATCTTCCCCGCTTTAAGATACAGCCGTTCCTTCGGATTACCCTGGAACCTGGATACACACCCCTTTCCATCGGAACGCTGGGGTTCCTCCGTAATTATCCTACCAAATGGTCACATTGTTTCGTGCGCTGGCCCGAGTAAATTTAGCGAAACTGCGTTTGACGTCTCTCGAAAAAATACGTCCCCCTTAATTGTTCAATTTCCTCGGCAATGTGTCTTTGTAAAGGGTGAAGAAGGAGGCAGTTATTCTAAGATAAACTACTCACTTTCAGAAGACTCTCAGAGTGTCATCTCGACGAGAGCTCGATACAAATCTCCTTGGAACTATTCTTCCATTTTACCTAGCCCTCGAAAAAGTAAATGCAAACGAGTTTCGTGTATTCTCAAGTTTACAATAGACCCCAAGTCGCGAGCTTCTAACGAATACTACCATCGTCTGAAACCAAAAAGAGACTCGCGAATATTTCGCCGTCTAAGAACGTAAATATATCGATAAAAACGATAGTTCTGAGGCGACAGTGTAGGAACGTCACGGCGAGGGAAGCACCGCCATTTGATAGTGGCGTAATAATCTCCGTCTCCCCGGGGGTGAACGGCGTGCCGAAGAAAAGGGGGTTGCATCTAGCAGTGGTAGCTCGGCAGTGTATCCTAGGGTAAGCAAGAAGACGCGTACAGTTTACGGTGACGCGTAAATAATCCCGAGCGTCCCCAACTTTTACGAACCCTTTCCTAGTCGGTATGCGGAAAAGGAAGGGGCGCGATGGGGTGGGTGGAGGGAATAGGAGTTTGCGGTGACTGGGCAGAGCCCTTTATACACCCCCGCGCGAGTCTAACGCCCGCCACTTACTTCGCTGTATCTTCGCCCAGTGTTGGTGAATGCGAGCTCTAACTCTTTCACTGCTTGCACAGGGCCAAATAAAACATTGCGCGGGGAAACTTCCCACTGTCGCGAACCTTTTTTCTTTCCGACGCTTTTTCTCCCTTCACGCTGCGCTGCATTATACGCGACGCTTCTTTCAATTCTTGTTCAAGGATTGCAACTGCTGCTTAACTAAAATTCCAGAAGCATCTGTGGATCTTCATTGACACTTTATTCATTTTTTATGGAGTAGAGAAAAAACAGTAGAAAATATAGATACTTAGTAGATTATAGATTTTCCCCTCGTAATACCCACACAGGTAAAATAGATTTTCAACTAAAAATTCAAGGTGCCTTAAATACCACATCTCACAAAAAGATCACTCACATCTTCGCCAGGTTCAGACGAAGTACCTTGTCTCCAGAAAATCTCTCCCGCTTTACTTTCATCAGAGGTCCTACAACGAGTACAGTATCGACGTAGCACGTTCCCCCGTGGCCAACAAAATATCTCCCAGAGTTGTTCCCGTTGTCATTGCAACTTTTCCTTCAGGCCAGTGATTTATCGGTCGTTTATTTGTGGACCATTTCACCGCCGGACAAGTTATCTCGCGGCGCGGTCGTTACAGCAGCGAATAACTACGTCCCGGCGTGGCGCGGCGACTCCGGATACATTTTTGCCTAGACCCTAGGTGGAAGTTTCAGCCATTGGACCATAGACTCGGCTCGCCTTGCCCCGTGGCCCGCGCTGGATATATACGAGCCACCGAGCAAAAGAAACGCCACGGCGTCGGTCGATCCATTGGCGGTGGGTGAGTCCACGAACGTAGAGGGGAAGCTGAAGGGGGGACTCTCTCGCGATATGTGCCGTGGGTCGCGAAGTTAGGTGCACCTAAGCTGCCATGTAGCCCAAAGTAAACCGACTTTTATATACTGGAAGGGCCGTCTAGGGGTACGCATAGCACACTCGATCCATCGCTCGTTATTACGTCGAATGCCGTTTCCAGCAGTTCCTCCAGACAGCGTATATGGCCCCCGGATGTGCCTAAATGTATGTTCGGCGGGATCCGAGCGTCGTGCCAAAATTATATTGACTCTGGCCGCACTTAGCGACGTCAGATGCTTTTATGTCTCATACCGTTTTCTCCTGTCCCGACTTATTGTCTCTCGATGCGTTCTGTCAACGTTCTTTCTGAATGCTCAGCGAGGAGGAAACTTTAGTGGCTGTAGGCAGCAGCCATTTTCGAGTATTAGACTTGGGGTGGTCGACTCTTGGAGATGGTCCTATTGTTACGGTCTTGTCGTACTAGATGTCGTGTCAGGGGCGAAGTTGTTTCTGCCTTGTAGCTTTCCCCTTCACGTCGTTTTGTCGTCGAGGAATCGCGCGCTTTATAAACTGAAATTATTGCTTTATTAGCGCTCTCTACTCTTGGTGATATAAAAACCCATTCGAAGTTACATTCTCGAGCGTACACCTCGCCTCGTATTGCGCAAACATAAACGTTGGGTACGTGACTGCGTGGCAAACAGACTGGCACGCGCTGCACGTGCAACGTCAATTCGCATATACCTCGCGCTGAGTATGCCTTCGACCTACACCTGAAATTATAATTAGAAACTTGCGGAACGATCACGGACGCGTGTCAATCTCGCTCTATCGTCACAGAAACGAACAAATCTGTATTCTGTTCGTTCGCTGCAACGGAATAATAACTATCAGCCAGTGCAGGGGCAAGTATTTTTATATTAATAATTCAAAAACTGCAAAATTTGGAGTTCTATCGTTATTGCAGGAAATGAACGATATGTGGTTACTGATTCAGAATTTTATTTCACAAACAGCGGCTTTAACTTTAATTGTAATTAAATTTTTACTTCCCATTTTAATGCAGAATATTATAATATTCTGAAACTCATTTTATTCCCAGTAAATTGGATTAAATTTTGTAAAGTTTCTCGTGGTTTTCCCTTCAACGCTGCATAAAATATTAGAATATAAAGTACAGACGCATTCCGTCGCGTTTAATTCTAGCTTCACGCTTTCGAGTCGCTCGTTGATGGCCTATTATCGTGATCGGTAACGAGCAGGCGATCAATGGATGTTCTCGAGTCGTTTAAATGCGTATCGAGTACAAATTTATTGGCCTATTTGGAAAGGCCTTGATAAAAGACAGAGGGTCGCAAGCTCCTGAAGAAGGGCGGCTGGTATGTAAGGATATTTCGTAGAAGGGAACGGATATAAGGAATGGCGCAAAGGGTGGCAGTATCATGGGAACTGAAGCACCAGCAGCCAACCCCTTAACGGGGGGTAGGAAGCAATTATAACACTAAATTAAGGGCGAGGAAAATTTGGTAATTAGAGGGATTCAAAAGGGATAAAGTTGCGGGATGCTCGTTTTTCCTGCGCCAGATTCTTCGAAGGGAGGCTAGCAGGCCTTAGGCTGCTGCCACTTGAAAGAGAAGCTTCTCCAAACCTACAGACATACCAGTCGTGGCAAGACGCTGTGATAACAACCTCGAGAAGGGGCAATTTTTTTCTTTGGAAACTTCTTTGCGTTGTCTTCTGAAGGCTTAATTCTAAACTTTCCTTAACACAATTGAAACCCTGAAAAAATCAACAAAAAACAGGACAAATTTCAGAGTAGTAATCTTGTTTATTTCGAACTGCTTTCTTTAAAATTACTCTTGCAAATCATCAGCTAGTTTTCGATTAACTCCAAACATACAGTGGACACGCGATCGGGGTCGAGCTCGATTTTAGGTCCTTGGCCTATTGTGACCAGCGAAACGTACGGTGCGAGCGGTCGCAAGCCGCAGAAGCGCGATGATGCTTTACGCGCTGACGCGGCGCTGTCCGTCACGATGGGCGCCGCAACGTGGTCCACGGAACCCTGGCCGAACCCCCCTAGCTTCTGCCAATATATATCTCCGTTTGGATTACACTGGACTACCAATAGGGTAAACACAAACACACGCACACTGGTCTCCGAAACGCTTGGGAATGTAGAGGCCGAGGGAGAGAGAGGCGACGAGCGAGGGAGGCAGAGGAAAGCAGGGTAGAAGGGTGTAGATGGTAGAAATGGCGGTGCAGGCGGGGGCAGGGGTGGTGGAACCACGACAGGGGGTCGCTAGAGGTCGACGCGTGCGGGCATTGCGATCCGTCAGAGCGGGTAAACCGAAAACATAAATTTAATAGGTTTCACCCCCTTCTTCGAGCTTTATGGCGCCACCGAATTTCCCATTAAATAAACAAGCACCATGTTCATTACGGGGCACCGGATCTCGACCGATCCTGCTGCATACACGCAGCTCGCTACCGTAGATTATGCTAGGTAGATGCATCTAGGGCTTAGACCGCAGCTTGCGGTTTCCGGATACGTATTGGCAATGTACGTGGACGCAGCTACGACCTGCTGCCTTTCAAAATCGACCATAAGAGAACATCGAACAGCCCCTTACCTATCTTCGTTCTTTCAACGAGGTTCACTGGTGGACGCGTGGAGGGGGTGTCGAACGAAAGGTCCCCATTCGAGGGAATTTGTTCGCTCGCTTTTTTTCCTCGGAAATTCCCCGTCGATCCGTGTTTCCGCGATAATGGGCTGGCACTCGCGAATTATGCAATAAGGTCTCATCCATGTAGCCTCGGGATTTAGCAACTGGGCACTGAAAACCCTAGCTGCAGGAAAATGGGATCGGTCGAATTTCGGGCGGCGGGCTCGTCGAAATGGCTCGGCGAATCCGGATTTTTCGTTGTTTTTCCCCTCCGCCGCGGCGCGTAATCTCTTTTTTCACGATGCTCTCTATCGGAAACGCATAGTCATCGCGCGTACGGACGGCTACGCGAAACACTGTAACTCCTGCTTGCTGATAATTAGCGCATCCATCAGCCGCAGCAAGCCGCCAGCTAATGCCGATCGTACGTTATCGTTATCACGCTCTCCCCATTTTGTCCCACCGCCATCCCCCCGCCATCCCCCCGCAGACCTCGCCGTCCCCCGGATGCACCACGGACCCGTCTACATTTGTACGCGGTCCGTACGCGACCCACAAGCGGCCGACGCACCATCCTCGGCCAGCAACCCCCTCTGGCCTCTGCCCCTCGTCGCCCCCCGCCCCTATATCGACGGCGAACGCACGAGCTGTCGATACGACCAATAATCTAATAACCAGTCACCGGCAATGTGTCGTAAGTCACCGGTCTGCAGATTTTCACCGGCCACGCGCGACCCTCCAGAACCAATAACGCCGTTCCCTTTTGAATTATCAATTCATCGGCGTAGGCCGCGATCGAGACGAGCGAAAGAACGGAGCCTCGGCTAGGGATATGAGATTTCGTTCTTGATTTACAACCGCGATGGAGCCACGACTCGCGACGCGAACCCGGAAGTCGAGTGCTCGTGTAGAGGCGTTCGGTATGGGGCGGGCAGGATTTCGAGGGCGGAGAAGGTGGTTGAGATTCAAGCTTTCGAGAACTTGTGGTGTTTTGGGCTTTTCTGCTTTTCAGTGGAATCAAGTGGATTTTAGAGGGTTCTAGAGATTTGACTGTGTACTGAGTCATGTTCCAGGGAGCTACCCTGAGGACTGGGACTTAGGTATTTAGGAGTTGGAGGTTTGTGATCTGTTTTATTAACACTTTACTACCTGTAAAATATGAGATTCTGTAATATTTTTTGACGTAATATATTCGTGAAATCTAGAATCTTCTGTAAAACTATCTGATTTTAACTAGACACTAGGCAATTCTTCATCCTACCTAGATCAGTGTCTTGAAAGTAAATATCCCTAATAGATCATAACTCCCATTTCCAGCAAAGCAAACAACACGAAACCTTCCAACCACACGGATCCCCAGCGCCACACAAGTCCAACCAAAAATCAGGTCCACCGCCTAGGGACTTCTACCCCAGATCCCCGTATTTCCAACCATCTGTGGCAATCACGTTGTATGTTCGTTGGCAAAAAAGCGGCAAGTAATCCCTGTGGTTTTTCTAAAAATCATAGAGGCCATTGAACGGCGAGTTAGAGGATCGCGATAGCGCATCGTTGTCGGTGCATGCGCGCATCTCACGGCCGCGGGCCGCCAAATGATCCAGAACACCGGTGGGAATTGGTTCAGCGTGTACGGGGGCGGGATGGGGAGCAGCAGAGGCAACGTTATAACTAACCGAGCTGATCTACGACCTGTTTAGTAGTTCTATATCAGCGCTGCACCATGCTTCGGTACACGCGATCGAACTGCCTCCTCTGCCGATAATATCTGACTTAAGTAGGTAACCATCGGCGCGCGTTTGCCCTGGCGCGCTCTCGCGTTCACGCGCGCACACGCCACGCACACACGTGCACGGGGAGCGCATAAATAGAGGCGGCGATCGTGCACGTGCGCAAATAGCCGGAATATGGATGACAGAGCGAGTCAGGGCAGGAAAGAAGTTGTTCGTAGATTCTAGATTACCGCGGCCAGCACGTTTGTACTTCGTAAACGGTTCTGTCTGGTTAATACGCGCGAGCCTCGGCTACCAGACCTCTCCTCGGCTGCATTATACTTTCAATAGGTTGCTTTACGATCGTGACTAACTAGCCAGGTCGCACGATAAACGAGTTAATGATTGATGTAACTGAAACGCGCGTAACTCGAAGCACCCAGGGCTGAAATTGATTATACTATTCTGTTATTGCAGCGAGTTACAAGCGGCGCGGCGCGGATCGACGCGGCACGGCGCGCGCATAATTGTCGCGGTCTGAAGCGAGCCGTCCGACGATTGAAATTTCCCATTTCGTACAATTCAGTTAATCCTTTTCGTCGTCGCTTGCAAATTCTGTCGATATCTCTTGCGAATTATCGCCATTCCATTCAACCCTGTTACAAATATTCTATGGCTTTTCACTAGATTATGGTGAATCTAATAATATAATTTCTCTGGCAAATGTCGTCGATTTTTCGTATTTTACTCTGTCTACTTATGGATTCAGTGTGTCTTGTATCAGTCATTTGTCTGTTTAGTTGTAATAATTCACTGATCAGGTCTAAGTGGTGCCCTAAGGTTTGTTTCCTAGAGAATTCATTCAAAAAGTGGTCCCCAGTATGTGATTCTACATCGTGGTAAATTCGAAATGCAACTGAACTCTACTGTCGCCCGTCATTTTCCCATTCACGAGAGATTGAATGCATAATGAGGCAAGGAGATTAAACGCTGGGCGTCGTTGAAACACGATACGCATTTGTCGATGTCTAATAGAATATTAACGAACACAATCCGGTGGTTCGACGTGCGCGCGTACGAAACGCGTTCAGTAGCTCATCGATCGACGTTTCATCACGCGTGGAACGGCCAGCGAGATGAAAAACAAGGGGTTGGCGGGGTCGAGAGGAAGAGAGTAGGGCGAGGAGGTGCGAAGGGGCGGCGGATGGGATCGTTAATTGTTTAATCCCGTCCGATTGGCGCGAATATTTTTAAATATGAATCCTCGATCTAGAAATTGAACTATCCGATAGAAAATTGTGTTTTCCGATGGCGAAATATCGCGCGGCTGGGCCAACTGACTAAGTACGATTTATGGCTTCATTTATGACGGGTCCGGCGAGTTATTTTCATTGGCTCGGTTTTAAAATGTGTCCCGATCGATCGTGCCCCCCGCATTACACCCGAGGCTGCTTAAACATTTTCACGATTTACGGTGTTTCACGCAGTCGGTGATCAGTTTTCGCCGAATAATTCAAAACCTGACGTCTCTTATTATATGTGCGCGCTGCCTGCTGCCCGACCTTCCCACTCCTCCCTCGCGACCCCAGCCACTCCTGGGCCGTCGAACTCGATCGTTGAAAAGATTTATTCGGGCCGTTTGGAACGTTGTTTCCCGATCCCGCAAAATCGTTGAAAAGCCCCGATCCTCATGCAAACTTTTCTCTGTCGCAGGTAAGGAAGATATTGCTAAGCCGCATTGGACATGGTTGCAAGGTGAGTGGTGCTTCCTTCAAACTTGATTAAAGGTTGCCTAGCGTTTCGCAAAGCTCTAGCCCCGACTCTGGTCGACCTCGGGACGGCCGATCTCGATCGTCTCTAGAGCCACCGATCGAGACCGTGGCGCCAAGGACGACCCGTCGAGGGCTCGAGTCGATGAAGCGGTTCGGTCTCGAGCACGGAACCCGCGGGATGGTGTTCAAACAGAATTCCGAAGTTTCGTGGCCGTTCGAATTCGGATCGCGCGTGTCAACGGTAGATTTATACGGGGCGAGGCGTGCTCTCGCGCAGATGCTACGGGTGTGCCCCTCGAATTTCCCCGAATTCGGCCCAGTCCTGCGGCATTCTCCAACGACACGGGAGGCGACCTTCCAAGAATAAAGAGAGCCGTGGGGTGAATTTTCATCGTCGAGAGCAGCTCGCTGGCCTCCCTTTCCAGCAGGCTGACGAACTCTTTCCCCCGCAGGCCGTGGCGAAAGAAGATCGCGAAGAACAGCTGCGGGCCTTGACAGCGCGACGGGAGGACCGTCTGTTTCTTTTTTTTTTTTCTGGGTCGAAGGAAGGGAAAGAGGAGCAGCTCGGGCTCGCTGGAAGAGAACGTGCAGCGAGTTCGCGTCGGAAGGGTAACGTGGTAGAGACGGGAGAGAGAAAGGGATGGAGGCGGGAGGGACCAGAGAGAATACAGAACGATGCCTTCGAGGGTGATCAATAAATATTGGCTCTCGGGGGTGAAATTGGGGTAGCCGAGTACGGGGATGGCGACGAAGGAGGGTGAGAGGAAGGACAGTCGTGCTGCTGCGGTTGCCGCCCCTTTCCTATGGCACACGACGTATGGCAGATATAACCACTTGGTATAGGCAATGGAGAATCGCTCATGGACCGTAATTCCCTCAGACTTTCTGATCGATACTCACTTTAGGCCGTTCCGCGACGAAAAACAGGGGGCGCGGATTTACGAGGTAAACCCCGACAGAGGACCACCCGCGCAAAAATTCGACGGTGCAGTTTAGTGTGGCCACCATCCGCCATAAGTCGAGCCCTATATGGAAATTCTCCGTGGAATAGACGTCGCGATATCGGCACAATGTACGCGCGGATTCAATGGCTATTCCCTCGATTGCTCGTCCCTGACGCGGGATTTCATGCTGTTCGATCCTCCTGCACTGTGTCGAAATGCGCGTAGATGTGAGCTCGTTTTCGTTAATCGTTGCTTAATTCGATAAAGTATCGATGTTTCGGAGAAAGACTCCTGGATGGTTAGGGGCAAGGGGATGATTGGACGAGGGGGTGAGAAAATTGTCTGAAGGGAGGCGCATGACAGAAGTCTCTCAATCGCCCCCTTAATCGGCTTGACTTTTTGTTCAGTAAATGTCTAGCTATTTTGAGGTTTTACAATTTTAAACAGAGGTTTTAATAATTTTAAGCTTATTTGCTATTTTCACTGTCTACTTTTCATTACAAGTAACTATATTTTAGTCTTTGCTTTGACAAGGGTGATCAAATTGAAGATTATAAGAGAAAAACAAGTGAACCTTTTTTTGTTAATTTTGTATTGTTCTTCTGTCGTACCTATGTACATTTTATGCTTTACGTCGTAAGAAAGAATGGATTAATCTGCAAAGCCAGGAGAAATTTCTCCCCGATCCCACTCAATTGTCTCCGCCATCTTCCGCTCTCTGCTAAATAGAAATCCTCGTAGGTTGTCCGTGGAGAGAGGTTTCCGTGAATTCGGTTAGAATTCGGATGAGGAAACTGGATGCTTCCCGAGGCGTGAAATGGCTGCGTTAACCGCTTGCACGAGCTGAAACCCCGCGCAAGGAAAGGGGCGGACGCTCTCCTCCACCCCCTTTCTTCCCGACGCCTCTCCCACCGAAAAGCTTCTTTCTCTTTCCCGCTTCTGTTCTATTCTTTTCGGAGCTTCCGGCCAGAGACAACGTTGTTTAGTAATACCATGCTTCAGACTGCACCGGACGGTCATAATAGAATTTATGCGTTTCGGGCTTTTCCTTATTCTTTCGGGCCACTCCTCCACAATAATTCACGCTGTATTAATCGCCCTAGTGTTTCGCCAGAGTTCTGTTCCTCTCGAAGTATTTTCTTCTACGAAGACACTCGAGCAAGTGGATCGGGGGACGTTTCGTCAACGAGCCGACGTTCCACTCAACTCGAATGATTTTCAGAATATATTTCATCGCTTCCCCGATCCTCAAATCGCTTCTCCATTGGCTTTCTTCCACGATCAAAGGCGTACCCCTGGATAAAGGGTGCCTCGAGTTTCATGCACCCTCTCGAGCAGGATCCATTCGCCAGTTTTTCCCGAAATTTATTAACTATAAATTGACCCAAACGTTATTCCATTTGAAATTCACGCGAGCACATTTTATCCCGGCAGAATGAGCGGGCGGATTTGCCACCCCCAAGGCGCGAGCAATCTCTTTCGGCTGTCCTGCGACGCCGTCCCCCCTTTTGTTTCGCAGGGAATTTCGGATCGCGCGGTTCGAACACGCGGATAAGCAATATCATCGTCCAGATCTCACCGAGAGGTATAAGACGAGAGTTATGCGGCCCGCTATGCGCGAGGGAATCGTAGATCAGGGGCTGGCACGTCTGCAGGGACGTGGAAGCGAACGTGAACGAACGTACAACCACCGCCATCATCCCGCACCAACCCCCTTTTCGTTCTTCCACGACCCCACCTTTCTTCCAAACCAACCCCACGCCAGCTCGGCTACCCTCGCCTTCCTCGTCCCTCTCTCCTTCTCTCTCTCCTTCTCTCTCTCCTTCTCTCTCTACCTCTCTCCCCGTCTCTCGGCAGTCTCTTTCTCTCGACACTCGTATCTCGCTATCTTGGAGACCCAGCCACGGCTTCTCCCGTGCCTACGTGTCCCTCTTCGTACACTTGCAGCTGACGTCCGTGTGTCGCGCGTGTCCGCGCGATAGAACGTGTATATCATCGCTACGTATACCTACGTAAAATGCCAAAGCAAGCGCATAAGGCGAAGGTATAAGTACGAGTGTACACAATACTGGGTGTGGCATCCGGGGCCGAACTATTATTTCACCCGACGGAGGTGTATTATGGCACCCGAGACACCGAGGGGAGCTCGAGCTTCGCGCGGAATATTCTTTTCCCTGTCGGGGATAATTGCTTGCGGAATGTCACGGTTTGACCCGGAAGAGCGACTCCGTATGTTCTATTCGTTTCTCTGTATTTTTATCCTGTCTTCAGAAGGGAAGAGGCATTCCTGTCTCGCGAGGATTTCGTGCGCGCCGAAAACGAACCGCGTTTATCCGGAATAGTTAATAAGCTTAGGTAATTGGCCACGGATAAGAGCAGCATCCCCGCTGTAACGAGAATTAAGAGCAGCGAATGAGCTGGTCCCCGTCCTCCCGTAGTGGCTCTCTATCCTATTTTTTCGTCGGGCGGAACGTGAATTAAGTCTCTTCGCTATCTTCAGTCCTCACGTAAATTACACCAGCTCCATGGAGAGAAATGGCCGCCTCTTCTTTTCCCCACTCCACCGCCGCCTCATCCTCTCTCTTCTTCTCGCGCGCTAGCTCTACTTTATTTACATATAGATACGAAAGCCATTGAGCTGCCGGGGAAAGCACTTCCCTTTTTATAGGTTTATTCATTCGGCATCGATAAAATTTGCCTCGAATTACCGCCACGGTTCCTGCGTCACCTCGTGAAAGATTTCGTCGGATTAATCTTGCGAATCTTTATTCATATTAGAACACCCCTCTATAATGGTAAAGTGTATTTCATAAGTCGTAGCCAACAATTTCGTAGCCCTCCAGTTTCAAGTGGCTCCACAGCGGCTTCGATGCTTCGAAAGGGTTGAACATAACTCGAAACATATTATGAACACGTGCATAAACATCCCTGGGCGTTATCAGTTGTCGGACGCCGGCGCGCCGGATATTGTCGCATCCTCCGTTTTGCTCTCCCTATTACATGGCGCAGAGCGAGACACACACCCTGCAGTCCGAACAAAACCCGGGAAAATCAGGGGATGCTGCGACTCCAGTCAAATAAGATCCTCGGCGATCCGCGATAGGAGATGCAATCAGTACTCTCGACAAGATTAATAGAAGCAATTTATTTTTTACGCACTGTCCCTTAATAGTTCTCGTTATACAATACGATTCCTAACACTACACAGATTCCACATAATGTATTTCTTGTATCAAGTGAAACAAGAATTAAATGTAAATATGAAATATTATATAACACATTAATTTATCATAAGGTAGATGGCACTTGTCATTTTTGTATAATAGGTACTGTTATATTAATCCTATAACAAGATTTTCATAATCGTGTCAGTGTTAAAAAATTCGACGTCACTAAGACTGTGTTTTCTCTCAGAAACGTGGCATACAGTGCACGTGCAGAATTCGAAAACCTTGACCGGAAAGAACAGAATCCTGTTTCGAGCTGCAGGGTCAGACTTCTTCCTTGTCCGTCGAGGGATGTTTTATGCCGAGGCGCGAAGGTTCACAATAGGCCCCAAACTTTTACTTTTTTATTGCCCCGAATTTGCTTTTCTGTGTACCTTTTCTTGAAGGAGGGGTGAGTTTACACGGGCCCTGTAAAAAGTCGAGAGACTGAGTTTCCTCGGTGAAAGTTTTCCTCTCCCCCTAATAGGGCCCCCCTCGGCACTTTGTTATTTTTGGGGGAGAAAAAAGCAGGCGACGCTTTTCGTCTGGTGAAAGTTTGGGACCCATCGGTCCTCACGTTTTTCTTCTACTCGGATAGGATCTTTTTACCGCTCACCCGACGCTTTCTAAATTTCGAACTGCGGTCCGAGGCGTTCTTGTCGAGATAAAAACCTCATTTCATGGCGAGATAACATCCAGATTTTTATCGCCTTAATTTGGAAACACGCTTTAGTTTTTTCGAATTAATGATAGCTGTACCTTTGCGTTTGACTTTCCCTCGTGGCTGCTTTTCACGAGTCCGCGACACGCAGGAAAGTATGAAAACGGCCCTTAAATTTCTTCTTGTACACAGACATTTAAGCACGGTCACGGTGATGCCGTTTTATTACCCGTAACAACCACATCGTATAAACCAGAGAAGGACCGGAACTACCTACTACACCTTAACCTTTCTCTGCAATGCTAATTCTCTGTCAACCTTAGACGTAATTTTCTCGAATTTTTTGCGACCGATCTGTTAGCATAAATTCTTTTTTCTACTATCGAGGAAGTATACCTCGAAGTCACCCAGAAAATATAAATCCTGTCGGCGACGTTCAGTTGAGCGATAGGCTCATTTCACAGATGTAACGACCAACAGGAATGCGTTAGAAAATTAGCGGGGAGACACAGGATCAAGTAGAAAGATATTGCATGGGACAAACAGCGCGAAGGGTGCCGAAGGGTGGACGCTCGAAAGAGTTAAATGGAGGTGCGGGGTGGCTAGCGACGAGCAAATAATCGAGTTTAATTGCAAAACCGTCGGCATGATTTAATTACGTGGCACAGCGCAGTTAGATATATATTATGTACCACCCTCGGCTATATATATACCTTCCAACCCTGTCCCCCACCAGATACGTAATAGTAAGTGAAGTCACGCGGTGGAGGGCTCCTCGTATTCGTTCAGGTATCGAGCAAAGATCGTGGACAACGATGGAAACAAATGTCGCCCATTTTTCTCGGCGCTACGCTCGCAAATTGGAAAACATTTCATCGCTTCGGAAACCTTAAATTTCGATACTAGACATTTAAATTATCCCACCTCCAACAATTCCAATCACGCGTATCGAACATCAAGAGAACCACGACGCTTTATTCCGCATCATAAAAGGAACTTTATTCCGCATGGAAACGTAGCCAAGAGTCTCGCGATTAATTTCACGCATGTACTTCATCGCGCGCACTTGAACTCGTTAACGAATCCGCGTTTTTCGGCTCGTCGAAAGCGTTATCTGATATAACAGGCGAGTCGCGGGTAGGCCACGGCGCAGGAAAGGAGGAACTGCATTTTTGCATTCCCATGCGAGTTTTTGCACACCTCCGGGCCGAGCCAGAGGCCGTGCGCGCGGATCTGCATAAACGTGTGTAGCGTGAAAGCCCTCGGCCGCGAAGAATATCGCGGGAGATCACGAAGGAGGGAACGCCCGGAGTTTTGTCGAGTGGTGGACTCGTTTGCACCAGTGCATTCGAAACCTGGCCGTATCACGAGCCTCCCGACCCCTCTTCGCTTCTCCCCGACCCGTCTCGGCCCTTCTTCCCAAGTGGTGGCCTTATCTCTGGTTGGTTTTTGTCCGACTGCAGTAGCATGGCAACACGCGATGCAACGTTTCGCGCGAGACCAACCTGCGACAGGAGATTTCCGGCTGATATCGTTAGCTCGTAGCACGCGAGCACGCCGAATCCTCTTTCCCGACTGAACGAGATTGATGGCGCCCGCATCCAGCTCCGATCCGATTTTATGAGCTGTTGACGACACCTTCGGCGGGACACACGGACCGAGTAAATAATAGAACAGCCGAGTCATTCGACACGCGATCATTCGATGTCTTCATTTTTATTATACTTTTCGGACACTTGGTATGGATTTTATTTGATGTAGAGTTGTGGCTTCGAGGAAACAATAGTGCCCACTTTAACGTCCATTATTCGAGGCCACGTCTATATACTTGTCTAGGCTGGAGACATTCATGTATCAGTGATTGGAGTTTGAAATCTGAGAGCTGAGAGTCAGAGAAAGTAAAGATGATTCTATCGACGAGCTTACAGCAAATATCTAGTGTATCTGCACTAAGATAGTTGGTGAAATCTCGTTCATGACAAAAAGACTCGCCCCAGAGCTCCAATTCTGGCGCTGATGCGCTCAAGAAACTTGCAAATTTTGTTTACAAGCAATTCTAACTGCTGCTTTTTCACGCCCGAGTCCCCAGGATGAATCTATGCTCAGCTCGCTAACCGCGTCATTTCCTGAATTATTCAGTTCCAGGCCGACTCGAAGTAAGATTATTACACTTTATAAACGCAATTAAAAGTAATTAACATCGGTTAATGCGCATGGACGTCATGGTTCCTGATATCTCGTACGAGTCTCGATGCGCAAGATGCTATCGCGTCTCGGTGAATTATTGAAAAAACGCTTAAAGTCGTGGCGGCCATTACGGCCGCTCTCCTGCATCGAGCCGATGGTGGCGAGAGGCAACGACGCGATCAAGAGCGTGCGATACATGCCAGGGGCTTAAGTACTCTGGGAATGTATTATGGTAATTCCACTGTCATAACACGCGCTCAGAAGAAGTGCGTGCAGACAGCAACGAGAATGGAAAGGTGCATGAATTTCCATCGCTCGGCACGGTTGATCACTGTAACATCTTCGTTCGATATAATCTACACGCGTTTGACAACGACGTTAACGTCGATTGACGAGTTAATAACAGGGCTGTCGATCGCTCATTTTACTGCAGCTTGTCGACGATCGTTCCAAATTTCACGATATTAGTGTTCGTGCATGAACTCGTCTGCGTTTCATCTTCTGACGGGCCTGGTTCTTGCCTGATGTACTTTGCAGTTTGCACATCGTCACCTAGTTCCGTTGCTCGAAATCTACCGCAACAAGATTTGCTCTGAACCGACAAAACAGAGCATAAAATAACGCAAGGTATTACTATCGAGTATTAAGCTTAGAAATGGTCGCATTAAATTTCGTCCTGAAGTCCAGCGGGCGTCGGGAAGCTTCTAGTCGCTTTCTGAAGGATTATTATTCGAAACGAGTAGTCGTTCGTGTAACCGTGTGGATCAGACGAAGCTGAGAGAAAGAACGACACAGAAGAGGCGGTCTGAAAAAACGAAGGGCTCACTGTCTTGAAAATATATTGCCGTATGGCCAGGCCTATTCAACGATATCGTTCCTTGAATCGTACCGTTAACTCTTCTCGAGAAGTGCCACGGCATCACCTTCGCCTGGCTGTTTCTTTATCGGAAGCTTTAAATCGCCGAGCTTCGATGAAGTTTGAAGCGAATTCCGATCATCGTTTCTTTCTTCGCCGGCCCTCGCAGCCAGACGTGAAACGAGGGGGACCGAGCGTGTTCAGATCGATGAAGCACTACTTCTCGAAAGTTAAAGTTACGCGATGCATGGTTCAGATACCGAAGTATCTTTCGGATTCAGTCTTCAAACTCGGCCATTCAGAGTATCCAGCAAAAACCGTCGCGCAGCAAAGATGAGATCGGCTCCCGCTGAAAATCCAATAATGTATCGGGTTTTTCATTTAGGCGACGGTAATCACCGTTCTTTCAGTAGCCGAATCGTTATTTCGATCCTCTCGTTCTTTCTCTCTCTCCTTCTCTCTCTCTCCTTCTCTCTCTCTCTTTGTTTTTTATCACGGCCGCGCGTAAATCGGCGGTAACGGCGATAAACCTGTGAAGCTGTGAACGTCCAACATTTGTTATTGCTCTCGCGTGTGAAGTTTGATATCCTCGTGTGCACACGCACATATTAATCCCTCCCGTGTAAGCATATGTATGCGCGTAGAATGCAAAGGACGATGTTGCCGGCGCTGGTGGTGGTTTGGTGAATCGCGCGCAGGGGGATGGGTTCGTGGGGGTGTAGCAGAAAGAGAAACACGAGAGGCACGAGCGGAAAGCGCGACGGAGACGCGCCGACTAGGCTCTGGGGGAGGGAGGGTGGAGAGGGGATGGGGATACGAGGGGTAGGGCGTGCGCGCCTGCACCTCATAAACTTAAACCCTAATTAACCGGCGCTACGGCTACTGTTGCGCCCTACGTGCGTATGCTTCTCGTTCGTACACACGAACGCACTTTGTCGCTTTTCCCTCTCTCTTCGTTCGTTTGTGTGCTCGCCCACAGTATTCTCTAGCGAGAGACGCGATGTTTATTGCTCGACTTCCCGTAAATTAGCTTCACCGCGAAACTATACGCTGGCTTTCGTTCGCGGCGCAGCCACCGCGGTGTCTGACAGAGAGAAGATGGGGGACAGCTTCTTGGGACTCTTTCGCTGGGAAAGACGACCTCTGCTCTTCGAGGTCCACTCCCGTGACAAATCAGTGTTTCCCGCAAAGTCAAAGCCTCGGTGGCACGTCGAAATTCCAGGGGGTGCAAGCGAGCCCTGCGAGAGTGGATCGCTGAGAGCCGTCGAGGAGAAAGCGAGACGAATCGGTGGCGAGAAAAAAGCGTGACTCTTATTTCGCTCGGGATACGGCCATTGGGAGTTATATCGGTCGGTTGGAAGTAATTCTTGCCCATTTTCGTAAAAGCGCGAGGGTAATTGCGAAAGTTTCGTTTCGGTGAACTTTTGATACGAGTTATTAACCAACTTCCAACGATTTATCCCCTCCTTTTTTTTTTTTTAAAGTACGGAGGTGTGATATAAAGCCGACCGTTGTATTTCGGGTGCTCTGCGCTTGGAAAAAAGTCGCTTCTAGATGATGACTTATTTTCAACACGTGGCGCCGACTTGGGCCCACTTGTTTTTTCTTCTCGAGTAGGAATCCGCGAGGCGGCGCCGTTTCCGGGCGTTTTATTTATGGTCTCTCTTTGCCCACTGTGCGCGTAACAAATTTTTCTTTAACGCACAGTAGTCGATTGTACAAATTCCGCGCTCTGTAGACGCCAGAATTAATAAATCGAATTTTCCTGATAATATACGTAATTATTTTCACGTTGCATGCATTTATAAGCTGCGTATATAATCTCTGTAATTTTCGCGTAGTTCCCAGCTCGCGTATCTACGTTTTCATTGAGACACTTTTTCCTGAACCGAGAACAGTGCATTTATCAAACTTTTTACGAACACTTCATAAACGTTTACGGTTTACTGCGCAGGCACAAACACTCTTGCGACAACGATGACGCGTGCACACGAGCGTGTATGCGCGTCCAGAAAACGCACGCGTACTGCGAGGCACGTATTCCAAACGCGTCTCTTTGAACGGCGTTCAACGCCAGAAACCGCATAATTTCCAAGCCGCGAAGCAATCTTCTCGGCACGCTTCAGTCGACCAGAAGTAAAACGAAAATCGTGTATTTACCGTTCTGGTAACGCTGGGCAATCAACCGTTCTGTGACTCTCGTTCAGGGTAATCGAATTCACGAAATTTCTAGATATCGAATCAACTGTTGGTATCCCTTTTTCCCTATGAAGCCTGTGACTGAACGCTGTGCACCCTACTTGTTATTCTACAGTTGGTCACAGTTGTATCTGTTTGCTCATCTCAATAGAAGGAGTTATCTGTTTATGAAAGTTTGTAATGTAGGGTACCATATCTTGATTCTATGTAGTAACATTTTTCTGCATAAAAAGTGTATTTAATTTTGTAAGTCAGTTTGTTAATAGAGTTTAATTGAATTTCGTCTTTTTAAACTTGGACATCTGTAGATATGGGATAAATATAACTGTGGCGTGATGCACACACTGTATGCATTTGGCGATGACAAGTGAAGAAATGTGAGTTCGTTCACAGACATTATTTTCGAAGGGTTAAGACATTTATTAAATATTTCTTACTAATAAATTTCATGCTGCATTCCTTTCTACTGACGCCTGCATAATTTGACTGCACATTTTTACGAGCAACTGTACCCTAATCTCATTCCCCCCGAGGCTCGTGGACTCTAATCTACCTCAGCAAAATATTTACAGATCCCCAAGAGCTAATTCTCTCCTCGCAATCAAGTAAGCCTCCCAACACTCAAGCATCCTTCCACATAGAGTCGCTCTAGCAACTCAATCTACTCGAAAAATCACCTCCCAATCGTCCTGAAATGAAGGGTGTGCGTTACCTACTGATTATCCCAGGTAAAAATTAGAGCCGAACACGTCGGTCCTGAACGCCTGTAGTCACATTCTGGGCACACACTCGCGCGCGCGCTGTCATGATTGGCCGCTGGCACCGAGAAGCCCCCGTCCACGTGCTTTCCTCTCAAGAGCAAGGCTAGAGGTGCATTCCGTAACCGCGCACTCGAAGCCACGTGTGTTCGGCCGTAGAGTCGATCATATGATATTGGGATGTATCGGCGGACGAAGGAAATGAGCTGGTTAAAACCGCGGACGCGTGGGTGTATCCGTGGCGAAGGTTGCCTCCGCGGCATACGACCTGCGCAAACCGTCGCTTGGCCAACATGGCGACCCGAGGCCTCGAAGAGGAGCACGCTGGGGCATGGGAGTCAGGCCTCGGCGCACAGCTATGGAAACCGGTCGATGAGAGGAGCCGCGAGTTAACCGACGCAGCGTGGCGCGACGATCGTGCGTGTTCGTGCCCGCTCGCGACCAATCGGGTGGGGCGAGAGATCTCAACATGGCCGCCACGAGCCGCGGCTAGCTTTCCTCTGCCCGCGATTTCGGTCGAGCCGTTTTCCCATTGTTTTTCCACGGTACCGGTCGACGATTGTCGCTTTGTCCCGCGATGCCACCGCGGATCGGACGCCGACAGTGGTATGCAGGCAGCTGGCAGGCCCGTTGCCTCTTTCGGCGAGGAGAACGCGACGGAGACGGGGCCGACGGAGCCATCTTAGGTTCGTTCACACACGTGTGTCCCTGACGCCGCGTATATAGCTTGTTTCTCTAAGGTTAATCTCAAACTTTGAGTATGAATTTCGATTTATGGAGGGAGGGGGCTCGAGGGAGGAACAATTGTGCGTTCAGAGGATTTTCTTGGGGGGCGAGAGTTCTGTGGATGTTGGTTGTTCTTAGTGGCACGGGTCTGTTTACGTTCAGGGTCGCTGCGGATGCTGGGGTTAGCGTTGATAGTTTAGTGATGCTGCGGCGTTATCAAATGTGTCACCGACAGCCCAGAGAAACTTGTTGATACGTCGAGTAATTAGTGTAGCTCTCGCTCTGGGGACGACGAGCTTTTTTACTCGATTATTCTGATTTTAATGAGGTTTTGTGTGAATATGAAATATATTCAAGTATACTTACAGCTACATATGCCTATTTTTAGGTTTTTTTTTTTGTTATTGGTGATACAAAATACTTTGCCTTATTTCATTCATAATTCTTACCTCATTAAAATTTTTATTGTTCTTATACAAAAAGAGATATTTTGATGGAAATTAATTTTGTTTCCTCAAATATTTAACGCGATATAATAATATGAGTTTCTAACGGCACTAACAGTTAAAAAATAGTTCCATATAATTTTCTTCATTCACTCAAAGTTTCATACAAAATCAGAATTTTAAGGTTCAAAGCTTTTGTCTAAGGGTAAACAAAATTGAATCGTTTAAACATGCAGTGACTTCATTCATAATTATACAGATCACTGGTACCTAAATAATTATCGTGAAAACTAACATAGTGTATTTTTTCAATACTCACGATTATCGACGTTTTTCGCATTCATTCATTTCTTTAAATTTAGATATATTTCGAAGTGCTTTCAATATTCAAGTGGACATGCACTCAATAAACCATCATAAACAAATTCATGAATCACTGTACGCTTACAGAATTTCCATTCTTATCAAGATACCCGCAATTCATGCTCAAAGTTTACGCTAACTGTTTACAAACATTCTATATACACCCGTGCGTATATGTTTAGTGAATTGTGTGTTGTAATTTAGTTTTTTCTCTTATCAAATAGCTTGTACTCCTCGCGGTTTACTCGAAAGTTTGGGTCATCTCTTCATTGACTCCTCGTAACCCATTAATCGCTATTTCTTCACCGTATTTTATTTCATCGTACACTCAGCAACGACAACAGCGTTCTTCATTACCATACGCGTCCCCCAGGCTACTGTGCACTTAGCACAGCAGCATTTCTCATCAATTTAGTATCACAACTGTTTAGCATTTTGATAGCATGACTCCTCGCTGCGCTTTCCTAATCTCCGACGTATGAACGAGACCCGCAGCAATCTCCAGTCAAACACGCACCCATTAGAGGCATGCATATATTTCCCCGCGAACTGGGTGCCGCGTTTACGCTTCTCCTAGGAGTTATTAGCGCATTGGTCACGACAAAAATGATCCACCGCCGCCATTTCGGAGCAAGCAGCGCCCCTCGTTAAGCAGAAAAATATCCAGGCGAATTCGAATGCGCGAACCGATTCGATCTCGATTTCGCTGGCCCTGGAGAACGTGTACGATAATTGCGACGGCACGGTTAATGATCGCGACGAAGGAATCGGCTGAAAAATGGTCTCGCGATAAATTATCTCCGGCGGAAACCGGTGCCGCGGCAAGTGAGATGCCGACGCGTTTCTCTTTTTTCAATCCTCTCTCCGCCCCTCTTCTACCCCTTTCGGCTCGCAATCGTTAGACGCCTCGTGTGACTCGGAACGACGCACTTAAAGCAAAAAGGTAATCATAATCGAACCGTTTGTCCATTCGCATTATTCCCCGATGACATTTTTACCGCGGCTCGTATAATTTCCTCGGGCCATCATTAGGCAACCGTGTATTGGATAATCGAGTTACGAAACCGCCTTTTCGGCAAAAAGTAATTTCAACATTTCATACCCAAGGCTGTCGGGGTTTTTAAGCGAGCCCCCGAATCGTGGGGAACGCAATATTTATCGAGATAATTGCCGACGACCGCGGCGAGCCTCTTGCATAACGCGATGCAGATTTTACTGTATCGTTCCCTAATTGGCGAGCACGTATCCCTCGAGAGGAACGAGAATTTCGCGCGTGCAAAATATTCTTCGCTAATTAGCTCGAAGAAAGTGGCCCCATTCAAGCTTAGGCATCCGAAGAAGCGGCAGATCGGCTGCCGTCGGACGCTTCGATCGCTGCCAGCGGAACAGACGATTCCTCGGCGTCCCTCGGCGTCCCTCGGCGTCGTTTAAATCCTTCAGACTCTTGTAAAACACGGGCCTCGCGACGATAGCAATTTATTCTTCCTCGTTGCGTCAGCCTCGCCTAGCGCGACACCTTCTCGAGCTCTTCGTTCCGCGTCGGTCTCCTACATTCTGCTCAATCGCGTGTAGAGATAAAAACGCGACAGCGATAATTACGATGGAACATTTTCATTGGAGGGTGACGAACTTGCCTATAAATTATCGTCGGCGTCTCGTGGCGCTTCTAATCTGCGGACACGCGTCGTTGCTCGCGGGCGAAAAAATGAACGAGTACGCGAGATATGGCAAATTCCGCGCGATAAATGCGCGACTTATCGTCGGGGTGACGCGGTATGGCCGATAAATAATTAACTGGCAGCGTGAAGCCTCGTAAAGTTAAAGTAATCGTGCGTATACACCGTAATCGCCGCGCATATGCTTTTACGCCTGACCGAGTTCGCGCTGGGAATCGCTTTGACGGAGTTTAATGCGACTTCCTTTACCGGCTTTACGCGCTTAATTAGTCGTTCCCTGCAAATAAAGCGATCGACGGGATCGCTTAATATCGCCCGTCATTTTTGATACTCGATATAGTTGTCGGATGGAACGCCAAAAGGGGCTGCTAACAATCGCCGTTTCGCGAACGAGCCGACGGTTCAATTCATTATACATTATCGCTGCGCCTTAATGCGACTCTTTCGCGTATTAACGCCAGTTGGTAGCACCGGCGAAACGTAATACCGATCTTCCGACTAATTGGCGAGATCGAGAGCCTGCTTCGAGCAAGAAATCGTAATGACCGCATCGAATTACTACCATAACGAACAGCGATCTTATCTCTTCTTCCTTTTTTTCGCATAATGAAGTCGCATTCTTCGGTAGCTGCTGCTAAAGAGGCTTGTCAATTGCCAGATACGACGATTAGATCAAATTGAACGAAGAGCGTTCGGGAAGCGGAAAGCTGTTAAGAGACTTGGAAGAGGGTGATAAAGAGAGAAGTGGGGGATGTCCCGCGATGACTTTGATCTGTGCCTTTACTTCCTCTTCACTCTAGTTCCGTGTTAGATCGAAGGTGTAAAGGAAGAACGAATAATCGAGGCTAAGTTAGGAAGCTTGTGTTTTACGTAAATCATTTGTAAGGGATCGAGTATCCAACCAACTAACAAGAGTTTCCATTCAGAAGGTCTCATTGAAATTCCGACTGTCCAAAGTTGTTCCCAGCGAGTTCCTGAACTCGAACGTTTCTACGACTTCGACGAAAGCGGGCAGCCTCAGAGCGCGTTAATTCTCCCGTGATTCGGGGATTGATGGGCGTAACGAAACCGAGGAAACGATGCTCTACACAGAATATTTAAATTTCTAACGTCTCTTCGGGGGACTAGGAGCGAAGTCGTGTAATGGATAAGAGGAAAGCGAGGGATGTCTAGAGATAAGGGCTAGGCGAACTTTCCCGTCGGGGACGTCCCCGTTCGAGCGCCCCGAAATCAATTTCGAGAATCGTCCAAGATAACTGGATAACATCGGCGGAGGTATCGATTTCTTTTTCCTCTGGCCGCGTCCCACAATCGAGCTCCGTACGTTTCCGAGTCGCTGGGCCATCGACGAGCCCGTTCAGCTCCAGCGAGGGTAAATCACCGCAGAGCGTGCTTCAGTTCTTCGAGTCCTGGAAGTAAAAAGACGGCGCGGCAACACCTGGCTACTGTTCTCACAGCAAAGCAGCCGACGTCCCTTGATATGGATCGTGCAGTCGCAAGAAAACAAATACACTTGAGGAAAGCGCATGTCGGGTGCGTGGAATGAGACGAAGGAGATAGAGAATAGCCACGGAGTATGGCAGTCGATCATCAGGGGCAGCCGAGCGAGGCGAAATAGGCAAGGACGTCAGAGCGACGACTCTGTTCGGCAACAAGCGCGATAATGACCCACATAAAAGACGCCAGCTACTTGACGCAACGTATCATCGCTTCGTGGTTCGTTAAAGCGAAGACGTATCAGGCCCGATAGCGGTTGCGTTACACTTGCCAGACACGAGTCTCCATTAGCCGTTTTTAATATTGGATATCTCGCGACCTGTATCTGCCGTCGCACACGAACAGGGGGGAAGGAGAAAAAGAAGGGGACGGTTAATTATCGTGCCCGTGTTGAAATCATACAGACGCGATAATTAACTCTTCTTCTTCTCTTCTGTTCCTCTTCCTTCTACTCCTCGGCCAACCCTACCCTCCGCAGACGTTGATCGTTTTTTGCGCGAAGGCGATACCCGGGGGCCGTGAGTCTTTCGTATTAATTATTAATCGGGTTAATTAAGACTCAGTTTCCGCCGAAATACATTGTGTACTCCTCGCGTTATTTGCCCCACGTCCGGTTTCTGAAAATGGATCCCTTGTTAAGGGAGAAAAGGCGGGATTCGAGGTAACCTTCATCGCTTTATCGACCACGCGTTGATTTCGCAGATGTCTGAAGCAATTAGCGATTCGAAGAATCATTTACGTACATGCACTGGTCAGGAGCGCGCAGTTAAATACTTGTTACGAAGGGAACTTAAGTATAGGGAACTATGCAAACCCCAAGTGTCTGTAAACCTCATTTCATTTTAAAAAATACAGCGGTTTCTAGAGGAAACTCTTTTAATGATACTTGAATTGTAACTGCTGATAATGTTCGCTTGTAATATATTACTCTTCTCACATTGGTATTTTATTACAAAAGCATCTCATACCATCCTAGCTTTCGAGGACTAAATGTATCAACAACTCTGAATTTCTAGCACCTATTAAGCACTTTCAACGAATCAAGTCTCATCATTCTCGAAGTCCAAATTCTGAATAACGCCAGGAACGTCAGAATAGCATTCGAATCCTCTTCGACAGAGTAGCGTTCGGTTTCCAGGCATCCCAGGGAAAACTGCACAGCCCTTCCAACAATCCCGCGGCAGGAGTCGGCTGTTTCGAATCCCGGTGCTTCGTCTTCGCGCGTCTTCGCGCGTCTTCCCGCGTCAGTCGCGAGTAAGCCGCTCTCTCCGCGGGAATATAAATGCGCGTACAGCGTCTTTCCTCAGGAGGGCAGGAAGAGAGGAGGGTGGCGGAGGAGGCGTACGCGCCTACATACGCCGCTACAACTGGTCCTCCTAAGGGAAAGAAACACGCGACGCGAATCGTCGTGGCCGAGGGGATGAAGGGAGACGGGGCGAGGGCGAGGGCGAGAGCGTGAGCGAGAGGGAGCGAGGAGGATAGCCTGGAGGGGCTTCAGGAGGGCTCTGCATTGAGTTGTAAAAGCGTTCGTTCGGTCTCGCCGCCAGGCGGCATGGTCGCTTATGTAAAGGCCGGCTACACGCCGCGTGATGAGTGGACGCTGTTCCGACCGTTTCTTCTTTTAACTCTTTGCTCTCGCTTTTGCACTCTTACCTGTCGTTGCTTATGTACAAGAGCGGAGCCCTGGCCCGTGTGCGTGAGCGCTTACTCGCCTGCATGCCTCTCCGTCCTCCCCCTTCTCCTCCTCCTCCTGCTCCTCCTCCTCCTCCTCCTCTCCCCTCCGCCACCCTTCTCAGAAATCTTTTTTCCCTCCCTCTTCCTGCTACGAGCGACGGAATCGACAACCCCCTTATTCTCTCGTCGTCGAGCGCTCGTTGCTCGCGTGCTCGCGTGTCTCGGGGAACGTACGCTCGAACGACGGCCCCTTTTTCGTCGTGGCCCTCGAGGACAGCGCGAAACGAGCCTCGCAAATTGGACCGTTCCTTCGAACGGTGGATGAGCTATGCTCCCGGTCGAGCCGCTTTTTTCTCGCCGCTCGAATACGCGGAAATTACGGGTTCGCGGTGCGCGAATGATTGCAGCTGCTCCCCCTCTCTCCCTTCTCTTTTTCCTCCGGGATACGAGGCAATGGCGGTATCGTTACTGACAATGTGTATCGATCAAACAACTCGCTGAAAAGACGTTTAAGGACCCAGGCTTCCGAGGCGTTTCAGTTTCACGCGGCCTCGAATTACCGCTCACTGGAGCGATTTCGCAACGCCCCGAAACCATATTTTGTGACAAATTCGAAAGAAGTCATTTGAAAGGAACGAGGGATCAATTGGAACTAATAGATATAGTCTTCTCCCTGTGGCCCACTCATTTATTCCAATAGCCACATATACGTATACTTATACAGCCAGGTATTCAATTACAGAAAAGTAGAAATTTTTTGCTAAATTGTAGACAGAGTTCTCAAAATTAGCAGACTATCAATTCTTTTCACTCTCACACCTCTTCAGGTGACTTCTTTTCTGCGTCTGCCCAATTCTTGATGGATCAACCCGCGAATGTATGTCGCGCGCGCAACGCTCGCGATTAAGCAAGAGTTTATTGGGTCTCCGCGAGCGTGGCCACGTATCTATGTGGATCAGGTAGGTAAGTTAGTCGGTAGGTTGCCGGTTAGTCGAGGCGGAGTAGAGGAGCGCGATGACGAGAGAGAGTGAACCGGTTATGGGCGAGGCCCTTCGACTCCTCGTATTCTTGTTCCCGTTCGTTCCCTGGGCCCGAACGCCAGGGACCGTAGAGGAAGGGAGGAGAAGGGCAGCGAAAGGGGAGGGGGAGCGAGAAGGAAGGAGAGGGGTATACCAAGTATGGTGGCAAAGAGGATGATGGGGTACCGTGGATCGCGAGACGAGGAAAGAAGAGAGGAGGGAAGAGGGTGAGCCGAGGATGGGATGAGGAATTCTCGTTGGCTTTCGCTTCGATGTCTTTATACGCGCGGCTCTTGTATGGCCGTGGGACATATATCTGTCTCGCGAGAGCGAGGCGCGCCGCCAAAAAATCAGATCGAGTGTAAAAATCGCATAAACTCGTCCTGGAGAGTCGAGAGAGCTATGTCGGCACGGTTGGCGCTCGCTCGGGCTTCTCTCTCTCTCTCTCTCTCTCTCTCTCTCTCTCTCTCTCTCTTCCTGGGCCTCTCTCGGTTCGCCATGACGCCGTTCTCTCTTCTGCTCACGCGATCTTTTTTCCGCTGTCTTCGTCTTCGCCGGCCAGGGCTACACGGCCGCCTCGCATGACTCCACCTCGAAGAGAGGCCGATCACCTCCCATATTTCCTCTTATTCTGCTTGTCTGCCGCCACGAGAGTTATGCGGTTTGCCGCGCTTATGAAGGATCCGCTCTTTATCGACAACCAAAGCGGTCGCGGCCACGCTCCGCGGCGTGCAAGGCCCCGACCAGCCGTAGGACCGCGAAATAATTTCACTCCGGATACGGACTGCCGACCGACCAGCCGTGCACGTGTTAACGCTTGACGTTAATGAAGCGGTTGGCATTAATAAGGCGATATTTCACCGTTCGGGCTTTATCTCGAGCTTAAGGCTACTGGGGCCTCCTCTCTTCCCTCGGCGTGCTCGGCGTGCCGCGTTGCAATCTGCCCACGTACGCCTACGGTCCGCGAGGGGACCACAAGAATTTTCGATACTCTGTACCCTGAGTGTTTGCATTTCAATTTTCGATTTCTAAGCGAAAGAATATCGCGATCTAGAAAAACCACAGGATCTAATGAGATCGGTTGCCGTTCGTAGATGTCTGCGAAAAAGTGAACGTCTAGCCTCTCATCGAATATTCCACGGTGGTCGGTTTCCTCTTCGTTTATTCTGCGCGAAACTATTAGCCGTCTTATCTCTGAAATCCTAGCTGGACCGGTCTGCGCCGAAGCGGTCGTATATCAGAGACTCGTTCGCCGACTGCCGTTGCCAGTTTACACGATCGATCTCACGGCACGATACGCAATTCCACGGTTTACCAAAGGGATCTCTCGAACATTGCCGGGAGAAGAGACTCGAGAGGCAATTACCCTTTCCTCGGCAGCCGTGGTACCGAAGCCACGAACAAAGCCAAAGCGTGTTCGAGTAGCGAGTTTGTTCGTTCGTAGTGGCGAGAAACGGGCGAACAGGCGAAGCCAGGCCGAACGTCGGCGGACCAGGCCGGCAGCAGGATGTACCCGGAGAGAGCAAAGAGTGCAGTCGTTGCAATGCACCTCCTAACGAGCTCGCTTTGTTTTGCAGCGCGTGCATGTGCACGGCGCATGCAGGTATGGCCTGGCCGCGCCGTATATACGTGTTGAATGTATGCACATACGGAATATAAGCGCGGGCCACATGTACGGGGTGTCCCGTGGGAATCGGCCCACTCGACTTTCTATTCCGCCTTTTTTTATGTAAGATGCTGACATTGGGATTTTGACTTTCATGCTTCGTGATTTCAATGCCTCGCTAGACTAGGGGGGATCAGTATATTAGAGTGTGTTCAGAGGTTGAGGATTGAGTCTGTTCCTTACATGTATGAGTTTGATTTCTAGAGAAAGTGGGAGGGAAAGTGGAGGGGACAGAGAAGAATATAAAGGGCGGGTGGAGAAGATGGAGGAGGTGGATTATAGTTCTTTGAGAGATTTGGAAACTTTCAAAATTCAAATATTCAAATATTTAAATATTTCAATTTTCAAATATTCAAATTTTCAAGTATTTAAATTTTCAAATTTTCAAATTTTCAAATTTTTTTTCCAAAACTCCAAACCCTAAAGGAGTTAACACGAACAGAGATTTAATCCTTATCATCTTGTGAAGTACAGGCCACATGCCTCCAGAAACGAGATATCCTCGCATTCGTCTCGCCAAGCTCTATAAAAAGTCAGACTCGTTAAAAACTGAACTCAGCTCTCGAGTAGCTCCCATTAAGCAGGAAAGTGGCCCAAGTATCAGCAGAAAACTCGAGCATCTGCCTCGTCCCACGGTGGAATCTATCCCCTTTCGCGGATACTCCGAGCTTGAAGGGGTCGCGTTATCCTCGAATCTCGATGCAGAAGTTCGCGGCTAGTTCTCGCGAGCTCGCTCCTCCTCAATCGTGTCCGGTCTCGCGGACAGCGCCGCGGCGGGAACGTCGGATCTCTGTGGCTGGACTGTCGGTAGCGGTGAAGCAGATACATACGAGGTACGTGGGCGACACCCGGTATATTCACCACGGAGTATATATACGGGTGTATAGAGAGATAGGGAGACAGAGGGAGACCGGTTCCATACATGGCTTCCGAACGCTTCTTCTTCTTGCGCTAAGACCGCAAGAGAGACAAGCATCAGCTGCCGTTTCCCTCCGCTAATGAGATGGAATTGGACGTGGTCGAGATTTTTCTAGACTCGAATCAAACGTGGGTCCCCGTGCAGGCAGGCCGCCGGATCGCCATCTAGTTCGCGACATTCCCGCGAGCGCGACCGGCGGTGCTCTTTGATACCAATCGTTTAATTGCGTCCCATTAGCCCCCGCCTGGGGCCTCCCCTTCGCTGAATGCGGTCAGGAACGAAAGTGGCTGGGTAAAAGAACGAAGGAGGGCCCCGGCTCCTTCGTTCTCTCCTCGTCCCTCCCTGCGCCTACTCCTTCGCTTCACCCTGCTCTCGCCAGCTTTTCTCCCCGTCCTTCTTCCACCGACCAGGTAGCGCGAGGATGCCGCGGACCAGGGGTACACACCGCGACCGAGCGTCGTCCAACTTTTTCTCGCCGGCACGCCAACGGGCACGGTTCTCTCGTTATATCTCGGCGAGGCCGCCATTCGGGGCCCGCTACGTGATGTGACGCCGGCAGAGATGGCGACTCGCCTCGACAGGCCCAACCTACCACTTTTTCCACCCGGGCTCCTGAATACCGCGTTTCCTAAAGGCCCTCTTCAGTACATACCCTTCGTCCACTCTTACCTTTTTCTTCGACTTTCTTCCTTTTCGTCTGTCCTCTCCCCCCGTCGATGCACCACGCACCCCGAAATCGTTCAGTCCTCTGGCGGAACGTCGATCAAACTGGAACGGGGCCCCGAAATTGCACCGATCTCGTCCTTCTCCGTATTCCTCGTTAGGGATGGTTACGCCTTCGCCGAACCAAAAGCGTCGATGGTAGATTGACCCAAGCCTCCTCTCTTTCGATAATTGCACGCGATACGTTCGGGTGCAGGGTTCCTCGTGGGACTTGCTGCGAATTCCCCCGCGGAACCGCGTAAAAGAAGATCTCGCTCGCGGTTCTTTTTAACGCGACGTGGCGAAACTCCAGCGCTGGGCTCGTTTTCTCTCGAGCCTCCGTGAAGGGAATGGAAGATGCGTAGCGGTCATCCGGTTTCAAAGGTGGCAATGAAACATCGGGGACTATCAGTCTTTCTAGCAGCTTCTGTGTCGTCCCCTTCCCCCTTGCACCGTACATCTTTTTCTCTGTTCCGCGGATTTCTTCTCGCTGTCCGACGACATTGTTCCACGAAATGAGCAACGGCCAAGGTGAAGCTCGAGCCGCGCCACGCCGTAAATGACGCACGAGACCGCCTCGCCTCGCTGCTTGATTTAATCGGATTGCTTCGTTTCGACTTTCGTCCCGCGTTTTCTTCGTTAACGACGAACCACGGCCTGCCGCCGCGATGAAGCTATGCGCTGAGGAACGCGTAATGAGCGTACGTGCGATCGGCTCGAGTAATCTGCCCTACTTCGGTATACGTCGCATTAACTTTAACGATCGCTGAAACTGCGCGAGCGGGATGAAGACACCGAGCCACGCTCGCGATGCCAGCGACAGAGATCGGGATAGGAGGCTTCGTCGCTGTCCAACTGGCCGCAACGTTTCGGAACGTTTCACTGGTTCAGCAACGCTGTGATTTGTTGCGCTGGCTCTTGTCTTAACGAGGTCTTTAGTTCGAGATTAATTGTACAGGATATCAAATTCTTTGGTATTCCGGCAGTGCAATTTCAATTTGAGTAATCTGTACGCTGTTAAGCAGCTTTGTAGCTTTACTCGTTCATTATTCAACAGAAGTGGACTGATTTATTTCTATATCTAGGAAAATGAGATTTACAAAATCCTGTCTTTATAAGATTGTGAGTGCGTATGAAAATTTATGGATTAGAATGAAGGAAATTGAACTTAAGTTTCAGTCTCGAAATACTTACCTGTTATAGAGTGTATTTAACTTTTGATATTTTTGTAATCTTGTACTTTCTTGCCCATTTCAGTTCTATGGAATATGTCAAATATCCTAGAAATCAGCCTCACCCACCCTGGGTCATACAACTATGAACATATTGGATAATCTTTATTATCCTCTCGGTATTTGAATACTTTCTGTCGTAAACGATTTGTAACTCGAGTTCATTCACCCTGTATCGCACTTTTCTATCATTTTCTCACATACCGTCATCGTTATCCTCCGCTGCATCCACAGCCATAAATTGCCGCGAAACGCGTGGAAATCGTTGATCAAGTTGCTACCCGCGTACCACGTGTAATCTTTCACTGCATCGCGATGTTCGTATCTTCAAACTCTTACAACGTTGTCCGGATTGCTTCTCTCTAACTACCAACAGACCTTCCCCCTTTGATCTCCGCGATTCTCGAACAATAGTTCTACCGCGTAACCTAGTATCTAACTATACTATTCTCTCTTTCGCAATGCTAAAACCAGCCGAGAACGCACCTAATCCTCTCTCGTTCTTTTGTTTCAGGTAAGAGGTCGAATCCAATACACACCTCGAAGAAACGAACGTTGTCGCGGTACGAGTAAGTAGAAACACCATCCACCCTGTTTGAAAGCGCGAAGCTAGTCCGCCGACTACCTTTCGTCCCGCCGCCATGGACGCAACCCTTGTCTGACTCTGGGATTCTCGGAAACGGGCGCGATAAAACGCGGTTACGATTCTAATGACGCCGCGCATAGGCGGACGAAACGAGCGTCCCAGCGTCGTTCCTCATGTAGTTCGATGGAAGAAACGTCGCGGCAGCGCGGATCGGTAGCCGGAAAGGGGGGTAGGCTTTATAAGGCGCAAGGGAACTTGGCTCGTTGGAGTCAGCACGACGGTAGCTAGTGAGGATTTACGACCCCCTCTATCTTAGCACGGTTTCGTCGAGCAGCACAACACGTCGGATCCCATCGGCAATGGGATTATATCGCGTAGAAGGTGGCTGCTTGTATCGTATCAAGATAGGTAGATACCGCTCGAGAGAGAAGAGAGTGAAAGGGGAGAGGGAGAGAGAGGGAGAGAGAGGGAGAGAGAGAGAGAGGCTGCACTTGGTGCAGCGAGCGTATCCGTAGGAGCAGCGACGGCATTGCTGCCAACAGCAACAGCGGTCGTGCCTTAGGCCCACTCACGTTGCATGAGTTCCGTGACGCCCCTCTCCTCCATCCCCCATCCCCTTTACAACCCTTGCCTCCTTCTCCGTCTCACGTCCTCCCTCTTTTTCCACCGTGCCTTATTCTTCTCTGAATTTTATTTTCCCTCAATTCTGGGAAGCGTCGCGCGCGCACCGAGAAGGCGAAGGGATAACGGGCACGAGCGATGGGAAGGGGAGGAAGGAACACGGTACACGGAGAGCTCTGTTCGACGGAGAGAACCGTAAGAGAGAAAGAGGAGGACAAGTCCGAGCGAAATGAAGAGAGCAGTCGGCTGGGACACTGGGCGATCGTAAAGCATCCCTGTGATTTAATTGCGCTCATATGGCGTCAAATGCCCCTTTGCTTCCCTATAATTCGCCGCGAGGGATATACTTACCTCACTTCGGCCTTAACGAACTCGAAGTAATTTATCGTGGTCTTCTCGGCGTTCGTGAAGTACAACTTCACGGAGGTCGACCTTTCACAATTGCCCGATACAGGCTCGAACGTAACGAGGTCTGCGTTTATTTTACTCTCCACTTTGTGCCCTTTATTGGCTCTCGGTTTCCTGCCGACTTCCGCAAGGTAGAATCGCGGCACGAGATCAAAGAGGCTGAACCTGGGCTGACCTGTTACCGAAGCCAGGGTACCGCGGGGTGGGTGGAACAAATATTGTAAGCTGTACTTGGAGCGATACCTTGGGGTTACAAGCCCCGCAACACATACTGTACCTACGCCCTTAACGTGTTAATGCCCAGAGACTATACCGAAACTCATCTACGTTATCATCTGCGTCCACCCGCGATACAAGGCTCGGAGGTTTTCGTAGGATCGAGGGCGATAAGTTAGGAGAACGTTTTGGGAAATTGGGCCGGGTCAGGGAGAATTGAACCTTACCACGTCGAAATGAACGAGGAACGTTCTGGCACTCGCTCGAGTTTGCACGCGGAGCGAGAGCCAGCTCGGCGTAATAAAGACATTTTCCTCGGGCGCATCAACGCAGATAGCCGAGTTAATTAATGCCGAGACGGCTGGATCTCTCTGTCCGCGGGGTATCGCAATATAAATAATAATAATTTGGCCGAAAAATGCCGGAACATCCCTCCGATGATTATCTGCTCGTAAATTCCGGCATAAAGATATCGCGAGTAAATTGCGAGCCGGCGCGGAAGGGTTTCGAGAGGTCCAGAGAACACGAAGAAAGAGAGCAGGCGACGGGGGTTGGGGGGGAGGGGGAGGCACGGATAGGGAAGCAGATAAAGAAGCGAGAGGGAAGAAAAAGGTGGGACGCGCACGCACAAGGGGTACACCGAAAGCGTTTCGGGGCTTTGGACTTCGCGCTCGGGGAAGTATCGCGGCGTGGCTCCGGTGGTTATTGCAATATAGACGGGGCGGCAACAGACCAATCACGCGCCGGCTACTAATTTGCTCGACTCAAACAGCTGCCGTTCTACCGCCTATGCGAAACCCTTGGACCCCTGGATTATTCTCTCTCTGTCTCGGCTGTGCCTGCCTTCGATCCTCGATCGAGGATTCGATCCCCCTTGGACTCATGCTGCGATACTCGATCGTTCCTGGCCTCCTTCGATCCTCTTCGTCGTCTTATTCGATTCTTCTCTCTCTTCTTCTTCTTCTTCTTCTTCTTCTTCTTCTTCTTCTTCTTCTTGCTCCAGTACCCACTACCTACCCGCTAGCCGGACAAAACATTTCTTAATTGGGTTTCGTTCAGAAGGAACGTCCATCCGGCTCTTTCAGAGGGATCCGGCTGCTCCTGCCGTTGTTGCTGCTTCTGCGCCAGCTCTCGCTCGATTATTTATTTCCCTCGGTTCGTCAAACGCGTCCCGATTCCTGCTGGCCGAAGATATATGTCTGTGCAGCTGGTCCGCGGAGCTAATACAAATACGAGGAGCTCGCGTTCCTCGCGTGATAAGGAATAAACGCAGCGTTTGTGCGATTCCGATCGGTCGCTCTCGGCTCTCCCAGCAATTCTATAAATAAACGGTCGGTGGAAATGATCCGAGTCGCGTATAAAACCCAAAGTCGCGCGATCCTTCGTGCGGCGCCTGCCACGAGCAAAAAGTCCGTCGTCGCTGCCGACGATGTATCCTTATAATCTGCATGTAATTGCCGACAGGCGTGTAATTACTCCGCTTTACTTGGATTACAAAATAAGCGGCGAACGAGTATAAATAATTACTGGTGGGATGTTGACTGGGCATTATCGAAATGATTGTTAAACCTCGGGAGCGGCGCGGTTCTTCATTTTTGATCGTGTTTTAATCATAATTTCAAGCTTGCAATTATTTTAATCACGTAGCCTTGGTGCACGTTGTGGATGAGATAAGAGTATGGGAAATATTCTCGAAAGAGTATCCTTTGTCGGACGGCTCGCTGGCAAGATTGTTGCGATTCGCGGCTGACCCGTCGTCCTCCGTGAACAGCGTACCAGTCGCATATGACTCACGGCCGGACGTCGTCGTGAACTTCGCCAGAACGTTGGCGATTAACGACCATTAACAGTTCTGCGTCCCAGCGCCCTTATAACTCAGCACGGCTGACAGTAGCTCTTGCGCTGCGCGAGCCCACGCAACTGGAACCGCGTGAATAATGGCGCCATGGCGCGGCTCGCGATATAATGAAATCCTGGGGCCAGAGGGCTGCTTTCTACTCGCTCGTGAGTGACCCTCGGCCTTCCATGACGTACGACGGATCCCATCCGCCGCCCTGACCATGCCCAAGTCTCGAGAATTCGAGATCTCTCTGGAACGCTATCATCCTAAGCGTTTATTGACGCGGTGAAAGTCTTTTGCGTTAGCTACCTATTTCAAATCTTCATGTTGATGCAAGTCAGTAGACTGTGGCTAGTCAGGATAAAGTTTGAATATTGGAAGAACCGAAGTAAACCCAGAAGTATAAAGTTTCACGAATTGGAAGCCAGAAATGAGAGTGAATAGGTACCCAAAGAGACCTAAAAGATTAGAAAATTAAAAATTTGAATTCAAAAACTTGAAATTTAAATTTGAAATTTACGTTTGAAATTAAAATTAAAAATTTGAATTCAAAAATTTGAAAATTTAAAGATTTCAGTTCAGATAGTACCACTCGTATTAAAGGAATAGTATCGTAACGTACATTCTTGCACTATTCTGCGGAATTACCATTAGTAGATTCAAAGATCGTAGACAACGGCTGTCTCACGAAGCAACTCGAGGCTCGATAACAGCTTCATTCACTGGAGGGGCATTCCGGAAGGCGCAGGAAAATACCTGGTGGTCGGCCGTCAAGGTTCACTGGGACCTCTTGACACCATATTTTTCGGTACGGGTAAACTCTATGACTAGCTTTCTCCTTTGTTCCGCATAGTTTTTTGCCCCGTCCTTCCCTCGTTCTTTCTCCTTACAGCGCGGCGTTCCTCGCATTGTTTCGCAACTTTCACTCGTATTTTCGATACGCGTTTCTCGCCGTGCCTCCCGCCGCGGGAATTCGTGAAACGGCGAGGGACAAAAAGCGTGGCACAAAAGGATCCTATTTATGGGGGAGCTCACGAACGTAAGTACGCCTTCGTGCCCCTGTCTTCCGTTCCGGCGCGTGTCTGCGAATCGTAAGGGTTCTGGAAGATCGTCACTCAGAAAAGAAACTTTCGAAAACGATTGTTCGAGATTCACGTCTGGGGAGCGAAGATCAACTGCGGCTGCTTCGAATTTCGGTCCATCGACGTACCCTGGCTTCTTATCGCTGTCGAAATTGCAGCTTCGTGGACGAAGGCTCGCGTTTCTTCAGGGTGGGTTACACGGGCGCTCGTGGACGCAGGTAATCCAATAGTGGCATCGATCTTCCGACCACTCGGACCATTAGACTCGACGTCAGTTTATTGGTCCACATATCACGCCATTGCCCAAGAGGATTCCCATCTCTCTCTTAACCTTTCCCCGCCGCAATTTGATTTCGCTCTAATTACCTGCCCCGGGGGTAATGTTTCTCGCGTGCGCGGGAGCAAAGCCGCCCCCCCACACGGAATAAATTCACCTGCCGGAAATTCGACAGTGATTAACATAATTAGGCCGCGGGTCGCGATCAACAGCATAAATTCCTCTTGTAACCGCGCGCGCAGCCATTCAGTCGGCTGGGCACGGTGAACTGGAAACGTTCCTTGAAATGGGGGATGCATCGGTTTCTGCTACGTTTCATCGAACACGTGCGCGGCCGCGTCAGTCAAACGGCCAGGCATTTCGGCCTGAAATACAGCCAATCTCGAGAATGCTCTTGTATGACTTTAGACACCCTCCCCCGCGTCGATTCGCCCCCGCCGTTACCGCAGAAGCAGGGCCGACGGTGGCGTAATACCTCGCCGAATATGCAAATCAATCCCGCAGTTTCCAATGATTTATTCGTCTCGTGCAATTCGTTTAAGTGTATCCTGATTCCATTTGGATTAGCGAGCCATTTTGGATATTCGCAGAGACGCGTTCTCTCTCTCCCCTTCCTCTCCATTAGCTCGCGCGTTCATTTGTCCCTGTTCGTTCGTGTATACGACTTCGTTCTCGCGCGACCTTTCCATCTTCAAATTTAAATATAAGTAAAAGGGTCCGCGCCGCTGGCACAATCCGGGAATAGCGCTCCGCTTTCCGGGGAGGGTCGATTTGCCTTGCATGAAGCTTAAGAAGCTGCCGCCACTGAAAATTCGTTGCACCGCCGTACACGCCGGACTTGTTGGCTTTCCACCCCTCTTCTTCACTGGGAAGAGGAATGAAGGGATGCCGAGTAGCTCGACCGTCGCGACGCCTTCTCTCTTTTCATTCGCTTTTTGTTCCTTCGAACACCCCTTTCCTCGTCGCCCGCATATCGCTCTTCCCTCACCAGACAACCTCCCCCTTGAATTATCCTTTTTTCTCTTCAAACCATCCACCCACTCTCTCCATCCACACGGTCCGCGGCTCACGTATCAACACTCTACTTGCCGCACGGTCTTATGCAAATGTAATCAGATTATTTGCCACTTGCTCTCCGTGGCGTTTTGTGCACGTTGTTTCGGGGCTACGTTAATAGCGGCGCATGCGTTCCCATGGCCGAGAACGACCGCCTCGATTCCTTAATCGATCGCTGTTTCGTGTAGCATCGTCGATAAATTTTGGCCCGTGACCGCGGTACACGTATCTTCGATTATCATGTTACGTTGCCCCGCCGTATGAATTTCTGTAGACAATTCTGCATTTAATCGTGGCTCGAGAATTGAAACACCTTAGAGATGAGCCATAATTGTACGGAGTGGTATTACCGATATGGATAATACGTACTGGCTTGTCTGATGCACCATCTTTAACCTTTTTTGATCTTATACTACTCACTTTTTCTTGAGAAAGGTTTTCAGTAATTGATGTGTAATGGAAAATTGTGTACTGTAGTAAGAGTTTTAAAGGAATTTCAAAGGAATATTGAGAGTTGTAAATCTTAGCTAGACAATATTGAATAAAATTTCAGAATAAAAAACTAGACACGGTCTCTCTAAGAATCCCCAATTCACTCCACGCCAATGCACCAGCGTTACATCAACGAAGGGGGGGCTGGAGGTCGAAAACCCCGCGACATGGACTGGATCGAGCCCCGTTGTAAAACCCTAACGACGGTTCATGTAATTGGAGTGACCCCGTTTGACCGCGATAATGGCACCCCTTCTTCGGTGACCTCCCGACTCCCCCGCCGCGAGGAATCTAGCAACAGTACCATAACGTCGATAGGGGCCAAGTATCGACAGAATGCCCACTGATCCATTTTCCTCCGATATTTGAAACCCTCGCTCGAGCGGGCAGAACTCTCGTCGAATCGAGCAGATACTGGGGCACTAAGAGGATCCAGTTTCCTTTAAGGAGGGTGTGATCGGGTTGGCAGAGAAGTTGCGCGAGTTTCTATAGAAGGGCTCGGCAAGGCTCGCAGAAGTTGGGCTTCTCGGCTTAATCGAGCCACCCCACCGGTTTCCCCTGGCGCGTTGCGAAAAGTTTCTCGCGTGTAGCAACCGCTTGGCCGAGGAGGAGTTTCGGTCAGCGAACCGGTCGCATATTTTCGCCGCGGGAATTGAAACCTCAAACATCGAACGGCCGTGTAGGATCACGGGGGCCAGGGCTTTCAGATTGGATGTCATTCTGGCGGCCGGTTCCCGCGGATTCGCATTTATTATCAGCAATTTAACTACTTCAACATCGCCGTCGCCGGCACCGCCATAAATATCGGCTACCGTAGCCCCGGAGAACGATCGTTGTTGCGATAGGGATGCACTAGATCGCGGTTGCACGACTCAACGGCCAGAGAGAGCGCACAATGAAAAGGCGGAGGTGGGAGCGAGGTGGACCGAGAAAGAGAGAGGGTAGAACGCAGGGATCGTGGCGTGGGAGGAGGGATGAAGCCGCCTACGGGGGTGGGGGTTGAATGCAGGGGGTGGGCTTGGACGGAGGGACAGAGAGCGAGAATTGGACGGAGTGAGAGGGAGAGAGAGAGGGAGAGAGAGAGGGAGAGAGAGAGGGCCGAAATAGGACGGTAGACACTGGCTACGAGTACAGTCGACGTTACTACGCCAGAGGCTATACTTATATCTATGGGCGGTGGTGCATGGTGTGCCATGATGGCAGTAACTCCGGAATCCCTGGGCTTAAACTCACCTCGCGCTCGAGGATCAGTGGGGAAACTTCCCGTACCGCGGCTTAAAGGCTTCGTGGTTGCTGCTCCCTTGCTTTCCAGGGACCAAGAGCAACTTTTCGCCATGTTAATGGGCACAATATGATCATACGTGAATCGTTTGCGTATTTATACCCGTCTTACGTCCTGTCGGGACCCAACTTTCGACCCGTCACGGAAAGAAATACTCCATTGCGTAACCTGTACTCCTCGGTATCACTCTGAATCCCTTTATCCACGTCTCGTAAAAATCATTGCATTTCCGATGTATGTAGGAGCTGTATAGATGGTTCACATGAACACTCCATAGATTTCACGAAATCTCCACTGCACGTCCCACCATATTTAAGGTCCAAAGCCTATCTCTTCCGAAGGGTACGAACTACCCCTTGATACGCGCGTATTTTAGGGAATTCCTCTTTATAGGGAACGATTCGTTTTATGCGCGTCTGAAAAGTTACTGAACTATTCAAGGCAAAGGGAGATCTCGCTTCGGAGAAGTTAAACGCTCGCGAAAGGGTCCACGAGAAAAGGGCAAAGTTCGTCGATGTATAAAAGTACAGTTTCGATGCGGGATACGCGGAGAGTCGGCCGCGACTTTCCTCGCGCCGCCTTCGCTTTTCCCTCCGCTGACTTTGGCCTCATGCGGCTCTTGATTCACCGTTCGGTTGCATCCTCCCACGCTCCCGGGGTCCGTGCCTCCTGAAAGAGATACACGATTGCTAATAAAGACATTAATATTGACTGGCGAGCATATCTCGATGGTGCCGGAAGGGCAAACGCGATTCGACTTTGGGATAACACTTGGGAATAGAATGGTCGGTCACGACAGGAATAACATTTAAGAATAAAAGATGAGACCACAACGAAACTGGCTATTGCTTATTCATAAGGTGCACGAACGGGGGTATTGGTATCGTACCGGTTTTATTCGCTGGGACGCGTACATAACGAATCGGATCTTACGTTTTGCGTTCCTTTTCGCTCGAAACTCGCGAACTTCAGGCGAAATAAAATGCAAAATTTAGAGCTGTGTTTAGAGTCCTACGGGTGCTCCTTGTATTTTGATTCACTGGACGTTTTGTGCTTCATAGTTTCGTAAAGACTATTTCGAACTGTTTATTTCGTGATTTATGGGTCTTCTTTTTAGGTAAAATTAGGTTATAGTATTGCTAGGAGGTCGGCCTGCCTATTTTGATCTTAACAAGGGAAAAGACTTGTGTTTTATGGTAATAGTTCCTTGTCGAGCTGTCGAAATTATGTCTTCCAACTGCGATGTTCTGTTCGGAGAAAGCGAGACGATCGGGCACGCAAGATTTCCACCGAAACGAGCAGCAGATGTCGATGGCGACTCCATTGGAAAAACAGGTTCCATGGGGATTCTGGCTGGACGTCCATAATGGTCCCACCCCTAGAAACCCCGTGTTACCGTTACAAAAAGGGCGAGCAGTCGAGAAACGAATGGTCGAATATCAGGTTACTCTTGTAGCGGCGGTCCAGTAACAACCTCCCACATCCGTAACAATTCCCCTGATTACTTCCCTCACTCGGCTTACAATTTGCCAATTTACTCGAAAAACTCGTAAAGCATCGCTGGCGTCGTGCGATGCTCCCGCGCTCACGCCATATGCAGCCTGCGCGCGTTTCACATTTATCTTTCCTCGTTTTTCCCTGGTTCGTTCATTTCTGCCGCGAATCGGGACCGCCGATGATATACAATGGTTCTTTTGTCCTGCGCCACGTTTCGGCGAGCTTCGTGTAGTCGACCGAAAATTTGATACGTTCTCTTTTCATTGAGCAAGTGGTTTTCCATTCAGAATCAACCGGGATTAACAAGACCGCAGTTGTTCTGTGCTGCTTTACCTTCTTCAAATATTGAAATACCTATTTGAACAATTTTTAACTTTTATATTTTGCAATTTTTTACTTTTCAAATATTTAAATGTTTAAAATTTTAAATATTCAAATATGAAATGCACACTTTTTTAAATATTTAAATTTACAGCTTTTCAAATATTCAAATATGGTAGATATTTAAATTTTCAAACTTACAAGCTTTCACATTTTCATATTTCTGGCTTTTCAAGTATTCTAATATTCAAACTCTCTTAGTCAATTTATTTATTTATTTACTGTAAGTCCACAGTCTCCATCTCTGCTTCCTTTATCATAAACTGCTCTACTTATTTTCAGTCTCCTCTCTACTAAAACAAATTCTACATTCTGACAAATGAATTATCATCAGAAGTATGTTTCTTGCACCCCGTAGGCTCACCCTCGACAACGAGTGTCAACTGAATAATGTAGCAAGTGAAGACAATACTGACTAAAAATTCTAATCTTCGCCAAACCTTCTACCTCATTATCTAAACTCCAAGCTCTATTTCTCGCCTCTTCAAGCTCCTTAATAACAGTTTTCCCTGTTTCGCGAACGACAGATCAGTGCGAAAGCAATTAGGTAGGTACTAGAGCGGCCATTCGACATTATTGTCCCGATACAGCCGCGGGAAACCAAATTAGCCGTCCTCAGGAGCCCAGCACGCATTCAGGAAAGCCGTGCCGACGCAACCCTGGCCACGTTTGTTTGTCATCCGTGTTATAACTTCGTTTGCCAGCCATTGATTACGGGCGGGGTACACGGTGCCTTATCTTCCCCTTACACGCCTGGGGATCAGCGTCCCCCAGCCTTTAAATGTCTCGTACATCCCCGAAATTAATATCTGTTGGTCCAATATCATCCGTCGTGGCTCGCGCAAGCCTCGAAGCCTCGCCCCAGAATTACTTAGGAACAGCTTTATTACACGGAACGTTCCGAATGATTTCGTCCATTATTTCGCTCAACTTCTTCCCAGCTTTCTTCCCGCCCCCAAGTGTCCAGATATCTGGTTGTTCCTCGTAGCTCTTGCACTGGCTGGCTTCCATCCAGCGGCATCGTCCCGCGGTTAGCAAATCGTCGGCCAATCATCGAGCGACTTTGTGTCGAATGTTTTGCGGAATTGCGGTTCTTTCGTGAACTGTTGCGGTCTGTTTTTCGATCGGCGCGCCGACTCGCGGCCGCTGGATCTAGACGAGCCGTGTCCAGGCAGAATGTAACTCGGTTTTCAGAGGAACGTTGCCCAAGCGGGGAGCAAAAACGCGCGCGGCGTATAGCGTTCCGTTTTATCCGGCTGGATGGACGGCGAGGGATCTTGTACGCATCGAAAGTTTCCTTTTACCAACTAATTATACGATCGACACGAGTCTCGGTATCCGGGCGATCTGAGCTCTCGAGGCCGGGCCGAGAAAACGTCCAAAAGAACGGGTCCGCCGGCAAATTGCATCTGAAAGTCGATCGGCTGCGCGCAAGTAGGAATTTTCGATACTACGGATCGGTAATTTTTTGACGCGAGTACGAGCCGCGCGCGCCCGTACATCGTGCGCTTAATAACGAACCACCGAAGATATTCGACTCACGGATGATGCGCGACGATGATGATGATCCGCCATCTCACCGCAACTTGGGAGGTCCGCTCTTGATATCTCCCCTCCTGGTCCCCTCGCTTGGCCTTCCACCCATTTCTTCGTCGTACACGCTTCACTCTTTCGCTCCCCCTGGCCCTCCGCGTCGACCCCCTCCTCCTCCTCCTCCTCCTCCTCCTCGCTTCATCCTCCTTCACCGTCTCTAGATCCTTTACCTCTGCCTGCGATCGTTCCATCCCTCTTTCTTGCTCCCCGCTCGCGTTCTCGTCTCTTGCCCGTGGCTGCTCACCAATCCCTCTTCCTCCCTCTTTATCCTCCCTCGACGTTCTTCCTCCTGTTCGTCCTCTGGCTGTTGCCCCTTCCCCGTTCGCCCTCTTCCGATCTCCAAGCTAAACGTCTATTCTCCTGATCGTCTCGGCCTGAGAGACATACCCATGGGAGCGTCGACGGGCTCCGATCATATTTTTTGCATCGGGGTAGCGGAAGAAAATAAAACGTCGGGAACGCGCGCGGTCGACGGGCTTTCATTTCTTCGCGACATACACGCCGTGTCCCCTGAGGTACTGGCGAATGTGCACGTTTGATGGTATGCTCCGCTGTTGCTTGGAAATTCGATGGTCTTCGGAGCGTGAAGATATTGTCGGGCAATGGGGATTGTGTTTTGTAAGAACTGTAAAAGCTGTAATGGTGTGATGGTTAGGAAGAAAGCGGATGCTCTACTGTTTATTAGTGGATTTGGAAGAGTAAAGAGTACAGTAGGTATTGTCTTGGCAGAGGTACAGGATGTGGGGTTGAGAGTTTAGAGAAAAAGTAAGGACACGTGTTCATCTGTGGGTTTTTCAGATACTTGTTCTTAAAAATTTCAAAACGTGTATTCATGTAGAGAATTTACTGCAGTTGTTGTCTGAGAGTATTTGTAGTAGTGTACATTGGCGAACTTGATTTTTGAGAGCAACCCGCGAGGGGACACGTAGAGCTAAGGAAGTTATAGGTACTCAAGGGTGAGTGAACACTTGACTTCTTTATTGCAGACATACTTTGAGTATAATACAGGCTGTACTGTGCTAGTTTGTTAACAAGAAATATATCTTTCTTTGTAGAGGATTCACCGAGAGAATCGCTCCTTTTCACCCTGGAGGCACAAAATTTTTATTACGTACAGAAATCACAAATAACTACTCTGCTCTCAGTAATTCACACCACGCTGTACCTACCCTTCATAAGAACTCCAAGAATCTACTAAAAACTTTCCAATATGCCTCTTAAAATTACTGAAACCACAGCACTCGTACCCAATCCTTCTCAATTGCACCTTCTACTCTTTTTCTCCTAACATTCCCCGCAATTATCAATCGTACCACGTCCAACTTCCAATTCCTTCCAGGCTTTTCCAAGAATTCCTCGCTCGACCTGTATCGTTCCTTTCCGTCTTTCCTCAGAATCCTCGTTCCCCTCCTGATTATCCCCTGTAAATGGTCATTATCCGGTGGTAGGAAGTCGCGATGGCGTAATTGCAGCGAAACGAGCCTCGCTTACGATTCGGCCTGTATTAATGGCTACCCGTGTTCGTTGATGAATTCGCGAGCGCGGCGTTTGCGCGCCGGGGCGAAACAGTCCCCCGGGGGTCTGGTAAAAAGAGGCCGAAAAGCATGTCGAAGTCCGACACGCGGGGCTGGGGGGTCAGGGAGGGGGGTCCGTCGGGGGTAATCTGCGAGGGGCGGGCGAGCACGGGAGCGACGGTGGCAGGGGGAAGAAATGGCGGGCCCGACGTAAACGCAACCGCTGCATCGATAAACGTAACGTCGGTAATAACCTGCAATTTGCGAGAAGGACTTTTAGTTAGGCAGTGCGCGTACTTGGGCATTCGAGAGAGGACTGTGGGGAGGGGCGGGGGTTAGGGGCGAGGTAGAAGGGGTGGAGGAACACGGGGTGAAGAGTGGCGGAATGGTGTGGGTCGCACTCGACTCGATGGGATGGGAGTAATTGCTATGAGAAGGGGCTGCTCGCTCACGTCTTACCGGGATTTCGCGACGATATTGCTGATATAAAACTGGTCGCTCGTAGGGGTGGGGGATGGAGGAGGAAGAGCAGCGCGGACCTCGCTTTGGAAAATGGAGAATAATGCCCAGAATCAGCGTTAAACAACTTTTTCTTTATTAGCCTCTTGCCTCCCCCTCCTCCTCGTTCGCCGTGTCCGTGTACGCGAAATTATTATCCTGTTTACCAGCGAGAGTTTTTGAAAAACACGAGTCGCTCGGGGGGAGAAGCGGTGCGTACGAGATGGTATGCGGCATTACCCTCGCCTGCCGACAGAGAAAAAAGTGGCGTAAGAGATCTGTGCATGGAATGCACCTAGGACAGCCCACTTCCGTAGGGATTTTTACATCTGCCGTCCTGGTTTCCCGGGATCCATCAGCGCTGGTCGGCCGAGTGATATTATCCTCCGTCTGTTCCTCGGGAAATTGAACGTAATGAAGTTCGCTCGGACGATAATAACGATCGGTCGCGACGGGTTAGCTGTGGCAGCCGATCGAAAAAATAAAAAGAGAAAACGAGCAAAATAAAAGAGGACTATCAAGCAAGAACACCTTGTTTGCTTCGAAGATAACGTAGCCTTTACCGGCTATTATTCCACTGAGGCTGAAACGTGTTTAGAGACCCTACCGTCGGTGAGAAAAGGCTAAAGATATCTTCATAACGACTTAATGTATTGGGCGTGGGGCGGTCTAATGACTACCTGCGCGTCGACCTTTATGCGCTAGTAGCACGTGCATGTTGCTATTATCAATCTATAAATGCACCGATCGTCCTTGGGGGATCCCGCTGCATCCATGCCTCCCCTCTTCTATGCGTTCCTTCTACCGTAGAAAATTGTAGATAAGCCGTAAACGCGCGATGAGCGCTTACATTATAACATTGTAGATTGCGAGGGTACCAGTCTCGTTCGACCTTTTTCTCCCCCTCCTTTTCTTGCTTCGTGATTGGCCAACTTCAACCAAGGTGAACTTCAGCGAAGTACGTCCCCCTCCAGGAGACGATTAAGGGGGAGGTTTAAAACGGTTCCCCCGCCTTTGAACGCCCTTAGCAATTGAAAAAAATAATAATAATCATAAAGTCGTATTATGTAGTTTCTCGATGAGCATCGGGTCCCATGAAGCGCGGGTGGATGAACCGCTAAGCTTAATGCTACGCTTTGAAGAAACGAGGATCGTCGCGGCTCGCGTGCCCCGATGTTCGAATCGATTCATCGTCGAGCCGTAGATAAAACCGTTCCCCTGCAAATTGCTCGGTTTTACAAATTGCACGAGCGATCGCGAATGGCACGAGCCAGCGCGTATTGCCGCTTATCCAGGACGCTTCAGTACCGCCTTTCACGCGTAATCTTAATGCATTGAGATACCGCCGGTTTTATTGACGCTCGCCACCGCTGCGGATTAAGACGATCTTAGGAGAGAACGCTAATGAAATCGAGTGTGGTTATTAGTTACGAGTTTAACGAGTAAATTCTCCGTCTGCAGCTACCTGGAGAGTCCCATTTACTCTGATGGACAGTGGTTACCCGATGCAGACTCGGGGCTCACTTATGTAGTTATGGAGGGGTTGTTGAGTGAAGTACGATGTTTGTGAAGTCGTGCGCTTGGAGAAGTGAAGTTACTGTAATGACTCTCATCATGCCAATCTTCAAACCACAGGCACCTGTAGTGAAGATTGCCAGGCTGATGTTTGCCTTCCTCTCAATCATCGAGAAAAGGTTCTTTAGACACTTACCATGAATGTTATTGATGGTAGGTTTTAAAATACCCGCTAAAAAAATGAAAATACTCACTCTGTTTCATTTAAGAATCGATTAAAAACAGAAAAATGAAAAAAATGAATTCGTCATATCTTCCTCTTGCGGTCTTAACATTATACCAGGGATAGAACGAAGGATATAAAATCGAAGGGAAAAAAAGAAATCCCCTGCGTGGGTGTAGCAATGGAACACTTGACCGTCAATCGGCCGCATTCATAGACAGCACAATACTTCCGCCTGGTTTATACGGCCCCCGCGGAGAGCATTTGCTGGCGAGCACCAGCAAATATCACCTCGCTCTCATATTTCGCGATTCCATTTTATTTACGATAAAGTCGCCGCAGTTGGCGAGGGTGGGAGATGGGGCGAGGCAGGCGGGGGGTGGGCAGAGGAAGGGTGTCGCTCGGTTTTCGACGGGGCGAGAGTTGAGTTTTTGCCGCAATAAAACGCGCCTATCTAATCAAGCCTGGCCGGAATTGATGGGCCACCGACCATTATCGCCGTTATGGAACGCGCGCATCTATCAGCGGGCTGAAGTGGCGCGCAGCGCGAAAGATTTTCCTATTGTGACTGGCTTTTCCGAGGCTTTTCCGCTCGCCCACTCCTCTGCCAGTCAATAAGCCTGATAGCGTGAAAATACACTCCCCGATCCGACTCGAAAACTTCTCCGTCGACTTCTTATCGATCCTCCCGCTGCAGCGGATGCATTTTCGCGCGACGCTCGCAGGTATGCGGACGCAGCGAGTCGTTTAGAAACGCTGGCCCCGGTTGTTTAAGCGCCTGAAATACGGTCTGGCCTCTAGACGCGCGTACAAAAGGAGGCTCTTTCTTCTGTGACTCCCCGGGCGTTTAAAGGGGAGCTTAGACCCAACAATGCTTGTTTACGTGTTCTTGGCCGCGAGCGTGCGTTCGTCGCGACGGGAGGATTAACTCGATTAACTTCGAGCAGCGAAAGACTCGGTTTCCCGTCTGTTTACCTCTTCTCGTCGACAATCCAACTTAATCGCTTCGGAACATTTCTCTGCGATACATCATCTTTGGCCTGCGAGAGGGCAACGAGCTTCTACTGGTTCGCGGACTGTGTCGGAAACGGCGCGTTTCCCAGAAAGCCGCGCGCGCAGTTGATTTTGACATCGTTAATCAACGCGGTAACGATCCGGGCGCGAGTTAAAATTCGACGTGTATCGGACGAAAGCCGAAGGCGGAATTTATTGGCGAAACCTGCATAGCGGCCAATCTGGCTGGCAACATGGCGCGTTGGTGAAAAAGAGGGAATGGCGGGGCGTCGAGGGGGACGCGAACGGTCGAAGGGCGAGAGGGAGGCCGAGAGGGAGGCCGAGGGCTGGGGAGGGGGGTAGAAGGAGGTGAGGGATAGAATGAAAAAAGAGTCTGGTCGCGGGGGCCGGCCCCGCGGGGACTAATTTTTATTTTCCCTCTTTTCCTGTAAGTGCTCCTCCGCGTCCACCTATTTCTCATAAATTTGAATTAATTTACATGCATTTGAATTTAATGCACCGCCATACTTTATCAAAGCAATTAAGCTTTTAAGCGCGCATTTGCATTAATCCAATGTTTACAATTACGGGTACCACGGATCGAGTCTTGTCCGGGACGCAACGAAGTTACAAGGCCCTGCGGCCACTGTCGGCCCTCTGTCGTCGCTCTAGCGGCTCCCACGATTTTCCCCGACGAAGAAGAGCCATAGAAGAGCAGAAGTATTCCGCGATAGCGCGACTCTGCTCGACGCCGTCAAGTCCAGGCTACCTATTTACGTCGTTTCCCAGGAAAAATGCAAACGATCCGATCTGTCACGGGTCCCCCAGACGCTGGTCGCGGAACAACGATAATTTCCAGCGGAGATTAATTAGCACCGGGTGTAAACATGCCGCGTTGATAGCCAAACCGAGTTAGAAATCCGACAAGAGGTTATGGCTAATTGACTGGAGCGTGAACGGAAAAAAGAAACGGCTCCTTTGAATCGTAAATTATTTTCATGCGTTGCGCACGCATAAAGTTAATTGAATCGGCGCGTGTTACGTGCTAATGAAGTTATCAATCATCTACCTGATCAATATTAATGATTTTCTAGACGTGGCCCAGCGCAGCTCTCGATCTAATCTCAAGACGGTGCTATGAGTAATGGCGCGGGCGTTAACGATGCGTATCCTATAATAATTCGCTAAAGGTGTCGGTCCCTGAATTATACCCGCTCTAACGCGAGAGCAGAACGATTCGAACAGGGAGAAGAAGCAGCGTCTCGTGCCTGTATCGCGTGCGTTCTCCCGCGGGGGTCAAGATGTGCAAAAACCAGGGACAGATAACCGGGGAAAATTGCTGTCCAATAACCGTGCTCTGCGCCCCGATGATTCTTGGCCGAGCGAGCGCTCGATTTTCGCCGATGATCTCATTGATCGTCGACCACGGAGAGGCGTCACGACCGAGGGAAGGCGGAAGAGGCTTCGCACGACGAAAGGCTGCAATTTCGAATTTATCCAGAAAACACGATAAGGTTAAGAGGAGCGCCAGGGCTATTTGCAATGTTCAGATTTCACGCGTAATAACTACGAATGGCCGCGGTATCGGCGATTCAGGGCCCACGGCAGTGCGCGTGTTGCGCTGAGATTTCAGTTCGGCGGAAAAGGCGAAGGGGGCAATCTTGCGGCTGCAGATGGACGGCGCGGCCATAAGTTTGCCGCGCGCGAGAGTACCACTGCTAATCCCTCGCATTTCTCTTCTGCCAGGCCGTCTGTGGCCATTTTAAGATTATATGACGTTTAGGATCACACACTGCGGCACCGACGAGTATTTCATGAAACTTGAAAGGACGCCCACTGATTTCGGATTTATCTCTGGGAACGTTATAGCAGCCCTGCTGGATTCACGTTTAATTTATCGGGCGGGAAGACGAACCGTCTTCGACGCTGCAAATGCTATTTTAGGAACTATGTCTACGCTACGCGGTGTTTGATGATGTTTGATGAAGGTTTAGAACATTGCGAGGAAATGTGGAGAAAGGAGAAAGTTGATCTTTGCGAGAGTAGTATTCACTCGTTATAGTCTTATGAGCAACAAACTTACGAGGGGTAGGAATTAAACTGTCACGGATAAGACATGTTACTACGGTTGCAGAATGACACACCTATAAAGCATTTATTTATAATACCTCTGGAATTAAGATTCAAAACTTTGAAGCTGAATATCTCACAATCACAGACTTTGCTACTACAAATTTTATACTGATTCCCAGAGAAGTTTAAGCCTGGATTGGACCATTCTTCCAGCGAAGCGATATGTCAGCACATAAAATTGCCAGTAAATCCACGAAAAGCGATGCAAAAGCTAAGAATATCAACGAGCTTTCAGCAAGTGGATCTCCTAAACTCGATACATGGAATGGCGACCTAAGTTCGATTAGCGAACAGCAGGAGCAATAACTCGACAGATTAATCCGCTTCTATCTCGAGTTTATCCTCCCCCTCGTAAGCTCCCGCCGTATATCAGGCAGGTCCCCAGAGTCGAAATCGATAGCCATGGACAAGATCGAGGCTCCCATTTTCGCGAAGATGGTAGCAGAGTCAAAGGCGGTCAGCGGCGCATTGTCGGTATGATTTATGCTGATTAAGACTGTGGTAGCGAGCGGTATCGCCGACTTGTAAGTCACGGGCAGGTAGAGGGCGAGTTGTGAGTTGCAAGGTGGCTGGGCTGTGAGCCGCGGTAACGGTATGACAGTGTCGTGCGCGGTAATTTAGTGCTCGCCATGGTTTCTGCCGTATAAACGCACTTATACGACGCTCCTCTCGCTCTAATCCTTCGAGCTTCCCCATCGTCTCGTCCTCGTCTCGCCCTCGTCTCGCCCTCCTCGCTCGTCCCAACGTTTCTCTTGCTTTGGGAAACGACGCTATATCGCGCAGTGGACGCGGACATAGGTAGAAGGTTAGTACCTATAGGTATAATATAGGGAGTGAGGCGAAGCCCTATTCAAAGCGGATGATTCAGTGGCCGCTGCTGCGCTCGGATAAGATCTCGTGCCGCGCCGCCTCGTCCATCTTAACCGCGAGTCTGACCAACCTGTAACTACGTAACCATCCCGACCAACGGCCAATCCCTTTCCGTGTCTTCCTCCAGTTTCAAGGAATCGCGAAATTTTTCAGTCTGGGATGCTCTTGTCACGACACCGCGCACGGTACACTGTAACAGGCTGCATTACAATACCTACTGTTCACCTATGGGAAAATAACTAGGCGAAGAATGAGAATTGGATCGGTAATAGTATGATCTCCCTCTAACAGAACGTTTCAACCACTCGCGTTCCGTCTAGCAGTTCCCGAGCCATCTTAAGCTGAGGATTCAGGTATTCGTTTGCTCCGTTCGACGGGCAGAATCAACCGTCGTTAATTCGTTCGGCGAAGGAAGATTAGGTAGGCAGATTGCACTCGGCTGGCAGGGAACAAGAGTCGAGGCCGCGGCGATATAAAAAATACGGTCGGCTCGGGGACCGAGCGCAATCGGGAATCGTGGTATTTTGACTATTTCCGCGGTTACACCTGGCCCAGCTTGAAAGTACCATTTTCATAAGGCTTCCTTTTGCTTCCTGATTCTCGATTTGCATACAACATCCTCGGGCCAGCGTCTACATCACTCGACCGAGCAGATTGTAGATCGCCTCGGAGAAATAAATCACGTCGAAATCCCAAAGGTTACCTACTTCCATTCCGCCTCGCCGCTGAACCCGAAACCGAGACGTCGAGAGATCCCCGGAAAGCTCGGCGAGCGCGTGTTCTATCTGCCGAAAAAGAGCAATCGTTCCACCGAAATCCCCGTCTCCAGTGGCGCTCGTGGAAATCGCTGGGAAGCCGGGGGCCAGGGCGGAGGTGGAGACTAACGTCGGCGGAACACGCTGCGACGCGGGGAAGACTAATCGGTGTCGGAGCGGATTCCCTGGATTTTCGTACGAGCCAGAAAAGTTGTCGGCCGAGGAACATTTTTGGCAGCCGGCTCGCATATCGCGGCACGCGGATATCGTGAATGGAGTAGCTCGGGAGAACTAGTTCCCTCGAACTTTCCTGATTTATGTGACTTCATTATTATTTTCGCGCGACGGAATAATCACACGCCCCCACTTCTCCCTTCCTCTTTGCCAGTAACCCACGCGAAACCCGAGCACTGCGGGCAGAGCGCGTTGAATAATGGAACCGATTTCTTTCCTCCCCGCGCGCGCACCGTCTGATGCCCGACGAGAGACGCAGGAAGCTGAGGAAGCTCGTCTAGACAGGGTAGACCAAAAACCGACGTCGCGATTAACATCTACAAGGTTTTTGCGCGCGCAAAATTCTAGCCAACGGCGCGTCGTGCAATTTTCAAGCGCGCCGAAGTGCGCCGAAAGACAAGGTTGCATTTTTCATAATTTATTCAAACGCCCCGGGTTCGTCGAGCCGGACGCGTTCGCCGACTGATTTTTGCATACATGTTTATGCACCGGTGCATCCTCGCCGCGCCATTATTCCGCTCCACCCCTTATTCCCACTATTACCCTGAGAGTATATCGCCGGGGCGCAATTTGGGCCCTGAAATGTCTGCTTTTGCGGTTAGTGTTAGGGGTGGATTTGAATCGGTAATTGAATGGCTGCGGCCCGCCGTCGTTAGGCCGTTTTTCGAGGAGGCGCGCGCACCTCTGGGCCCGAGAGTTCGGTGGGACCCACGGTAATCATAGTTTCTTGCCGTTCAGCGTGATGGCGTCTCTGCTCGTTGGAACCGGCTCTCCCCACCGCGCCTTCTGCTTGTACACTTGCTGGTGGGGGGCCCCCCCGTCGGGGCCCGTCGAACTTGGAGTACCCAAGACCCACGCTTCGCCTCCGACCCCCTCCGTTCGTTCATTCCGGGTACCATGGGGTTTCGTAATCCGTATTCCCTTGCAAATCATTCAATGGTACATCGATCTCAAATTCTCAGCCCTGGGCCAGCCTGAGTTGAGTCATTAAACTCGTAATCGATACGTCTGCTTCCATATTCCAGTCCCTATTATTATTGACGAAGGCGAGCATATGCTGTTCGCCCATAAATAATTCTCAAAATGCTCATAAATAATTCGGCTGCATTAGACGAAGTTTTTGGGCCCGATCAGACGAATGGCGAAATCGTGGATGGACTTCGAGATTAGTCGGCTCGCGAGGTTACTGTGTTCAGGGTTCGCCAAGAGCGCCGAAAAAAGAACGTTTAACGACGGCACTCGCGGTGCAATTGATGAGACTCAGGAATTGCCGATTTACATTCGGCAAATCGGCGTCGAAAAGTATGGCGACGGGCGAATAAAAAGATGGCAAATCACAGACTCAGCTTGCAAATTATCGAATCATCTAGCCCCAGTACTTGTTAACTGGTACAAGTTAAGTCATTACTGCGGAATGCAGTCGCGCAGGGGCATGCATTATACATTTATGCCTCTACCCTGTTATAAGTCTACGACGTGCTACCGAGGAACTAGCCAGTGTGCGTGCCTCTCACCGATGATCTATCGATATATTGTAACCTTTCGAAAATTATGGGTTCCCTCGAGTTTGCTCAATACGTCTCGCCGGACGTACGCGGTTCCGCTCTTCAACTTCGCTCTGATAGGGGTTTTATTGACATTCATACCTCCTCTACATTGATACGAATCAATCCTATCCGCTACTAAAATACGGGGATATATTACCTGAATTAATATGCAATAAATTACACGCTTAGCTTGTCGAGTAGGTTCGACTTTTCCCCGCTGGCCAACTATTCGCTTCCCTTGTTATCGTTACCTGAATTATTATAACTGATACAACACGAATGTAGTATACAAGATATCATTCTTGATAACAGCGTATCATGTACTGTGAAGAGTACTCGGGAATCGAGTTAATTAAAAGCGGTGTTTATCACTAGACTTATGAATTATTTATCACCGTGCTGTATATAATACCAAGAGGGAAGATTTTTTCAGAACGTAAGAACTTATTTAACTTCTTCGCGCCCCGATGTCGACCACACGGAACGGACGAGTTAACGAGGAACCACAAATCACATAACTACGTAGCCAGTATCGAGGCCCTCTGTGGTCTGCACCTGTCGGCAATGGTACTTCAACCGTGCCGCTCAGAAAAAAATCGCCCATCAGAGATTCGTTTTTTCCCTGCGAACTGGAACGAGTAATCATCCTGTTCGCGAAAACGCGGAGAAAAACATAGCGTGTGGCTCGCCGCGCCATCCTTTGTGAGCCACAAGGTACGCGCGTGCACCGCTGTCCCTCCCTGCCTGTCTTTTTCTCTCTGTCTCTCTTTCTCCCCCTCCCCGTGCTCTCTGCTCGAGGTCTGTGCCCATAGAGTTGGAAATAAGGCGGCAATAAAGCATATGTAAAATATATTCTGGAATTCCTTTTAGGACGCAGATATATGGGTGGTTGGTGGGTCGGTTGCCCGCTGGTAACCGCGCGCGCGTCCCCCTTGCACGTCCGATGGGGGATATACACGCGTGCTGGCCTTCGTATGCGTGTACCAACCGCGTGAGTTTATAGATGCGAGCCGATGTAAGTAAGACAGACGATCCGTTTCGTTAGAGGGTGTCGCGGGGTTACCCACCTGTATCAAACTCCGCCACCCTTGTCCTGTCCCCCGACTGGGCCCATCCTTTTTCGTCCTTTCTCTCGTCTTCTGCCCGCGGTTCTTTCTTGTTTCTAGACGATCTGTGTCGGTGGATTTATATGAGGGACTTCGAGATATTATTATTGTTATTAGGTACTATTTTTAATGGAACTAGTTTTGACATTTAAGCAATAAAGGAATACTTCTTTCTTCCGATCCTAGGTGGTGCATAGAAACAGGTGTTGTACAAAAGAAATTACCTACTAATTATCTTTACCGAATGGCAGATAGCTGTAAGTAGATTCGTTTCTATTCAGATACATTAGACGAATTAAATGACGAAAGGATGGAATCAAAATTACAATTGTAGATATCGTGACATTAACTGTATCTGAGAAATCTGTGCTGGAATACTTCTCATTCATCTTCTCAATGAACACATCGCATCCTAACATTGATACCTATACGGCACACAGCTAAATTCCTTACAAATAAAAAGCCATAGATCGAGACACGAATGAAAGCTGCAAACCACCCTTTACCTTGCACAGAAAGCTTCCCTCGAAGAAGCTCGAGAGGAAGCGCACTGGAAGAGAGCACACTTTGAAATGGCTCTGCACCAAACGCACTGCTCCATTAAGATTCCAAAACCGTGCTGGCGGCGTCTCTCGCATCCATTAAATCCGTTTCGTCCTCGAAAGACCACCTGAGGAGCGAAAGCTCAGCTCGTGAGTCTTCCAGGCAGCTTTCAAAGAAATCAGTGCGCGACGGACGGTCGTGGAGTTTGAAGGAAAATTGCACTGGGATGTGGTAAAGTTTTCCTCGCGGTGAAGTGGCAGTTGGGAAAGAGCGAAGAGGATAGGACGTCGAAAAGCGAGCGAGGGGAGGTGGAAATGTTGGACGGAAGAGAACAACAAGAAGGAAGGAGACCGCGGTGGCGTCGACTGCTCGGGGGAACGGAGATCAGGGGAGAAAGAAAGAGAAAGATATATGGAGCCGCGAGGTGTCGCCTTACAACCGGCTCGGTTCGCTTACCTACGAAGCCTCTTTTGCATGCCATCTCCTCCACCATCTTGCCTCGCGCTGCTCCTTTTGCGCGTCCGTTCCAAGGAACGTCCTCCTTCGCCCCTTCGGCTCGTTCGCTCGCCCTCTCGCGATGCACCGTTGCGTTCGGTCTTTGCATAATTATTACAGTTACCGCGAGTAGCAGCTGGCTCGTTGCAGAAGAGCCACCTTGTCTCTTGCCTCTGCCTACCAGGTAGATGTTGTCGTCCTCGGCTCTGCCCGCGAGACGCGACGTCCGTAGGAAACGAGCGCTCCAACTTGCGTGTACACGTTAATTAAATTTCTGGACGGTACATGCAGTCGTTTCGTCGTGGCTCCTCCACGGCCCCTCGCAATCGACAGCTTGCGAATATTTTTAATATCGTGGCTGGCGAACCTTATGGTCAGCTCGTCGTTACGCGGCTATTCAGCTCCTTTCCAGAGCCACCATGGAGGAAGACGTCGACTGGTCGCCATTACGCCTGGACATATGAAACGTCTTTACAATCTTGGGACTTTACGACGTGGTAACATAAGCGAAACGGTATGCGCTTGATCTGGCTGTACGCCTTATTGAAAAGGAGGACTTTCTTGCGATGTTCTAGCACAGCGGATCACAAATTTCTTTGCGGGAAATTATTAAATTTACATGGCTATGTCCTGGAGATATTACACTTTTTGTGGGATTAAGTTGAGGGCCGTGGATGAGAGGTACTTATATTGCGACTGGACGTTTAAGTAGAAGAAGAAATACAAGACAGTAATTGTAGTAATCAGCTGTTGAACTAATAAGATACTAGAGCAACAGGCTACTAGAAAAGGAGAAGGAGCACTGTGGTATGAATATGGAAATGAACCTAAAATAATTTTTTTTTGTAAGGTAGAGCTAACTTTCCATATAATGGAATTTTTAGTGAATTCAACAGAACACTGAAAGTGTTAACTACATAATGTTTCATGTATCATGTTTTTCATTTCACAGTTATCAGAATTATCTACCTCTTCGAGTTCATGAAAGTTCACGGAACTTGCTCAAGACTTTCAAGCCCCTTAGCATACTTGCAAGAGAATATGATTAAAGCACCGCCGTCAGAGATTGAACCCACAGTTAACCATGCAAATGAATATCATCGTTCCACTGAAATTTACACAGCAATGAAGGTGGATAAACAGTTTTCATCGATTCTGCCAGCGGCAGCGAAGGAATCCAGGAGTTCCTTTCGAGCCCGAAGCGCAACTGCTTTCCTCTTCGCGTGCCTCGACCTTTGGAATATCATTCAACGCGACGCAGCAAATAATGCCGTACATTTAAATGAGGTGGCTGCCGTCTGCACGAATACCGTAGCACGGAATAGTTAGACGGCTGATTGATGCACGAGGACGTGAGTTACGGCCGACCTTCGGGCGATTTCGTCAACGTTCCACAGCGTACCCAACCAGACTACTAATTCGCGAGCTAATCGTTGCCCAGCTATTACGGATCATTGTCGTTGACGATCGACGAGAAAAACGCGCCCTCGATGGGACGGGTTTCGATCGACAGGCAGCCAAGTCGATCGTTCCCGACGAAAGAGCGCGTAATTGCGACTACGATAAAAAAGAAGGTGGAACAACAAAGTAGTATCGTGGCAAATTATAAAGGGCTGGGCGGTATTACCTGCGCGCAATTTTGAAAAGTATGCAAAAACGTGGCAGCAACCGTGCTCGCTCTCGTTTCCCTCCGACGATGATCCATCTCGGAACGCCAATGTACGCGTCCTCCACGCCCATCGTTTTTGAGCAAGCTATTATGTCGATGTGGTTGCAGATACCTCGCCCGAGGACTCCGCGACCGTTGCATTATACAGAAACGGTGGAACAAGCCCTCGTAATCACCAGGACAAGCAATACGGTTCGGTATTAAGGCGAGATCTAGTCGCGCAAAGGGGGTAAAGCCTTATTCTTAACCGTGTATGGCGGCGTTGGAGCGCGTGGGAGCAAAGTCGCCACCTTGCCCGCGGCGTCGCGCGGCAGCAGCACGCTTATTCAAAAGTGGCTGCACGTAAAGCCGATATCTTATTCTCGAATGCTCCATTCGTTCTTCTTATGGTATATCCTGCTGCTGGCTGCCGGCGACATTCTTGTCCGCGTCGCGTAACTTCTCCCCGCGATCGCCCCCTCTTCGTCTGCTATCCCGCGCCGATTCGCCCGATCGCGATTGCGCCGCGTAACGACGAGTTTACCTCGATAGGATAGAGAAACGTAGACCTCGAGCCCTGTGGAATAACGAGATCTCCCCTCGGAAGCCGTGGGAGACTCCTCGAAACGAATCGCGCTCGATATCTACGCGATTCATGACCGTTTATTTACCTGTGGCTGGTTCCGTGTCTCTCCACGCTGCCCTTTCTTCTCCCTAGCATTTCAATTACTGTCATTTTAAAACAGTTAGTACCTGTCCCTTTCAACACTTCATGAAATATAGAAATATTCAAGTCTGAAATACTTGCCATATAGAGCTTGCTATTTAATTTGCTATTCAATGTGAATGATATGTTGAAAATTCCAAAAAATGACTCCCCTGAAAGAAGTTCTTTGCAATGTATCTGAACCCCTCGATATCCATTTAAATGGTACATAAAATACTTTTTCTGACATCAAAATTGGAAGAGAGATTTAAGCGGTCTCATTTAAACGGACCACCCTGTATAGAAGCAGAGAATTAAATTTACACTCTCAGTGTTTTATTAGGCTTCCCACATTAGAGACTCGTCATCCCTCGAGCTAAACAGGCGCTAAATCTTCTGTTACATCCTTCAAGCGTAGTGTGAACGAGCCAGACGTCGATGATCGGTGTCGAGAGGGAGCGGGGGATGTTTCTGGCGCATGTTTCGGCTGTTCCTTATTTCCGACGCGAACACCCCGGGTTTATTCACGTTACAAGGGTTTACCGCGTGTATTTATGGTCGTCGCGGGCTTCCGTCGTCACACCCTGAAAACGAATCCCGTCCTCTTTCTCCTCCCCCGAAAGAGAGATAACAGCGCTAGCACGTCGCGCGGTGTTCGTTAGCCTCCGTTCTACATAACTTATTAATTACAGTTGACTAATGTTCTCCAGCTGTGGCGCGGCGCGTTTTACCACCCCTCCTTCCCCCGTTCGCGGCTCCAGCTCTCCGATGGTATTCTCCAGTTCTCTCGGTGGCTGCTCGCAGCCCTTGGTGGAGGAAAAGAGCGCGGCAAGAACGGTAGGAGATGAGAAGCTTCGGGGGTGTCGACGAGGGGCGGAGGGGTAGGCCGAGGGGAGAGAGATAGAGAGAGAGAGAGAGCCACGGGCCCGATGGGGCGAACTCGAAGAAGAAGGTGGGACTGAAGAGAGTAGAGAGCACGAGGGACGCCAGGCAGTAACTCACGCCCCCGAGAGGATTACCTACCTTGGCAAGCCTGGAGGAGGGTGTACCCCGCGTTGAGCTACGATCTTGCTGCGTAGCTACGCGTTTCTCATACCGAGTGTCTCCGGGACTCCCGTGCCTCGCAAGCAGAGTTCCTCGGCAGCCGTGAGCGTTCACGTTTTTGGAGGGACACACCGGAAGCCACGGGAACTTACGACACGTGAACAGGAGGCGACGCGGCGATTCTCCGACGGCTCGCTTCCTCGCCCCTCCGGAGGCTCTCGTGTTTCGAGGCTGGACAGCGAAAGGCCTTCTAATTGCGTTCACGATTTATGCGACCTGCTCTTGCTCTCGTTCTGCTGAAGAGGGAGGGGACCTGATTCGCCGAGTGACTCCTATATCGGGTGCTCCACAATGAAGTGTACAAGCTTCACCAATCCCACTGAACGTACGAAGAGATTTTGCCTCTCTATATCTCCTCCACCCTTTGCGTCTCAAGTCAGTCGATCGCGCTCGAGTATTTATAGCAAATACAGTAATTGGTATTGCATCATCGTTCGCCTTCGGCTGGGGAAGACATGTAGTCGAAGACGGTAGCTAAATTGGCCGCCTTTAAATTGACCCAGGGGTGGTTGAATCAGCCTAACAAGAAACGCCGGGGTTCCGATTGATGCGGCCATCAGTAACCGTCTTCGAAACTGAAACCCTCGCGCACGCGGCAGGGGTTGGTAAGCCTACCCCCGGGGCACGGGGGAGCGATGGTCCTTCATGTTTCCGAGCAATTCACTTACTTTGATTTGATTGGCCCCGCGTATGATCCGGTTTTGGCGTGCGCGATCTCCGCAGCGTGTAAGGGGCGACCGAAGGGAGGCTTTTGGCTGGCGTCGTGTTTTGCCGAACCGCGGGGCAGAGTTATATCGGCAAATCCCCGCCAGCAATCAACGTATTGGTTGTTCTTATTAGAGTTGGCAACAGCCAAAGTCTTCCCCTTCCCGCCTCTGTTTATGGCCGACTACGTCGAAACTCGGCAGTTCCTTCCATTTGAGAGGATCCCTCCTAATTCGGACTGTCCTGAGCCTGGAGAGGGTTTCCGCTCGAAACACCGTGAACTTTTCCACGCTCGTTCGAATTCGCGCTCTAATCCGCTGGATTGCGTGTGCGTCGCGTTCTGGTTAAGATGTACTGTCTACCGCTGTCTGCGCTCCCTAATTGGAAGATACCCTTAACCCTCTGCTGTTCAGGATGAACCTTTTTGAGCCTTGGGAGAGCTTGATGTTTATTCCTTGATTTAGGGATGGTAGATTTGCTTGTAGAACCAGTTATTCTTGTAGTATTTTATTAAGTAGATATTACTGTGAAGGAGAAGGGACAAGATGAGGGCACTGGAGAAATGGTACTTGAGGATATTATAGAAAATTATATCTTTATAATACTTAAGAACTGTAATAGAAAAGTGGAAGCTTTCTAGGAGTCTAGACTTGACAAATCCAAACTCAGATGAAAATGATTGTTCGGACGGAGTTTTATTCCTGATGAAGCTTCAAAGAGGTGGTAGACCGCGACAGGGGTTTCCACAGAGGGTGTTCCTAACGATATACGAGGGAAGGTTTTTTCAGGAAAGGCGTGAGTTACGATCGAAATATTTTCACTCGGTCTAAGCACAGCCTCTCTCGCGTTTCTCTTTACCAGCCCCTGTTCCCTCCCCTTTCTTTCTGTCCCCCGACCACCAGCCAAGATCTTCCTTCTCGTTCCCCGGATGAAACACGTTTCACGGTCTCAGCATAAAATTTATCCACCCCCTTGGTTAAACAGCCACGCACGCCTCTTCTTACTTTTCCAAGAGCGTGGCAGCCTCGGAATTCTCCCCCTAACTTCGTTTCGCTCACGATATCCCACGGGGCGCGCGTAACCTGGGGTGAGAGGCTACGATAGCTGACCTAGGGAGGGAACGACGGATCCAGGGGTGGATCTTCTACCTTGGAACTAAGGAATTCGTGAGAGTAACATCGGCAGAAATTTTTTCTCGTTTCCTCCATCAACCCCTAATCTGCTGGCTGACCGATTCCTCCGCAGAAGCTCGATATTTATCCCCTTTTCCCACAAAAGCTTTCACTTCATCTAGAAACAACGCATCACAGTATCAGCCTCCAATTTCGCTCGCATTTATCTGCCTCGCCGCGTGCCAGCGAGAGGAGTGAATCGAATGGAGATGGAGGAGAGAGATACGACGAGGGGTGGAGCGGTCGATCGAAAATTAAAGAAACCGAGCGAAGGAAGATACGAAGGGCGGAGGGATAAAAGGGCGACGCACGGGGGTTGTCGCATTTTCTACTTTACGGAGACGTACGAGGTCGGCTTAATTGGCCAAAGCCCTGGTTTTATTTATAAGTTCGGGTCTATCGCCCCAGCCCCAGTTCTCTCGCGTCTTGAGGAGTCGGAGCACGGGCCAAAGGGGGATGCTGCTGGTATACCTCCGTCGGGGTTGCTTCGAGGGTGGAAAGGGGACACTGGGTTCGCGTGACAAATAACCCTTATAAACGATGCACCGTAACTCGGCTCGCGCGAGCTGGCGCCCGCGAACTCCGCGCGACAAGCTGGAATGAAAATCATGGGGATGTTGTGCAACGACGGAGGGCGTGTACAGAGGGAGAGGAACGCGAGAAGAGGCGGCAAGGGGTGGCTGTTCGGATGGCCACTTGATTACGCTGCGATAATATACAGGACGATATGAACTCCGTTGCTGCGCTGGGTCGCTCGTCCGCGCGATATTGTGTAATAGCCAACTGGAAATGGTCCAGTGGAGTCGAGTAGTGGTCACGCGCGCGCGCCTCTGACTTTCGCCGCGTCGATAATAGATCGCCACGGATGCGATAGTAAATATGACGCGTTTATTACTCGCCCTGGCGGCTGGCGAAAGTGTGTAAAGCGAAGAGTCAAACGTGCTGTAGCAGGAACACGTCACAGATAACCCTGTCTCGGTCTGATTCACTGTTCCAATCGAAATTGACCCCTGGAATATTTGCTCTGACCGACGGAAGTTATTGGGATTTGACTACCTAGTGAAGGGTCACCATCGCTGTGTACCTACTGCAGCAGTAGCTTCTCGTTATAGACTGACTAGATCTTAAAATTATTTAGGGTAAATAGTTTCTACATAATGCAAGTACCTGTGTAGGTACGTTTTCATTAGCTAGCTTCAGCTGCCACTGAATAAAGTCGCCCCCTTACTCAAACACTGGACCTTGAACTCAATCCTCCACTGTAGGATTGGAATTACCCAAAACTCACTTCCTCCACTTCGACAGTTCCTCTTCCACGATGGTTCAGTATCAGAATACCTAGCCTATCTTCGCGTCGAGTCTGTTTGGAACTGGTGGATTAATTATTCGTAACAATTAAGCAGTTCGAGTGAAATTAATTTCTCGGTTTATCGCGTAATAACTGGCGATACGTGGGGGCCCGAGCGCGCGGCGTTTAACTGAAATTAATTGTTCGGGCCGAATCGGGGGATGGCGGGTGGAAAAAGCGAAAGGGGTCGTCGAGCGGCAGAAATCGTATTACGACTGTTTATATACTTCGATATAAACCGTATGTGAGCGAAAGTGGAGGAAAAGGCAGAGGCCGCAGAGGCTGCTTACAGGCGAGTAGGGGTTGCTTTGGCCTCCACGCCGCCGGCAGAGGTGAAACGGGAGGGTTTTTACGAGGCAGTAACGGCCGATAAGGTGAGCTTGCGCCCCCACACACGGCTTTACTCCGGTACTGTACCCAAGTGGCTGTTCGACAGTACCTATCCCGCTGTCCTACACTCTCTTACTTTCTCTCGGTGGCTCGCTGCGTCTCCACCACGCTCTATCTGAAACCGTTTACGCGCCTCTTCCACTCTTTCTTCTTTTTCGTTTTCTTTTTCTTCTTCTTTTTCTTCAACGCCCACCTAAGAGCATCTTGGCCTGTCGGTGTTATCGGCGACTATGGGGGATTTTGGACTCCTCTGGCTCGGGCCAGGCGATTTCTTGTACCGTAAACGCTACTATTTGTACTTAGACGGTCCATTCTTTGGATATCGATTAAGTCACTGGCATATCCGCGCGAGATTGTAATGGGATGAAATCTCGACGAGTGATCAGATGCGTTTTTTTTAAAAGACACAACCGTGGTTGCAGATGATTGGTACAGGAGGATAATGAGGGGTGTTTTTACGAGAGTGCATGTACTTATGTAAGGAGCTTCTTGTAGTCACTAACGGACTTTGAGAGAAATCATTGTTGCATAATGTCTCGTGTACCAAAGCGGTTTTCCTGTCCGTGTACTGCTTGCTTGCACAGTGCCAAGGAAGAGATACTGTATTTGCATATTCATATCAAGAATTATCAACGCTAATTTCTAACATCGCATACTTGCAACATGAATCTCAATACTACACCTGATTGCGTATTAACTGTATCCCTACAGTTTTACTTGACCGCATTTCTACTTACTCAATCGTCCAGACACAACTATCACTAGAAGCGTCGCCTCATCAACGTTCGTTTCTCCGAGCATACCTATCAGGTACCCAAAAAAGTTCTGTTGCTTTCGACCTCTCGCAAATGATTTTAATTTTCCATAAAAAGCAATAGAAGTTTTTTGGACACAACTACCATTTAATTTCCTCAAAGCTAACGACTCTCGCGGCCCTCTCCGGAAGTCCAGCGTTGCTGAGACGAGAGAAGATAAGCCGTGAGCGTGGTTGGCGCGCAAACATTATTCCTTTCTCAGGCGCGGGTCCGTTCTCGTGGGCCTGGAGGAGCTCGGAGCCCCGAAAACGAAACGAGCCCGAGAAAGGGACACGCACGCGATCTCGAGCTCGTTTGAACGGGTTGGTTGGTTTTGTTTGGTCCTGCAGGAGCGAACGGAATGCGCAGGCGCGGCCGACAGACCTACACGCGCTACCAGACGCTCGAGCTGGAGAAGGAATTCCACACGAACCACTACCTCACCAGGCGGAGGCGGATCGAGATGGCACACACGCTCTGCCTGACGGAACGGCAGATCAAGATCTGGTTCCAGAATCGGCGGATGAAGCTGAAGAAGGAGATACAGGCGATCAAGGAGCTGAACGAGCAGGAGAAGCAGGCGCAGGCGCAGAAGGCAGCAGCAGCAGCGGCCGCGGCTGCGCATCAGCAGCAAGCGGCCGGTGGGGGACCGGAGGGGGCCAACTAGGGGTACGCCCTGCACCGGAGCCCCCCTGACCACCCCACCACCAATCCACACCACCCTCTGCTAGCACCGCAATGTACACAGCTATATTAAAGGTGAGTGACTCTTCGATACTGATCTTTCTATTTCTCTTTTCTCATTTTTCTCCCCCATCTGTTCGCTTAACCTGTTAAGCGGCCAATTTCTACACTGTAATTCCCTCCGTGAGTAATGTCCTCTCGGTGGAAATGAACACTCAGCGCATACATTTTATAGGAAATTTGATTTGTATGGCTATTAAAAGGTGCAACTTCGCATCCTCATTTTAAAGATACTCGAGGAGCTGATGTACTTACTTCAAAGCGATGAAACTGCTCGTACAACGGCGCTAGTCTTCTACAATAGCGTCTGGGAACTCCGACCAAAAGTTCAACCCCCTGTAACCCATATTCTTCGTAACCTCGTTGAACTGTCTTTCACACCGATAGTCCGACAAATTTGAAACTCAGCCGTGTTTCGACCCTCGCTGACCTCAATCCGAGAGGGTTCAAGCGGCCCCCGAAGGTAATGGAGTTTCCCTCGGCCGTTGAACAACAGCTCTTCCGCGTGGCGGTGAGCGCGCATTACGCGTTGATATATCATCGGAGAAAGTTACGGGATCCTGAAGAAAATGTTGGCTAAAGAGTATTACGAATGGGAGGCCAGCTTTTAGCCGTTCCAGCCTTTAAAATTAAGTTTATCCAGTACGGTTAATGAGGATAAACCACCTGCGAGCGTGCGCCTTCATAATTTCCTAAGTTATTCTGTTTGCGTGCATTTAAGCTCGCGCCTGCATCTCAAGGGGTTGCCGCGGCAACCGGCTCGCTGAAATGTTGCTGCATCGTGATTTTCATATTTTTCTGTTTCGCGAACACCGCGGACATTAACGAAGTGGTTGCAACTTTCTCGATTCCTCTCGCCTCATCTCGACCTATGGACGTGTTCTCGATGCCCCGAGGAAGTTCCTTCAAGCCAACGTAGCTCCAGACTTTCTTCGTTTTTTCGGGCCGTTAGCGTTTCCCTTAAAAAGGGAAAAGTGAAAACGGTCTGAGGGTAGGCGCGAGTAGCCCGAAAACGAGGAGAAAGTTTTTGGTCAGGTAGTGGAAAAAAAGGAAAAAAAGAAGAAAAAATGGTACCAAAACGGTGCCAATTTCTGCGCCACGTCGAGGATCCTCTGGTATAATTTGTATTTTAGTCCGATGGGGCGCCCATTCGTTCTCGGAAAACGAACGACCCTTCGAATTGCTTGGACCGGGCCAATATCGGCTGTAAAAAAAAGGTCTCCGGTTTTTCTGCGCTTTCACCAGTCGTCGAGCCAGGCTTTTATGACTCTTTCCATGTTTGGGTGAAAGAAAAGGATGATTCCTGGGAAATGCTTTGTGTCTTTCGGCGGTCGGGATTCTTGCTGCTGTCTGCTCTTTATTGCACCATCGATTCTTTTCATATTTTTTGTGTTCTTCTTTTTGCTTATCACAAGAGTGTTATTAGTAACCTCGTTGCTTTTTATCTTCTTCGAAATTTCTTTCTATTGGCACAAATCATTGTCAGGAAGTTGGTTAAAAAATTCGTAATAGTTACCATTAAAGGATCGATTATTCCTGTAAAAAAGTTGCCAGCATATATCTTCTCGATAATCGCGTTCGAATCTTATTATCGTCCTGGCAACGCTGAACGCCCACCGGAAGAGAAATTCACGTGGTAATTCGCGGCCCTACCAAATCATATCTCCCCGGCGACTATCTGAGATAAACGGAAAAGTTTATAAAGTTTCAGTCGGCGGTACGCAGCCAGTGTTTTACCGACAGAGGAATTCGCCGATTAACTTCACGAACTCCATCGTAATTGTAGGCTACCCGGGCGCCGATTTCGCGATTACTGACCCGGGCTGATGTTTAATCGATCCGGTCGTACTTTAACCTTCTTCCTCCTCTTGCTCTTTCGAACTACACTGTATCTTAATCTTTATCGCGGAATAAGAACCCTATTACGTGACTGTACATACGCAAACGACTACGTAAACGTCTGCCATGACGCACTATCGAATCACGTCACGCGTAGAATTCCCAATGGAACGGAGAGAAGCAGCCTCGTATTTTGGGAGGCTTCGTGTCCACGTCCGAAAATAGAACCTAGGCATTCGATTTGCAATCTTCTTCTTTCTTTTTATTCATGCTGTCAACTTTCCCAGAAAGTTTCCAAAGAATTGACAAAAGAAGAGCAAAGGACCTTTTCAAGTGCATACTTGTTCTCTAGCTTGTAAAAATGCATCGAAAGAATAAAATAAATGAATACATTCGTCGACGTGGAATTGTTCGTCAGATCCAACCGGAAATAACTGATCCTCTCCTTCTTCCTCTCGCCTACCGACAATAATCCCAGTTTCTTTCTTTATCGTCCGACGCGGCGTCCGTCATCGGCGCGAGCGGCGTGCGCGTTTTTGCGGACGCAAAGTAGATCGTTAGCCGGAATATGGAATACTGCCAGGAACTATAATCGCGTCACGGTCGAATTGTAGCGGGACGGCGGTGGAAGGTAACGTCGCGGTATCGGTACTCGAAATCGATTAGCGTGACGATAAATTCCGATTTGAGTTATATTACCATATTAATTACATATTTATGACGTTATTTATTAGGGCCGAGTTTCTCTGTTGCATTGTTTCGCGCGCTCATTAAATCGCGCATCGATAGCGGGGCCCGCATTAAATTCGCGACCACGCCACGCTTCTGATAATATAATGAGATATACATATATATCAGGGCCGTTTTTTTCCCTTTCATCCAGCTCTCGCCGAATTTGCGTTTCGAATTTACATTTCATTGTTGGGGCGGCGGCCGAACGACGACGTTTTTGCTTGTTTCCCCCGCGCTAGGCGAGCGAACGGGGGAAGAGCAACGTCCAATTAAGAAAAGGCCTCTCTCAGCGCTATCGTGCGGAGTCACGGCCGAAGAATTTGACGGACCTCTAGGCGGCGCGCTTCCATATGTCACCTTTTTTCCTCGCCTAAATAAAGAACGGGACGGCAGCGAGCCCTCTCGCGGGGCGGGCCTTGCCCAGTGCCACGGTGCAGATACACGCCGAGATAAATTTTGACAGTGAACAAGAAAAGGCAATTTAGAGGAATTTCGGCGATCTACTTTTATAGGAGGAAAGTTTTGCCCGTATAAAAGCGATAAATCTAACGCTGGACCGAGTCTAAAAGCTAGAAATATTTAATGCCGTCTCGGTTCTGATACCGTGTTTCGGAGTCGAGCGCAGGTCTTTGGGATATGTTTCTGTAGGGGAGTAGTTCTGTAGGCCTGACTGGTCATCGGTCGAAAAAGTATTGGAGTTAACTCCTGGGTCATTGAGTTTGTTATTTTTTGAACGTTGTTTATCGAAGAACCACCGTCGAATCTCTAGGATTAGCTTAGATATAAATCGGTGCCATAGTTTGGATCGAGGAAGCAATACTGGCACGTATGAGCCGTCTTATACAAAGTACATACGATTTGGTTCATGGTATTGCAATGCCATCTAGTGGCTTTAACGACATCTGGCTTAATTATGGCCGCCTCACCCCCTGGCTTCCGAGGGCGTGGTTAAGGCGGGGACGATCGACGGCGGCTATTTCGTCGCATTGGCTCGTTACTCTTCATCGTCGTCCATCGGCTTGTATCTTCGTTTCGCGAAGATAGAAGTGTCCTATCAATTTTATTCTTCGACTTAAGCTCGAAAAGAGCTGGAAAATGTGTCAAAGTTGACGGCAACGCGAGGGAAAGTTTTCGAAGTGGAAGAACATTCCAGTGTAGTACTCCGCGGCACTATTTTCTCTGTTAATTGGTTGTTTTCTTAGTAGATGGCAGCACGGGACGACCCGTTCACTACAGATAAAGCAGTAACTCTGCCTTACCGACGGCCTCAATCGGTACTCCGCTTAATTTAGAGCTCGCTCCTACTTACCGTGCTTAACGCCATTCCACGGTAGTCCAATGATCGCCGGTAATGCATTTTATGGTTTGTTTTTATCGACGTGGTCGTACAGTAACTTACAGTGTCGTTTCTGGTTCTCAACGCGGGGATCCCCACGGTTAGCCGTCCCGAGGCGGATCCATACGCGCGTATATCGCGCTCCTACGTGTATGCAGTTACGCTGACTCGGCTGGACCGCTCGCATTTTTCCGACGAACGCGTCCTCACGGCTATTTGTCAATAATCCAATAAAGCCGCGACCAGCGGGCTCATGAAGACGGGAATAAAGCACCGACACCGTGTGATTTTATTGCGCAGTAAAGCGTGATTCCGACAGATTGATGCATGATCTTTCTCCCCCTTACGCTCGCACCCACCCACGATCAACGCCCCCGTCTCCTTCTTTCGCGGGCATACGCTCAGACCGCTCGCCTCCTCGTCAAACGTTGAGTCGGGGATCTTTATTGGCTGTAAAGGAAGACATTTTACGATCCATAAAAGCGTTTATAGCGCTCGAGCAGTCTTACCTCGGTTCTTACACCCCAGTTATATCCATTACCCCTTCCGCGGCCTTTCCAAGGGCGGCCACCGGCACGCGCTCTCTCCGCTGCCTTTGAGATTTACAGGTTACGCTCCCGGTAACACCTCGTAAACTTGGCTTAACGACTTTAACCGGGCCTAACTGCTTCCTTCCTGCAATCAGACCCTGACCTACCGTCCGCGCAGACGTCCTAGAAAAATTTCAATACCGCCCGCGGCGGCCACAATGCCACTCTCATTCTACTCACAAGGTTTATTCGATTGCGTTCCTAAGATCTATTCATAGTGTGACCCTGTAGGCTTTTGTGAATTTTAAATAGCGCAGGTCTTCTCTTAGACTTCTTTGCCGACTTGTATGGGCGTATGTCTTAAAAGAGTTAGGACTGTCCAAGCTGAATAAGGGAAGTAGATTAATTCTAGGGATATTAAAGGGGTGTATTCGAGCGGATAACTCGAAGTATGTTAAATTTCAGCTATTTTTTCTCTGGAAAATATTAAAAGAAAAAATAATTTATTCAGAGTTCAATAAGGTGTAGACTTAAATCCTGTGAAAAGTCAGTGTCATGGGCTTAAACCCCCTTAGGCTTCCTCGTGGCGCATCAGGGCCAATATCCCTAGGGCTGAGAGAGAGTCCTTATCACTGAAAGTTTAACGAATCCGCTTGCTTGCTAGTTTCATACGGAATTCTATCTGTGGAAGGCGTGAATCCCGCGGCTCACGGGAGTGGCGGCGGGCTGTCCGCTGTTTTATGATTTGTTTTGATTACACTTCATTACCATTTTACGCCTTTCGCTGCCACCGTAACTGCCTGGCAATAACTCTTCGTTGTTGATTCTATCGCGACGTTTACGACCGTCATTATTAGCTGATACCACTTGAACTCTCGTAAAGTCTACGCCCGTGCGATCCCTGCTCGTCCTGTACATCCGCTTGGACGTCGGACCATGGGGAGGGGGGTCTGTCAGCAACGGGGGGTCGCTATTTCGGGGAGGGGAGACTTACGAGTTGCTGGATCGGCCGGCAGATCGCGCCCTTGTACTCGGCTCTACGTCTTAATGCCATACTTCATTTATCGAGGGCCTCTCCGTTCTCTTATCTTTCCAGGACGAGTCATCGTAGCCTCGGGACCTCGAACGATCATCGTCCCCTCCTCCTCTCTCATCTTCCCTCTTCCTCTCTGGACCTCTCGCTTTCTCCGCCGGCTCTTCGTTTATTATCTTCGCTTTCATTTCGCGGTCGCTTACTTTCCGTCGTAAATCTTGCCACGAACGACCCGGGAGCGTCCATATCGGAGCATCTTGATGATTTCCGTGGCAAGTTAACGCGCGGGACAAATTTATGTTTCGTCGGACGGACGGGCTAATTGGATTTTGAGGGACACTGCGGCCCGCATTAAAAGTATCCTCTATTTTCAAACGGCGAAGATCGCGTTTTAATTGGTATCTCCGCGGCCCGTGACGGGTTTTGGCGCGGGAACAACAGCTTGTTTACCGCTCGCGAATTTATATCCTCGCCCCCCCTCCTCATGCTGTTGTCCGATTGTTTGCGATCGCAACGGTAGAAAATATCGTTTGTTTTTTTTCCCCCCCTTCGAAATGACGCTCACCTTAGCGACTGCTTTATTATGCAGAATTTATCGTCTTGGCGAGCACAAAGGGAGGAAATCGCGTTTCGCTGGTTTAGGCGCGCGTGTGCATGCCGCGGTGCGCGTAGAAGCATAAACAAAAGCTCTTTCGCGCGGGTTGATAGCTTAATAACCGCGTCGCTGATCCTGAGGCCGAAGGAAGCCGCGAATTTCCCAAAACCCGGTTTTGTACAGCGGTATTAGCATTTAAAAGTGAGCGGAGCGCCCCGTCTGCCGGCGCCATTGGTCCACATTTACACAACAATGAGGGGCCGGCACTCTAAAAACTCCCAGAATCCCCGGGCTTCGAAGTCAACGGGGGAAAGAGCAGGAGAGACGGCGGATGAAAAAGAAGAGAAACGGAGAATCGTAACGCCATCTCGATCTTTTCTTCACTCTCCCTCTCTCTTTCGCCTCTTCTCAGCCCTTCTGTTCTCTCTTTCTCTTTCTCTTTCTCTGTCTTTCTTGATCTCTTCCCCCTCTCCGACCCTATAGCCACCACTTTGGATTTGAGGTTAGGGTGGCGCGGGTCGTAGAACGGGACAAGAGGCAACGGCACACACTGCCTGCCTAGAACCTCTCCCAACACAAAACCTAAGGCTTTCACGTTCCTTTTTTTTTGCTTTACTCTCTTTTCGGAGTCTTGGCTAGCCAGAGGATGGCGTACGCTGCGCTCTGTCTGGCTGGATATTTCTAACACACACGATACGCGCCGGGTTCCTCAGTTGCAACGTGATGGCTGGCTGCGACGTTGCCAAATTATCTTACGTAATAGCTTAATTTTTCTAGATATTGTCCGAGTATATTTATTATTTTTCTGGAATTGCTCCACCTTTCCGAATTACTTTTTTCTCAGTGTCGTGAACTTGTGTTTTTGAGTTTGTGTTTGTGAGAGAAATGATTTCGCTTTAAAATAAGCAACACTGTTCATTGAGTTAACGTTTGTTCGAGGTGTCAGGATGTATTCTATAGTATTATAGTCAAGAGGATATTAGTAGCTAGGGTCCATTAAATTTTTTTAGCATAGCGTTTGATTATTCCCTCTACTGTAATTCTTGCGCCTTCATTCTAGGTTGCAGGCACACGCCCTCTGTTTCCTAAGCTGAAACGCAAACTATAGAGGCGTAGAAGTGGGAGGGATCCATGGTATCCTAGACCATCACTTGATTTTAGCCGCACTATAATAAACAAACACTTTTCCTATGCAATTTACCTAAAGTGAAATTTACTCCATTCTCATCTACGAAACAGAGACCTCAAAAAACGATCCAAAATAGTTATAATATTCTCTTCCATCCACAAAGTTTCTACACTAGAAAAACTATTCTTCATAATTTTCACACATCACTCACATCGCAAGCAAACATTAAAACGAAAAATATTAAAAAAGAAAGGCAACACATTTGCCACAGAATACAAGGAAGGGTTAATAGAATCCTCAAATCTAGCTCGGAGGCACACTCTAAAAACTTAATTACTTCCTCGTCCTTAATAGTCCCGAAGCGAAGTCGCGGCGCGTGTTAAGCGAGCATTTCACGAGTTGTCGCGCGGCGTAAGTGGCGACCGACGAGCGTTTCACCGAGCAGTTTTACGGCTTCTTCGTCGTGGCTGAAAAACCACGGGGCCGCGTAGCCGGTGGATTTCTGCTACGTGTCTCGTGTGCGCGATTACACGGTTCGTTTAACGCGGCAAGAATGACCAGTCGGCGAGCGTTGTCCATCAATTCTGGCTGGCTCGTATCCTCGGGCCGACGAATGAATTGCGCCTGATATCGCGCCGTCAGCCTCGGCGAGCTTAATTAAAAGAAACGCGCAAATCGCGTCGAATCGAATCGGAGCGGGGCCTGATTCCCTCACGACACGCGGCTCTCGTTCGTTTCCAGTTTCGGGCCGCGGCTTATTTATACAGACCACCCGTGAGCAAGATCGCGTTGAAATAAAGTGGTACCGGCTAAATGTTCCTTGACCGCGCGCGAGCGCGCGTGATAAATATCCCACACGGAATTTATCATTGTTCACTTTACATTTATCGCGAAACGAGATTAATGTCTCTATCCGTCGCGCGACCAGCTTTCGTCAATTTCCTTGTTCGCGCCTGATCTATTATCCGCGAAGATTTCTTCCTCGCGTTTGGAATGACTGTGCCTGTGGGAGGGACTGTGTCGCTTTGATATCATTTGGTAATATTTATACTACTGTTTGGAAGTATTTAGACAGATGATTTCCGTGGAGAAAGACATTATGTGTCTTTATTTTAATGAACGTCTTATCTTTAGTAAGTGTTATTGATGTCTAGGAAAATTAATAAGAGTAATATGTTATGTATATTATTAGCAGTATCTAATGTTTGACTAGTTGGTAAGATTTTTAATATCTAGGTAGACAGCCTCTTATTCAAATCAAAATATAAATTATGCGTTTGATACACATATCTCCCCTTTCACATGGTGCCAATATTTCTCAAGTTCTATATCTAAAATATCAAGAAGTGCTTCTAAAAAGGTTCGGCTATAAGAAACTTGGAACGACGAAAGATGTGGCGATCGTATTAACATTTGTAGAAGTTCAGAAACTGACAAAGGGGGGTCTGAAAAATTGTATTGCCCGTACAGATGTTCGAACTATGAGTTACTGTTAACGTTCAAGCGAGAAACTCGCTCGTAGCCCTCTGCATCCCCGAGTTCCGAGGACTCTTCGTGTAATGCGTTCATTGTACGGCTCCAAAGCTTTTCGTGGCGCATCAGCTTCCCCCTAGTAGCATTCACGGACTCGTCGTCAACCCACTTACACACGATATTGAAATAACCGTTCCAGACTCTCAAGTAAAGTTCCCACGAACTTTCTTACGTTCGTGAGCCTCGTACAAAGGCGGTGTACTTGGCGAGCGAGGGGGTGAAGACGCTGCCTAATTGCGATACACTCCACGGGATGCCAGCGCGGCGGGAAGACGCGCTTCTCTATCGCGCGGAAGTTTGGAAAACTGAGAATGCATCTGGACTTCGTATTTCTTCTTTTAAACTGAAACTTTGGAATCTTCACACCCCATTAGAGTATTTTATGAATTTTTCTTTGCCTCGCGTTGAATCGATCTGCTGAAAGTGCTTCATAGAAAGGTATCACTTGTATTGCATTCTTCTGACTTCTTCTGAGATCAGAGACAGAAGGAGAAACTCCTCCAGGACATGATATACTATAGTAGGTCCTAAAAATTGTACGAAAGACATTTCTCCTCGTCTCACTTCGATATCCAACACATTAAAAGAAGGAGGGACGCATTAGCCCCTCCGATGCTCTCCCCTCGTTATTCCAATGCCCCAGAAACTTCCGTATCTTGTTGAATCAGGGGAGAAGGGTACGAGCGGCCCTCTAAATTATTCGTTTCCGACTAAAAACGGACACTGGAATGGAAGAGTTCCGAATAAAAGTTTACGCTCCTTCGTCGGCTGTATCATGGCCGGGGCGCGTGGAAGCGTTAAAAGTTCGTCGAGTATGAGCGGTGGCGAAATATGAGAACTAATTGCGACACGCTCCGCGGGGAGTTGAATCGCTGGAGAGAGGGCAAAGGAGAGGGGGGAGGAATTTTGAGGTGGCCGGTGTGCGTATAAAGTTAAGAAGAAGACGGAACCAGAGGGGACACGGGAACAACGTAGTTATATCCCCCGCGCATGTTGCCGGCACCAGCCCAGCGCCGGTGTGTTTTTCATTTTCTTTATATCACCCTTGACGCTCGTAAAACCATTACCCGTGACCGGGCGAACGCAACTTCTTCTGTATAAAACCGTATCGGTGTGTACACGTGCACAGTGCCGCGCGATCTCCACGCGGTCTTTGATGATACTGGAACTTCTTTCGACTTCACTCACCCCCCGACTCGCGCCACGAGACGAGAACCCAATTTCCTCGGCGACGCGGGAAACCCTGACCCCCTCGGATTTCCTCCGCCCCCGTGCTCATGGGAAGGATTCACCTTCCTCGATACCCGATTGCTCCGACTCGTTTCGCGCCGATTCCTCCTATTCCAACTGTGCTTTTCTGGACCATTCGATCACGGTGTCTGATGACTTCTTGCGGAAGTACCTCGAGTGAGGATTGACCCAACAATAGTAGGTCATGGTGGATGGTCGGGGGTGATGTACGTAGATGGCTTGTTAGTGTTGGGAAGTGTTCGGAGGGTTTAGGAAGGAGATTTCCTCCTTCAACGTTGTTACTACTTGCCAATTATTCAACTCTCTCATCAGAGAGAACTGTATAAGTATTCAAATGTTCAGATCTCAAGAAGTTACCAACATCTTAGGAATCCTGTAATCAAAAACTAGGCGTTCCTTGCGAGTTCCATTCTCCTGATTATCAGCCCAATTCATGAGAGCCTTAAACCCACCAAAGAAATATATTTCTTCACGCGTTAATCAAGTAATAAAAAAAGAAAGAATCTTGGTCACTCGAGGGCCAAATATTTGAGATTACCTATAATTTATCAATCTCGAATAATCAAAATATGTAGCATGAACGGACCATTAGACGCGAAGGAGCGAGCGAGCGTCGGGGACGCCTTGATACTCGGATGTGTAGATAAGTCAGTTAGCGACTCGGTCTAGCGCGTTCCAGCGTGGAAGCTTTTTTGCGTAGCGCGCCCTCTTATTGCTCTCCTCTCTCTTTTACTCCTGCTCACTCCTGGCGGGTGATTCATCATCGGCGTCGTCCTCTCTCCTTTCTCTGGCTCGGTTGGCTGGCTGGTCTGGCTGGCTCGCTGGCTCGCTCGGTTTCTGGCTTTCTGGCCCTTGGACCCGCGTCCTCTTCTCTTCTCCTCTATCGTCGGCCCTTCCTCCGTCGCCTCCTTCTCGGACCTACGTACTCGTTTTACTCCTACACTGGAGCCGTACCAACATGCAGTTCTGGCTCGGCAGGGCGCTCTTTCTCGCTGTTCGCGTATAGGTATTCCCGCATTTCTCCCGACCAGATCCTGGTGTCTGCGAACGGCCGAGGTACTCGTGCTCATCCGCTTGAAATTTCAAGCGAGCCCGAGCGTGCTTGCCCTCCTCGCACCTGTGCCTCGTCATCCTCCTCCTCCTCCTGACGTTTCAATAATTGCCTCTACCTTTAATTAAGCCGTCATCGTCGCCTCTGCTTGCTAAATTGCCAAAGTAGCCTCCAGAGGCCCTATAGGGTGAATGCACCTAATATTGAACATCAGTTATATCTTTAACCCTCGAACAGCGGACTGTTTTGCATTTACGTGCAGAGCCAGCGCACTCAGGGTCACTTTTGACCCAACGTTCGTCATCTGAGGGTTAAAAAATGAGAGTATCACTTTTACAGTTTGTTGCGGTTTATTTTTCAAAGATATAGCTAATATCCAGTATCGAGTGTTGTTCATTGTTAGGTACACTTACTCTATGTCTCAGAGATCACGTTCGACTTCGATCCTTTTTCGACGAACCCTCAAATACATGTTCAGGGTGTCTCGGTACCTAACCCTGTACATGCTTCTACTCTTCTTAGGTCACAGTATAGAGAACAGAGCCGTCGAACGCCATCACAGATTCCCGTTTCCCTTTCAGCTTAAGGACATTCCCCATACTCGGTCGGCTGTCCGATATATCCCGTCGCAACCGACCGCAGATACCCAGCGCTGTAAGGGCGAGTACGCGAGCCCGCTATAAAACACGCGAAACGATATATTACCCGGCGATATCACTCTCCGGCACGAGGCGATACGGTAATATTTCGTCGGGGGAACGCTTGGGAAATGTTGGCGGTGTCGGCTTGGTGTAAACACTGCGGGGGCACAGCGGAGATGATCCAAGGAGCGAGAGCCCTCTTATTTCCTGCTCGTCACCGCTCCTCCGATCGAATATGATGGCCTCCGCGCGTCCCGCTCCCTTGGGCCGACGATTCAATTATACGAGACACGGAACCGTGCTCGGCCCCGCGGCAGGCCAGGATTGATAGCGCAGCCTCGGCCAGGCTCAGGCTTCGGGGCCTCTTAGATACGCGTGGGCAGATAGAGGTGTCTCTCGGACTCTTCGCGGATCACCTCCTGGTTCAGGATCTCTCTCGACGGTTGTACGTCGTCATCGAATCCGATGGCTCGATAAGGAGCGATGCTTCGCGACGATTGCGTGTTCCCAGCGAAACTGTGCACGTCCTGGCGTGAAATATCGTAGCGTTCCGAGTTGCTCGGCGTAGGGACGCGCGGGGGGCTAACCCCCCCCCCCCGGTTAGCCTAGGAAGGGGGACCACCTTCGGTTTCGAAGGTGGGATTCCGGTAATTCGACGCATTCGAGAACGGAGGAAGACCGATGGACCCTGGGTTCGGGCGAGGACGCAGGGGGAAGAGGAAGAGAAGGAGAGAGCGAGAGAGACGGGGCAGAGGAGCAGTGGGTTGGGTACGGGGGATAGAGTAGGGGCGGGAGGGCGTTCCACGGCACCCTGCATGGGGTAGCTTGCAACCTCACGCGACACTAGAGCCATCTATATCCCCGGAGATTTATGAGTTCCTGGTGCAGCGGCTGCGAGCCAGCAACTACACACCACGCAGTATCGGTCCGGTACGGTGTTGGTGCTGCCCCCTGTCGCGACGGGCGTGCTGTTGCCCCGCGGGGGTTACGCGCAATTCGCGCTCGTGCAACGTCGCTCTGATAAAAAACCTGCGACTCGATCTCAATCCGATGCTTCTGCGAACTTCGTCCCGTCTCGCGCCCCTTCTCCTCTTCCCGCTGTCTCTCTCCTCCCTATGCTTGTTCGCTCTACCACCCTCCCTGCCTCCTCCATCCCCTTTCCTGCCGCTCGGACTTGAAATATCGATCATTATTGTGTTCCCTACGCGTTTATAGACTGCGAACGCATTGATATTGCAGTTTCGCGTCGTATATGTGACCTGGGTGGGGGTGAGGTCGAATGCTCGAGGATTCTGGTATTTATTGGGAGATTGAGTTTCAGGAAGTTTTTATCGCAATTTGGGTAGATTCCATCGTTTCAGGATGAGCTGGAACTCTTTTTGGGAGAGGAAGATTGGATTATATCTTGGGAGTGTAGGAGGCAGGCGTTATTCAAGGTGTGAGTTATGAGCAGTTATTCGCTGTAAGATTGAAGATTCTTTCTGCCATTAGTTATAAGTTGACATCTTGTTTTGTGAATTGTTCAAGTAAAGGAAAATAATGGAATTATTTGGAAATATAATTCCGTCATCTCATCAAGGAGAATAGCGACGAATTTGTTGTGGTACAAAATTATTGATTACTCAATCTCAAACTTCATCCAGGAACGAACAAATCTGAATATTCTCACAATTTATTGAATAGTCTTTAAATTTTAAAAGGCTATGACAAAATATTGTTTATGCATAAAATAGCTCACTTCCACACCCAATGCTTCGTCTAACTCCTATAACCACCGGACTAAATTTATTTCAAGAATAAATACCTACAGTACAATACCCCGTAACAAGGAAAAGGAAAAGAAATCCACGAACAAAGATTCTCTTTTCCCAAAAAGAGAAATAGAAAATAAGCAATCGGACGAGGATCGGTAGGAGGAAGTTGTAAGTCAAGATTTTTCAAGTGCCCCCTTGATGCCCGTGTCCATTCGCACGGCTCGCGATATCCTGCAGGGGTAACCGATGAAAATAGCGGGAGTGGGGCTTTAGCCGTGGTGGCACGTTTGGTACGGGACGACGACAACGATATGAGTACCGGTATCTACCTACCTATGCTTCTGCTCTCCAACCCAAACGCCCCACCCTCTTGATGCGGCCGGTTTACGAGCAACCTGTGGTAACGAGAGCGATAGATAATAACCGCTCCGTGCTCAACCCCATCCCCTTCCTCCTCCTCGCCTCTATCTTCTCTCGCTCTACCCCGACCCCAGCACGTGGATATTACCTTCGGTTATTTTTTCTCGATTCGTTCGACCGGATTTCTTAAACGCTCCGAAACCACTTCCACCGCTGTGCAATTCAATTTTCGTTCCTCCACTGTTAACAGATTCTTAACGAACTTTTTTATCATTCGTGACTCGCGTTGAAATATATCGAACGATTCGAATCGTACCTCCCTCCGCATAAAGGAGGAATACTTTCGTTTCTCGCGATCTCTCCCCAATGACAGATAAGGTTGTTTTGCCGAGGGCGCATCGAGATTTGTGCTTTCGGTTTTTGCGAGCTTTAAGCAACATTAGACTCTCGACGTAAAGGCACGCGGAAGGGAAATTTATTGCGGCTTAAAAAGTCCGGCTTCCTTCGGAAATCCTGATAAATGCGCGAAGGAGCTCCTGTACGTACGTTAAACTCGGCCGTGCGCTCTCTCGCGTTGCAAGAACCCGAGAGAACGCGAAGTGACTCTAGGCCGAAAAGCAAACTACGGCAAAAATGAAATACAGTCGCGGGACAAATAGCCGTTTCGGTGGGGTGGCTCTCCCGAGAGTTCTTGAATAAATTCCAAGGGTTCCTTCCTTGTCGATTTCCTGGCAACGTCTTAATTGCGGAGCATTTCGATCGATGCTGAAGTTGAGAGCTGCATAACACCGATCATTATTGTATCCCATACAATTTGCCTTCTTTAAGCTTCAAATAATTCACTCTTCTACGTTTGCATTTATGTTATCTTTTCTATCTATCGTCCTTTCCCCTGGATTGTAATTTGTGTCGTTCTTGGGTAAAGAAAGGAAATAAAATGAAAATCGAAAAGTTTCGAAAATATCAAAGAGAGTATCGAGGCGAAGATTCAATCGATGGGAATAAAAGGAGCAAGTAGTCCCTGTTGAAGACGTAAAAGTTCGAGACGAGGATATTCGAAGAGGAGCAAAGAAGCAGGTCGTATGGGAGGGTAGATTGAACAGTTGGCGTGAGTTTGCGGCTGTAAAATGTGCCGACCTTGCCAAGACCCAGGGAACATCCTCTCCACCTTCCTTTCCGTTTCTTTATCCGCTTTTGTCACGGCGAGCGACGCAGCCAGGGCAAACAACTTTTTCGAAATCGTTCCAGGAATAAATCACCGCGTTTCTGCCTCCGCGAGCATTCGTGATTCATTTCCTGGCACGATCTCCGCTTAAAAACGACAGCAAGGAACAATCGAGAATCGCAAAAAGTCTCGAAAAAGACTGTACAGAAGTTTACGCGCCTTCGAAGACCCGATCGTTCCGTGTTCCTTCGTCCTGTAACTTCGAACGAAATGGAATGATCGGGGGAACGATCTTAGAAACGCTCGAGAACTCGAGGACCAAGCGATCCAGCGTGAAAAGGTGGCGAAAGGAAAAAGGGCGTTTGAGGAAGGTGCACGGTTATAAAATGGAAGACGAAGGGGTGCGAGATGGCAAGAAAGGATCCAGCAGCGGATTGGCAGCGCACAGGTCTCCGTGTCCTGCTGTTCCTCCCTAAGACCTAACCCAGACCCAACCCCTTTCGCTCTTAACGCGGGCTATCGATATCCCGAGATACAAACACCACGAAAGCCCTGGCTCAACGTGCGTGTAGTCGAACAAGGCACCACGTGCATTCATCCCATTACAAAAGGAGCTGAACCAGCGGTGGACGACCCGACCCGTCGTGTCCTCGACACCTTCAACATATGAACGTACGCAACCCCGACGGGTCGGACCTTCGAACGACCAGCCTGCACAATTTGCCACCCCCTTACCCTCGTGGTATTTTTTCAAATCTCCACACCGTTGCAAGGGAGGGATTCGACGGTCAGACGAACAATAGTGCAACGGAGGGACTTGTAACGAGGTCTGGCTCAGAGAAGTGGGAGATATTCTGGGTCGTTGATGGGAGTTTCAACTGTGTTTAGGAATTCTAGGAGAATGTTGATGGATGAGGAGATACGCCTGCTCTATTTCCTGAATTTTATCTTTCAGAACCTGAGGAGACTATAAAGCATGATGACCTCATTTTTTGAGGGATTTTGTGTTTCAGATTTTGTAGAACATTCCTTCAAGTTTCGGAGAGTAGTAAAATATGTCTGATATAGGGTGAGTGTAAAGTCTTTGACTGATTACAATAAAAATACATGATAAATATAGGCAAACTTGCTATGCACTTCACTTTATTTTCTTTCACTGAAGTATATGCTTCTATAAAATTATTTTTACCTAAATAATATTTCTCAGGTACATATCGTACAGATTACGGAAGGCACTAAGAGATTGAAGACTTTACACTCACTCTACATAATGTCTGTGAATAAGCATTAAGTCACAGAAACGCTACGAAACGGAGATTGCATTGAAACCCAGTGTCAGCTAACGGGCGCTCGTTCTGATTTCTGTTTCAGGTGAGTGGCAGGCTGCATCCACTGTCTCTGTAATGCCAAATAGATGGTCGATGTGCGTATCTGTCGATCGTCAATTTATCGGTTGCGGCGAATCGGATGCTGCACCCGGTGAGTGACGAACCCGCCTCCCGCTCCCCCGCGCCAACCAGCCCCGCTGGGATCTCCTGTAGCTCACTTTGACCAATATTCTCCCGCAGACCAATCAGTATCCAAGTGCACAGTGACAAGTCCGTACAAGCCTAGTATTGTCGTAGTTCCCCATGCCCCCTTTCTGCTCTCTCTCTATCTGTAGTTCCTGCTTTGGCGCGCAGTAGTGTGTGTAGATAGAGGGGGGGTGGGACTGAGTTATCGGAGTTAGTTCCGCGCCGCTTGCGAATCTCTCCGTCGTTTCGGGAGGATCGACCGACGGAAGCGGGCGGGACGCGCGCGGAAAATAAGGAAAAGGCAACCCGGTGAAATGGAAAGGAGGGAGAGAAAAGACGACAGCCGAGGAGCACTGCCCTTTTCCTCTCCGTTTCCTCGTTATTTTCGATACGGTGCGTCGCGGGGTGGCGCGCAGCTCCCTCGAAACCTAAATACGTAACGAGAAGGTCTAAGGTGGTAACTATAGTAAGTTAACGCTTGGGAAGTTGGACGAGTATCCGCGACTGTCGCGGCGGAAGAGATCACGGAACGATCAAGGGGAGGGGGGTTGTATCTCCCGGTGACGATTATGAATCGAATGTAATAAAAAGAGGACAGCCTTTCGATAAGCTCCTCGCGTCCCTCCCTTCCCTGGATTTCGTTCGCTCGGCGTACTTCCGTTTTCCGCTTCTCGAACGTGTACGCTCGCCGATACAACCCTTCCGGAGCGTGTCACGCTACGACTGCTGTTGATGTTATGTTTTTGTTAATTTTTTTTTTATTGTCTGCGGAACGACACGAGAGCACGTTTCTATCGGGGTTCGCCGATGCGACTGAGGAGGCGAAAGGGGTGGCAAGAGACGTCACCTTAGAATTTTCCTCGCGAATTACTCTCAGGAGCGTCCGGCAGGCGATAAAAACGTGTTTCTTTCGATCGGTACAAAATATATATGTTGATGTTCGATAATTTTGTTAAATATTATATAGAATCGTTTATGGGATCGCGTGTGCTCGACACCCGCTGAAAGAGGGTGCGGACAGGCGCTGTCCTCCTGAGACGAATAGTTTCTTCGCAATACGTTCGGAAGACATACCTTTCTCTTCTGTCTTCATACTTCTTTTTCATCTTCTTCTTCATCGTCCTGTCTCGCTGCCTGGCCAATTTCCTTCCCTTCGATTCGTGGCGCGAGACGAAAGCCTGGACCCTGTACGAGCAAGAAATAGATTACATTGTACGTACCTACTTAGTACCTAGACGCCTACCCAGACACGGACCCGTGCATGGCGCTATCCTAAGCAGTAACAACTATTCTAGTTAATGAATGTATACGAATAGCCGCTAAGAGACACGCAAGAGTTTAAAAATAGGTAAACGCAGTATTTCTAAGGGGAATGTAATGTTAATAATTATTTATTTTGTGGATCTTGGTGAACGAAAGGGAATGTGAACAAGTGAAAGGAAGCGAGAGAGAGAGAGAGAGAGAGAGCGAGAGAGAAAGAGAGCGCAAGAGAGAGAAAAAGCGAGAGAGAGAAAGAGAGGGAGAAAGAGAGCGAGAGAGCGAGAGAGAGAAAGAAAGAGTGAGAGATACGAAGCGAGAGGAACCCTTTGTCGCATCTGCTGTGCTCCGTAACAGTTGTAATATGAATTTAGGCGAGTAGGCCTATACTAGGAGTAGGCGTACCCATGCGTAGTGGTAGCCGCAATTCGTGTAAACGTGTTCCCCGACCGTGAGCGGAGAACAAATGGAGAAGGCAACGCAGCAAATCCTCTTTTTGTAACATATTAGGGTATCGATTGTTTACCAATTTGGATCCTGATTGTATGTAACCCGAAAGGCGGCCAGGGCCGCAGCTGCTGCCTAATGCGTGAACGTTTGCGAGGACGGAGCATCGGGGGCGGTTGCCGTTCTGAACGCTGAAATTGTAATATTACCTTGATTATACGACTACTAAGGAACAAAAGGAACAAAATAAATGCGATATGTAAACCTTGACCATGGGTGTTTTCGCTTTTTTGCCCGCGGCCCTGCCCCGTGCCAATCCATCCGTGAATCTATCCTGCATCCCTTCTTCCGGCGATCCATGTTTCCCTCGGTAACGCGTTCCCCGTTCCGCCGTTTGTACGCGCTGTCATTGTTCCGTGGAAAACAGCTTTCTGCGCAGCTTTTGTCATTTGCACCGTAGAATACACACACACGCTGACTTCTCTATTATCGATTTAGATATTCAATTTGGTCTCAAGTACAGAAGTGACTGGGTGTAGCTGTGATTTTCAGTCTGGATTATGTCAGAGGTGAGAGCTTTCTGATTTTCAAATAGCCAAATTTCTAAGCTTTCAGAAATTCGAATTTTTAAATATAAAAAGTTTCGTGGCTTCAAATTTTCAAATATTCAAATATTTAATTTTTCAAATATTCAAATTTTTAAATAACTCGACAATAAAGATTCAAATTTTCAAATATTCAAATATTCAAATTTTCAAATAGCTCGACAATAAAGATTCAAATTTTCAAATGTTTCAAATTCAAATTCGAATAGTTCTCTAAACAACGTTTACAATCGACCACTTCTGTGCTCTCTTCCGAATGGCCATCGACACGTAGTACCGTCTTGAGCCCTTCCATCGCCACGTGGCTCAGCAACGGTGTGTTCCCCTGCACGTCGCGTCCTGAGCCCCATTCGTCGCGATTACGCAACTATCCTCCGCGGTTACGTAACACGGGGAAGCTGGCCATAAATCCAGGGTCTGGACCTGGCGAGCAGAGGCAGTCGGTGGACCGTAGAAGGCATCTCAGTGTCGTTGTCAATTCCTGGCCGATAACCCCGGGTCCAGGCGCGGGTGGACGTGCAACGGTTGCTTTACGACGTTTAAGGATCGGACGTCCCCTGATCGGTGCTGGTGGATCCGCCTTAACGGGCGCTGCGTTGATCCAGGGTCTGGGGCTCCCTCTCTCTCTGCTCGCTGCAGCGCATAAGTCTCGCGATGAGTCCGCGATATTAATATGTTATTGCGGAAAGACGCCCTCATGAAAGTCGACAAGGACTGGAAAAATATGTCCCGCGCGTCTCGGCGTCGTCGTTGGACGCGGGGGTGGCGCGCGGGAGCCCGCCCTATGCTGGGGAGCGATGCCGCCGCCGGCTGCTGCCGTTGCTGCTGCTGGCCTTATACACCCACACGCCCTTGTTACCGTCGTGCCGCGACGCGGGGTGTGGTCGGGCCAGAATTCACCAGACGCCATTTGTATTAATGAAGCTCCCGACAATGGTGCACGCTCGATGAATTATGTACCTACGTTCGAACCCGAACGAAACGCCGATCCGCTACACTCTACTTTGCCAGTGACCTCACGCATACCTCCCCCGTCGCTACGGACCGTCTTAATGACCTCGCGAACCGTGTTCCTCGTAATCCGTTCGTATTCTCTTCCAGGTACTTCTTTTCCGAGTTCGCTAGGCGACTGTACGCCAGTCACGCGTTGTATCGAAGCCCGTGAGCGACTGGTGAGCGAAATATTCCGGACGTTAACGTCAAAGGGAGGTTTCCACGTTAGAGTCTCGCGTTAGACAAGTATTCGTCGCCATCTTCGGACTTCCATCGTGACATAACCCCGCAAGGAACAGCTGGGAGATAATTCACGCGTGGCGTAATCGAGCAGCCACGATCGCGGAGGCGATTTCTCGGGCAAGGATCCTCGAGATTTTCATCAAAGATGGAAAGCCCCGTCTGCGTAAGCGCGCGACCCATTACCGAAAGACGTAGCGGGCATCCATCTCGACTTGGCGCGGATAAAACGACCGCTTTACTTCGGATTACAGGGGTGCAATTTACAGCAGACGCGAGAGCACCTGTTCGTTCTTGAAGAAATGGAAAGGCTGCCGGTGGAAGGGAGGAGCTGAGGGGTGGCTTTTTCAGGGGTGTGGGAATAGCGTGCCTCGCAAACGTTGCGGTAATTGAATCCCAGTAAGTCCCCCACTTCTCTCTACAGAGGTGTTCTCGGTGAAATGTATAACTTCTCCCCTTTGTCGATCTTCCTTCTTTACCCCTTTGCTCATTCGCCCCTACCAGCGTCTCATTCGAACGATTATTCTCGGGAAGATAACGAGGGAATATATGTGAAAAAATATGTTCATAGATCGATGGGACAGAGGGTAGCTCTCTTCATGAGCCAAAGGCACATTTAGGTCGTTTTTATCTTGAGAAGACTGTTGCCGCAGAGGATAATCTTAGCAAAATACACTGATCCATCCTGAACACAGAACTCTTCCAACAGTATCTTAATAATGATTATATCCCTCGATGGATTGTCAAAGGATGACCAAATTGCATGGTTCGCACAGCTCCCTTAACTTAACTTCTTCACATTTCTTCGTCCATCTAAAACCTTCAAATAATCCCAATAATACAAGAAGACTCATCAGGGCAAGGTTTGAAAACGCAAGACCTCATTCGAAACCGACACCTGAAGCGATACGAGCAAGTTGTAGACGCAAAGCTAGCGTGCTCTGGCCTCATATAATTACTTGAGGCTGCTCTCTCGGTGGTCTGGAGCCGAGAAGAGAACGCGGCTCTCTGGCGCACACCGTTTCCTCCCTCTTTCAGCCGAGCTTAAGCGTATTCCGACGGCGTACTCGAGGCGACGTCGGTGCGCTCTCCTCGCAGGGCTGCTGGCCCTCTCTTGCTCCCTCGCCAGCGAAAGGCTGTGGGAATAGGTGGCAGACCAGGGATGCGAGGGGATTGTTGCGGAAGGGGGGTTATTAGGCAACGCAGCACCTCATCCCTCATCCGCGTAACCGCACCGCAGCGTGTATTATGTAACAACACGGAAACGAACTACGGCCCGGTCGGTCGGTCGGTCGGTCGCTCGACGAGGAGAGAGGGATGCTCGTCGCTGTTGTTGCTGCTGTTGTTGCCCCTGCTGCCGCCGCTGATATTACACGGGGCGCTAACAACGCCGCCGCGTTCGAAATAAACGTTCGCAGCTCGTAACTCTCGCCTCGCTTCGTATTATTTTCCTCGGAGCATCACAGATTTTCGAATCGCCGATTTTCCTGCGATTCGAACACGACTTCTCCCTCCTCTCTGGTATTCCGTGTTCCATGTCCCCTATACGATGAGACTTGTCTCGAAGCATGTCTTGGGACTAGGGATGGGAGTAAATCACTTCGAATTAACTTGACTTGCTCGATCCTCGAGGAAGTAGGGATTTGAAATAGTTCCAAGTGATCTCGAACCCATCACTTGTTTCGAAATATGTTGCTGTAAGATAATTCCCATCGTGTAGGGGATACTTGTCATGACCTCGTTGCATCGACTGCTTTCCGCGTTTCACGAACAACCGCGTCGATGGTGCCCCCTCTCTCCCCTGTGCGATATATTTTTAACGAAAGGGTTTCTAATTCCGTGCGCGAGCCTATAAAAATGTCGAGGCTGACGCACGAGTCTCGGTTCCGAGTAACGTCTACCAAGATAACGCGATTTCTCGTACGTCCGCGCCCGTGTGACCGACCGCTCGCTTCTGGTGTTTTCCGTGTAAATACTGAAAGAAACTGACATCACCTGGCAGCCGCTTTGATCTGCTCATCCGGGCAGTTAAGATGTCACGGGTTCTTATTAAAATAATTTAAGCCCCCTGGCGACGACACCCTTCCACGAAACGATGGAAGATCGCCGATGAAGAATGCTCGCCGCTGGTTAGTTCACGCCCGAGTAAATAACTCTCGACTGGGCTCGTGGAAACTCGCGCGGGTCTCGTTAGGCCTCGAAGACGTCGTCCTTCAATTTCCAGTAAATGAATCTCGTGTGCTTTATGGCAATGTAACTTTCGACTTTATTTTCAAGCAGGAGGCCAAAAATGTTTTCTTGATTGTTCAGTTATTTGAATAACGAAAGATCCTAATCAAAGTTATAGATTACAGCGAATGATAGAATCGTGGATTGCTGATAAGTTCAAAGCGTGAGACATAGACTCGATTTAAGTTCTAAATAGTTTCAAACTAGAATGATGTAACGTAGCAACGAGCTTATAACAAGGAGACACTATACCAGAACTATTCATCGAATAGTGTTTCATGAAAGTACCATGACGAAATGGCTTCCACTCCACTAGCTTCCAGTTAACCTAATTGTCCCCGAGGGTCCTCAGGGTCCTTGAAAAATTAGCGACTATTAATCCGGATAGGAACCGATGTAGTCGATAGCAGCTGGACCACGTTGTCTTGGACGGGGTTGTCCAACTAAGGAATAATACAACCACGCTAGGCAGAGGAAACCGACCTACCCCTTACTATCCGCACACCCGTCGTCCGTAGATAAATCTTCCCGCCCTCTAATTGGCCTTCCCTCCATTTCCTCGTCCCATACCCTTGCTCGACCTATTCCTTCTTCTCTTCTCTTCCCTCCTCCGTCTCTCCCCTTTCCCTCGTCTCATCTTGGTTCCACGTCCCACTCCGCCAGCCGGGCACGGCTCCAGGAAACGTTCTCACCCTCCTGCGATTCCTGCACCCCCGCCGACCCCGCGCTGGCTTCGCATCCAACCCGGCGAATTATTAGAATTATTAGACATTATATTGGCCGCAGTGTGTCCGTTACACCGCCAGAACTCAATTATGAATTAAGTTATCGGGAGGCAGCGTCGCGAGATCTATGGCGCCTTGGTTGCTGAGATAGATGCTGAATTTCAAGGTTGCCGAGGAATACGAGCTATGCGCGATAGTGGGTATCAGAGTTCGGAGAGACGAGGTGCGAGGACTCCGAATGGTTTTCTTCTGAAGCTGCCGACAGGATCTCGGGCCTCGGCGAAGAGAAAATAGAGCGACTTCGCGATTTACCTGGCGGTAAAACTTGACCTCGAGCTGTCTTGTATTTCGTAGAGTACGGTGTTTTTATCTCGACGAGATTCATTGGCGTGATGGGACCTGTCCCTTGAAAACCTTGAAATCTGAATGGCCCTGCGTTTCGAGAAAAGTGGAAAAGCTTGCTGGATTCAAAATCAGCTCTTACTGGAAAATTCTATTTTTTCATTTCTGCAGACCTTTTTCTACCATCGAATTTGCATAAATATTCCATATATAAGTTTCTATATTTGCTACAAAAATATCTATAAAATCAATAATTTACAGAGATTAATGAATTACAATATTGTATATTTTCTACGCAACATCAGTAACTTTTTGTAATGGAATTGTAGAGGAATTGTCATAATCATTAAACAGTCGCTTCCTACCTGCGACATTACGCAGCCAAAACGCGATCCTACCTGGCCGTACGCGATGACCTCGACTCGTTGCATTAAAGCGGTCTCGGCCTTGCAGAATGTCGGGGCCCCGAGTCGGCGGAATTCCTGAAAAACCGTAGTCCCTCGTAACGGGGCACACACCATCTCCAGTGAGGAGTGTTTTCGAAACTGTAACAATTCGTGACCTAACGGTACACGTCGGCCGAGGATGTTTGCGGAAACGTGGCCGATCGGGCCGTCACGCGTTACGTCCTTTATCTCGTTGGCCAGAAAAAACGGTATCTCATTGTCCCGTGAAAATAAAGGCGAAATAGGGCCCCGAGCCGCTCTATTTCCAGCGCTGCTTGCGTGGAACCAATGAAGCCTGTCGTAAATCTAGAGCAACCCGGGTGGTAGCTTTTTGCCTGCTTATTTTTCGGTTTGCATTGCTTTTTTCCGACTTCTTCCAGGAACCATCGTTGGCCCGTGGTCGCGTCGACGGGCCTGTGGCGGGAAGTCCTCTGTGCTTTGTCCAACGCCCAATTTCTGGCACCGAATTCCTTTATCTGGGCTCTTGCTACTTAGATACATAACTTCTGCACTTGGAAGGGCGAGAAAAACATTTTTGTAAAAATATTTCACACAGAAATAAATTATGTGAACGTGTACACAAATAGTTTTATAGACCAAAGCTACTTAAAAATCTGTAGGCATTTCTTGAGCCACCTTGGGGTTCCTAAGGTTACCTCGTTCGTAACAGATGTAGAGCAGCAACATGTGGCGATGCGTGGCGCAGGAATAATAACAGCGTCCTCTGTTCCTCGATTAAGATACAGCCGAGATTGAACCGCGGCTCACGATCGAGGAATGATTCACGGGGCGAGGGTAGCCTTGGCCAATACGGGTAAACGCGACACAGGGGAGCAGGTTGAAAAATAAGCGGAATTTCACTCGCCCCCAGGATAGGGAAAGCGCGAGAGGCAGCGCGGCGATTGCGAAACAAAAGGCACGATAATTGTAGTCGGCCCCGAGGGAGGTTGTGGAAACGGGGGAGGAGCGGGGTGCATGGCGGGCGTTCGTAATAAACTCGAAGAAGCGGCGCGTTAATTTGTAATCGCTTTTGTGGTTGGCTGATGGTCGCGCCTCTATTGAGTGGTTCGCAGCCGTGGAAAAGGGCCGTGCCCTGCAGGGGAAACCGTGATGGTTATGCAGATCGACGAAGGGTGGTATGGTATCTGACAACGGGCATAATAACTCGCCCCGTCGCGGAGCTAACGCTGAAATAAAGGCCAACCCTTTGCCGCGGCGCGTTAAATAATTTCTACGCTGGCTGCGTCGACCGTGGCGAAATTTGATTTCGAAACGCGACCCATAGACGCGAGTTCCGGCACCCTGTTCGCGACTCAGCCACCCTCGACGCTTGCTGTGATCTATAACTGCACTGGTGCTCAAAAATTTGGAGCATATGATTTTGAAGTAATTCATTTTATTAGAAGTTTACTAGGTATTATAATATAATAGAAGAATCTGACTGCTACAGATAGATAAATATAGACAAGATGAATTTAGAATGTGAACTTGAGATATATTTTTAATCAGTTCGAAGGAAGCACTAAAGAAAGCGTACTTATCCTACAGAGACTCGAGATTTAAAGCTTCCTATATCAATACCTCGAGAACAGAAATCTGTAAGTGCCCCACGTCGTTCAGCCTCGCAAGATACCACGTATACTTCTCCTAATTTATCAACTCTCACAAAGACCATTCATTTCTCCCATTGTATTACATCGAGGATCTCCGACGTATATTCCCAATCCAATTGGAGTCCAGTGGCGGTCGAGGGTCGGGCGGCAGGCTGCCAAAAATCGAAAGCAGAAGAAATTTTCCGGCGGCGACGCTCCGCGTTTCCGTAACGGCGTAGGGATGAACGCGTGGTGAATACAACGCGCGTCTCCGCGCCACCGGCGAAGAAGGATGGAGGGAACGGGTCGAGGAGGAAGCGATATCGGGCGAAGGAGCGGGGGTGGATCGGGGCAGGGAGGGGAAGGAAAAAGGTGAACGGGCAACAACGTGTACGTGATGTATTGTAGCGTCTCGAGCGTTCGAGCATCGAGAGGAGGCGACCGGAGGCGGAGGAGAGAGCGATGGAAAGAAAAGCAGCCGCTGCGGAGGAGGAGGGAAAAAAGAAGGGGTTCGAGGGAAGAACGCGAAGAGACGAGGGAGGACGCGGGTGGATCGGCTCGGGGGTTGGGGCGAGCAGCTACTCGCGGCAGCGACGAAGAAGGAGGAAAATAAGGGGTAGCTCGGCGCCGCCGCCCCATGCTTGGCTTGCAAACTGACTTCCGTCCTCCGCGCGACTATTCAGACGCCGTTGGCGTTTTTACTGGGGGGAAGGCGAAAGCCGGCGGAAAAAAAAAGACGAACGGAAAGGAGAAAAAGAGCGGGAAGAGGGAAGCGCGAGAAGACGAAGGAGCGGAGAGAGCGAAGGAGATGTATAGAGGTTGGGAGAGCTGTGTGGCTAGAGGGGGCTAGGAGAGCGCGTTTCCTAGAGGCAGCCTAGCTCTCTGTGCTGGCAGCCGCGGCCCTCGTGTCCCGTGTACGACGGCCACCGTCTCTATAATATATCTCCCGCCTTATCTGCCGCTCGCTGTTTACTGCCCGATAGACTCCGCAGATAGGAGGACCCTGCATCACCGCCTCGCGAGAGACCCGAGTCACTTACTTTTATATATGTTGTTACTTACGTCAGGGAGCCACGCGGTAGGGAATTCGTGAGACAAGTTGGAAAATGCTGATGGCCGACGGGAGATACGAGCGACGCCGACGCGACTAAGCGCGACCGACCTTCGGCCCCCCTTCTTCTTAGAACCATCCCCCCCCTTCGACGAACCCGCCTCTGTCATAGAAAATGATTTAGACACGATCTACGCGACATATCGCGCCTCGGATTCTTTATGTCGACATTTCTCGTTCCAGTCGGTTCTCGAACAACGCCTGTTCCTCTGATTCGCCAGGGAGCTTCCTCTTCCTTAACGTAGGAGACTAAAGACTCTATTCCTGTATCAAGCTTTCGCTTGTATTAAAGATACTGTGGTAAGTAGATACCTCCAGCAGCCACCACCGAGGAGTGGTCTGAATTCGAACGACGTCCCTCGGCTCACTGACCACAAAGAATTTTATCCTGAATTGAACTTGAAGCGGAAAGACCCTGCGCAAGATCTTCCCACGGGACACAGCTTTTCTTCCCGAAGAGCGCTCCTGAATCGCTAAACCCAAGTTAAAGATTTCTTGCGCGCGAAAGTTGGCCTCGTTTGAGATTCACCGATCAGTCGGCAGTTTTCCAGCTAGCTGGTCGACGTAGTCGCTCGGCCCTTCCTCGGTCTTCCCGCAAATAAAGAAAATGAGCCGGAGGACTGGTAGAAGGGGAGGTATCAAAGATACACAGGAGGCGAGCGGTGGCCCTCGTAGCGGAACTTCCTTCCTTCCGCCGACTGATCGACGAGCCAAGTTTTCCCGTCCCTCGGATTTGGGTCGGTATCCAACCTCTCTCTCCTCCGTCCTTCTATTCGCCTCCCCCTCCCTCCCCTCCTCTAGACGCTCCTTCGTCCCGATTTTCGACCGGGGCTCGGTCGCGGGGACCCCGGGTAATTTCGAGGCAAGTTTTTCTAGCCCCGACGTATCATTCCGAACCTCATGAAAGTTTGATGACGAAAGCAGAAGTTAAGAAACCGTAGGAAGCCAGCAGTCGGAGGTGTACCGGTGCCACGTTTCCGTAGGACCAAAGAAACTGGACTTTGTTGGAAGAGATCTTTTACGTTCGGGAACTCGTATAACTTATCAGGACAGCAAGAAGCCGTTGATTCTGTATTCCCGTATAAAGCGACTGGGTCCTTCCTCCCACTCCCTCGAGCCCTGATGTAATTTGAAGCTGCACTTACAAATGATTCATCGCCGGCATTTGCATCGCTTTAAAGGCGACTTAGAGGGCTCGAATTAAACGCGGACCGAGCCGAGGTTTCTTGCTTCATCCCTTCGTGATTCGTCCTTCTGCGAACCGAAGTCCTCGAGAACGCGTTTTGCCACCGAAACTTTGCGTCATTTTTGGCAAGATCGATCCATCTTCCTCGTCGACTGACGGACTTCTTACGACTGTTTAACGCGTCGACGCTGCGCTACCCTTATAGGGGTTGATGGTCTTCTTATGCGAACGTTAGGAACAAACACTTTCCACGGGTATTTGGCGAAGGCACACTCTGTCTCACTATCGATAACTTCTGTACAGCTATGGCGCCCGAACTTTCATAGGGAATAGTCGTCCCCTTGTCCTATGGCGGATAGATGGGCAGCCATGATAGACTCACGTAGAACAACGCGACGCTAATAGCGTTTAAGTGTCGACGAATCGTGTCAACGCGGGGTAAGATATATCGTTCGATACTGGCACTTCCTGACGTCTTCGGGACGTGGCCGTCAGCGAGGAAATTCGAACAGAAATATCTGCTTCCGTGCTACAGCATCGAGGGCCGTGTTTCTCGTACAGTCGAGAAGGAGATGGAGAAACGGAGGGGAAACAGTCCCGTCGCTCCGTCCCCTCGTCTTCGGCGCAATAGCTGCTCGGAACAGCTGTTGTCCTATGCTGAATCGTACTTTGTTCGAGCAACGAGGGAATAGGTCGGAGCAAGTTTTCCCTGTGTATCGCGTTCCCACCCCACGGCCATTTTTAACTGCAGAATTCTCGATACTGATGTCAGTTCGCCACGAGCGTCTCGCCGATTGCACCTTTATGTTTATCTTGTTCGATTCTCCTAAATACTATCGCAGAAGTTTGCTATGGAGTAACTATAGTTTCTGTTAAATGAGAAGTGTTACGTTCTTGCTCTGCAAAGATGAGGAGACGGAGAAAAGCGGGATTTATTTTTGTAAGTAAGTTACTGTAACTCTAATAGACTCCCAAAGTTTGTGATTGAAGCAGCAAGATAGTTAAAGAATCTCAATTATAGAATAGTTAGGTCCAGATAATTGTCCTCCTTTGGAAAAAGGGCAAGATTCGTTTTTCGTGGGAAACGTTATTCGCGCAGCTCGTCCCACGACGCCGTTAATAATAGGACGATCTTATGATGAAAAATGGATTGCGAATACCTGAAATATGATAATAAAGGTGAAATATCGAGAGGACCGCGGAAAGTGCCCGAACGCCGGCTTGCGATCCTTCATCGCACAAAGCCCTCGATAAGGCCGCTATTGGAATCTCGATAGGGTGGGGAAGCGTCAGGGGGTGGGTCGTGCTGGAGATCGGATTTGAACCGTCTCGAGGGAGAAAGGACGAACTGGGGGCCGAACGCGAGAGGATACGAGAGAAAAGAGGAGAAGCATGGTTTCACGGTGTTTGTGCCCGGCTCGAGCCTGCTCGTCTCCGCGCGTTCCTGCGCGGGTATTCCAGTTCTCCGGGGATAAAATGTGGATGGATGAGCCATAGATTTATACCGATCCCCGTAATATCGTATCGACGCTGCGTAGGAGGGGACTTACCAAGGGTGAAGAGTGGTCGGAGGGGTTTGTCAACGCTGCACCATGATGCATCGCGATGGGACACTGATAGCGAGTCAAAGACTCATTAACAGACCCGTTTATCAACTCTTCCGGGAAGATAAAGCTTTGGCAATTTTCTATGCTACAGGATTTAACATGAAATCAAAATTCTTACTACCGAGGTGTAAAATGTAGTTGAGAAAGGAACATTAGGTTTTTGGTTTAAATTACCTATAAGATATTTAAACCTGAAAATTGTTAAATATTGAAATTTTTAAATCTTAAAATATTTTAGTTTAGACACTTGAAATACTAGGTGTCACTAGTTAAATATACAACTCTTCTAGAGACTAATCAAATTCTTCCCTTCTTTTTGCTGTACGAAATTGCCTGCTTCCTCACGAATAGACCCGAAAAACGGTAACCATAACCGAGCACCTGTGTAGAGATCCTCTTTCGCAGACGAATGCCCGCTAGAAATTCGCAACGAGCACGGTGCAATTTAATAGCCGACACTGTTTTCGGCGCTCTGTTCGTAAATTGCGCGCGCTGATCAATCATTCTCGAATCGCGAAGCAGCCTGGAACGACGGACGGGTCTCATCAATCCGCGATATCGTCGACTAACACGGGAGGGGGAAAATATTGGGAAGCGTTTTACGGGGATTCGAGCGAGCGGGAGAGTGCACGGCCGCGCGCGTCAAGGGGTTGAATGGGAGGTTCGCGAGCGGGGCATATGTAACGCGACCATAACGGCCCTGGGAATCATAAACGAGTCGGGATTGCACTTTCGCCTGGGTGCATCGCGGAAAGAGTCGGGAAGTCATTGAAAAAGAGAGGTTTTGTCAGAATACGGGATATACCGTCGAGGATTGGGTTGAAATTGGGATGAGAGGAAAGGGGCGAGGAGAGGGATACCGGAGGAAGGTGGCCGCGTGGAGGGGATGGAAGCAGATATATATCCACGGCAATGCGTTACGGGTTCAGCTAAATCCGCCATGATGAATGTGTTGGCGGGAATAAATCCGCAATGCACACCCCCACTGCCTTCATCCTCCGCTGTACCGCCTCCCCCTTCCTCCTACTTCCACCCCCTCGCAGCCCCTCGCCCACCATCTTTCCCACCCTCTCGCGGCTCGTCCCCGTACACTCTCGAAACCTCGTCTCTTTCTTTCTTTCGCCTCTTCTCTTGCTCCCCCTTTTTTGTTAACTTCTCCTCGCCCGACGTCCCCTTTCTTGGCTTCTCTTTTGCTTTTGCCGCTCTTCCCTGCTTTTTCTTTTGGATCCTGCACTATGCCCGCGCGTCTTTATACCGAGAGCTGCCCAGACATTATTCGTTTTTTGCGACACCTTCGCGACGCGGTTCGATGCCACGCATATTCCCTGACCGTTATTCATATTTTTAAATAGAAGTACCTTTGAAATTGCTGGATATTCTGCTATAACTAATTAATTATCCAGTCTTTTTCAGTATTAAATACAAGATACATTGACTTTGTGTAAACATATACTACGATTCCTTTAAAAAAGAAGTATCTATTCGCATTTTACGTCATCGATTAAGTGTCACGTTAAATAGAAGGTAGAAATGGCATTCTCGAGCTTCTAAAAGAAAATTTTATTTTCTACATATTCTGGGGCATGGTTCAAGCCTCTCCATCTACCAGTTCTCGCCAGGCAAATAGTTCCATCGATTTGTTTACACGATGTTATTCAAAACGCAATCTCCCCCCGCGGTTATCAATCTTTCATCCTGCATCTTTTCCGCTCGTTTTTCTCGGCTGGCCGCAGCATCGAGGATGCCGCGAGGGAACAGCGGCGAGGCACTCTATTCTTCAAGTTCGTCCATGATGAAGCTGTGCACGGCGCTGTAACCGTTGCGCGCGCACGCACGTGACCACGCACACACATAGGCGTAAACGCGCGCGGCTGATCACGCTCCTCTCGAACACTCGACCTTTTATTTATGTACGTCTGCACCGGGCAGGTAGACGTTTATTAGGATTTATAGAACGAATCATTTCACGCTTGGCAAGCGTTTTTTATCGCTCGCCCGCTTTAAATGAGACGCAACGATCAACGGGCTGACGGGGCGAAGGAGGAAGGCGAATTTCGCGCGTCGCCGTTAATGCAGCTCCGCCGATAATTTATTTCACTAGTCTTTGTAATCTTCGCGAGCTCGCGATGCGTGCCGAGCGCTGTAATTGCGACCCGTAAATCAAACATCGGTGACACTCGACGAGCAAAATATTTCCGAGTCCAGTGGAAAAACGGGGGAAAAAGAGTGGAACAGGAAAAGGATGGACCACCTTGGTCACCGAGAGCTCGCGAGGATCCCTCGGACGAGTGGACATCGAGCTTCGACGTTTTTCGCCGAAAAACCGTAGCCACGATGTTTCACGAAGAAATTATGAATCGCGCGACCGCGCGCAAGAAACACGCCTCGTAAATCACCGACAAGCAAAACTCTATGAGCCACGAGGAAGATATAATTGACACGGCGGGCATAAATTCCGTTCACCATTATTAATGACGTATTTCTCCATTCATTTTCATTCTTCGGTTTATAACCACAACTGGTTACTAACTGTTTATCATCTTAGCCATCCGTCGTTCGCGGTGAACAGGAATTTATGTCTTCATCGATGGCCTGCCCATTGCGCAGCCGGCAGCAAATGTAATACATATTCGCTTTCGCTGCTCGTCTATTTTCCGGTTCCTTCGATCAAGCATTTCATTGCCTTCAGGATTAATTCATATCCGTACTTCGGTTGCTTCGATGTCTTCCGAGGAGCAAGCTAAAAGGTAGTCACGGTAGGAGAAGGCTTGCGAGGCCTGCTGAGGAGGAGCTGAGGTGTTCGAGAGGCTATGGGACCTCTGGGTTCCTTTTCGCTGAATCGGACTGGTTCCGCGGCGTGTGGTTGTAAAAAGCGGAGGTGTCCAAGGAACAACGGGTCTTTATAGAAGAGATCTACGAGGGAGAAGCTGTATAGGCGAGCAGCTCGCGCGGGATACGAGGAGACGAAGGTAGCCCAGCTCGCAGAGAAGACTGTAGGAGGCGGCGGAGGAGGAATAGGAGGCGCAAGCCCAGACACACACCGGTCGGGTTATTTATTGTAACGAGGACTTATGGCGACAGATTTAGGAATTAGGGTATCGCAGCAGGCACGGCCCCTAGCAAGGGTTTCCATGGAGAACCCGTACGATACAAACACGTAGGTGTATTCCACGGCATACAAATACGACGTCCTAGAGCGTCCTGCCGGCGAGCACGTATGGACCCACGTGATACCGCAATAATCCACAAGGATTATCCTTCGTGTTCCACCGTGAGTACGTAGAGCGGCCGAGGGCCTATCTGGACACTGAACTGCACGAATGTTCGTATCGTCCTCGAACGCGGCCTACGAAATTTCCCTGGAAACGGTTCGAACGGTCTGTTCCGCTCCACGCTCATAAATAACCGCTATCTGGAAAAGAATCGCGATACCGGACTAATGACCTTGATATTGCGGCCCTGTCATCTGCTCCGTTTTACCGACCACGCTGCCCGAGTACATGGTTAACCGCTTCACTATGAACTCGTTTTTTTAACTTATGCGATCGCGAATAGTCTCTGCTTATCTTTCTGCTTTTTTAATGACTCGTTTTCACTTCCCAGACGTGGTTTAATTGGACGAATATACAGAGAGATTTCGAGTAACTAGAACACGAAATTTACATCTGAAATTGTAATTAAGCAAAGTTATTTACATGTATTCTACTTTAGACATTTATTAATCTAGATTCCTCCCAAGTTCGTCACGCCATTTTATGAATCCTTCTTGAATAAAATTGTGCGTACAGAGCCTTCTGATATGTGGTCAGTAGCCGCTGTGCAGTAATCGATTGATAATTGGGAGAACGAGGCACGAGGGGCCAACGACGTCGCCACGAGATCGTCAGTGACGTCGTGAGTCATCCGAGCGAGTAAACGCGCGAGCGTTGGGTGCTGAAAGGACGCACTGGCCGCGAGTGGGGGAGAAATGGAACGGGTGCGGAACAGAATCGCGGCGCTTAGGCGCGAGCTGCATGTGGAATGAGCCGAGGGGGTAAATAACCGACGGCAATAAGCTCGCGTGAAATTATGAATCCTGTCATCCCACGTCCTCCGTCTCCTACGTTATATTTTGAGAGTCAACCCTCTCGATTATTGTCCCTCTTTTTTGGGAGACGCCGTGTACGTAGCCTCGGCGCTTACGGAGGGGCAGCGTGAGTTATGGGTTTGATGGAATTTTAGAACGACCAGCAAATAGACCCCGTCTAATTGGCGATTTTTACGCCCCGTCCACGCCGATTCGCCAATCCATCCAACCGCGCAAGGAGAAGAAAGACTCCCCTTTATTTGTATTCTCGAAAAATTCTACCTCGGGCCAATCGTTCTACTCGAAAAAGGGAAAACACCGACAGCCCCGTGGAACATATATATAAATACACAACGAATTGCATCGGCAATTTCTGCAGCCGCACGAAATCGGAATCCCAAGGGCCCGTGAACGCTCTGATCGTCCAGAGAAAGGTTTCGACGTCGCGTGGAATTCCAAAGTGGCGAAGGGAGGCGAACGAAAAGGCAGGTACGGTCTCGGGGAAGTTCGAAGTCGAGGTCGCCGCGAGTCGAATCCCGAAGCAGCAACCGGCGGTGATTTATTCGGGTGGCAGCCAGGATCAACAACCCGAGTGCTGTTTAGCTGGTGCATCTCATATTTATTTATCGGCGCCCATTGGAATCGGCTCGCGCGGTTCTGGCGCGTGCACGCGAAAACGAGTCGCTGGCTCGCGTGTTTTATCTCCTTTTTCCGCGACGCTCCACGGTTCCGATGGGGGCTTTGGAACGACGCTGGAAGGATGCTCGCGATTCAGGAGGAGGCTGGAGTAGGGACGAGAGCGGAAGTGACGCCGGCGCCTCGACGGAGCCGAGGCAGGGCGCCGCCAGTGCGCTCCGATGCCTTCCTATCGCGTCCTCCTCTGCCAGCACTGTATCTTCGTTATGTCATCCTTTTCGCTCGCCTCTCCCTCGCCTCTCCCTCGCCCCTCGGCTCATTAATGTTCAACCCCCTCGTGTCATTTCCTTTATATCGGCATAGACGACGGCAGGGCTTTTCGTGAAAAAGGAATCCTTTTTTCCGGCAAGTTTTCTTACACTTCAGGGAGAATAAGGGACAAGGTGATTCTACTTTGAAGAAAGTATCATCCATCGAGAAACGCGTTATCTAGTACCATCTCCCTACAAGTATAAAAACACCTTTCACGGCACAGCTGAGGAACATTCCACTCCTATCGCGACACTCTTTAGAATAAAACTCATCTGGTCCCAACAGTTGAGTGGTCACGGTTGCACGGAGTACGTGGCTGTTTCTCTCATTCCTACACAGCTCCCCGATATCTGAACGATACCATCGATTAGATATCGACAGCGGTTGGCATCGGGTCTACCTGGCGCTACGAGGGAAAGGAGCCTCGCCGCGAACGGGTATTCCCGATCGTGATTTCCTGATCGCGAGGAGCGTGTGCCAGGGCGGCGTGTTCACCTCGAAACCCAGACCGCCTTAGTATGTACAGGTCGTCTCCCATCGACGAATTCGATGCTTGTCGCGTAGACACGACGACTGCGGGTGTGTACGCGCGCGGACGATTTAAAGTGTTCCGTTACTGCGGCCGTGTAATTGTTACGGGCGTCTCGTGCGCGCACGGACGTCGAGAATTTATAGTTGCCCGTGTGCGTGATGCGTAAATTATAAACGACGGACTATTAATTAATCCTGCATAGATTCCGCGGCGGTATCCGTCGCTTCCGTTCGCCGATCAAAATATTGCCTTAATTGATGTGGACACGGCGACGGAAAAACGCGCATAGTCGAGCGACTAGCCAGAACGAATAGAGCAAATGCTACATTTAACGCGAGAACCGCGCAAATAAATAAATACGCCGCGATTGATATCGATGCGCTTCGTTCCTGCGGCTCTTGGCCATATTTTGACGGGAAAAAATGCGTTTGGGTAGGAACCATTCCTTGCTTTCTTGTTTCATTAGCTTTGCATCTCTTGCAATCTCTCGAAAGTTAGCATAAGGGGAAAAGGGATAAGATAGAGTTACCTACAATGAACATTTTAAATTGAATTCGTAGAAACTGTCGATTATTGAGTCAGTATCGATAGCTGGTTTACTCTATGTACCATTTAACTTGACAATGCAAGCCTTCTAACTTAATCAATAGACACCTACATACAGATAGGATTTCCACAGGTATACTCCATCCTTAGAAAATTAATTTTAGTGTATTTCACTAGGGGAAGACTAGGACCTATTACTCATAAACGCATCATCACTATGTATAATGTCCCGAAGTAATTTTCCCTCAGGGTCTCCCTCCCCTGCAAAAAAGTCCTCAAAGAGGCGACGAAGCAGCGCGGTGTTGGCGAGCGGGTCGCAACGAATACGGCTCCATTTGGTTAATTCATTCGCATATTAGAGCTCTATATCACAGAAGACGCGGCTCGAGCTGCTAGGCGCGTACGAATGTCAGGACCGCGCGCACGCTCACGGGGCCAGCTCGCGCTGAGCTGTTGGAGAACGTCGGTCAGCGTGTATGTGCACCAGCTTCTTGGCCACGTATCCTCCTCCCTGCTTCCTCGCCTTCCACTCCGTGTCGTTTGTACCGTTTGACGCGCGGAAGATTAACTACGGGCACGTAGCCTCATCTGTCTATCTCACAGCGTGTAATCGCATGTACGCGACTAAGTGCATCGCAAGAGTAATCAGCACCGGTCGGCCGACGCGGCTTTGATTAATTGAATCCACCCTAAGAGACGCTGCTTTATACCTGCTGGCACGCACTCGCCGTTCCTTCGCGATCACCGTTTAATTATGTCGCCGAACGATTTCCTCTATCCAGCATTTTTCTGCCTTCCACGGCCGCGGATCGCGCGATCGACGGCTACCGAAGTTGTTCCAATCGAAGGAGAACCTGCACCTTTCGCGTTGCGTGAAGATTTATCGGGCATCTATCTTGAAGATAGTGTGCTCACGATTCTATCTCGTCGATGTTGCTGTACTGGGCCGAGGGATCGTTGATCATCGGCTACTCGCTTCCCGTTGCTTGATTATACTGCTTCAACTCGGCACCCACCGTGTTGCGTAAGATGCACTGCTGGAGGCTCATGGTGCTTCTAATTTGGACTGGTTCTGGCAAACTTGATTATAACTGTTTCCTGGGAATAACAAGAAGAGTGTACTTAGTTTCTTGGATAGTTCAGCAGAGGATATGAGAAGCTAAGCTGCTGATATTTATTTATGTGTATTCCTCGGCGAATGGAGGTAGACTGACTGTGACAAAAAATATGCGGATAAGTAAGGGTAACCTTCTCTAGACTACCTTCTCTAGAGTTAGTCATGCAACAGAAACACATGAAAAAGTGTTGAACAGGTGTAACAAAGGTATAAGATCCACAGCAGTTCTCATTACAATATGAATGTAATTACATTTCGTAGCGTTGTTGGTATTTCTCTGAGGCTCAGAAATATGGATCACAACCCAAAGGGACACATCGATCGATCTGCTTACATAATACCGTTAAATTTTGATTAACATAATAATGTAACGAAGAACGGCGATAATGGAGCCGAACGCAGTTTATCAAGCTTTGCGCGGAACCGAGGCATGAATAATTATGCCCGCTCGAATTTACTGCTCGCGTAGTTGATTTAGCAGAGAGCGATTCGGGGTCGAGGGACGTTCTTTCAGTCTGTCGAAATTTCGGGGCCATTTTTGTCCGTTCCATCGAGCACGCCGCAAAAGTGTCGGCGTCGGCGTTCGCAGTCGACCGCGGCGGATCGTCGCGAGCGTCGGTCGATTGAATCGATTCGCCCCGTTCGCGACCACCTCGGAGCAAACAAACAAATCCCGCGTGCCCCTGTCCCCGCGGCTCCATGAAAAAAGCGAAAAAGTACGGCTCGAGTCACGGGAAAAGGTACATTAATCTCGCGGCGCGAATCCGTAACAAATGGCGCGTATCGTTTGTGCTCCAATCACATTACACGGCCGGCCTGGACCGGCCAGTAATTAACAGGTAATTATTTATAATGGAACAATGGAATTTAAATTAATAGTTTAGTTTCATTAATAACACCGCGTAATTTCGCCCCCACCCCCGCGCTCGTGTCAGTGTTAAATAAAATATATGTACCGGTGAACCCAACGCCGCATTACGGTCCGGTAATGCGCGTGCTGCATCGCAAAACAGCGCCTCCGACCAACAGCCTCCACCCGTCCACCCCCGCGGCCCTCGAATGCCGCCCAGCACCCCACCGCCACTCCTGCCCCCGTCCACGGCGCTCGCTGACACACGCGCGCACACGAGCACACACCCTACCGGAATATAACCACTCTACGTCACGTCTGTTATAAACGCGTAAACACGTGCTGGTACCCCTGGAACCAGGTTGTCCACTATCAAGTAAATAATGGCGCATTAAGCTTTTTCATTCGCATTCAGATATGTGCGGTTCAGTATCCGTCCGTGCATACCGACCACGTGTGCACGTTCCTGCACGTGGGGATCGCGAGCACGCGCTCGCTGGCCAACTGGCGGCCAGCGAATCGCGCGTCGCGCGACGCGCGCCAGCAGGTTGTCGCGAGGCCCTCGGGGAAAAACCGACTTAATGGATCCTTATCGCGGCCCAATTAGCGGATGACAATAATTACTCGGCCCGCTTTGGATGCGCGCCACTGAAATATCCTGCGCGGGAACGGCCGCGACGGGGATGACGAAGTGGCCCGTGCTCGCTGGCCAACTGTGCGCCGAGGTGTTGCTGACGTCTGCTTCGCATTTGAGAGATGGTCCCCTCGATCCCATCGAAGGGAACGCGGCTTTCGTGTCTCCCTGTAATACACCGAGGGCACTCCAAGAACTCTAATTCACGCGGAGCCTCCATTTGCTGGAGCGTCTACCAGAATTCCTCGAGTATAATTTCCAGACGAGGGGGTGCGGATCCGGACACAAAAATCAACCCGTCGAGTATTACAAGCTCTCGCCCCCGAGCAGGGAGGGTCGAGTGTTCCCTTAATAAAAGATGCCTGTATTAAATCACCCGCGCTGGTCGCCCTTCTTCTTTTGTCCCTAGCTGATCGTGGGCCGAGAACACTGCGGCGGGGACCTACTTATCTCGAGAAAGGGGAAGGGTGCTTCCTTCGTCTTTTTTTTTATCTAGTTACGAAGGCGCGGAGGCACGACGGAGGGAGGCTTTCTCTGCCGGTGGTAAAAGGTGGAACGGTATGAGAAGACGGGAGGGGCGGGGGGCTGGAAGCAAGGGTGTTATCTGGGTGGCGGACGACCGAGCGGCAACATAAATATTAGGCTCCTCGTTAATGCCTCTGGTAGCTACTCGCGTTACGTTTCGCAGTAAGTAAATTATGCGATATGAAATTATTAGCGCCATTAAAGAAATTTATACTTTTTCGGCGGCAGAAACGGCCCTACGTCGTTCGCGTTTCGCGTCCAAACGAAACGCGAGATCGGTGACGATTTTTCTATTTTATCTGGTCCCCGTTTGCCTCGTTGCTTCCCCGTGGAAATGCTCCGCCGATATCAACTCCAACCCCTCTACGCAGCCTTTTTCCTTTCCTGCTTCCCTCCTCGGCCGCGCTCGGCCACCCCCACCGCCTAATGTATTTGCAAGAGCCAATTCCCATCGTTATCCCCAGCTATGATCTACGGTTACGGCGCTTTGATTGTCAGATATCTCCGTCGTTTGCCTCACCTCCGTGAAATGTTGCCTCGCGAGGAGAACGCGACGCGATAACCCACAGGTGGGACTTTACGCTTCTTTTTATTCCTCGTCGATCCTTTATCTCGTAATCTTCCTCACTTTCAGAGAATCGTCGCTATAATCATTGGCTATGGGCTGTCGGGAAGTGAAGGGTTGGATGGAAGACAGACACAAAGTTCACTGGTGAAGAGTTAGATTTAAGTAACAGTACCGCTAAAAAATAGTTAGATACAATTTCCAAAGAAATAATTTTCCTAAAATCTGTTTTCCTACGTTTCACAAAAAGCTGCATGCCACAATGTGAGGTGTTAGCAAAGTGGGCAATAAATTCCAAGAGGAAGCTGACGGTCGAAAAAACCAAAAAATCGATACACATGTAGCATGCGCTCCTCTCTACAGATCTGCTCAATTCAAGAACACCTTCACAGAATTTGATTACATTTTGACATATCTTCATGTAGGTACTTACAGACTTCCCTATATTAAATCGAACCAAATTTGCATTCGAACTGCCATTATCCTCCGCCAGGGAAATTCATAGTTTCATGCCAGCCACTCGATATCTCTTTGTATGATAATAAGGACGATATTTATAACCCATTCACGATTCGATTCGAATTATCCAGATTCCAGATGGTCCAAAAAAAGGCAGGTTGCTTAGAAAAATGGTGAATAACAGCAGTATGATAATACCCAAGCCACCTTGAGGTATCGAATCGTGACGCAATGGCGAGGCGCGGCTGAAAGGTCCGAGAAGCCAATCGAAGCGATCGGGTTGCGCAACCGAGACTCGAATTTTGAGGCGGACTGTAGGCAACATTCTTGCGCCGCGGCAAATAAAACGAGCCGACGAAGACAACATTATTACGGAGCGCTGCCAGCCATTGCTCATGCCCTGCTTCCTTACGTATTTCCATCCTTCCCCGTATGCACGCGCACACTGTTACTCGCGCGTACGCCCACACGTACTTTCGCGATACGTATCGCGCGCTCTTACGCCCGAGACTGTGTACGCTCGCGTGCTCGCGCGCGCGTGTGCCTGCATAAACAGGCGAGCTCGACACAGGGGTGGGGGACAGAAAAGCGAATTCGTATTCCAGCTCGTTCGCCGCGGTATCGACAATAATTGAGTCTACCCCCGAGTGAAGTACGCCCATTAATTAGAAACTACTCCTCTCGTGTTTCCGTCGCATCGATCACAAGCCGAATCTCCGCTGTGTGTACACACAGCGTGTGCCCTCTGGTACGAGGCGCGGCGAAAAACCTCCTCGTTGAGGGTCGCCTCCGCTGGAAAACGAGCCGACGATCTCGTTAGAAGCGGCGACAATCGCCTCGTCTCGCGTTGAGTCTTTTATTAGCCAATTAATACTAATTATGATCATTCATTGGGAGAGAGTTATCTTCTCGTCGTGTTATCGCTAATATAGCTACGATTGTGTGCCACCGATGAATGGGAATATTAAATCAGTCGTTAATGGTTGTACGTTTAATCAACTAAGAATGAATTACTGGGATTCGAATCTCATTTGCGTATTCGAAGTCAGATGTTTCTTAAGGAGCTCGTTGGGAGCAGAGTTGCAGAGAGAGGTGGGACGATCTCGATGGTTTCTGACGAACGCACGAGTCGTAATTAAAGGGTTTGCAGCATTGATTACAATTACCTTCGACCAGCTTTTTTTCTTCTTTTGTAAAGAGAGTTATGACACACTTGGAGTACACATGTTATTGAAAAATGGAGCTGCTTCCTTATTGCAGCGACCCTCCAATTAAGATTCATATATTCGTCAAGCTCGTTTGACCGCGGTCTCAAGTTTAAAATTGCGAAAACGTTCGCGGGACGTTGCACAAGGAATATGGGCAGAACGCTCCAAGGTGGACAGGTATTTTGGACGAAAAGAATATTGAAAGGCGTCGCTTGTGCTGGTAGCGCGCAATACTTCTTCCATTCATTGCAGAGCTTCAAATACGGAAGGGGAAAAGGGCAGATCGGTGTGCAAAGTGTCGTTGAATCTCGCGAGGGCCGATGTTAAGGTACCATAGCGAAATGTACGAGCAGGTTCAGCAGAAGAGAGAGAACGAGGGAATAAAGTGTGGCGGAGGGCGCTACAATGGAGTTGGCACGCTCTGCGGTCATAGAATCATGGCTGTCTATTCAATGAGCTCGAAAATAGCCTTCTCCAACAGATATCTCGAGGGGATTCCGTGGACGGGGTATATTTTACGAAGGTGCACGACCCGCTGCTACCTCTAATACCGCGTATCTGTATTGTTAAGCGCCAATTCTTTAGCGAAATAATATTGGATTTGATGTACGCCTCCACCGTAACGGCGTCATCTGGATACGTTCCGATTATCCGAATTTTCGACCGCCCGCGGCGATTTACCGCCCCTAGGAAACTTATCTTCCTGCTCCCATATCTCGTCGAGATTTTTAAACGTTCCGCTGCTCGCGATAGGGTCTTTCGATTAACTTCCCACACTTCTTTCTTTGTCTCTCAATTTGTGTCCGTGTCTTATTAAGAGCTCGACCATTTTCTTTATTTCTATCCCACCAGAGAACGTGAAATCCGAACAAGACAAACGGTGCTATCCCCTAAGAGTGTCACAGCTGAAACAAGTCTGAAGATTCCTCATCGATGCATAGCAGTGCGAATGGACCAACTGTCCAGAGGAATTGATGGCGCAAAATCGGGCCATGCGTTTTACCTGTCGCACGTCAGATGAATGGGCGAATTCCTCGCTAGGCCGTCAAGAGTTTCGAGGAAAATTAACCATGCATCGAGGGAAGTGGTGCAACGCGAGGGATCGCGAAATCTCGGTGGAATATTTTTCACCCGAGACAGGGTAAATTTCGATGAAAATTAATCGTATCGGGGAAAAATGAATGAACCGAAATGTGGCACAATCCTGGTAGGTGTGGACCGTGGACTGGTCGAAGGTGTGGGTTGGAGTCGAGAGAGGTAAAAGGGTCGCTCAGGAGGTCACTGCCGAAGGAGTTGCAAGAGAGCGAGGAAAGGGGGTGGAGTAAGGAGGAAACACAGGAGGGGAAGAGGGTTAGGTGAGCAGCAGAGGGACGGGGGGAGGAGGCGAGAGGTTGCCCTCCATGAATCACGACACGGAGGCTGATTTAGAGGCCCAGAAGTTACCGCTATAGGTCCTAGCTGCTTTCTGTAACCTCCGCGCGAACCTACGGGTGTACACTGCGCCCTCACGATCGTTGTAATCGAACATTTTTTGCGACAATTAGCTGAGATTCTGGCCTGGCTCGCTGTGTTAATAGAGACTGCAGTCTCGACAAAATTCGTGTCACTGCAAATTGCTACAGAATACACAGACACATTTTTCTAGTAAAAATTCTGTTTATCGCTACTTGAATATTGTCAACGCGATTTATATTGTGGATCCATCATGATCAACATCGTGAAAGACCCTTATCTTCAACTGTGCCGATAGTTTGACCCACACAGTCAAGGTTCATGATACCCAGAAAAACAGGGAATGGACCGCGGAGATATATCATCGCGCAAGATTATTAAAGCACGGCCAGTAACGAGTCTGTTCGGCACCGCCTCGACAAAATCGGCCGAATTAAGACGGCGCGCTATCAGGGTCGAGTCCATGAAACAGACGAATAAATTAGGGGCAGTACCTGCCCATCGAAAGCACCGTACTGATAAATCTCTGCGCACACGCTCGCTCGCTCGCAGATGCGGACCGCATGTATTTTACATTCTCAATTCGGGATGACCAGATTTATTGGGCTTCACGGGCCAACCACCTTCCTCTTTTCTGCTCTGCCTTCCTAGTTTAGTGATCTCATAGAGTCGTTCACCGTTGCGTCGCGAAAATGAAGCAAAAATGTTGATGATGAGATCTCATCTTTACATATTACTGCATAGCAGTATATGCAAGCATATTCCATTTGCTCAAAATGCAGAACAGTCTCGATTTAAGCTCGATGGTGCACTAATGTTTCCTGAGAACTATTTCTTCACTTTATCTGACCCTTAGTTTTGATTTAGTTAGTCTTATGACACTCAGAATCAAGGTCCTGATATTCTTTAAGCTCCTGACTGACTCCAAGTCGCCAATTTGTATCAAGTGTAACGAGTTTCAGATGAATATTGTATCTACTGTTAACGAAGGTCCCCCCTCGTGATTAACATCGACAAAAAAGCAAGGGCCACGATCCCCTAGCGGCGAGGCGCGCAATACCTATATTACAAAACGGAAATCCATCATAATCCAGGTGACTGCCAGAAGAAATACGTTCGCCCAACCGAACGAAGAAGAGCTGGCCTCGTTATAAAGCCCGATAAAACAATGACACCTCCTCGATCGTAAAATCGAATGCGTAAATCGCGGCCCTGGCGCACGCTGAAATGCGGAGGGATCAGACGGTGGGATAAAGCGGATGAATCGAGACAGAGGAGGACAAAGAGTCATGAATGATCGGGGACGACGGGCGGGAGAGGAAGGGAACTCGAACGAGAGATAGAGGGAGGAAGGATCATGCACGCGCAGCAACGGGTGCGAAACGGAGAGGAGAGGCGAGAGAGCGAGCACGAGGCAGAGTAAGTGTTAGTGGCTCGTCGCTTCTCCATTTCAAGCCTAAGCGCGGCCATTCATCAGGATTTCGGCGCGCAGACGTGCTTTATTACTGCTCGGTCGAAATTGCTATCCTACGACTCCATTCCGGCCTGCGAGCTTGCATGCGCCTCTCCCCATTCACCCTCTCCCACCGCGAGAAGCGCCTCCCCTACCTTGCAGGGGCAATGCATTAGAAGCTCATATAAGATTCTGCCACGTGCTCGCGGTCTGAACTCTTAACGGGGTCCGAAGGAAGTTAATCGGATCCCCCAACGCGATGAAAGCGGACCAAGCGAGAATTCGTAAATATTGGGGGTATTCCATTGAATTAAGATACTTGGTACTTGAAAACTGACACGCTAATCTGTCAAGGACGAAGCTTGAAGATTATGAGAATCGAGTGAGTCTGCTGCCTCGCCAGTAGCCTTCTATCGTGGGATATTTGCGCTCTCGTGATTCTTAGTGTTTACTGAAATCCCGTAGCAGGGAGCTCGGTTAAATCTAATTAAGTGGGATTGGATCCATTTTTCCCAGTCGAGCGTTATAAACAATTCTTATCGTTTTCGCCACGTTCACGGGTCGTCGACAGACGTGTTTTGTCCTTTCTGCTACGTCTGTTGGTTTTTCAGGGCCGGGGTAATATTCCCGAATAAGTGGGGAAACTCTTATCTTCCTAAGTGCATTACCAGAACCGCATACATTACTCCCTTACGGCCCTGTATTGGGTACATACAGCCGCGAGAAGGTTTACGAGGAGGCTCTGAACCAGAATATTTTAAATGTATGCAAGAACACGTCCCGCCCTTCTGCTAAAGCAACCACTGCAAAGTAATCTCCCTTTCATCGTCATGAAGAACCGACTCGCGTCGCGCTGGCCGGCATAAAAGCGCGCGCCTAACATCCAACCACCTCTAGTCGAACAAATTACAATATTATACTGGGGACTGATGAAAGTCCTGCGAAGTAGAAAGAAAATAAGAAAGTGAAATGTCTTGGACCAAAGGCACACACGTCGAAGCAACATCTTATCAACATTATTCCTCAAGAAAATTCCTACTTCATCATGAACATGTCACATCAGTCTCCCGGGGACAGTAACCTAGAAAGGGTCCAGAAGATCCCAGTGACGAAGCCAGCCACTACTGACGGTCCCTATTCTCCAGGGTACATCACAGTCCACTCGAGTGTGTCCAAGTACCACACTGTATCAGTTCCAGCAGCGAAATAATTTCGTGACCCGATGCTCTGGCGTCTGGAATCCGAGGCAGCCGATGAAGGCTCGAGGATATTCGAGTGGACGTGGCTGTCCAGGCACCAGGAAATCGGACGGAAGAACCGACACGGAGGAGAAGCGACGTCGCGTGACCAGTGAAGCATCCCTCGGTGATGTCCTCGGTCGAAACTATAATGTGACAGGAGCCGCATTTCGCGGCCATCCGGGCCGACCGCGATCATAATCGTAAGTTCGCTGGGAAATGCGCCACCGGGAGCAACCTTTGAGACAGCAGAGACAGCAATAACGACGTTTCGCAAAGAGCCGAAGAAAGACAAGCACGGCCAACTCCCAACGTTCGAGTGCTCTTTCCTTTGTTTTCCTCCTCTCGTTCGTTCTGTTCCGTCGCCGGTTCCGCTGCCTTTAGGAGGAACCAGCCGAGTGAAGAATAAGACACCAGACACATATTTTACGCCGGGGCTCTTCACCGACGGAGAATACTGCCGAGCGAGCGGTGATGTCACGGTTCTGAGTTATCGTCATATAAAGTACCCGCGCCGAAACGTGGATGCGTTCGTCTTCGATATTCCTGAGGCCCTGTGTCGCGCGACACAGAAGCGCGAAATCGCTGCCCTTCCATGGACTCTCGAGGCACATAGTTTCTGAGGTGATGCAGGGTTCGTAGGGAAGATCGTATGTGTCATTCTTCTGCTGGAAATAGATGTAACCCTCGAACCAGAGAGCTGCGATTTATGGCGAAGGAGATTCGATTATGTAAGCCTGTAAGCAATGGCTCCTTCGCCTGCAGTATTACATAAATGCAAGGTTTAAGGAGAAGTTCCAGGACTTCATGTGTAAACTGTTTACTAGGTATTCATTTTCACAACAATATCTTATACTATTCTTATTGCTAAGGCTTCCAGGAATCAGCTCTGTCTTTTGCGGAATAATTTTCTCAGGGATCTTCTTCATCAGGGGACAAGTGACACACTGATACTAATTCAGAACACGCTTGCGTATCGAACATCAACGAAGGTGAGCCATAGAAAGGAGATCGTCCAATACCTAATCAAACTAGCATTTCTCTCAGCCATTTTCTTTTCAGTTCTCCGCAGTACCTTATCTCTCCCCTGTCGTTCCAACTTCCACAAGAAATTCCACGCTTGACGCGATTGCACCGGAGAAGAACGCGAGCAAATAAAAGGGAGGAAGAGGCAGCTCCTCGAAATTAATTCCCGATCGAATGCTCGAGTTGCAGCGGTTACTTCGGCCCCGTAGAAAGTATTAAATCTCGGCGGTGCAGGGATCGGTATCGAAGGTACGAAGTCAAGGATACCGCAAAGACTGATTTACCGCGGCGCAACGTCAACGGGATGAAATATTCGCGCGGGCGCAGCCTGTTTTAGCAACTTCGTGCGCTCCCTGGCGCAAAAAGGAAAAGGTCGGTAATAACAGGTCTCCGGTATTGAACGATTCGCGCGTCTTATCGCGGGACCAATTCGATTTTCCTCCCTCCTCGCCCCCCTCTGCGCTCGTCCACCGTCCCTCCCCGCGCCCCTCGGTTTGCTTACTTCGCGCAAACCGCCACCCACGCTCTATCGGAAAGTTTTTGCAGCGTCGGTGGGTCGGACGGGTCCATCCATCGTGGCGGGTGGGGCGCGGAGGAGCGGAGCGTGGCGCGAAAGAAGTGCGTGGAATGTTAATACGAATATTATGATTTATCGACGGAACATCGGACGACGGATGGGAGAGGGTGTTCAGCGTTCGAGTCCCCGCGTGTCCGTAGGGGTGGCAATATGAAGAAAAAGACGAATAAAAAGGTGGAAACCCCCGGGGGTACACGCGCACCCACACGAACGCGGCCGGTTGATCCACACGGACGCAGGCGAGCGCGTGTAACATGGGGCGAGGCGTTTTTCTTAGTCCGCCTGAGCCGCCGGAGATTTATTCCCAGGTCCCGCAAGACAAATGGTGAGATTGTGTCCAAAATTTTAACAGCGCATTTGGGTGAACACGTCCCTGCACCGCGAAGATACCCTCCCCCTCCTCTGCCTCCGCGCCGGTAGAAAGGATAAGGATAAACGGGGGAGGGATTGTCAGGAACGAGGGGGTGTGCCGCAGAAAGTGTTTCGTGTTGGCCAGGGGGGACGCGGGAGAGGACGGAAAAGAAGTTTTCTAGTTATCCCTTCGGCGGGAATGCGGTCCCGAAACTCCTCGCACGGTTCGTGACAGAATCGAGCCGTGAAACGAGATCCCGCGGAAACTGCCGGCTGGGGACGGGTTTATCCCAATTATTGGCTTTCGATCAGCTTTCCCTGCCGCTTTACGTGCCCCGATTTCCACGATCATCTCTGCACGTAATTTGGGACGCGCGTCGAGAATGAAACGCTGCTCGTTGCGAGTCGTCTGCTTCAAAACTCGCAGAGTCGAAGGAAAACAACGAGTACCAACAATCAATTTCAGCGTTCCTCTCTTAGCATCTTCACTAGGAAACACTTTTAAGGAATTCTTCAGGAAGGGTGTCAAAATTGACTCCCAAAGTGCGTCCCCAGCGCGATATTAACCTATTAAGTTCGACTTGCCTGCGTGGGAGTTGTACATTAATTCAAAGAATGTTGTCACGCTTTCTGTATATGAAATTTCCGCGGAAAGGGTGGAAAATAACGAGCATCGTCGACCCCGTATCTAGAGGGGGTGGAAGAGCGTGCCTGGCGTGCTCGACCACCAATTTCGCTGGCGTATAAATAATATGTTGAGGGATGATGTTCCGGATCTGGACACCACCCTCTTCTCAGGAATTAGATTTCCTATCTATCCCGAAGCGCGTTGAGCTTTCTTGCCTGGCCTTTATTACTTCGCGGCAAGAAACGCACTGCCTTCGATCTTCGCTGAATTAAGGTCGAACCACACTATCGACACGCTCTTGGTTCGATTAAAAATTATTTCATTGCATTTCGTTGGTTCCAAATATACACGCTCACATTATAAATAAGGGAATCTCGATTCAACTCTGTTAGAAGCGTGTAGCTCGAAGAACTGAGCGTGAGTGAATCGTGAGCGCATCGATAGCGTGGTTCGACCCTTATTCGTCGACTTGTTCCTTCGGGGGTGGTTCCCTTCTGTTTCGATCTTCTCGAAGGGAAGGAAAGGGGAACTCGTTTCTTCGGACGGATCGTTCGAATGCACCGACGCCTCGAATTCTTCTGGTCTGTTCTATAAATAAAGCTACCCACCCCTTACGTTAACTTAGTACCGCCTCGCGACAGTGGCAATGAGAAGAACGAGAAACAATGTTGGCCACTGGTAAATGAAGACGAAACGGTTCGAAGCTTACAGTTCCTCTGTGTCGAACCACGGCAAGATGCACAGAGTCTGAGTGCCACGTTGACAGAATAAAGGGGACGGAGCTGGGCGACTAGAGCCAGAGGGTGGCAGCATGGGGTTCGGAGAACTATGAGAGGGTCGGAGGAAGGGAGTGACGTACAGGTTCAGAGATAAACGCGCGCTGCGTTCAATGAAGTCGGCTATAAAGGTGGTCCCAGGTTTGGTTCTCGGGGCAGATAGGCGTGAGATTCGGAGGGGTTAAGAGCTTTCGCATACGTTGGGGGTGAGTCATTCGATAGGCCCGATTGTCAAATTACTTGCGCGAAATCTCATCCCCTCGAAACTAGAAAATAAACCCAATGGCGCTCTTACTGTGGAGAATATTTCTTTTGACAACGAGTAGTTCTTATGGATAGGAAAATTTGAAAGTATTGAAAGATATAGATTGTAGATGATCGATTGGGAATATATTCGCATCGAGCGAAGGGTTTTAGATACATTTCGTGGAGAGCTGAAAGGACGGTCGAGACAAAGGAAAGTCGGGAGACACTTTATTGGCAGGGTGGTGGGCCTCCAACCCCCTCAGCCCTTGGCAATCCTCTTTCCTTTGCTCACGTAACCAATTCTATTCCGCTGGACCTATCTATCTCTTTTTCTAAGCCGATTCGTTGATACCGATTGCGATAGCGACGCTGTCACCCCATCCATAAAGCTCTCCGACGGGGCCGGCACAATTTTAAGTTTTACGCCATTTACAAAATGAGTCGCCATTATTTTTGCCGGCTGGATTTATCGCTACATACATTTGGACCGAGCGACAATCCAATTTATGTGGGAGTCCCGTAATAGTCTGCCACCGCAACGCGAGAAACCTCCTCCTCCGTTTCGTCGTCCTTCTTCTCCTCCACGCTTCGGCTTTTCCTCTTCCACCCGCCTCGACTATCTACTCGACCAGCCCCGTCCGCTCCCCCGCGGCACTGATTAAATAAAAGAACAAATGGAGGTGATTCCTAATTAGTGCACTACTTCCATGCATTCTTGGCCCCAACGTGACCAATGACCTTTCACGGATTAGTTGCAGCCGTGCGTTACGCCGTCCACGACGTTCACTTCATCCCTCTTCCTGCTACATAAATTACAGAAGCCCCTTGTTTCTTCTGTCCCTGTTCGTTCATTTCATTCCTTCGCGAAAAAGCACCGCGTTGCGGGAAGGCAGTAGGTATTTGTGGTTTAAAAATTATATTCTCGGTGCTGCGAGTGACGCCATTCCAAGAGTAAATTGAATTTGAGTTGGAAGAGCAGGCCAGCTTTATGAATTACTCGCTCTACTTCCGTCGTTGATGTTAATAAATCAAGAACCATTTTCTGTCGCCCAAGAAATGATATTATTTATCGCGCGAGTTCGGAGCTTAATTGAGGATGATAAATAGGAGGTCTGTTTCCGAATCTACCTGGTATTAATTAAGATCTACTCGGTGAAACAGGTTCCTCGTACTTCGAACCGATATCTACTCAAACCTATTTCAATCTATCCCCCATAGAATCCCAGGAACGACCGAAAATCATCATAGCTCGCCATTAAAAAAAAAAAGAGGGGCAAAGATTAAATCAAACAGAATTACAGGAAAAATACGAGCGTAGCGAAATATTTGTCGTCGTCAGCGGCAATTTCTACGTTCGTCCAAACAGCACGCGGCGTTCCCGCGTTACTATTTCGCGCGTGTGGATTTATCGCGAAATTTACGATGTAACGGAGCGCAATTTCGGCCATCGGCCTCGGGCTCCGCTCGTCCTCGTTGAATTAAACTCCAAAGTGTGGGACGCGAAAGTGTCAAAAAACAACAAGAAAAAAGAGGCAGGAAAACATGTTAAATTACTTTGCATCGGGACGACCTCGCCGCTAGAGAACCTGTCCTGTTTCGCAGTCTAGTCAGGAAGTGAGCTCGCTTTCGCGAGTCATCGGTCACCGCTGTGTTTACCCGAGATGATCGAAGGTCGGATCAGGGAAAAAACGTATAATACTAAGGAAACCACGGGGGTGGCGGGGGTGGTACAGGAAAGGGAGAAGTTGGAGTAGCCGAGGGGGCTGGAGGAACGAGCAGTATCGGACGATAGCGAGTCGTAGGGTGGTCGGGGAGGGCGGGGGCGCGGCTGCGTCTGAGCTGCTCGCGATCTATGGCTCTCCTTTCTAACCCCCACCTTTTCATCCCTCCCTCGCGGCCAGTCTCCAGCTAGAGCTGGAAGGAATTTTTTGCCGGTGGTCCGCTTGTATCAAATTACGATAAATATTGCGGTGCCGACGTGCATTCCCGTCGCCACCCCCGCGGCCAGCCCGATTTAGCGTCACGGGGGGAAAGAAAATCAACGCGCTCGGAAGGCGTTTCTGTACAAAATGGACGACCGATGCTACGCGTCGAGCACCATCGGGGGGTTGTTAGCCCCCTTGTCTTCTACAGAGTCAAGGGTTCGGCCTGTTTTCGGGGGAGCCAAAGGGGTGCAGTTGACCCGCGACCCCTGATCGAAAGGCGGGATCGCGCGGTGGTTCGCGATTCGAAACGGTGTCTTTCGCTGGCTCGAAAGGCAGCACGCAAATGTCGGCTGATTTATGCTCGTATTAAAGAACAATACCGGTCGCGGTCGGACGTTCCGCGATTACGTGGCGCGTTCGTGACGCCGTGAATCGCGAGAGAATCGTTTCCCGATACTCCGTGAAGCGTGTCCGTAACAATGCCGCGCGGTGAGGGAGATTTAATAAACCCTCTGGCCGAAAATGAAAACGAACGCGGGCGTAACCGGCCTCTGGGTATCGGTGCGCTCGAAGAATAGTTCGGGAGAGAATAATGGGGGCACTCTGCGCGATGGCGAGGTATAGCGGCGCGGGAGGGGGTGAGGGGGAGGAGACGAAGGGTCAAGGGAAGAAGGAATCCTGCGTGCGAAAGACTCTGGATGATTCTCTGGAAAGAAGCGTGACGAGGGTATGTGGAAGCGAGTATTATGTATAACCGGGAGGAAAGTAAATATGTGAGAGGCGGATGGTGTATACATAGGCACGTATCCACCCTATCCCGTTGCGTGCGAAGGATAGAAAACACGCGGAGCGGAGAGGGTCGAGAGGGTAGTGGGCGGCGGATCGAGGGATGGTGGTAGTGAACGAGTCGGAGCGAGAGGCAGGGATGAAGAGAATGGTAGCGAGAGAGCGAGAGTGACCGAGTCGATGGGGTGGGGGTTGGCGGTGGGACGAAGAAAGAGAAGGGTAGAGAAAGAGAGGCGAGCGCGGGGCAGGTAGTGGGGGCTGACAGAGATGAATTCGTTTCATTTCACGCTGGGAAGCTCTCGCGTTCCCCGCGTCCGATGATTTACTGGGCTACAATGTGGTAACCCATGATTTATCGCTACCAACACGCCGCCTCGCCACTACGCCATACCTGGTGTACCATGGCTACGTATGCGTCGGGCCCGTGTGTCCAGAGAACTTTATACTCTTTCTCTGTTTTTCGCCCCGGCGTCCCTGATCTTCTTTGCCTTTCGCCTTCCCCTCTCGCTATCTCTCGCCGTGCCCGACCGTGTCTTCTGCCGCGAGTGGGAGGAGAGAAAGGGGGTTGAAGACTCTCCACGGCCAGAGTCATGGAATATATGTGTACATATATATGTACTATCCGCTTATGTATCGCACGGCGAACGACGATGACGTCGTCGTCGTCGTCGGCTGCGCCGGCACCTCGCGAAGCCCACGATTCCACGGGTCGCCACCTTTATTTATGCGCAAGAAATTCTCTTGAGCGGTCGCTCTCGCCGCCTGTGCACCGGCCGATCCGTCATTTTCAATGCGTGCTTATCTGTGAATTAACTATCGAAGTCACTCCTGGTGCCGTGGGCCCGGGGTTCGCCGATAAATTGCCAAGAACCGGCCGAGCTAATCATTAACTCGGCATTTTCGAATTGATCTATCGGTCGCGCCGCGCTATTATTCCGTGCCGCTCGGTGACGCTCGGGAACGGCCACCCGTGCAAACGAAATTGTCCCTGTTGTTTTGCCTCCGCTCCGCTTGTTTTCCCGCGAACCGGTCTCGATCGACGCGTCCAGCGGATCGCTTCCGGCAGACGCCTAACGATCGAGCCGCCGCGTCTAGCCCCACGCCTCAGAACGTGAAAGGTGCTTCCTGGAACTCGAGGGCCTCGACAGAGCCCCGTTTGCTCCTTCTTTCCACGCTGGAAGCTCCCCGCGAGCCAGACTGCCGCGTAAAAGTAAAGCGGCCGTGACCAGCTTCGGGGAGATTAACAGTCGCGAGGCAGAGTGCATATTAACGTCTGGCCGCGGTCGCATCCGCGGCTGGACCGCGGAGACTCTCGGCCCTCGGCGTCAAATCGCTCGGTGAACCGTAACGCGGCCGTATATCGCGACCATCATGGTCGGAATGGACCTGGTCAACGAGAATATGTAACTATAACTGCGCCCACTGTGCGCGGCAAAATGCGGCAAAAGTTGCTGGACCCCTGCCGGCTATTATCAAGTGCTTACGAGACCTGCTCAACTGTGTCGCTTCGAAACTCGGACAATTCGGTTCTGTGCACTGTGTTCTCGATGTAAGCTCGCTGATGACTGTATAAGGTCAGGTGTCTGAATTGGAAACGATAGTGGAGGCATGAAATACTGAAGCAAGATGTGTATAGCAATGAGTTTATACAGAGAACCAAGTTTCATTTAGTTTAGCTTAATTTTAGTGTAACCCTACACTGTACTATCACTTTAAGAAGCATTTGCTGATCGTATCTCGCCTTTTGAGCAATTGTGTACTTAATAAATAGGTATTCAATCTCGTTACACATAAATCACTAATCTAAAAATGTGTAGAAATGAATCATAGGTACTTCTTCCCCAGAAAAGAAAAGGGTTATTTCATACATAAAGCCAAGATTCTTCCGCCCAAGAGTTTCTCAGAAGGCCATACAAGCAAAAGGTAGTTCTCAGCCATATCGGCGAGGGATGGCCGCCTTAGACCTCGTCCGATGTCCAGCCGCTGTCCAGCCGCTGTCCGCGTTATTTACGCGTGTTGTGGCCGCGCAAGAATAAGAGTAACTTGGCGAATACTTGGGTAGACGGAACGCGCGCTGGACTTTCCGCGCCGTGGAGAATCCGTAGTTTCGGTACGTAGTTATAAGTGTAGGTAATTGCAAACGGTCGTAAGTTGGGCGGAAGGTGGAACGATACCTTGTAAGGTATCCCTGGATCGTTGGAAACTCGAAAGCAAGTCTTAGCTACCGCGAGACCGAGCAACCGCGCTAAAGTTCGCTGCACCCTCTCAAAAGTGGCGAGGCAAACTCTCGGAGGGTCCTTCGGCCAGATTCATTAGGGATCTCGCTGATCCTGACGGTGTTCGGAGCACCCGCAGCCGCCTTGCCGCGAAATTTATCTCGACCGCGTAAACTTTGCCCGGCCGCTGTAAACAGCGGGCAAACCTTCTGACGCAGTCTGGACTTCACCGAACGATACCCGAGTCCCCGTCTCCTTCACAAAAATGCTCTGCCCTCGTGGAGACGTGATTCACGGTCAAACTTTTGCGGCCCCCTTCTTCTTTATCTAATATCGAAATTCGTCGAAGGGAAGTTCCGCGGGACGGAGAAGTTCTATTTATCAGGACGATAAATCAGCTCGCGCGCCACGGATTACGGCCAGCTCCGCTCGCGTCGTCAAACTTTCCCGTTCGAAGGCGAAATGTTAATCCGCGTTAAACAGAAAAGCCAGCCGGGGCTAGGAGGCACGATTTATCCTTCTGACCGAGGGTCTCGAGAAACTGAAACGTACACCACCACAAATCTTGACTTTCTTCCCGGCGTCATTCGATATTTCTAGCGCGATCCAGCCACCAGAAGCGCGAAAATTTCACGGGCTTGTTGCGCCCGCAGCTACACCGCCAGCGACGATGGGAGTCGGTGCATTTTTGCCCGCGGTTTAATTAATCGGCGCGCGTGCATTCCGCGCGGCGATATCTCAAACGCGGAAGCGTTACATTCGCTTGCGTAACTGCGTAACGCGATATATTTCACCGAATAACGAGCCACGGCGAGCGGACGGGGCGGCGTGCTTCAGCGCGTGCACGCTCAGCCGGTTATGATTTGCGGGACCGCGCAACTTCTAGGCATCCGTCACATTTAGCGGTCGTGAAACGAGAGTCGAGTTGTAAAACACACTGGGCAAATGAGAATATACGTGGCGGAAGAAGCGTCCCGGGATCCTCGGTCCCGTTGCCGGAGTGTCGCGCGGAGGGTAAGTCGCAGCGCGTGGGGTGGCTCGATACACGCGTGCTGCACCCCCGCGACTGGGGGTTTTATTGCGCCGTTAAGGTAACTCGACGATTTTCTAAACTCGCGTGATTGTCTTGTCGCTGCGGGACGGCTATTAAATGACGTGGAAAATAAATATGCTGCGTCTCGTGTTTTGCACCCTACGAACTGCCATACGTGATCCAGAAATTCGGGCTAAGTCGAGTATTTTATCGTTTTCGCTTTCTCGTATTTTCAAATATTCAAATATTCAAATATTTAAATTTTCAAAGACCTTTCGTAATGTATAAAATTAGTACATACCAACATGAAAATAACTTCCGTTTTCCTGTCGCCTACTAATCCAAAACGAGTCATCTATGTATGAGCAGCCAGTGCCACGAACGAACCTAGGAGGCAGACAAAGTCGATTAAATGTAAAAGAAGGAGCACAGGCGTATCCATTATTCAATATAATAACTCACCTGTGTCCCCTCATTCTTAACCGTTCCAAAGAAGAATGGCGTTTACGCCTCGCAGCTCCACTTCTTTACGTAACAACCCCTGACAAATATGCCAGGCTGAAGGGGATCCTAAGCCTTCGTTGGCGTTCCACAGGATTAGCTTGATTGCTTGTACAGGCTTCGGCAGAAAGGGGAATAATTGTTGTCGCATTTTCTTTACGGACTGTTTAACGCAGCAAGACATCAGGGGAAGTCCGATTCAAGACGTTCACTGTTTACCGAATTAGTTGAAGATTTACGCGGCAGAGCCACTTAGACGGTGTCCTGAATGAGCCTCCGACTAGAGAAACTACGTCGTGCACGACAGAACGATGATATCACGGTGAAAGCAGCGACGCCTGTGGATAAAGACAGATAGATAAGATCCCAGGGTGCCAAGCGAACAAATTAACCGTACTCTCGTGAGAAATTGTACACGATCGAGTCACGATCTACTCGAATCACTATTTGTATCGAAATTATCTTCTAACATTGAGCAACATCGACTTCCTTATTTTATTGCGAACATTATTCATTTATTATTAGTAAAAGCCTAAGCTAATCCAGGTTTTAAATATTCTTTCGACCACCACTAGTAAATACTACTACAAGTCTATCACAGGATCGCGTATCATTTAAGAAGTACAAAAGATTGCAGACCGTATCTTCTCCATCTCGCTTTGTCGCACGATTCTTCTTCCAGCGACGTGTTCCTAGCAGAGAGGGTTGAAGGGGGAACCAGAGGGAAGATTGCCCGCGACCACGCTTTTCACCGTCGTGCCCCACAGCTGTAAGTCTGAAGAGGGCACAGAGGTGGAAAGGGGTGCTGGCGTGGGGAGGCAGCTGAATGACGGGATTCATGCCCTGGCCGTGGATTCACGGACGCCTTGAATGGAGCTGGCGGAAAGGCTTCGGAAATTAAACGTCCTGTAGATGGTCTTTTTTCGCGTGCAGTAATGTACGATCTCTCCTACCCCTTCACTCCTCCCTCTGCTTCGCTACCATTTCCCTCTTTCTCAGCGGAGGAAGAGAAGGGACCTGCCACGGCGACCAGGACAATTTCGCCGCGATAAGGAAGTAGATCGAGGCGGGAGATACGCCGCATCCTCTCTACACACACACACACACACACACACGCCTACACCTAGACGCAAGGTGAACGTGCACGAGCCGCATTTGCCAGCGAAAACACGCATCCATAAGCGTTTGGGGTTGTTGCGAGTGCCAACGCAAAGCACCGACAAAGCAAACGTATTTCTTGTGAGATCAGAAACTTCCGGGGACAGTGACGCGTAGCTTCGGAATCTTGAGATGCCACAATCACGCTATTAACCCTTTGCACTCGCAATTCTTTTTTAATTTTCTTTTCTCTACTATTTTAAGTCAATTTAATAATATTAGATGTGACTAGACGTAAAAATACCTGTGAAGAAAACTGATGTCAAGTCCAATTCGATGTAGGAGTGCAATGGGTTAATATACATTAGAAGGGATGACAAGTGGGTCAATGGAAACCCTTCTCACAGCAACTTCTGAAGTTTCCAAAGTCACGTCCATATCTCACTCAACTATTACCCACAGAATTCGTGCTTGAAATCACGAGTGTTGTGACTTCGATAATACCAGCGATCAACATTCGACGAGCACGTTGACGAACGATCGATCGCGAATGAAAATCTACGAGGATACAGGCCTCGGTACCGCATAAACGTGACATTGACTTTCACGCGGTGACACTGAGGCGCATCTCTCTCTCGGGCGTCGCGGAAGCGCGCACGATTCATTCGAAAGGAAAACGCGACGAGGTGTTTCCGCGATGCTGCCGGAAGTATTATTTCGTTGTAGGTCGTTTGCAGTCCTGGGCGACAGTAATCGAGCTTCCGGGGAGGAAAGTTCAGCTGCGCGACTTGGCGTTCCTCTTCGATGCCGCACATTTCCATTGCTCACTGATCAATATTCCTAGTTCTCTTCTGCATTATTACTTCGAGAAACGTATGGTAATTAATCACTGATGAGATTTGGATGTTACTAGTTGGACACGAGTTAACAATTCTTGAAGATCTCTCGACACACAAAACAGAACTGCAAGAAAAGCTATCTAAATCGGGGTTATCTGTTGCCAGGAGTGAATTTGGGAACAGAGAAGGGCAGGTAAAGGGATTAACTGTCGTAGTGAAACCGACACATCTTAATTTCCTGTCAAAATATTGACAGCCGAGTAACCATTAGCATTACGAACGACTCGCAGTGGGTCAGTACCGGTTGGCTGGCTTTGCCCGCCTGTTTAGTTATTGTTTCCGCCATAGATTATAGGGATGGGGTCTTTATTGCCCTATGGCGGTAATATAGGTATACCGACTCACCGATACACTCCTACGAGCTTACGTATACATTCGCGTGTAGGCTTGTGCAAGCTCGCACCTGTTGGCGCCTGCGATTATGGCCGCAATAACATTCCGTCAAACTGTGAACACGTACCTAGACCTTCTAACCCGACCTAAGCCATCGCTGGAAACATTCCGGAAGTCACGTGGCTGTCTTGCTCAAATTTTTCTACCATCTATCATATTCTGTTCTCTATTATTCAGTAGATATATTAGCAACTAGAGTTACCATGTGCCTACTTATCAATTAACGAAATAGAAAATCAGCGACATGACACTTGTTTAGAATTTAATTTTGATCCCCCTAATTGAGATTCTACTATTGTTATAGTGAAATGTTGTGAAAATATTTGACAATTAGGTACTGAAATTTATAGCGATAAAAAGAGTAAGTGTTTATCACTTGGAGATAAAACTCTATCAATAATCAACACTCAAAATCAATTGAAAGTGAATGGATGTGTTGCTGTTCCATGGCTTCGATGTGAATGCATTGCTCACTGCGTCGTGGCCAATGACAAACTACTTATAATACCTTATTTTAGATGTAAATAAACTTTTGACGGAGGCAGGGTAGAGCAGGTGCTCGGGCAGAAATTGTGACGCGGCGGGGAGAGAGCAATAGTCCTGCGTAATTCGGTAGGGACTAATAAAAGGCTCCGTAATATATCTTCGCCGCGAACTTTTTTACTCGCGCGCCCGTTTATATTTATTTCGCGTGTTCGCGTGTTTTTGCGGACTTTTTCGGGGCTAATATTGTCCGGCAAAACAAATACGTGAAACGGAAAAGGAGACCGGGCACCGATTCATTGATTTTACGTCGCGACATTATTTATCGTCCAATATATCGGGCTTGTCGATACCATTCGTTGCGTCATGCGCCATAATAACGGTATCTTCTTCAAAATTGTTCATCGACGACGGGGAGGGCCGCAGGAGCAGGATCAGAAGCCGATCTGAATTCTCCAGCGACGCTGACGAACGAACGTCGAGTGATATACATAGGTACCACTGTGAACGCTTGGTCTAGCGCGCTCCCCAACGCTATCAACCGAGGGTGTGTATCTCTGCCTCTAAATTCGACTGCGAGTAGGTTGAGGCTCGGTTTAAATTTGCCAGAAGTGGAATTGGCCGCGCGTCGAAACACAATTTCGCGGCTAGTTCATCCTTCGTCGACGAATTCGAGTTAAAGCGACGATGTACGGATCGACGTTTTGAGTTATCTACTGGCTGTCGAATCGACTCTCTATTGCCATGCTTCTACACGACAGAAACACACCCTACTGAGAAATTACGTACAAGATCGCCTCGATATTACGGTCCATTATGAAAAAAAAAAAAAAAAGAATTAAGATTGACGAATTTGAGAACAGCTTGGAGCTTGCGCTGTGACTTCCAAAGTATGATGAATCGCAGGGGAACCCGTTAACTTCTCGATTAACAAATCTCCATTTATCTCTCGATGCTCGCGAGAGATTGGCGCAATTAAAAGAGTCCAGGGAAAGAGCAAAACGAGAGGGGAAAAAAGGAGGACACGGGGAGCAGGTCCAGCGACGCGAGCGACTGCGTGAAAACAGGAAAGCCGAATGAGATAAGAGAGTAATTAAATTCGCATACTCCTTGCGCGTCGATAATTCGCCCAGCGGCAGAGTCTCCAGTAGCGACGAGATCGAGCGAGAAGGACAAGGAGAAGAGGGGCAGAGGGTGCGCAGCCACCACGTGGTTGCACAGAGAATCGAGCATGTGTGCGGAGGAGCGGCCACAAATCACCATTACTCGATGTGTATCGCGACGCTATATAATTATACCTATAACGCCAAGCACCAGGTAATGGCTCAATCCTGCATGTGCATGCGATGATAACCAGGCCTGAAGGTGGGCCACTAGGTGGGGTCTTGTCTGCCCGCGAGATTCAAACCGCTCGCGCTCCATTGGCCCGTTCGCTAGTCACGTGCTCCGTTACGTCACCGTGGCCATCCTCGTGAGCGGTTCGAGCCTGCCGCCGACGCGAGAGAGAGTGAAACAGAGGACAGAGAGCAGCAGCAGTGCGCAGGGGAGGGAGCCAAGACAGAGACGTCGAACCTATCGGTGAAGGGAACGAGAGCGCGCGATGGTTCGAAGAAGGAAGCCGCGAGCGTGTGTTCTCTCGTAAATAAGGATAGACCAAAAACGACGAGGACGAGACGGATAGTCTAAGGGAAGCGGAACGAGGCTAGAGAAGCTTGAGCGAGGGAGAAGGCGACGGGGATCGCCTGAGAGAGAGACAACAGGCCTACACTCCACAGCGTGCCCCCTCCCGCCATTAACAACGCCCTTGCATATAAATCCCCGTCTCGTCCGTGCGCGGTCGGGCATGTGTATGCGCGGGATCGTTCGTCTCCGTCTTGATCGCGGCCACCCCCAGATCGCGCTCTCCGTCCGCGCTCACTTTTCTCTCTGTCGCTAATTCTCTCTCGCTCCCCCTTGGTCCGGATTCCCCGCCTTTGCACTGGCCGCAGGACTGGCGGGACGAGGCGGAACGAGGCGGCGGCGAGAGGAGAGCTCGAGGGGCCGTGGTAGCGACGAGGACAGGGGACGACGAAGAGAGAAGAAACGTGGCCGAGAGAATGCTCGCCGAGTGGGAAAGAGAGGACGCGTGTCGGGGCGAGAGAGAGAGGCCGAGAAGGTCTAGGTAGCCAGAGAGAGAACGGAGAGCGAAGGAGCGAGGCAGAGGCGTTGAGAGAGAGAGAGAACGGAGGCAGCGCCGCGTGGCGGTACGAGGTGGGGACTATCGGGCCGTAAACCATCCGCGGTGAACATTTAACTCACGTATTGCCATCCGACAAGTTTGCTTTGGCCCGCGAGAGAGCGTCACCCGAGCGAGCGAGCGAGCGAGCGTCCAAGCCTTCCGCGAAACACGCGCGAGGAGGTGGATCAGAGCCTTCGACTTCACGCGGCTCTAATCCGCGTTCCACCGACACACAATCCGTCGGGTCCCTCGCGGAGAACTCTAGTATCGTGGTCACCACGAGCCGACTCTGATTCCTCGCGACGTGCGAGACACGCGCGCGTATCGGCCCGAGGAAGTCGTCCCTCCCTCGATAACTGTCCCTCGACGCTGCCACCGATCGTCTCGGCGCACCACTTCTGCGACCTTGCGGACCAGTCAATCACGGGGACTTCCGGATGCAACCGATCCCGTCCTGAACAGCCGCTATCATGAGCTACAAGAAACGACCGCGGACCGTCCTTCCGCAAACTGCGCTCTGCTTTCGTTGAGCCCCGAAAGGCCGCCTAGGTAAGTCCTCCTTCACTTTTACTCCTCTCGGCGAGTCTGTCTGCTCCGACTCGAGCAGCCATTTGTCAGTGACGTCACAAAAAATTCTCTCCCGCCAAAACGGCCCCCAGTGCACATGCTCCGATGATTGAATGCCTCGGGAATGAGACGATTACTGCCGCCGAATGATTGTAGCTTGTCGATTTCGATGTAGAATCGTGAGACACGGGCTCGTTCTCAGGACTCGGCTCGCGCGACTCCCGGCGAACAAACGCGTGCACGTGGTTCGCGTGAACGTACGCCATGAAGTGGCTCTCTCGGCCGATCCCTGATAAACGTAACGATATATTTCTTTTTCCCGCCGCGCGTACGCTTGCACGTAGCGGTATAGATATCAATTACGGTATTAATCTCGGCCAGGGAGCGTGCATCAATTTTCCTTGTATCTCGTTCTGTCAAACGGGTGTTTTACGGCCGGCGTTAATGAAGAACTATAACCGGCCCGGACGTGATACGCTTGTTACGCATCGAGCACCGCATAATAACATCCTACGATAAATGTACTAGGCGTCTATCTGACGAGGAATCGGCGAACACTAGGACTCGTGCCAAATGGTAAATAATCGTCGAGTCGAACCTAATAGAGTGTCGCTTCTCTTGGCTGATTTAACAGCTTGTTCTGCACTAATCTCGTCCCTCGGCTCTTCTGAGGTCTCTACGAAGACATCCTGCGTACCCTTGATGCACCGTTACAAGCGATAATTGACACCTCGTGATTATCCAAGTAACCCTTGAATTGAGAGGGTGATGAGTCCCCAGGTGTTCTTATTTGCTTTGGTTTTAATATATCGACTGGTTCTGTTCGACCGTATGTAGCGGACTGGCTTCGATTTTCTCGGGAAAATGGGGAAACCTGGTCGAAAATAAAGTGAGTTCGTATCGCGAGGACCAGGAATAAAATAGGTGTTGTGTACCGTACCGACGCCTGACAGGGATCATAAATAAGGATCCGACGGTCGGTGCGGCTGCAGCTAGTGATAAGCGTTCCTTCGTCTCCCTCTCTCGAGTCCAACCCCCCTTTGGACTTTCTTCTTCGTCCTCTTCCTCGAACACTGTGAAACCCCCTTCACGTTTATACAGCATCCCTTATGTTTCAAGCGAAGTATACTCGATGGTTCTTTGTTCTTCGCTAGAAACTTGTTCGTGATCTTCACCTAGAAATTTCCCAGGGCGAAAACTTTTCGCTAGTCCACTAATATCGTGTCCAATAAATTTCTGTCACCTCGGATCCTCCGAGCACGCTTTCAAGAGCTGTCCATTGGAAAGCACTTAAGAAAATCTCGGAGCCACAGTTCCAGCGCACGAAGAGCGTAACTTCGCCGCCACTTACGACTGGATTAAACTACAGTTTCGAATTAATTCGCCAACCCCGTTAAAATATATGCCGCCCCGTTGGAGCCACGCGAGATGATTGCACCGCTCCCAGTCCCCTAACAGACGGGCGTAATTAGTTTGTCAAAGTGACAACGCGATACTTTTTTGTCCTCCCCTAGACGAAGCCGTGTCCCAGCGGTACAATTCGGCGGCCCTCCCGCGAAATGCGTTTCCAGAGTAGCTGGTACACATCGTTCTCCGTTTCATCCCTCGCCCGTCCAACTCTGGGATTAAGCGCGTATGTAATTTCGTTGTCCCGAGTATTTCGCGCTGCTGTGCGCCGTCGTAGACGAGTCGTGCGATAAATCCAGGACGACGTCGTTTGCAGAAGCGTAAGACGGTAAGCTGGTCGATCCGGGGGCTGTATCGGCGCGAATATCGTATCGGGCGTAACGGGGGTTAGGAACACACGAGGTGCCTGAACGTTTCCCAACTGTGTAACGTATAGGTGGAGTCGAGTTCCTTCATCCCCTACGGGCAGCACGAAGCGACCATTTCTCATATCAGTTTAGCCGACACTTTCGAGAACTTGCTCGGAGAGCCCGGGGCGTCGCGACGTCACCCGATGCCTCTTGCCCTCCCGTCCTTCCGCCCCGAAGCTTCCTCCAACCCTGTCCCGACTCTTCTGCAACACCTTACCGAGCCAGCGGAGCTTTCCTCCCCTTTCTCAGCTGCCCTCCCCTTGTCCCTGTCCCGCGGTTCAAGTTCCATTCGCGTTCAAGATCGTCCCTGCTTGCCTGGAACGCACACACAGCCACACGCACGTGCTCGTCTTCCTTTCTTTCCCTCCGCCCCTGTCGCAACCCCCTAGAACGGACTGAGTGCCCGCGGCCGTGAGATAAGTGATGCCCAAAACTTAACAAACCGAGCCTCGAGATGATGAAGGGCCTCGCGATCTCTTGGATCAACTCTGGCCGAGAGATTGCGCGTGGACGCTTTATCGGAGCTCATCGCTATCTGAGATTGGAACATCACGAGTTTCTGAGGGTAAGTTTTGAGATGGTTCTGAGGTGTCGATTTAAGAAAAAAATTCTGGGTATTCCCCTCTACTTTATGGCGATCCTACTTGTTCGTGGTGTTTCATTTTTCTCTTGGTAGTGAAATAAACTGAGCAATGTATTTTTTATGTGAACTTAAATTATGGGGTACAGTACCAATATCTACTGTAACCTCCAACGACTTAATTTTTCGTGGAAGTCTATGTCACCCACGGTAACTTTGGATCATGAATAAATGTTAAAAAAAATTGTGCTGCTAAAAAGCTCGAAATCACCCAAACGTGTTCGGTTGCCGTTCATCAGAACCCTTGTTGATTCGAGTCGAGTAGTATCGCTCGTAGAAGACTTTTTAAGCACAATCATCTCCATGCTGCCGCACAGTCGGTTTTTCTACGCCCTCGTTCGCGACGTATCTTCCTAAATTTCCGCGAATTTAATACCGTGGCCGGGCGATATATATCGCTGAACGTGAATCAAGTGTTTTCGCAGGTGTTATACGTTATTCAATAAAAAGTAACGGTTTCAAGACACAGTTAAGCCTGACAAATGGCCACCTAGATAGTATTTTTAAATGGGTGGGGCGTACCGAGCGCATTGCTCGCATAAATTCGTCCAATCTTCCACAGTCAGCCGCGGGGAATCCGCGTATTCCTATTGAATTCAATAACTCAAACACGTATACCCTATATCACTTGCCGCACACCGAATGACGCGCCGTGCACGTGCTCTTAATTATCGGTCCGAGCGATGATCCTTTCGTTCGTGACTCGTAATTTTAACATTTGCCCAGTTCCATTTGGCGTTTCTGTAAATTGCACTCTCCTTCAAAAACCAATTTGCTGGGGAAAAAAAATGGGACGAAAAAAAGACCTCCACCCCTTCCAATCTACAATTTCACATGCAGTGGGAAATTTTCTCTTCTGGAACCTGATAAACTTCTCCATGTATTACAATTTCACTTCGTTTTGTTGAATAACAAATTCTACTGCCTGAACAGACAACTAAAAGACATCACATTTCACTCGTTCCAGAAACCACAAATCCTTCTATTTGTCTTATTGTCGACTCGCAGAAGAGTTGGAATGGTCTCAAAAATTCTTCAGCTTCCTCAGCAGAGGATAATTCACCGTGAAAGAGTACATAATTGACGCGATTCTAAAAGACAATCCGCGCGAAGCGAGTGGATTGGCCGCGATGGCTGCCGTCGGATCGCTCCACGTGCAGTTCACGTCGCTGGCAATGGCCTAGCAGAATGCGACTCTGTCTCTGAGTTACACGGAATTGTTGCACAGAAGCTTGTACTGCGATCTACCGTGGCGGACACGATATTTCACATTTATTAGAGGCCCGCTAAATATACAGTTTTAAGCATTTTGTACATGGCTCTCGATAAATGTAACCGCGGCTACTTCGTCGACAAGCAGCCTGTCCCCCCGCGGAGCCTCTTTAGCCGGTTGATATAATTTCGCGCAAGAAATATGCTCATCGGTCTCCGCCAGCCTGTTACATAAAGTAAGTAAATTAATGATCTGGTGGTTAAACTGCGAATGCATCACACGCGGCGAGTAGGTATTTCGAATTAATGGCCCACTATTAATTTTCGAAGCAGTTTTCAACTCCTCGGCCGAACCGGTACTCCTACGATATTTTTCCGCTAGAGGCCAGGGCAAATTGTTGCTGATCCTGGCCGCAAATTAATTCGTTCGATCGGCTCCTCCATTACGGGCCAGCCGAAATCGCTGAAATATTGCGCGTCTCCGCTTCCGTTCCCGCGGAATCTCGCCTAGCCCGCCGCAATTAGGCGGAAATTATTCCTTCCGATCGCGACGCTCCGAGTATTCTTCAAACTCTCGCAAAAAACCCAGTATCGTCTAGCTCGTAATAATTTACAATCCGCTGCAACCAAAAACGCATCCTCCCGCTGCTGTTCGCAATTTCGCCCGCTCATACGGCGACTCGCTGGAATAAATCCCGAATTAGAGGGTATAAATCCGAGCAGCCGCGGTTCGAAAACTGCGTCGGTGGATTTAGCGTAAACAGGGGTACGTTGCGCAACGCGATTTTTTATGGTTACACATTCCAGGGGCAGCAACGTTTTGTTCCAGAATCGCTGCTCTCCACGGATCAACCTAAAGCCGTGTCGACCTTAACCATAGCAAAAAATATTTAAATCTGCTCGTCTGAAAGTACAATGGAGTCCTTTGTGGCGGCGGAAGAGGCACGCGGCGAGGGGGGTTGGGGCGCAAGGGCACAAGGCGACTCGGGGGTGCGAAAATGTTTTCGGAGCAAGGTCAGCGCAATTGCGTCACCTGTGCGCCTCATTCTCTACCTGGGAAGCTGTCGAGGCGACCTGAGGGCCGTTCCCATAAATTCAGTCGGTCATAAAGCGGCAAAAAACCGTCAAAAATGGCTAGAACTAGCCGAGTGACGGGGCTGTAACGGTACAACGGCTCGACCTTTTTGCGGGCGAAGGTCGGTGCTCCGTCGTTTCCAGGAGCGTGCCGTTTGCCTCGATGCCTGCTCGTTCCCAGGACACTGGCGTACCTCCGCGGTCACGATTTTGACGGAAGCACGGATTCCAGCGTGCATCGGAAAAATTCCGCGGGTCGCGATCGCCAGGAGGATCGCGTAGATGGAAAAGCCTCGGCGGCGAATCGTAAATTACGGTTAGGCCATCGAGGAACGGACGACATTTACGCTAAAACGATTAAGTGCGTCTCGCGTCGATGATTTACGGAGAGCGGCGGAAAGAATACCGGACGACATGAGGAGCAAAACGAGAGGGAGAGCAAAGACCGAGAGACAGGGGGCCGACGGGGAACGCGAGAAACGGGGAGAGCCGCGCGGTGTATCGCGGCCCCGTGATCGATTAATGAATTCGACTTGGAGCGGATAAGACACGAAGAAACCACTCTCATTTGTAAGTTGAGTTATGACAACGATCACTCGGCCGTTCGTTAAGCCATTATTTATAAATTCAACGTTAAACGGGCAGGGCTCGGGATATGAAAAGTCCCTCGATCGTCCTTCTGCGGCGGGGGAGGGGTTCGAGTGGACGCAGAAGAACGCCGGGGACGATAATGGACGGGGCAACAACGAAGAACCGGCGATTCCGTTGTTGGGCGTCGTTTGATTTATAAGTTCAACTCCAGACGGACAATATTTTTGTTTTAATGCTCCTTTTGTCCGAAACGTACGTGCCTCGACTGCCGGATGGGCGCGAGGTGGACATAGGTGGCTGATGATGTCACTCCCTTGGCGAAGCGAGAAACGAGAGGAGTACGAGAGAGGGACACCGTACGAGGCACCGGACATCGGGGATACACGGTGCCTAGTTTAAGCTGGGTTGTCGCGATGGCACACAGAGATTACATCGTACACCGCGGAATATACTCAAGGTGTCGCCGGCGATTCTTACCCGCAACACGGAGATTCTTAATAGCCTGGCTCCGCTGTATCACTCGCTTCGCGCTTCTTAGGTATAATTAAAAGAGCAAATGGTTTATGCTTCACGAGTCATAAGGGAGCATTTTTCGCAACGAAATTCCTTTCCCAAAATGATAAATGAATTTTCGAGTGTGAGAAGTCGACGATGTTGTTGGATTTAGAAGAATACCTGTGCAAAAATATGCAAAATATTCCAAGGAAAATACAGTGACTTTTTCGAGAAATTCTTAAATCCACCTGCTCGAATTTTAGAGATATTTTTAATCTAGAGGTGGAAAAAGAAATCGAGGAATCTTTCTCCGCCTCTTTCTGTAGGCCAGTAAAAAGAAGTGTCTCGTCTTTTCTATCAATTGGGGAGAAAAAAAATACTAATGGAACGCAGCAACGATGCACACTCGAAAATATATGTATCGTTGGTCTGGCCGAATCTCATTACGCAGCCATTAATTGATATTACGCCAAGCAGAGCGTGTCCGATTAACCGCTGCCGTTACAAAAATGAATGTGGCCGACGTAGTTTTTCGTGGACGAGGGTCGCGTTCACATTCCAAAATATCAGCTCCCGTTCAGATAGGATCGCGAGCGATTAACGCGCGCAATTAAAACCGCGCATCGTTCGCCACGGACATGCGATAAATTACCGAGATGTAGACAAAACAATTTGTTGGACATTAATAATTAGCGGGTTCGTTAACGGGCTGTGAAGGTGCACCCGCACACAGATCGGCGGCGATTAGAGGCACGGCTGGAGCTTCTCGGTGGCCGTTTTGAAAGTCGAATTGCGTAACGGCACGGTGCGTCCAATTATAAATTATACCATCGATAGCGACCGCCGCCAGGATGAGCGGCGCAAATGGCGTGGTGTGTGGCTCTCGTAGAAATTTTTATCGTAATTCTTCGTTGCGTGAAGTCTGGCTGCGCCCGTTCGCCGCCTATCCACCGTGCAACTGCACTTTGCATACGTCCTGTGCGACTTTCAAGCGATCGCCGCGAGTAGCCTGACGCACACCTGTGCCACGATCCTCGCGAATAATTATGCGATAGTCGGTCCGGGGCACGATGTTTGCAAAACAGTTCGATAAGTATCGTGATACTCCTAGCGGACCATTAATTCGTGGTGACAAGCACCATGCAGGCAGGAAAGACGAGCAACGCCTTTCCGTCGCGGGGAGATCGCGTCTACGACGGCGTCCACGACGGCGTCGACCGACGCGACGATTCGACGATCTCGTTAATTATTACGGCACGCAGACGCGCGCTCCGCCGAACGAGTTATGAATCGCGGAGCAGTCGAGTGGGTATCGACGTTGGGTGCTCCTTCCCCGACAACTGCGAACTCGAGAGCCCGTTTAGACTGTTTATCATCTAACAGTCTAGCGTTTCTTCCTCGTTAAGCGTTCGTTCCAGTTTTCCGCGAGGCGTATTAATTTATTCATAAACAGGAAATTATCCTGGAACACGATCTCTGATCTTCTCCCGTCGGTACTTCCGTAATAAACGATTAATAGCAGCCTTCGAGCGACCACTTCACATTCGACGTTCATTGAGTCATAAAACCCGATAATGATCGTTAAACCGCACGATCTTGTACAGGCTCGCTCGCTCGGGGTCTCGAGGCAAGGATCATTTTTCTCCATTAGGAACGGGTAAATTATGCGGACCCGCGAAAGAAAAAACGGGCCGAAGAAGTGACGGAATGAACTTATAAGAAGTAAAGCAGCGTTTACGCCTTCGGGTTTTGTAGCGGCGTGCACGGTGGCGCGCGCACCGGAACGTTCCCTATGCGCTTGGCAGGTGTTGCTGTTTATGGGAATCCCCTGGAACAGCTTATCCGATGAGGGAGCCTCCGATAAGGAGGATAGCGGCTGGCATTCGCTTAACCTGGTTCTGATTATGGTATTCCCATTTCGTATATTATATTCTGCATACACAGTGTCTCGTAATAGACTGCTATCGGAATGCAAACCTTCTACTGGTTGCTAATAGACCGATAACGCGAAAGAAATTTTTTGCGACCTGACTAGGTGTATGTTACCTAGTCCCACCTAGTAGCGTATTCACGTCAGATGTGTACAATTTGAAATAATCAACTCCGATTCGCTCTAGAGAAAAATGTTCGATCAGTGCATAATATTCTAAATTCAACAATTTCGATCTTGATTGCTCCTGGAAGCCTTAACGAGTCCCTTGCTTCGCAAGAGTGCTCGCTACTTGCGTGCAGAGGGATGTTTTCCATTGCAACCTTATCGTACATCTAATATGAAAGAGAAGACTAGCTGACACTATCGAATTCCGTTATAATTAGGCATAACAGAATGATTAACAGTCTAGAAGGTAAATTAACTGGAAGCTAAGAACCCAGTGGGTGGAACGGTCGTCTGTAGTGCGTAGCGTAGCAAGTAGCATTCGATTCAGCGTTTCACGAGCACGATCTCTCATTACTGTCGCGAGTGAGTAATTCCGGAGCGCTGTATATAAACACATATGTCCCTTACAATAATTACTCCGCTACTTGGTTACGTAGACCAAGCGCGAGTGACCATGATAAAAGGAGAAACTGGTTCGAGGACCACGCATGCGATAGAGCCGTTAACGATAAATCGAAATGCGCGGAGTGTTCAGAGGCAGAAGACGCCGCGGCACGGTGTACCTACGGGGCTACACCTACACGCGGCAGGCCACTGTGTGCACGCATATCGATATGCTTCGATGGAGGGAGGAGACGTTCTTCCCTCTGCCGCGCGTCACTCGGATTCACGTATCCCCCGTTTCCCTCTGGCGAGCCACCTTAATTAAGCGTTTAAGAGATGAAACTGGTTCTCCTGATGGTCTTCCCTCTCGTTGTTCTTTCGCCGCGCGCGCATATGCTTACGACGCACAGCTGTTGCCCCGAGTTAAGTTGTCCGACTTTTGAGGAGCGCCGATTGTCTTTGAAATTAATTAAACGTTTCCACCGAGCGACGTTTTGCCCTCGTCTAGCCAGCCAACAATGGCCCCTTGAACATCAAGCTTTTCGACCGTTCAATTTCGAGCTCTCAGAGGCGACGCTCGTCCGATCGTCGTCCGTCCTCAGACCGTCAAAGACACCTTTCAACCGTCGTCATTTCTTCTCCCCCCGTTGCACTTGCTCCTAACCGAAAGTGATTTATACGGGGATTATGCGAGACGATCGCTCGCCCGTTTCCTTGGCGACGTCGTCGTCGCGAATATCAAGGGAATGCTGATTATTTCGTCCACGAGGATGCGCGGGACCGCGGTTGGGCAACGTGGAACACGTCGAATCAAAACACGTAACGGCATTCGTGCTTGGATCTACCTCGGCACTTTGTAGCGTTCTCGTCCTTAAGCACGGTTTACCGTAAATCCTACAGATTTTATCGTTCCGCGTGCCCCTCGCTGCGTTGCTCGCGCTGGAATGTCGCTTTGTAACGCAACCGTCGATACGGGACTCTGTTATCCGAGTCTGGGAGACAATCGCAAGATCGCTCTATTTTCTTTCGGCTCGTCTTTCTTCGCGGGCCTCGTCAAGATTCAGGCCATTTTTCTGCGCATCGTTCGTTATCGAAGCCTTGAATTCAAATTGGAAATTGAATATGTAGCATGCCTTTTTTTAAATCCTCCAGCTTGTACCCAGCGCACGTATCTTATGCATTTCTGAAGCGCGTGTATGTCGCAACTTGAGAGAAGATGAAGTGTGATACGAACGGATATTTCTACTTTTCTGACTCTGCAAATTTGCTTCTAAGACTTATCTATAATGTCTATAATACGTGTCATTAGCGTTAAATAGTTTCACATACTTAAGTACTTAAAACGCTCCACTATCGCGTAGCAAATTGCCTGAAACTACATCAAATCACTTAAAGCGTGACCAGGTTTCTCTACAACAGACTACAAAAACAGGCCATCAGAGGTACACTCAATCATCCATGTAATCGGTCCACGCCTCGGCACATTTGAATCTTCGAAAACAAAGGGGAGGGACCGAAAGCCAATGAGCCGATGGTCATGGTACGCCGAATAGCCAGGGCCACGGTGAAATTGATAATAACAGCGTGGAGCGTTACACGATAGGCGAAAAAAGGGGCGAGCTGGTGCTGCAGGTGAACGAAAGGAGTAGGTGGGGATAGGCAGCCGGGTGTAGGTGTAAAGTGAGCGTGATCGCTCGGGGGATGAGCGAGGGGTACCAAGGGGGAGTGGTCACCGGTTGAAGCCTCGTGCTGACCTATTCCTTTCTGTGCCGCCGCAGTGCATTATGGCCGCTCCACAAGGCTCTCAGCCACAGCTCCCTCGATCACCATAGACGGTCTCGGTCGCGTTCGTCTATCCAGTTGCCACTGATGCCCTGTGATCCGGTCTCGCGCGGATATCGGCCGAAATCCAGCGAACGTCTAGCGTTCGGTGGTTCCCGTGGTTCCAGCGGTTCCCTCGGATCGTGGTCCACGGTTGCTGTTTCCTGATGGCGCTGTTGCCCGTGTCTGTGTACGTGTGAGCGGCAGTGTGTCAGCTCGTCGGGACTGCAGAGGGGAACGGCGGAGAGTTCGGCCGGAAAGCAGAGAGGGGACTTGTGTCGTTGCGGCACAATGGGACCACTACTGCAACGTTGTAAGTACCCCGAGAGCTTGCAGACTGATCTCTTTCTCTCTCCTCCAGCGGCGTTTGTAACTCGCGCACCTTCGCTACGATGCGTCGAGCTTTTGCGGCAACGCTCGGTGGCTATTTCTGGGGATTAAGAGCCTCGCTGGACCTCTCCTCTGGTGCAACAGCGTGGCTCACACTCCGAAGGGTCTCGTAGAATCTAAGCGCACGGTAGATGAACGTCGTGAAAACCTGAAGCGTAGGTTAGAGGAAGTGGAAGCTTCTGGGAAGATTACGTCGATCTGGAGTCGTTTGATAATTCTGCTCGGTGGTATTTGGTGAATTATCGCGTTGCAAGCTTCTTTCTTGGCGAGTGGAAAATTATGGAACAGCGACCGCGGTCAGTGAAACACGGTACCGTAACTATGCGATCGCAGCCGGGCTCGCGGCCACTGGAACGCCGTGCGAGCTTAGGAGAATCTAGAGACAGACCAACCGGTTCGCGACTTTGGCGGCCGCCATCTTCCCCTCTCCGTTTGTCTCTTTCGCCTCGCGTGAGAACCTGCTCCCTATATAACCCACCTTTCTACTCTGCGGGCTACTCTGCTCGAGAGTTCCGCTTGCGAAATTTTTGTCCCCCCGCGACGTAACCAGTAGAGAATGGCCCACGAAAATTCTTCCACTTGGCACCCGCGGGATCGGTATCCCGCAGGAGTCGAAGGTCCTGGTGACTATGTCGCTTTCTACCACATTATTTGTTCTTCTTTGCATCCCTGTCTATTTGTGGGATTTGACTATTACCCAGGGAATGAAGCACGCGATAGTGTTGTGTTGGTAAAGCGACGCTCGCCGCGCAAAATGAGTTATTATCCACTTAATTCAATTATACCTGCTGGCGTTTTAAGATGCGTGAGCTTTTTACGCTTCGCGGCCCGTAATAGTACGCGTTCTGTCTACCGCCGTTGTAATTCATTCTGGTTTGTTATTGCATCGGAGTTGCGCGTTCCAAGCGAGGATCTGCTGTTTGCTTATACGCTCGCCTTTAATGCCTCGTTAATTTCGCTTCTGTTCGCGACTTCGGAGGAGAATTCTGATGAGATTTGGAAGACTTGCTGAAAGAAATTCTTATACAAGTAAGATTGTATATACACTTAGGAATTTAAAATGGAGAGATGATTCTAATCTCTCATCAGGTATAATTTGAGAAATCAGAAGCTTAGGTTCTAAAGTAGAGACCGTGAATATTGCTGAGACTGCTCCAGGAACTAAATTCTTGAATTTTCGCAAAAAACACGCGCGCCTGAAATCTGTCTTATCTCCAATCCAAGTACGAATTGACGAAAACCGATCTCAATACCCTTGCGAAAGCAAACACAGAAGAGTACCGCGCTTCGAAGATATCCTCCAGAGTCGAACTCTGTACTCAATGGTTTGGCACTGAAGAGGAACCTGTTCATCCTTAAAAGAAGACAAAGTGCCCATCGAATACCGTTTTCGATACCCGGATTATCTGTTGCCCTTGATACGTGGCCAGAACACGAAGAGCAATTCGAGGATGCGCAAGAAGTTCGCGAACCTCTTTACGCGGGGAATTCCAGCGTGAGCCACGCGTAGTCGAAGGTAATTAAAGGTGCGTTACGCGTGCGAAACACGTGCCTTCGTGTGCGTCGTCCGTCTCCATGCGAACGATAGCATTCCACGCACGAGGGAGAAAACGTCCCGCGGACTCGATGTGCTATTTCCTTCGACGAACAGACGCCAATAAAATGGATAGTTCGATAGCTGAACATTGGGTACGATGAAGAACGCCGTCTGAGATCATCGAGAGTCGTCATGCCCGAGTCAGCTGACCAAGCCCTGAAACTCACCCTTGAATAAGGAACTGTTCTGGAAGGCACATTTCTTGGGAGTCCTTGAACATCAAGAAGACTTGAGATTCCCCAAGTTATTTCATTTAGCGATACTCATAGCAGTCTTGCTGCGACTTTCTCGCTTCGATTACCACCAATTAAGAGTCATGAAGTCGAGAAGCGAAGTTTAAGCGCATCAGTACAATCTTCGCTTATTTCTTCCTAACGCTGAGAGTGTTACGAAGAGCTGTTCCTCGGATGCTCCCTCGTTGCCCGCTGCATTTGATCTTCTCCTCGTGATTTAACGCGGTCGCGGAATATCCGGGACGCGACACGCAGGCGACGGTTAAATTCTCGAGTATCGGTTATCCGCGATGGCAGGATCCGCGCAAGCTGTAATCTGCCGACACATTGGCCTATCGTGGCCGCTCCATAGCCAATCGGGACACGGGGGATCATGAGAATCCAGTCGGGCATAAATCAGAATGGATGACGAAAGTCTCGCTGGTTGTTCCAGCTAAAGGGATTTTCTAGGTCGCGCAAGCGAGCGAGCACGAGAGAGTGGAACGGCAGTCGTGGTGACTAGCCTCGTCGTCGCGTATTATTCGCCGTAGGTTTTCCTCCAGGAAAAAGAGTCGAGCGAGAAAGTTCGTATCGCTGGCGCCGATTAAAATCCCATCAACTAGTGTCGCGCGTGCCGCGTTTACGCGCAGATTATAAGCTAGTTGAGGCAACCTAGCCAGCTTAGTGATTCATGACACGTTTAATTTGCGCAGCGTATCTCCTGATCGCGCCTTGGCAAAGACAGAGGAGCGACTGGTCGAGCTTACTCGTCGATCGAGGGGCTATCGTTTCCGCGAAATTCTGCCAGAATTCACTGGCACTGTGTCTGGTTCCGTTACCACGTGGCGTGGCTTCTTGGAGGGGTCACGTTCCTTGGGCTGGCAAGGGCAGGCACGTTGCGCAACGAGACCACCATTTCAAATCTAGACTCCAGAGCCAGAGTGTAGGTATTAAGTCCACTCGTTCTTATCGACTCTATAAAGTCTACAAAACCAATATGAGCGACTGACTGACTGTCTGTAATACCCGATTCCTCATGTATAGCTTAGCATAACCAACTGCGTCAGCATCCACCTGTCTCCTCGCTATCAGCAGCGACAGCCCTAACTCAATACTAATCCAATTTGCTTCACCCATAGATCATTCTTTTCGCTATTATCTAATGATCAGATTCAAGCAAGAGAAAACCCCATCCGCGTGCAGACGCAAGGTACCTCGAATCCCCGTCCACCTGTTCGCAGGACGAGGGACGAATATTAACCGCATCTCGCGCAGGACACAGTGTGTATCAGCGGCGAGATTATTCGCGAGCGAAGCACACGTGTACCGTGTAAACGCGTGAGCGTGGCGTACACAGGCATCGCTCGGGCATGGCGAACGAGCGAGCGAGTGCACGCCACGGAACGGTCCCCGGCGAGTCTCTGTTAGCAGTTAGGCTATGTTCACCTGCCCTGGAGGATCGGCTGGGACTGAGCCGGAGTCGGCCCGTAACCGGCTCGGCAGCATGTCACCCTCTTGCGCGGGTGACTCTATGCCTGGTTCCTTTTACTTTGCAGTCTTGTCACGCCTTCCATTCCATGCCCGCCAGGGACTACGAGCGAGCCAGCGACGGACCTTAGGGAACGTTTACACTGGCCGCTGGCCGTTTTTCGCGACCGCGGGAATCTCACACGAGTAAAGCCGCCGACTGATAAGGCAACATCCCGGATACGAGCATTCCGTCAGCGGGCGATTTTTTTCGAGCTGATCCAGCGCGAGTAACTGAACGTAACGGGATCGTCGCTTTGTGGGGCCGCTCTCGCTCGTTGCAATTATCGGAACACCGGCACCTTTGCTGATTTTTCACTTGTTAAAGTGATGCTTCGTATAAGAGCTTGTTCCTGCGTCATCGTGGATGTGTTTTCCGCAAAGTGTGGGAGATCGACTCCCATTGGAGGCTAGATTCTTCTGAAGAACGATCTCTGGTCACTTTGATTCGAGGCGTATAACTGTCCTTCACTTAATTGCGTCCCGCGGCCCCTTGTCGCGTGAGAAACATCGTATTTTTTTCTCCAGGCGCTAGGAAATATGGCACGCTATTTATGACTGTGTGCGAGCGTCTTCCGTGGCCGGCCGGATGCGCGGTTGCTCGCACGTAGCTGGAGTCCCCGCTCTGAAAAGTCGCGATATATCAACGTTCCTCCGAGGACACACGGGGACGAATATTAGTCGGTGGGCCGCGATAAAATATCGCCTCAGCTTGTAGCAACAAACGCCTTGGGTCGTTGTACCCGTACCAGAAAATTGCGATTTCTCTTGAGCCCCACCGAAGCGCCACAATGAAATCGGTGCCCATAAAATTGCGAAATATTCTTGATTCGCCATATCTGGGTTCACACTGATGCAAAACCAAAGGGATCACAATTGATTTATTTAGTTGGAACGATTCGATGGTATAGCAGCAGGCTGTCGTTCCTTTCCCCTGTTTATGGGACAACGTATTTAGAAATTACGCACTGGAGCATTCACGCGGAGGATCGTGCGCGCATGTGGAGACTCGGAGCACACGCGTACCGCTTCCATAACGAGGATTACTTCATCCTCCTTGTCCTTCGAGGAGCCACCGTTCCGCTGACGTTCCAAGCTACTGACTATCGGAAAATAATGAAATACATCGTGTTTATCCGCGACGCATCTACTGTGAGAGTGTCGGAGAAGAAAACCGTGACACATGGTTCGATAACAAACACTGAATTGAATTTTAAAGCAGTTATCAGTGTTCCTTTATTTAAGCGTATCGTGTACTCCCGTTTATCCTTCACACGGAAGCACGTTCGCTAGATCTTCTACACGCTCAATGGCGGTGACGTATAGTCCCCTTGGTTCCCGAAATCTTCCCCGTGGACCGTGGTTAGCAGTCGCAGGAGCCGAAGGGTCTCGGCTGGCCTGAGAGGACGTAACTCATCGCCACGCCTCTGCAACGTAGCACGTTGCATGAAGCAGTACTTCCTCTCGGCCGCGTGCATACGTAACGTTCGCCAGGCCTGCGACAGTTGAGTCTCGCTATTCGCGTGTCCACGCGAAACTTTCCGTATCGACCGAACGAACGAACGCCGCTGGTCGTGGTGGTCTTCCCCCGTTTCGTGACCAGCAGCGGAGGAACGAATCGGACTACTTTTCTTCCTTCGCGCCTCGTAACTCTCACCCTCTCTGCCACCAACGATTTCGCGTTAATCGAGGGCGAAACTCGTTCCGTGATTTAACCACTGTGGTTTTAGACGAGTTTCGAAAGGGGGCAAAGTTGTGTCACTTAAAACTCAAATAAAGAGTTTCAGGCGCCGGAAAATAGAAATACTTGATTCGAAAAGTTTAAATGTTTGAAAATTTACAATCGTTAGCGTTGGAGAAATAATATTAGGGTTCCTAGGCGATCCTACTTTGACATGCTAAGGGTTAACGTAGGGTTGGTGTGCCAGCATGCAGAGACTTCACGTTGGGCGAGGCTTTAACAAATAGTGCTGGTATTTGCAAGTGAGATCGGTGATTTACATTACACTTCCACATCATACAGTAACTCTGATACAACTTCATAAGACTTCTCAATAGAACTTTGATCTACACCGCGAGCGAGGCTATGAAGCTGCTCGACGTCTCGGTTCTGCTGCACAGCGCGTCAGTGCCGTGTACAACAATCGACAATCGTCGTATCGGAAAGTTCAGGCACCGAAAAAACCGGCATTCCATATGCACCGAGCTAATACATTCACGTCATATCCGTTCGACGCTCGATATTCAGATCACGGCGCAGAAATATCCTCCTTTCCCTTCCATCTCTTCATTCATTCGTTGTTTCTGCTCGACCCACGCCTGTTCCCTTTTCTCCCTCTCCGTCCCGTCGCCCTTTCTCCGCTCCTTCGGCCTCTCTTTCTCGTTCCGAAGGACGACCGCTCCGGGAATAAAGCCTATCCATACTCTCAATCTGTCAACCGCCTCCCACCCGGCTACACGGCGCACATCGCGAATCAAGCGTTGTTATGTAAATATGGAAAAGGTTGTTGATTCATGCATGAGGAGGGCATGAATCTCGTTGTCTTGTCCGACGAGCCGTGAAACTGATGCATTTGTATCGCTAGGCCCTCGATCCTCCCGCGTATTGTGCCTGTGGTACGCGTGCGTTACGCTCGCGTACCTGTTCCCATCCGCTCCTACACGCTTCATTCGTGACGGCTGCCACGGCCATTTGCGAATTTTCAGTTGGTCGGATTCGAGCTGGGAATCCGTAGTGGAAGCTTCAAACCTTCAGCATATGCGCCACTATTATTTTTTCTGTTTTCTACTTTTCTTTTTCCAGAGGAAAAGTGATACATATCGCGACATAAATAAAAAATTCTTCTCTTGAAAGCTGTTTCGATTTCGTTTGATCAGTCTATAGAACTACACCTAGAGCTCCCCATCTCTCGCGCACATTTATTTACCGTAGTGGCGAGTTTCGGTGCGAGTGTACGCGCAGCATGTCGCGTGTGTGGATGCCTACTACCGAGCCAATAGACACGGGATCCTACGGCGGCGCAAGGATATTCACGGACCCGCAATAAAGCATTTACCCACGCGTTGTGTATGCACATCTATCCTCATCCTCTCCGCGATACCGTTCGCGTACGCCTTCGTGCATACAATTGCATATCGTCCATCTTGGCCGCACATTGCAAATATGTATGAACCCGGTCTGTTCCTCGTGCCTCGAAAACGGCTGCCCCTTCATATTCACCTACGATGAAATCCTCCTTCCGGTAATCTCTCGGTGGCCAACTTTCGATGATGGCGCCCGAAGCTTCCGACACCTTTGGTGTGCTAATTCTCAACTGATTACGAGATCTGCTTTCTAAAACTACTATACTATGCCTTCAGCTGAAGTTCACTTTTAGATTTCTTATTGTACCATCATACTGATTGCCCATCATTACTAGAAACAACTAACTCTGACTCATGTTTCGCATATTTAGAAATAACTTCAGCCACAGGGATCCTTTTTACAAATATAATACTCCTTCCAACTCTGTCGTATTCATTCTTCTAAAATACTTGTCTCCAACCTAGACCTGAATCTCGGGATCCATTGTACTTCACGATCTTCACAACAACGCAGTGTCAGAGGTCTTTCAAAACTTTCTCACACCTTCCAAGTTGACAAGTTCCTCGGCTGAAGAAGTGGAACAGTGAAACCTGCTATCGTTCCCATCGCGGAGGAGTCTTCCGGCAACAGTCTAATCTCCGCGCGGAATTTCGCGATCAAAGACCCCAGCCTGACGTATCTGATCGGAACTCCTCTGTATAATGGAAAAACGTAATATTTGCTCGGGTGATGAGCAAAGTGAAATATAGCGTCGGGAATAGGTAACCAGAGGCGTGGGTAAGGGTTGGGTGGGCGAGGGGGTCGGCAGAATGAGACCAACGCAAGCATAAATCAACATTACTCTGCATTAGAGTAGAGTTTCCGGCGTAGGTACCTACTAGAGTTTACCACCAAGGTAAACTCCGGCTAAAGGTGGCTACGCCGCATTACGTGTACGTACAAGCGGTCTCTCACACAGTAAACAACGCCGGCCCCCCTCGACACGCGCGCATCCTGCGCCTGTATCAGGTTTGCGGGACCGACTCCAACCCTCTAACTTCCAAGTTACTTGCCTACTTGCTACTTAGACGCCACGGCCAGTGCCGACCAGACTCCGCCAGTAATTCACTGTCACGGTTGAAACTCTGGATCGAGGCGGGAGGAGTCTTCGACCTGACCCTACGTGATTTTTTACCTAAGGGGTATATTTCCAATCACTGTGGACATTTACTTTCGTCGAGTTCGGGCAGAGGTTCGAAGCTTTTAGACCTACGGTCTCCTTTTGGAAGAGATTTCTTAACACTTTGCAAGTATTGTAGTTAACTTCATCAGAGGATCCATTAAAACACTGACACTGATGTGTTCTTTATAGTAATTCACTGTAAAAGATAGAAAGAGGGAGCTCCAGATTAGGTTCAGGTAAAAATCTGTGTTTCTACTGCTAGTGATTAGATGTTTCACTATCAGTAACAGTTCTCTGGGTTACCTAGACGAGTATTCGTTCATTTTAGCAAATATTTTTGCTTAGTCGAAAAAATCTCGTGTCCCGTTGTCTTCTATCGACATCAAGACTTAGAGCGTTCAGCAAAGGTACCACGTTTGGTAAGAAGGACGCTCGAAGTAAAGATAAATTGCTCTCGAATGGGGAGATTAGGTATCCGATGACACCTCCCAGATGAAAACGCGAAACATTTCGGGGTCCGCGAAGGAGGGACGCGTACATCTTCCCCTGGCCGCCTAATTTGCATCCACGGCGATTAACATAATCTGTATTCCGAATATTTATTTGGAATTAGTCGCGGCTTGCTCGTAACTCATGCAGGAATTAGTTAAGCTCAAGGATTTGGGGCTTACAGATCCCTCCTTCTAACGCGCTACCTTCGCCTTCGGCGGGCTCCCCGTTATCGCCGTCGTTCTTTCACCTCCTGTTAACCCTTCCTAGACGCCGCTGCGAGATGCTGGACGGCAATTCTCAGATAACTTCAGTCCTTTCTCCATTTTCCACTGAAGCACCCCACGGAATAAATACCAGGGTATTCATCCACTAGTGGGGGAAGATCTAAGTTGCCCTTTAGGTTTTCCTCCACCTGTACCTACACGTTGTAGACTTAAAAATCTTCGGCTCGATGTACATGAAATTTCCATGTCACGAGGGGCCAGGAATTCCGTGGCGGGTTCAGACTGAAATGCACTGTCCAGGCGAGGTGGACCGTGGCGGGGGAAGTCGCGAAACGCGGGATGATGGATTCCCGTCAATTATGGAGGCAACATCGTATTGTTTTACCGTCCGACGGCAACATTGATTGATCGGTCCCGTAGTCGTGTAGCTACTTGCCTTCTTGCCTTTTTGCGCCAGTGGGACGAACACATCGCGACCGAGTCAGGCGTAGCTGCGTGTGCACTGGCGGCCAGTTGCATGTGCCGACTTGCACACCCAGCCACCGTGCGTGTAGAAGATGACCAGTGCGACTCTCAGCCACGGATAAACCGAGACTCCCGAACTTCTTGCTGGTCAGCCGTTCTCTACAACTTGGACAAGACCTGTGCCCAACCTCGGAGCCTTCGGGGCGTAAACGCGAAAACGAATTGGCTTGAATCCTCTTTCGACAGTATCGATATGGGACTCTGACTACTTCACGAATTTTTGTTGCCTTTGACTTTGGTCCTGTTTCGTCTTCGGGGGATGTTTGCCTACGACGAGTTCTCCTGACGAAACATGGAGACAAACGATCCTGGAATTTTCTAAATATTTGGGTTCCCCTGAACCGTAGAGGGAGTTTAAAGACCCTGTAGGGGAAGGTCCTCCCCCTGGAAGAGAGCCCGTTGGCAGACACTATTTCTGTATAGCAGTCTGCAATGGGCCATTCATCAGGCGACTTGTTAAAGACAAACTCATGGTATTCAGACAGTCCGTACTTGAAGCAGCTGTCAAGGTGCCAAGCGTTAATAAATATACTGCCACCATTGGTAGGGACAGATTGCCGAAATCACTGATTTCGTCGTGGCTAAGACTGAACATGCTGTTAAACGACAAATGTTGCTATTCTGTTTGACGTGAATTCGTGATTTTTTAAATTCCTCCTCTCATGTTAGAGCTACTCTTCTTTGATCAGTCTTTTTGGCGTTCCCATATTATGTTATCTGGTATAACAAGTCGGAAGAATCTACGTAGTCTGTTTTTGAAGGCTTCTTCCGCTTTTCTCGAGAAACACGAGTAGGTTTCGCGGCGTTTCAAAGACTGAACAGCATCTAAGCCAGTCGCATGACAAATGTCGTTCCGCGCGACATAGTAGCAATGAAAGTCGTGTCTGTGTTACGTGAAAACGTGTCTTGAAGATAAGCTCAGAGAGATACTTAGCCGTTTGACAATGGAGGCAAATCCGTCTTGGCAGAGGCTTGTGTTAAAGTTACGTAGGTTTACAGTCGATGCATTTTGGCGGCACGTTAAGTAGAAAATGCAAGGCATCTCACATTTCTGCAGAACTGTTCTTCGTTCTTGTTGCTTCCTCTCTAGCTTCTATGCCAACTGTTCCCTACGATGAAACCGCCACTCTTCTCTGTGGCCATTGCTTCGAGGAATAAACGCAAATTAGGCGTGTCGAGCAATCCCCTCTTTGGTAAAGGACGTTCCCTCGCGCCACGATTAGAAATAGATCGAGTATCCCGTGGAATTGAGATTCTCGGGTTTATTCTTGGCCAAAAATTCCTCTTTGTGGATGCTTCGTTGAAAAAAAAGCACTGTCGTGCTTTTAGACGACAATATTTTGTACCCGCCTAATTTAACGTTTTAAGGGTTCACGGGGAACTGAAGAAGCGATTGGCGCCATTGTTTTCGGAATTCGGGCCTTGAAATTCTTCTTCTGTTATTGGTGGAATTTTCGGAGTTCTTCTCGGTGACCTCTGAAGGGCTGCGCGCATGGGACAAAGTGCGTGCGACAGTCCAAAGTTAAGTATCTAAGAATGAACCTCCTGCACAGACGTGTACAAGAACGCTTGATCAATGCAGGAAACTTTCGCCTTCCATCCGATTACTCCGAAGAAAATGGTTCCAGTTGCCGAAGCAGAACCGACTTCCGATGGAAATTCGCGCAATGGCTTAACAACGAGAGGACGCGTAGGCTGGCTGTGGCCGCATTTCCATAACTTTGCATACGCGTTTTAATAATTCATCCCTGCGTCGGGCTGCTGGCCTCTGCGCGGAGGGTAGGTACGTTTACTAATAAGTAGCGCTAGATAAACATCAAGCACCGGTTAATTCACCAGCAAAAGGGATGTTCCGAGCGGAAGATACCGAGTCGTCGGGTTATTATCTAATTTCAGCACGATCACGCGTTGGCCTGGTCGCCTGGAAGACAGAAACACTTTCAGAGTCGTACAATGTGTATCGCCTCCTGCACTAGATTCAAGACACAAGACCACTCATCTTCCTGTTCCGATGACACGCTTTCGAGACATTGTCTATTAAACGCTGACCAGAGCACCGATTAAACGTTCGCTTTGGCGCCTCCCCGAGATCGTCAATGTCACCCCTACAATCTCTTCGAATCATTCGTCCAGCGTTATGCGTTTTCGCGATAAATGACCGAACGTTAGATAGACTTACGCGTCCAGCTTCTGCCAAATCTTAAAGAGATACGAGGCCGATCATAAATGTCAGGAATAAAGCTCGTCTACGACAACGACGCCGCTTGAAAAAGTGGCCACAGGGCGGGCGGGGTATTGGACGCGGCGGCAGTATCATGGCACTCGCGTTATAATGCTCGTGATGGACGAGTTTCCAGCGTATTCTTGGCAGCGACTTCGCGGGGCCAGAGCTGGGCTATCGAACGGAAGGGGTGGCTAGAGAGAGCATGGCTTTCGCCACGAGGGGTAGCACTTGAACTGCGATACTAAAGCATCAGGGGGTGGGGGTTGTTGGCTGAACCGCGGAGAATTCGTGGGCAAATACGTTCTGTGCGTTTCCAGATGATTGGTGCGTATAGCGGATGACAGAAATTGGTTCGGCAATAAAAAAGTTGCAGTCGAACACTTTGTCATTGCCAAATTGTTTGAGGAGATATTTATACAGGTGCAATGATATCAAAGACAGTTATAGAGGTACCTGCAATATTTTATCGGTCTAATGCCACAGAATATATGAAAATTTGAATTTTTTTTTTATCAAATTTTGTATATTTGAAAAGTTTTATATCTGAGGATTTCAAAGCGAAAATATTTGAAGTTTTGCTAAATAGTGTGACTCCAGTATTTCTTGGGATCCTCTCCTTCTCAGAGAGGGTGTCTCCTATGTTTTATAGATTCCTAGACTTCCTATTACCTAGATAGTAACAAGCTACGAGCTTACACCAAGGAATTAGGTATCCAGTAGATACTATCTACCGTATTTTAGGGTGTACAGATGAGAATATAGCAGATATCTACGAGTACTTTTGTCTTTTAGTGTGCGTCCACGAGCGAGGCAAGTATTTGGAACCACGCCACTAAAAACCCGAGACGAGCCAACAGACGAGTTGATTTGTTTCCCTACATCGCCCCCTTTCTTCGCTTTCCTTTTTTTCTCCCGGCTATCTCGCGCTGTCCCGCCCCCCTAGCCGTTCCTCTCATGCCATCTTCGCGATGTTAGAGCGTCTATCCGAAAATGACTGCTATAAGTCAAGCTAAATGTACACGCGGCCTCGTTCGCTGTTTATCAGCGTACGTCTTTCTCTTCTCGAGGAAGTCCTCGCTTCCCGTTCTGCCGTCATCGATCCACGGCCTCGTTTCTTGCCGCGTTTTCACGGACTATTATGAGTGCTTCGCGTTGCCGCCGCCACGAACGATAAATCGGCTCCCGATCAGGGCTCTGTAACTGTTTAAAATAGACACAAATCGTCGACGGAGCTCCATTCTTTCCAGCAAATTCCTCGCCGACTCTATCATTCCACTCGAGTTCGATGGGAGTTAATTTCATGTGCGGATTCCGGCAGTTTCTTTCCTAGGTACTCTCTCATTCGCGCTCCCTCTTCTTCAAGTATATCCTTTATCTGTAATGAACTAACTTTTTTCCTCGAGGTCTGCCCTGCTCCTCTCTTCCCTCTCTCCCTTCCGCCCTTGCCCCACTCCAAGTCCTGCCATTTTTCCTACCCCTAAAAGCTGGAGCCTGTTCTCACCTCGGCTGGCGACTTTTTGTGTCCCAGCCATACGTTTCGTGGAACAAGAATCCTTTGACACGATGTTCCCTCGTTCTTCGCTCGTTTCCTATTTAACGCGACAAAGTGAAGCGCGTCTCGGTGTAATTGCGGGAAGTAGCAACGAAAACTCTGTACTTAGACGCACGCACAGAGGATGTTCATATCGGCGATTTATGCGGACCCGTTGATAAATGGCGGCTTCTGGCAGACTAGCTCGGCTCGCGTGACGAACGACCTGGACCACTTGAATCGAAAGCCGAGACAATCGTTTAAATTTAATTAAACCGGAACGAATTTACGCCGCGTATCCGACGCTTTTAAATTCACCGGGTGTCTTCGTAGCTTCCAATTTACGCGTTTGCCCGGGGAAACGTGAGTGTTCTTTATCAGAGACTTTTGATTAACACTGACGTTCTTGTTTATTCAAACGGAGCTCGAGGTCTCGACGTGGAAATGCACAATACCGAAGCTGAAGTTGAACGAAGATAGGATAGAACGAGGTATCTTTCCGCGTTCGTATCCCGCGCGAAATTAATTAGTTAATTAAGCACCGTGCGATGGTGTCCATCCAATTAAATCCGGCCGGTGAATGCGCAGACTCGACAACCGGGAGAAGCAGCTCGCTTTACGCCGACAACTTTCCTGGGCCACCCTCTTCCCTCTCGCGACCCACTCGAGCCCCCCTCACTCTTCCGCTTTCATCTTCGCACTCCATATCCACGTTCGAGTCCCTTATGTGCCGTGTAGCCGCGCGAGCCACGTGTCTGCCATACCTTCGCGTCTCTCTTCGTCCCTTGACAGCCCAGCGCCACGACGCTTGCACGATTTTCGTCGCGCAGCCCCTCCTTACGTGAAAATATCCCTCCCTTGTAAATACCAACCGCGTCGAAGCCGAGTAATTAAGAGCTCTCCCATCTCCGCTGGGAAATTTCTATCGTAACGTTTCGGGATTAGAAAGGCCCTATCGGGCACCTCTCGTTTTTCCTTGATAAGCATACTGGTTTTGACCGCCTCGTTATCGGCCCATAGCGCTGCCCACAAATCACGCTGACTTTTCCTTCCCCTTTCAGATCGCCTTAATGGACCGCTCGCCTCGGGCCCCGCCGCGGATGCATTCCAATTTCACCGACCAACAGTTGCTTGATTAACGCGCGTTAATTATTTCTTTCGCAAGCTTTTTGCCAGTCGGTCGGTGGCCTGACGCGCTCGTCACGCCTCCCGTATTGACGGAAGAGTTATTACTTCATACCATTCCGGTCACTTCGGGCATGCTGCGCCACGGGATCGCGATGCTCGCGCGGAATGATCGATCGTTGATCCTTAATTATTCTTCCGTTGACGCGAGAGAAAAACGACCACCGGTCGCGACGATAACGTACGTCCTGTTGACATGTTCCACTTCGCAGTTCATACTGTTCATCTCGCGGAAGGGTTACGTCTTTTTCTGCTGGGTCCAAAGGTTCTGGAAATTGTAACATCCCGAGGCAAGTACTGTTGAAAACATATGAGTCCTCGCGAAGTGCCACGAGATAGAGTGAAGGTTTTTAACTTTGCTGTAGAAGATTATTCTGTCCTTATCTCTAGGTACTTTAGAATTTCTATTCTGATCAGTAGCTGCAGCTCCACCCTCAGTTTTCCCATTAGCATGTAGAATATAGATACTATCTCTTTAAAGACTCACAGCTACAACTCAAAAAGGGAAAGAATCTAATAAACTTGTTTCCAAAATTTCATACCAGGACCTTGAATTCGCTTTCTCAAAGGCAAGGGCCAGATAAAGTAAAAATACAATTCCCAAAACACCTGAGAATACTCTCTAGCTCGTATGAAGACAACGCTATTCACTTTTATCAGCCTACAACCCTCGTAACAGTCTCAAGCAGTTTCCAGTGTGGAAAGGTTTCAAAGCGGAGAGACTCTGAAATCTTGGTCGACCTGGAAGTTTACAGCGCTATGCCTATGGCCCTCCGCCGCTCTTGAAATAACCGAATATTCCTCCAAGAGATTTAACAGCCGACGAGAGAGCGGGCGAGCGAACGAACGGGCGAAAATGATGGGCCGAATGAAACACCGCTGTAAAACAGTGGGTAAATTTTAGCGGGAAGAAACAAAGCGTTTGTTGCCGTTGGACGAGAAGAGAATGAAGAGCACGGCGCGGCGGGGGGCGTCGAGGGGCATCGGGGGGGTGGCAGTCGGCACGGGCGGAGAGGTGAATCGGCGGAGCGATTTGTCCCGTCTGTTAATTAGTGAAAAAACGGAGTATGAATCTCGAGCGATCGTATATTACCGCGGCCGTAATGGATGGGATTACAGCTGCTGTGTTAAATTAAACCGAGCGGCGGCCGCGCGGCCGCGCAGCTACGCTACACTACGTTACGTGGATATAGCTGCATGCTAACCCGTGGGGCGCAGGGGGGCTTTCCCTTCCTCTATCCTATGTATTACCCATGTACAGCAAGTACAGTTACCTATAACATTTCGACCCCCCTCCTGGTCCACCACCCCTCCACGGATCCGTCCGACAGAAGCGTTCTTCTCTATCACGACGAATATAATTCGAGGAAGCTCACGGTGTAATTATTTCCGTCGACGTATCGGTCCTTGCGCGCGCCAACTTCGAAAGATACAGAGATGAGATGCACGCTCGTTGCCGTAGGATATCCGAATCTCTCCCCGATTTTCAAGGAATTGTCGGAGAAACAGCGCTGTTTCCTCCTTCGCGAAGGAAGACTCTTCTTTATGGATTCTATGAATGAACCCTGTTAATTCCCTGAGTGAACTGGCCAGAAATTGAAATATAAGGTCTGTCATTCAGAAAACCTTGTTAAGTCGAATGAATTTTCACCATTTCTGTTTTAAAGATCTGTGATTTACGCTGTCTCACAGGGAAAGATATCGCTTTAATTGCTCGTATCAGCTTCTAATTGTAAGTTCCTGAACTTGATACTTGTCAGCGCCACGTTGACATACGCTCATCGCAATAAACGAACTGAGGGAAGATTCATACGACGATAGTTCGTACGAGTAGCAATTCACAGGACTGTTTTTACGTCCCTCCCGATAAACTAACCGCTCGCAGCGATTCGTCGGCGGCGCGAGCTCACGGTTCCAGGGGAAATGAAACGCGTCAAATATTTCTTCGTCAGCGGTACACAAGCCAGCGAATTACTTTATTGCAACAATAATGAACGCGCCGCGGCGGTGCGCGAATATCAACCATGCATAACGGATGAGAGTTCAGTCCCGCGGTCTCTCTCGCGAGAACAAACCAGTCGGGGCGCAGTCTCCTCGCCTCTAGGAGAGCCTCTGATATATTTCGCGTAATTGCGTCCACCGTACCGTATCAGTCGTTAGTCACTTGGCCAGCTGAAGGATGTGGATGGAAAATGGCAATAAAACAGGCCGGCTCAACGGTCCTGGCACTCTTCCGTGCAATTATTGCGCAATAAGAGGGTTGAAGCACGTGTTGCCTGGGTCCCCGTTGTTTTGACCCGTTCGTGATTTACATGGCCCGCTCCCCGAGATATATCCTCCCAATTAATTAACTTATCAATGGCCCCTGTTCTCCCCTGTCGACTGGAGGAATCTGACCAGCGGCCCTAATGCTCGCGCATTTCGATACGGCTGAACACCTTCGAGGAGAGAATCGTTTCCAAGGAGCCCACTCGTCGCCTCGTTTCCAGGGTCCAGCCATTGGTTATTCAGAGGCGTAAACTCCGCGACGCGTATGAAAAGTTACGGTTCCCCTGGGGGCGGCTGGGAACGACGTTGCGATCGTGACTCGAAGAGGCTGGAATCCTGCAGGATAACGGATCGAGCCTCTTATCTCGATAACGCAATTAGGTGGCCGCGGTAACTCGGACCGGAAGGACAAATCTCCTTTATATGGGCGCGAGGTGGATCGAGGAATTTTCTTCCTTCCCTCTGCTCCCGTGTGTGAGCCGGTGCGCGCGCTACCCAGAGAGAAGAGGGGTGCTTGAGAGAGGGAACCTGGGAAAAGAAGAGAGCGAGCCCACGGAGGCAAGGAGAGATAGATTACTCCGCCATTCTTGCAATTTCCCTGTCGTATCGAGGCTCGTAAATTCCCGGTGAAATATGCGAAGGGGCGCCTGGTGCGGGCAGCACGCTGCTGCTCTGCTCTGCTCCGCTCCGCTCCGCTCTGCTCTCCACTCACCCGCACACTCGTCCACCCTCCGCCCTTTACTGCCGTGATAGGGGTTGGCAAGGGGTATGCCGAGCAGAGCGTGGCTGAGACCTGGACGTATCGCTGGCCCGGGGTGCGAAATATCCGGAATTAACGTTATCTTCTGGATCGCCTTGGTGGATTCTGGATTTCGGGACGGCCGCTGTTATCGACCGCCATCGCTATCCACCAAGAAAAACGGCTGCTGCGCGCTTTAGCGGCGATTCGCATTTGCGTTCCACGCGAAGCGCTTAGGAGTCTCTCTTGCGATACATACTTAGTCCTCTTTTTCAAATTCCACTAGCTAACAAACTTTGAACCTCCTGTACTCTGAGATCCTACCTATCAGGTATGGAATTTATATTTCGAAAATGGAGTTCATGCTTCTGAAATTCTCTCGAGGTACCATATCCCAGCCACTCGATTACAAGGGCAGCCCAGCCTATTTCATCGAAAGAAGTTGTATCTTTACTTCCATGCTTCATTTCAAGGGCACTTTCCCTACGGCCAAGGTAAATCATCCTGATTGGTGGGATAACGGATGTTGATACTGGAGGCCCAGTATTATTGCTTATCTGAGGAGCGGGCTTTTTTGCGCGATAGCGGTTGCCTCCGCCATAGGGCTGGGATCTAAATCGGAGGGTTGGCGTACCGAGTGGCTTTCAGATACAAGGGGGAGGTGTTTGTCAAGACGATAGTACAGGGGAAAGTCTGCGGTGGCAGATAAGGGCGAAAGAAGTAGCGGCGAGAGCAGTCGAGGGAGTAGAAACGTTGGAACCACTTTTTCGCGGCTGGGGGAGAGAAGCAAAAGGGGAGAGGAGGTGGAAGCAAGCTATATCACCGCAGCCGCCGCGACTGCAATTCGACCCCTATATTTAATTTCGTTGGTTTGGGGGTTGTGGATGGAATAGGTGGTAGAAGCGAGAGGACGAGCAGGAATCGTCGTTTAATCTAACCGCGATCCTATCTTCGGGAAATGTATCATTCGATAAATTGCCTAGCCGAGCTGTTATGTCGAAGACTTCCCAGCCGTCTCGTTTCTATCTGGAAGAACGCCTGATGGGCCAGCTTGAATGATTCGTAACCGCAGAACATAGTAAAAGGGCGGTTTGGAAAAAAGCAAAGCAACCGCGGCTGCCCTATCCGAGGATATTTAGGTCGCAACGGTCCCTCGAGCACGCGGCTGGTTCTAGAAGGGGTCAACGGGGTAATTGGCGGTTTATGAATCGTAGTGCCTCCCCCCTTTGTCCGTTTTGGCCGGCTCTACGAGGGCCCCGACTATTTCCGTGTAATTCTCACACCCTGCTTTGCTCTCAACTTAATGTTGTTTCCCTCAGTCCATTAAAAGCTACGCCACTCGGCTCGTTTCACTTCCCACACTGCGGTTGCGGCCTTGCGGCCGCGCTCCCCCCTCCCCCCACCATCTCCACGCTCTTTCTCGAGCGCACGAGGAGTCGTGTTCCATTACCCTCCTTGCCAACCTGTTCTTACCTGTTCCTCTTCTTACGATGCCAACGAAAGTGTCCTGAACTTTTTGCCCCCGCCTCCCTCTCCGAAGGCTTCTTACGCCGTGCCGGTAACTCTCGGAGAATAATAGTGTCGTATCACGGAAGCGACCCAACCGTTACGCCGCTGGAATTTAATTAACACGATTTAATTAGAAAAAACTGTTCATCGCAAGGGTTAGTATCTGATCGCTCGGCGCGAAACTGTTTCTTTCGGTGGATCGCTGTTCCCAGGGGCTCTCACTGTTCGGGTGCGTTTAGACCAAGCGAACGAATGCTAGTTCTTCTCCCACCCTCAGCGTTATTCAATTATTATACATGAATAAAATCGATAACTGAATGAAGAAATACTTGTGTCACTTGAATTTTGCTGAAGTGGCGGACGAACGAGCGTCCACTGGCTTAGTTTATACGACCATTATTTAGTTATCGCTCGAGTCTCTTTCACCTCCACAGGAAACTAGTCTATCGAGCAAAAATTGGCGGTCTCCATCAGAACGTATTCGTTAGGGAAGCGAACGAGAGGGTTTTTATGTAGGGCCTCGATCGCTTATCGAAGAAGAGGACAGGTAATTTTATCGGTCCGAGTCTTTCCACCTCGTCCATCTCGTTATCGTCGGCCAATAGATCACCCGGTTGTATCGCGGCGGCGCGCACCGTTTCAATCACTCAACGCGTTTCGCGATTTTCGCAACCTGTCGGCGAGGTGCGCTCGGGCAATCTGAAACCTCCCAGATCGAGTTTAGAAGCGATGACAGTTATGGATCTCGGGCATCGCCAGCGCCGTGCGAACCGGTGATGCCGTTTGTCATCCCAGCCGCCCTCTGTCCAGCCCCTCGCCGCCCCGCCGATACCGGATGTCGCCGGTTGTACCGCGCCTCAGCCCTCGGCAACCCTCCGAAAACGCGTCACCGTTGCGCACACGTGCTCGCCTAACCCTGAACACACCGAGTTTACTGTTACGTAATGCACTGGCAGCATATTACCGCGCGCCAGGTAGGATATCAAGCCGACCAACCCCCTTCCAACACGCTCCCCCCTGTCAGAGACCCTTCTCCGCCACCCTCGACCCGGTGAGAACGCTCCTCTTCCTCTTCTGCCGACGCGCTACACAGTCGACCAGTCTGACAGGCTTCGCTGCACCGAGGAGTTAATATACTGGTTTCTCGTCGTTAGTCGCAACAACATTACACCCCGGGAACCGGCTACGGGACCACGGCTGTCGCGGTGTAATTCTAGCCGGGCCAATCAACCGTCGAGTCGAGCCGCGCGAATTCAGATTGATGCGGCCCCGGCTAATTGAGTCGAGGGCTTACTTCGAGCGAGCATTGCGGTCAATGTTGCCACGCTGGTCGGGAGATGTTGATGTAGACGTCCTAGAGAGAACTCTCTGAGTTTCAAGATCCCCGTTTGATGATCTTTTATCAGTTTTTGGAATTTGTCGAGGTCGGTTTGTGAGCAGTGAGGATGAAGGAAGAAAAATAGGCTATGAAATGTGAATGATGAAATCCGTGTAACGTATGTAAAAGAAAATTCTTGGCCTATTCGTCTTGACGAGTTTTAGAAGCAGGTAAAGTCTCAGTTAACTTCAAAGTAAGTGTTATAGATTGGGGAAGCTTTCGACAGAGATTTTGCATGAGAAACGAAGAAGATATTTGTCTTCATGGTTTTCAAGATTCGAAGTAACTTCTTTTCGTTGTTGGATGGCAACCACAGAGATCTACTCTTCGACCTCATTCGAGTTAACTCTTCGCGTTACGGTACTTTGTACTCACTTCACGCACGACGGACTCTTCCGTTGCTCTTATCCAATTACACGTTCTTTACTCAACACCTAATTAGTCAACTTCGTGATTGACTTCCGAGAAAATAAAGCCTCAGCGCGAAATAAGCAAAAATGTAATTTTAAAATACTGCCTCAATGTTTTTCATTTCTTTTTTTGTCTTAGAAAAGGAGGTGGAGACCCATCTATTACGGTGCTAATTTGCAAACTGGAATTAATAGTCAATTTCGATGTGAGAAAACATCGAGGCACAAATCTTAAATTTCTGATCACGCAAAGAATCGTTCGCGAATGATTGCAAAGAAATCACGGAACAAGAATGCTCAAAAGCATCTGGTTAATTCGAAGCACGTCGATGGTAATTATTTCGTTAATTATAACTAACGAACTGTACTCCCGGACGTGGTTAAAAATCCCAGGAACAGCCGTAGGTTCGTTGCGAAACCGCGTTCGTTTTAAATAAAATTCTAATAAAACGGGGGAACGATGCTACTCACGACGAAAGTTCGGCTGACAGTGAGTGACGAATGGTGCGCTCGGTGCACCGACTATGATTGCTTAATTCGCATGCCGATGGTCGAAACCGGCTAGTCAGTCCCCTCTTATCAAGATCTTACTTGGCGGAATAATAATTAATCGTACCGACCTCCTGACTTGAGCGGCCGTCCTTGTCGTTCTAATCATTTCGACGTCGAACGTTCGTTCCGCCGATCAGAAGAACGATCTTCATAGAAAAATTGCCTCGCGAAATTCCGAGATCGTTCTATCGGTACGATCTCGACCCTTTCTTCGGACAGCCATTTATATTAACAAAGAATTGCGATTTCGCGGGAAAGAAATGTGAGATGAACCGAAAGGGTCCCCTCCTCTGTTTACATTTGAAATTTTCAATCGATTAGGTCCCCATTGTGACACGGGCACACTCGAATTAATGCTCCGCAGCGAGCCCCGTGTCAGCCTGGAAAAACCCTCTCGAACAGCTTTATGAACGATGCTCGTGCATATGCTCTCGTCTTTTTCATTGGCGAAAAAATATAAATGGCAGCCATACGTCAGTGTGTCGCGAGAGGCACGACCTCCGCATATAAATGCTATTAATTTGGGCAAAGGAGTCCATCGGCCCGTGAAAAGACGATGCGTGCAGCGGAATAGGAAAAAAGGGAAATTACGTGGCGCTCTTTCTGCCCGCATACCTACGACTGCACATAGGGTTGCACCCTGGGGGCTATTGTCGTTGGATTCCATGGGCCTAGCCACCAGCCATGCAGCCATAATCTATTCCGGGGAGGGTTCCAAGGCGTACCATAGGCCTAAACTCCGCCCTAATATTTTGGGAAACTGTGAAAAGTGCGCGCTGGGGAGGCGATAAATTTCGTTTCATTAAATATTCTAATATACGGGCCCCCTTGCCTCCGTGACAATATTAACTCTGGCTTTCAAAGATCCTCGCGATTCACCAACTTTGGAATTACAAATTGAAATTCTAGAAGAGGGTTCGTGAAGAAGGCGCACACTCCTTGCCAATTGGTCTCGATAAGTTCTGACTTTATAATGGTGACAATAATGGCACAGGTTTATTAACCCTCAACTGGTGGGGTATTAGCATTATAACAAAATGAAACATTATTAATGGTAGAATAATTATTACTTCGTATAAGTTGAATATTTTCCCCGTCAAATATTAAGAGTTCAATTACTAAAAATACTGTGACCCAATACCATTAAGAATTAAGCCAAATGGAGCATAACGTTCTATAGATTGATTTTATGGTAGATATTGTGTACCAAAGACTTTCTTCGAACAATTTAATTGAATGTGACGATTTCACTTCCACGTGAAATCCTGCTTATCGCCTCCGTGTAACATTCGAGGAACATTCCACGTATTGTTGTATCTTTAATCGGGTCGTTACATCTTTAATTGCTCGAGCTATTTAGGGCACGCTGGAAGATCGAACGCCGAATCTTCCATGGAACGAGCGGCTTTAATAGGCTCCGTTTCGTTTTCGAGCCTTCGATTTTGCCGTTCTAGACGAGGGCCGAACAGTTCTAGGTAAGCGACAGAAGGGAGAAAAAAAGGAACGGATGCGATGCGCCGGATAACGTAATGCAGGAATGTCGCGCTTCGGGTTTTTTTCTCCCTTTCGCGTCGGAGCTAAGTAAGAATGAAAGCGCGTTGCCAACGTGTAACTATGCGAGGGAAATGTGGGATAAGGATTCGCATTTGTCGTTAAAAACCTGCGACACAATGAACATGTACACGCCTACGAAGTAGTTCTTCGACAAACCGGAAGCTTCCTAGCTTTGACTCGATCTAACTCGTCGAGAGGTATACATGTATTGAAACTGTAAAAATTTGTTCGTAGAGACTAATAATTTAACATGTCCATTGTTGGGACGATAATCGTGACAAAGACTTTAGACTTACAGTGTATTCCTAACCTTTTACTACGGAGACATATACATACATGCACGTTGTCATAGAAGATTATACAAAAGATGCATTTTGTGAAGAATAAAACAGCACTACGTACCTATTTATGAATGTTGCTTCATTGAGTATTCACGAATTTCAGCTTTTATCCACAATCACTACTTAACTTCTGTAACAAACAGTTTCTATTCCAATCACTTCATAATGAAAAGGTTAGAAATCGTATATTAACCTTAAACGTACCAAAAAGTCACCACAATATATATCTTCATCGATCACATGCGTCCAACATCGAGAGTATTTAAAAACGTTTACGTAATTTGTAGCTGCAGATGTTAACAAAGATGCTGGTTTCTAATCTATTGTTCTATGCTTGGACAAACGAGTAAGCACCACGGTTAGTCGAGAGGGCCATCAATCATGTTTGCCACCGTAAGATCACTATCGACATCTAGTTCAATAGTAAGCATGAGTGACGTTTGGCGGCGCCAAATAGCGCGTGAGGAACAACTGCCGAACGCACAAGTGGAAAAAGACGCGGGAATGCTTCAATGCAAGATGGCTACCGCGAGACGCGTTTTAATCCGTACTTGACCTGTGCATTTTTTGGAATCGTTTCTGAAATAATACTCGGGGCGGCCTAAATTCTACGTAAAAACGTTCTAACGCGACGCGTCGAGAAAAGTAACGAAAAAGATCGGAAAATCGTAACGTATTTTCGCGAGTGAATCGGATTCACTATTTTGACGGTTAGAGTGTTAAGAATGGCGTTCTTTAATACACATATTTCGCGAATTCGATCAATCTGGAGTAGTGTTTTTCACGTAAAAAATCGTATTCTTGTCAAATCCCGTGTGTTGTGTGATTTTATGGATAAAAGTGGACTGGATGTTACGTAAAACGGCAGACCAGGGGAGGAGTGGTCTTATAGTTACTTCTCCCTTTGCAAGTTATATTCTAATTCATACTGAAATATCAACCATTTGCAACTCAGCGAAGACGTAAGTCAAAAAACAATTTCTCTATATATTCTTGTATATCAAAACAGTATTTTATTATATATCGACTGCTATTTGACAATGATGATATAAGTAAAGTATAACCTATAAATTTCTCTTCGAATATACTTAAACCTCAGAATCAAGCAATAGATGGCGACAGATGTAATTATTTTTTCTATATTTTAATGAGTGTATTTGCCAAAATCAGTTACTCAGCAGCCATTCGTAATTATATTATTTGATGACAATAAATATAACTGTGCAAGTGAATCTCTCGATTTCCGAAAAGGTAGCTATTAAGCACCTGGTGCAGTGGTAAAATTGCAGTGCTTGCAAAAAGTGTAATTGTGATCACTTGGGTTCCCGAAAGGCTCAATTAATACGTATCAGTGTAATACTGTATTCAGAATCTCGCAATGACGCGTGAAAGACGCGGGCGTCGAGTTCGCCTCGGGGGACGATTTCGTAAGCCCCACCCCTTCTCAACCCCTACCCTATTCGAACCAGTCCCCCGTTTTACCCCCGTCAGAAAATCCCATCATAGCAGTCGGGGTAGAGTCGGGTCCATGGCACGTTGGGTCCACCATAGTAAATCAGACAGTCGCAGGCGGTCCTTCTGATCCGGCCGAGTCGGGGCTGCCGTGAAACGCGTCACCTAGCCCGTCCCACTCGCGCCGAAAGTAGTGAAATAACTCGCTCTAAGTAACTCTATCTACCCCGTGGAATCGCTTATGGCTCATAAACGCCTCGTAACTTAGCTCGGTGGCACGCGCCCTTGAGAAATACTGCCGTACACGCGGGCCCAAGCCAAGCCTTCCACGCCACCGAACCAGTTCACTTTCCGACCGACCGACAGTAGTGTGTGCGCGCGTGTGTGCCTGTGACCAGTGACCGACATTTTCGCGACGCAGCTTCTTCCGCGTGCTGACGAATCCCAACTGCTCGCGGGCTGAATTTCGCGAGATGGACCGTACTGGAAAGAGGTAATGCTCTGCTGCTTTTGCTTTTGATATGGTGTTAAGTTTCATATGGAGTTCTTTTTCGTGCTTTTTTGAGATGGTTCTATGCGTTATAATAAGGAGAAATGTTTATGAGAGGGGTTGGTGAGTAATTTCAGTTACAGTTTAGTTGTCAAGAAATTAAATTTTAGTAGAAATGAAATATAATGGTCAGTACTATATTATGTTAGGGACACAGGTGGCATATTTATGAGTTTAAATTTGGATTTTATTTTAGAAGTTGTTAGAAATGAATCTTAGCAATTTCTTATACCTGATTTTGTAAATTTCTGAGTGTTGATGTGTCTTTCCTTCTATTTTTTGTTACTAGATTCCTCAGTATAGTTATTTTGTCATTCTTTCTTCTGTTTTCCTTGTTCATTTGCTTTGACCATATTTTGAAAGGAAAAGGGGGCGATGTAATGGATAAATTTTACATTTTTATTACACTTCGAAGCAAATTCATCTAACAGCCAAATGACCTCATCGTTAGTGACCTTTTAACTTCTTTAAAATAAATAAATGATAAGCCTATAATTTCTATCATTACTCTTCTCCCACTCCACTCTCACCACTACGGTTCTAGATCATTATGTCGGTTTTCGAGTCTATAATATAGTACCGTGGTTCACAAATATATCTTCATGACTTTTATTGTATACAATTACTCACAATATACAAATTGCGCGACGTATTTAGGTCAGTATTTCGATTCCGCCCCATAATCTCGCTTCTCAATTAGCGATAACACACCGACCATTTTGTTTTTTTTCAACCAACTGGTATATTTATATTCTACATAAAAAAAAAGTATAGATACCCTACAAAAACGGGCATAATTTCCAACTCTTCTACAGCATTTATTTTCCATGGATGAAACACGCTGTTGCATTCTCATTCGACTACTTTTTCAGTAGTAATCACGGTACACTCAACCGATCGTTAATTCACGAATTCCCAGCGTAATTTAGGGAACTTCATTTACAATGGATTCGTTAAAAACATGGGATAATAGTCCGGGGCGAAATGAATCACGTGGCCGGCAAACGAACGGCTATAGAAATTAATTAAAATTAATGAAGCGTAAACGGAAGTAACGATAACATGACGGATCGTTGCATTTACAAGCAAACGACACGCACCCCCGCCTCTATAATGTTGGCGATGGCGAGTTTCAAATCCTCTCTATTGACAAAACATACCGTTGCATCTCTCCCCAGTGGATCACACCGCGGTGTCGAACACACGAGCAATTTTCTCGCGACATCCTCACTGGTTGCAATTTCAAGTAAAACTTAAATGGTGTATGCGCCAATGGGGGTACGAGGGGCGAAGATTCAAAGTAAACTCGCTCCACTGTTTCTATTTATATTCAATTCGTGAAGTTATCTAATACTTTCGAGACTCGTGAGGTACATATATTTTTCAGAAGCGCCAAGTGTTTATTTACTGTCTCCCGAAGTTCCGGACACAGGGGAGGTGCGTATGCGCAAAGGTATGAAAACGTCCGCGTTTCCGCGTATATAAACGCGATACGTGTCCCACGTTTACACGGTTGATGTATGTTCTCGGCAGCGATCGATCTCTCTCACACGAACTGCTAATTGTGCGGCATCATAACTCTCTGCGTGTGCTTCATCCCATTCCTCTCTGCCCTCTCTCGCCTACTCACGCACGCACCACTTTTACGCTTCTCTCTACTTCATGTTGCAGTGCGCTACCGTTTCTGTGGCAAGAGTTGCGCGAATTACACGCTGTAACGCTCTATAGCTCGACTATAACCAGTAAGAGGAATGGGAACTGAAATGATTAAAGGGAGAATACTCAGTTTATCCTGTTTTTTTCTTCTTGTAGATCAGCGTGTTCGTAAAATGAATTTCTCTTTTAATTTTGAGGGTTAGAATGCTCAGTTCCTCAAATATTTAAATATTAAAATCGTCGAGTGTTCAAACTACAGAACTGTAAAAATTCATAGCTTCAAAAGAGTCAAAAGTTTCAAAAAATAGATACGTTTCAATTTGAGAATCTAAGTTGTTTCCTCCAGGCGAATAGTTTCGCGTGTGAACTCTAAGAACGAAACTATAAATGCCGGAAGTCATTTACAACCCCTCTATTTCGCGAACATGCCCACCCTCTCATCACCCGTAAATTTACACGACACCTATCGCGCTAAAGTACTCACTAGAAGTTTGCAACTCGTTTCATACTCAAAAGGAGACCTCTGGTACCAATCAGTGTTAAGATTACGTAGCATTGAGTCACGATTCGGATCGCGTCAAATTGCGCTATTCGAATCTCGCTTGCACCTATCAATTTGCCGTTTCTCGTTTCTCGGTCGACTCGTTCCCGCGACGTGCCTTGCCCCCGAACAACGAGTCCCCATTCCCTGGCTTTTTCTGGGAAAAAGTTTCCGCGGGCCGCGCAGCCGGCGCCCATGAGCGCTGGCAGATAGGAAAAAGAGGGTTGGCTGACACCAGGAAGGGAGTGGGAGGTGGGCGAATAATAAAAATCGCCGTCATAACTCAAGCGTGGGTCCTGGTGTGGGATAAGAAAGAGGAAAAGAGGAAGGCTCGGCGGGGTGGGGCCGGCTGAGCTTCTTATCTCACCGCGAGGGTGACATTAGCGCTACCACGGTAATTCCCTCTCTCTGTATTCGCCCGAAGACACGGATACCGCAGCCGTCTATGCTCGGTCGCGACTTCATCGTTGTTGCACGACTTCTATAATTCATGTAATTTGCTCGATGAAAGGGCAGCGGGCTAATAATCGGGCCCGCGTTCATTAACGAACGCAGTCGCGAGCGGGGAAATTACAGGGACAACTCGGGAGCCTCTCTTTACATTCTAATTTACGATCTTTACACCTTCATCCCCGATCGTGCATTAATTCCCTCGCAAATTACGCAGGGCCATCGCTTCTTCCGCGCTCCCGCATAGCCGAGAGCGCACAGTGGCCCGCAATTATCGACGGATAATCTACAATTATTTTTCAAACACTGTACTTCGCTAATGGCTCGTTAGCATTTCCTTTTTCCGAGCCGATTCGCTCGCTACTGCAACAACGCCTCGTTACGACGTACCCCGCAGCTTACGTCTTGTTCACAGACCGCTTCTATTGTATTCATAACAGCGCTTCTGGAACGAGCACAATGGATTGCGCAATTGCACGATCGCTGTTCATCGATCCACCGAAACGATCGAGGAACACGCGAGGAACGCTCGACACGCGCTCGACCCTATAATGTCGCCGTTTTTCGCGCGACGATTTTCCGCGTCGCTTCAATTTTTCATACTTCGCTGCCGATAGAGCCCGTATCGACGCTGCTATATTTTTTTCCACGCCGGCCGCAGAGTGGACGTCGATAGATTTTTACGGTCCCGCGTTATTGAATAATGTACCATTTCGGCGATTCGACTGCTTCCGCTGGAAATTGATCGGTCTCGATGAAGATGAAGTAGATTCACGCACGTACCGATCGCGCATCACTTGGCTATTTTCGTCCGATTGAAATTTACTTGGCTGGAGAAACTGGTTTCGTCGTTCGTCCGAGAGGTTTCGAAGCTTAAGGCTGCTTTTCGTCTCGATTCTCATAGACCTCGATTAGAATCGGAGTATACAGGAACGCCATAGTCGCGAGGGGTTAAAGAGACGATGGTAGCGCAAGAGAGGGTGAGCCGAGTAGACTTTTCGCGAGCGTATTTTCGAGAAAGAATTAAGCAGCGCGGTGGAGTTGAAAGGGGCCAAATGACGTAACGATCGGCGGAGCAGTAAATTCTCTGGTGTATTTGTCGCCGGCCGAAGAGCGCGTGTGTCCCCCTGTTGGAAAGAGTATCGATGGGCGGCCAATGGGCACCCACAAGAGTCAGTTCGTGCATCCTCGTAGCCCGACGGACCGCATTCTTCCCCGTGACTTTGGGCATTGTTCCTGGCCGAAGTTCCCTTCGTTTCCCTTTCCTCCTCTGTCTTCTTCTCTCTTTCTACGAGCCTCCGCTTTCAGGGCCCATCTCGCCCCACTCCCTCGCCTCGTCCATGCTGACCGGAGGACCGCTTATAACAAGCCGGACAGAGCGGAGTTTTTGCCCCGACGCCTCCCTTTTTTCCACCCTGTTTGCCCTTTTTGCCTGGCTAGCACAGCCGAAAAACGCCAGCCGTTGATTTACGACCGCTACGATGACCGACTGTTGTCCTCATTCGCTTATGACTGCAGGCTTGGCCGACCTTGGATGGACCGCCTCCCCCGAAAAACCTCCACCGACATTTGATTATCTACCATCGCGATAAGTTTACCTGATCCCGCTGCAGCGAAATAATTATCCCGGGGCATTTTCGTTCGACGTCGTATCTTCTCGCTGGTGGATTCGTTCGTTCCTCTGATCACTGATCACATTTGGCTGATTTACGCCGACGAATTTGTCGCCTTATCGAGGTGGTTTTTCGTTTGTTTTATTGTGATTATATTTAAAATTTTCAAATATTCAAATTTTCAAATATGCAAATTTTCAAATATGCAAATTTTCAAATATTCAAATTTTCAAACATTCAAATTTTCAAATATTCAAATTTTCAAATATTCAAATATTGATATCGTTTAATCCCTTTCAGTAATTTCGGTTTCTATCATCTAAACAAGTAATTTCTATCATCTAAAAACTGAATGATAACTTCCATAATACCTTCCCATGATTATCTCGCTACTTGACACAATTTCAAATTCTTAAAAAATCCTTGCCAAAGGGTTAATAAATAGATACCTGAACCAAATCACTTCCCAAGTCGAACCTCGCTGGCTGAAGCAGCAATTTCGTTTCATTGAAAAAGCATGACTTTGTGACTTCGGTTCGGTCGTTTCGAGTTTCAAGACACGCTTTTTTCCTGGCTCAGGCCCGCGCTCCTACCGTCTGCCTTTTTGAGCCGGACAAAAGTGCCAAGTGCAGATTTATGGTTTTACAGCGTGCTGCGGTTCTTCCTTGTGACTTCGCGTATCCGTTTGACCTTCGACGGCCCGGTTACCGAGAGGATTTCGAGGGTGGCCCTTTTTAAGCCCTCGCTTATCTGGCCGTTGCCAATGGCCGGGACGTATCCGTCCTTGCGGCGATCGACGGGATGTTTTTTACCTAAGAGTCCTTTGCCACTTTTTGCCCGTTTACCTGCGGGCAATAAAGTTAACTTGTTGACGGAGTGGCGTCTTTTATACGCTGCTCTAAAAACCTTGTTCGCTGTTGCCAAAGATGGTACTGCCTCTCTCAAGAGGCCTTCGAAATTTATCGTCGCAATTCTTCGCCATTCGCAACGATGATGGAAACGTTATTACTGTCGCGAAGATCGGGGTCGTGGAACCGTGGCAAACGCCACTGCGCAGATAGAATTGCAAATGTATTCGTATCTACTTTGCCTATCTCCACACAAAGTTGCCAATTTTAAGTGCACTAGTTTCCCCAGCTCGTTAATGCTTGACGACACAAATTACCCCGCAGTTTCTCATCCTTTCATCAAGCTTTGTAATTTGTGCAAACGGTTTCCACCGAAACGAGGAATCACCGTGGCTTCCAAGAAAGTAGCGTCGAAACTGTTCTAGAAGAAGCAACTTATCGGATCGATATGCATCGTAAAGTGTCGTTAAACAGGATATCGCTGGCCAACTTATCGGCGAGCGAATCATTAACTTCACAGTGGCCCATGAATATACATTTTCGTGTCTACGCGCGAGCGAGCGTTGGTCGCGCGCGAGCGGTTCTGCTCGAGCGGCTGGTCGGCGGCGCGCGTGCACACAACGCTCGCAATTAGTCGCAAAAGTTCGTGCTTCGCCTAATAATGGATTTCCTCACGGAGAACAAATTGGTGGAACGATATATCTTTCTGGCGCCCCGGCGAACCGTCCGTATTCTTACACGCGAACGGCCTCGGATATTTAATTTGCGTGCATACGCCAGCGTACACGTTCACGTGCACGACGCACACCAGCGGCCCACGGGATCCGCCGCTCGCGATTTCCATGCAGAACAAGAAAAAACGCCGCGAACAGAGTTGCATTTAATTACCCACGGCGCAGTACATCGATACCCGTGGATTCCATGGAATTTTTAATCCGCGATAAATTTGTACGACGCGATCGCTGGCCCGTGTGCTCTCGGTGTCCCGCGACTCAATCTGGATCGTTACGAGCCCTGATCCGATCGCCGATCTCGATCGATGGCGCCCTTCCTTTTTCGGCTTATTGATGTCTCTTTATCGACGCTGACGCCGCGACCGCGTTTCTCCTCGTGCCCCATGCAAACGTGCCTCACGTTCGATTTAATCCTACTGACCGATAATGTTCTTGGTTTATGTGCAGTGGTTGCGAGTGCTCCAACGCCGTCGGATTGTGCGGCGCGCGAGCGACGGGACAGTGGCAAGTGTACGTTGGATGACTTCTTGGAAATTGGGGAAATTGTGGAATTAGAATTTAGTTGTTTGGGCTTAGAGGCTCATTCAGAAGGAAAGGACTGTTCAAATTTGTAAAGTAGCTAGTAGATATAGTTTTTCTTCTGTTTCGCAGAATTTTCAGTTGTTTAAGTTTGATTTTAAATTGAAATATCTTTCGATTTTGGCTACGTAAATTTGATAATTTTTTGAGGCACTGGATATACGTGAACACAGAAGAAAATTTATTCTGAAAGGAATGAGAGAGTTTCTGTCCCGATTAGCAGTAGATAGATATCAGAGAAGAAAAGTAATGGAAATTACAAATTATTCATAATTATTTTTCATAAAAAATATGAAATATTGAATGTTAAATCAGTAGGTATATCTACTGTGACTCACAATAGCGAATATTTAAATATACCTACTAATTGAATATTCCCAACACAAATTCTACATCTTCATAAAGGCAGAAAGTACCTGTTTCTTAACTTCTACCAATCATTAACGTCACATTAATTCCTTTTAATTACACCGCCTGCCACAAGTGCTCATTGAAGTCCATTTGTAGGAATAGTAACATAAAATGTTGTAACTATTAAGATAGAATCTTCGTCACGCGTGCTGCCCGCATTTCGCTCATATTTCCTTTTAAAAGCCCAACATAAACAGTAGATATCTATAATATCATTATAAGTGATTAACTTTCCGATGCCCTCATTCTACATAGACATTCTTCATATTCACACTTCTAATTACTGGTTTGTCACACACAATGATATACGAACTAGCAACTTGAACAAATTACAGACTTTATGACATAGATTATACAATACAAAGACCGTAAAGTTTGTCTCCGTTGTACCCTGTTGAAGCTCCTTCCAATTATCCCTTGTGCGATCAAGATACACAACTCGATAACACACTTGACGCTCTTCCTACTCTTCTGCACCGCGCATCGTTCATCACAGTTCGACACGGCGAGTTTATTCCGCGAAAGACAAAGAGTCTCGAAGATGCTTCTTCCGTTGGCGGGCTGATCGTCCGATTTATAGCGGTCGAAGGGAGCAGTTGAATTAGTGGCGTTGCGAGTTATAAACGCGAACAGGAAAAGCGGGATGGCGTAGCCGAAGATCAAAAGCGAGGGCTCGTGCGGGCAGCGACGGTCTCGATGAAATTTCCACGGGTCAGTTTTCGTTAGTGTTCGCCGCAAATAGACGTCAGCCTTCTGGCTGGCAAAATCGACGACGACAGCGGGAGAGAGCACTGGACCAAAGAACGGCGAAGAGGAAGCCAAGAGAGGAACGAACGGTACGGTGGAAAGGAGCGCGAAGAGCGTACACGCGCCCGCGGATTAAAGAGTTATTTGAGTCTCGGAGGCGGCCATAACTCTCCCGGGCTATTCCCGTCCCGCGCTCGCTCGCTCGCCCACCGGAATATTTTAACATCGGGGGTGGGTGGGTGGCTGGCTGACTGGTCGCCTCGGCGCTGTGTGCGTGGATGGGTTCAGCTCGGAACACAGAATCGTCCCTGTATACGGACTAGCAACACACGCACAGCCCGTGCACCGACACACTCGCACGTGGAGTAACAGGGAAAGGAGGGTTGGTGGGTGAGACGACAGGGTCCGCAACTCCACGCAGCTGACAGCTGTTTCCTCGGTGGGCCGACCGGTCGGTGGGGAGGATTCAGCCTAGTCGCGCCCCTTCTATAATGGCTCCCTTTTCTTCCTTCCCCTACCTACGCCAGCATGGCTGGCACGGCTTTCTCTCTCTCCTAGGCGCTTCGTTACGTCACAGCCACGCCGTTGTTCGTCCCTCTCTCTATGGGCACTCTGAATGACGTCAGGGCTACGTTCCGTCTACTGGTGACGTAGCGGCCGCGGCGTCATCGCCGATACGGACCACTCGTCGATACGACACCGCCAGAGGCGCGCTGATCGCCACGCGAAACTGTTACGCCGATCTTGATACTGTGCCTCGTGTTGCGTGGATACCGAGGGTTGCCTCAGGAGGGGGTTTCGCTTCTCTTTGATAGCGTTCTTCGCTGGGAAGGCTTGGAACACATGTTTCAGGGCTGGAAATTCTAATACCATTAACATGAGTCGGCAAGTTTCGGATACATAGATACTACACGTTCAACGAGGTATAAAGTATCAAAGGGAGGCCTTGGTGGAGGAAATCAATTTTTCTGACCTTTATAATCTCATCCATGGCTACAAAAAGAAGCTAGAACGTACCAATAGAAATACTTCAACCCTCTCTTCTCAGAGAAAGAAACAGTATCCCAAAACCTCTTCAAAGCCTATCCTTATTTCTAGAAGCTATCACCTGTTCTAAATTCAATCTGAAATCCAACAGCACCTAAACATCGTCATTACAAGTTCCCTTAACTCAGTTCTCGCATTCCGCAAGCTAATTTACTTGCATAATTTGTAGTCCCCACAGCGGGCCCTCAGAACGAACAATAAAACTGTACATAAAAGTCTTCACAAGTTCATCGACATATCCCCCGTATCGCCAATCGTTTCCATTGCAAAGATCGAATATCTCAGAGGGAGCAATAGGAGGCAATACCGATCGCACTTCTAAATTCCGTATCCACAGAGGAGGCGCGAACAGGTTTACGGAAGGCGATAGCAAGCGGTAGCGATACCGCCAGCCAAGTAAGTGCTTGCGGCCGCGCGGTGGCGGTATCATCAGCGATAGGCAGCAATCGTAAAACGCCTGTTTTACGACGGCCTTTGGTGGTGGGAGGACTCGCCGGTTAGAGAAAGCCGGCAACCGACGAGCCGATGCTCTCACGGTTTACGAGCGCATAACAGACGCGTTTATGGCCATGATCACGTGGCCCCTGCATACCTATGGCTATATAACCGGCTCCCATAACCACCGCGTAGTAAACAAATCGTAAAGCTCGGTTTCGGATTTACTGACCTGGCACAATATACGGAAAGCAATACGGAAAGCCAGCCACTCGGCAATGATAACCAGTTCCCCTCCGCTGGTCCCAGCAAACGGGAGTGGGGGAGCATCGTGTCGCGTGCAATAGAGACGTCGTTTAAGGTGCACGAGGAGAGGGTTATTGGGCGCCTCGACTGTGACATGCGAATCGACGATGCCTCCGTATTTGCATGCGCGCGTTAAAGGTCGTGCACATGTGGAATACTATTGGTATTTACTTGGAGAATTAAGTAGCGAGGCGCAGAGAGTTTGTCACAAGTTCGGAGCGATAGGTTCATTAATGAGCAACTCAGGTTTCACCTGTGGCACTGGTTTTCTTAACCAAATCAATCAATTTGTATCATCTAGCTTTGTTAATTTGAGACTAATTAGAATACTGTGTGGGCTTTTAGTAAATTATGTGGATCATTTATTATAGTGTTGTTCCACTTTCATCTCTTCCTAAATGAAAGAATTGAGGGTAGCTGTATCGTCGTACAAAGTCTGAAAAATTTGTCTTCCGCCGATTTCACGCGGTCACAATATCTTTCGATCAATGGACCATGATGCGCCCGCGCACGCAATACTTCGTCTTCATCGCGTTGTTTCGTTTGTTCTCTCTGATGCCGCCAGATGTCAGCACTGCTCTTGCATTTACTCTCCGCCTTCACGATCGCCCTAACACACTACCCCCCATTCGCTGGGAGGAAGATTTCGCGAAACGCGCGAAATTTCATTGGCTCGTAAATAAACGATATCATTTAGCATTAACTGCTGGCGTTTTTGCGCGAGTGTTTGCCAAGGCAATTGGTGCGTCCTCCAAAGTGCAAAATAAACAGCCAACCCGGCGATTAGCCTTAGATTACACATGTCGTTGTTTCGAAAAATTATTAACGTTTACGATAACTCGACAATTTATTTGTTTCCTCTGCGCATTACGTATGCAAGCGAAATGGAAGCTTCGGTAGCTGGCCGATGACTAATCTACGAATTGATAAACGTGTTTCGACGTTACGTAAGATTTTCGCTAAATTGTTACAGGTTGTAAATGCAATAGGGAGTTAGATTTAAGGGATTCCCTTTCGGGATGAAAGTGTCTAATGAAAGGGATAATATTAAAGAGAAGACTAAAATGAGTAGGTATAATGCAAGATTATACATATTTTTTAAGAATGTTCTGGATAAAATTGCACTTAAAATGCGTTTACTGTTCGAAAGCCTCTTGAGGATTTTTTGTTTCTTGAAGTTGAAACTGAGTCTACAGCGTATCACTCTCGTTATTAATTACAATTGGTAAATTAGCACGCTACAGTAATGAATATTAGTATTTAGAATAAGCGCAGGGAGGCGATGCATCGTTGCAAAAGAAATTTGAACTCCTTCGAGCGGGTAGACGAGCAACTCTCTGCGTAGCCGTGCAGAGCCACCAAGGTGATTTATTCGAGTTAATTCCAATTCCATTGGAGCCGCGAGGGCAGTCGGAGGGGGCGGGGAGGCCGAGAGCGGGTGGGGTAGAGGGTGGATATTCTTATGCAATTTGCCAGAAAGGTTCAAGAACCCGGGAGATCCCGCAATTTATCTTGCCTTATGTTACGCCGAGCCAAGGCAACGGAAGATAGATGGCGTCACTGCTTCCAACCCCTCCTCTCTCTCTCTTTCTCTCTGTCTCCCTCGGTTTCCTCGCCTCTCGGGTCACCCAAACCCCGTACAGACCCCTGCGACCACCCCTTCCCCCAGCCAATGAGGGACGACCGCGGTGGCCATCTTGGATGGAGAGTTATTGAACGAAAAAGATGAGTAAGAAACTTGTTATGGGGGTGCGTTCTCTCTGCGCCGTTGGGACTCGAGGGAGGAGGGTGAACGAAAGAGAGAGAGGGATAGAGAAATAGAGTGGGATAGAGAGGGGAGCGCGGGCGGGCAGACGACGAGGACTGGAAGCTGAAGAAGGGTGGTTACGAGGGGTTGTTGGCGCTATATTGATCAATTGCTTTGCCGTGCTTTGCGCTACTTTCCTACCGTAATGTACAATGCCCACGGTGGGTGCCGCGATACCCACTGCGTGGTCGAGTGAGACTAATTATATAACGATCGTGTACTCGGGAATTTCAGTACTTTCAGGCATTCAATCTTTCACGGTCGCTCGTCACTCGCGCTAGATTAATTTCATTTGCACCCTTGAATGAAACCTTACGGTTTCATTCCTCTACGATATATGAGTGCATTGAGACTTACTGCTTAAACTATTTTCTATTCGTTCCATTTTTTTTTTACTCACTTTATTTCTTTTCCTAGACAATCGTTCAGCTTTTGAAAATATCCGCACACCTCCGATCGTGGCATTTTAATCGCAGCTCCCGATCACGGACGCTCCGTAATGCGGACGCTCGTGCGTGGCAGGAGTATCGTCGCACGGGTGGTCTTCCGATCGCATTTCACGAATGCCTCGCGCGTTCCCGGTTTATGGACGCTTGTGTCCGCGCGAGCGAGCTGTCGCGTAACTAAATTTCGCCTTGAGGATTTTAGAAGTCCCCTGGCCGCGTCGTCGGCACGCAGCCGGCTGCGTTACACTCCACTCATGCACGCCCGCCGATCGTGAGTTGTTTAACAATACCGCAATTAGGTTGATGAATTGTGACAGGCATTCGCAAGTAATAAACAGGCGCCTGCCGTGGTAGTCCGTGACACGTAGTCGCACGGTGCGCGCTCGACGTTAGGTGGTCGAAGGAAACCCAAAATTTCAATTTGTATGCAAATAGATCTATTCGGTGGGGTCTCGCGGACCATGGAAAACGTGACGATCCTGCGCACCGTGGGCTTGTCGGCTGAAAGTTTAATCACTTTGGGAATTCACCCTCGCGTGTAGCTCCTCACTATTTTCCACTGTAATCTCTGTATAGTTTCTGTTTATCAGTGTTGAATATATCTCTCAATACTTCCATAAATTTCAGTAGATATAAAGTACCGTCTCTAACTTGAACCATCAATATTTTGCAGCCTATAAGATCTTGAACACTATCAAATATCTAGTAATTAAATTAATTCGACTCTCAGAGTTCCCGCCTTGCCCTTTGAATTTCGGCTTCCCCCTCCCCTTACTCAATCTTTCCCCAACGATGTTCGTCGCCTTTTCCCTAGATGGCACTGGCGTTCGAATCGTCCGCCGCGCCATCTCTGAAAGCTGAAGCGAACCCCGTAGGAAATCACCACGTGCGCGCGCCCCACCAGACGGCGCGAGCCGCTCGTCGGCTCGGAAGAGCGGGGATCCCCCTTGTGGTGTGCTCGTCGAGCTCACCGGCAAAAGGTAGTGGGGAACGAACACCCATGGCATGCCCGCGACGGCGCAGAATCCCATCGATCATTCGTGCCGTTTCCCCGTGTTTCACGCCGCCGTGTGTTGCACCGTGTAGAGAGAGGAGTCGACCACCGCTGCCCTCCCTCTTCAACCTCCTCTCTGCCCCTGACACGTCCACCCATCTCACCCCACCCCCGCGCGAATCCCCCTACCTATAGGACGTGCTTGAGTCCGTGACGGTTCGGCGGGCAATGCCGACCAACCATCACGAGGCCTTACCTTCCCTATTATATTTATGTGGCGGCTCGCGGTCGGGAAGGTTTATGCGGTGTCTCCAGTCTGTCTCGTGTCATTCCTTTTTTCCCCTCGTCCTTCCTCCTGACTCCTTCTTTCCACGCGTTCGACGTTTCAGTGTGCCATCAAATGTTTATCGCCGCGTCGTCTATTCACTGTCGATGAAATCGTCGTTCCGCCAGCGAGGTTGCCTCGATAACGTTGCTCGTCGATCCCGCTCGAATCCTGTGTATCGCAAATTTTCCTTATCGTTCGAGAACTAGCCGGTGAAGTAGCCCGATTCGAATCGAGACAGACAGCGCACAGAGTTGTCTCTGTTCGGCGAGGCTGGCAGTGATTACCGGTCGAGGTACGACGATCTCTGGCCGAGCATTTTCGATACAGTTCGAATGTCGTGCTCGTCGACTGTTCACGAATCCTGCGTGTACGTGTCAGTGTGTGCCGCGGGAGAACCGGTAGCATGTTGAGCAGATCGAAGCCTGCGCCACGTGCACTGTGCACCCAGTAAGTGCGAGCGGGCTTTCGACGTTCGCCAATGAGAATGTGAGGATGCTGGGCCGTGCTCCGGATACCGACGACGTTCACTTGTCCAAAACGTGACCTTACCTTGCGCGCATCTCGCTGGGCCTCCGCTTCATTCAGCCGGTAACTCTGGATTCCTTTGTTCGGTGATCTGGTTCGAGGGCTTTCGGGCATGGTCATCGATTGGCGGGGAACTATTATCACGATCGTGGAGTGCCTTAGCTATATAATTTTATTCATTTTCCTAAGTGGTTGTTATTCAATTTACCAATTGTATTTTCGGTGCAGAAATGGAGTGGGATTTTGGTTACCCGAAATGTGTATCAATGCTATCTAATATCGGATACTATATTATTAGTCGGTATTTAAATTGATCACCTGAATTTATAGTATATCCAGGTGGAATCGCTTTGATTTTAAATATTCAAATTTCGTATTTTCCAATTTTTGAAACTCTACATTTAAGCGACTCCACCCTGATAGATAGGATAACACTTAACTTGATCATACCAATGAGGGCTGATCATATGACCCGAAATTATCCTACTCAATAAATCCCAAAAGACTAAACCTAGCTCTAACTCAGTAGTCAGACACAATTCACCCTCCATTCTGATTATCGTCGTAGTACTTTCGTAGACACAGCCGTACAGGTGCTCCCGAGCGCGCGAGTGCATGTAAGCACATGTACGCGCGCACGTAACGCAGAGGAGCTCGTAAATCAGTCAGTTACCTATATACGCGTATATATACATATAATACGTACGCAACGTAACGGTATGTAATTTATTGTTTCAGGTAAGTGACGTCGCACCGCCCCAGGCCTCGTGGAGCACATGCGTGCATCTTCCTTTCCCGGCATAATGTAAGCAACCCACTGTCTCTGTACACCTATTACGACCGATGTCAAGCGGACGCGGCTCTCTGTCCCGAGCTCGTTCACGGAAACAATAAACCTAGAACGCTCGCGCGCGCTTACCTTACGCTACCAGATCGCGTCGCGACCCGTTTCCTGCCTCTCCTTTTTGCCCCCTTTCCGTTCCTTTTTTTCTATATTCCAGTTCACGAAAAATTTCACCGTGCCTGGAATTTATCGTCCGACCGCGGCACAATGAGTTCAGATTTTATCGAGGATCCGATACACGCGACAACGGTGGTCGCGTTCGCGCTGTATCCTCTGCGATCGCCGCCGCGCGGCGTGTCCCCTTCGCCACGAACCAGGCAATTTTTACGCGACACGGACACGCGTTGATTACGAATTTAATGGGCGGTCGCGAAGGACGCGGAATAGTTTATTTACGCGGCGTCGACTACGGCGCTCGTAAATTATCCCCGCCGCGTTCGAACGCCCGCCCGCGCGACATAGGCTGGGAATTTTTGGACGGTGACGACGGGCGAAACTATTATCAACACTGGAGAGGATACGACATTGTCTAGCCGGTGGGAGCCTCCGTTCGTGGCACGCCGCGATAAATAACGGAGGAAGTGGAGTCTGTACAGTAGTCGCGCGAAAAATGAGCGCGGTTATTAGTCGACTCGACGCCGTGGAAAGGCCCTTCCGGGTGGCTTCCCGAATCGAACAACGAACTCCGTTTCGGGGCTGCTACTCTGGGACCGTTGCCGCGCAGCTGTCGACGCGCGAATCCGGTTTTAGAGCGATTTCGATTAGACCTTCGCGGCGATACTCTCGCGGCGATAAGCGGAACGCATAAAGGTGGCCACCTGTAATACAATATATTACCGTAATGGTGCGTGCTCGCCGTAGCGAGATAAAGGACGCTCGGGCGTACAGGTGTAAACGGGGCCTAAACGAGGTGCGGTTATTAGTGGACGCCGCGGGAGGGTGGGAGAACAAGAAGATAATAACCGAAAGATGGATGAAAGTGAAAGGAGGTAGGGTGGGGAGAGAGGGAGAGTGGGAGAGCCAGGGGCTTACGGGGGAGTGCCGAGAGAAATCCTCGTCAACCACGCAGCCGAGATAGGCCACACACCGGCGGCTTGTAAAACACGCGGCGAGATTAAATGCTTCATTAATGTGATTAAAGTAAAAAGCTGCCTGAGTAATGAACCGCGCTGAATCATCCGGCAGCGGTCCACTGCTGACTTTTGCTGCCCTGGCTCTCCTGGTTGGCACCCTTGTTTTTTAGGGAATTCGATATATTTTTAAGCTTAGACTAATTTGTCTTACTCGAATTTTGCCTTACCAAAGAAGGATCGGTATTGATCCCTCGAAAATTCAGTAAATAGAACAGTGCTGTTCAAAAAGCTGAGACCTTCGGGGGTCTCCTCTACTCTCGTTTCCATACTCAGGGAAACCACGCAACGCGTGATAGATTACCATCTCTATTGTCAGAAAAGCCTAAACACGAAATGTATATTAGTAGATCAAAAGAGCAGATGGAAGGGGAAGCAAGTGAATGAGAGGTTCCATTATTGGGTAGCGTTAATCTAGAAATTATTTAGATACAGTATTTCTACATTGAAGTTCATTATTATAATCCCTGAGGCTATTTCACAACAAATGAATTCTGAGTCTACATTGTGCAGACGTTGTATGGGGTGTCTATCGGTTCTTGTTGCTTCACGAGCATCTCGAGACAGATTTCGTAAACGCTCCGCCGGTAATCCAGCTTGGTCGAATCGATTTCACATGCCGACCAAGGCTCGAGGTTCCTGGACCGCTTAGAGGCAGGCGAGGGCGAGGCAGTCGGATGCAGATACCGGAATTTTTTTAAGCCCTCAAAGAGGCGGCTATTCGCTGCCGTTCGCAGAATAAAAGTCGCGGTGTTCACAATTGGTAATGCCGATAGAGCTGCCATCGTCTTGCCATACAAACGTCCTCCTGGCTGCATGCGTCGGCCTCTTTCTTCGCTAAACACAACGACTGTTGCGCATTTCTTCGCCACGCGCATCACAAACGTCCGACCAACGACTATAGGATACTTTGTTTCGATTGAAAGTACTAGGGACCTTAGAGAACTCTCGACTACCCTTTCAGGCCTACTCATTGTTCGAGAAATTCTTCCCTTTAGTGCTGTTTCTGTTATCTCTTAGATTTGCGTCATTTTCTTTTGGTCTCACTTTTGAGCTTTGCGAAGTGAAAACGAAGTTTGGATGTATTGAGTTGATTTTAAGAACATGTAGCTTACCATCAGTACCTATAGTATGTATTCTCACATTATACGACTTGAAATTACTTCTAAAAAAGCAAGCTTGGTTTGCATACATATACATGAGTTGACCTTTAGAAACATACCTTTCATTATAAATTCATCAGTGAGTTATGAATCTGTATCGAGGAAACTCTGTTATAACTGGTGACTAATCAAACTGTGTGACTATTAATATCAATAATTCAATTGACTACATAATCAGGGAACATAATTCACAGAGTTAGCTAGTACTTCCTTTCAAACAAGTTCAGAAACTCCTCTTCAATTTTTCTCAAAATTCTTCAAATATCCCGCCGACAGTATCTATGCAAGGTCTGCCAGGTTAAGGATTTGTCGTTGGCAGTGCTAATCATTGACCTCTAGTTTCTCAGAGTTAATACCTGGCACCATTACTTGACATTGCTAAAAGTGTGCCTCGCGCCAGCTGCATCATGCGTCTTCAACATACGTTGCAACGTAGAACCTGCTTAAATGTCAAATGTCGCATTAAAACGTGCCACTTGCTGCTTCGTTCCTGGATGCTTTGCATATTTCTCTGCGTACGTCACGCGGTGTCATCAAGCACCGTGAATCAGGATTTGCGTCGGACGATTCCGACCAAGTATTGGTTGACACTCTCAACGTTAATCCAAATTAGCTACAGTATTGCCTCGGTACAAGCTCAATGGTACACTCATATTTTCTTGGACTTGTTTTTCCATTTTATCTGATCCTTGGCTCTGAGAAGCCAACTTTAGTATGTTAACAGTCTTGTAACCCAGATGTAGGTCAGGATAATTTCGTGGATAATATTTTACAATGTTTTCTGCTATACTTTTTTTTAAGAATTAGTCCACTTTTGGTTGATTGTGTATATGCCATAATAAGTTCAAACCCGAGTTTCACAGATACTCCAAACTTTAACGCGACTCTATAGCGAGGCAACGCTATTTAGATAAATACCATCTCCTATTACCCAGCAAAATCTAATCCCAAGAAAAAAAATAAATAAAATGTGCAATAGAAAATAGAAAGATAATATTTTCACAACCGAAGCACAGATGATGAGCTTTTTTAACTGATTTGGTAATTTTGCCAAAGTGATAATAAGACAGCATTCATATAATACCATATCTTTACCAAAAATTCAACTCTCACGCGAATAGCCGCTTCTTTTATCTGCTCCTTCAATTTATTGAGTGAATCGGTCGAAAAACCGCATCGTCTGAACTAGCTGTAACTCCAGCAATGCAGTGTTTCATAAGCCGTCAATTGGGCATCCTAAAGGCGTCACTCGCGCGGCAGGCGTGACGGTTGATCGCGCTGGTCCGCGTCTCTCCGCGGCGCTACACGGCGAACGTGTCAGGTCGTTACACAGCGCAGATACGAGGATCTTTGACGGGGCGGTCGCGCGGGCCGACGTACAAGGTGCTGTAGCTTGACGCAAAGTGCAAGGAGATGCGATCGACGATTATGCACTTACGGTGTTACCGTATATAAACGGGGCCCGTATAAGCCTCGGCGGGTATGCACACAACGCCGTACATATAACGCGGACCAAGCCACGAGAGCAATGTATCTTCTCCGTGACATTGGGGCCCGCACTAATCGCGCGACAATCTTCGCCGCGCGGCCTGGAGAGAAGGGCGAACGGAGAACGGGGCCGAGGAGGACGGAGCGCAGCCAGCCCGCGCGTATTTCTGTAGGCGAACAGCTTCGGGCTCGATGGGAGAAATTGAGATTCAAGTGGGACCCCGAGGACTGACACTCTTCTGCTTTACAACCGAGCTCCTCAATGGCTACGCATATCTCGAGGCTTTTGACTTTCGCGTTATCTTCGAGTATGAGATCCCTCAGAGACAGTGAGATGTTTTTTGTAAGTGGAAACAGGGATAGGTGGTGCTCGAATTGGGGGAGACAGACGCGTCTGGGGGAGCAGAGAAAACGAAGAACGCGAAGGAGGAGTTGTAAAGCTGGAGAGAAGGATACGGAGGGAGAAAAAGGAGCAAGAGGATCTTGAGACGCGAGAGCGAACTGTTCCTGCAGACGTCGCGATATCCCGAGGCTCGCGAGCGAACGACAATCGTATAATTAGGTGTCCTGGTGAACGCAATATCTGGAGAAGCGACGACAACCAACGATCGTTGCATATTTCCTGGGGAAACGTCCGCGAGCACGGGCTGCACGATCACGGGGGCTATCCGCCAGGAATCGGCGTGTCCTTCGAGTAATCGATGCTGGAATGCGGGAAGGAATGCTCGAGCTGGTCGACAAACGGGATCACCCGGATGTTCGAGTCGCTTTTAACCCACGGCTTGCCTAAAAATACGCCTCTGCTTCCAGTTCCACGTAATCGAGCCCCGAGACTCGGCTATCTCGTCTCTTCTCGCCCTGTCGATTTTCCGAAAGGACGACGCTGAGCAAACTCGCGCTGCGGAGAAATTGAATATTCACGTTGCGTGCGGAAGGTGCAGGCCTTACGGCTCGTGCTGCTAGGGCTGTCTGGAAATACTTGCCTGCCCGTTACATTCGCTGTAATTTTTATAAAGTCTGATAAGGATCTCTCGTAAAGTTCACCGGCGACGATCTATAAATGCATCTATAAACGTGTGCGAAGGTAAAAAAGAAATACAGAGGTGTTCAGAACAGGTGGATGATCGGAAAATATAGGAGACTTTGTCTAGGAATTTTCTAGGAATTTTTTTTAGAAATTTTCTTTTCTTATTAATTAGCGCTTGCAGTTGTCGAGATAGGGGACGAAGAAAAATGTCTTCTGATTTTTTTTAAGATTACTTTCATCGATACGCTGAGTAGCCTTGAGAAATACGTTTCACCAGTCGCGACGCAAATTTATCTCGCGCCGTCGAAAAGTAATTAGCCAGCGCGTGAATGTGTTTATACGCGAGGAGGAACGAAACCTGGAGCGACGTGATCCGTATTAATGCCCGATAAAAAATTGCGGAAGCCAGCAGCTGCGGTGGCGCTCTCTATCGAACAGAACGCTCAGATACCGATCTATCGAACGAACGCGCCTATGCTGCTATGTTGCAGACTGCACGCAGCAAGCAAACCCGTAATTTATTTCCCGACGGCCGCCTACCTTCCGACTCCAATATAATCATTATAATTATTGTCTCCCCTTCAAATCGACTTCGATAATCATCGCCTGTATTTGTTACAGGGCTTGCATCGGCTTGCTACATTTGTACGCGGCGGGTGTTTCTACAGTTTCTTCGAACCACGATTTCATAGCTCGTCTATATTCTTAGGCTTTGTCCTTTTATTCTGAAATCTACTAGACCCTCGATCTTCGTGTATTCATTTCCACAAAGTAGAGAAAAATCTGATATAAATACTATCCACTAGATATAAACTAGTCGCTACACTCTCTCTATAACATTGCCTCGATACAAGCTCACGTTTTCAAGCCATTACAAACTGTTGAAATTGGAAAACACTATTCTTGGCTCATTTTTCGTCCAATCCCGATAACCCTCGACCTCGAGGCACCTCGTTCCCGTTGGGTGCAGCATTATAAATTGCGACGATCCATTCGCCCCGTTAATTTGTCCGCTTTTCAATTAGCGGCCGAGCAAGTTCGGCGGCGAATAAATTGAGTGGCGGCGACGCCGGTTTCGAGCCAGTTCGTGACTTTCTAAATACGCCAGCCGCGTCTGTTCCGTAGTTGGCCCCTTTTTAGTGAATCCAGAGTCCACGGTGTCTTGGTTTCACCGACAGGTGGATCGGAGGATCCTCGCTTCTATTCCTTGGACTGCTTCCAAAACTTTTTCCCCCGATTCGATATCGACTAGGCGCTGGTTCGTTCCGCGGTACACGAGGAGAAAGTCCTCCGATATCCGCTTTGTCGGGGCTCGTCTGCGTCAAAGTTGAACTCCAAACATCGTCGGGATCGATGTTAGCGCGTCGCAGCGACAAAGTTACGGCGAGCTACTCTGTTTACATGTCCCCTGTCACGCTACTTCTTGTGCACGCTTCGAATTGCACCACTTGTAAGTACGTTTCCCGTGTTATCGGAACAAACAGCGTCGAGGTCCGCAACGCTCGTACGAGTGCACGTGAAAAGGGAACGCTTGTGCCTCTTTGATCGTAGGGCACTCTTATCGGTAAACACAGGTATGCTCAATCTCGGGGGCTAAATTGAAATCGTCTGGAGGAATAGGAGCGCTGATGGAGCTTTCGTGACGGGATTTGATGGATTCGCGGTATTGACACACGTGACAGTAATTTCTGTGGAAAAACTCGTACAGAGTCGGATGTAATATTCCGTCATTCAAAAACGCAGCGAAGGGGAAGGGCAAGTTGGTGCCGGCCACCTGCAGGTAACCTGGGAGCGTCACGACGCCGCCGTCGCGGCGAGTTACGGCCACAAATCACGCAATTCGTAATTGCCGCTACCAACTACGCGATTTCGTGTGAGAGGTGGGGACGGCCGAGGGCCCCCACCCCTCTGCACGTGTGCTGGATGGAAATCCATAAACATCGATTGCTTCTGCCTTCGCAGAACGTCGAACACTGGCGAAGGCTAAATATTCTACTGTATCGTGATCGACTACTATGAAGCCAGGGGAAAGTTCTTTGAATTTGCCCGCGATGTCGGATTCCCTGGGAATTCCCTGAAGTATACCCATTCTCCGAATCGAAGGTGTTTAGGATATTCTGATTGTGGATAAGATCGTCATGGTGAATATAATCAAATGTGGATTTTGAGGGGGCCAAGGCTTCACTCTTTAAGGGGCCTCATTTTCTCATTCTCTCAAGTACCTACTAAAATAAGTTTCTGCAAATACTCACTTAAGAAAATAAATTATTCTCGATTTATTAATAGTATTCTTCCAAAACTAGATTTACTATAGAGCTTTGGAGATTACTTTGGATTAAGAATTGAAAATAGTTATCTTTTATGAAAGTCTCTCAGAAAGTAGGAAATATATTAATATAGATATAGATAAGTTTGAAATTTGAAATAGTGTTTATAGGATTTCGTAACCAGCGAAAGGACGTTCGAAACGCACGGAAAACTCGGACGCTATCTCGCGTTAGAATCGACGCGTACGTCCACCTTTCCAGTCCACGTCATCGCGTACTATATCACGCCCCGCGTCGGAACGTGTTACCATTGTAACACGCTTGTTTCTGGGGCAATACATTATGTTGCGCCCGCGTCCCCGCCGTTCCTTTAACGCGAATAGTAGCCCCGCTACTCTCATTGCTTTCGGTTGCGTCCTCTGAACCAGGCTAAAAGCTTTCTCCGTAGTAATTACGTACGGGGGCCACGATACTTCCGAAATCAAGGAACGGTTCTAATCGAGACGAGTACTTACCGACAAACAATAATAGCCACTGTGCGAGAGTCTATTGGCTAGGGTGCTTCACGCCATGAGGATCTGTGGTTTATGGCGTGGCCCATGCTTGTGCTCTCACTTTCATTTTCTGAGTATCTACCTATAGTATTTGATCGCTGTTAACTCTGGATTTTCAGAATAGGAGTAGAGAATAGGAAATAGATTAAGATTAGATAAGATTGAGTAACTAGAAAATAAATCTAGTCAAATCCCTTTTTGCTAAGAGATGAAATAACTTCTTTATTATAAAACATACTGTTTTTATTAACAAAGGACAGCGATTTTAATGCTTTTAGAGGGAGGAGCTGGTCAGGAGGGAATGAGTTACTCCCAGACAACGAACAAGTCGGAGAATATCGATCCAACTTGATCGAAGGTTGAGGAGTGACTGACGATCAAGAGTGTTGGAAAATTCTCCATCGGCTTTGAGTATAGGATAGAGGAGGAATAAGTTAGAGTTGTTGGTGGGAAATTGGGCCCCGCGATTGACAGACGACACGTCCCCCCAGTCTCAGTTCCCCACCAACGTCAGATCGCTGACATAGTTTAATTCTATACACCGATAAAGGATTTCCTGGTGACCTTCTTAACGAAATCGTGGATCGCGTCGGCAATTTCTAGCTGGCCCACGAAGGATTTTCCAGTAACCCTCTTAATGAAATTTTGGGTCGCGCTAGTAATTACGTTGACAACCTATTTCTGGCTCATCAAATATGAATACAAGGAAGAGAAACGATAATGAAAATATACTGGAACAGACGCTTCCAAAGAGGCAGTAAGCCCATATCTTATGGTGAACTGCCGCTATTAAAGTAGCGAACTTAATTTAATATTCGATATCTTCATCTTGAACGCAGATGTACATGCGCTTTAACACAAAATGATCAATTTACGTCAGGTAACATTACATTTCCCTCTACTTAAAATCGCGTATGAAGGACTGGGTGCACGAATCAACAGATAGGGGTACCAGTATGCTTATATAATCGATTGTCCATTTTTTCCGGGATTCTAGAAAACAAATGGGCGCGTTCCGGTGATTCTGCCAGCATAGGTGTGTCCGTGTGCTCACCCCGCGCATCGAGGACTCTGTGTGAGTGCATCGGTGTGTTTCCCGCGCGCGCCCTCGCGCTCCTTCCTCCTTCACCGGCGCTGCCTGCCTGCCATCCTATCAACATCGCACTTCATAATCCTGGCAGTGTTTCTGCGCGTCTCGATCCGTTACCTCAGCTCGATCGGTCCGTTCTCTATGCCTCGGATCCGCGCCTACGCAACATCGAGCCGCTCGTTCTTCCCGCGCCTATCGTTCTCGATTTCCGCGCCCGATTGCCTCACCGATCGATCCGAATGGGCGTACGAGGAGTCGGGATCTCGTACCGGGTCATTTACGCGAGTGAATCGACTTGGGTCGACGGTGCAAAGTGGTGCTTGGGTCTCTGATGTGCTGCACGTGGCTGCGACGATAATGCTCGAGGTATTGCGAGAGATCTCGAATCGACGGAGAAGTCCTACCTTCTCGGCTTTTTAACTAGCTCTGGAGCTTTCGTTTGCTGTAACTAACTAATGCACTTTGTTGAGATTACTCATTTCTATCGCATAACATAGTTTTAGGAACTTTTAGGGAAATACTGTGGGGTTAATAGCGTATATCTGTCATCTTAAGGACGAGGATGGTGTAGATAGTCATATATAGTAGGGTGCTTCATTTAATCATAATAAATTAACAGCAAAATTTTGCTTACATGGAAAGTGTTGATTGATGGGTACCTTCCATAGTATCTGTTTTATCTATGTGCTGAATGAAATTCTTGTCAAAGAAACATTAACCTTTTCCGGTTCAATTTTTTTTTTTACTGAACTACTTTCCCTGGTTCAGTTGATACTATCTAAGAACTGGACTGAATCTGACACAGGGTCATAAAAGAGAAAGTTTGTGATGTCCACCTTAACCCGAACTTTGACCGTAAATATTAAAACTAAGTTTCGGGTGAAATGAACTGAAAAAGTGTAGAGTTTAAATAGTGGTGCAATTTTGTTCGTGGTTGACTTTGCTCTGAATGGGAAAGTAAAAACTCCAGGTCTTTCTACAAAATTCAAATTTATTGTTGCCGAAGTGTTCAGGCCTTCCATTTTACCTTACCTCGAGCCTCGAACGTTAGGTATCTTCTTCGATCTCTTCACAAGGCCTTCTTGCTCCCTTCTGAAAAGTTCGAAAATTTCACGGTCGCAAGGACGGGACGAAAAAATTCGTTACAATTTGCTCGGGCGGTAGGGGCGGGCCGCGAAAAACGGAGCAAAAGGACGTCGCTGAAAGACGTTCCGACTGGGGGGCCTCGCTTTGGAGACTCGCTGAACGTCCAGAATACTTATCTTGAAATAGATCGCGAGAATTCGGAGGACGAGCAGCCCTTGGAAGGTACGCGGGAGCCGAGAAATGCGCGAGCGACGGTTTTTCCTAGTTAAATCCATTCCCGACGGTTTCTCCGCTTGTCGGTGTATCAAGTAATACGCATTTCTGCCGTGCCAAGGTGAAACGCCATTTCTATCCGTCAGGCATTGAGCCAGCTGTGCCTGCTGAACCCTGTGCAACTCTTGACCCTGATTTTTTTACAGTATCGCGCCTCCTAGCGATTTCTAGAACCGCGGTGACCTACCGTAAATCAGCGACAATTTCCAAATCCCCTAGCCTCGCGGTCTTCGGCTTCGGTTTGTCTTTGCGGACGGTAGGCAAATCTGAACAGCGTTTCCTTGACACAGATAGGATGCTCGAAAAAGTTCCACTATTTGCAATGAGCATACTTAAGCTTCGCTGCACGATGTATGACAAATTAAGTCGTACCCTTTTAGAAAATTTAATAGACATTTATTCATAGGTACCAAGGTAGCCAAGGTACCAAGGTAGGGTCAGTAAAATATAATACTACTCCCCAACATTATTCCAATTTTGGGAAATTTGTATTCAAACTCTGCTTGGCTCCACTTATGATCAAGATTAAAAGTCGACCTTGGAAATCGTAAAAAGGGGGATGAAGATTGAAGCTTAAAATCGAGACCTAAGGACTACAGTTTTATATCACCGAATTCATGTGTATACCTACTATTCTTATCCTCAATGTTTCATTTTCAAAAACCATAGCCTCAACCCGTCTAGGGGTAGGATAGTAGGAAAAAGGGTGGGAAGAAGGCTAGAGCTATTTGCCCCATAGGCCCCGTGGGTGGTTGCTCGATCCTCGGTCGTGGCGTGCAGGATTGGTCGGACGTCTGACAGTTGACGGATGACGAGGCGGCCTTTCAGCTCTCCCCTTTTACGCCCTCGACGCGCGGCTTCGGGGTCCCAAGGTTCGGCTCTTCGCGTCCATTATGCGCCGCGAGTCCGAGTCGGGCGTAACGGGATTATTAACTGAAATAGGCGTATAAGTCATGCGTCTTCGTCTGCCCCTGCCTCCGATGCCTCCCCACCTGCCCTCGTAGCGATCCTCTACGCGGATCCTGGCCGTGGTGCACGCAGAGGCCCCCTTGAAATTAGAGAAATTCCTTGCCCTCGTAGCCGCGAGAATTCTCGGCGATGGCCGCTGGATAAGCGGCGGCACGCAGCGGAGATGCAAATCTCTGCCGCTCTCTTGGGACATTAAAAATAATTTGTACTTCTCTGTAGGTTTATTCGCTCGACCCTTGCGCGCCTCGCCGCGTATGTACTTCGATCCTTTACTATCCGTCGTGCTGTCTTGTCTCTTTTATCGCGGGATCGTTATTACACGAGTAAAGCGCGACTTTTCGAACCGTGAGAGAGGAGAGTGACCCCCGACTTTCTGCTCGGTTAGAGAAATTTTAGAAGTCTCTGAGGAAAGATTTCAGAGAACCTCTCTGTATGTTCCATCTTCACTGCTGGGATATATTTTCTCGAGGAGTACCTGGTATATCGACACACGGAAGCATCCAGTGATCGGTCCCCCCGTGTACATCGGGAACATATTTTTCAATAACCGCTGCAAGATCGCTGCCGACGCGGCGTCCGATAAACGGTTGTCGGATCGCGATTTTTCGATCGGCGGCCAGCGATAAAACGCCTCGCTGCCGCGATGATGCGGATCTCGAAGCGACGCGCGAAATGCTGAAACAGCAAACGGAATCCGCGCTTCGTGGCCGACGTTGAAATCGCGGGTTTCGCGCGCGCGCTCGCCTGCTGCAACAGGCATACACACCGGTGTCACGTTTATCTGCTCGGCGATCGGCTGCGGAGCTCGATTGCGCGATCCACTGCGTGGCGCTCGGACCTATAGCGAGCGGGCCGCGTGTGTAAACCGGTTGAACCTCTCGCAGTTTTCCTACCGATCTTGCCCCACGAAAAATGCGCGCTTTTCCTACTTTGCTAAAAATTGATGCTCACGTGTCAGGGATCGGCAATCTGTTGGAGATTCATGCAGGAAATTACAGCTGTCCCTTGGTAATCCTCTGAGTTAGGATCTTTGATAAGGGTCATTTGCCTGGTGAGAGGGAACGAGGAAAGTGACGCTGACTCTTTAGCGGTGTAAATTACAACACTTATTCTAACTAAAGTTTTAGGTGCCGATTTCAGGAATATTGAGAGATAATTTAGAAAGGTTTGAGTAGTGAATGTTTTCAATTTTCTATGGCACATGTGTGGGTTAGGATTAGAGAGATGCTAAACATTGCTAACAAGGATATTTTTTCATTTATAGACACTTAGGGTACTTTTATTCTTCTATCAAACCGACACACCATGATACACATATACCCAACTAGTTAAAAGTAAATTTACTGTTATAGAATGTTTCTTCAAGCCAAATGGGGAGTTTTATAATCATAGGGCCGAAGAAAACCTCCGCATTCTCTTGCCCCTAAAGACAGGAAAGGTTTAATAAAAATTAGTCTCCGCATCGCCTTCCTCGCGCGTATACAAATAGCTGCATGTAGACGGTTTGTTTTCCCCTCGCTCATAACTCCGTGGCGTTTACGGTCGCGGAGGCGTTAGTCGCGATAAACGCGTTCAGCGAATTCTACGCGGTGTAAACAGGAACAAGGTAAATGAGAAGTAAATTAATTCAGGTACTCGCGATCGGCGTGTTTTTTCCTCCACAGGGGATGGGCTAACGTGTTTCAACCTCTAATTAAGATTATTCCCCGCGTTTATCGCGCTACTGCTCCGTAAGCGGCGTGTCCCGACCTCTTTCATTGTATAGTTTTGGTGGAAGTTCGTGATGCGTGAGAAAACGGACACGGACCGGCATCCTGGTTCGTGGCGCGATTAAATCTCGCTTTTCTACGTGTTCCGTATATATCGCCACGCACTCGTAAAAACGATTATGTGGGCTAATTGGTCGCCGTCGATCTTTCTTTCTTCCTTCCATCCCTTTCTTTCCCCGTCGTCTTCGAACTCCATACCTCTCACGACTCTTTTCTTTCTTCCTCCTCTGGCTTCTACGCCCGTGCAATCCTTTTTCGTCGTCACATCACAATTTCCTCCCGCCTCGACGCTTATAAGTTACTACAGCATCCACGAAGTGTATTACTACCTGTCGAACCCGGCTCCGTATACTCTGACCGCGGCCTATCATTTATCATCTCATTTTATAGTCAACCGATCGCGCATCCCCATACCGTTTTCGCCGCGAGACCAATTATCCTCCCAACCTTGGCTCTAGCCGAGCCACTATCTCACGAGTAGGAAACTCGATTATACCGGTACTTAGATAGACCAGCTCGGCGTAGTTGCATATAAGAAAAGTACCGCGTCGTCGGTGGAAGAAAAATTGGCCAGCGATTCATAAATCGTCGTTTCGATGCGAGACAAGCCGCGCGGCGCGGCGCGGCGCGGCGTATCGCCCATCCTAATCGATACTCGATCGGCTGACATTCCGTGCAGCGGGCCTGTAAGGCTAGAGGCGCCTTGACGCGACAACCGGCGTGCCTTCACGCGCGCTCTATTCGACCCGATCTCTAATAATACACTTTATCACCTCGCTGGTTCGCCCGGCGGACCACCCAAATAATCGCGCCGCGCGAACGATTTGGCTCGACCGGCAGCCGCGCCGAGCTGATTGGTATTACGAGAACAACGGACGTAAACAGCGTACCTCGGGCCCGAGGTGATTGATAAGCAGCGCCACGCGCCATTCGACGGACAAATACGATCGCGTAGGGAAGGCGACAGGACCGCCCGCGGTCTGCATTCGCTATACGGCGTCCCCGCACGCCACGGACCCTTTATTCCTCACGGAGGATCGCTCTGGGGAGCTCTCGAAAAACCGAGCCGATTATAAAGCAGAAAAAACACGCTGGTCACAATGTTAACAACGTCCGGACGGCAATTATGGTGGAAAAAAGAGGTGTGCGTGTAATGCAATCGGCGATACAAGGCCGCGCGCCATTTGCGCGAGCCAATCCTGTCGCGGAGCAGGCGGCGAGACCACCTGCAGCGTTCAGCGGCGTATAATGCACGCGACGAACAAGAAAGATCGCGGTTTTCGCATTCTGCGTTGCCGAGGGATCTCCGTTCGCGACACTGGCGCTCTGATACCGGGAAACGTCGCGATCGTTGATTTATCGTCACCGTGAGAACCTTGCGAGGCTGCTGTCTTCTGCGCGGAGGACCGAGGTGCTGTTAGGAGGTCGTATAGTTCGGGGACCGAAAGAATTGGAAAGTTTCGCACGTTCGAATTTCGAAATCGGCACGTCAGAGTTGGTAAAACTTCGGCGCACGGCGAGCTCTCTTTCGGATCGTTAGCACGAAGTCGTAACCTGAATTAGCATTTCGAACTAAACGTATGCACAATTTGTCCGATATTCGCTGTAAATAAGGAACGCTAACGACAGCCCCGGTACGAGCGGTTATTTGCATATATGAATATTGAGACACTGGTATCGGATTAAGTGACAACTATCTGAGATAAGTGCCCGAAGAGTTTCCGATAAGGCGTGTTTCTTATTATTTAAATTTCACCTAGGTTCCATCGAGAATTATTGCTTCACCTTGAATATATTTTTCTTCTCTATAATTAAGCCTTCTTCTCGAATTTATCGCTGTGCTAACAATATCTAGAAATTCGAATATTTAGAGGACTTTCCAGTTGCTTGGAAACGATCCAACTTTTCCAAAGTTTTCCCCATTTCCCGCCAATCGGTGCGGCCATCTATCGAGGCCGGAAGGAACCCCGAGGAAGCGGATGTTCCGGAAAAGCACGAGAGATGGCGTGCAGTGTGATTCGAGGTCGCGAGATGAAAGCGGCCAGCTGTTCCTCTGTGCTGCCACCTTCAGTGGCCCGCGCAAAATGAAGGCGGCACTGACCTGCGCGTGCCCTGCACCACTGTGTAACACACACAAGCCGAACGCCATGCTGCCAGAAGATTTATGGGTCGTATCATGGCGCGGCATCTAAACGATTATTTGCTGTTAAACGTAAACGGCTTATAAAAACGAGCCTGCATAATAGAGTAAATATAGGCTCGATGCTCGGCCCCGGCAAATTTATAGATCCACTTAAGACGATCCTGTATCGACGCGCTGACCGGTAACCCTTAACCCTTGGCAAGAACCGATGCCTCCCTCTTCGAGGAGCCTTGCTTTTGAGAAATGATTGATCCTTGAATTTTACTTGAAGAAATGTATCTGTGCTTGTAGTTCTAAGGCAAAATGATCGAAGTCACAAGCTTCAGTTTTCGAGATACTGAGGTTTAAAGTTTTCTACTTTAATAGCATTTTTTTGAATCCTTATTTCTTCCTGAAAATGTAAATTTTATGTTCTAAATGTCGATTAAGACCTTGACTCGAATTTTTTTGAAACTGACATCGGTCAAGCCTTACAGCCACAGATGCTTCTCCAGCCTTCTCAGTTCTTTCTGGCAAATTTTAATTCAAAGTTTGAACTTGATTAAAGTGTTATAGAATCTGATAAATATTCTGTTGTGTTGCCTTTGCTATTGCGATTTAGAGGTCGGTATTTCAGAGGAAAGAATTGATTATCCAAACGCGTCGATCGTCTCGTTCGCCCATCGAGCACGTGTTTAGAAACGCAATCAAGTATATGCCTCTTATGAGGAACGATGATTTGTTAAACGAATACGTCATCACTTGGTTGCGATACTCGCGCGTTTCCCTCATTGAGAGTCAGACGAGTGAATCGCGGCATTTGAATAACAAACGGTATGCAAATTCATTTGGCCTGCAGTCGTTTAGCCCTCGCACGAATTTATCTCTCGCGGGATCCGAAAATACACTGTGTCCATGTTGAAACGAATCAACCGGGAACGCGAGCGACTTGGAACATTGGCGCTGTAGACTTACCGTTATCTTGGTGAAAAAAAAAAAAAAAACGTGTTTGAGAAAGGAAACGATTGGTATTCGATCGATCGGTAAGAGCCTCATGAATATTCCTCCAGCTGGTTCGGTTTATCTCTCGAAAATTTTATCGATAACACATATTTCGTAAATCGGCCGAGCGAACGGACCGGACGGAATTCGATTAACGCGCAATCTCGTCCGATTCTGTAACGTAAAAATTCATCGTGATCGTCCGGGCAGCTCCGATGTAACAACAATACGGAATAAATTACCATATAAATAGGTTCGACGCGTTACACCGTATTTCCTTGTAGGACCGGCGCTCTGCTCTTCGTTAATCCGACGGCACGCTCAGAAATACCATCGGCAGGGAAACCTCTTAATGTTCTATTCTTACATCTCGCTGCGTCTCCGAGCCCTGGAGAGAGTCTTGATAGCCTCTGCCGCCGAGAAGATTTTAATTAAGCCCGCCCTTCCAATGTTTCGTCTGATTGGATGAGCTAATCCCGTTCGTAGGAAATTTAGGGTTTCCCTTCCCGAAAGACAACCCCGACCCTCTCCTCGGACCGTTAACATTTTTTCGCGGCCTACTAAGAAAATTATAATGATTTATCGGTCGATAAATAAACCCACCCCCGAGAAGACGGAGCATTCATCTTGCTGGTGACGTTCCACCGTCTCTCGGACAACTGGTATTTTTAACGGCCGCGTGGCTCCGTCGAGATTCGATTTTTTCGCTTCGATCTTGAGGAACACGCTGTTGCGCCACATTCGACGCTCCTCGAACTCTTCTGGGGGACACTTTGGTTCGAAAGGAAACGACGACATCATAGGAACCTGTATCTTCCATCCAATGCTCTCTTGTGACGAAAGAGAGCAGCTCGTTTCGTGATGAGTTTTCCAGACGCCTTGTCGGCATTTTTGTCCGTCATCGGGGAAGAGCATTTGGGCCCGCCAGTGGGAGGAAAAGTTCGGCGACGAGGGAGGGGGTGAAAGGACGTCAGGGGATGACATCTAAATCTCCCTTTTCGTTTCACGCTGACTGCCCGCCCTTTCGCTGGCTACGCTCGCTGTCGGGGCTCCCTTTCCCTCTTGCTCTCTGCCTTCGGAGGGGTGGCTTCTTTCTGGTACACTCTGACACAAAATCTTGTACTTGAAGCTCTGGCAATTGGAGGAAAAGACTTTCCTAAAAATCTTTGAGACCCTGTAGAATATTGAAATTTTTTGAACAAATTAGTGTCGTTTTTTTTAGCATATTTGGATCTAAGAATTTCTATTTATATTTTTCTATTACATGTTTCTCTCGCCAATGCCTCGGAGATTGCTTCACAAACCAGGGCGCAAAGTCCTCTTAGAAAACGCAATGTTCATTGTTGAAGGTCTTTCAGCTAGTCCCAAGGCGTCGGTACAGTTTCACGCAACCTGGGGGCTTTTATATTTTTATGGCGGTGAAAGTTGGCTCGAGGGGTCGCGGCCGTGAAGGCATTTCACGTCCCTAAGTTTTGCCCGTTTGCCGGAAAAACGAGGACAATGCGAGAGAGACTGGAGTTTCACTTTTGCCCCACTATGGTGGCCCAGGAAAAACCTTCGGAAGGAGACCAGTGAAACTGAAGGTCTAACGGTGCTTCTTCGACAGGATCAGTCTCGCTGAAGCCACCACTGCGATCCTCCGATTTTTAGACAGGAGTACCAAGAGAAACTGTAATGTTCTTTCGCTTTCAAGAAGATCTGATATGCAGAAATAAGACCGTGAAAGAAGTCCACTGCGTGAAAATTGTCTAATAAGTTTTCCTTTAGCATCTTGGTTATTGTTGTCTTGCAAATTTCAATTCTGTGCTTATTTAGTTTAGAGTGCATATGTGTCATCAGTCGAAGTTGAAATTTTATTTCATAGACTGTACCTAGGTTCTCTGAGTAGTACATAAAATTAGTTTTCATGTGATTATGGTTGATCAAGTTCAATTGAAGTTTCGGGGGCGCTTTGTGTATAAGCCTAATCGCGGAGATAGAATAGACGAGCGGCAAAAATGATAATTCGCGAAGACAAAGGGGATGAAATCGACAGAACAAGCCGGTCGCGAGCTTCCACGTAACGCGCTCGGCCATTCTACGAAATCGTGCACGTGTGCAACGCCGGATTCAGCTGCCTCGTTCGGTTCACGAATGAATTATCGCCCCGTTCGGGGTTGGGCTCTTTCATTTCCAGTCCACGCGGTAGCTCCGTCCTTTCCTCCCTTTTTACTCTGCCTCTCCCTCCTTTTCAGCCGTATCGGTCGAGCCTGCCGTCAGCAACGCTTTTTCCCATCCCTCCGCGATTCCACCTCACTCTCGGGCTTCATTCTCCCCTTTCTTTTTCCACTTCCAGTGGAAAGATATCGTTGGCCCCCTTTCTATACTCTTTCCCATCCTCTCACGGTTTATTTTCATGAACTCACGCGTATTCGTTAAACGCGCAATCTGCGAACGAACGATTCGGCGATTTCGTTTAATCGATAGAGATTCGACGATAGATTTTTTTGCAATTTGAGCTGTGCCAGGGTGACAGGGCACGGTGGGATTTATGGATTGGGCGATGATAAGAGTGCAGTTTCTTTTGAAGGTTCTGCTTCCTAGGGTTTGACAAATTTGTTTACGAGATGATAATTCTCGAGTCGGAGAAATAGTGGCTGAAAGTTTTGGTCGGGAGGATCTTTCGCCCGAGGGAGAAGGGGCTGGGTCTTGGAACCTCTTTCCAGAGGGCAAGCACCCGTCACAACAGCTGCTCTGCTCTCCAGAGCTGCGCGCTTCCAAACTCTTCCAGTGGAACTTCTCGCTCGTCGTATGGAATATCTATCAAGTGTATCGTACACTTTTTTGTTTTTCGGTTTTATATTTTTATCTTACGAGAAGAGCTTTCCAAGTGTAGCGGAGATTTGAAGGCTTTGAATATGAGATAATTATAAAATTTAGATATTTGAAAGATTCTAAAGCCTCAGATTTTTCAAGAACAAAAAACAAAAAGCAACCGCTACATTTGGTACGGCACAATCGCCAAGGACGATTCTTCGTGTAATTGAAACAAGTACATTGGAACTTAGAGGCCGTTCTCCCTTGTCCAATAGGAGGGTCAGAAAACCCAGGAAAGAATCGGAGGGAGAAACGCGAACACAATCAATCGAATGTTTTCCTTCTGAACGACGGCTTGCAAAGGAAAGGCAGGGGCGACGAGGGTAAATTGAAATTCCGTGACACGGAAAGAACTTTGATTGGAGGAGAGACAGGGGGTGAAACACTAGAAAACGAAACGATTACCTCCAACTCGTACATCATTGTCATCTACCCTAAAATTTCATTACACTACCACTTAAACAAAAATACACCTACGTAAGTTCACTTATCGCAATTTAATTCTCTACACAATTACAACATCGCAAGAAAGTACACCACAAAATACTCTTTCGTTCACACTCTCAAGAAGATCTAACAGAACACAACGAAACGAATTTTGTCTCTAGAAGTAACAAGTGTGATACACCAAACGTAGAGGGGCGGAGGTTCAATCGAGGAGAAGGGAAGAATAATGGCGGGAAAAAGCGAGGACGGCGTCAATTGAATGTTTTCGTTTTGAAGCGCGCCCGCGGCCGATCGGAGAGGGTTTGGGGTGGCCTCCCACCCGAAGAGGGTAAATTGGAATTCCGCGACGCGAGGAGTGGCTCGGTTAGCTCGCGAGGCGGGGGGTTAGTGGGGGTGAAGATGAGGGCAGGAAACCGGGGAAAACGGCGGGGTGAGGGAATCGAGCGCAAAGCACCGGCACCCAAGGAATATTTACTGCCATCTTCTCTACCACTTACCCTCAGATTCCCTGCCCGAACTTGTAAACACCTCTTAACTATATAGAGATAGTATCTCGGTTTCCCTCCTCGTGTATCCTTAAGCGGTTACGCGGGTGTTATAACCAAAGGATTATCAATTAGATGGCCAGACGATTACAACCCGATCCTTCTCCCTCTCTCCCCCCTCTTTTTTCAGTCGCTGCGCTCGGACGATGCATCTCGCTCCCCCTTTTCTCTGTCTTCCTCGCGTACGCGCTCTACTCCCCTCTCCATCTCCCTGCGTATCTGTCGCTGTCTCTCGCGTTCCGCTGCCGAGAGGTTTAATTGATTCGAACTGCACAGCGACTATCGGATTATTAATTGCGCTGTTAATCGGGGACGACGGTAATTAAGCTGTCGACGATTCAGTTTTATGATGCCCCACGCACCCGCGCCCCCGATTCTGCGCCTTTCTAGCCGTTGCAACAGTGCTTCGTGAAATTTTGCGTAAGTGCTGGCTAGCTTGTTGTGTTGGATATTGTAGGTAATAATTGTGAGGTTTAATGAGAATTGCTGGGACCTCGACGGTCATGAGCGCTCGAAATATCGTGGATAATGAAAGAAAATCGTCAGAGGTAACGAGCGTCTCGTGTAAGGTTCGCGATAACTCTGCCAGCGACGATGGCGGCGGAAACGAAAGTAAAATTGCCAACGCGACAGTCGGATAGGAGCAGAAACACGCGGAAGCGTCTGGAATTTGTTGTAAATAACGACATAACTCGGCCTCCGTGATGGCACGTGCTCCGTCTCGCCTCGATAATTGTTCGAGCTCAATAGAATTGCTGCACGCTTCTGACGAACCTATTTTCCATCGGTCGATTTGCATATCGTGAATACAACGTCGCTTTGCACTTGGCTGGGATCGATGATACGTCTCTGCGCTCACCTGAACAAATCCGCCGATTATTTGCCGCTGACTGTGTCAACATTCGCACCTTCCTGTCAGCGAGCAAAGAAATTCTGACCTTGCCAGTAGAATGCGATCCATGAAGTGAAAAAAGCGTGTCTTAGCTGCGAGCAGTGTTGAAAATTATTCCTCGATCACTAAGTATGTAACTAAGATATTTGTAAAGTAGGGAATTCAGAGTTTTCAGAGTAGAGAATTCGGATTGCAATAACTCTATTTTAGGAGATGGAGGACTTTTCTAAATACTTCCTTCATTCGTTCAGTCGAGGAACTCAATCCTCGACGATGTCGACACGGAAATCCGCGAGTTGTATTTTATTCACAGAGAAAGAGAGAGAGTCAAAGTTGAAGAACGCTGTTCGAGTACGTGTACTGAAAGCGGAAGCGTCGAGGACTCGAGACGACGATCTGCGAAGACGCTCGCGCAGATGCTCGTCGCCTCAAAAGGTGTTTTATTGCTTGGCGTGAAAAATATCGTCGCGAGGATTACGCGCGATTAACGCACGTTTCCTCTATTTACCGGCATCTATCTACAATTTCGACTAGCCTTCGACTCAACAATTTATATTTCTGTATGGAACATCAAAGGTCAACAATTGAGGAAAAAAGAAGCTAAAAAGAAATAGGATGTCTCTTATTATCGTTATATTTTCTTGACGTTGCAATGAAAGCAGTGAAAGATAATCGAATCCCTCCAGCGCAATTTCCGTTCGATCTCCCTTCGAAAAGCAGAACGCTTTCACGGACGCGCAAAAAGAGGATCGTGTTTGCCGGAGTGGCACGGCCCGAAAGCCAAGAAATCGAAGCCCTGAAACAACGAGCCGATGCGCCCTCGGCAGCCCCCGCGCGCAGAGACGCCGGGAGACGCGGAGGAGATGTAGAACGAGAGAGACAAATAGAAGGAGACGGTGAAACCCACTAAATCAATACTCTGCCATCGCTCCAACTCTGGCTGCTGATCCCCTCGCACCCCCTTATCCACCGTTCTTCGCGCTCTCCGCTCCGCCGCGCCGTCCTCCTTCAGCCGTCGTTCCTCCGTGTTCTGTTCGTAGCATGCCACCCTTCGTTCCACCCCCGTCACGCTCGCCGGGCGAAACTTCTCTGGCTTCGCTTCTACTGGCTACTCCCGCAGAGAGTTCGCTTCTGCCGACCTTCGGGATATATTCTCCCCATTGCGTGGCCGACAGGCTCGGGAGACGACGACGAACAGGAAATGATCATCTTTGCGATTCCTCGTCCCCGCTCAGACACGGTTTTCCGCCTTCGAGATGGTCGACAGACCGTGTCCGACCTGGGGAATTCTTCGCGGTAGGTTCGATTCCTGGATCTGTGCATTGCATGTTTGGGTACGTGTCTTAGAGTACAACTATCGCGAGTCACAAGTTACTCGAAAGGATCTACATGAAAGCATTGCTAGGAACCTGTGGTCGGTCCGTGAATGCGTGTCTTCCAGGTCTGTGATTATTTCAGTGAATTGACGGTGTGTCTGTATCAAAGTACAAGGTATTTTTTGAAGATGAACATATTGATGCTCTTAGATTCTGGGAACTGTGGTAGGTAATATCTGAAGAGGGTTTCTAGAGATTTGTAGAATCTTAGAATCTGGTGATACATAACGTACATCCAAGGGTTTCAAGTTTAGACACAAAGTATGCGCGTACAGAGTTCTGAAAGAGCGATCGACGCAGACACCACGCGCTTGATCAACGAACTAGGTCACGTAGCCCTGCTGGCACACGGTCACGCAATCGTCCACCATTTGGAGACCACTACCGAACGTATCTACGATCGTGAGATACGGCCAGCCTCCGAAGAAGTAGGAGGAAGAGGTCACTGATTGCCGGAGGGACTGTTTTCGATGAGAGCGCTTGGCCGAGCCAGCGAACAGCCGGCGATCAGGTTAAGCTTGTTGGCCCCTGCTCATTCTGCGATCCGCTAACTACCGACTCGGCGAATGAACGAGCAGCGTTTTGACGGTTACTGGGACTACCGACGCCATTTGCCCTACGATCTCCCTTTACTTTGGATGAGTCGATGTTTGTTATCTTTCTATCCTGTGTGGGATTGCTGGAAACTTGTGAATCAGTGTCAGTAACGAGTTTGTAGAGGATTGTAAGATTTGAATATTTGAATATTTGAAAATTTGAAAATTTGAAAATTTGAAAATTTGAATATTTGAATATTTGAAAATTTAAATATTTGAAAATTTGAATATTTGAATTTTTGACACTTTCTCTGGATTCTACAGCAAATACCCCAGCCAAAACGAACTTCCATAAACCCCAAAATTCCTCTCCCACTAGCATTATCTCCGTCGCAGCAGCGCGTCTCCAGTAGCACGAGACGATCCAAAGTGGCCAGCAGGGCGACAGCCAAGAGGGGAAGGCGATGTACGCGCAACCGATTAAAAGTCTGGATTAGCAACTAAAAAGAGGAGGTTTCCGCTGCAGTCTGCGGGGTTCTTAAAGGGAGCATCGAGTCCCGGCGAGTCCAATTACACGGGCAGCGGCTTCTGCTTTGTTTCACGGCCGCTGCCCGTTGTCTGATGCCTTCCCTCCCTCTCTCCTTGAGCCGTGGCCACGGCCTCTCTCGGACGGCCGCGGTCGCACACGAACTTCCGTCGTTGGCAGCCGGCGTTGCGAATCGCGTCGCCGTCCAACGCGCCGCGACGCAGCCTCTCCCGTTAATTTCCCGCGATCCGCGCCACGATTACGCGCCGCCCGTCCGAAAATTTAGCACTTTTCGGGCCACCCTTTAAATCTTCGCGGCCGCGCCGACTACTCTGGCCGGAAATAGCGTACTCGCGGACGCGTTAGCCGCACCTAATGCGCTTCTTTGCGCGGGCTTATTTATTGGCCGTATTAACTGCGTCCCGTTGAAACGGGACCGACAGCTAATTAAAATTAATCGTCGCGCAATTTGCCCGTTTGACGCGGCCCGACAGCAGGTTCTTCTTTCTTCTCCTGGCGGTCGCGATAAAGTCTGCACGTAATGACGGTCAATCGATCTACTTGCGGGATACTTTGACTCTGCTCCCACGGTCGTTGACGCTGGGGACAGTGAGGTTCACGCTTTCTGCCTTTCAATATTTTTTATTTCAATATACGAGCTTCGGGAGCTTTAAAAGGTGTTTTATTTTGATAGTTTGACATTTTTTTAAATAAGAATTTTGTGTTAAATTGACCCTTCAGTGGTGCTTCGGTACTTGAGACCCACCAGGTCTTCCTTTAGACTAATGTGAGTAAACTGTTTTTGTTAGAAAATTGTACGTAGCCACTCAGTGGAATCACGAGCATTGTTTAGCTTTTCCAATTACGCGCGTGGAGAAACGCTTTCGCAGAAATCCACGGGTGCGGTCACGCGTTTTACGACCAATTAACGGAACGCCGCGCGCGAGAGATAAGGATTTAGTTTTCTAAACAAGCAATTACAGTCGTAATAAGTGACGTAACGCGGACGCTAATGGGCAGCGGGCTTGAAGATTCGCGGTAAGCGGAGAACCTTGTCGATTAATATTTATAACGTAACGCGTTCTTTAATCGCGCGCTCTGCGTGTGCTCGCTGTGCATATCCGCGATACCTAATTAATTTCTCCGTAGCGTGGCAGACCGCTCGGCGCTAATTAATCTAATCCTTGTTACTGTTACAGGTAAGCGCGCTTTGATGCTCCTACTGTACCTAGCCGCTGAGAGTCATGCTGGTGAGTGTTAATTCCTACGTACCATGACCATGACACATCCCTCGTGTGACATTGTCAATTCTGGACAGTGGATTAAGGGTTCATATAGTATTTGCCCCTTCAGGGTTCCCATCAAGTCGCCTCGAAAGTCTACAATCTCAGCTCATATTTTAATTCAAGATCCCATTGAAGGAAGTATACGTCACTCACTAAATCCACCGCACACTGTTTATGGAAACATATGCAAAGGCTTTCGAAACGGTCTGTTGCTCGCAGTAATGAATGGGAGGTACAAGAAGTTAACACCGCGAATGTATCGTAAAGATAGGTTCTATGTAGTATTTTCACACGTTGGAACTGTGCATTTAGCGCGCGCAGCAGGGGTCAGAATCCAGAATGAGATTCTTCTATAGGCACCTTGAACCAACACAGTTATGAGGTCACGCGGTCACTTCGGTCTTCTACCCCTTGCTAACAGGTCGCGTAGGTACGTCCATATACTTTCCATCAAGCTTCCAATTTTTTCCCCAACCAAACCGATCAATTCTCGCTTCTGTCCGTACTTTCTTCTGGTACGTGGACTGAAACTAATCGCAGGTGAACTTTGTGTGGACCCCCAATCGACAGGCGTGCATGTTCGCAGCATCGTTGCCTATTTATATCATTTCCTGCCTAGCGGGGCGTCAGAGATAGATATACCGAGCTCTATTCGCGGCGAGGGCACAGAATGCTTGGATAAAAGTATCCGTGCTCTATCTAGCGATGCTGTTGGTCGCTCGATAGCTTTACGGTACCTGCTGAAAGATTGACGGCCGAATCCGTCGGCAGCGTTAGGCGCGTGGACGGGACGGGGATTTTCTGCAATTTTCCTCGCGGCCCGCCCGCTCGTAGGCCATGCACGTAACGCCGAGGTTCGAGAGATTCGCATTCAATTCGATTCGCGTACGTACGCCTCCTCCTCGAACAGCGAGCACGTGGACCACTCGCACGCGAGCCCATCACTCCTCGCCTTCTCGAGGCATTTCAACGACTCTATTATTTGAGTAAGAAACACTCGAGTTGGAAGGATTCTTTGTGAGACATTATCGAAGATGATTTAAGAGGGTGATAGTGGCTTTGTTTCTTCTTTTCTTTTGCGATTGTTTGAGTGCGATATATTGAAGATTTAGCGTTTGGACTTTGTGCTGAGGCGAATAGATAGTAAAATTTGGTCAGTGATACGCAAATGGTGTATCCCTTGACCATCATCAGTAGACTAGTTCAGGATTACAAGAAGCATACGTGTACGGTATTGACGACGAATTGAAACAAATCAATCTATTAACCTTAACGCGTAAAGTTCACTGAGATATCGTACTTGAACTACTGGCTCTATTTTCATCTCGAATGCATAAGTCACATAAAAAAATTCCTATGGAAATACTCTCTCCATCGCTAAACAACACCAAACAGAAATTGAACTACCAATTTTCTAAACCATTATTTAATAATGACCGCGAAGGACGAAACAGACATCGCAGAAACGTCAATCGCAGATGCATAGTCGCCAGTCGGTCGCCCATCGTCAATCGGCAATTTATTTTCACTCGTTCGTTTCTGCTCGACCGTCCAATACGGGCACCGAGACGTCCAATACGGACAATCAAACGCTATCAAGCGTACGCCTCCCTTTGTTGACGCAGAAAGGAACAGCGTGACAGCGTTCCTCCGTGGCAACCCTCGATCCTTCGGCCACGATCGAGGGAGAGAAGACAGAAGCGACTGGAGGCGAGAGTAGAGAAAGACGGATAGAGGAGCGTCGTCGGTGGAGACTAAGGCAGAGGCGCAGAGGGCGAGAAAGGGAGGAAGAGAGAAGGCAAAGCGACACAGTACGCAACCACCATCGTGCTGGATCACGGGGGCGTAAAGAGAGAATCGGGCGAGGGAGCGAGAGTAGGAAGCCGCGAGGGGAGTCGGGTGTAGCAGGCGGAAGAGAGAGGGAGAGAGAGAGAGCGTGGCTCAACGCATGTGCACAGGGCGCCTCGCGTCGCGGCGCTCTGGTCCCGCCGCCGGTCGGAGGCTGCGAAACCGAGCGGCCGGAATTCGCGGATCAGAGTGGTCGCATCTCTCGCTAAAGGTATACACACGCTCAGCCGCAGCCCAGGCCCGCGGTTTTCCATGAAAATCGAGGAACGCGCGGCCCTCCCGACGCTGGCCGACCAGAACGCAGCAGCAGTACCGCGTCCCGACCGTCGACAGGATGCTGCGCGCACGGTTCCATCGGTGACGAACGATATCGTTGGCGACCGCAGTTCCTCAGACGGATCCAATCGCGACGGAGTGCACGTGCGACACGACCGTTCGCAGACGACGAGCCTCGCGATCTCGGGCAGAGGAGCTCTCAGTTAACAGAAACGACGCGCCCCGCGAGTTTCGAGACAGCAGCAGTGGCCTTGGCAGAAGAGAGGAGTGATCGTCGCCAGCGGTTCCCTCGTGAGCCACGCGCCCCGATCACGGAAGACAATCGGCTGATTCAGGAGGCTTCGTAGCTCGCTAAGCCAATCGCTCGCTTATTTTTTATTGTTCTTCATCGGCAGATCGCTCGGCTGAGGCTCCCGCGACCGCGCGTGCCAGTGAACGTTTCCTACCTCAGAGAGAAACAGTGACCGAGTGCAGAGATAGCCCAGTGACGAGCTCCCTTTCGGTTCTCTGTGTTACGTTGCCTAGAGCAGCAGGCTCCAGTGAGGGAAGGGTGATGGTGATTGGACTCGCATGCTCGCGCGGTAGCCACGTAGAAGAGAGTACGTTTCCACGGTGGACACATGGTTCGAGGACGCTGTCGACTCGTTTCCGTTCCACGGGGACTCTGGTGCTCGCTCGCTCGGTGACTGTCCGCGTTCTCGCACGGTCCAAGCGGAGGCTGCACGAGGAGGTGTCGCCGCGTGGAGGGAAGAACCAGCCACGACGGGGCCCAGCGCCGGGGCACGGACTAGGCCCCCGGTGCAGGGAAGAAGCCAGGCAGAAGGGGAGACCGGGGCCAGCGTAGCAGCAACGGCCCTGAAACTACAGGGGAACCTAGCTACCCCCTTGCACAGGGGGGAAACCAGGAGGACACCTCGCCGACGGCGGCGCCGGAAAAAGAAGCGACGGAGGTGAGCGGGTTATTCTTAACGTGGCTACTCTGAGGAATCTCCTGAAACGGTTCAATTATTTTTCACCTTCGACGAGCAGTAACAAAACCTGAAGAACGTCTAAAAAATCGACCGCGGCAGAGGTTGAATATTGTTATTCTGATCTCGAACGTAGGACATCTCGACGTCTTCTCGACGAATGCTCTTCACAGGTCGTGCAGATCGTCTTCGGTAGGAAAACCTTGCAGATTTTCGAGTTCTGTGGATGAATTTCTTCACAAACTCGTACCTATATTATTTCATCTTTCTCGTTTTCGTTGACCTCTCTTGGTCATCGCCCGCTGGCAAGGGATGCCTGTAATTAGAGGATGTTTAGGACCAAGCCTGTTGTATCTTACTTGGGATGGAGTAACAGTGTTTGTAAACTCGAGGGTGGTACGTAAAACAAGTCTCATCGAGAGACAGTCTGCAGCCAGACTGTTGCTAACAAGACGTTCAGACGAGTGATAAAGCGACGAGCAATGAGGGGAATTACTGTGTTAGCGATCAGGCGCAGGAAAGGAGGCTGAGTGGAGCTGTGCTCTTATCATAATAACGGGAGAAGAAAAAGGTGGACGAAATATTCACTGTCCGTCGGCGAAACTTCAATGATGTCTTGTTCGCGGTAGGAGAGGTCGAGAATTCCACATGCGCTTTGTTTTCTTCAAGAATGCGTTTTGCGGATGATCGTGGAATGCTACGCTCGCGACGACAATGCACGTCGAGCGTTTCGCTAAATATAATTCGCAGCTCTGATTCACGAGGCAGTGATTAATTAGTATTCGGGAATTTCCGTTCTTCCCACGCCTCCCGCAATCTCAGCCGTGATCCTTCGTTGTTGGTTCTGGTTTCGCTAGTTATTTCTATATCCATATGGTTTTAATCCGACAGAGGGAGGTCGATGAAACGAGGCAACGCGAGTTCGGTGAGAAATCGAAAGTAGATGGTCGTGTTTACGTACAACAGGTCACTCGTTGAATAATTTACTAGCGAGAAATGTTCGCAAATGCTAACCCCTAGAAGACCGCCAAGGAGTGATGGAAATTAAGCTGAATGATGATTCGAAGCGCTCTTGGTCGGTCGAAGCGTTATGATAAAACGCGCGACGTACGGGAGATAACGTGACGTTTAAATTAACGCCGTGGTCGCAACACGCGACACGCTTCGAGTGTCACATTACGATACCCCGTAACGGTTGATCAATGCTCCCGCCAAAATTCGTTACCGAATTCTCGCTTATTCGTCAAAATTTCCGCGCGTATCGATGAAACGTTCGATAGCGCCGACGAAGTTATCTGATTTTTCCAATTTCATTTTTTTCCCCGGCACTTTTTCTATCGTCGGTGAAATCGAAAGCTGTGATTGTCGAAATGAACGATCGTGAGTTGAGGGAATTCGGGACCTGGTAGATTGAAATTGCTGAAGTTTAATATCATCGACAAATAGTGTTACCTTTTGATCTTGATGGGTACTGTACTTTATTCTTCTAAACTCTAGGCCACTTATACTAACTCAAATTCATCCAGTTGTAGTCAAAACTATACTATATTTTGCATTTCCTGATTTTTTAATTTTAATTAAATTATTTTATTATCCTGCTAACAAAAGGAATAAATCCAGTACCCTCGACACGCGCAACAAATTCATTATTCTCTCGGCCCTTTATTTACAATAAATTCGTTCGTTACTTTCGACCAATTATTTATCACCCTGGTTATTGTTACATCGAACAAAAACCTGCCCTGCTCTATCTGGAAACACCTGCAATTATTCGAGAGTCCGCGAACTTGAGTGCACCCGCAGCCACGCTTTCCCAAACGTAGCCGATCGAAATACGAGGAGGAATTACTGGTTCGAAGAAAATCGTGGCGGGCTCGGCTTCGGCACCGCGTGGTGCGCCGCGTGCCTGGGCCATTCGGTAATTCGCTAACCGCTCTTAATTGTAATTGTTCAGCGCGGCGGATTCCAGGGCCAGACAAAAAGGGGAATTCCAGTGTTAACTGCAATTCGTTGGTTCGGGGCCTTCTTGCCGCGGCACGAACCTGTCCAGCGGCTGCGCGGTGCTCGCCGCGTCACTATCTCGCTTTTTCCTCATCGGCGCGTCAACAAATTTCATCGACGTGCCGTCCAGATGCCGAGGACCGCCTGTCGACCACCGTCGGTGCGCGTGGAACGCTTCCCAGGAAGCATTCCTCTGGCTCGTTTGTCCTGGCCGCCTAGATCGCTTACCTAGATACTTTAATGGTCGGTCATTTTGATTAAATGCCGATAATTACCGCTGGAAGAAATTCGCCGCTCGACTCGAGCGTTCGTGCGCCGCGGCAGACGTTCGGACGCGTTCTGCTTCGCGCCAATCCCCCTAATCGCCCGTGTCCGCGATCAAATCGATGGCGTGTCGAGCGAGCCTTCGTGGAGAAACTTCTCGCCGAGCCTGCTATGTATTCCCCTTTACGGCACTGTTTCCGCGAGTTTCGAGCCCTGCTGGGTCCAACAGCCGCGAGGGGGAAGCTCCAAGTGGGAGTGGGGTGAGTGTGGTCGATGAATTTTGATGTCACTTTCAGTTGTGGTGTAGTAGGTATTTAGTGGGTGGAACCGCAAGAGGTGATAGAGAGGACGTGTTTAGAGAGAGTTTCTGGGGGACAGTTTATGCCAAATGTTTCAAAGTGGAGAAAAGAGAGGTAATTTGCAACTGAGAAACCATTAGGAATTTATGGGAAACAGTATAAAAAATGGAATCAGATTCGAAAAATAATTGAAACTACATTATTCGTTGCTTTCATAGAAATCATCGTGTCTTCGTTGTCTGCATTATCACTAAGCACCATTAAATTTTCTCAAGCTCTCTTAACCTTTCGACCCAATTAGATCGCACCCGTGTTAAACATAGGTTTCCCGAACTCACAGATTTCGAACACACCAACTCACCTCTATTACGAACCCTGTACTCGACGCTCCTACCCATTTCCCCAAAAAGCGCCATGCCTACTTTTTTGTAGAAAAGTCACAGTCTCTGGGCGCGGCTCTCGCAGAATTCTTAGGCCTCGAGGCCGCGATGCTGGTTGGCTGAGGTTCCCCTCGCTCGCATTACGTCCCTTCCGTTCGTGACAGAGCGGCAGCGGGGGGTGGGGGAGGGTTGCGAAGGCAGGAAATGAAGGGAACGAACCGGGGGGTGATAGGAAAATTTGATGGAGGGTAGCTTCGGGAAGGGGAACGCGTAGAGAAACAGAGAAAGGTGTAGTGGTAGGGGGAGGGGTGAGGGACGCGATGAAGGGGAAATAGGAGGTACGGAGGGCTATCAATGACGCGTTAGAGCACGTCACGTCGTGCAACGCATCTGCCGCCATGCGCCGTCATATATATTATCTTGACGATACGTCAATTCGGCCACTGATCATTATACTGATTACCTTGGCACGCAAGCTGCCCCTCATGTGCACCAGTTCTCATGACTCGGTTATTAATAAGCGCGCCCTGGCCCCAGGGATTGCGATTCGAGCATCGGAGGACTCAGATGCCACCTAAATGGGCCTTTAGCGAGTTATCGATTTTGTAAGCCAATTAGTATCGACAAGCACCGTGCAACGACTCTCACGAAAATTGCCAGGAAGCCTCTAGCAACACCGACCTCAACTTTGTAAGGCAGGCTCGATCCAGGCAGGAAGGAATCGGTGACGGAACAAGAGAAGGAGACAGGCGGAAGAGAAGAAGCTCGGGCCAACTGTAGCTAACGCAAGGCCCCGGAGCGGCCGCTGCCATAAATTTTGATATTATATACGAGGCCTCGTCGGCTCGGGGAGAAAGAAGAGAAAAGAGGGAAGGGGGAGGCTTGGGGAGAAATAGTCCGCCGGTGACGCAACCAACAATGCTCTCACGAGGTTTTAACTTTCTTTTTTCATTCCCTCGGCCCACAATAGCCCGCACGCTCTTGCGCAAACTTTCCCCGATTTCCCCCGAACAGGGATCGCTCGGTACAAAGGACACACCACGACCGAGAGATCTCGTACTCGGAGTGTCCTTGCCTTTTTTTCTCCGCACCCCACTCGTTTCCGCTCACGACTCGCATTCAAGGTCGCCAGCACGAAAACGTGACTCCAGTGCACGCGAAAATCCGACATCCTAATTCACTTTTTCCTCGCCCACGCTGCGAGGAGAGCGTTCTTTGTGCCTGAGTTACTGCGATGAAAATAACCCAAGAAATCGTGTATTTGTATATTGGTAGCATGGACTCCAGGGGTTGATAATGATTATTAAGAAAAAAAATTTAATACGAGAGTAGCAGCAATTTAGGTATTTTAAAAAAAGGTTAATCTGTGTATTTGATCTCGTGGTTTGCTGGAGGATTGCCGCATCGTAAATCGAAGCTATTTGTCGCGGAGAGCATCAAGGCGACCGCAATAGTCTGTTCGGTAGCAGATTTTCATTTCGAGAATTAGGCGTCCTACGTTCCTCAGGGTCCCCGTTGTTATTTCTCGTACTATCCATTGCGATAAATCACTGGCGCCGACGGAAGAGCTGAGGAAGTAAGACCGACAGAAGAGGGCAACGTTGTTGCCAGACGGAAAACCGAAACCAAAGGAGCGCCGGAAGTCAGCGGTATTCGATAATTTATCGAAGCTTCCCGCGATGTAACACCCGCGTTTTCAGCCTGATTTTATCTGGTTCACGTCGCTATTTAACTACTCTTTAAGTGCTTTTAAATTCGCATGATTTTAATCATGTAGTGAACCGATCTCAATAAATACTCGTGCTATGTGAGAGCACAATGGTTCCGAAATTGTGAGCATTACATGGTCGAAATCTATCTTGAACAGGATGAACGGGGCTGCGTCGATATCTATTGGAGAGCGAGCGCGATGCTGTGTTTCCATTTCTCCGTGTTACGACAGGGAAAAGGCGGGAAAATCGATGGAATTCCCGGACCGTGACCTCTCGATTTCTATTGTCCACCAATCTACATTAATCTTTCTCCGTCCACCAATGTTTTCACGATCGCGTGAGAGATTGAAAAAACTTTTTCTTTTCGGTGTTACGGTGATTGCTATACTATCGTTTAAATGTTATCGGAACAACAAACTACCTATAGTATTTTTTCGTAGGTAAAATTACTGTTAATGGGACTTTTGAAACTGGTTAAGTGCCAACAAAAATTTCTGTTCCTTCTCGAATTTTAAATATTTCCAATGTTCAAATATTCAAATTTTCAAATATTCAAATTTTCGAATATTCAAATATTCAAATTTTTGAATATTCAAATATTCAAATATTCAAATTTTCAAATATTCAAATTTTCGAATATTCAAATATTCAAATTTTTGAATATTCAAATATTCAAATTTTCAAATATTTAAATTTTCAAAATTTTAGATATTAGCTTTCCAAATTTTCAATAGACGGCACACGAAGTCACCGTTACTAAAAATGTCTTTTCCGATACCTGTCTAAACATCCCACCGAAACAAATCTGTTCCCAATTCGATCCATTTCGAGAGTACCCTCGAAGGGTCTCGTAAAGCGACCGCCGTTAATTTCCCCAAAAACGATAAAGCCGTTACGCAAGAATCGAACCCGCCCCGTATTGTTTTCGAGCGTGAGCTTCTTAAATTCGAGTTATTTTCGTCTAGCGTGCGGCAAGATGGATGGCGCGTGGGGTTTCTGGCAACATCGTTGCTCTTCACGATGGCAACTGCTAGGCAGCGAAGAAGAAGAAGCGAAGGATGAGAAGTAGGAGGTGGGCGATCCGACGAAGAGAGGAGAGCAGAATCGGTTGTTCGCGTTGGAAGTTGTTCCCAGGGAATGTCGTAGTTGGCGAACGGAACGGCAGCCGCCCCCGCGTACGTCGACGACGTCTCTTCTTCTGCCCTCGGCCTCTGTCCTCCTCGCCCTTTCCTCGCTCGTCTGGTCGCACGCGCGAGAGAGCACCGTGTGACGCCTTCGGGACGCCGTGTCTCGTTATCCGCGTGATTTATGCCGCGCTAATTGCACCGCGGCGAACAATAACCGCGGACCGCGTTACCCGATTGTCAAGGCCAGTTCTCGGTGACACTATCCTTCCTCGCGGTCCTACGGAGACAGTGGTTCCTGATGTCTTCCGAAATTAAGGCCTTCTGGAGCATTCTTCTCTGACAAAGAGAGGGTCCAGAGTACAGTAGAACATTCGTTAGGCGCCTTAACGTGAAGCTTAAAGCTGGAACTTTCTTCTGATGGCTAATTTAATATTTTCGGTGGATTGTTGTTGAATTCAAACTCTAGCCTCAGTCAATGTACCTACTGTACTCTTATCATTACAGTGAATGATATTCCCTTCAATTTTGCACTTCCATAATTCTATCTACAATTGATAGACACCTTTCCCGGAATTTAATTTTTGCATCGAAGCCTTTCTGTTCTTCAACAGTGCAATTCCTAGACACGAATCTAGGTTCGACAAGTTATCCAGAATATTTACTTGAACCGATGGCACACTGAAAACAGAGTCGGTATCGACCTGGTTCTCATGAATCTCACGAACGTCCGCCATTCCTTGCCCCTCGTGATCCCTGCAGCACAGAGCGTACACGTGTAGCCGGGGAGCGTTTTACGCGGTGCTTCTGTGTGCACCGGCTCGTCTGGTCGGTTATGCAAATGACGTGCCCGCGCGTGTGTGCGTTCACACGTGTACGTATGCGCCGGGACATCACGGCCGACGCGTGAGAGTCCACAATGGCCTGCCGATTTATTATTGTAAAAGTCAAAAAGCGTGACGCAACGGCGCGTTACAGCACGGCCGACGTCTCAATACCCGTCGACAGAGAGAGAAAGAAGGTAGAGGGGGGCAGAGAAAAAGGGAAAGATAAGAGCGTGGCAGGGTCGCGATCTTAATTCCGCCGCGAGAACGCAAATCACCGGCGACCGGGGCTTTTTTTTCAACCGGCTGTAATTTATGGCGAGCCGGGGGATGTTTGTTTCGTCTGTTGGCGCTCGCGTTCGCGCGCGCGCTCTCGACCTCCCCTGGAAAATATTTCACGGGTTGTAACGAGTAGTAACGAGGCTCGTCACGTCTCGCTGTTACATAATCGACGCTTTTCAACGAATGACCGATGCTGTTCTACGGACGGCTTCCACTGTCGCTTTTTAACAATTTATTAGGAGACTCTTCGAAGTCCTGTACAATCCGAAACACGTACAGTATGTGTGCAAATCCCTTTCTGCTTAAAATTTGAAACCTTCATTCTTTAAATACACAATTCTGTGTTTTACAAGTACCTAGTGTGTCTATAATGGGTTCAACAGTTAAAAAACGATGAATAAGAGGAAGCTCTGAGTGTAGAATTCTGCTCTTATTAAGAAATCAGTGAATTGTTTCACTGTATTAAAGCGAAACCGTGTTATAAGGAGCCCTGCCTTGTATTTTGCAGCTGATGGTGAACGACCAAGGCTCGAAAAGGGAAACCGTGATCGTTTCGTAATAGGCTCGTTTTCGGTGGCAAGGTACCAGCGCGAAATCATCGGTGAGACGTCTTTATAATGTTTGGTAATAACATTATAGTGGCCCCAGCCAACTCCTCGCGTACACGCGACGCTCTGTCATTAGTCCGGTCAATTTGATTCGATCACGGTCGTTGAGAAATACTTAGATGATTGCGGCTTGTAAGGAAATCGGCGTAATAAGTGGTCCTCGGGGAGCAGTAAGGAAACTAACCGAGAGCCCTCGCGCCGATATTTACGACCGCCATTGTCGGACGGCGGGAGTGCAGGGATTTTCGCGGTGGTACGTACGAGCGCTTCGTCTTCCCTTTCTCGTTTCTTCGCCCCTTTTACAAATTGTTTTACTATGTTTATGAGCTTGCGGGAATTCTTCCTTATTTTTCGATTCCAATTCTGGGGCTTCATCTTCAAGCTACGTACAATATAACAGGACTTGATTATACGTCTTACGAGCTTCTTCATCATTCTACTACGTAAAATAAAGAGCAGAGAAAATCGAAGATACAAAAAATAATGTATCTATCCCAACATTAAATTTAAAAATCCAAAAATAAAAATTCACAGGAATGTTTAACAAATACCTACACGATTTCCTTAGCCTTCGTAGGATCAACACTAGTCTACAAACACATTCGTAAGTTCTCGTAGCCTTTCGAATGAATCAGCTCACGAAGTGCCCCAGGTGAAGCCTGTATCGCCTCTCCTAGAAAGCACAAGAAGCAGATGCTGTCCCTGGTCGTTATCTTGCAGCCATCCCTATCCTCCGAATTGATCTGCGTCGGTGGCAGGCGTCGCAAGAAAGAAGGGTGGTCGTCACCAGATGGTGGGCACCTCTCGTCCTTAATTCGAGCCGCGCAATTTTTCCTCCTCCTCGGTAATTTCGATGTTCCTCGTTGAGGGTCGGGACCCACGCTCAGCCGTGTTCCGCCGGGATATCAAAGCGTATCAAACCGATCGGGGCAATCAAGAGGAACGGGGCTGGCTGACCGGCTGGCTGACTCGATGTTGCCGGTCAGCAGACAGGATATCATCTACCGATCCTCTGTGGTTCCTTGGAGGGGGCGGCCATAGGGCAGCATATAATTATCAGGACTGTAATGGCGGTCATAAATCATAGGCGCTTCTCTCCCCTGGTCGACCAGTTCGTTTCTTTCTTCCCCGGCTGTGGTTGCGCGGCTCTGCCCACGGCCACAAGATGAATACGGATGAGAAATCGGCCCAGTCGATTGGATAGAGTCATCACTTCGCTGACCCAAGCGTGAGCCAACTCCATTTTCTGGGGAAACCTTCGCGCGTCTTAGACTCCTTTAGGATCCCACGATTTTCCTGGTTGCTGGAGTCACCCTATTCTCGATTCTTTAAAAGCCTCCATGGGCCAGACTGGGTCTGTGGATAGGTGAGGTGGAACTTGAATCGAGTGATTAACGTTCTCCTCCAGGTGTGAAGTCTTTCAGCAGGGTCGTTAGGTCCTCGGGATCGCTAGATTACCACAGATTACAAGAAAGTAAGATTAACTGGAAGACAGATGAAAATCACTGGAGAAGCACGGGAGAAAATTCTTTAACAGAAACACCCACGTGTCTATTATGCTAAGTGGCTCGCAAACGACGCGCGAATGGAGGCAACGAACGATACGAGCGCGACAAGTGACGATGGCGTCGGTGGTAATAAAGTCTCGCCTGCAACGGACTCATTTTCCTTGCTTCGATTTAGGGAGCGGAAAGGGAGGCAGAGACTGGCGTAATATTTGTACGATCGATTCGAAGACTCCCGACAAAGAAGCTAAGCTGGCCCTTCATCCGCAAGGACAAAGGGATCCGTTTCGCCAGTAATCAGGACCCTTCGACTCTCGCCTCCCCAAAAGGTCAGCCTCCGGTTGTTCCGCCAATGGCGGACGGTTCAATCGTCCCTCGAGACAAGTTCCTTGGGCTTGCGTTTGCACACACATAGACGAGCCATACAAGGGAGCGCGTGTGCACGCGTTCGTTCCCAGGCGATGGGCATCCATAAGCTGCTGCCTCGCGAGACCAACCCTCCAACCGTCGACTGACATTCCCTGTCCGTGACGACGGGGTGGGTCTTGGTCACGGTTCGACAGTGGGGGTGAACAGGGAACTGGGGAACACGGAACAGGAAATGGAATTGTATGTAACGAGCACGGACATCGCTTCGTTAGTAACTGTGACAGAGGGGATGAATATTGAAGAACGATCTCACAGGACTGCTAACTAATTTTTGTACGAAATACAGGGATGCTCGATTTGGAACCACATAAAGATTCAACTTGATTGAGTTATCAAACATCCCAGCAGGATATTTAAAACTGTTTTTGAAGTGGCGAAAGGTGGTCGTCCTTGGTATCTATATTTCGTGTCAACACCTCGCCCGTGCCACGATCACAAAAATTTCCATGACGTCGCTCGATGTTCTCCTGAAAAAATAAAGCGGCCAAGCGACAAGGATTCGCGCTGCGAATTTTCCCCGAGCCACGGCGGTGATTTACAACTTTCGGACAATTACGGTGCCGCGTCCATTGCGCTCTCCGCTGTGTCGCGACTCTCCGTCAGTGGGCTGACATTTTATCACGATTATGGGCTGGCCTCTGGTCACGCTCCGATGCGAGGGTGGACGCGGGCGAAAGTCGAAACCGAAGCAGGAGGGCGGAAAAGGGCAACGGAGACGCCGCGTCGGGGGTGTAGTTTCAGCCACGAGGTAAGCAAGAATTATGATCCATCTACGTCGGTGGAAACGCAAAGGGACCAGCAACGCTTTTCCGGTAGCGCCTATGTACTCCTTGTACTCCCGCGTTACGTGTCCCCTTTTTCATTTCCCCTTTTTCGGTGCCTATGTTCCTCCCTTTGCCCCCATTTGCTTCGTTTCTCTTTGTCCTGACGCGGTCGCGTTCGAAATTCATCCAGGCGAGGGTGGAACCACGGGGTGGGTTCGAGCGTTAAGGGTGCGTGTAGATTCGTTGGACGATGGCGAACGTACGCGTTGAATTTTTCTGCAGGAAGAATACTTGAAATTATTAAACCTCGGTGGAAATGGAAGTGTAGGGGTGAAAATTTATTACTGCGTAGTTCTTCAGATTGATATTAGATAGTACATTACACACAATATTAATTAATTGATCGTGTTCTAATGTCACGTATGAGAATTTATAACAAAATTTGAGTTTCGAGAGTTTCTGAATCTATACTTTTAGACGCTGCTTGTTAAAGAAATTTGAATAATTTGAGGGACCCCAAAAAGTTCAGTGTTTCACATTTCCAATACAAAAATTCTGCCCCACACTTCACTCCACTCTATCACATAATCCTACAACAAAAATAGCCTGGAAATTGTTACATACTCAACGCCTACGTAACCTAGCTCCGAACGCAAAAAAATATCCAGCGCTCATTTTCTCCAACAGCGTTTCCCGTTTCATTCGCTTTTCTTCGATGTCGCGTCAGGGGTTGCAAGGGGCGGTGGGCGACCAAGAGAGCTCGAGAGAGAACGAGCCAGCAGATGGAGGGGGACAGTGGTGGCAGTCGAAGGGGAAGCGTGGCTCGAACGCGGGGAGGGGTTCGTGACAGTAGGAGGGGTTGGTTCCGAGGGGGGATTTCGGGGTGGGGTGCGCTGACAGCTCGACGCTCTCGTCCGCTCCACGCTCGACAGGAGGATACGCTTCTCTGCACACATTCACTGGCGCACGCACACGTGCACGCGGCACCCTACACGCACGCACTTCCACGCGAACACCTCGTACGTGTGCACAACGCCACTGTGCTCTGCCGTCTTTTTTTCCCTTCTCTCGCGCGTTCGACTCGTCTTCGTCTCCTACACGCTCGCGCACACACGCGCACAACTCGTCACGGGCCTCTCTCTTTCTCTCTTTCCGCGTCTCTCCGCGCGCGAGTCGGCCGTGCGCGCGTTAAGCCGTCACGTTGCGTAGTTTCGTTTCTGTCTGTACTTCTGCCGAGTCAGAGGCTCCGACACGGAGTCGTGCTGGCTGCGTCGCTCGCACCGAGACACCGGCACCCGATGACAGCCCCGAGGGGGATCGCTCTCCCGCGATATCACGATCACGAATCGCCCGTTCCGCGATGATCGTCGGACACGTGATCCGGAACGTGACGTCGGCCGCGAGCTCCCACGTGTCTTCCACCGAGACCAGTCGCGTTCCATGCGCGCTCCTTCGAATACGACAGTGAAGTGGACGTTATTTGAATATCGTGCTGGACTTGCCGAGTGCTGTGACAGACACCGAGCCACGGTCTCTTTCCATGTGCGCGAGGGATCTCGACGACTCGAGACACCATCAATTTCGATTGAACGGACTTCGACAACGTCTGTGACGCGTGTGATCGACTTCTGGATTGTGCTGATTATTCTGGACACTTGGTGCAATGAGTGTCGCGCGTCACCCTCGGACTAGCGCGTCGATCGTAACACAGTGTTCCCAATATTCGCCAACCTTCCACCAGCTACGTTGATCATCGAGAGGTACGAGTGTTAATTTTATGGAGAGCAATTTAATCTAGGAAAGCATCTTCGGAATGTGAAACTATGGAGTAGCCCCGTTTGGGACCTTTTCTCATCCCTTTTTATCTCTACCGATTGATATCCTCTTGGGCGACTAATTATAGTGTTACCTGATTACGTTTCTTTGAAACTATTCTTCCACTTAACCTACATCGCCACTCTGAGAAAACGAATTCAAGTTGCTAAATTGTGTATGACAGTATGATCCGATTTCAGAATCAACTGTCTTATCTTTTTCAAGTTTCTAAATAATTCCAAGTCCTGAACTTGTATCGCGGTCAGGCGTGCGTAGTCCAGTGGATTCAAACGGTGCCGCGGAAACTGTTCCGCTCTCGCGAGGAGGCTCCCTCGTTGATTTTGTGCGCGCGTCTGCTCGCAGGGAAAGCGTGTCCGCTTATTTGCGTCTCCGAGTGTATCGATAGAGGTGTTGTCCGCGTGTGTACGTAATTGGCGGCGTGTTTGCACAGTCTGGCCGGTGCAGTAGCGCGCGTCGTCGGTTTCGCGGTTGACAACGCGACTCGCAACCTGCCTCGTTTCTCTCTCTATCCCTCTCTCGCTCTCTCAGTGTTTTTACTCTGTGCGCGATTCTAGCGCTCCTACCTGGTCGGTTCCACGTTAATCAGCCGATAGCCAACATCGATAGAAAGAAAATCGTGTTTTACGCGCGAACGCGCGCTGAGTAATTGTTGATCGCCGCGACGCTCTGGCAAACCTGCCTGCGCGGGAACCGTCTCATCAAGGACGCATCATGACGAAGACAGGTATGTTTGATGACACTGGATGACGATACAGACTGTTCGATTATTCACGGATCGACGGGAGCTAACTGTTCCTTTTGACGTTGTCGTTGATGGTAGGCTTGAGATGTGTAATTATAGGTAAAAGTTGCATTTTGGCGTTTGGTATAATTAGTATGAAAGTAGAGTAGTTATTTTCTACTGACCTGTGATTTATTGCAAAAAGAAGTTTATAAGATGCAGGAGTCATTTTTTTAGAGAGTAATTTTGACTCTTTTTTAAAAATAAAGATTAACTCTTCCATAGTCTCTAAATAGATACTCACTTCTCTAAATATGTCTCCATAAAAGCATCGTTTCCATCGTGTGAGAGCTTCTAAATCCTCGGCGTCGACAAACCGAAAGGGGTTTAGTTTCCGTAGCCTCTGGAATGCGAAGACAAATGTCTCTGAGTAGCGCCACCCCCGCGTTATCTCGGATTAAAATCTAAAATGCAGGTCAAATGGTTGCCACGTGGCCAGAGGACTTCTCCAACTCGGGTAGTCGAAGGACTAGCTGTCGACTACCGTCTCATTACCTGGGACAGATAACAGAGTCGTCTTGCATAACCGACGCCCAGGTCCGCCATCCTTCCCCAGCTATTTTTAACCTAAACCAGCTCACGACGATCTCCTCCCGATACCTCTGCCTCCCGAGAAGATCGTGGAAAAAAACGTGAATCTTGTTTACCAGATTACCAAATTCGCGAGGCACGCGCGAGGTCGATTTGTTGCGCGTTGCAGGGGATCGAGGAAAGGTGGAAATGCGTCTCCAACTTGAGACCATTGTCCTGGGCGACCCAATCATACTGCGCGTAGCAGGGGTAGGAATCGTTTCGATATGGTATCACGACCCTATAAATATTTAACAAGGTCCCCACCCTTCAATTTGACGAGGGTCGCTGTTATAAATTAATCCCTCGCAGGATAATCGGCTAGACGACGTTTGCGCGCGATTAACGCTTCCTTCGAGTAATTGGTAGCAGGTGGAGGAATTTCATGAAAAGGCGTAACAAGGTGCCACAAGTAAGTTTCATTCCGACATACAAAAAGTTGCACTGAAAAATCTCTATGAGACGATATAGGTATCTGTACGAGAATCCAAGATAAAATTTTGAAAATCAGTAACATAGAAACTTTCTAAGCGCGAAAAATTCAGGTTGGCGGGAAGAAAAATGTTGATGACACGGCAACAGGTTGCGAGGAAATGCAGAAATGGCGAACTTCGATAAGCTCGCCGTCCTCATTATCAAGAAACTTAGAATTCCTTTTAGCATGTGAATTCTTTCACTGATTGGAATCGTTAAGAGAGAGAGAATGTAGGCCTGTAACATTGTTGTTTGTGGAAGAACACGTTCTTTTCCTCTGTAGAAGCTTACACTTTTCCGGTGCAGATTGCAACTTGCAACTGCTCCTAGAACACGCAACACTGTCGACTTTTCATTACACGCGTGCGTATAATGTTGCATTTAGCGTGGGTGTACCAGTTATGTGGTGTGAGTTTTGACGTCACTGTCGAGTACCTTTTCCTGGACGCATTATGTGCAACAGCTGTTCTGAAGTGCAAACATAGTTGCGTCGCGTTGAACGGTAACACGATATTCATCTCTGTCTTTCTTTCATTTTTATTGCAGAGGGACTCACCCTCTTGAGGAGTTCAGTTAAATTAAACTAGTCTGTCGATTCTTCCTCGAGTTCAGAAATTAGTGGTATCACTGCGTCTTGACTAGTTCGAAGAGCTGCAACATTGACCTTACGCGAGTTCCCACTTCGCAGCACTGTCGAGAAGACTTTGAACTTTACCTCCCGTTCAGGTGGCAACTACTGGTGAAGCACGAATTCGAGGGTGATCCAAGACCACTTTACGGGGTGAAGACGCTTCGGTGCACTCCTGATTTAGTAGATTCGTAGCCACGGGGTCGGAGTGTTGGGGTGTCTAGTAGCTTAGAGAAGCTTACATCGGGGATGAGGAACGACGGGAAAGCGCAGAGGTCGCAGAAGTATGGATAAATTATCGATTATTTCAAATATGATATACATCTACTTTCGTATACCTTTTTTAAAGTTGGTGGTCTCTATCTTTCATCACTTTTTTCTATTTCATTAACATTTTAAGCATAGGTACCTACACCTTTATGGAAATGCAACAAAGCGTATCGCTCTCTTGCATCTGTACCGCCTCGAGCCAAATTTCTCTGAACCTCTGCCGCGCAGACGGCGGTCTAATTATTCTAATTATCATTAGCGGTTAGTTAAAGGCATTCTACCGTAGAAATCAATGACGGCGCGGTTTTCGCAGAAAATTTCTCAACCTACACGCGTGTTCCAATCTGGCGGCGCAGTTTCCTTTCCCGGACTATTTTCGCGCGTGCGTGCTCGCGCGCGCACCGTCGCTGGTTTTCCTTGGAATATTTCGTCCCACTGTCGCTTTAGCCAAACAAGTTTTTCTGGAAGTTGTCATATCGCTTGTCGAGTCTGCGTCTCGCGTGGAATCGCGAGCAATAAAACATGAGCATAGTGGTAATAGCAACATGTAATCTGCCTGATAACAGAAGCGTAGTAGTTTTGATTGAACGCATGATCTATATCCCACTAATTCTTCGTTTTCCTCCATTTATGGTGTCAAAAGATAGCGAGATTGAGCTTCTCACTTTCCTTGTTTCCTTAGTCTCCAAAATTTGTACTCCAATAGATTTAGATTCCCTGGATCATCGCTTGGAACACGTTATTAGAGCAGCAATCGGCTTTTAATGACACGCAATCTGGCCGAGGTGGTTCTCGGAACGATTGAGATTGCAAGGGCCGATTTAATTCTAGTCCTCGAGCATATTATTCCGCGGGTTTCTCTTAATTTTGGGGTAGACGGCTCAAGCAGCTCTGGGGGAGTTCTCAATCTATAGAACGTTAAGTTCTAGGAAAAAGCTTCCTTCATGTTTTTCTTTTTCGTACCTTAGAAACGGTTCTGAAGTATCTTAGTTAATTTTTAATCGTAAAAAAGAAAATTCAGGGTTACTGGTAGTTTAAAATAATCAGCTGTAATACTTTATTGATTCCCTATTGGCACAGATCTTCATAGTTCATTTCATTTACTATTTACTTTTTTTATATTTTTTTAATTTACTATCTTAGTCTCATATTACCCTTCATATTACATAAGGTAACATTATATAGGGATTCCTATTCAGTTGCAACATAGATCGTCTAGTCCTAGGGTTAGAACACAGTGAAAGAACTGAGGGAAGTCGCTTCTCCTCGCGAAGGTTCCCAAAGCTTCGCTGACGTGCGAACCCCCGAAAAGGATAGATAGTCGGGGCTGTGAAAAAAAGGAATAATATGAGCCGTGGCCGTGAACAACTCGAACGACTTTCCACAATGGCATACCGCGACCCGCCGATACCCGTTCGAAAGGCAATAAATATTTCAGCTAACCACTAGCGTGTGTAAGGCGTGCTCCGCAAAAGCGTTCCATTCATACCGCGGCATAACTTCAGCACGATGTGTACTCTTTCCTGCCTCCCTTCCTCGGTCGCTCTCCTCTGCTCGCGTGTCCGCGTTGATGCACGCGTGTATGCACATGCGTACATATGCCGAACCCCCTTACGGTGCACGAGCTGCTAGAGTGATTTATCGCGATCGAAAAGGCCGCGAGGATCATTAGAAACATCGTTGGAACCGCGAGGCGTCCATCGGATCGGTGATCGCCCCGTTATGTTCCATTGATTCCCGCCATTCGACACGGTTCGATCGGAACCCGTCGATTCCGTTCAACCCCTCGGGGTGGTCTTTTAACGAGCAGTAAATTATTGCGCGGTATTGTGGCCAATGAAATCGGAGAGGCGACAGAAGTTTCGTAACATGAAGCTTCTTGTTGCGAATCGTGCTGAAGGATGATGCCAGATTTTTGATCATTTGGAGATTTTATTTTAAATTAGGTAATTAAATTAGGTGCAAAAATTGCTGTCAAGTCACACTCGACATGGGATTGCAAAGGGTTAATCCTACCCCCAACTAAATCTTCCTAAAAAATCTAGCACAAATGACCTAGATGCTCCATAGCCATCTAAATCAGAAACTTCTTTTTGTTCCAAGAATGACTTTCATTGCTTCGTTTCACGACCACAGAAATAATTTCGCCGTTCGATCGAGAACCCATCTTCCCGAAGCACCCTCTCGAAAGCAGTCTCTATAGCGGCGGCAGCGTGTTTTCCAGACGGTGGTCCTGCGTCGTCGGGGGTGGAACGCAGCCGGTTATCTCTCACGGTCTTCCGATTTAATTAAGCACGGTTTCTGCCTGAGCCAGGAACTTTCGATATTAGGCCCGGCTCGTATCTATCGGGTCGAGCAAGCAAACTCGAACTCCCACAGCGGCTGTGCACGCACACGTGGAGCGATCAGGCTGTATGGGTGATCTCGTTTCCAAAGTCCGAGAGAGGCGGCGGGGTGAAGCCAGCCGGCCTTTGTTCACGGCGTTGGATCTGCCGGGCTTTCATCCCCCTACCACCCCTAGCTAACCCTCCGTCGGACGCTGAGCGTCGCGACGCCTCCTCCTACCCTCTCGTTCCTCCGCTCCATCTCTGTCTCTCTCTCTTTCACACTCTCTGTCTCCCTTTTTCTCCTCTCGCCCTTCTTCTCCCTTCTCGCCTCCTTGCCCCGACCACCCCGCGCCTCTGTGGCTCCGCCGCGGCCTTTGTGCTCTTGTCAACTTGTCAAACTACCCCTACCGTGAGCTTCGCCGAGGCAGCATCCAATACCAACCCTGAACCAACCGCTCCGCGCCGTTAGCCAGCCGAATCCTCGCTTCTCACCCTGCCACGGCCGTCTACTCCACCCTGTTTCCTCCTTTTCTCCCTTGCCTGCTCCTCTGCCCGACCTCTCCCCTTGCTCGCTCTTTTCTGTCTGTCTGTCACGCGACTTCCACCGGAAACGTATTTCCTGCGGGAGTCTCGGGCCAGCGAGAGGACGACCGCCGTTTAGGAGTAGCCCCAGCCTTCGATCTTACTTCGATTATCGCCTGCTCCTCTGGGACAGGGATTCGGTGGGTTCTGTTGTCTGTGGTGTATCCATTGCTCCTGACGTGGGCCAGTTTCTTCGAGGTTTTAGAGGTCTGAGGATTGGAGGGTCTAGAGGCAGTTGTGGGTAATTGTGGTACGATATTGGAGGTATTATATGGGGGAGGATGCAGGGAGGTTAAAAATCAAATTCTTCAGATTATTGCGCTCAGGTGTGTGACATTTTATTTAAATGTTTTTGCTAATAATTGAGTAATAATATAAACATGTATGACTAATGATAGATATTTCATATAGAATAATTCACTCTAAGGCTTAATCAATTTTATGATTTTTCTATATCGTAGCCCGTTCTGTATGGTTTTTATTTTAGAACAGGGATGGATATAAGAGACTCGATTTTTCTATTTTATGTATCTACTTGATACATTCAGAGCCCAAGCTATGAAATATTTCGCAGGTAACAGTACTTCCTCCTGGTAAATGATAAGAGAATTAGAAGCGCGCGACGTGCACGCGTTTGCAAGATAATCAACTTCCCATTTACTAATTATATCTGCTAATTGTATAATATCTGCAGCGGCTGCGGGCGATACCCGTGTTCATAGTTTACAACGCACACCCCTTCACCTTATACGTGTCTGCATGTGTGACATATGTAAGAGCTAAACGTTCCCCTCGTACCGGACATATCCGCGATTATCGCGTCACGATATCTGCGGCTCGCCCACAAACGACCGTCTTTCGCTCACCGCCGGGCGAAATTTGCATTCCGTTGTTTCGCAGCAATTGTCTTCCTTTCTGCCCCATTTTGAGATCTCATTATTCTCTCTTTTTGTCGGTACAAACCGCGGAGCCAGACGTGAATATCAATTCCCAATTGGCGCAGTCAAATTTCAGTGAGGCTCCAATTCCACTGTCCTTCGTTCCCTCCAGTTCTCGTTCTCCCCTTCGTTATCAGCCGAACAATTTTTTTCCGCGAGGGTGTCGCGCGTTAATTCGGAAAAACGCGCGACGTCGTTCCCCCAGGGCTCCCAGTCGCGACATAAATTAACTCCGGGGTAATTATTTCAAAGTCGAGGAGGGACGGGCTGTTGGAATTTTTGACTCACCTTGTACAAGCTGTCTGTGCGGAGAGCGAAGGAGACATACGGTGAGCGAAACTCTCGAGTCGGGGTGAGCCAGTACAGCGTTCCGGCCGAGCGAGCCTGCAGCTTGATTTATAGGGTGGCGTCAAAACTTTCTACTCTACGCCGTGTCTCGCCGGTCTTATAGGCAACCCCCTCGCGCTCGCGACGAAATAAAGGCTCACCTTCCGTAATTTCACCGACGTCGACGTTGGCGGTGAGACACGCGTTCTTCCTCGACTCTCCACCCTTTTAAGCAACTCGTTAGGATTCGATGGAGTGGTACGTTAATCTTTCTTTAACTCGCGATCGTAAAATAGTAGTTCCTGGAGAGAAGTTTGGTTTTATAAGGTACAGCGTTTTCTCGTTGTCTGTTCATCGATATAAATATCTGTCTTTTTTCTGTTTTATTTTATTTAAAGTGGATTATCTACTGCGTACAGAAATGTGTCTTTCCCTATAAACTCATCATTGAAACCTGAATTTACATCCAGGCAACAGTGTATCTTTATGTACATACATCGATCTCCTCTCTGAATAAAATGGCGATGGCATTCAGCCCCTTAAAGCGGTCGTATTGAACAAATATAAACAAGGGTGCTTTCTAATAAGGTCTCAAGGGTTGTCACCATTTGGAACGAGCTTTAAGGTTACGCGTAACGAAGTGTACCCTCGTGTTTTCGGAGCGCGTATGTGCTTCGTCTCATCGGTCAACCGAGCGTCCATAAATTATGAATTATTCCGCTATCCTAACCCCTTCAGGTTGTCCCTCCGGAAAGCAACTACCTTGCGTCATGAATTCTAATTAGTCGGTTTAAATCGCGAGGAACGGCGTTAAAACATGGTTATGGTAAATCTGAGGAGCTGCATTTTTAACTTTTCTATTGACCTAGGATTTTATATTTTCTGAAAATTACAGATAAGCTACTAATTTACAGAATAGATTAACTTCACCAACCAAAAATATTTATATCTATTTTACATATGAGAAACTAAGCACGAATCAAGTGCTTTGGCACTAAACTTTTAAAAAATTAAAAAAGCAGAGTTAATCAGATAATCACTTTGGCCTGTGAATAGCTCAGATAGAGATCTAACGCGTGAAATAAAAATGCTCCCATTGTCGCAATAAATTCAGACTTTCGGAGCAACGTGTGCTCGTTCTGTTGCTCAATTTCCGTGACTCGGTGCCACAAGGAGCAGTCTTAATTCCTCTATCTTAGCGCAAGTTTTAAAGTCCCCTTAGAAAAGTTTCATTCTTCCACGATGGACTGCGCGATAGGGCAATGGTCCTGCCTGGACGGTTATTAACGAAGTAGAATCCAGATTTCGTGAAATCTTGTCGCCGAACTTTTAACCTCTTTGCTCGAGTGAAACTCGACGTTCCCAGGAAACTGGCTGACGGGTTTTATGTTCGCTCATTTGTACGCGATACTTGTAGACCCCGAGATCCTATCTTAGCTCCCTTCGTGTTTAATACAGTTTTTAAATCAGCGCCAGACATAGCCATCAGAATTCTGTCTCCTGAAAGTCACGTACTTAACAGTTCTTAAATGCCTCGGAGAAAGTTCGTTAAAGAACCGGCACAAATTTTCGTCACCTTTCAAGGAAACGTCTCAAGCTGCTGCGCTCCAGGATTAGGCAATTTTCGGTCGCCTGAGCCCCTTTCCAGGGTTCAGAAGTGAAAGTCGACCGCTCTAAATTTAGGCGTAGGCGAGCTCCTGGGCAAAAAAGTTTTCACGAAAAAATGTGAAAGTTGGGGTCCTGGGGGCCTTTCAGCGCGACGCTACCGGCTTGAGCAGATAAACGGGGGTTGTCAGGAGTGAGGGTGTCAGAGTCGTAGGTTCTGGGCGCCCCGCTGCGAGCGAGACGCGCAAAATTCGGGCACAACTCATTTGGGTCAACAAGCGAGAATCCTCGGCCGCTCCGAGCTTTTCTCTTCGCCCGCTTTCTCTTCCCTCTGTTTACCGTTTCCATTCTCTTGGCCACTGTGCTCTGACGCGCACCCCCGTGCCAACTGACATCGATCTGCTACCCAGTGCGCTCTAGCCTGATTTTCGTCACGCGTCTGTGAACTGGTCTCCTCGATTTTTTGGAAAAAGAACAGAGTCTAATATATCTGGAAATTACAGGTTTCTGCTCTGTTTAAGTGTCGTGTTCCAACTCACGCTCGTCTGTTTTTCGTCTTGCATGTCGCGTTTATCGAACATCCGACGTTGTCCTGTCGAATAAATTAAATTGACTGATGGTAGGAGACGCATAACTCGTCGCCGAATCGGATCTCAGCTCGGAATAAATTATTCAAAGTCATAATTTATTCAATGAGCTGCTTTCGTCGCGTATTAAGCTCGACTGAAGTGACGTGACGAGTTAAATTTATTAAAGGTCCAAACACACGAGAAGAATTCACTCTATGAACGTAGAGAAGCCTGAGTATTCGATATCGATAGCAACTATTCATGAACGGCTGAGAAAGGGGATGAAAAAGCTCGACCACTCGTGGCCGATAAAGGTTTCATTGAAACGAGTATATCTGCGAGAATAAAAAGCGCTGTAGGCCGCGAATGCATGCAATCGAGGAAAACAAAAATCCTGTGGTGGGAGGTGGGTCGGCGAAAAATACGACCTTTGATAATCTCGAATACAGAATCGAGAGTCGCCACTGAAGTCACTTGAAAACTGAGCGAAAAACGCATGCACGGAGGGTAGCAGAGGGCGCAACACATATCGTCGGCTAGCAGAAAGCTGCGATTTATCTGCGACGTTTATAGTCGACTGTTTCGACCCTCTTCATCCCCCAGCTTCCCCTATCTGCGACTCTTTGCTCCCGGAGGTTCATACGCGCCTCCGTATCTCTGCTTATTAAATACTGCCGTCCTGTTGGGGTCCAATGTTCTCCTACCGTAAAGTAAATAATGTCCTAGTGATTTCTGATATCTTTTTATACATTTTTTGTTGCACACTTTTTTATACTTTTCTATATTTAGGGCTACATAATAATAGATAGTTTTTATAGTAGTAGAAGGACTAGGTTCGAAGACCATTCAACTCCATTTTCTCAAATTTTGGAAGTATGAATAAAAAAGTAACTAGGTACCTACTTAGCTAAGTATGATCACTGATTCGTACAGAAAGTAGTTTTCTACTTCTTAGAAATTACAGTAATTTACTTTTCACTTTCCCTCCTATACTGCCTTCAGCACTCGAAGATGCTCTTTTCTTAGTGTCCATACTACGTACCTCCTTAATCGATGTTTTACTTATTAACCATTTCACGACCTTCCACCTCCTCCAGCACACTTCCACTCACACCTCATTCATTATTCCCAAGCATAAGAAACTCCATTCGTCCCGAAGGAGCGACTTGAGCAGCCGCAGACGTCAGCTCGCGGCAAAAAGGCTGTCGTAAAATGGAGGAAAGAGGCGCGGTAGAATTGTCGGAGACGTTCTCGGCGCGTTTCGCAATCGGGACGAGAGCGAGTCCGGGTCCAGTCTCGACTCGCGGTCAGCTGACGCGAGTCGGTAGAGGGAAATGGAATTACGGATGCGGCGTGCGTGCCGGTCCGCGAAGAGCGGCATAAGCTATTGGGCGGTCGGCTTTTGAGCGGCCTTGCAAACTGGTTTCCTGCAGGCCGACTCGATTATGCTAATCGTATATGCATGTTAGCATTTGGCTGATCCGCTGGCGTGTCGGTTCTCCGTTCACTGGTCGCTGCCTGCTCGGCTGGCCGCGTGAGACTGCGCGTGTGCGTGTACGATCACCGCCACTGGCTCCTGGGATACACAGCGCGGGACCGCGGTCCTTTTCGACGGAGCACACCGCTCGAAACCTTGATCGTGGCTACCCTTTAATGCCGAGGCGACCTTCCGCCAGCTGGATACCATCTACCGCGGCTAACGGTATATCCTTCCTTCATTTCCCTCGTCGAGCATCTCCGTTACTGGGCTTCTCTTTTTAGCCGAGCCTTCCCTGCCGCGTCCAGACATCGTGGACTTTGGGCGAGGACTGTGGCGACTAGAGTAATTGGCTGCACAAGGTCAATTGATAATTCTGGTTATTTATGTTGCGAGGGGGATTCAGAGGCTTCTTCTTTCTTCATGTGTTGCCTCGCTGAGGATTTAGGGTTTGGAGTTACGGAGCTTAGGGTATTTCAGGAACTTGGATTTGTTTTCTCAAGAGCGAGGTCTAGGTAAAGTGGAGGAATGGTTAAAATTATTTTTCTGTAAAATATTGAATACTCTGAGAAAAGATTAATGATTAATTGAGCCACTGTTCATCACGTTCAGAGCCATAGTACTCTATCTCTCGAGTCTTTGACCTCGGATTTAACCTACCGTAAGATCAACTCAGTTAACTAAGATTTAGTCTCCTCTGACGATGCGCGAAACACTTTTGCCGATAATATCATCCAGTAGAACGCATTCTGTTCTATTTATCTCTGGCGCGTAGCGTAGTTTCGCAGATTTATGGGCAGCGTAGAGGTGGCGAAACATCGCGGCAATGAAGGGATGCAACGATAAGACCGCAACTGACTCACGGTTATCTCGTTCCATTTAATCTGAATTCTCGGCAATTCGCATCCATTTTCCTATTCGCCTCGAATCATCGAAACTGCGATTAGCAAGAATTATTTCACTCAACTACGAGCCCCTCCATCTTCCCCCGTTTCTTCGTTCTTCCCCGAAACTGTAAACTCTGCCAAAGTTCTCGCGATAGATCGGAATTTCAAATTGAATGATGCCAATAAATGCGTAAGGAAGTACCTGGAATCGAAATTTCTCGGATTATCAGCTGGTTCAGTGAATCGCATTACGATCGCCCGTTGGAAACCGGTAATACAAGCTATTATGTCGGCAGGCACACGTTCGTTGAACGCGTTAAAGAGGATGGGAGCGAGGCTGATTTCAAGCGCAGATAAACGCGCAGCTGAGCAGCTAATTTGCTACACGTATAGGCGGTTATTAGGAAAGAAAAAGTCGGATAATTATTCTATTCGAATTGGTTGAGTGAATTGGGTCGTGGTTCGGAAAGCCGCCGCCGCTGAGAGTTCCTCGACTGTTACGCGCGTCACTTTGCTGAGAAACCGGTCTCGTCGACTGCCTTGATTATTACCTATTACACCTAATAGCGTACAAATTAATTCGTAAATAATACGCGGCAATAACCATGCAATTAGATTAATACAGATCACATTTACAAGCATCATTACGATATGAATATTTCAGCGTTCGCGTGTCACAGGGCTTTTCGACTAAAACGCTGCAAATTTTAGTTGATCGTTTCGGTGCAACTAGGGATCAATTATCCAGGCAAAAGGGTAGAAAAAATTTCACTCAGCGATTATTGTAATTTTAGCGGAACTGATCGTCCATCTTTAATGTTCGGGCGAGAGAAAAACGCGCTATAAAGGGAGCAGGAAATCGATGGTCGCAGGGTGCAGGCTCCCGGTGGAATGCGTTCAAGGTCGCAATTTTCTGTTCCTTTTTCTTTCCCTTTCCGAGGAAGCTCTCCTCGATACCCGTAGGTGGCTCGCGTCGAGGGTGGCCGTTTTACGAGCTCTCCTTTAGTTTACGACTGTTTTACGACGTGCAAACGGCTGGCACGAGCAACGGGGCCCATAACTGTCAAATCTGGCCACCGTTTATGGGTCGAGGATCTTTAGTGGACCAGCTGTCCGCGGTATCGCGTCGTTTATTTAATCGGACCGCTTCATCTACGCCGCTCTCGACGAGCGTGCTTTCGAGTGGACCCGCGGCCGATCGTGGAGCTTCGATTACCTACCGCGGGACAATGTTGTCGGCCGATTAGCGTCCATTAGTTTATCGCTGGAAGCCTGGACGCGCGATGAGCATCGTTTAAGCGGACACGTCCCCTTTATGATTCGGCTTTATCAACCGTTTTTATCTCTTTCTTCTTATATTCCTCTCGCGATCATCGTTTATTTACAAATTACCAAATCTTGTCGAGACTTCAGGGCAATTCGAATTCTTTTTTGTGTCTTCGTGGGACTTTAATATATGGTAATTCGATGTATCGAGAGCGTTGGTATTACAGATTTTAATTGTTTAATTAGATTAGAGCATCGAGTTTTTAATCTACTGTACTTTGGGTGCAGGAATGTTTTATGGTCTGCTATCTTGGATTCCTATCAGAAGATTGAACACTTCCCAGAGCCTTTGCATAGTAATTGATCGAGGCAGATCTTATCGACAGACCTTCCTGGCCGGCGTTGTTTACGGAAACGGAGCACAGATGCGAACGAGGTTCGTCGAACGCCTATATCGGAGACAAAGAACTGCCCTGGAGTAGGAGCCATTTTGTTAACTAGAAGCCATCATAGCTGTCTGACGTCACTTCCATATCCAGCTATGGCGTCACGTGACGCTCCACCCTGTTTTCAATCACCTTGGCCCCGAACCCACCCAGCTGTCAGACACGCTCCACCCCGTTTTTTCCACTTCTTTCTGTCTATCGCCATCGCCATCTGTCGGCAATAATATGAACTCCTTAGACTTTGAAAGGCCGAGGTAGTTTATGCCTCTTCCGGTTGGTGTCACCACCGAACGAAGCCCAAAAATCCCTAGCTCGAACTCTCCCAAAGAGTCTCCCTTCGAGGTGGCAGAAATCAAGATCGAGTCAGGTCTTCCTGCACCATTTCCCAGGCGATCTTTCTCGGCAAGAAAGAACCAGCTCTCCGCTATGAAAATTGCCGGCGTGTAATTAAATTCTGCCTCGATCGAGGGAAAAGCAAAAAACGTTTCCAAAGGAAAACAATGGAACACGGTACGTTCCCGATAACGCCCAGCCGTGACCGTTTTCCATTCCAAAGTGTTTATTACACGGCTCGCATAACAGCGATCGCCTTTAATCGCGCGCCGACTGCGAGGAAGCTTCAGATGTTGAACGCGTGGCAAAAAATCGAGGGGAAAAGAACAGGAAAGAAAGACGTTGGTCTTGATGGAAACGAAGCATGAGGTGTATCGCCGTGGATGGAAAGTAACTGAGAAGCATACGCTGGAGAAGACACGATGACCGTTTTCGCTGGGGAGGAAGAATACGCGAAGTCGAGTTCTAAAGCAGAACGGGAATTGAGTTAAAATCCTGCGAGAGGTAGAATTTATACGCGATCGAGGACGATGGGGAGGACGGGGGGAAGTACGGAGCGCATGGAATCGCTATCGGCAGCCATTCATCAATCCGGGGAATCAATACGCTGGAATTAATGAAAGCGCCGCGCGAACAGCGAGCCAGCGGCCGGAATGTTAATCGCGATCGTCCCGCGTCCGACCCATTCCCGTGTACAGCAAACTCCCCAAGGGCCCCACCTCCGCCCGATCCCTTCAACCTGCCACCCTGCCTCACCCCGACCCCTTGTACATCCGCCCCCGTCTCCCAACCCACGCTCTCTCTACCATTATCAACACGACCACCGTGCTGCCCACAATACCGTCACACCGTACATTCTATTCTCCCGTTTCGAGCCTCGCTTTTTTCCCCTACCTTATCGCTCTCTATGCCGATGGACATTCACTTTCCTCCCCCGCGACTTTTCGAAAGATCTCGAAAACACGCGCTAGGTGGAAATTAACTCGTCCATGTAGGATTCCTTTTAGGCTGCAAGCTTTGAGATTAAGTTGAAAGAAGTTTTGTCTTCTAACAAATATCCCTTGGGTTATGTAAAAATTGAGTGAAAGTAGATCAAATGAGTATAATAAAGATTTAAATTATAAACCACTTTCTGCTTTGGAAAGGATAGTTTAGCGCAAAAGTAGATACCTTAACAAATAATATCATTTTAATTGAAAAATACGAATGATTTTGTTTCAACTTCAGAAGAAATAGAATACTTTTGGATGCCTAAGATTTTTTATTGTTCATATTTGGGGAACAGTTCCTTGAATTGGTTCGAACCCATTGCTACCCACTGGCAAGGAGTAGGGGACAGTTTCATGGGCAATTTACTGGCCCAAAGTAGCGTCTCCTCTGTCTTCCGTTCCACTGAGTAGTATGAGACAATCGGTACACAGACTCTTCCCCTGACTGGACGGACAACGTGAAACAGGCTGCTAACTTTAAACCGAAGTCTTCTGACGCACAGTCGGTATAGAAGGTTCCCGGCCACGATCGGAAGATCGGTTCGGAAGACTGGAGATGTTGCCGATAAGGGAGCAATGCGTCGGTTAGAATGTTCAGACTTTCTCATATTTCCCATCAATGTTGAAACAAATTTTGGTGATACGTTTTAGGGTTTTCTGGGCTTGGGGTCTTTCGAATCAAAAGATATTGATCAGGATTTCTCATCCCTTCGAGCGTTATGGTTCATCACTGAAAGTGTATTCTACAGTGAGATCGATTTTATTGTGTCTAGAGTATGTATGCGTCATAAACAGTATATAAAATTAGCTCATACGTTATGACTACCATAGAAAACAAATGTTGCAATCTTGCAAGAATTTGCCGAAGAAACTCTCCAACTCGGGAGCTTCAGATAATCAAAAATTTCAATTCAATAATTTTTAATGTTTATTACTACTAGATCTTTCGATAACCCTTGCAATTAATTTTCTATTCCCTCTGAAAACCACCATGGCTCATAAATTCTGAAGCCTTCTGTACGATTCTTCGGAACTCCCCGCACTCGGAAGAGTCAGAAAAAAATAGGGTTTGTAGTTTTTTTCTGTTGCGTGTATCGATGCGACGCGTGGAGCCCCAGTTGCAAGAAAAAAATTAGTAGGCCGGGGAGAATCTCGGCGAAGCGTTCAGTAGCCATGCTGCTTAATGGACGGGAATTTTTCCAAATTTAACGATCGTTTAGCCCGCCCACACAGAAGGCCCCGAAGCAAGTTCGGCGTCTGGGCGATGGCCGTCACCGTGACGAGCACGTGTGTACCTCGCCTTCTGTCACTCAGAGTCAAACACCACTCGGTTCATTCGGTTCGTCGGACAAAGATCAGCAAACGGGGCTTTTGCTGCTCTCCTTGGCCGAACCTCCTTTGAAGCTTCTTCGGGCATGGTACTTGAGGAGCGCAAACAAAATTGCCTTTAATTCCTCTCCCGAATCCTCGGTTGAATTTTGTATCTTTTCCACCCTTCTAATTAACGCGAGATTAAAAGGTGTGCATTGGTTGTTACAGGTGCGGCACAACTTCGTTAGCAGGGTGGACAGAGGAACGGAACGTGTCTGGAGCGGCTTGGCGCTTTGAACGAAGGTACCACACCGAAGAAAACGAAGAACTCTGATTACCATCTTCCCCCCCCTCGTGTACAAGTTATATATCCCTCAACGAGCCAGCAGCTTGATAACTCATGGTTCTGTAGTGCTCCAGTTTCGTGGTTTTTCTTTCGCGTTCGGTGAGCCCAGTGTGATATCGATAAGAATATAAAGAAAGGAGAGAGCAACGTAAATGATACGCAAGTGATTCGCATGGTGATGGTGGTGTGACAAAAGAGTGTGCACGCGCGCGTGTCGAGAGTGTGCGAGGAGGTAGCCGCGAGGTGATATTACATATGTGTATAAATAGTATAGATATCCGTGCGTGAGGACGTGTGTCGGTGTGTCCATTCGCGGGGAAGAGAGTACAAAAATACACACGCACATATATACACACATACACAAGCAAAAGAGAAAGAAAAGGCGCAGATAGACAGGAAGGAAACACGGTTAGAGATTGGTCGGGAGTGTCGGAGGAGAGGAAGGCTTAAAAAGTGGATACTGATCAAGAACACATAAGGACGGAGAGTGAGAGCACGCAACAAGACCGAGGTGGTATCAGCAGGTGGGACAGGTGGGACAGTAGCATGAGTTCGTACTTCGCGAATTCGTACATCCCGGACCTGCGTAATGGCGGGGTGGAACACCCGCATCAGCATCAGCAGCACTACGGTGCCGCCGTCCAGGTGCCCCAGCAGACTCAGTCGGTGCAGCAGCAGTCCCAGCAAGCCGGGGACCCATGCGACCCAAGTCTCCTACGTCAGGCAGTGCCCGGCCACCATTATGGGGCCACGGGCAGCCAGCAGGACATGCCTTATCCGAGGTTCCCTCCGTACAATCGGATGGACATGCGAAACGCGACCTATTATCAGCACCAGCAGGAGCACGGCAGCATCGACGGCATGGGCGGCTACAGGTCGACGTCCCCCAGCCCAGGCATGGGCCACATGGGACACACGCCGACCCCGAATGGCCATCCGTCCACTCCAATTGTCTACGCGAGTTGCAAGCTCCAGGCGGCCGCGGTCGATCATCAGGGTAGCGTGCTCGACGGGCCGGACAGTCCGCCCCTCGTCGAGTCCCAGATGCACCATCAGATGCACTCGCAGCACCCACACATGCAGCCCCAGCAGACTCAGCACCCGCAGCCGCAACAGCCGCACCAACATCTCCAGGCGCAGCAGCAGCACATGATGTACCAGCAGCAGCAACAGACGCAGGCGGCCTCGCAGCAGTCGCAGCCTGGCATGCACCCCCAGCAACAACCCCAACCTCAGCAACACCAAGGGGTGGTCACGTCCCCGCTTAGTCAGCAGCAACAGGGCGCTCCTCAAGGGGCGGCCAGTGCCAACCTACCCAGTCCGCTGTACCCGTGGATGAGAAGTCAATTTGGTAAGGGAGCTTGCTTTTTTCAGGGAATCACAGTTTCTGCTTTTCTTCAGGTGTTAGTGGAGCTTAGGTGGCGTCTCGTATAAGGCAGAAGTAGGTGTAGTAAGGTTGAAAATGTGTAAACTAAAGATTTGAATATTTGAATATTTGAATATTTGAATATTTGAATATTTGAATGTTTGAATATTTGAAAATGTAAAAATATAAAAGCTTAAAAATTTGTTACCACTTTCGGTCGACCAGTTTCTACATCATATTTCAAGCCTTAATCGCTTTTCTACTATAGATACCTACCTCTCATTGTCGCTACACAGAATCACCGTAACCCTGAATAAACAAGGCTGCATATAATTGAGGCACAATTGATCAAAGTCCTAGTCCACACAAAAATACCGCCGTCCTACCTAGCAGGACCTCTCGCGAAACTAGAAGACAGGAAACAAAACATTTGCATAGATTTAGAAACCGCAGTCGAAGCTCGTACTCTCCTTCAAGTTATTCCATTCGCGTCTTTTTCCTGCCTCTTCGAGCGACCTCCAGAGCGGCTCGGAAGACATGAATTCGACCAGCAAAAAATCTTCGTGCCTCAGCGAAAAAACCGTGGAATCGTATATTCGCGAGCACGAAAGCGCAAACCGGACACGTGACAGGGTTCTCGAAAATAGGCTCAAGGCTCCTGCCGCATGACCGAAAGGTTCTGGTAGAAAGCAAGGTTTTTAGAGAGGACGCCAGGTAGCGACCGCTTTCAGATTTATGCAACAGTAGGTAAAACTAGACCACATTTGTACGGGTTCGCGAGCCAAGATTGGCATAATGTCTCCAGTTTCTAGGTATACCGACGGCCCGAGTTATTTATTGCCCTGACCTTTTAGCCCGGTAGTTTCACCGCACGTACAACCGTGGCGTGCCCCCCCATAAAAGTTATCTTGCCGGCCGTGGAGCCAACCACTGGCAGACTCCTCTCATCCACTTTTATTCCCATGATAACTCACGGTCGGGAGCGCGATGTTGCGCGAAACTGGTACAGCTGTTTTCACCTTCGCGAAAGGAGGGGCCTATCATCGTCGAGAGGGTTCGAGGGGGACCACCAGGTCCCTTTGATCGTTATTAACTCGGACGAAGATACTCGGGGAACCACCTGCTTCGTGAAATACGACGAGGGGGTTTGTAACGCGGGAAAGGTTTACCGAAATTTTCTCGGCCCCGTCCGTGAAGGATCGCTGGGGTAATTCCGGTGTAACGAGTTGGAAATTTATGACGGCAATAACGAAGTGATAATAGCCGTTCCCCTTAACTCGCAGCTATCTGTCCTGGGTTAGGTAAGAGGCACAGGTTTCAGCACCCCGCTGCTTTTGCTCTTATTTCCTTCTTCCCTTACTTCCAGCCCCTCGTTCTCCAAATGCAAAGAATTGCCGCAAGTTTGCAAGGTCAGGCTTCGATGCGGGTCCTGCCATTCGCCTTTGACTTCTACCCTTGCTCAGTTGCTCGGTGAACTTTGCGAGGACTGGTGACGTTTGCGTTTCCATCGTGTTCAGTTAGTAAATATTCATGTCGTCTATCCTTAGTCAAGTGTTTGTGAAGTTTACTGAAAATGTAAGTTTACTATTTGTTTGCGATAGGATCTTGTGTTTATTAGTCAAGAGGGTAAAGTGGTACTTCGTTTAAAATTTTTAGTTTAAAGTTCCCTCTGCTGTAGACCATCTCTCGGTTCACTCTGGAAGCTGGTGCCTCAGCCCCTCGATTCGCCGATAAAAGACCCGGTTCACGATGACGGTTCGTAGTTCGCTGCCAGTCAAGGGAAGACAGAGGATCGAGTGCCTGGATCTCCTCACAGATGTCGGCACGTTTAGGTCTTGCCGTCATTAAACAATACACACATACACGCGTTTCCCTTGGCGTGGCAAAAGTATCGATCCTTCACTGTCTACGCCTAGCCTCGGCATGCCGAGTATAGAAAAGAGGAAAAACGGTTCCATCGTACCTCTATCCCTGAAGAATCTCGAGGTATTGAAAGGGTTTGCAAAAAGTTAGCAACAACAGCCCTGTACTTCCGCCTTCCAGCTTCGGGCTACCTCCATATCGGAATTATTCGATTCTCATGAAATATCCTTCAAGCCTGGATATTCGTTGGAGCCTTCGGCTTTCTTCGTCGCCCTTCGTCGACGTTACTTCTCTAACGGTGTCCATTAGCTTCCCACTCGATCCTGTTACCCTTACGGGGCCACCAATCACGATATAAGCTTCATATCAATTTATCTGGCTATCCATTCCAGGCGGTGGCCGGCCGTTTTCTTTCCACGTTGCAAAACACTGGCGCAGCCGGGCACTCTGGGCTCCCGCGCGCTATAGCGCTCAGGACTCCCATGAATAATGCATGACTCAATTTTATAGATGCAGGTGCTCTCCGTGGGGCATTTGCCCCGGTGAAACCGGCGAGATTTCCTGGCACCTTTTGCGGGACATTTGCGTTACATAGGTTAGGAAATTCCGCCGACATAGTTGCCTCGCGAAACCCCGGCTGCCGAGTGCGCATCGGTTGTCGTTTACTGCCTAGCATCACGAAACGCTCGTGCTCGCGCGTATTTTCTGTGTCAGCCTCCTCTCCTTCGGCCACCGACGACAGCTGAGATTTTCATTCAAGATAGTTTTCCACGGGAATCCTATTGGGTTAATGTTACGTGAAGTCTTCTCTTCGCTGGTTTTCTCTTAACCGCCTTGGTTAATAGCCTTTAAAATTGCAGAAAGTTTCAGGATTCTATTAAGCGGCAATTCCTCGCGTATTTTGATATCAACTTTGTGAATTTATTCGGTGAGAGAGAAGATATATTTCGAGAATTAAATTCCAGAAATTGGGAACTGTCACAGATTAATTTCATTTTTTGATTCAGGTGACTAAGTGTAGTAATTTATTATAGAACTGCTTCTCAAGCTTAATCAAAATCACACAATCTCTTCCGCGCAACTTCATTAAATATTAAAATTATTGCTTTCCATCAGAATTTCATTATTTTCTTGTATTAAATCTAACAAAACAATCTAACTCCCGTTTTACGGTAGTTTTATCAGCGACTTCAGGATGTTTCCAGCAGTGTTTTGAATTTAATTGTTCGTTGTCACTGGCATCCCCCTCTCTTGATCCAAGCGGATAACAACTGATTAGCATTTTTTTCCAACGACCAGCGGAACGGATAAAATTAGATCGAGTAAAAAAAACCAATTAACTTGATACGTCAAAGTTATGTTTCTCGCTGCGTGGTTTGTAGCTCGCAACTTCGACCGTGGGTAATTACAATGTAACAGCCGCAGGGACAAGCACGCTAGGAGTATAGATTTATCTGTAGCAAAGTATCATTGCGAAGAAGAAGAAGTAATATTACTCATACTCAGTACGCATGAAACCGTATCGCAATTCCATGAAAAAATAACTCTGGAAGGGGTCATAATTCAATGGGCTCCCGGCACCGTGACGACTAAAAGATTCCACTCGATCCTAGATAAAAGGTCCATCGTCTTCCTCGACCACCGAAATTGAATTCCAACCGAGGTGCAACGTGGCCAGGTGTAATTGTCGATGCCAGGCTGTCAAACTGGTTCGATCGAGTCTCTTTCTGATCAGTAAGAGGAAGAGGGACCCATCGACACCGGCGATGCTTTTAATGCGCAAGATAATTGCGATCCCCTTGCGCGAAAAGATTTATGACGTCGAGTTGTTCCACTCGGGTCCCTCTCTGTTCCCCCTGCAAATAAGCATGCAGCGGTGCAATTGCATAGGTGTGAGGCTTCCGTTATCGCGTCCACGTGTACGCGTACACCACGTTTCTTACGTAAGCGGTGTACGGACACGAATGCACCGCGAAAAGACTACGGCGAAGTCGAATTAATCGCGCCAGCATCCACGTAAATGGCCAATAACCCGCGCGCTTAATGAGGAATTAAGCCGGCCTTTCGCTGCTCTCCGACACGCGGCGAACACTCCCGTTGCTCGATTAATCCAGGATACGGATTTATGGGGACGAGCCAAGTTCACGCATCTCGCGTGGAAATAGTGTTCCAGGTTTTTTGTTTTGTTTCTGGGCTTTGTAGAGTAGGTATAGAGATTCTAATGATTGTTCACTCGATTTTTGGATTTCCTTTCACTTATTGTAGTAATATTTTCTTCTAATTTATTAAACATTTTTTAAATAGAAATACAATTTATTAGTCATAATTAACAGTATCTATCTACATGAAAAAGGTTATAGAAAGTATCCTAAAATTGTTAGTATTGTGGATAATAATTGTCACGCTTCACATGACTGACTCTATACATTCTAGTACCACTATAATTTAATTCACATCTTCAGTAGACCCATACTAGGCTACCAAATCCACACGACTTGACCTTCGAAGCGTATCCTCGTTATAAATTCGTCAGTTCACAGCAGCCGATACTATGATCTCTTAATTCCCCCCTCGAATCGATCAAGATCAACTCCCACGAATGCAAGCGATTAACCACAATTCTCCTCGAAGAAGATATCCCTAGATGGCATGTGGCGGGCGCGGAGTGTATCCCGTGAGAGTGAGGAATCAAGATCCCCGTCTCTAAATGCGTTCCATTCTAGGCCGTGTTGCCAGCCGCGAGATTGGTGTCCGTAACGATGGCGGCTTCGTGAGATATTCAAAAAGGGACGAAGCCCAGTGGGCCAGGAAAGGAGGAGCGTCGAGGAAATGACGTGGATGGAACGAGAGAAAGAGAGACGAGACGAGGAGTGTGAGGGCGAGAGAAAGAGAGAAAGGAAGTCGGCTGGAGGAGGGCGTAGGGATGGGATGACGATGATAGATGAGTCCACAGAAATCCTATGTCCGTTTGCTTTTTGGGCCGCCGCCATGAACTCCCGAGACAACCATGGACGATACGGGCGCCGGGATATGGGTCTCTGCTGGACCTCACCGTGCGTATAAATTAAACCTCGGAATTGGGGGAAACTGGGGTGAAAGTGGGAAGACAGGGACCTCGAAGCGCGCACTGATTAGGCGTTTCTGAAGACACTCACAAAAAATTCTTGAAACAGATTGCTGGGAAACGAGGGTCCTAGAGAAACAAGTTAAGAGCGCTGTAGAATCCAACGTGTTCATTATTAACAGTTCCGTGGTACTCGAATATCTTTCTGAGAAATGTTACACAACTTCTCTCTTTCCCTTTCGACCTTACTCAATTTCTATTCTGCCCTAATTTCTTGCTAGCCTTGTCTCTTCGTAATTCTGCGCTGAAGAGAAGCTTCCATTGTGAAATTTATAAACTTGAGCAGATCGGAGTCCTCCCACGTCCCACCTCTGATTAACAATTGCACACGCTCGCTTCTCAAGAGAATAGCCTTCCGAGCTGCTACAACCAGGTGTAAGCGGAAAGGGAGGATGGTGGACAAAGTAGGGCATCGGATAAGCCGAGTGATATCCCGCGTACAAATGCATATGTCGTGCCCGCCCGTTCTCGCTGCTCATTATCTCAACCTTCTAGTTTCATTCGGCCTCTCAGACTCTCCTTGTCCGGCTGTCCGCTCGTCTGGCTGGAAGACAAAGAAAAAGAGGAGGAACAGGGAAGAAGGTTTCCATCTGATACTTGACTCGTCTGTGAGGCTTCTAGAAACGTGAACATGAGAAAGTTTAGAATTACCATAGTATTATTAACATTGGTAACATTAGAGCCAGCATAAATACACAGTATGCGTTATAAGCTCCTTGCTATATTCGTTTTATCTTGAAGTGTTTTTAGAGCAAACTGGTTTGGTTTGTTATGAACCAACTCTTGTGCCTTTAATAAGTCTAAACTGTACTGTCCATAGTACATAAACTGACCTTAGGAATAAGTCCCTCAGTATCAACTGAGTCCATAAAATCAGGGTGTCTCCTTTCGCCCACCTAAACCTTCTTCAGTCTACTGTCGTTCACATTCTCTCATTCTCTCATTTTTTCTCATTCGTGGTTCTCATTCTTCTCAATTCCTCCTCTCATCCTCGTTCCAGCTGACTGCTCATCCACTTAAGCTTAGTGCTCAGAATAATCGCAGCTGCTCGATACTCAATCCCAGCGCGATGGAAGTTCCACTCAGCTTCCCGTTTCCGTGCTTCCCGAGGGCCTGGGAGGTCCCCATTTTTTCCGATCGAAGATTCAGGAAGTTCGCGAAGGCAGGAACGCGCGACCCTCGTCGCAGACGGCGCATAAACAACCGACGAAATTCCTGAACGAAGGTTATCTCGGCGCGGCGCGACCCCTGCGCGCGAAGAAGAGTCTGCAGTGGCTCGGCAGAAAGCGAGGGTCCCTCGGCGAAGAAAGTTCAACGAAAACAACGTGACACGGAGCAGCCTAGGACGGAAATACAAAAAGCAAGACGGATGGCCGCGCTCGAAATATATGGAGGCTCAGACGGACGCGGACGGTCGACTCTGGAGGAAGTTCGATCACGTGTCCGGGATTAAAGGGATGCCAGGCGACGCGCTTCGACTTGTTCTCTGTATTTGATTGAAATTTCGCGGATGGATGAGCGTGTGAGGTTTACAGTTTGGATACGTGTTCAACTGGAGCGTACATACTGAGAACGAGTGGGATATGGAGGTACTTAGAAGGACTTAGATGAAAGAATGATACGTATAGAGGAAACATTTCTTTGGATCTATTTTTTTTTAGGACGGATTTGCCTTTTTTTATTTATTGAAAGAAGGCAGAACTTGTAGACAAGCTTTACTCTTAGTACAGCTGGTAGAATTGTTATGTATGTAGATATGTACGGCCAACTCAAACGATTTTGGCTGCATCGACATTTTCTGTCTCTCTTTCTCTCTCTCATTCAATGGTTCCTGTGTAAGAAAGAGATAGAGAGTATCGTTGCGGCCAGATCTGTCTGAGCTAGGTGTACCTATATCTGTAGTAGGTTAATATGGGTATAATAGAAGCTTGAATATAAAATCTGAATTATTAGTCTCGAATAACTACTATCGATGCCGCGCGGAGAAACATCTTCTACAGTAAACTTGAAAATCTTCGGCTTCTACCATAGTCCACACTCCATTCATCGAATTAAAACTCTTGCAATCCCTCTCCCTCCACAGCAACTCTTCTATTCGAGGGAAACGTCAGCGCAAGCAGCTGAATCCCTAAAATATCCGTGGTAAACGTTTTCCAAGGCGATCCATCGGATTCCTCGCGATTAATCTGACCCTCTGTCAGCAACGTCGACCGGTCATATAATCCGATGGGTTTGCCAGCTCGAGAGATGGGGGGGTCAGGGAGCGATAAAATTAATGGGATATCTAGGGTATCTAATCGAAGAGCGTTTCAAGGGCTAGCCTTAAGGTGGCCACGTAAAGCTTAGCTTAATTGGGCAGCGAGCGGTGGCCGCGCCTTATTAGCGGGTTACAACATCCGGCTAGGCTGTTCGTCTGAAAAGTCCTGCGCGTGTATCCTGCGGCGGGTCTTTCAGGCCAGTCAGCCGGCCAGAGGAGAGAAGCGGAGAAGCGGAGCAACTAGCCTATAATAAGCCCGCACGGTTGTGTACGTTCTGTTCTGTTCCGTTCCGTTCCGTTCCTTCATGCTGCGCCAGTGAAGGCAGACCCATAAATCTCTCGGGCATACTCCAGGGGACATTTGATCCTTGCGTAACCCAACGCCGTTAATTTATTGCCCCGCGTTTAAAGTCACCTCCGTCCGCGAGAGCACCAGCAACGCCGGTTCAGCATAAACCGAGAGGATACCGGGCCAGGTTTTCTTGTTATCGACCTCTTTAACACGCCCTGCGCCTCTCGCTCGCTGATCCATCCTCCGAACGCGCTGGAAAAAATGATCATCCTCCCTCGGCTCTCCGTGGAACGGCCAGCTCTCAGAGCACGACTCCTTCGCCTCGGGATCGCTGCAGAGGACTCCTCGCACGACACCAGCGTTGTTCCAGCTGCGCCTCGTATCCTTCAGTTTCGTCGGTGGTCAAGAAAATCTCACACCCTCCTCTCAGGCTCGCCGTGTTTCCCACGACACGTTCGCACGATGAAAACGCCATTAAATTCTTTCCAGCCGGCGAGACTGCGGCAGTGATTAATTCGTCGGAGATCAGGCGCGCGGATAACGCTTTTGCACCGTCTCAAGGACTGCTACGACCGCTTACTAGTCGAACTAATATCGTTCCCCTGGCTTTTGCGCTGAGGCCCTTCCTCGGGTTAGAAAAAACTCGAGGAAATTGTTGGACTATGTTGGCGAGGTGAACGAACCCTTTGAGTGACTCGAATGAATTGCTGCGCGACCGTTTTGTTTCACGTTTATTTGAGCGACTCCAATCTCCGCGGCTGCATAATCATACAGGGGCCATTTTCCGCACGCATTACGGTTACACGCGCGTCGCCGAGCACAGAGAACGCCTCTTTAATTAAGCCCGCATGCTCGGCCAGAGAAAAAGCAGACGATGCCTAATTCGGCGGGCAGACAGGGCTAATCAAGATTCGAGTCCTCGCCGCACGGGAATCGATCGACAGGGGTTGCATATTTAAGGCGAGAGGATATTGCCAATATCCTTGCGCTACCGTGCTATTAGGGTAATAGTTGACGCGAAATTAACATCCACCGATCAACTTTTGGCGCCTCGAGTACGCGTTCTTCATAAATGAGTGATTACTTCTTCAGAATAATTGTAGCATTCACCATAATATGATAACCCTGACTGGTTCACAGGGTGGACCACATTTTTAAAATCAATTTATATGTTAGTCCACTTGTAAATGTAACCACAAGCTCATAACGAAAGTTTACAATGTACACTTTCCTTATCCCCGAAAATCAGAGGACACTTTCACAGTTCACCCATTTCTTGTTCTAACGAGTCCCTCGCCTAAGAAACTCGCGTATTCCTCAGATACGATCTTTCCCCACATGACAAACGGACTTTAATAGGAAACAGTATCGCGTAGCAGTACCAGGAATCAGTCAACGACCGCTTTTGATGCCCCCATCGTTATTAGGAAGCTCTTTGACCAGTTGGGTCGGGCGTTACCCTGGCTTCAAAGCTGCAGCTCCTAGGCGGTACACGATACACGTAAATCCTTCGTTGGCCCATCCTTCGCAATTAGGTAATAAGACTGTTATCGATAAAGAGGCATAAACTAATCGGTGCGAGGAGTAGCCCGAGCGTGACTGTGAGCCGTTTCATTATTCTGTGAACGCTTTGATGATCTTCTGGGTCGAAATGTAGATCGTTCTCGGGAGGCACCTTCATTAACCGTCCGGCGAGTGGACATTAATAAGCCGCGCTTGCAAGTGGAAGCGTGCCTCTTTGATGAGAGCACGGGATCTATGTTTATCTCGAGGATCCTTTGATTGGCTGACTAGGACTCCAGCATCGAGGCGGAGCCAAGTGCGTGTGAAGTTTCGCTTTATCATTCGCTGGCTGCAGGTGAATTAGATGCTATTAGGTACTTCTATAATTACTTTATTTCCTTCGGTTGGAGTCTTTGGTAGGATTCATATGCATACTCTGAAGTGCAGAAATATAGCGTAACTTTAATTTAACGCATCGAATGATGGTACCTTGTAACATAACTAGCTGCTGGCTCCTAAAAAAGGGCAAAGTCTTTCTGTGAGTAGGAAGGGGTAGGTAGGTACTATCCCTTCACTTGTCTCTTGTCTCGTTACCAGTGTCCCAAACATGTTTATTTCACAGTTGGATTAATTTTGCAACCATACTCCTGTGGGACTAGTTTCGTCTTTCGAACATCCACCAAAGTATAGTACTCGAACATTGATCTAAAAGATAGCACAAGGCAAGCCATAAATTTTCAAGATCCCTTTTCAGAATTCGTATTCCACTCGCCACAACCAGGTCGAAACTCTTCTTCGAGCCGCAGGAATCCCGAAGAAATAATTGACGCGGTCAGGAAGGGGAGAATCTAGCGAAACGGTTAAAAGTTATAAGTAAGGAGGCTAGAGAGATTGGTATGTTGTTAATTTGAGAGCGTAGCTGTAGGGCGGGAGGGAAGAGGGCATGTTCCCAGAGTTCCCCCTGTCCCTCGGGCCTCTGTCTCGGTCGGTCCGAGCGACGCGGAGCCCTCCAAGAATTCTCTCCGTCTCTCTCATCGGAGGAGAGTCGCCATCCGTCTTCATCGGCCGACAGCGCGACGGGCGGCGTTTGCCTCGAATGCTCACCAAGGAGCCTTCTTCGTCTTCTTTTTCTCCTCCTCCGACTCCCTCTCTCGCCGTCTCATCCCTTCGCCCCCTCCCTTTCTTTTTTCCCTCCCTCGTACCACTCTGAAATATTCTCGTTTTGCCCTCTTGGCGCTCGTGTGGCAACAGCTCCAACCTAACCCTTTAAGATTATGCCTGCCTCGGGAGAGGCAAGAGAGTGTACGACGCGCGTACACAAACACAGGTATCCGTGTGGCAGAGACTGGCTGGTTCTCTCTGTCCATCCGCGCTTCTCCCTTTCCCTTGCTCCCTCGGCAAGCACAATTAATATTCTCGTTCGGGATTCGTGTACCGCCACACCGAGCGCAGATCATGTCACGGATATCTGTATGGTATCTATCATACGCGGAACCGCGCCTACAGAACCGCTGGTGGAGCTTTCCTCCGCTGGACTGGCATTTTTGTTGCGCTCAGACGGCGGGCAAAAATTTCCCGCGTGCCGAGGCAGGTTGCGTTCATTAAATATCACGGATTGCGGTCGTGCGTGCCTCCGAAGGGCGTACGCGGTTAACGAAGCTGGTCCTCTTTGCTCGCGGCTCTGCAAGCGGATTGGGACGCTGGAAAGAGGAGAAGCTTGAAGGTCTTTGTGAGAATGTTGCTGGCGGGAGCAGATGGGTTTTAATGTAGGGGGAAATGTGTTATATACCGTGCATAGGAATAGGAGGTTCTATATGAGAATTGAAAGGTAGTATCATTTGCACTGTCCTGAGGAAGAGTTAGAAGCAAGCTTTGTGGACTGATCATCATTTAGTATTTTTAGTAATTCAGTCGACTTTAATTATCGTAATGAATTTCCTAAATACAAGTTATAAAACAGATGATACTGAACTCCGTGGGACAGAAATTGTCGTGCTCTGGGGTCTATGGATTATCCTAAAATATCATACAAGAAGAACCTTGACACTCAGTTTCAACCAACTTTCCCCTAACCCTGATATTGGAGCTCATCTACTAGCAACAGTAACCGTTAATTTGTAGATATCTGAGACTTCCACAGAAGTCTCCCAGCTTTCTACCTATCCCCATAAATAATACCTCGTTCCCCCTAGAAGAGGTCACGTCGAGTTCGCTCGCGAGGTAGACAGGGTCCAGGATCAAGGTCGCGAGGCTGCATTCATCTCGTTTCGTTGAATTTCCGCCGCGAACGACCCCGATGCACAGCGAGCGATGCAGAAACGCGATCCTAACGAGTGTCTGGTTTTTCCGTGTTGCAGAGAGGAAACGAGGCCGGCAGACGTACACACGATACCAAACCCTGGAGCTGGAGAAGGAGTTCCACTTCAACAGATACCTGACCAGGCGGCGGCGTATCGAGATCGCGCACGCGCTGTGCCTGACGGAACGGCAAATCAAAATCTGGTTCCAAAACAGACGGATGAAGTGGAAGAAGGAGAACAAGACGAAGGGCGAGCCTGGCTCGGGCGACGGCGACACCGAGATCTCGCCGCAGACCTCGCCGCAGGGTTGAGAAGAGCCCCGAGGAGTGGAACTTCCAAAGAGGTCTCATCTCTCTCAGGGTCGTTAATACCTTGTTTCCAGCACTACCTCCTCCCCCACACCGCCCCCCATGCCGAGCCCCCCGCCCCTAAGCCAGCCCTGCAGCCCCCGATGACCTCCAAAGGCGAACCCCACCACCAGCCCCCCCACCCGCCCACCCCAACACAGCAATGACGCTTATTTTGTCGTGTTAATCAAGTTGCTCGTACCAAATAAATGAAACGATATAGAGGGAGAGAAAGGAACAGATAGAGAGAGAAAGAGAGAGAGAAAGAGAGAGAGAGAGAGAGAAGGACAGACGATGGAGACGAATAAGGGATGAGAAATGAACGTGGCCAACAGACGGTGCGTGGATGGAAGTGAAGACGTGAACGGGACACGATGACAAAGGGACGAAGAGAGAGAGAGTAGGAGAGGAGATCGAGAGAGGAAAGGGAACGTGAGATAAGACGGAGTGGATGGAGCAGAGGAAACGGAACGGGACACACGAACGAGTCGGATGAAGATTTATAGGGATCCGCGATCTCCTGTAATCGTAACAATGTAGCGGACCGTCGAGAGGAAGGGAAGAAGATAGGGATCGGATTGGATCGATGATTCGAAAGGAAAACTGGATCACATGCTAATCAGAACCGCGTTAACCTCTGTTACATTTAATCGAATGTAATTGTACTAAAGCCTATATATTATAACGATAGAGATAACGGGACGAGAGTGAGAGAGAGGGAGAGAGAGAGAGATAGAGAAGAGAAAAAGGGAGAAGGAGAGCGTGCTACTGCGCGAGAGATAGAGAGAAAGAGAGAGAGAGAAAGAGCGAGAGAGAGGAATTTAACTATACGTACTTCAAACGATCGAGAGTCGTGGAAAATTGTAAGTAGAGTATGAATGTGCACTGTGACAGCGTGTAAAGTGATATATATATAAATAAATATATATATATATATAAATATATATATACATAGTTATATAAAATGAAGAGGAGCGGATGATCGTCGACGCGAGAAAGGTGAAGGGTGAATGAGAATGCACGGAGATCGAGCGAAATGGAGATGTCCGATTACCCCGTGAATATTACCTTAGTAAAGCGTTTTATTATTTATTCTCTTACGTCGTACACGCGTAGAGTCGTAGAGCGGTTAGTGAATTTAGCGGAAGGAACGGACGTATTTCCGATCGTGTCTCTATTTAGCGAGTAGCCGAACGGTTTAGTGTTCTTTAGAGGATCGTTTAGATAGGTTTTTCTCTACAATACACCGCGGTGGCTCAGCGAGGGTAATGTAGGAATCGCGAACGTGCCAAGTGTGATCTTCGAATGTGTGTTTCTCCGGTGCCGGGAGGATTAAACGAAGAATGGGAATAAAAAATGATGGGAACGAGGCGAAGGAATTCTGGTGAACGCCTGCACGCCGATCACACCATCCGGAACAGAGGAGGAGGAGGAGGAGGCTGAGAGGAGAGGGAGGAGGAAGATCGGTACCAGTGAAATATATCAGTGTGTGTGCTGCAATTGGTTAAATTCCAGTGATGTTTTTTGGTGATTGATCGGGCCTGTCGATGCTAGTATTTTCCGCCGAAATCGCGAACGAAACGGGAATTCCTGTTCGTAGTGCTTGAAAGACCGGAAATAGTGGCTTGAGAGAAGTGGTGGCCTCCGGCGGAGCAGAGTTGAAAGGACTTGACATTTCTTCATCGGTGTCGTCGCAAGGTCAGTTTCATAAAAAAGAAAACATATTTATTTATTTTGCTTCCGAGTCTTGGTAGAATTCTGAATCCGATCGAAGCGTGCTGTTTGAAGAATATGTCAAACGAATCCCCAGTTTTGGAAACTGGAAATTGAAAATTGCCGCGTCTACTCGAAGAAGGGCGTCCATTGGTCAGAAAATTCGAATATTCAAATTTTCAATTTCTCGCGCCTGTGTCTATATTTCTTCCAACAATTTCTAAAATTTGTCCGATATTTCTTGATACGTTTATAAAATGTTTGAGCCTGGTCTGAATCGCGTCCTTCAAGCATACTTATTGGCCCAATTTAAGCGCCGTTTTTTCGACGTAGACCGCGGTGGCGAAGTATTTCGAAACGGAGCGCTTTCAACGAAACCGTGCAAACACATATTCGTTCTCTTGTAAATATTCATAGCGAATGACCAAAAAGAGAGAGGGAAAAAAGGAGGGAAGAAGAGTGACCACGGTGAGAGGGGTCCTCGATACGACCAAAACCCGAGAAATCTTCGCGGACAAGTGGTCACCGAGAATTTACTGCTGCTCCGCGCGACACGAGGCCAAATTACCAAGTGATGTAATTCGTAGCGTATTTTTGGAATAGGATGCTTTCGGCATGGAACCGCTTGGCACCTTAATAGCGACTCTAGAGAGCAAAGCCGCCGACAGAAAACTCTATCCCCCTGTCTGCCGCGAGATGATTCATCGTACACCCTCTTTACTCTCTTCGAAAAAGCCGCGCTAGAAATGTCCGTTTCAAAGTGTCCACTTCGGTTTTGAGCAATCAAATTGAAAGAAGAGAAACTTAGAACCCTGCTGCCCTGTTTGATCTCCTTGCTCCATGTGATCTCAGATGATTTTCCATCACACTAGAAGTCCATTACTTCCCCCATTCAGTTAATAAAACAAATTACAATAGACGTGATGCTACAGCCAGGAAAAAATCACTCCCCTTTTTATGATCCGCATGTTTGTTCGGTGATTGTTTCATCTCTGAGCAACCAGTGGAGATCTACTGTACTTACAGACAACTGGAAAGTGTGTAAAGAAGCATCAAAAGAAATGAAACTCGTTTGAGGTCAGGTGAGCCCAAATAGGTCAGCAGGCCCATCGCTAGTCACACGTTTGAGCGCACGTCCGCTGTGATCACGTTGGTTTCGTTTCCCATTTGCTTCCATCGAACGCGATTAAGCGTGCCAAGCAGGAAGCAGGCACCATCTGTCGGCCCGATCGGCGAAACTCGCGATCGACGAGGGATCGACGGGGCCAGGGGGACCCATGGACCGACCCATGGGTCGCGCCTGCCCTCGCCGTGTCCACTGGCCGACACGGAGAACTCCGCCGCGGCGAATTCTTGTGCTGTGTTGTAAAACTTAGGTCGACATTTAGTTTATACCTTGTATACACGCAATCTACGATATACGTAATAAAGGATATTAACGAAGTACGTAATATGTATAGACGTTGGAGGAAAAGACGGTATTTAAAAAAAAAATAACAAAAAAAGGAGGGAGAGAAGGGAGGGAAGTGGCGATCTCGTGAATCTAAGGGGTTCTCGCGTTAACGAGGGAAAATAAAGAGGAAACCGATCGAGGGGGGAATCCAGAGGAAATATATGGAACTGATATACGTAATACATGGTCCAGCTCGCGCACGCGCATCGATTGAGCACCGACCGGCCTTTCTTTCTCCAGAGATTTATTTATGTATAACTTTTTGTCCTCGAGGAGCAACGAACTGTGAAAAAAAGAAACAAAGGGGAAGATCTTCGACGATCGCTCGCTCGCTGTCTCTCGCGAACTGGTCTCTCTTTTTCGGAACCGCCGAAACGTTGCTTTACGCTCGGGGGTCGCGGTCTTAAATTGCTTGGGCAAATTGGCGCCAATTAAGCTCGATGGCTCGTCGAGGGGCATTGGTATCGTTGTCGGTATGGCTTTTCGTAAAAGTTCTGAGGAAAGAGAAACATCGATGATAAATGATACAGTCTTATTGCATCTCTCGCGCAAGAATCGGATTTAGGTTTTTGTCTTCATAGAATCGATGGCAGAAAAGTTCAGCGAATTATCTGAGAAATGTTTCGCAATATGGTCGTAGTACTTAAAAGATTTCTACATTCATTGAAAGGTCGCTGTCTTGCAAGGAGCCTCTCAAGAAAATAACAAAATTGAACTACAATTTCGCTTCTTAGAAAAAAGGTATTAAAATCTTGACATTAATGACGTTTCACTTTTGCTCCGAGTACTTATGTACAGTCGTATGAACCCGTGAGTCAGTCTACATGACATCAATTAGCAAATTCCCTGGCAAGAACCAAGGTGCTCACCCCTGGCTTATCGATTACGATTTATAGCCTCTCCCCCTCCCGAGGAATCGATTAACCTCACACGATTCAGCTGCTATTTTTGCGCGTTTCGCGGCAGGCAAGTGAGACACGTGTTAATTCTGGTCGCATTAATCAGCGATAGGATCTATGTAGGCCAGGTAATGGCGGGCATTGGAAGCGTAGGGTGCGGCTTTCGAGACAAAGGAAGTATTTATTGGCGTTGCGTCACGGTGTCAACTGTTACGACACGACGGTCAATGGTGCAGGCAAAATTTCACGCACAAATGCCTCCCTGACAAACCGTTTTCCGCGACTTTTCGTGGCCCCGCCGCCCCGACCGTATTAATCCTCGCCGAGGTGCTCAGAACTGATCAGCGAAAGCGAGCTCGCGTCTCGTTTGTATCCCAATTCATAACCATAGGTTCCCTGGTCAGACAGCGACCCGATCGATTGGAAACAACGTTCGGGGGAGGGTTCTTATATCTCTGCGAACGAAAGGATCGTTCGGTCTTTATCGGGCGAATTTATCACCGACGTTTCTCTGCCCAGCCAATCGTTCGCGACACGTGGAAAAACTCTCAATTGTGCAATAATCGCGCGGCGCGTTGCTGTCGCGACCGTGCGTCGCTCAACCTTCTCTTCGGTCGATGATCAAGACAGGATTTTGGCATCATAGAAACGAACAAAAAGAAAATGGGGGAATAGGGAAGCGTGGATTCGATGGGGCTCGGTGAGTGGGAGGCTATCGTCGCGAGCGATCGTCGTGAACCACCGGTCTAGCTTAAAAATACGAAATCAATTTTGTATCCATTGGATAACGAGCTACTACTTATATAGAGCGAATATATTGTACGTGTATAGAAATCGCGAGGAACGGAAGAGGGGGAAAGAGAAGAGAGAATTCCTAGCGTTAACTGGAACGTGTAAAATGCAAATTATATATTTTATCTTTACTCTTATATAGTCGTGTAAAATCGCAGATATACGTAATTTCGGAGGAAAAAACGGGAGGGAAAAGGAGGGTATGCCGTGATTGTACCGTAGAGTTAATGCGACGAGAGGCAAAGAGGATTACGTGCGCACGAGAGAGAGAGAGAGAGAGAGAGAGAGAAAGAGAGAGAGAGAGAGTGAGAGAGATATGGGGATAAGGAAGAGAGGGGTGTGTATGTACGAAGTGAGTCACTAAGCTAGCGCTTAATCGATAAGGTTAACGTCTAAAGCCTAAGTCTTAAGATGATAATTGACTAGAATTAAGGAAACGGGCATGTCGGTTGCAGCGAGCGGGGGCGGTGGTCATGGAAAAAAAGAGAATATAAACCTCAGATCGTAAGAGATAAAAAAGTAGTTTTCGATCGCCGTTTTCTGTGTACCTATGGGCAATGCGCAATTAAAGTAAAATAGATGACTTCGTGGGGTTTGCGATCGTGTACATATAATTGCTGAATTTACTTGGGGAGCCCGCAAACACCGTTTACAAGACTTAGAAAATGCTTTGAAAGAAGGTATTAACCAGCTTCCGGTCCCTCCGTGATTAATAGAGTACCGCGAACTATTTATTGAAAAATGTCATGTCGCGAGGTCTTTTCCTTCTATTCTCACTAATTAATCAAAAAATATTTTTTACAACGCGAATCGTGTGATCGGAGGTATCTTTACGTGTACTCCAGAATCAACCTTCCAGTGATCGATTGAATTGCAAGGAGTTGGCGTTCGTTTCACAAGTTGCATTTAAAAATATTCCCGTTGTCTAAGGTTGAACAGTATTCAGTATTTATGTAATTACGAAATTAGCAAAGGATAAAGAGCCACGTCCTCGCACGCCCATGCGCCGAAGAGTTCCTGACTTCCTGTCGCCCTCGGGACAGGTGTCGCTAGTTTCGTATACCTTTCCAGGTACTCTGTATATCTATCTAGATACGTAATGAAAAGGGGAACCGATGGTCCATCGCCTCTCCACTCGAGCCAACGCAAAAATTGCTCGGATCAGTTGGAACTTAACGTTCCCTGCGGGCACCACTAGCCGTCTTTTTTACCATGTTCAACGAAATGGGAGAACAGCAAAATTAGGATTTTCATATCGGTAAAATAGAGAGAATTTGCTACACCTGATAACCATCCCCTATCTCCGAGCACAAAATTTCATTCAGCGTTTTCTATCAGCTTTACCATTTCGAGTGAATAGCTTTCGTACAGCATCGTATCGTCTAACAATTTCAAAGCAAAGCAACGCCCCTCGTTTTGTCCGATTCGATGACTCGGTCACTGTACATCCGATGCATTTGTAAATACGAGTATAAATACGCAAGTAACCGAAGCGGTAGCAACGCCATAGTGCTTTTGCAGCTAAAGGGACGTCGTCATTGTTACAAAGAGGTCTTTATTCAATTCAACAAAAATCAAAAAGCAAAAAAAAAAAATAAGAGTTTCTTAGAACGTGCGGTCTCGTCGATAGGGTTCCGCTCTGTGAAGACTGATAGAACTGGTAACGGAAACGTCTACACACAATTAACAGTTCAAATCCGACGAATGTCGCGTGAAATTCGTTCGCCGCACAATTTTCGTACCGAGACGGCCGCTCAGACGAATCGATTCCTGGTCGAATTTTTTTTACTCCAGAAGCTGCGTGGTGGATACGAACGGGACCTCCCACGCAATGAACATCGGGAGAGAAAAACGGTCCCGTGCCATTGGGCCACGCTGTAACAAGACAGACACATTGTAAATAGTTTCCCATGTACGAAATAGAAAAGAGAAGCAGAAAAGAAGGGAAAAGGCGGGCGCATCGATGACGTTTTTTTTATCGGCGGGGCAATGTGAAAGGCGACGTCTGACGTCGCGGCGTCGAATCGCGAGCCGCGACCACTGTATACGATACCGCGTAGGTAAAGTAGGTACCTGTTTAATAGACTAAAGGGTTTACAAAGTAACGGTAGCGCAGAGGACTAATTAGTTACTATTTATTGATACGATAACGATATACGACGCACCGTCCTGGATCACGGACCACTCGACTACTCGAAGAAACGGTGGTCCTGTGGTCTGTGCCCTCGGCGAGGAAATAGAGTAAAAAGATGACAATATTGTTAAGAGCCGCCACGTTGTCGTCCCTTCTCTATGTACGTACGATCGCTCCAGTGTGTACCCTTACGCCTCATTTTTCGCGCCAAAATTCAACGACATGCATTTGCATGGATAACGAAGAAAAAATTGTCACATACGTCCAGGTGGTATTTGTCAAACAATAACTCTCGCGATTCGTCGCAGGGAGTTCAAGGGTACAATGAGTACCCAGAATCGAACGGATTAATTTTTTTGTCTTTGAGTATCGGTGGCACACTCGAGCCCTCAGCGTTACATTTGGACACGTTGCTCCGACCGAGCCGCTGGAACTATGTACATGTATTACACGCGAGAAGCTACACGTACACGACGCGCACACACGTACACACGCAGCGATACACGCCCAAAACACACACAAAGAGACCGGGTACAACGCATTCGTTCGAAACGGTTACGCGATGTGGATTGAAAGGGGAAAAAAAAAAAAAAACGAAAACAAGAAAGAAACGTTAGATAGGAGTGCACGCCTACAGGCCGAAAAATTTGTGGGCTGCACCACTTTACCGAAGTATAAGTGGAAAGAGATGATATAAATAAATGAATCTATATATATATATAAATTATATATATATTTAAATATAAATATGATTATAAATAAAAATATAAATATAAATATAATAGTATTATGAATTACGGATAAACGTATATAATTATTTTGTAGTGTCCCGCATTATGTAAACTAAATGTACACATGGAAACAAAAAAAGAGCGAGAGAGGGGGAGAGTGTGTGTGAGAGAAAGAGACAGAGAGAGAAAGAGAGAGAGAGAGAGAGTACGTCAGGGGAACGATATATTGGTGATGTTGACGACGCGACGATGATGATGGCGATGATGATAAACGATGACGATTACGATATAATTTACGATAAAAATGCATCGACGAACGGTATGCACGCGAATGAGATACTGTATTATGACGACGATGACGATGGGAAACGATAATAGTATTATACGCTATCATGTCGGCAAGTCTAAACCGTATTGTATTATATTATATAAGAGTCTGTCCATATTAATAATAATAATAATAATTATATTAATTATAATAGCTGTGTTTGAAAACGAGAAATAAATTGTGGTTGAATATGAAAACGAGCCGAGTGTCACACACGTGTTGCGGGAACGGACGTGCACGGGATATAACGCGGACCTTCTCCGACTTTCGTCTGGACAGGTCGAGCCAAACTTTATCGATCGATACGCGGGAACAACCACGGGGATACGCGGCTTCGAACCGGTCACGTGCACCGGTCGGTTACGTTCGACCTCGATTCGCGAGATTGATCGACCCTCCGCCGTGTTGCTTCTCCTCTTTCGATCGACTAATTAATTGGCAATTCGTTGGGTTATTCGTTCCATCGCTAACCATGCATGATCTCGAGTTCTAGACCGCTATACATCCTCGCCTGTCTAGAAGTTTTCCTTTTGCGTTCTTAATGTTATCGAACTTTTGTAAATGTTCTGCGGAAGGGTGGTCTAGGATTTTTGATCGCTCTGATTTCGGCTTGTTCCGCGAGGGCGCTGTCGATGTTGGCGATCGACGGTACGGTGTTCACGGTCGAATGGAAATATCGCGGGCCATACGCCACTGGGACCCTTCGAAAAGGTTGCTCGGTAACCCCGAAGGTTGCATTTATACGAATTGTGGCGGAAGGAACCATTGTATAATCCAAGATGGCCTCCACCTCGGAGAGGATTATTATTGGCTAATACGAGGCAAGAGGCTCCGCCTTGGCTCACGGCTCGTGACGGGATGATTTATTGGGATTTCTGTCTGTTCGCCCCTGCGCTGCAACGAACATACCGTGTGCCTAGCTTCTAGGCGGCTGGTATGCCTGGAACACTGCGATATTGGATTTCGACGTTTCGCCGAAACTGCAACTGCAACGGTTCCTTCGCCACGGGGATGTCTCCATTTTCTGAGGGGTTGCATGCACCTTCTGACCCAATTTCTGATGCCATCCAGGTCGATGAACTTTCGAGTTGCCTGCTATCCTTTGTCCTCCCTTACATGGGGATCGAGTGAATCACCCGTGACTGTTAAGATCGTCTTAATTACGGTCGCTATGTTCCTTAGATTAACACAGTCTCATGTTCTTATACTTAGTATACACAGGAGATTCTATGCATATAAGCTTCTCTGATCTTAAGATGCTGAAGTAGCTAAGGCGATCTTTCAAAGGAAACTACTTAAGATTCTCTGTCCCTTCCTTGCAAACCCTTCCTCGATAACAATAGGAACACTCTGGATGTAAGTCCTTAAATATTTGGCACCGAGACAGTTGGAGAGTCAGGAGTTTCTAAACTCCAACTTCAATAGCGAACGAGTACAGTTATGGATCGACGAGGATCAATTTTATGCATCGACACGGATGTCTGTTAGATCAATTGACGTTCCATCTCGAGGTTATTCATGGTCAAGGACGCTCCGCCATCAAAGCTGATTGCGTTAACTGGAGATCAGGGGGACGCTAACATTCACAGAGGGAGAGCCCTCGTTCTGATCCAGTTCTCTATCTAACCCTTGGGTAAGTATAATCAACCTAGAAAATCCCAGTTCATGGAACTCGCCAATGAAATCCAAGCTGCTTCTCGACTCTCCATCTGTTCTTTCCACGCTGAAGTGCTCTTTCAAGCGCTCACCTCTGTCATAATCCCTCGGCAAGCAGCTCATCAGGTGAGTATGGAAGCTGTCCGCGAAGGGGAAGGAAACGTTGCGCTGACCTCTGCCAATTCCGTTGTTACAGGTGCATCCAGGTTGCAAAGGCGACCAACAAGGAGCACGTAGCGTGCAGGAAGCCAGAGAGAGAGGAGAGGAAGGAAAAGGCGGCGGAGTAGAGAGCTGGCAAGATAGAGGGGCTCGGTGGGAGGATGGCGGTCAGAATTTATGGCCGCTTTATCACTTTACCGGCCTTGCCGCGTCTCAGCGAGGAGGGCAGGATCTCACGATGAACTTTGGCACTCGACTCCGTTGCACTCGACGAACGGTGAGCCCTCTAACTTTCTTGTTTACTCGCGTTTTGCCAGAGAGAGATTACATGTACACCTGTTTCCTCTTTCGCCTCTTTCCGCGCTTTCGACGCGCGTCGCTTCGAAACAGGAATTAGGTTGCGACAACTGGGGGGCGGGGGTTGGAACAAGCTCGTCATCTTACGAAATGGGACTGAATTATTCAATTGCTTCCCCTTGGTCTGAAGGTGTTTATACGGCTGTCTTTAGAATCCTACGATGATTTAATTGGAATTGATTCTCTTATATGGGTGAACAGGTAGCAGATTTTTTTAATAGTTAAACAGGCACTTAACAAATATCACTTGGACTGGTGTATGTAAAGCTACTAGAAAGAGAGTATAAAAATAAGAGTCATAAAGGTCAGAATATTTTGAACAATTAGTTTATCTACCCTTCTGGTAGACTGTGCATTCATTAAAATTCGGATCGCCATACATATGATAGGATTCACTGAATGTGCCGATCAAAGTGCATATTAACATACCGAAAGAAGTGTCCCTAGTAACTCTACTCAAATCGCCTGCTAAAGGTCTAAGCAAAGTTTGTGCCCCAATATTGTCAACCCCATCATCAAGATTTATCCCGTGAATCCGGGCAAGGGCAGCAAATAGTTCGGAGAGCCGCAAACAGCAGCGGCCACGAGCCACGCGCGATCCCCTCGCGTAGGAAGAATCCGCGCAGGGTCTCGCAAAATTTACGCGACACTGGCTGGCGTCGTGACGCGTACGACTGCATAACGCATAAAGTAACCCCCATTAACAGACCATAAATTCAATCCCCGCGGCCCCGTTGTTATGTATGAGCGTCGTTAGTGTTAATAGAGTGTTAATTGCTGCTATACCGCTCTCGATTCTGTTCAGGTGACGGAGCCGTTGATGGCGGTAGAAGGCGAGACAGGCGACCTAGAGAGAAAGAGAGAGAGAGAGAGAGGAGAATGGGAGAGAGTAAGAGAGAGAGGGAAACGACGGTCATAGAGGATTCCCGGTTGCGTGCTGTCCAGCTACTACTAGCGCCGTGCTTCTGCTATTTTGCATAGGGAATGCATCAATTTTCGGCGCTTCCCTCTCTCTCTCTCTCGCGCGCTTTCTGTCACCCTTTCTGCCCCTATCTTCGCGCTCCCCTCCCGTGCTCATCCCTGACGTAACTTCCGGCACGCACAACTTCCAGCGAACTCCCTCCTCTCTGTGCACAACGTTTCGCGTTACCGTAATTCGTATCGAAGATAATTGATATCGCCGCCCCCTCGCGACGAGGGTGGCTCGATGATCGGCGGTGCGCTTCCGTGACGTCTGTCCCTCGCGATGATCGGTTTCGATTTGCTGCGCTCGAGCGGTCTGCAACTGTAATCGAGGAGGCTGTTTTGGATAAAGCTGAATGGGGATATTTTACTTGAAAATTATTTTAGTCGTCAAGTAGATGTTTTACCTATTTTGCGTCGTTCGTGTTAGGTTCCATTTGACAGCGTTTTAATGAAGTTCTGAGATGCAGAGCTTAGCAGGTGCCTCATCGATTGCTCACTCGACAGAAGCTCGCATTTGGAGGGAGTCAGTGGTAGGATTCAAAGTCAAAGCTTAAACCGAGGAGAAGGTTGCACTTTGGGGCTGGATCATTCGGGTATCAGTGTGGAGGAGCTAGGATACATAACGTAGAACGGGACATAAATCAATAATATCGCCGCCCCTCTCCTTCGTTTCCTCCCCCCGGGGGAGCAACCCCGTCCTCACCCGTCTCTCCTCTGCAAACCGCCGAGCGACGCCGGCGTCTCTCTCGCAATCAATGTTTGCGTCTAAAGCGTCACAAACAATATATGACCTCCGGCGTTCGACGATTAATACGTCCTGTCGCGTGCGTGCGAAAGTATTTCCACGACTTAATTAACAAATCACGCGGCGAACGCGGCGAGAATTATTCGACGATCGGCCATTGATAAGATCGTGCACTATGCATCAAAATTACTGCTGGTAATGATAATGTTGCTGTTTCTACGTCTCCTGGTTACTCTTCGAAGTCTATACTACAGATTATAATAAATAATTGGGTTTATTTCTGCGATTCTTTATTAGAATTATGTTAGAATTGAGGGACTCATTCTTGCAGTAGTTGATTTTATTTCTATGTTATATTTCTACAGGTTTAGATAATGTATGCCTTCATTAATGTCCAAGTTCTATGTAATCATTCTTCAATTTGTGTGCGTGTGTTTGCTCATTCTGAGAACACTCAGTCACATCAATTCTCAATTAAAATAATTACAATTCAGTATCCACCAAATTTCTCATAACTCCAGAAAATGATTTTCTCTAAATCTTGTTTCCCTGTAAATCTGTGTATTTACCATGTGATTATTTTCGTTGGGCTCCCCAGTTTTTACCCGAAGACGTCAAACTACAGCGTCCCACAGAAACAAGGCCCTCCGCGATAGGATCGTTCGACAAACGTCACTCGGCACAGCTGGAAAAGCAACTTTCACCGGTACACAGGGGCCCGTCTATTAATGCAGTCGAAGTTGGTCGGTGCGAGAGCAGTCGACGGGGGTGAAGCTCCCCTGGCTCCGCGGAGTTAGCGTGTCGTCGATACGGAAAGGCTAAATGCAAAACCTTGTAAGGGGAGATGGTCTCGAGTTCCGACAGGCCAACAAAACATCCTCGCAATTAGCCGTATATTCCGATGACATTGGCGCAGTATCCCCAAGGGGGGAAAGGGACTCGGGGTCAGGCGAGTATCCGTCGTAGTCAGCAATTTCGTTTCGTCGAGCTTTCGACCCCTTTCTCCTTGACCCATCGGGTCAGCGTTTGACGCTGGCGATCCGACGTCGACGACGACCTTGCGAAACAAGGGAAAGCTGTTAAATAATAAAAAGACACCGGATTTATGTTCTCGAGAATTGGACGTGTAGATTGGGAGGGATGCTCCGGGGGGTGGCGGTGGAAATTCGTCGGGCGAAATTGAAAAGTGGCCGAGAGATATGCCCTCGAACGAATATCGGTAGGCAGATGGATGAGGAGCGGGCTCGAGCTGGGGATTGAAACGGGCGAACGGACGTAAAAAAAATACCCGGGGAAGCTCGATCGACTGAAAAGTGTTTGCACGACCCACCGACCATGCTTTTTCGGGGTTTATTTTCCCGTGGCAGTGGCGCTACCGAAAGAGAACTCGAAACGAATCGCCTGAGACGTGTAATCTCAGGTGCATGGGAGTTCGTTGATGTTTTGGTAGGGGATCGGTAACAGTTTTTCGAGTTTTGACGAGATATGATTGCTATCTGGACAGGGTGTCACTTTTCGAGGATGAATTTGTTTAACTTAGCGAGTTTCAGGATGTAATCTCTTGATCTGAACGATAAATCTTTTCCTGATCTGCTGCAGGGGGTTGTTCATGCGTTGTGTTATGTGGGGCACTGTAGTTTGGGATTTGATACACTTCTGCCGGCTTGTGACAGGATTTGATGTTTAAAACTGGGAAAATGGATAGAATACAGAAGTTTCATTTGTCGATACAGGAACATTTTTATATTATACTCAAGATCGATATCTGCCTAATAAAATAGTAAATTATTTTTAATTTTTCATGTTTCAGGTGATGGAGTCTTGAAGTCTTGTCTGTGAAGATCAGAAAATGGAAAGCTTGATATGCCTAGCAATGATGATTAAGACTGAACGTATACTTACCTATAATTCTGGGCCAGTTGGACCCACCACTATCTAACCTGAAGCTAATAAAATTGAACTGAAAACTCAAGGGGCCTGACAGTATTCAGGAGACATCCAAAGAACTTAAGCACACCTTGGGAACATATGACCGAAACAATTGCATCTTAAGCTTCCATCCTTGCAGTTATCCATCATGCTCCGATAGCCTCAACCACAAAAAAAGCACTCCATGGCAGTCTCCTCCAGCCTACAATTCCACAAACTTCTTATTTCTTAAGACAATCTTGAAGAATCCAAATGTACCTTGGGGCCTTCAGAGTGTCTATAGCGATACACCTAACGTAACTCACAAGGCACTCCAGCACGTGAGCCGAGGCCCCTGGGACTGAAATCACTACGTAAGGCTCAAAGTAGGCGCTCGACTGTTTCGAAATTGGCGCCGTTTTCGAGGTGGCTGGCAGCCATTCGGTTGCCCCGTGACATTCGAGGGAGAGGATGATGGTTCCATCGAGTAGGTAGTGCCTAGACGGGGCTCCACCCAGCACTTAGTTCACGTCGTGACTGTGGCCCGGGGCACGGCCGTTTCCAGGGTACAGTCACGCCCCTGCCCTGCCAGCACTGTACTCCGATTCGCTGGCCCATATCTCATCTGGTCCATCGCATTAGCCTAATCTGCCAACTACAAGAGGAACACACGGGGACCAAAAAAACAAAAAAAAAAAGGATCAGAAAGCCAAGGGGAGGGGAGAGGGAAAAATGCGGCCATCGATGGTTGCCCCCGCCGACGCGAGATCGCGTGGCGAGGTGCTGCCATCTTCGCGGCCGAATCGCGAACGCTGCCGATCGATGTACGCGCTATTTTTCCTTCTTTTTGACTCCCTGGACCTTACCTGAGCCGTTTCCCGTAACTTCCTTTGGTCCCCCAGATCCTTGGAACATCCGTGGGCCTATTCCGCGACTCCATGACCTGACGTTCGACGATTTTTTGCCGATCGAGTGGAGTATCGAGAAGTATCGAGGTTGGAACGCTTAGTTATGCAGAGGTAACTTTCATTCGAGTTGATGTACGTTTATACGATTGTGAGCCGTGGTTTCGTTGTTTTTGGTAAACTCATTGTGATAGACTTGTTAAACTTGGTACTTTATTAATAACAATAATTGTGATCGATTATTATTCTCGTTTGTTGATTTGAAAGTTAGAATTTGTATATCTATTTTCTCGTCTTTAGAGTTTTGTGTATTATGTTTTGTGTAGTATATTATATTATCTGATTTCCCTTAAAAATATGTCTTTTTTAATTATACCAGTCATGCAATGAATGGGCGATATGATATACCTTTTCCTTGCAAGTATGGATATAAGTTCCTAGGTATTTTATTAGAGGTAATACAAAAAAATCCAAATTGTGTTAAAAAATTGTCTATTTCTTATAAGAACAACACTCAAACAAATCTCTAATATATCTAATATACCTCAATTTATCTTCCTACCCTTTTCTCTACTATCATCAGATCTTAAAATAAATCCTAACATTATTGAAATACCACCGCAAAGAAAAAAATTCCACTTGCCTCAAGAACATATTTTTACATTCGTATCATATCTTTAACCCATTCAGACCTCAGACTAATACTCTCAAAATTTCATAAATATTCATTTCCTAATGGAGCTAGAAAAATCTAAAAAAAGGAAGGGAATCCTGCCTTGCTTGGGAGCGTAGGTCCAAATGGATTAATTTCCCACGATATCCTTGCAAAAATTCTAAACAGTCACACCGAAGACGTCTATTGAACACAGACCTTGTCTCCACAAAAAAAAGTGCAGCAGAAATCGGCTGAGTGAGTCGCGATGTTGCACCTGCGGTGTCTCGCATCATTGTCGCGACATCGCGTCGTTGTATAATGACACGATCGGTGTTGACGTTTCGGTGGCCTGGAAAATTGTTTTTATCACGTTCGAGCAATAAACTTCTTATAGAGCACCGTAGAAACACGACCACGGGGCGGTCGACGAGTCAGTTTACGTCTCACATCGGGCGAGGACGCAACGTGCCGTGACGCTGTTGGAGTTTCCGCCCCTGTTCGAGTCCCTGTCGCAGAAATCGGTGAGTTCTTTCTGCCAATAGCATGCAATTTTGCGTTATCGTTCTATTCCGTTCGAACTGGTGCGAGGCGACGGCGAAACGAGCCTCACCACGTTCCAAAATTCATCGAACAGTCATTTCGTGGATGAATGCGAGCATAAACGACGGCTAGCAGATTTAAACGTTGCGGTAATTCGTATTACGCGCGATTCGTGATTTAATCGGACAGTATTGCTGCGATTGGATAGCGTTTAGTGGGATTAAAGAGCGATTATTATTTAGTTAGCAGCGCTGCGAGTAAGCCTGCTGTTCTAGCGTTTATTTCAAGGCTTTAATTATTTTATGCATGACGGAAAAACTTTTTCCATATTTAGAGTAACTATTACATACACATATAATCACATAAGATGATATAAATTATATTTTTACATAGGAACGCATGCTTTAAGTATCTGCTAGCATGAAAAGTTAACAAATTTCATGTAAATTGATTTCTTATTAAAATAAACATGAAAAATTGCAGTACCTAAGTCTTGAATTAAATTGACTCGAACAGTGCACAAAAGTAACCTTCGACCCACTCTTGCATTTCATCTTCTAGTTCAAATAACTAGTATTTTTTCCCTTGCAGTTTAGAGACCAACAGAATTCTCAAATACCCTCTTCATTTATACGACCATAGCATCGCCATAAATGCAACGACACAGTAATTACCACCCCAAGGACACATTAGCATTCGCCATGCAAAAGACAAGTCCCCAAAATTCATTTCTTCGCAACGTGGACACTTCAAACAGTCCCGACATAAATCCTCATTTCCCCCTCGAGTGTATGAAGCGAGCCTTACAAAGAAGCTCGATCTTACTAGAGCAGGGCGAGAAAAAAGCCAGATGTTGGCTTCGGCCCTGGGTCTACTGTTGCGACGATCTTCAGGCCCCATAAATTGCTCCAATTTCGAAGGAAAACCGTCCCGTGACACGTGTGCGCCCCCGCACTGGAACAATGCCGATTTTCTTTGCCTGCTTGCCTGGAAACAGACCTGCGAAACCTTGCGTCATTCTGCTTCCTGCGAAGCTTCTGCTACATTGTCAGAGAACATGTTGCGTCACAGGGATGCTGAAAAAACACGTGAGAACGTGGGAGCAATTCTTTTCTTAGCATTTTCGATGCCTCGGAATCTTGGAAATTTTGTCTTTCCTCCATTTAAAATTGTAATAAAATAATAGTCAGATCTTAATATAGATATGAGAGTGTATTTAAAGTTTGGTGGTAGTAGTTTTGTTGAAAAATCTTTCCTGACAAAGTTGCGACTTCCACCCAGGAATAATAAACATAATTAATCGTCGCTAATAGGATCGTTAAATTTTTTTCGCGGTTTCGCTCTAAACTTTACGTACGAGGCAGATTCGACGGCAAGTTATCAAGATCGGTCAGCTTGATCCCGTGGCAAATTGAATATCCAGAAAAAATTGAGGCACCGATGGATGATAGCGCGTGGGAGGGGCTTTAAGCGTTCGTTTAAATTAATTCGCGAGGTTGTTAAGCCTTAAAGTGCAACATTAATAATTAGTCTGGTGTTAATTATTAGATGAAATGAAGTAAATAGTGTATTGTATGAAAATGAGCTCGCTGGTTCGTTATGGTCCCGGGCGATCTCGAATAAATATCGCGTTCCATCAAGTATGCATGTAATTTGTTACAAGAAGCGATACGCGTGACTTGTACGCGACGCATAAATTCCACTGCAGGTGCACGGCAGTTTCTTTTCTCCTGTTTTTTCGTATCAAGCAGCAACTTATCGCCTATGGATGTAACATTTTCTTTTCTTATCGCTCACTTTTTTTCTGTTAGTTTGATGCCATTGCGACTCACTTAGTCCTTGTCCACTGTACGGATGGAAACCCCATTTTATTTTACTTACATTTAGCTTTGCAAAGATTGCAGATTTCTGTTTTTAACAGAATTCAGTATCTATCTACCTGATGGAAATTAGACTGTAAGACTTGCTTTTAAAAATTCAAGCGTAGACATTTACATTTTGCATGAACTGTAATATAATTCAGTGTGTAGGTACAATGCTGACGTTCATTAAGAGCCATATTTATTAACTCACTGTGTCATTACCAATTGACCCTAAGAAATCAAGTGATAATAAGACACATACTAAATTATATACCGTTTGCTATCATTTTCCGATGCTAGACCACAATTTCCATTATAATTAATTATCCGCGTTGTTAGAAGAAGCTAATTGGCTTATCTCGATTCGTAGTTAAGTGGTCGCACCTGTAATATTCTTTGCCAAGAAAACTAATTTTCTTCCTAATTAATCTCCTAATTTTCCCGAAAACTAAAGCAAAGCAGTCGTGTTCAATTTTCACTTAAAACTGTTCTCTGCCTAACAAACGAGTTCCTGTTCTGAAAGACACTTCGCGATCCCTCATTGCGATTTCTATCTCGCGATTCATTCACGGCGGCTCGGGGCGTTTTATTTGTCTCCCGATTCCGCCGTTTATCGTACATCAGCGGATTCCTCGGGCCAGGCGCGATGGCAGAAGTTAAAGAGACACGTACGAGACATTGAGTCATCTCGCTGACAAATGGCAGGCGTTTACGCTTCTCAACGAATATTTTCGGCGCCCTTTTCTCTGTTTCGTTCATTTCGCTCGGCTCGAATCTACGAGCAGCGGGGACCACGGAATCGAGACCTCGAAATGTGAGCTGAATGCACCGTTGTTTGAACCACTTCTCGGTATTACCATTTTTTGCCACGGGAATATTACCCAGAATGGCATTCTCGCGTCTTTGATAGGTATCTGTAGGGACAAAAGGTGGAAATGTTTCTATCATGAGACATGGGTGTTTGGATATCTTTATCTGCATGAAAATCGTATTCAAAGTGAAGTGAAAAGCGCGGGAGCGGTGGCAGAGGAAGTTTTTTGCATTCGTCATGGAAAAATCATGCGAATCTATTTTTTACTTGGTTCAATCTCGTTAATCGACGTCACTGCGAACACCACGGTTCGTTTCTGTTCTCGTCGAGATTCCTATCGTCGATTCCTTTATTCCGCGGGATACCGATTCCATTTATTCAGCTAATGATCCTGGCCTCCTCGGAAGTAGCACCTGTTCCAACAATGGCTTCGTTGTCGTGCATAAAACCAACTGCAAGATTGATGATGCCTTAATGACTGCGTAAATGGTTTCGACCGTCATCAAAATATAACTCAATCCTGCCTTGGAATATATTCTGTGGCTCGGTGTGAAACTTTAATTAGATAACTATCAACGAAACAAGACTTTTGGTAGATGGAAACTGTTGGAATAAGTTGAACTTGTTCTGTTATATTAATCTAATGGTGTGGTGTGGTAGGATCATTAGCTCTTATACAATATTTTCTAGGATTTTTTGGATAGGTTCATTGAAAGGTGTATCAGAACAAAGTGGATCTTTATAATTGACATTTATTGATCATTTTCCAAATTTTTGGCACTACCTTTTTCACGTCTTGCATAAATTTGAAAAACATAAGTAAGGTCAGCTTGTTTTTTTTAGTATCGGTAACAATTTCCTTCAGAAGGAGACTGGAATCGATACACCACACTTTCTTCGAACTTCCCGTCGCGTTCCAATTTCGAGATAAGGAAGTTTCTCGGATCCTCAGGCTTCCTTTGGTCTAGTAACTGGAAAAGAGAAACGTGAGCGTTAGTCCATAATTAGCTGCACGCGCAATTATCTTTGGAAATTTTTAGAAAGCTTCACTAATTACTACGCGTACCCTTTTAATTACATAATCGTGGACAAATTTCAAACTAGATTAACCCATAGAAGAATCTCTGAATCGAAAAATGAAGCCCCATTTAAAACTCCTCTGTAATACATTATAGCAGACGTGCGTAACACATAGATCACTCTGCTTGTTACACTAAAAATAATAAAAGACCTCGTAATTTATCTTCGAAAGCGTGAAGTCTATACGAGATACGCGGCGTTAAAAAAGAATATCTTCTCCAACTGCCAGGACCGATATCTTTGCTTGATCGCCATGTTTCTCCTTCCCTCCCCTGTCTTCTTCTCCTTCCGCGTTCATTAATCAGCCTTTGACAGGATCTTGCACAATCAGCGTTCGTTCTAACAGCCGTTTTCGTTCCTCTTTCCACGATTCGAATCTCCATTCTTTCCCAATCGTGTCACAGCGAACGGCCCCGCAGCGTGAATCTCCGCCGTGTCTGAGATCACTCTTAGCACGCTGAGAACGTCGCGTTTACCTGACGTAGATAATTCCTCGCTTTCATTTCGTCTGGATTAGAGCCACGTTTGTTGCTCGTTGCGTGGGCAGAAACAGCGCAGCTGGGATTCCGTTGTTTGTCGTTTCGCGCAGCGGACCCGTGTTCACCGACAACCATCGAGAATTGTCTTACACACATGGCCCTTGTTAGACGCTCGACAGGCAGCGAGAGCTGCCTCTCCGCTGGTAATTGAAGGAAATTTCAAGGAACTCCTAGAAGAGCTTGCCAAACGCTGACTGTATTCTTCTCCAAGTTGCATCTCGTCGACGTTGCGTTACGTCTCCCTGTATGCGTCAGCGATCCACCATGGCTCGCTAATTAGGCTGGGATCGATTTTTCGAGTTCGTAAGCGCGTTCCCCGAGGATTTCTTTCGGGGCTCGATCGTCGAACGATTTGTCAGCACACGCCGCTTGTCGAGAGGAAAAAATGTAGAGTGTGTGCGTGTAGGTGGGTGTAGTTGTACTTAATGGCACGAGTTTCCTCTGTGCAAGAAACAGGGGGAAGAAATAGGAGCTGTGGGGGAGCAGGGAGAGGAGACTGATCGGTACGTTGTCTGCATCAATATAGAACGATAACACGGTGCCTCGTGCTGTGGCGATATTTGTATCTGACATTTTGTCGGCCCTTGTTGTATCGAACGCGTCTAATAATTACAATACACGAGGAGGAGAGGCGTTTAGATACATTGCTGCATGCTTCCGTCGTTCACTGACGGATCACCGTGCTGCTTGGTCTCGTGAAGACGATTTGCGATGAAGAATCGCCATTGTAGAAAATCTTTATGAATTTTAGACGAATCTGGGGGAATACAGTATTCCCCTAGCTAAGAGTTCACGACTCACTGCAGAGTTTGCAATAGGAAATCGTGTACTGGTAATTAATCTCCGGATCTTCATGTCTCTAAAAGTATTTTCTAAAGAAAAATATAAATGATGGGGTTTATGGAGAACCCTCAGTCTACTCAGATAATCCATTTTAGCACATCTTGTTTACTCCACATGATTTCAAGGCATCGAATGCAGCAACGAACCCATAACGAGTGCATACTGTAGGTACTGACGTCAAACACACTCAAAGCTAATCTCTCCTACAATTCAAGTGGCGACATGAACCTTAACACATTTCAACATAAAACGAAGCTAACAGCTACCTATTAATCGCATCCGCGATTTTTCCACGCGAACGCGGAAGCGCGATTTCCACCCCCGATCCGCGGGTCACGCGCGCTCTGCGTATCGTTAGGTATAAATAACCGTTATTTGTGTGTGACGTTAACGACGGGCCGATTATTAATTTCCATTATTGCGATTAGCGGCGGTGGAATGCGCGTTAATACAACAAAAAGGTTAATACGGGGAAGAGTGGCCTGGCTGGGGGTCGGGGAGCCCCTAACGAATATTAATAACGCGGCAGAGTTAAAAACATTTGCTGCGTTATTACGTCTAATGTGATATCCTAGCGAGAGCATGTCAGACGCGTAATTGAAAGCGCGGCTGTACGATATCGCGTTACCCAGAGTTAGTATCAATTACACTGTCCTTCGTTTCGGGCATTTTCTGCCGCGGTTGAAGCAGGTCCTTAATGATCGACGAGGATAATTGACTCGAAAATCCCTTTGTTCCTTTTAAAGTTTGCTCGTTAGTGCGCCGTTTGAGTATTACACCGTAAATCACAGCGAATGAAGACTGAGTTGATACTCTTGAACAAAAGCTCTTTCAAACGGCGTCAAATTCCTGAAATCGCTGATTCCGAGCGAGAGCCATCGGTCTTTCGCGACGAGCGGGAGAACTGATTAACAGAAACGGCGAAACGTCGACGGGAAAAAAAGGGGGCGTGGTGGGGGGGAGAAGGGGTGGTCGGTCGGTTAGGAGAGGTTCCCGTGGCGCAACGAATATTAATAACGTGGCAAAGTTAAAAATGTTTACCGTGCGTTACGTTTGATACGAGGGCCACGAACGTGGCAGCAGGGTCCCTCGTGATTGATTGCACGTCTCTGCATCTCTCCCTCTGACACGGGGTGTTCCTATGGATATTGCTTTGGTACGGTGCTGCACACCGCCATCTCCCTCGTGTCTGTCGAGGCAGACACCATACCCGATCCGTTCTATCCCCCTACGAATCAAATCTAGCCCCCCTCTCGGCCGCCCATCTCTCCCCTGTCGGTTCGCCATGTGCAGGAACGAAAATCATCGTTCAGGAATGTGACGCGCGACGAACTCCTCGTCATCGTCCGAGGATCCTAGCTCGTAATCTCAGCCGTGTTTCTGTATCGCGCAGAGATTGGACCCGGGGACGTTTCCATGTGGATCGTGTGATAAATTAACCAGAGGGAGATCGAGGGTCTTTATCGTTTCAAAACGGTGGATTCTTCTCTGTTCTTGCACCTACTCCAGACGATGTTGATCGGTTTTTGGCCAGAGGGGCGTAATTAATTTCATCACGGCGCGCGTATCGCGATTAATCTCGCGTTGGCAACGGTGTCGTAATGGTGGCGATCGAGGGTCGAGAGTAATTAGTCGCGGTCGCGAAAAAATAGCGCAGCAACTCGACGAGGTGGACAGAAGCGCGGTGGACGCGTTTCCGTGCCGTATAATTAGCCATTTCTCAAATTGGACGCCGCGTTGTTGTTAGTTACGCTCAGTCGGTTGATAATCTCTTCTTTCGTTCGCTCGTTAATGAGCGTCATAGCGGGAGAGAGCCTCGTTGTAATCTCGCAAATAGCTACCGTGCAAACGTGACTAGACGATGACCGAGGCGGAACAGGAGGAATGCAGGCGAAATGAGACAACGGACTAAAGAGCCTCGCGCGGAAGACGGACGCTGATCTCGCGCTCTCGCGTTGCTCTTGACTACTTCGATGCTACGAACAGGCCGACTATACTACTATGTTCTGGTTGCAAGGCTAAACGATATGTCGCGTGTCACGTGTTTCTATTTTCGTGACGCTGATTCTGTATTATGGACCTGTGTCTTCTTATATTCTCGTTTATTTATTTGAGAAAGAGAAATTTCATGCATCAGAGAATTGTATACTTCTGGACAAATGTTATGCAAGGTATTATATCTCCTACTTCCATCTTCGATGTAACTAATATATCACATCCTCTTAAAAATACTCAAATATCTTGAAAATATGTCTATAACTTCATTTTGCTTTACAGTTATTGCCCCTTAAAGCTCCAAATTTTCTCACAGAATCCCAGAAAATTCCATCTCCTCGCAGACGTCGTTCTACCAGCGAATCTCGACGAAGATAATATCTGAGCAACGTTAATCATCGGAGAAATCTCGTTAACGCATTTATACATACGTTTCTCGCGGTTCTCTGACATTTCTACAGCCTTCGTCCACACATAGTAGCAACTGGTTGCAGTCGGTAGAATTAGCAGTTAATCTTTTAGTTGGCGTTGCGAGGTTGGCTAGGGGCAGAGGGGGGCTACAGTGGGAGCAAAGTAGGGGGAGAGTCGATAGGATGAGGCTGCAAGGAGGAGGTGCGAGGCCAGCGAGGGCATCGCGAGGGACAGAGGGAGAATCCAGGGGCGAGAGGAAGGAAAGGGAAGAGAGTAGTTAGAGAGCAGGTATTATGCAAACGACGTAACAATTAGACCGTGGTCTTCCACCGGTTATTTAGTATTTAATATAATGTACCCCGAGTCGACCGCTGTAATGGCTATCTTCGCACGTTCCAAGACTTTCGAAGATCCAACAGGTACTCGGTTGCCACAGTCCAATCGATCGGCATCGACGAAATAGGGAGTCGCATCAGTATCGAAAATTGCGTTCTGTTTGCCTACGGAGCCAGGAGGAATCGGTTCCCGAGTGGTTGGCACTTATAGCCAACCCGTCCCGCACCCCTCGCTCGAAGCAGCCATCGAGGAAATGTATTATTACGATGCAAGTTCCCCTGAGGGTGGTGGAACGAAGGTATCTTCAGAGAGCAGTCGCGCTGGTCACCCAGCTTCCACAGAAATATTCGCGACGGCTATCGCCCTCGATTCAGGGATAAGGCAGGGCTCCTCGGAACAAAAGCGTATCAGCGGCGTTGATCCCAGGGCGTCCGATAAATCCCGGCTGGGCTGGAAAAAGCGGGCGAGCGTTCGGTTTCCTCGTCACGAAGCGGGCCAACAAAAGCATTCCGCTCGGATAAATTTCTACAGCGGCCGCTTTTCGCGTCAGCCCTTCGACAACCTTCGGAGGTTCTTCCTCACAAAGAAGGGCCAGCGATGGCGGAGAGAGCGGTAGGCAGGTCCCTCGGGAGCTTTGCGTCTCTCTTTCTCTCCTCCCGCCTTCCCTCTCTCTCCTCGTCTCCCCCCGCCCTGCCACCCTCTACCACCTCCTGTCCCTTTCTCTCGGCCAGGGGTGAGAGAGAGGCGGGCAGAGGCGAGGAGGGGGATCGCATCTTGCTCCGCAGGACTCTCGCTCTCGCCACCGGCGCCCCCGCTATTTATTTTCCAGGATTTCAGAGTCTGAAGCCATTAATCTCCGCTCCGCAGCGTCAGTGGAGCGCGTCAGGGCGACGTCGGGGTGCGTGGCGTCGGCGACGTCGCTCTGCTCTTAGCCGCAACCTCGTGTACTGCGCCCCGGCAGCCTGCTGGGGAACAGAGAGGCGGAAAACGTGAGATGAAGTGACGCTCGAGCGACAGAGAGGGAACGCGTTTGGAGGGGGTGACGGTGGTGAAGCGCAAGACGTGGCAAGTTGCTGGGGAGGGGTGCTGATGGCGGCGAGGGGGACGATCCTACGGCGAAGTTATGCAAAAAACGTCTATTCGCGAGAGGATGCTGCGAGCAAGGTGGAAGGCATTAGTATCTGCGGATTTGGAGGCCCTTCCTGGGCCAGATGGGATTTTAATGTCCGCTCGGACCTCCTCGAGCGCTCCGTGCGATTCTTTGGGTTAAACAGTTGCGTTAAACCGTGAGCTCTCATATGGGGATCTTAGGGAACATTGGTTTTTCCTCTATAGTGAGAGAGTACCTTCAGGGGATAAAACAACTGGCTTACAAAGAGGAGTTTCAAATTGATTTCGTATATGGAATGATTCTGGCAACTGGCAGCTTGTACCTAACTCTGAGATATTCTTCCATCTCCTAAGACATATCTGGACCCCAGAGCTAGAGTCTATTAAATCCGCTTGTTTTCTGTGTGATTTAATACACTCTGCCTGTGGGGTCCACATATGTAAATATTCCATAACTCGTTCCCCAAATTACTACTCTTTAAACTTCCATAATCTCAGCCCACCCTTGCATCCCCACAGTCTCAAGAATCTCGCTTTGTTTCACCGCGATTCCCTTGATTAATACCGAAAGAACGATTTGGAGCACCTGCTCGACTCTTTTTCCGTGTTCCCGCGTTCCCCTTCGAAACTCTCCATCTCCATGATCTCCAGAAATCCTCGCGGCGAGGCGTTCGTAACCCGTCCCCCCCGGGATCGTGTACAGATCCCTTTAATGATACAGAGGTACAGGTGGAACTAAACGCGGCGCAGTCGAAGTAACGTTAATCGCGCGAGGTCTCGCCCTTCGGACCGCAATTTCGCTGTAAACGGTCGTTGAGGTGGCCGCCGCGAGTACGCGCGCCGATCGAGGTAAATCGGCTCCGCGTGCGCGGCGTGTACGGTTCTCGAGCGGGGAAACGAGGCGACGAGGGGTCCCGCGAGTCGTCTAAATTCGCCGCAAAGTAGAATCGTTTACATTCGACTACGGGAACAAACACGCGGAACCCCGCGGAAGATGAACGGTCTTTAATTCGGCGCCGACTGTAATTTGATCTTATAGGTAAAATTACGGCGTGTCGTATTATCAATCTCCTCCACTTGCTCCCTCGCCCCCTGGTTGGCCACCGCCAGACGAGGAATCGGCTGAGTAATTTTCAGGCTGGCTGAATCTGTAATCAGAGTGAATTTCGCCTCTGTATGGAGACCCGCGTCGATACCGCGGATAAGATTGCGCTTCAGCGAAATTATCGTGCGCGTCCTTCGTACGATGATTATGTACACAGGATGTTACGCACGGGTTGATCCGGGTTTGCCAATTAGTCGCGTTAATTATAGATTCGCCCGGCAGCCTTTCGCTCCGTAATGAAATTCACTGTGTCCTGGACGCTCGGCAGTGGTCGAGCTCTCGCGTCCATGAGTCTTCATGGGAACCTTGCAATTACCAAACGAACAGGGGGCGCATTGATATGCATGATTCCCGAGGACGAGAGCATATAGTTGCAGCCTCGCCGATTGTAGAGTCGTAAAGTTGCTGAGCAGACGCGAGTCACTGATTAATCAGACGTTTCGCGAGTTAGTTATGCGATAGCTGGTTAGGGTATACTAGATCATTTCAGGGAACGCGTCTCACATCGGGTCGCGTCGTTGTTGGAGTTAATTATCGCAATGGTGTCGAGCCTGTACTAGGAACTCTGCAGTGGCTAGTTGTACATGTTGTCCAGGGTGTCAACTATCTCTTTGTTATGTGGGGTTAATTATAGTTGCTTCTGGGGGGAAATAAGTTTTGACCTGATCCCATTGATCTGAATAGGGAAGCTGAGAAATAGTAGTATCCTTAGGATAGTAGAGTATCTAATATTACACAGAGGAACGAATACTAAATTTTAAATCCATAGGGTTGCTATTTGATAGCATATCGGTACGTAGTAATAACTTTTCTATAGTTATTTTAAATACTATTAAAGGTTAAGAATGGATTATCCTATAAAGGTACCTTTCATAGTACCTCCCTCCTGAAAAGTGTTTCCCTTCTCTTATACTACTCTTCAGGTCAACACTCGACACTATCCACATAAAACCCCAAAAATTCAGAAGTCAACTTCCATCATCGCTGTAGTCAGCCATCCAAAGTCCACCTGACCTAGACGATAAAAAGCCCCATCTTCGATCGGTAGATATGCCTAGAGAACAGAGGAACCCTTCCGGGAGAGGCGTCCCAGTCTTTCATTAAACATTCTATACTTAGTTTGCATAACTCAGACCGCGGGGTTTACGTGGCCAGAGGGGTGGGGGCTCATGAATACCATCGTTGATTGAGAATCGCAGAGCCGAGATCTCCAGAGCGGCTCTCTCCTCTCGTTAATTAACATTGTGCTCCACAGGCGTGGAGGAAGACGTCAAAGCGTCTGTCTGCTCGGACCGTGAACCCTTTTGTTCCTGGCGAGCGGGGGCAGCAACCCTTCCCCCGGTCTTTCTCGCCCCTTTTATTGTTTACCCCGGCCGCTTATTATGCCAGCAAGGCTTGTTACTCGCCCCTTGATATTCTAATCAGCCAAAGCTGGGCCGTGTTCTCGCCTCTTCTACCTTCGTCGTCCTCGGCTCGGGGACTCCGTGGAATTTCGGGCGACGACGATAACTCTTGGATGCCTCGAGGATGAAAGAAACGCGACGTGGCCGCGCCGTCGGCGGGACATCTCGGAGAAACGACGCTCCGTTGTCGGGGGTTGAAAGGAAATTCCTTACCCCGACGATCGGCGAGGATGATCGGTGACCCTCCTCGCGCCAGCGTCGTCTTTTCCGAGTACTTTTAGACATGACCCCGTTTTACCCCCGCCATATTGTTCCCGGGGGTTTTGGTCCATTGGATTCTCGTAACTCGAACGGCCACATACATGTGAGATTCCTCGTGATATGTCACTGTCTGATGCACCAACTCTTCTTAGGTTGGCTCGGGCATTATTTTAATATTATGTCATATCCTTCTTGTGATATGGTAGAGGGGTATTTGTTATAATTTTCCTGACATTTTTAGGGGTTGAAGAGGGTTTCATAGTGGTCTGTTTTTTCAAGAATAATGTGCAAGGATGGTCGTATTAGGAAACAAGTTTAAGACAGGGTGGTTCAAACTCGAAACCTTGGGGCGGTGGTGCAGCCCAGCGTCCCGATATTATTACTATGTAAATCACCCCTTCTCCATGGTACGCTGACGCCTACGGTGACAGCCCCCGGAGTGCCCCACCGTACGATGGATGAGCTCCAGGTTCTTATTAGATGTTCCTATGCACCACCCCTCCGATCTGCAAACATACTCCTTCATTTTGCCCCGATATATGCTACACCCCTATCAGCGAAGCTCTCCTCCCCCTATGGACGACGTACAGAGGTGCTCGGTAATAGCTATGATTTCTGGTCGAAGTTGCAATTAGGCGGGACAACTTGTACTAAGTATTTCTTTTCTAAGAACAAGCAATTTAGAGCATATTTCGATTTTTGGAAAGAATTCGTATACCTAAGTTAATTTTATTCACTCTCGAGGCTTTACAATGAGTTATAGAATCTACCTAAAATTTGTACGGAGTACCTTCCTGGTAAAAGTACTGCTGGGAAGGTTATATTTAGAATACTGTGACGGAACGAAGTAATCGCTTTTGAAAATCGTGATGCACGGTAGAATGGAATTTTGAATATCCTGTACAGCTGGTCGCGGGCGTTGGAAACGCTCGGAGATCGCGCCGAGCCGCGCGGGATCGAGCGAAATTAATGTAAAACTTCCGTGACCGAGGGAATGGAAAAGAGCTGGAACGAGGGGTTCCAAGAGAAAGTTATATTTAGAGCATTAGTGTGGCTTTAATGCGTTTCGGTAACGTAAAGTAATTACTCTCGAAGGGAAATCGCTCCTAATCTTCGACTCCGAATAATATCCTGCTTTCGATTCACCATGATGTATTTTCTATGCTCCTCATAAGGACCGCTCCAAATCCTAGCTAAACCTTTAAAATAAACTAATTTTTTATTTAGCCGTAACAGCGGTTTAGAAACCTCACTGCATTCCATTTCCCATTTCTGCGTAAGACACGCGATAAGACGCGGTAATTTAGTCAGGAGAAGAAGGTATCGGGCAAGGAGCAACGGAAAACGATTCGAGCCACTGGAGGGAGGGGGTTGAAGTACTTCGATAGGACGTCGGCTGATGCCACCGCCACCACCCTCCCGTCCACCCAGCCAGCGAGTGACTACCGACATTAGTCCACTGACACCATTGACACTTTTATTAATGACATCGATGCCTGAAGCACATCCCCTCCAGGCCCCTGGCTCGGCTCACCCCTCGACGAGAACCCTCCCGGCAGATTTTCTGCCGCGGCGGATGCAGCCGCGGTAACCTCCGGGAATTCGTTCCTTTCCATCTCGCAGGGACCTTTTTTCCCGGGCATTATTGTATTCCCCGGCAAGAAGAAGAGCAGGAACTGGTCCAGTCTCCTCTCTTCTTCGTGTCTATCTCCTCTTGCGCGGCCCTCCATTCTCTCCTGGCCTCTTTTTCTTCCGTTGGCCCTCTCCCGCCCCGGTGGTGGCTGTCTCCGGTGTTCTTGTCGCTGGTGACCCCCGGTTGCCACCCTTCTTCGCCGCCTGTTCATCCATTCCTCCTGTCCCGGGACCTCGCGAGGGAGCGGTTCTCAAGTTACATTGAAAAATCTGGCGGACGGCTGAAAAATTGGCGATACCTATATCATCCATTGTGCCTCGCGATCTGCCCCTCCCGTTTCCCGCAAAAAACTGTGTATTTAACGGATGGCGCTCGCCAGGCAGCCGTGCTACTTCCTGACGACGCACACCCTCCTATCGATCGCTAATTAGGAATTATGGACCGGCTCTAATCCCCTTGCAAACGCTGCAAAGCACACGGAGCGGGGAACGATCGCGGAGAACGTCGCCAAGGGGCTTCCAGGAAAATTGGGATGGCTTTTTGTGGGGGTCGGTGAATCACGGTAAATTTAATATGCAGTCGATCGTCTTCCGAGTGCCTTGGGGTTGTTACGCGCTCTCGATGCACGTGCTGCTGGACGAGGGGCTTGGGGCGAGGGATGTTATTTTTAGAAAGCATTCTATAATTTCCTTTTTCTTAGGTACTCGCTTTATGTTAACTCTGTCTATAAGATGTCACTATTCTGAATGAATTCTTGGATTTTGAATCCGAGAATTGGATTTTAGAAGTCAGAGGGTCACAGTATTTACACTAACTTCGATTTTTATCTATCTAATCATGTATTTCCATTTTTTAATTTTTGTGGAACAATAGTACCTATCTAGTTTAAATCAGAATCCTCTAGATCTCGAATTATTTAATTTTGAAGACTCGCAAAGTATTTCCTCATACAGATCCAACAGTTTGCAGCCTTCCTCAGACGCTAAACAGAAGCAAACAGAAAGCTTTCAGAAGGTGCGACCTGCACAAGATGAAATAAATCTTGTAAGTAGGCAGTTCACGATGTTCGGGATCGGCGTCCACAAATCCGTCGATAAGCCATCGAGAACAAAAGTCCGAGAACGACTCGTGTCCCCAAATGCTGTGCACATACGAGCGAGGATAAAAGCGTGGGAGGGGTGAAACGATCCGATCGAATCGTCATTACAAACGACGTGACAATTTGGAGCGAGCTGTATACACATTGCTCGTTACATCGATCGCGAGCTTGGCGAGTTTTAGGCGGCGTCATCTTCTCAGCAGCCCTCGGTTTTCATAAATTACGCCGATCACGTTCTGCGCCTCGAACTCGTGCAACCCCCTCCGGCGTGATTCTAATTTACTTTAAAATGACGAGGACACGTCGGGCGTATCGAAGACGACGTCGACTCGGGAATCGAGGAAGAAGAGTCGGGGAATTTATTCGCTGAATTCGATGGAAATTGAGTTGGAAAGGGAACGAATTTCCGGGAAACAACTACTTGGGTTCGATATTTAACCCTTTGGAACATCTTTGATGATATACCTAGTCGTAATTGTAAAATTCAGAGCAGGTAAAAAATCTAAAAGAATTAAATATCCTTATATCTTCAACACACCACTTTCATAATTACCACCCCTTGTAGGACTTCCTCGCCAACTCCCACAGACAACAAAAATCCTCAATAAAAAATGTCTCTGTTTACACAGTCGTCACTCGAAGATCCCTCGATAAGGCATCCTCCAGCAGTCTACCCTTTTTGAAAATCCTTCCCACCATAGAAGGCACATCTCTTCTCTATTCACGTCAACCCCAAGAAGTGTCCCTTACAGCAGACCATCGGCGCAACGTTCCCAGCCCCGTAATCCGAGCCCGTGATCTCTTTTGTGGAAGGCTCTCGAGCAGTGTTTTCCCTAGAAGAGTCCCACATCACGGGAAAACAGAGAAAGGGAGACAGGCAGAGGGAGAGAAAGAGAGTAGAGGGTGAGCGAGGAAGATAAGGGAAGCATAGAATCGGTCTAGGCTGGGTCAGGCTCTGGCGTCCTATCTTGCCTGGCTAGGAGCGTGTGCTGATGGATGACAAATGGCTCCTCCACGACGCGTCACTCTAGGCGCTGCTAGGGGCTCCTCCTATACGTGATCAACCATAGCTCCGGCTGACGTAGGGGGAGTAGGAGGGGCGGAGGAGCGTTGGGGTAGAAAACCGAGGCGCAACGGGGGTTGCGGCAGGATAGAACGTAGCTTGAAGAGGGGTAGAACCGACATGGGATACGGGGCCAGCGAGGGGGTGGGGTGGGGACGACGGAGGGAGGGGGCTTGAACGGGTCGGCGGAGATAAAGTGGGACGTCTGATCCTCCGTCGAGGCGAGCAAAAAGATCCTCGCGCTTCGCGTCCCAGGAGACGGAAGCCGGGAACGAGAAAAACTCCCCCAAGCCACGTCGACCATCCTTTCCTCGTCTCTCCCTCGTCGCCCTCGCCCGCTCCCACCCCACTAGCGACTCGTACCACCATCGGCCGACGTAGCCGACGCTTTCATCCACCTTTTCCACCCAACCCCTCCGCTCCGGCACGAAGAAAGAAACTTCGAAGGGAAAGAATCTGCGCTATACCTCATCCCGTAGCGGTGGCCCATTAATTAGTTCGGGAGAATCGGCTGCCTCTGAGCCGTACGTGAATGTTATCACTAGGAATTTATAATTGATACTGTCGACTGAGTCGACTGGGTCCAATGACAATGAGAAATTTATACGCTTGGAAAGAGCAGTCTTTACTTAAACCCAAAACACTTCTCTACAGAGAATTTCTAAACAAGACCAAGTGTCTTCCAAGTGTCTTCTAAGAGTCTCTCGCCTGAGAAGGAATCTTCCAATCCCTCGTAGCGATCCGATGTCTCAGGAAGAGTATTCTTTTGTTAGCAGAAACACTTCTACTTCTGCAATTCTTATTTCCCTCGATTTCTAAACAGGACCAAGCGTCCTTCGAGAATCTCTCTCTAAGAATTTTTCCAATCTCTCGTAAGCAGTCGTCGAGGAAAAGGAAAAGAGGCCCTGGGAGTCGTTACGTACCTCGACCGATGCGCAAGCACTCGGAAGACCGCGAAAGATGGATGACTACGTGGCCTGGGCCTCCATCATGAGCGACACGTCAGGCGGTTCGTATGAATTCTTCTTGATTGCCGGGCCGGCTGTAAGCATAACGAGCCACCCGCTACGTCCATCAACCACGCACGGGTCAATTCATTTCGGATACACGGTCGAAACGCGTGTGCGTGACACGTATCCACCTCGGGCTCTCTCTTCCTCCCGCAGCCTCTTGCTGCAGTCCACGGACATGCCCGCAGCGTGTACTTACGCGCCAGATATCCCCGCTGGGTTGACGCCTAACCTGCCTACCTACGGTATGCGACTCTTATTTTGCTTCATTTCTCGATTTCAATCTTCGTCCAGTTCGGCCAGCCCGAGTCGGACACGTCGGGCGACTGATGAGCTGCTTTGTAAGCGAAATGTCAAACCGTGCCCCTTTCTCGACCAGGTAGAAAAATGCGCACGCGATGCGCGGAGGCGAGCCATCGAGGCTGCAGAGGATCGCGAGGATCCTGGAGATGCTTGTACATCGAGAAGCTTCTCGTTTTTGCATCAGTTCTTCGTGGGAGGGAGGAATCGAGATGAAAGTGTAGAGTGGATTTTACTTTCAGTTCGTGTGTGGACTGTGTTCCTGTGCTTTACAGTTAATTTCTGTTTTCACAAATTGAACACGAGTTAGAGGTGTTTCGGGCGAGAAAGAATTCTATCGTTGACGTTCCTTCTCGAACTGGAAATTAATGAATCCGAACATCTGGCTAGGATTGTCGGTGCTGAGAATGAAGCTGTTACGAGGCTAGTTATTAAATACCTGTCTCTCCTTTTAGCGCGAGCATACGCCGCGTGTAATTTGCGGACAAGTCTGAGTCCGCGCGCGTCTCGCCCTCAGCTTTGCTCGTATCAATTACCGTATATAGCAGAGTAGGCCCAGAAACGCAATAAAGACATTTAACATTGAGGCTTATTACAGGAGACCAGTATAAAAGCCCCGAGTCCGGCGTCCATGGGGAGCGTTTTAATATTTTACCCGTCTCATTTTCGCTGCTCGTAAACTATTCATTTATCCGCGCCTATAATCTTGATCGAAACTACGGATTATTATCCTTCTTGTACCATCATCCCCACCCGTTCGACTACCCCGCCTCTTGGGCTCCCTTCTACAGTTCTCTGCCCTTTCGGCCCTCCACCAATCTTCGCGCACGTCGCGGGCATTTCGTTTTCCTCGCAGAGGTTAAACGGTTTGCTCGAAAAGAAAAGTAAATGAGACTAACATTAAATACAATAAAATTCTGTTCAGAACTGTGCACCTGCAACTCTGACGTTCCATTCAGCCGCAAAGTTGCGTTGAAACTTGAAAGACCTTGTTCAGCGGAGGAAATAATAAAATCCAATCTCTGCGGCTTTTTCCCTTTTTTTGGCACCCTGCATCGACATGTTTCGGATCTGGAATCTCGCACGTTTCAACGGAGCCGATTTATCGATCGGTCGGTATTTAATGCGAGCGGCGTTGCCGTTGCCCGTTGCATTATGCATTATCGCGTATAGGGTAGAGGAGGAGGGATGGAGGAATAATTATATAACGGGAGGGAACGGCCTGAAATTTTTCCTCTACTTGCGGCCGCGGTATATTGATAAACGGCGTTTCACCGCGAGACCCATAGGCGTAGACGCGGGGCTGGTCGGACCGCAATCTGCATAATATGTATTAAAGTTTATTATCGTGAGCGGCCACGAATCGATACTTTGCGGTCTTTACTTATCGGGGCCCTCGGTTTTTGTCTAAATTATACACGTCCCCTAATGTCTTAACTGAAAACGGCACCGAGTCATTATCATAATTTTGGCATTTCTCCGGCTTCTCCGTTCCTTTTTATACCCTCCCCTTCCTGCGTGGCGCACGATGCGTGCAATCATCTTTCTGGGTGGCGTCGCAAGTTATTGCCCGTTTTTATCCCAGCGATTGAGATATCGGTGTACCCCGCCGTTTCGTTTTTGTTTCATCGCCGTTCTCGTCCCCACCACGCTTTCTTCCTCTGTACACTCAAAATGGTGCAAAAATGGCGCTGATCGTCGAACCTTTCGGCCGAGAGGAACTGCTCCCGCTCGGAGGCCTCCGCGCGCTCCCGATTTCGCGTTCTCTTCGTAATTTAGCGTCGTTATTTATAGGACGGTTCGCAGGCATTCGTTCGCGATTATTCATACGGTGCTCGAATCAATTATCATTACAATCTCTTCCTCTTAACGCGATTTATTTCCTTCCGACGTATAAAGTTAATTAGGAAGAAAATTGATGACACTTTTAATGAGTGGATGAATCGCCTCGCAGTATCGCGAATTGTATCAGTGGTTGGTTCGACGCACCTGTTCGAGCGTTCAAGAACGAGAGACAAAATTTGCTCGAATAGAGTGTCGAGCTACGCTCGAATTCCCAGACTTCGAAAATTTATTCTTCCGCTGAAGGCAGACAAGGCTCGCCAGCGCTAGAGGTCTATGCAAATTCCACCCCTGCTCCAACTGTCCCCTCAGTCGGTCAGACATGATTAAACACAGAATGCCGTTGTTTCAACCCCTTCCAACCTCCACGGAGATACCTCGGGAGGATCCCACGGCCCACTCGTCCGGATCCCTAGGATTCATCCCTCAGTTTAATCAGTACCCCCTCGAAAACTCGCTGGCCTCTCCTTTCGTGGCATTCAATAATTCTGGAGCCACCCCTCGGCGGGCCTTTATCGAGTCTCCTTGCCCCTGCCCCACCCCTCGCGAATTTATCTCGTTACGTTTTGATTCTGTCCCGACAGCCCGCGACGCACCCTCTAATTGCTATTCATCCCCGTTCATTGATAAATTCTTCGCCTTAATTGGAATCATTGCTGCGGGAAATTTTGGTCGCTAACGTCACGGAAGGTGGTTGCCCGGTTTCTTTATTAATTTCACAAGGGGTGGTTCAATTCGTGTACTCGGAAACCGAGGAAACTCGAACCCATTAGAAACGTAATTAATTAGTCAGCACTGGAGCGTCAGGGCGCAGGAAGAAGTATCGTTAATTTTCCGAACGAAAACGTCCGCGCGAAACGCGAAGAGATCGAAAAGTTTCTAGCAATCGCGGGGGTAAGCTGCAGAGGGTCGCTACTCGCGGAGGGGCTAAATAGAAATGCGGCAGATTGCTTGGTTGTATACGACGGCGTAACGACCGCGCTTAAACCGCTAAATGGATCGTCTTTCTCTCTATGTGTATCTCTTTAACTGTTATGTTATGGCGACTCTTCGGCCGCGCCGCTCCACATCCCCCTTATAGCATCGCGTTTACGTTTACGAGCACCACCGCTGACGTTTACGAGCCACCGGCTGACGTACGAGCCACTTGCTGCTCTCTTGCTTTCGTTGCTCGCTCTCGCACGTTAGCGTTTCGCCACCGTCGCCACCGATCTCTCCCGTATTTTAATGTTATTTTCGTCCGACCCCTGCATTCTACATCCAATCTTGCTACTTGGAAAACTCCCTCTAATCATTTACTAATAATTCCTCCTACAAAAAAGAAAGCAATGGAATCATGGATCTAAGTCGAATCTCCAAGAAAAAAAACTGTAGAACAATTTTATGAAACCCTCTGCTATCGAATAACACTGCCACAGGAAGTGTTACTAAAATTTCAGCCCAAGTGATTCAAGCAGATCTGTCTCCCAAAATTGGGGCAGGCAGCGGGCGCAGCAGGTAGACGCAAGAGAGTTCTGTCAAGAGAAATCATTCAGGTATGGCGCAGAGGGTGGGCGAAAGGTGGCGGAGGCAGTATTCGGGCGCAATTGGTTTTGCATTTCGTCCACGTAACCGGCGTCCATTGCTGGGCCGGCGTTTGAGCGATTTATGGCCCCAGGAACCGCATTGTATCTGTACGTGCCGCGCACCGTGACGCACCGTGACGCGACGTGACATGACGTGACGCAACTGACAAGTCGGATGCGGAAGCCGAGAGCTGATCTTGCGCCTACCTAACGCGTCCTAACCTGCCCTAACTTACGAGAACCTCGTGCTTCACACTCGATTCTCTCACTTTCTCCCTCTCGCCTGTCCTCGGCTCTTTTCTTTTCTTTTAAAAGCCCCGCGGAAAATTTATCGCCGGCAGCTATCCCGGGCAAAAGGAAGAAAGTTGTTCAAAATTGTGTACACACTCGCCGTACAGACAGGGTAGGTGGCCGAGGAGGGGTGATAAGTACCTAGGATCAAGGACTCGGGGGCTTGGCTGCCGGCCATATTTTTGAGACGCGCTACTGCTTCCCCGCCCGCGGGATTTTGTATCGCGAATTGATATTCGGATCTTTCTTGCGACGCCTGTGTGGTTTCCCTCGGAGAATGGAGAATGCTACGGTTACGTGCTGCAAAGGAGATTCGTTTAATGCTGGCCAATTCGAGGAATGATGGATATGTTACTGGTAGAATGCACTCGAGAATTCTTCGTGAAAACAGGGTGCTTTGGAGAGTGTTAGGTATACGATGTTATCGCAATTATATACGCTTGTTTACAGTCTTTTATTGTAAAATTATTTCGTACAGATTACGAATGATCTAGCCACAGGTCCTTATAGATGCAGCTCTCGTATTATGTCTACCTTCAAAACGAATTCTTTCTTCGTCGTGTAATTACCATCGTCGTTAACGCCGTAAGTATTTGAATTAATAATGACGTCACAGCAAGGAACGTTTCTGTTTGGGTTTAATAAGGAGACGACAGGTCGCGTTCACCGTCAGCCAGAGGGGTTGCTTTCTTAAATGATTAACTATCTCAGACGCTAATTATCCCTCGGTTGTTAGCCACCCTACACGTGACGGCGGCGTCCTCGTTCTGACGAAGACGTTCGCCCTCGCGAAAATTCCTCCGTCGTTAACAGGCGAAACGTGGAAGCTTCTGCCTCTCTGTTCTCAGAGCATTTCGCGCTCTGGGTCACGCTTCATTCTCGTCGCAACGACGCCATTTTATGACCTCTGTGCATTAACAGCTCGCTGTGTTCTTTGCATGGCAATGGGAGCAGTCGTGAGGTGGACTCCTATTAAAGTATAGACTGCATAATTGCATCGAGATTGCATAATTTTATGATATTACTGAAAGAGATGGAGTACTTTTTCGTTATAAGCTCGTCGTTAATTTTCTATCTGTCACACAATCGGATGCCAAGTAATCCTTGCTATGAACTCATGAGTGAGTCACATGTCTGCATCGAGGAACCGCTGCAGCAAAATGTGCCCAACGAATTGAATATTTAATTAACGCTTTAACTTTCGTTCATCGGGACTACAGAGTCAGCAAATACACGGCTGCATGCATACAACAGCGATTCACCCCTCGCGAGCTCATTCAACCCCCCAGTACGCAGCCATGCAAACGCTCGAACGACAAGGCAAACAATGAGCTGGCGTTGCGGTCGCTTTTATTTTTTGAAAAATGGAGGAACGGGCGACGCCGCGGCAGGGCGGACTTCCGGAGGCCTCCCCGACAGCCAGCGTTTCCCTGTCTCTCCCCATTATGCTCCCATTCTCTCCCCCATCCCTCCTCACTCCTCCCTGTTTATCCTGTTTTCTTTCCGCCGACTTTTTCCCTCTGCTTTTCTCGTGTCTCTTTGCCGACCCCTTCGTCGCTCTCTCTTTCTTCTCGTGCGAGAATTTCTGATGGCACCCTCTAGTTACGCTCCATCTTCCTAGCTGACGTTTATCCCTTTCCCTCCCGATCTTCCACTTTTTCTTGCCCTTTCTCATCTCCGGTCGGTTCTTCGCCGAGCTGCCCCGCCACTCTCTCATGATTCATTGCTGCCACGATGGATTATCCATCTCCTCCCCCGGCACACCCTCGTACGGCCAGAGGCTTGACCAGCACACGAGGCGAGCGTGGCAACCATCGACCTGTATCGCGTCTTGGATAGCCTTGTCTCGTCCCCGATTCACCGGGAGATTACCATCCGACGTGCTGATAATTACCAAATCCCCCAACGAGGCATCTTCGACTCGAGCACATATTTTCATTAAATTACTTACTGACTAATACACACTTGGAGTACCTACGATACTCTGAAGTCCTTTATGGTGCGTTTCCAAGAGAATAAATGCTCATTCTTCCCCCACTTCTTCAAAATATAAGTAACAAGAGCATTCATTTATTTACTTATTCATTCTATTCATTCATAATATTTGAATTTTATTAAAGGCGAAAGAAGAACGAGCATTCATTCGCTTGGACTTAACACACATTAGAGGTTCTAGGATTAAAAAAGTTCTAGGGGTTCGCCCCAGTTCTAGCCTTAAACCTCGTCCAGGGTCGATAGTTTCCCTTGCCTCGAAGGAACAAGCCATCGCTAAAAATCTTGAAAGAACCTTATCCCGAAAAGCTCCTATTTTCTTCCCAGTTGCCAGCCATAGTCTCTACATCTCACAGCCGAGGATAATTAGACGTTTCGATACTTCCACCCCTATCGTGTCGATCAGAAAAATGCGAGCGAACGGCAAACAGTCGCGCGATAACGCGCACGCATCGAGGCCAGAGTAAACTGTGGACGACGGGGTACGCGAGACCGGAAATTACGCTCGATATAAAATATTCCAGATACTGGTGCGCGCGTTGGGTAATGGCTCGCGATCGGGTTGGGGCGTAATGCCCGTAGGTAGGCTTATAATAATCTCGGCTAATAATATATTTAAATAATATGAACGCAAAGAAGCGGGATATCCATGGCTGGGGCGAGATTAAAGGACGGCCGATGATGAGCGCGCGCGAGGAAGCGAAGCGGATAGCCGCGGACATTGGACGCTCGCTCGCGCCAGGCAAAACTGGTCGCGCTGGCCGCGCCGACCGCGCCGGTATTCCTGGGCCTCTCGTTGCTCTGTTTTTCTTACCGCCGACCGCCCGAAGCTGCCATGGCCCTCCTCTGGTCCGGCCCCGTTTCAAAAGTGCAACGTATTACGCGTTGCGAAACGTAATTTCGTTTCTCGCTGGCCGCCGGGCCAATTTCCAAGCGTCCGCGCTTTCTGCCCCGACCCCTCGTTAATTGCGCCCTTTCGCGCCTGAAACTTCGCTTGTTTTCCGTTCGTCAGCCTCTTCCAGAGTTTCGAGTCGTACAGCCCCGAAAATGTATGGGATTACAAGCTTAAAGGAAGCGTGGAGAGAAAAAAGGGACCCGCTGGTTCCTCTGGAGTCTATCCTCTTAAGCATCGTGTGGCGATGACCTCTGCGTGACCTTGGCTAATACAGGCCCCGTTTTTTGCCATTCCCAGAGGCTGCAATTTCGCGATGCGAAAAAAGCAATCGCTTCACGGTCGTAAACGAGTCACGTTCAGCGGCTAATGTCCTGCTCGCAGCCTCTTCCACTGTCGTTTCGACCATTTTTCCGATACCGCTGCTAATTCCTATTGAAAGACACTGTAACGCGCTCCTGTTTACGCGTACCTCGATGATGGACTCGCTACCGAATCCTTTTGTTTTTCTGTGCTCTGGTTCTTCGACGCTTCGCCGTCTTCATTAATGCGTCTTTGATGGACACGGTTCGTCGGTACGAAACCAGTTGCTCGGAAACGCTTCATTTCATGAAGACGTTGCTCTTGCCCCGCGAAATTATTGCCATTTGCGATTGATCGATCGGGCCAGTAGGGCCCGCGGTTACTACCGATCCATCATTCGCAGTTATGGTTTTCGATTCAGTATAAACACAGCCGTCGCCTCTTGTCTCTTTGTATCACACTCTAGATCGTTGCCCGCTTTTTGCCCTCGCTGGCGTCAACGCGCTCGTTCGCGATCTTCTATCCACGACCAAGTCTATATTCCTGCGGGGGTACTGTTCCTTCAGTCGCCAGCGCAACGTTTATGGCGAGAGACGTCAGATCTCTCGACGGAATATCGGCCCTGTGAATGCTGCTTGATGGGTACTCGGTGTCGCGAGATGAAAACGTCAACGTCAGAAACACAGGGCGCTCGAATCGCCTTGAATGATTGCGAATTATCCGCGGGTTGAACGCTTGAAGGCAGAAATCGCAACACAAGCTTGGAAATTAAGTTGCTGGCAGTCGGAAGATTCCAGCCCGCGGAATCGTTCGTTCGGCTCGTTTCGCATGCAAATTGCACGGTGTGTCGCGCACATTGTAACGGAGGCTGGATCTCGCGTGAAGAAGGAACAGCCACGGCAATCATATCTTCTACACTGTCTCGCAATTTCCTCTCTCTTTTAAGGTCTCTCTTCAACCACCTGCCGGAAATTGCAGGTTCAGACGCTGTCTTTTCTATGGTCCTTTTACCTCGTTGGAATGATTGCCTGTGCGCGCTACCTGCATGCGATCCGCTTCGATTTCAATGATCCATTTCTCAATCGACTCGGCGGACATGGACGTTTAAACGACAAGCGAAACGGCTGCTTTCGTGGATACGAATTACGAGTCGTTTGCCAATTATGAGAGACTTAATTGGTTGCAGTAGCATCGATGACCATCGCGTCGGGCCAAGTTACTCGTTTGAACGAGAGGTTTATCGCGCGAACGCCCTTTCGCCTTGAGAAATATCGCGTGCTGATTTCGCAGAGATGATCTCGCCCGCTACGGGCTGCTGGGCGTTAAATAATGGTCGATACATCTATGGACAGTTATCTGTAAACATCTTCATTCAAACGAGCTGCCACGACTGCAGTGGTCTTCTTGCGGGACCAGCTGTATTATGACCAGCGCATTATGACCTGTCTTCATTTTTGCCTTTAAGCAAGCATAACATTTACTTATTTGTAGAATGTAACTTAAGTGCTACTTTCTTGATTCTTAATGTTATCTTTGCAGTTTCTTTCTTTCTTCCATTCGCTAAGTCTGTCTGTACCGACACCAAAACGAGCCGCCATGAACATGATCTGAATTCCCATTACATAGTACCCCACACTATAAATTCTTCAGCGAACCGTGCACTTACACCAAGGAAACCCTACACTCATTCGCGTTCCACTCGACGAGCGATTTTCACGAGGCGATCGGTAGGCAAAGCGACGAGACGAGGCCTGTCGAGGCGCATCCTCAGCGTCGCTAACAAGATTTCGAAAACGCGACGATTCATTAGCCGTCGCAGTTGCTTGGAACGGAGAGCAGCCGATTTAAGAGACGCTCTAAGCTGCCTCCTGCATTTTCTTTTATTTCGCGGCGAAGAGACGACCATTAATCAACGTGTACATACATTGTCGCGACGGACGGCCCACGTCTGACACGGAGGATGATTATCTGGAATAAAATATCGTGCGACAAATCACTTCCTTGCCAAGAGTCATTTAACTGGTTATATAAAATTACAGCCGCATTGTGAGACAGGGCAGCGTGCAGAAGTCGCCTGAAAAGTGAACCGTGAAATACGGCCGTGAAGTAATTCGACGTAATTCGGGCGTCATTGGGGGAGCTGATACGGGTACAATGTTATCGTCGACCCTTGGCTCCAACTCAACTCCAGGTTCCTCTTATCTTGGATCGAGCTTGTTGCACTTTTGCTGCTAAAATTTAGAAGCTGCGAGTCTTTAAGAGCGTTCTTTATTAGCAGTAGACTTGGCAAGTGGTTGTGATATGTTTATTAGGACGAACGTACCGAAGAACCTTTTCCCCGAAAATGTAGACCCAGGTTGATCGTCGAGAGTCGAAGATGGCGGTCGCATTGTGCCCGTAGGAACGCGACATTTCGCGTTGCACTTTCACATAACTCACGCGGGAAACGTGGCATTTCTTGCCCGGACGAAATAAATTCTTTCCTTCATTTTCATGCAAACGACGACAGCGTCCGCCATATTCTCGATCGCCCGCGAGACAGTTTTCCTCGTTCAATACCTTTCTAAACAGTCTCGAGATAGTAGGAAAATGATTAAATAAAAGTTTACTTAGAAAGCGAGTGATTCTCCAAAAAAATATCAATTCAGCGGAAACATTTTTTTACACTTCTATTTGTACTCTGGAAAATGTATCCACGGTCACGCGAGATTTTTCGTAAGCGCGATTACCGGAGTACAAGTCAGCAAAGTTTGTCTCGACGTTTTGCGGGGGCTCGTGTTAAATAGCATGTTACGCGTGTTACGCGCGCTCGCGTACACGCGTATTTATTATTATTTCCCCGTTTTTTCCCTCCTTGCTGCCGAAGCAGGGACCCGTCAGACGCAGGGACGCCATTCGTCCTGGCCGTGCATGTGAAAATACGACGGAAATATTTCACTTTTCGTAGCGTTCGCGCGCCCCGACGACAGCGTCGCGGTGCCACGTCACGAGGCATTCATTTCGAAATACGTACACCGGTACGTCCAGGCTCCGGGGAGTAGCCTTAATAAATGTAGAAGCATTTATAAAGCCAGCAAGATGCGAACGTTCCAGCTCTCTTTCTCTCTCTTTCCGCTCCCTTTCTCCTGTTCGCGTTTTTCGACCTCTCTCTTCATCCTCTGCTCATTCTTTTCCCCGTGGCGTCGGTGTCCGATGGAAATAAACGTCGGGAAAGTTCGTCGAAAAGCGTCGATAATGTGAAACGTTAAACCTGTGTGTTTCGCTCTGTTATGGAGCAACGTTGGATGAAAGCTACGGATCTCTGCTATGAGGAATTTGAGGGATACAGGATGCTCTTTTGCGTTCTTTCTAGAAAAGGAGTACAGCCTCCTATGAGTGTGCATGAGTTAATTTTCTATTTAGGCTAATTCCTCTTTCTGTAGTATTGTTTGAGATATTGATAATACTTTAAAGGCTCTTGCTCTCCAAGTTTCATCTGCTTTCTGCGTGACTCAATGCACTTTGGCTCTGGTGTCCAAATATACTTTGAAGATCGTTTAAGAATGGCTAATTTTGGACTTGTAGTTCTTCCACTCATCCATTGAATTTAATTAGCCAAAGAATCTGAACGCATGAATTTAATAATCCATTACGAATAAATTCGTCAGTCACTGTCTTTCCTCGTCTCGCTCTTGCCAGAGATATCTGTGAAAAGATTCGTTCAGAAGACCCTGGAATCGTAGTCTTTCGTCACTGTGACGCACGTTTAGCTGTAGTACGTCTGGAGGTATCCACGGGAATGCCTCGAATATTTGGAATATTTTTAAGGCCGCCAGAGTAGGAACAACGCTGAAAATTTCCCTGTCAATTTTTTAACTCCCGCGACTCGTCGGCTGCCTGACTAATGGCCTAAACGACTCCTGTACCCGTGGCATCGGAAACCGACGCGTCGCGACGAGCCTTACGCAAGTGCACTTTCGTCCCCATGATCGAGCATTGTATCGAGAGTGGCTACAAATTGTGGTCGAGCGAAAAAATGAAAGAAACAGTGTCATATGGTCTCGTTACGACGAACAATTGAACACTAGTGGGCGTTATTCAACTCTCTTTCAGTGATCGTTCGAAATTCGCTGAGTCGAGAGGAAGTTGGCACTTGTCACGGCAAGGTAGTAATTTCGTTAGCTCTCGGTGAGAATTCTTTTTCTTTTACTCCAGTTCCTCCTACGCTGTCTTCTGTTTCGAATCCCTGCTCAGCTCGCGCCATCTTTCCACTATGCTTCTGTCCACGGCGAGCGTGTTTGGCCCCGAGACGGAACAGACGTTTCTCGCGGCTGCATTTTCATTTTATTGCAGCCTCCTTAATGACGACAAACTGACGCGAGGAGTTCGTCGCTGCGACACGGACGAATTCGGAGAGACTTGAACAAATGCAGATGCATTTCTAACTGTAGCGAAACGCTGCCTCTGGCCTCCTCCGCGCCCCGACGGACGCGCTTTTGATCGAACTTCCGGCTAACTTGAACCTTTGAGAAGCGGTTCTGTGAGAAATGGCTGCCTCCATCCCATCCTGAATTGAATCACGCCCATATTCTCGTCCAACGAGAGCACGCTATTAATTGAAGCCAGGAGACACCCACGAAATAGTCTGCTACTTTTGGGAAAAATTTGGGGACCGTTTGGCTTAGAACAAGCTACAGTCATGGTACAAATTATTAAGAGACATTACTGTATCGTTAAATTGACTAAAAATGGAGAAATTATAAAGTCTTTGAGGAATTAACGTTTTCTTCAGATATCTCTCAATGAGGAGGTAATAATAATTTACTTACGACTTAGAAAACTTGTATATTTTTCTCTCTAAAATTAACTCTGATTAAATAAAGCAAAATCCTAAGTCAAAGGGTTAAATTTCTTATCACCCAGTGGTATTTTCAAGTTCCTCATAATTGCTGAAGCGAATAGAAATATTGGTAATAGATACGACAAAGTGAAAATGTAGAATATTCACTGATGGCGCAATGCTTCACGTGGCACACAGTTTGCGGTCTCTTTGAAACGGGACTGGCGTTTTTAATTGTGGGAAGTATTTAATCATTAAGCTCGTTGCACCGATATCAATATCAGCGTTGCGTTATTAGCTGCCGCCGAGTAATCTCTCCAAATATGTTTTATGCGCGTACGAGTAACCAAGCATCTATTTCCAGCTAAAAAGAATGTCTGTTTGTTTTTCGTGCGTGGATATTAATAGCGTCGATCTCGCAACGATCCCAGCTTATCCGACTTTATCAAGACTGTTCAACTTTCCATTAAACGAACCGAAAAATGATAAAACGCGTTCCACGAGCATTGAAGGTCGCCCCCTATCTCGTTGCATTCAGCAGCAGATAGTAACTCAGCTCTGACGATATTCACTGAATCGCCACTTGTTTTGCACTCTACTCCTACTTTCAGCCCCTTCAAATTCAAGAAACAACGCACAAGGGAGTCAGTAGAAAAATGAATACAGACTCGACGAATTCTAGAAGCTGGAAGTCCTCGCGAGCACAGATATCGGGGAAAAACGAGAAAGAGGGAACTGCATTAAACGGAATAATCGCAGTTTCGACTCATCCTGAATGTTCGAAGCGATCACGAGCTTTTAACGTCGCGCCGATCGGTCCGCGCGACCAATTTATATTCTCGGCGTCATCCCCCTAATCAATACCATTCGATCCATCTCGTCTGGCCCCGTCTGGTCCGCCAAAAACTCGTTCGACGGACCTCTTATTCTCCCCCATCTCAGGGCCACGGAAGAACGCGACACACGACCAAGAAGAAGGAGAAGAAAGCAAACATCTCTCGCAGTCAAGTTACATTTCTCGAACCTCGAGAGTCGTCGATCGAACAGCTGTTCGTCGGGCAAGATCCTGGCACGATTTTTGCGCGCTGAAAAATAACGAAAACGCGCGGTGCCGCGCGGTGCCGCGCGACACGGCATCGCCGCAACAATTAATTTTCGGCCAGTTAAATCGCGGGACGGCCGAAAGTGCGTCAAAAATACACGAGCACGCGTGTGAATGCGTGCGTGGCCACGCTCGTTGCAGGGCACTCATACAGGGGCACGGTGGTTGGCGGGTGTGTGCACTGCGGTGTCCGCTCGTCGGGAACGCGCGAGCGGACGACAGCTCGCGCGCGCGAGACAGACGTATTAATAGAAGCGCACTTGGACGTGGCTCGTTGTTGCCGACTGTCAAGCGATATTCTAACGAGCCGTGACCGTTGAAACGCGACGATTTTTCAAAACCCCGCCGCCGAATGCGAGCGATACGATGGAATCCTGTAACGAGGCTGCTGGACCAGCCGCCGGCGTCCAGTCGCCATGTTCCGACGGCCGTCGCACCGCCATGTTGACCTGACCGCCTCCTCTCTGGCTCCTTTGCGTTTCGTGCACGATTTTTTGGGATATTACAATATTTAGGGGACTTGAAAGCAGATTTTTGTAAATTGATTAGAATTGGAGTGGAATTCGGCAGTTTTTGGGCCTGTTTACGTCATGGTTTCCTTTTTTGATATATTTAATGGGAAGTAGCTTCGTGTGAGCTATGTCTTTTTGGAACAGAAGCTGTGTGAAATCTTTTTGCAAGGCGATGAAACATTTTTTACTTTCTTCTGAAAGAAGTTTCTACGAGGTACTTTTTGGAATAGAATTCTTTAAATTTTGGGGGTGGAAGGTATGGCGTTTAGAAATTGTAACAGTGATAAAATGATGAAAGTTGGAATTAGTGGAAATTCTGTAGAATTCTTGAAAAGTAGCCTGTTCAATTTATAATTGCAAATGGTTCTGCTTCTTTATACGCGTCGAACGTGTTTATTCTCCGGCTGCATTTTTTTACGGGAATGCATTCGTTCATTTAGCTGTATCTCTATCAGCTTTTACACGGGAATGATTTTAACTGAAAATCACTGTCAGACAAAGTGATTACTCTTTTCTACGTTTTTTCATCCCTCGTTGAACATAGCGTCACGTATGCATTTTTCTGGTGTCTCATTTGAATGTCCTACCATGAAAGTTGCAAATTAATCCGACAATATCCTTGTAAAAACGAGTGTAAAAAAATGATGAATTTTAGCATCGTCGAACACTTAAGTGATATGTAATATTTTTGACATATAAAAATAACTAATTGTAATTCAGCCGTCTTCAAATAACAAAGTTTCGAAAGCTTTCCATTCCGCGATGCTCCGACGGCCGACGGTTTCGTCATTCCAGAATGCTCGAAGTTACTCCAAAAAATGCGAGAAGCATAAACAGAAGTATTTATCTCTCTGATCATGCAAAAGTTAATAAAAAGGAACCGAGAATCTCCGAAAGAATTCCAAGATATACTTATCAGTTGCTATAAAATGGTCTCTTTGATACAATTCTGAAGCTCATTCAACACTCGAAGAAATAAATCTGGAGCACAGACCGTAATACGAAAGGAGATTGCACGAGCGCAGTGTATCGAGACTTGAATCTTCATCCTTCGATGAATTAGAGGAAGTACTAAAATAGAAGTTCATGCTTTAGCGCGTCTCTAACAGCAACTCATTCAATGAACATCAAAACCATCTTCCGTGGATGTCAAAAAGTGATTAATTCCTTTAGAACAATCTATAAAAGAATACTAGTACAAAATCAAACCAGAGGAACTGAAATTCCAAATTTCACAATCCAAAAACAACACAGAACCCTTTCAATACCAAAATTCAGGAGAAAAAGGTGAAGAAAATTAGTCTTAATAATTTTCAGTTTTACTTACTCGTTATTGGGATCCCCTGAGAGCTAGGAAAGCTCCAAAAATCTTATCATTTCTCGCGTCGCCAGTTAGGTGGTCCTGAACGAATATCGGTCGCAAAAGTAATTAATCGGCAGGGCGAAGCGGCCCAGGCCGCGAAACGCGTTCGAAAGAAAGGGAGGCCGAGGGACGTATTTACGAAAGCAGTCGCGTACCACGTGTGCGTCGTAAATCATTTGGCTGACTCCTCTAATTATAAGTATGACTATCGCCGCTATCGCATCGTCGCGCATATAATGCCCGAAGGCAGAGTGGCAACCGGTGAACTTCTTTCGCGATAAAAGCGTCTTCTCTTTGTGCCTGCACGAGAGGGAAAAGAAAGCCGCGCGCAAAAAGAGCCGACAGATGAATTCCATGTTGCAAGGAATCGGCCTCTGTTTACCGAGAACAAGTCCAAACACACGCTTATAATTGACTTTTTTGCGAACACCCGCGGCTCCCTTATTCGACTCCCAAGAAACGCGATTCCGATTGCTGCGTTCTGCATTCTTCAATTACCATCAGTTGCCCTTTATTCGAATGAACATCGGAGCCTAAAGTGAAGATTGTAGGGAGTAGGAATATTTCTAAAAGCTCACTGCATCTGACAGTAGATTTCTCATCGAATGGGAAATTGAAGGAAAATGAGTAATCTCAAAAAATGAGATATCTATTAATTACTAATAGATATCTAATTATAGATATCTACTTTACTTTAGGAAATTTTCTACGTCAGTTTGCAAAGCAAAATAATTTCTCTGATTAGCTATAGAGCAGGTTTTTTTATTGGAAATTCCGATCTCCATTCCATCCCCTTTCAGCGCCCCCCTTTTAATAAATTTCACACAACGCGAAGGGTTCCTGATTGGACGTAAAAGTGACGTCGGCGACGAAACCGTCCGGAATCTAGCAGCGTTATCATTCGCGAGTTTAAAAATATTTTCGATAGCCGATATCGGCGGGTGCATCGCGAGGCCGCTGTCCGCTGCCGGCAGATATATCGCGTGGCCGAAAATATTACTTCCCGTACATCATGCGTGTACGTGGTCGGGCCACAGATATCGTGGCCCATTATCGATGGTCGATACCTAACGCCCCAATTCTAATCATCGTCACCCACGAAGGGGAACCATCATCCGCGGCCATTTTTGTGGTCAAATAATGGGATTCAAGGAGAACCTTCTCATGGTGGATATAATACAGGGTTCATTCATTGTATCCTAAATCACTACAGTCTTAAGCTAGTCTCGTTACAAAACACATTTGCTTTATACCTAATCTGAAGATATACCGAATACAGTAACGAGCCTCCTACGAGAGCAGAAATTTCGGAGCAACTGACCACTTTTTACCCTCAGCTGAGCCAGTAAACAAGAAACTCGAGACGATCGTATTTCGATAGCCGAAAGGAGATTAATACCCACAATCATCCGTTATCTAACCAATCAATAATCCCAAGTAGAGCGTAGAGGAAGGGGCTGACCATCGGCGCGTTAAAATTGATACAAGATGTACAGGACCATCGAGTGTCAAGCCGCTTATCGCGTTATCTCATTTACCTCGGTGCTTCCAGGCACTGCGTAGCCGTCTTCGTCGAGGGGAAGGAGCGAACCGACGACACAGAACTATCGATCATCTTGGCCACTTCCGACGAGCACTGTCGCGCGATCTTCCCACCGATTAAGGATTTCTGAGGCGACGACACCGTGAACTGGAGAACGAATCGCGACGAAGATCGCGAACCGATGGACCCGGACGTCCGGTCGGCGAGGAATTTTGCGTAGAACTGAACCAGGCAAACGATTTTCTCTCGGAGAGGAGCGAAACCCTTGAGCCACGACGGCCTTGAATCTCGCAATTTGCTTATTCAAAACGAATATTCCAGGGTGAGGTGGGCAAGCCTTTGGGTTGTCCGGCAGTAAATCAAACCGTGAACGGATCCGCTTGGCTCTGGCTGGCCCGTTCTGCGGGAAAGGATGAGGACCGATGCTTCGACAGGTGAACCGAGGATCTGGTTTAAACTAAGGAGTTTCAAATTTGCTTCACTGTAGCTACTAGAGTTTGTTTTTTCTATTAAGTACGCTTAGATGTGGCGTAGCTCGAGAACATTTTCCTCTTTGAGTTCACTAGAGACACCAGGCTGCTTTAAAGCAGCAGCAACGGTTCCAAGATAGCCCAGCAAGCTAGTTTCTAATCCAAGCGTTTCGTAACACACCGATAAGCTCACGAGACATCGGCCTTCTTTAGGTCCATCGCCTTTTAGCTCGCTGGACCGAGGCTCAGATAAATCGACCATCGTAGTCTTCCTCGACGCTAACAAGACCCTGCAAGCAGAACCCTCTACGACCTGTTTCGAAATTTGATCAATTTCCCAGAGCCTGAATTCTCACCCCTCGAACATGGCACGACTTTGAATCCTTCTTATTCCACACCTCTTAGTTTCCAAACCCTCCGTGACTCCGAGGCCTTCAGAAGCCCTCGAGGTCAACCCACGTTGGGTATCGCTTTACCGAGCTACTCGTTCGTCGTCGCCAAGACGAATTCACAAACGAAACGCGACCTTGCGTAGCCAGCGTGCATATTCAAAGGCGACGTAAGGGCAAGCCTTTGACAGGGCCTGTCCGCAGTAAATCAAAGCGGATCGGCCCACTTTGACGGACATCAGGCGGAAACGGGTGAGCTGACCTCGTTGCGCTTTTCACGGATTTAAACTAGGGCCAGGTACCCTCGGTTTGCATAACTTCGCTAACCCCTTGTACGCCTGGAACCCTTCTCGACTCGAAGGCTCGTGGAATAAAGGAGGAGGTAAACAGCGCCCCGGTTCCTCGGGCCACGCTGGCACCCCGTGGACGTCGTAAAACCCGATCGCGCGATTCGCTCTGCTTCAGTTACGATGAATGCTCGGATAGCCTCGGAAGTCTTTGCGGATTCGACGAGCAGAGGGGCCCGAAAGAAGGTTTGCGGATGTGGCTGCCGCTGGAATCTCGCGTGAAATGCGACTGGCTTTCCGCTCCGACGAGGGAATCTCCTCGTCCATGAGGATCCGCCACTGAATTCGCCGGATTTACCTCATCTTTTTTCATGTTTCAACCATTTGGAATTTCCTGGGAGAGAATAGAAGGGCGATAGAAAGTTTCTTAAGCTGCGAATACACCAGCGTTTGCGAAATGTTCGCGAATAGTAAGGACACTCAATTTTCTGGAAATTGTTTATTCGCGTATCTGTTCACATACTGCTTTTAGTGTTTTTCGAAAAATTGAGTAAAGACGCGAATACACCAGAATTTGTTAACTATTCACGAACATACTATTCTAGAAATTAAATTTCTTAGGAATCGTCTGCTTGTGTATCTGTTCGCACACTGATATTGGTAGTCGCAGAAAAGTCGAGTGAGGGAGGTAAAAAGTTTACGAACCGTGTTCGTGAACTGTTCGCTGGTGTATATCCAGCTTTATATTTTGCGTGGATAGAAGAGAATGGTAAAATTTGAAGCATTCTGAAAGGATGGATAGACTGATACAAATGGAAGCGCTTCGAGCAGCAAGCAGCTGTGTGCGAGTTTTAGTTAGAGTGAGATCATTAGCACGGAACGCTGTGAGACTAAAACGAACGCACGGTGAAGGTAACAAGGTGCGTTCGCGATCATACTATTCTAATAAGTGCGAAATTATAACGTCGAGACGCATAATTAATAACCACCTAGTAATTTTTCGAGATACTTTTCCGCGATCTAGCGCGTTCTAAGCGGGCTCTCAACACGTCTTTAACTCGACTCATCCGGCTAGTAATAAATTCTGTTTCCGCGGCGCCTGCTTCCTTGAGTTTGTTACTATTAGTTACACGTTACATGCTAGCAATGGAAATCACGCAAGTGAAACTTTTCACTTTCTAGCTGCATCGAATAAAGATATCAAAATCAATGACCAAACTACCTAATAAGTATAACCTTTTGTAGCAAATTGTAACAAGATACCGAATACATTCAATGAAAAAGTCAGTCGAATCATTAAGTGACTAAAAAGAAAACAAGTCATGAATTTCGTGAAATTTCCATTTGAATAGAGCTCATTACCGAGTCCCCTGAACTACCGAAGATTCAAAAGCAAAGCAGAGAAATGACTCGCAGAGGAGTCAGAAAACACAAGTGACAGGAAGCGTCAAATCGACGCGTACGGTATTCATAAAAGATTGGAGCGAATTGCCTGGTAGCAAGGCGGAAAAATTGCGTGCAGGCATGGGGGCCTAGCGGAAAAATCGCGTGTTGCGTCGGTAGACAGATTATTTTCACGCCGTCTCGAGCGACGCCCACTGCTTAATTCGTGAAGATACGCGAAAGCGCGCTGGTCGGTGCATAATTCCAGCGGGACGAGAGGAGGCGGGCCAGGTCACTGAATATGTACATTTTTATAAAGGATACCGCGAGAACGGTTCAGCTCGAAGCCTCGCCGATGCGGCGCGTCGCGCTGACGACGCGAGAAGCGGGAAACGACGGGGTGGGTTGGAGCAGAGGAGAAAAATTAACGACGCCAGGATGATTTATTCGAGAGTTAATATTCGAGATCCTTTATCGAGTGGATTACGCGACGTAATGCCGAGGAGCGTTTAATTCGCCGCCATTTTTTACCCTTAACCGGTCTTTAAACACCGAGAGTCGAAACGTGCTCGCTGCCTTCTTCCTGCCCGCCGATCATTGATTCGACGTCGAAATTCAATCTTCGGTCTCGATATTAGAGCCGCTGTCACCGTCGCGATCCGTCACGCTTATTGATAGACACGTATCGTAATCATTGATAAGGGCCGTACGAAACGCTTCGTATGAGTTAGCCGCGTGATGAATGAAGGCGAACCGTGCGAGACAGAAGGTGGGAGGTTTCGCAGCGGACGCAACGCCTGCCTGTAATAATGATAAATGAATAAGTAGCCAAATCGGCCGCCACAAAGGGCTCATTGATTCGGCTTGATTGATGGTTCCGCGGTCCTTGAGTTTCGGAGTCTCGATGGAAAACAGAAACCGCGGTACGCTTCCCTTGTTGCGAGATGCGTTACTGTGACGGTTCATTACGATGTTGGTCGACTGAAACGATGAAGAACAGTTGTGCCTGGTGCATTCATTAGAGGAAATTCGAGGCGGTCGAGCATTTATACTCAGAAAATTGATCGCGGTGCCAGCGAGCGTCATGCAAACATCAAATTATCTTGTATCAGTTAAAGGGAAGATAAATAACTCGAGGCAAGTTCATTAACTGCAATTTGGGAAAATACGGGCTTATCTTAGGCCTGTGAGGGAGGAAGGAGTCGTCGATGCCTAGCCAAGGATCGAACGATGCGAGTTGTAAGCACGCGATTGTTGACACGGAACGCGACAGGTAGTCGATCGTTATCTGCTCTGAGTCCATGGAACATTAAAGCTCGTCGGTGCACGCGCATCGCTGGATCCGCGGCCCGTTATTTTCACACCGATAAGACACGGGTCCGCCATCTTGATACGCCTCACCTGTCGCGAGTTGGTAGCCAGTGGCCTCTCCCGTGTAATTCTTCTCGGTAGAGAGACCATCCGAGCTTCGCTGAAAGGACGACCAGAGTCCTTTAATTAATTCGTTCAGCGGAATAAATTTCCCCGTTGGACGAATCAGTCCGTAATTAGCATCAATTCCGATGATTAACGATAGACGCAGTGTCGTTAATTTTTTGCCGTTATTGTAAACAGGGGCGATTGTAAATTAACGGATCTCCGTTGAGGTTCCAAATTAACACAGTTTACTGACTGCGAGGCGCGATACGCGTTTCGGAGTGTTTAAACGCGGCCATCGGATCGCGCTGCACAATATTTTCATCCAGCCCGTATTTGCGCGCCAGATTAATTCCGTTTGTTTAAACATCCCCGGGAACCCGTGTCGGATTTAACTGGCGGAATATATTGTTTTTTATTAAGTAAATAACGACGCTACTACGTGGACTGCATGATGCTGGCGCATTCTGACACTGGATTTTTACCTTACTGTATTAATAATATTTTATGAATTTAGAGGAGGGGGATCGCGTTACTTTCCTCGAAATTTAATTTCAATGTGATACAGTATTTCCTAGATATAAGATCGTTAGTAGGCTGAACATTTCTATTTTCAGGATTTTAAATATTCAAATTTTCAAATATTCATATTTTCAAAGTTTCAAATTTTCAAATTTTCAAATTTTCAAATATTCAAATATTTAAATACTCAAAATTACATACTTACTTAAATAGTAATTACACAAGAATTCAAATTTCAAATATGCACATATTAAGGTGTGGACCCATCCTCAGAACTCAGGGTAGTTAGAAGCACTGTACAAATAAAAACGAGAATTCTACCTTCAAATAGTTGATATTCTCCAACTTAAATAAGACCTGCGTCCTTTCAATAGTTCAAAACGATTATTCCTGCTAATATAGAATCACATGAAAACGTGGCATCAACTTTCAGCGACTAATAACCCAAAAGGCGTGAAGATCACCGCAGATTTTCCACTCTATTTCCGAGGTCTCGAGGATCGGTCCGGACGTTGCTCGATCCATCGTACCAAGGGGCGGTCGAACAGAAGTGTGTCAATGACGACAAGAAACGCGGCGGAAACGTAGAAAGAAGCGGACGTTCGAAGAATGGTCGGATGTCGGTTCCGAACGGCGCGCTGGAGAAGATCAGAGGGTTTTCGTGGCGGGGTGATTGGTGGCAGCCGTTAGTTTAATCATCGCGCGTTAGCCGAACTACCCCTTGGCCCCGGGGCCTCGCCCACTTTCACCCTCGAATTCCGCGCGGCCCGTACGCGACCGCCCGCCTCCGTCAGCTTCGCTCCGCTCTCGTTTGTTTTATTCAGCGTTCGCGAGACGCGGCGCCGTTTGTCACCAGCCACTCTCCTCGCGTTTCCGCTCGTCCGACCAATCGCGCCACCCCCTTCGCCGAATGTTTGCGAACGACGGGGTCAAACGCCGCTGCTCTCACGAGAACTCTCCATGCCCTTTTTTCCCCTCCCATCGAACGAATTCCAAGCTGGAATCGAAAGCAATTAGCGTTGAATTCGAAAGGAAGACAGAGAGGAGTCCCGTTCGGACCAGGCCAGACAAGGAGACCTCTGTTTTCTTCGCCGAAGAAGAACGTTGTTTGCCGTGGAAGTTGAAGCTCCGTTTCAGTTTTTGTTTCGCGGTTAAGCGAAATGTTCCCTGCGTTTTCGAATTTACGACGGTGCCCGACGACACATATCAGAAGAAATCGAAGGGACGTGGCGGCGGAAAGAAAGTCGGCCGGCAAGAACAATGATAAATGCGACGAACTCCGGGATTTGTCTGGAAGTTCCAGGGAAAAGTTTCGCCCCTCGCCGATATAATCCGTGTCGCGATTTTCCCTTTCTTCCTCTCTTTTTCCACGCGTGTGTAATTACCGCGAACTGGCCCGAACTCCCACGCCTCGAATCGCGTTTCCGTAGCCGCGGAAGTTACGCTCGCCTAATGAAGCCTGGGACAGCTCGGAATTTTTTAACCGTTATCGAGGCGAGTGAATATTTCACTGGCAGGATTATTCCGCGAAACGGCGAATTCTGGGGCGATTATTAAGCTGTACGTCGGGAGACTCGAATATTTCGCGCGTGAGAATTCCTGCGACGTGCAGGAAGAGGAGGATCGAGGAAGAAGAGCGTCGTCTGTTGGTTCACGGTCTTTCGGTCGAGAAAAATGATTCTACTGGATTTTCGAGCAACCCCTCACTCCTCCTAACGTATGCTGGCCTTATAAAAATCGCGGGGCTGTTAAGAGCCGAGAGACGGCAGGAATTCCTCGCGATCTGCGTTAGTTCCTGCGACGATTAATTCCGCCCGTCTTCGGAATCGCGACCCTCGATATCTTTCTTTCGCGTGCGATCCCTCGTCTGTTTCGTCGACCATTTGTAAGTGGTCCAGGTATCCCGTTTGAATTATTATGTTTCCTTCTTGGATTGCCCCAGTCATACGATCTTTATTAAGCCTTGAGCCGCCTCGATACATTGTTTCTTGATATCTAAAAAAATCGGGGAAGAAAAATCGCCAATCTCTTGATATTAAATCTCACGAAACATATTTCAGGCCTATTGTAACGCCATGACAATAGACCCTGTGTTTCCGCCATTAGAGCGTTTTCACGATTTCTCCGTGAGCGAAACGGAAATGAAGAGCTCGTGGAACTAAGAAACGCAATTCGCGGTAAAGGGTGCAGATACTGGGTGAACGAGCAAACAGTCGTTACCTTAACGTTTCCGCAACGAAACATCAGGTATCGTTCCCCTGAACAATGTCGGTGCTCTTCGAGCGAGAGGGGAGGAAAGTGTTTCGAGAGAAAAATACGTCGAGAGCATGCGAGAGAAAAGAATATTCTCCGAGAGGTTTTTTCCCTCGTGTCGAAGCCCCGCGAAGTGGCGCATCCAACGCGCTGGCGAAAGGGGTGAACGAGGAGGGGTGCGCGGGGGAAAGAAGAAGACGAAGGCAGCCCGGGCCAGGCTCGCTCGCGCGTCCCACCGCGCAACAAAAGCGTGATAAATCGAGTACATTAATTCGTATTTTACCTTTGTTTGCGTTATGGAATACAATATTAAATGGAATGGGCGCACAATAGATAATGTTGGGCGCCATCATTTACGCGGTAGCGCCGCGTGGACGAGAGGGAGACGTTGCGAGAGCTTGCTCGGGGAGTTGCATGGAATTGCGAGCCATCATCCACGATGGAATCCGCTTTCGCGGCTCCCCACCCTTCGCTCTGGTCCTGATCGTCGTTTCAGGAACGAGCCGCCTGCGATTAATCTGGAACCTGTCGAGAGCTCGATCCCTTCTCCGATCGCCGCTTCGTTTATTTTGCTCTTGGGTAGTACATCATCGAAATCGGTGGTTTTTGGAGGAACGAATTCAGAGGTCCTGCTGAAACTACTGCTTGTCCGCGAAATAATTGAAAGGGGTTCTGAAGGGAGGATTCTTCGTGGCCCATTCCCTTGAAATTTAGTGTAGACTGAACTTCCATACAGTCAGGAGGTCGAGTGATGTTTTCTGGACCCTCCACGATTCCCTTTCTGCAATTGAACATTGAGAAAATGTGAATTCTTGATGAAACATTGGAAATTTGTTAATATTTTGTTATTTAACAATCACAATTGTTGATCATTTTTGGAAGACACTGTAGGTAATTGTTATTAACGGAAGATATTGCATGAGTTGTAAAATATGTAGTACTATTCATATTTTATTAGAAATATCGATTTTTTGACATTATTCTTCGTTCGAAGAACTTGTTTTATTGGCTCCCCCCCTTTTGGTTGGAAAGTATAAATACCCCTGGAGAACGACGAGTTTCTCACTCGCTCCGGAGTCTCCGGAGGATATGGATCGTCCTGGCGATCCTCTGGAGGTCCTGGACTACCCTGGCCTCTGGACTTCCTGGACTTCCTGGACTCCCTGGACAACCTTGACCAGTGGACTGTTTGACCATTGGTCATTCTTGACCATTGGTCATTCTTGACCATTGATCATTCTTGACCATTGATCATTCTTGACCAGTGTTAAATTTTGTCTAAATTTTAAATTTAACCCCACTTTTCTCCCTAGACAAGTACACCGCAAATTAAAACGCCTAGAAGCTACTTTCTTGCAACCTGGAAGTCGAATGATGTCTTCTTGACTCTCCTGTTTGATTCCTCTTTAGATTAGAGTTAATTTGTCCTTATTTGCTTACTTGGCAGAGGTGGTTACTCGGGATACACTTATCTAAGTTCCCTGAATGTCTAACTTTTGTACCTTCCTCTCATTTTTTTGTCTGTTACCTAGTGTCCACTATCTGAAGAAAGGCCTAAGCAATTTACTTTTAACATTTTATTATTCTGCCAACGAATTAATAGACAGTATCCTGGAACGGAGTGAAATCTTATGCCTCGCTACTGTTCCCGTTGTTCACAAAATAATTCCAGGTCCCTCCGAGGCACACATATCCCACCAATCTTTAATCCAAGCCGAAGAGCGTTTTCGCTCGACGTCTGCCCCCGGAACTTAAGGTCCGTGGAGGTTGCCGACTGCAAATGGTGTTGGCAGGCCTGGGTGACGCATGGATTCGATTCCTCGGAGCTCGTGATTCCGCTCGGTTAGCCCCGCGTCACTCCCAGCAAACCCCATTACCCTCTTCCACCCCCGCCGCAGCCCCCGCGCTTCCATTCCGCTCGGTGTCGTGGAATCTGGACTCCAGCGTAGCTTTCCTACCCTCTATAACCACGAACACACGTATGGACCAGCTCCCGCCAACCGGAACGCCCGAAAGAGCCGCGGGAACGCTGCCACTGTTGTGTCGTGCTCGACTTTGGAACGACGATTGCTGATAGGACAATTCAGCGCTGGTGACCTGTTAATGCGCCGCCACCTGATCTACGATCGTTCGGTTTTCCCTGGCACTCCCGATGGGGGTGTTAATGGCTCAGAAATTGCTGGAACTGTTGTTGACCCCATTACGTGTTGGGAATCGGCTGCAGATTATTCTTATACATTTGTGCTGCTGTACTGCTTAAGCAGTGCATGTATGATATTGTAAGTGACATATATATATTTCATAATCAGTGGTTTTTATAAGTTGATCGTGTCTTGGGAAGCAGTTCCAAGGAGCATTTGAAGAGTTACTGCGATCTAACCCAGACGTTGTCGAGGAAAGAGAAAAATCTTGCGTTAAATCGTTTTGGTTTTCTTCTGATCGGTGTCTTCTTTATTTAATCCCTTCCCCACAGAATAATATTGTAACCTAGAATTGCGAATGGATATGTTGATTTGGACGGAAGAAGCGCCGCGCTGGGGTAATGTCCCTTGTAGTCGTTTCTGAACCAGAACTCCCCGCTCTCGAAACGTCGCTAACGTTAAAAAGACCTCGTCGATTCTCAATTGAATTTAGCTCCTCTCTTCCAATCGACACTGTGAAATAGTCAATCTAAAGCCGGGGACAGCTATTTCGCACGCAAGATCTCCATTTCCGGAGGTGCAATTCCAACAGAGCGAAAGGGGGTTGGTAGCGAACCGCCTCGCGCGGACGAATGAACTCAACTTTCGAGAGCTATCGATTATCAGCCCCACTCCTCGACGTTCTCTGTCCTTCAGGATCCTCCACCTCTTCCGGTGCCACCCCATCGACGTTCATTAGCCCCGGCGATGGCGAAGTAATTTAATTTGTTGCAGGATTTGTGGAATGTTAATGAAAACAGGACAGGCATCCCTGTATCAATTTCTGATTAAAGTTGCCGCTGTTGGTCCGGTGCACATGGGATGCTGCGTCCATTCTACTCTCTACTCTTGATTCCAATCGCGGCTCGATAACTTCGACTATCAGCCTAGAGACGAACTTCTCTTTTTATCTTCAAGAGAAATTTCAGAAAAATTAATTGTCATATAAATAGCTTCAGGGACATTCTTTTGTGAAAGATGATATCTAAGGTATCGCGAGTCTTTAAGATGGGAAGCTTAGAATGAAGTTACTGGTAAGGAGAAGTCGACTTTGTGTTACAGTATCCAATTACTTTGAATACCTATAAATTATGTGTAGGACTGTGACCATCTAAAGGTGCCCCCTTCATGACCCAACAATACTTGAAAGCCTTGAAACAGAAGTGCATTGAAAGCTGCTCTGAATTTAAAAAAATGTTTCGTACACTATCATGACACAATAATTGAAGCAAAATTCCTCCCTTTTCGATGGCTGTCATTGAGTAGAAACCCAACGATAGCTGTAGTTGCATTTGCAGCGATGTTCGACGGACAGAATGGCAGAGATATCTGTTCGCGCGTCGATGCACGAGCTGCGACGAGCGTGAACCGAGGCTGGGGATGGCGAGGCTCGATGCCGAATGTTTGGGGAGGGTGGGACAGGAATGAGGGTACCCGTTCACCCCGGTAATGGAATACCTTCGCCGGAGGAACGCAATCACGCTGATGTTTCGGAACCCCAAGGCTGCCACGAGGGATTTCCACGCTCATGAGCAGATCAGGCTTGCGTGCTGCTGCTCCTCTGTCTCTCTTATTTCTCGTCTCGTTCCTCCAATTTCTGCGCCCTTCTCCCCTGTTCAACCTGTCAATCAACGATATCGTCCGAACAGAATTCTTTTTTTCGAGGTGCCTGTTCAGTGAACCGATACTCTCGATATCCTCCTTCTGGGTAAGGGGTGTTTCGAATTCAGTATTGCGTTAACAAGTTGCCTATTGAGGATTTCACTTACTCCTAGTTTTCATCTAGGATTTAGTTTTCATCGTGAGCGAGAATAGCATGGGTTACATATTTTCAGTTTTGAAGTATGGACTTCGAAGCCTGTCCTCAATTGTGTATTAGATACGCACTTGTAAACTCGAATCCTCGAGACGATCCAAGTCCTCTTAAACAAGCAGACGAACGTCGATTCAACCTGACTCAAGACCACTCCTCAATCTTTTTTATCCATTCCCGCGAGCGAGTTGGACGAATTTCGCATTCCGGAAATCGCGAAGCGTTATGCCAGGTCCCGCGCGGGTCGTCGAAGCCCCCAAGGGCGACATAACCCCCGAACGCCTCCACACCCTCTCGACCAAGGAAATCTTCTCGGCTAAGTCTTTGGGCAAACTTATGAATTCTTTCGAAAATCTTGCCGGTGATCCTTCGAAGTTGAGCGGTCGACGGGGATCAAAGAAGTTGCCGTGACTCTGGCTGGATGCAAGGGGTGGAAAGGGGTGGATCAAGTTGCCTTAGGATGAAGCTTCGCGCGCGAAAGCCGAGCAGGACGAGGAGGAATCGGGGCGGAGGGCGACGTGCGGCGTGTGTGCGGGAGGTTTTTGGCGAGAAGAGTCCACAGGGTGGCAGGGGGTGGCAGGGGGTGGCAGGGGGTGGCAGGGGGTGACAGTGGGGAAGACGGGATCGGCAGAAGGGTCTGAGAGAATCGTGGAGTTTAAGACGACCAGGAGGAAAGGGGAGCAGCGAGCGAGCCACGCGGAATACAAAGCAGCGACCGAATGATAGGAGGAAGGGGGAGGTGAGCAGGACCAGGGGGAGAGGACAGGTTCGAAAAGGAAGAGGGACCCCCTGCCGTCTATTCAAACCGCGCATGAGTTATCGCCGCGGATAATCTGTAAATATATTTATTTTGATTTTGTACACAAACGCGACACGCTGTTAGTCCGTGGCCCCTTCTTCTCCCGACTTTTTGGAATCGGACGGGCCTCGATCGCGTCTAGTTTCGGATTATAAACGAGCGTCGCGCATGTTTCCACGGGTAAACCGGAGAAATGACTATCCACCACGTGTCTGTGTACCCTTGTCGCGCGGGATTCCGCTTCACGCGCAACCACTGCATCTGTAAAAAAATTGCAGCGCATTTTTAGATGTGTCTCATCTCAGAAGTTACTCATAAAAACGTTTCTCCACACCAGTTTCAAATCTGCTCAGCCTAAAACGCCTCAAGTCTTCTCCTCGACAACATCTAGAATAGTTTCAACCGACACGGTCCCTAGAATCCCCATAATCCCATAGAAGCAGCTCTCCACTGTCTCCTAATATCAATGATCGCGAAGGGAGACCCGGAAGGTCTCCGACGGAAGTCTCTTCGATCATTGATATCACTTGAAGAAACGAGTGTATCGGTGGCAGTGTTTGGCCCGTGTTTGGACACCGAGGCCCGACCGAAGTTTGCTCAGGGTGGCAGAAACGCGGGGGAGGGCCGTGCCGAGGGGCTGAAGGAGGAAGGAAACCACGAGGGAGTAGCGGAGGGGACGAGAAATAGAGAGAGAGAGAGAGAGAGAGAGAGAGGAAGGAGCCGTGGCTTGGGCTCGAAGGAGAGAAGAGAGGAACGAAGCCCGCCATATCAGTCTTGCTTGCGCCGACAGTTCGTCATTTGTCACTGTCGCGGCCATTAATAACTCCGCCATCCTGTCACTGTGGATAATACGAGTAGGTCTCCGCGCTTGTAGCTGCTCGCTTCGGTAGGGGTGGCGTTCCGTTCAATTCAGTTCGGTTTAAGGGCTCCCTGCGATGGATTGGAAGAGAGCATGCCTTTCAGGGGATGTGTCACTCGGCCGCCTGGGACATGGCGTGCCGCCCCGTCGTCCATCTTGGGGCTTGCTGAACTTTTTACCAGCCTGCTTTATATCTGACCAGGTAATCAAGGCCTTAGCGTTCGAACCGCTGATCCGTTTGGAACATTAAAGGCAAGTAAAAAGTTCAGATTCGCTCCTTTAATTCTTTATGTACTGGCAGGAAATTTTCAAGTTACGATAAGTAGGTATAAATATTCGCGAATGAGTTGATCAAATAATTCAGTCACTACTTTAATGCTTTCAAAAATTCAATAATTAATGGGTGAACGAAGATTAAAGTTTAAAACCCTGTTCAATTATCCAATCGGGAATTCCACACGTTCTGCGCGAGAGAATGACCCGTCATTAACAACGCCCGTGCACGTCTTCGCCAGGGAAAAAGCTTTCACCGTTAACAAGATCGATACTAGCACCACGAAACCGATGTTCGCGCGAGATCAAAGCGCGGCTCGACGCAGCAAGATCGAGGAAGCGATTCTCATCACCGCGTATTAAGCTCCGATCGTTGAAATAATAGTTTATCGAGCCCCCTGCCCGAGAAAGTGGGACGATCGAGCGGTCTGATTAAACGCGTGTTGGTAAAAAAAAAAGAATGACCCTATTTACGCATCTCGTGAAATTGTTAACGGTATAACGTGTATCATCTTTTTCCCCCGCGCAGCTCATTCCCCATTTTTTGACAGCAACTCGATGCGCCGCAATTCTTGCTGGAATTCGACGAAACGAGAATGATACTTTGATGAAGGGGTCGCGGTGTTGCAGGATGTCAGGTGGTGCTGCGCTGCTGGCTCTAATTAAAAAGCCGTGTTGGCATCAGCCAGCCAGCACCCGGGACGTAACCTCTTTTTCCCCTATTTTTTTTTTCCATTTTTGAAATGGCCTCGCGTCGCGCGGCGCTTACGTAATACCGACAAGCCTGCGCCCCCGACCAACCCCTAGCTACCCCCAGGCCGTGGCAAACGAGCTCTCACGGTGTTAACGTCCACATGTTCGGTGCTTTCACAATAACTCTCGCCCTGCTAGAGCTTTCGCAATTCGGACACAATAAAAACTCCAGCGCGACAGTTTGGCGGGCAAGTGTGATGAAAGGGCTTTCGCGGGAATTTTTTTCACGCGACGCAGTGCGCCCTTTCAGCCTCTTCTCTCTTCGTTTCATGTGTGAATATTTTTTCTTTTGTCCCTTTTTAATTGAGCCGAAATACTTAAACGCAGACACGAATACTTGGCAGGGGTGACGAATGGCGGAAGGCCCTGTCGATGACGTCCGTTTTTGTCCCCCGTCAGGAGTTGGAGTTGATAAAAGGTAATAAAATAATGGACGCTGGGAGGAATAAAAAATAGAGTGTGAGGCCACTCGCTGAAAAAGAGATTCTGTGGTTCAACCTTGGATAGAATAGTTACCCTGTTACTAAGGGTGAACATCAATGATAGCCGCCACTGGGTCCTCAGACACAGAATGCTGTACGGACGTCACAGTGGTATGCTACATTTTGGTGTAGCTTTAACAAAAGCGGTCGCTAACGATTGTATAGGATCGTATCGGGGATCAAGGACGATCTTAAGTTCGGAAAGGATTTCAGCTTCACGCTGCGCCCGACCGATTCTTTCACGCGAGGACGACCTTCGTTTCCTGCGTCACGAATAGCTAAAAGGACGGCCATAAATCGCGCCAAGGTCACCGACTCCGACATCCTTTGAGTTTCCTCTTCCTCTTCCTCTGGCTGTCGTGGAATCGTCGCGCGTATCTGCTTGAAAGTAACCCAACGAGAACTCTTCCGGTTTCCTTTTCCCTTTATCTTGTCTGGGCAGTGCCTGAACCCGCCATTATGTCCCGACAGTTCTTGAAAATCATCCTCAGCTTCTAGTAGGTCGAAATTAAAGAACAGAAGATGTCTGCATTTGATATTTAAGGTTTGAGATATCTCTTTGCCCAGAAGAAGATATTTCAGCTCTTTTTAGGTTCCCAACAAGACTGAGGCAGCGTGGGAAGGACAACAGGAAGCACGGCCGAAGGAATCATGAAACTCTCGTTGAGCGTGGCGGAATGAACGAGGGGTGGAAAGGGGTGAGAAGGTTGCGCGGGGAAACAGCACGAGAGCGTAGTCTGCAAGACGAACGAGGGGAAAGTGAAAAAAATATCGAGCGCGATTTATCAAAGGCGTTTCTTGGGCTGCTGACTCTGTACGAATTTTCGCTGTATCCTGGGGATGGCGAAAAATGTTGACCCCTTGTCCCTGTCTATTCAGGACGTCCGTCAGAATGCGCGGCAATCAATAATGACTCGCGAGTCGCGCGTAAAATACGACCTTTTCCCCGTTCCTGTTGGACCTGTTTGCCTAGACACTGTACCATTTGAAATGGGCTTTACCATGGACGAGACGTGAGATCTTTTAACATCGTTTCAACGATTTTACGAAACGATTGTTTTAGTTGATTTCGAGGACTGCTTAAGGGCTTTAATTCGCAAGTTGCGTGTCTGCTAGAAATCACGTGTCATACTTATTTCGTCTAGTTCCGTAGACCCTATGATTATTGTATCTAATTCTTAAGATATCGAAGCATTTTTTAACTCTCTAATTACATAGGTAGGTACCATTAATAAGACGCCTATAAAGAATTAAAATAGTCCAAGTTTCTGAACAGGAGTTTGAAAAAATTGACCACAGTTGAGGGGTTAATTCTTGAGCTTAAAGTGACATGGTAAATCTCGACGAATTTGAACGACTTCTTCTGCATCTCATAATGTGAGTATGTGTATGTACATAGTACTAGCTGAGTAAGCCAGAAGAGACGACGAGGAATTACCAAAGCGTGAAAATCATTTCGAGACGATCTGTTGAAGCATTCAGGCTGCTCGAGCAGACTCTTCCGCGGCCGATAAACGTGATTTATACACGGCGGCGATATTCTCGAAATTTTCACTGGTTCTCCTAAGGGTGACGTTGCGGAGGGGGTGGTGGAAGGAGGATAGGTTCATCGGGCCGTGTACCACAGACCACCCCCCGTTGATCCGACGTTTCGTTCGGTCGCGACGCGGAAGCGAAGGGAAATAAATTACACGGCAACGTCCAACGGCCACGTCTAGTCCGCTTCACCCTCCGAAGGCCTCCAAGAACTCGCCCCCGTCCCTCCTGCCCCGTTTCATCCTTCCTGCTCATCCGGGGCCCCCCTCCACGACAACCACCCACCCGTGGATCGTGAATCGTCTTCTCTCCTCCACCTACTCTCGCCTCTGACCTCACCGCCGAAACCGACGACCACTTCCAGCCGTTATTAATGCTTTTTAATTTCCCGCCGATCCTTCCGCTCCTCCGCTCAACAACGGCCCCGTTTACAAATAGCGCAATTAGAACGGATCCCCGGGAATTTGGTCAGCGGGGCCAATTGCTTTCTCAGCTCGCGGGATTCTTTTGTTGCTCTGCGATCCGTTCTTCTGTCTCGGGCAAGACGAGGAGATTTTCTCGTTCCTAAGGTAACGTTGACTGAGGGCTGGACTCACGAAGGGGCCTAGAATTTCCGAATTTCAAGTGCCCGAGGTTTCAAGCTTTCCCATATTTAGATATTCAGAGTTTGAAATTTTGAAATATTCAAATTTTGAAATATTTAAATTTAGGGAGGGACATACTATATTTAGTCCATAAGAAATTTTGTGTAAAGTCAAAGGAAGAGCTTAAACTCCGCCTCTTGCTCCTGTGTCCCCACACAGACCATATCCTCAGCTACAAGCTACTATTACCTATAAAGTGTTCCATCTCCTAGCTCGTCCAAAGCGTCTTCCCCGATCCCAGAAGCCAAAATGATCAATCTCGGGACGATCATCCGTCGTCGGCTGTTGTAGGGCCGAAACGTGCGATCACCGAAGAAATTACCCGTTCGGCAAATTTGCAACCGTTATAGTCTCCTCCGATCTCCCCAAGAAATTGTCGACACGTCCTCACCGGCGTCAGCCTCATTCCCGATGATCGATTAATTCTGCGACGATGTTGAGACAGCAAGGGGTGTCACTCGTGAATTTAGCGAGCCCTTGGAGGAACTTTCGGCGGCTCGAAACGTTATCATTAAGATCTCATTATTCAAATTCGACTTTTGCATACTTAATCACGGCCGCGCATGTAACCACTATACAGGGGACCACGCTGGCAGGGAGATAAAGCATAATACCGCGATTCCCGGCAACATAATGATGATGACCGGCTTGCTGCCGCGCGGATAGCCAGGTAAGGGCTGCGCTCGCTACGTAATATGCGTAATGTGAAAAGAGGCCATTTTCTTCTCGGGCCCCGGCGGCGGGCGCGGGTAAAACGACCGGTCGGGTAAATTCGTGTTATCAGTGGCGAGGGAGAGCGTGCTCGGGGCCGCGACTAGGCCACTGTGATGAAGTCACTAGCGAGAGGAGCGTGCGTTTAAGCAGCATGTGGAACGCCGCGAAATTATTGCGGGGCACGGCCGTGATTGAGTTATTTCGCGATTTCGTTTGTCATGCTCTGCGTTCTCCATTACTTTGTCTTCAATCTCGGCTATCCTCGGGCGATCGATGGGTGCGAGGTTATGGGGATCTCGTGTGTAGGGGGCACTTTGACTTCATCTGTATCGAGGGCATGGCAGATCTTTATTTGCGGCGGACATACAGAGGGCGTGGATTTAGGTAGGTATTACCTCAAACACTTTGCTTGCAATTTTGAGCAAACACGTTTGAAAGAAAAAATTGAAACTAGAAATAAAAAATATGTACATGGACTTGAGTATATGTTCTATATTCTCAGATATTCTATTCACAATTTCGAAGTACTTGAGGAATTCGTACTAAAAATACCTACAAAATGCATGGACTTAACTAATCATTACCTCAAACACTGCTCTCAAATTCGTCTACTTCATCTGTAATAGAAATACAGGCTGCGTGTACTTAAATAGATATAAGTACTATTTCTCTTAACATTTACTTGGCAATTTCGGAAGGAGGTTACAGAGTGATCATTTATCATCCTGCAGAGGCCTCGAATTTTTCCAACTCCGAGCTCGAAGTACCGAATGGTGTCGCGACACCGTCATAAGTGCTTATGAATTTAGAAGCCCGCAATTTATATCCGCGGTGACTCTCGATCGCGGAGCGTCGTGCCAGGTGTCGCGAGAGGCTTCCTCGAGCGGAGCGGGATCCACGGCTGCGTAGAAGCGGCGTTAAAAAATCGCGTTTGTTACGGCTCGTACGTCTTAAGCCCCAAGTGGCGGCCTACGACACATAATTACTTTCCTTGGCCGCGCGCACAGCCACCGCGGACAGTAATTAATAGTCGTCCCCATCGCGGGAAGATGTTCCACTCTTTGGCGCCGATTACTGTTCAACCGAAAAAGCGAGACGTACTTCCGTGAGTTTCTTAGAATTACTCAACAGCCTTGCCGCCTTCCTTCCATAGAACTAACAAAATACAGTATCTAATATGGTATAACGAAAACAAGGGGTCATCGAGGATCGATCGCTCCCCATTCCCTCAAACAAGTTTCCCCTGAAATTAAAGGTCCCTCGCCTGGCCTTAATATCCGCTCATTTTTCGAGCGCAGCTCAGAAGCGCGCCTCGCCTGTCTAAATAGAAAGAAGTATCCATCCCGAGATCCATCACCCCCGGAAAAAGCTCTTTGATCTCTTCAGGCGATCAAAGAGCGCCAGAGACAATACAGAAGTTTGAACATCCTGGCTAGGAACATGGTCGACGCGCTCGTGTATCCATCAACGTTGATGTCTTTGTTCTTCGGGCTGCTCCGTCGCGTAAGAAGGAGCCGGTTGTCAGTTTAGGGTCGAGGGGAGAAGAGCAGAGGGTTGGGACGTGGAAAAACAGAGTGACTCTGCGTCCTGAGGATCCTGGTCGCGATCCATCAAACGTCAGCGATCGGTTTTTTCCCCGTGGAGAGTGTCCGAGGCACGCACACCCCTCGCGATCCTTCCTTGACGAAGTCGACGGTGGTTGGTCGGTGGAAGGGAGGACAGCTGTCGCTGGGACCGTTCGTGTTCGTCTCTCGTCTCCATTTCGAATTCGGCTGAGTTTGACGAGGAGACGATGCCACGTCTTCCCCTAGCCAAGGTGGTTTTCCTTTCAAAGTCGATTTTTCAGCCACCATCCTGTGACACGTCGTGCAGCTTATAGGCTCGACGATCGTGGAAGAGGACGGACTTTCGACACGGTCGAGACACGGTAAACACGGGATGGGAATATGAGCGGAACACTGCTCGACCCTGTACTCGAGATAAAACAAGCGCGCGGGAAACACGCCGCTGAGAACCGACGCTTGGATTATCAGGTATTAATTAAAGGCGTTGGGGACGCGTGATGAATCGGGGTCTTTCTCGGGGGATCATTGATGTTGTATATGTAGTTAGTTTAATCATTTGTCACGACTTCATTACGTGGAAGAGTCTAAATATAAGAGTCTAAATATAGCTACAATATACCTAGTTTATAAAACTGCCTGTTTGCAAAATGATTTCCCTCCTTCCTTTTTCCAGATTTTCTGCACTCTAACCATAAATTTTACAATAGTCGTAAGCATATACACCTACGGGAAGTAGCATGTATCTAAACTAATTCATCTATCTAATAAGAAAATTAATTAAAAAGAAATCTCTTCTAGACGTCAAGCAACGCTGAACAACTCGACCATATAAATGAATGCGTTGATCTTTTTTTCACACCTCGGGCACTGTGAGTAACGTTTAGAAGTCGGCGTTTGATCAAGATCGAAGGCATCGATTATCGCTAGAACGTATCGAGGAGCGACGTCACTGTTGCAAATCAGTTATTAATAGGAAGCAATACAGGGGGATCGCTTCGTTTCAACCAGACGTTTCTAATGTATAATAATGTGCTCGATCGTCGCAGGGGGAGGGACGAGGTAATCCAATTTCGATGTTTGCTTTTTTTCGGTGACACGCGTGATAAAGCAGTGTATTCGAGCGTGGACGTGAAAAATCGCGACCATATTGTATATGTGCCTGTGAGTGACTACCTACTACGCCGTCTTGCAATCCATACGACGAGATTAATCAATGACGGGCATCGGAAGAATGTCTTCGGGTTTGTATTTGTCACTGGCACGGATCCTTTGAGACCGTTCCTCGGGAACGGCTAGGTTAAATGGAAAAGGAGGAGAAAGACGGGATCGATCTCCGCATGATGTACTCCTCGAATAGAATTTAAAAGCAGATTTCCAGATGAATGCCTTTTGAATGGCGAATACTGTGAGAAACTAGCAAAAATAGTACAATTTTGTTTCGATAATTATGCTTTACCTAACTTTACAATTTCTCCTAAAAGAAATTTATATTGCAAACATCTTTCTCTCAAAGATACTTTTTTATCAATTATAGCCCAAGATAATCAAGATAATAAAAAAACTAAAGTGGTCAATACTGCACGATTTTCGCTTATCTATATCATTCACATGGCACCCAATTAAAGCAGCGTTAATATGCAACGATCATCCTTCCATGCTACAATGTTTTTAGCAGTTCAAAAAAGCTGTCTGACTGCACCATTCTCGCCAGCGTGTCTCGCGCACAATGTACGCGATGTCATCCTACTGTTCCACCTTGCAGCTTGTATCTGGCACGAGCGAGTGCGCTTCAGGAACTCTCGACGCGAAAAGTTCGCATAAACGGGACTGTCGGTGTCAGCGCGTATCACCCGACACCCCTAGAAATAGAATATATAATATGAAGGATATCCACGACGCCCTCGACCGCTCCACATCCACCACCCCCAGCAGAGACATTCAGCAAAACACTATTTAAAACTAAGCGATGCCTCTGCCACCACCCTAAACCTTCCCAAAGACCGAGTCCCAGGATCCTCCACTTCATCCCCTGCGATCTTCACCCCCATCTCGCCGCAAAAAATTAATATTCGCGAACACGGCGGCGGAAAGGAAGCGGTCACGTAGCACGCTCGCGTCGTCCTCGGACGACGTATTTGTCAGGCGCAAGAATGCTTTAGAAAGACTGCTCGGCGTAGTCGGGGGCGGCAGGAGGGGGTTGGAGGTCGGAAGCGAGGGTTGTCGCTGGGAACGCGGGACAGAGCCGCCGCATGGCAGTGGAATACGTAATACGGGGAATAGCCCCGTGGCCCTGGTTCACGTGGAGGGCTTTCGGAGGGGTGGCTCGCTGGGAAACGCGTCGGGGCCGCGGGGGTCGCGGGAGGACGGAGGGGGACGTGCTGGAGAGGGTAACGAGCCGCGGCAATTAATATCGCCGGGTTTCCACAATGCGCTTGCAAATGAAAGGCCTTTGTGACGTATGATTGCGTTACCGAGTGAATAGTTGAGTAATGGCGGTTCGTGGCGCCGCCATCCGAATCGCGCTAACCGTGCAAAAGCTCAGTCTCGGCTGCCGCCCGATAGTACCTGCCAGACGACTCTCCCCTGCCAACCCCTCTGCCCCCTTTGCCAGCTCCCCCCTGGTGGCAGCCACTTCTGACGCCGACAGTTTTCGTATTGAAGCGCAGCCTAGATGGATCGCTTCTGATGCCTCGCGTATTAGAATCGGCGAGCGTGCAGCGTTTGTTTGGAAAGCCTGCGCTTTTGAATCGCGCGGGTCTCTTGGTCGGGAGCGAGGAACGCCTCGATTCGACTCTGGTCGAGTGGTGAAAAAGGCGGGGAATTTTTTTGGAACCGCCGCGAGATTATTGAATCGCGCGGTATTGTTGAAGAGGATCGACGAGTCGGGGGTGTTACTTGTTTCGATGCACTCGGTGAACGAGGCAAAGGTCAAGCCCGGATGACGCGTAATTTCCGACCAATATTCGTCGACCAATTGCCGCCCTCGGCAAACGTGTCAGACGACCTGACAGGGATCCGCTGCAACGCAAGCTTATAATTTATCGGATCGAAAAAGGCAGATGCAAAACGTATGGGTTTTGCATCAGACACAACAAATAAATATACGGATTTGTTGGCGAGTCCTTGCCTAACAGATTTAACCGTGAAACACCGTCGAAATTGCATCACATGTGCGCGCAATTGTTTGACCCTGCGAGCGCAATATTTACCAGTCAATATACCTCGAACTAAATAAGTACGTCGGTTTTTATATTTTTTATTCGACAATCGACTGGGCATCATGAAGCTACGATCGATCAGGAAAATCCAAGGGTTCGAGAGATTTCAATGCCGAAGCTTTTCGTGAAGGCTAAAGACGGTCGAGAAAGTTCGCCCGCTTTTCAGGTGCTTTCTGATTCAAATTACGCTGGCCTCCCGCGCGAGTAAATCGCCCCGAAACCCGCGCGAAATGGCCGCGTAGCCGCAGCAGCGGGCAACAGACGCCGCGGCGGGAGGAAGGCTGTGGAGAGCAAATGGAAAAGGCGGAAGAAGGGCGAAAAGAAGCGGGGACAGAGATAAAAGCGTGGAAACGGAAGCGGAGGAGAATAGAGAGAGAGAGGCGGGGAGGGTGAAACGAGGCCCGCGGACTATGAGTAATATTGCGGGGCTTTTCTACCCCTGGGAGCGCGAACCTGAACGTGGAGGGTGGCTCACGGGGGTGGAAGCCCGGAGAGGGTCGGGCGTGAGAGAGCCGCGAGAGGGTGCAACGGAGGGAGGAGCACCGATCCATCAGCGTCCCTCCACCCTCGCCTTTCCGCCACTCTCATTTTTCTCCACGGTCCGCGCTCCATCATTCCGCGTCACATCCGCCCTCTTTCATCCCTCTTTCCTCCCTCTTTCCTCCCTCTGTTCTGATACGGTGCCGTGCCTCTGGCTCTCCTTGTTCCGCGTCTCTCCTCCCTTGCCTCCTCCACCCTCTGTTCCTCCTGTCGGTCCAACCGAGGAGTTTCACCAGCTCCACGACCCTGAAGCCACCCCTCCCCCAGGGCCACGCTACTGATTGCACTTTCCAAATTCATTACCCGAGCCCTTGTCGGAGGTTTGCCCGAGTTCGACTACGAGAACTGAAACGTCGCGTCCGATGTACACCCCTTGCGGGAGCGGCAGCATCTTTGGGGGTTGCGCCAAGGGTTGCTCTGACTCCTTGTAGATGTCGTTGTGCGGACACTTGATGAGCTGTTCTGCGGTGGCGCCGAGTGCTGAGCTTTTTGGACGATTTGGGGATGCTTTTAATGATATTAATAAATTATGCGAATGAACAGTGTGTCGGGGAAATATGGGATTCTTTCTCTCCGATAATAATGGACATATAATAAACTCAATAGTTCTAGTGTTAAACATTTTGCAATTTATTCTATAAAATTCTGTGGTATCCTACAAAATTGGATGCTTAGAACTTTGTATGAAGTTTCACAATAATTCTCTACCCAATCAATAACTTTACAAAATAGTAAACATAATTCAGACTTCGATTTCCAAAGAAGACAGCACATCTAAGATGACCTAACACAGGAAAATAATGTACCTCGTTGACAACCCTGAGACTATTTATGCAGTCTATGTCAACCAAGCATCCTCATCTCCCATTAATTGTTAAACGCGTACTTAATTTTCTCATCAAATCACTTCGCCAAATCCTCGCTAAATCCTCTCTGCGACTCGCCAACAAGAAGTCAGCGTCCTCAAGGCAGAGCCACCGCTTCGCCGCATTCGTTTCCATTCGAGTTTAATTACCTATGCATTGCTTGTAATGGCGGGCAATTAAATTAATAAGCAGAGGCATCTGTTAGTATATCCGGAATAATGGCGGTCATCCGTCTTGCAGTGCTACCGTGCTCGGATCGGCCAGGCCTCTCGCGTGTATAACCGATTTCGCGAAATAACATCTTCCCCCCTTTGGCTCTCTCGATTTGCCTGGTCTCCCTCGTCCGTTCTTGTTCCACGAAGGAAGGGACCGATCGCGACGGAGCAGCGGTTCGCGAGGAAGGGGCGATCGCCGCGTCCAGAATCGAAGCAACGATTTACCCGCTAATGGACCGTCATCCTTTACACGTCCGAAGGGGATATGTTCGGGAGTGCATGTTGATGCGCGGTAATTCACTTTCGTACGTGTTAATATCGGCAGCCTGACGACGTGGAGGAATACCATCGGTTAATGCGCCCATATATCCCAGTCGGTAATCTAAAAATATTTTGCATCACGTTTGTCATTGGACCGCGGAAAATGCTTGATCGAACGAGATCAATCCCGAGTTCGACCCCTTGAGCATCTCTCAGCCACTCTGTTTTCGATGTTCCGTTGCTTTTCGAAGGGCTCCGGCGAAAGAAGCTGAATGGGCGGTTCTTTTCCGCAGTAATGACCATCAACATCATCATTATCGCCGTTGCACCCGGCCCCTCTCTATGATGCACTTTGCTTGAAGTGAGGACAGAAGTTCGATGAAGCACGATGACAAAGTGTCTTCAAATAAGTAGGTACCCTGGATTTTTGTAAATACCTATTGAAGCTTTATCACTCTGCTCTGAGACATTCCACACTGAATGAGGAAACAAATGTACAGTTGATAAATATGCCCAAGGACCGTGAGGCCTTCTTAAACCTATGGTAACTTAAGTTTTGCTAAGGACGCATTCCTAAGAAACCTCTCCACACATCCCAGTCCATTGATTCCTCTACTAGAACCAAAAGCCACGTGAAAAGAGACACATTTCGCTGGGATACGACAGATAGAGCAGTGTCATCCAGAGACTATGGGCAGCCGACATAAATATGCATGTCTCCGCGGGCCCATGGTTCATGCGCCAGTGATCGTTATATCTCCATCTGACCGTAGAGTGGAAGAGGTTCGGTGGCGGTCCGGTAATACATTCAAAGTTGGATGTAGGGAGCGCAGGAACAGAAATGGGGATGGAGGCTCGTCCAGCCTTGGAGGGAGCGGGACAGAGCGAGGGTGGCTCTGTAGGTGGACGCGGCGTATTCGAGGGCGGGGGAGCCACCGGTTGCGGGGATGGGGTGGCGCAGAGGGAGGGGGAGGTTTCTCGTGTTTCATTTCCTGAGCTCCTATATAACTTTGTGCTCAACTCGACACCAGATTAATAACGGCCCCACCTATCCTATTCTATCCCAACCCGAACAAGTTCGTGCTGTGTGTAGACTCTGGTGTGCCGTGCTCGCGATGCCTGCCTCGTATCGCTCCTCTCCTCTCCGTCTCTCTCGCTCCTCCTTCCCACCGTGTCTCCTCTCTCCCTCGCAAGGCTGGTCGCGCGACGGATGCGCGACACGTTTGAAAATTCTGACCGTGTTACCGATCCATCCGTGCACGCCCTGACAAACCGACGCGCTGAAAACTCCGCCACGGCGCGCTGACCGATGCCGCTCGTTCGCCGAACCGGAGTAATCGTATTTCATATCGCGCGATGGCTAACCTGTTATTTCTTGGCCGAGTCTCTTCCGTAGACCAGCTACCCGCCGCGGGAGAATACGCGCGGAGATACCCTCACCCTGGAGCAGAGTAATGCCAGCGATTTTTAGAAGCCTCGATGATACAGTGCCGCCGAGGCGGCGATCCTCGGTGCACGGTTTAAAGGGCTAATCGCCGCGCGAGGAGACTTAGGCGAGGCGAGCTACCCTCGCGCGACGCTCGCGACAGACCCCACGAGGCGCGTAAACAGAGGAGCGTGGTCTTCAGTGGCGGTAATCAAATACGCATTACCAGGAGGCGCTCCTCGCGTCGCGTGTCCACTCAGCGCTGGCCCTCGCTGCCTCTGCGTCAGGTAGATGAGTATTCCTTGAACACCGCTTCCATACATCTGCCTACGGTATGACGTGTTTCGGTGGGCAAGCGCCACGTACCGATAGGTAATAACGTGTCTGCGGTACATTTGTCTTGGCACGCGAGGCGACCATCATGCTCATGAACCCGAATCAGCGGCGCGGATCTGTCGGGGGAAAAGAATACGTGCCTCGGATTTGTTGCCGCGAGAACGCACGTGGGAGATTTAGAGGGCGCGACGCGGATGGAATAGGTGCTTTTCAAGGGGCACGTGGTCACTCGTGATCCTGACGCTTTTCTGATGGCGAATTTCGGTGATAATTGAGGAGAAATTGGCGATAGCAGCGTTGCAAAGTGTTTGTGATGCATGGAGATATCAGAGCGGTAGGGGCTGAAGTCGAGGGTAGATGGACACGAGCACGTGATCGCGTGAAAAAGTGTTAGGCGATTGCTGGCTGGTTGAAGTTTCGGATGTTGCGTGATGGGTTCGATGGGCGTTGGAAATTGTTCAGGCTTGACGAAAATGCTCGCTATAGCTCGCTTTCGTGAGGGATTTAGCGCTGGACTTTTTGCAGGCTTCGCTTGATTCGAGCTCGTGAGTCGATGGTTGCGAAGAGTCATTTAATTATAACATTACTCGAAAACACGAGGTCAGAATCATACATTCCATCGTCCTCTAACTTATCCCATCGCTTCATTCCTGAAGAGACCACCGCCGGAAGCAACGTCGCCTACCAAACGCAGACATCCATATCCCCCAATGATAAGCCCCCAATCTAGTCGTGGCGATCTCTCGCGAGGTAGCGCCGAGGTTATCCAAAAATCTCGTTCTGAAAGCCCCTTTCGTCGGTGCCAGACCGTCAGCGAGAGTTAATTACCCAGCTCTGTTCGCGACGGACGGGAACGAGCCTCGAACGGACGACAATGGCAGACGACAGGAAGGCATGAATTACGAACTGGGGGCCGGTTGTCGCCGGCTACGCGTTAGATTCCTTCGATATCAGCCAGAGGAACGGAATTAATCGGTTTAACAGAGGGGGTTGGTCCTGGCGAGGCTGTCGTGAGCGTTCGGTTAGAGGAAAAGCGGGACGGGTGGCCGCGATTAAAATCGCATCAGAGCGACTTTGATGCACGAAATGCCCGCGTTACCGGCCTGCCCCTCGAGTAGCCATGCTCGCGCGTATGCTCTCCACGCACACTGGGTCGTTGAAAAGTGTTGTCTTTCATGCTCTTTCGCCCCCTGCTTCCCCTACCTGCTCGCAGTTGTCGGAAGAACACGGCCCTCGTTGATGGGCTTATAATTGCGGGAGTATTGCTCGATGGAGAATGGAATGAGATGGCGTTCCTCGGTGACTTGCTCGTTCCCCCGTTTCAACTCGCTTCGAGGCTGAGCCAGAGTTTTTAACGCGCCACTTTGAGCGCAATACTTCCTCACAGACATGATGGAATGTTACGAGTTCCCTTTGAATTCTTTTTATGGAGAGTAACAAGAGGAGACTCGATTAGATTGGAATAACAGGAGGACGGGGGAGGGGTGCACGATCGCTCGATTACGTCGAGGTCGCGGCGAGGAGGGCAAAAGGCGCGTGTTCGGAGAGCGAAGGAGGGAGGACGAGGAAGGAACAGAGGGAAGACAAATACCGGGGCCATCAGTGCGCCAAGCCATTTCTGCTTCATTGTGGACTCCATTTGCGACTCTTAGATTGCCGGTGAAATATCTCGCCGCGGTGATGGAAAAATCGCTAACGTAGGGAACTGGCAAAATAAAAGTAGCTGCATTTCTCAGCCGGAGGGGGCCGAGCGGTCGCGCTAGCACGGCGCCCGGTAAAGAGACCGGGCAAAAACCGAAAAGCGATGGAACACAACCTTAGCCGAGGCAACACCCGAAAGAAACTTCAGAGACGTTGATGGAGTCCCGAGTGTTTGCTCTACTCGCGACAAATGTCCCGCCCTATCGTCTTTGCCCCGCTTGTCCGGGCAGAGTCCTCCTCGTCCCAGCTTTTTACCCCTTCTTCTGTCCACCGACCATCCGCTCGATATCGTTTTCTACTTAAACCTTCGAGCGCCACGGAAATGGTCACGAAAGTGTCACGGTGCAGCAGTGTTGAAAGTGCACCGTTCCAGAGGGAAAGACTGATAAACAATTAAAAAAATATAGTATGCTTAATCTCTGGTTATATACCAAAGAAGGTATCTAAGTCACTTTTTTAGAACAGTTGAGTTTCTAACTAAATTCCATAAGATGCCATTTGCATTTTTAGCAAAAATAGAAATCTACTCCTACTATAGTTTAATACTCAAAGGGTTAAAAGTTCCACTTGGACCACCTATCAACACACTTAATGTGTTCAAAGACCAACCTTTAGTTAACCCCCTGCCCGCAGTTAAAATTACAGAATCATGGTTCTTAGTTTGAAGGAGGTTGAGAAGGCGTAAGCCCTCATTCCTCGAGGGATACGCGCAAGCTAATTTCACCCACCGTGAACACGGTGCTTTTCCAAGGTTTCGCGGATAATAGCGTTCATCGTTTGCGAGATTGGACCGGTGCGAGGAGGCAAGAAACAAGGGGAGCGATAATAGACAATAGAGAGGAGGCGGGTGGAAGAGGATAGGACGCGATATAAGAAGCGGTTTTTTCGCGCGGTGATAGATGGGCCAGGACCGAACTGGTAACAGAAAGCGGCGAGAAAGAAATCACGAGCGTAGGATCCCTATGGGGACGCGGTGGCGTCATTAGGCCGCCCCGACGAGAGCTAATGCTTCGTTCGTCGGATTTCGCCGGCGGCCTTTGGAAAAACCGAGCGAGGTCAGCACACGCTCGGCCCGAGGAGACGAAGAACGACGCCCGCGTAAATGGCGTCTGCGGAAGTTGCCACGGTTTCTGATCCTTGCGAGTGCGGCTCTTAGAGAGAACTCCACCGCCTCGGGTAAGAACCTTCGATTCTGAACGAAGAACACGCTGGAGGAACTTGCACGTGGCGATCCTGATGCTGCGATCGCATGCCTGGGAGTTGAATGGGTCCTTGGGAAATTGTTTAGCGACCATGAGGGAATTCTTCGAACGCGAACAAATTCTCCTCAAGATATCTATCGCACATTTGTAGAGAAATAAAGCTTCAGGCACAGCGTATTGCATATCGGAAATAGAAGCACCAAAGGCAAGGTTGAGTAAAATTTAGTAGCTTAAATTGCATTCTTAGAAAATTATTTGGTGAAGGAGTCCTTTTACAGATATCAGGAATTTTTAGAAAGGAAAAAGGTTTATTACACAATAGGTAAGTAATTCTTATCGAGTATAGAAGATTTAGGACCAGATTGCCCAAACCTTTCTCCCATCAAATTCCCAAAAATGTGTTCGAACATACCTATAACCAACGATCCACGTTAAGGCGAGTACCCAAACAAGAAGGGGCCGTGCGATCGCCAGGTGGATCGAGTTCGTTCCTCGACCAAAACAGCTCTCGTAACGAGAGCACCCCGGAACAGAGCAGCATCTCCCGCGGTGAAGAGAAAAAGGAAGGTGAAAGCGAGCAAGGAGGAAGAAGAGGGCCGAAGGGATGGCGCGATGGAGGGTTAAGCGCCGGAGGGATCCGGCAGGAGGAAAGTGTAATCCCAGACGATCAGCGTGCGGCAGATTCGGCCTTAATGAGCTCCAGCAATGATAAATGACGCCGTGGGCCGCGCCTCTCTCTCTCTCTCTCTCTCTCGTTCCCTCTCGCCGCGTTGATCCTCAACTCGAAATAAGGTGTATCCTTCGAGGTGTACCTGGTCGACCAGCGTACCTGGTCGCTTCGCGGCTGTACAACCGTACGACGGTATCCATCCTGACCAGCCTTCCATCTCTCGTCTTCGTTCCACGGTGTAAAAGCTCCATCTCCGCCTACGATCCCTCAAACTCGGCCCAGAGATCGAGGGGAATTCAAAATGGCAACTGTGCCTGCACCGCTGGACCTCCCTCGTGCTAGTGACAGCCATCCATCCTTCGTTCCGGGACGTTTCAATTGGGTGTCCTCTGCATGCATCCTGCAGAGTTCGCCATGTCCTGGAACAGTGCCTGACCATGACGAGGACATCACTGGCATGTTTGGAAGTGTGAATGGAAGCTTATCGAGGACCCTTTTTTGTGGGTACGTGGTTAAATTGGGAGGACCTACGATGAGGAAAGAACTAATATTCAAAGTTTGGAAATTGTGAAATATCACTTATTCGCTGCAGGAATTATAATTTGCTGTCTATCGCTGCATGAGGTAACAGGTTGTATTGCCTAACGATCGTAATTAGGATCGCCCACTCGGTACAGTGCCTAGAACAATCAGTTGCAATGGTAATAAGGCTTCGAACATCTCATCGATGTTTCGTTTGGACGATCCTTAATAGCTTCTTCGTCGAATTGACGTGAAGCCATTCGTTCCTGTGACGTTTCAATTGTGAAATGATTTTCAACTTGGTCAGAGATCGGAGACAGGAATTGATCGGTCGCCCCCTTCAAAATTGTGTATCTTGAGATCGTGAAGCCCTAGGGATGGGAAACAAGCGTGTGGATCTACCTGAACCGTTTATCGATGAGTCGTCTTGTTAATGAGGGTACAGAATTCTTGGCGATCTGAAGATTTCTTTCCATATAACTTGTTTATACTAATCACACGGTATTCGTTTATTCCTCCAAATAGTACTACCAAAACTTTGCAGTAGGTTTCCAACCACGTTACGTATTTTCTTACTTATTATATGTCACGGCACACTTTCGTTCTCATTTACATATTTTCTAATTTTTTTCTAATCTGTCTACAAAGTTACTACATTTTAGCCTCTCGCAATGAACAAATACTAATATTTCAGCATCGTTAGTCCACGTTCCTAACTGGTATCGCAGAGGAAGTCATTTTCCTGTGCGCCATTAATCGAGGCCAAAGAGTGCCTCTATATTAGCTCCGATCAGGCTCTCGCAGGTGCAGACGGTTATCGACGCCATACTGACAGGTGATCTGCTCTCGATGGAGGAAGGTGATCCTCCGTATAATGAGCTCGTTATCCCAAGTACGTACGAACGACCGATTCACCGCGACGCTCTGTCAACAACAGCCACCGTATTTGCTATTTTGCCAGTAGAAATTGCTTGGTACACCGACGAAATTGCTATAATAATTCTGGATAGGAAAAACGCAGTTTACATTATGCGCAATCTTGTAGAATACTACACGAATTTGCATGATTGCTTGATCGACCGTCTTAACCTTGGTCAAGATTTTCACTTTGAATGCAAGCTTGCCAACAACTCAGAAGCAAGAGAACTATACTAAGCTACTTAAGTATATGCTTGACATATTCGATAAGAATCGCGAATAAATGTCTATCTACTTATACGATGACTCACGAATTCATTTACAACAAATTATTCAAATTTTCAAGGAATTCAAGTTTTGAAACCCCCACAATTTTCTTGTGCTTTTTAAATTCTAATTTAAACTTTCAGAGGGACCATTCGTTTTATTTAAACTCTGAATGATCCGATCTTGGTATAAAAAAACTACATTCTCTGTATAGAAATTTAGGAAGCTGTGCTAGACTTGAATATATCAGTTCCAAGCGAAGCAGTCTAAACAAAAATTGACTGTAAAGTGTTCAACCAAGTCAATAGCTCCAAGCTCGAGTCCCCCATTGAACTCGCAGTGAAGTTACCATAGACATCCTAGCATCCACTAACAACAAGCCTCCGCGGTCGCAACGAAGAGTCTAGCCGTGTCTATTCGTTCCATGTCCACTAGAAAAACAGCGACCATAGTTCTCGAAGAGAGCGAGCCAGTGGTTGCGCGAGGTCCCGCAAAGCAGCGCAGGATCTTTTCGTTGCTGTGAATGCGCTGCATTAATCAAGCGCCGCGGGCGCCTGACGTCTTAATCCTCGCTGGCCTACGCACCCTCCTTTCTACGCCCACGCCTCTATGTACCCACTAAACGGCCCCGCTACGTCAGCGATCGCGGCCTTTGTGCACGGGCCCCACCGACCATTGTCGTGAGACTCTTGTGGTCCCTTCTTTTCGCGGGCCGGGCTAACGGGACCATAGGGGCCCGCCACCTCCGCCTCCCATCGATATTCGCGCGGAATGGAAACGCAACACGCTCCCGCGAGCGGTTATTCATTGCACGGGAAACGGGGAACAGTTAGGTGTAAGGCGCCGCGGGTAAAAAGGCGCGGATGGGCCTTGTATGGGTCGCTGGCCTCGCCCAGTGGAGGCATCTAACGTAGCTAACTGTGAAAGATAACGAATAGGGATCCTAGATTTCTTTGTTTCGATTCGGTTCAGCCTTTCCCACGTGCTTCGATTGGTCCTGAGTTCCTCGGCTGGAAGAGGCTTCGTGGAGCCTTGGAATCTGATATGCAGTTTGAGTAAATGAGTCTAAATGAGCGCATTAGGTATGGCCTCATTAACGACACTGGACCCTGGACCAGGTAATAGGACCCAGAAGGAGGAAGAGAGAAGGAATACGGGCTAATCTGAAGCTGCGTTTCGTGGGTGTCATGCTTTCACTTCGGGTCCACTGCAGAACGCGATTGGTTCCCGCGCAGCCCCTCCCAGAATCCATTAAGACCCGAAACGAAGAAACACAGCATTAATTTTAAAACCAATCCCGAGGAGGAGAAATCGGGCATTGGCCGCCATTCGTGCGACGCTTGGGAGAAAAGCGTTCGTAAAAAACTGCCTTAATTGCTGGCGACCCCTCTCCTTTCTCTTGGATAGATCGGAAACAGGTGAGCTGGTTCACCTCGAGAATCCCCCTGTCCTTCAAAGGAACCTGTTAATCGTCGATCATCTGAGTTGTGATTTCGTGATCCTCTTTAACGAGGCTTGGATAGCTTTTTCTGGAGTATTATTTATTCATTCTTCTTTTTGATTGGGGGAATCGAGAATATGTACTCTTGAAAGCAAATAGGTTTTAAGCTGAGGTTCTTTCATGATTAGTACTTCATAGATGCGATATTACAATTGCTTGTGGAAGCATTCGAACACACGCTGCTAAAACTTTGTGTAGTTAATGTAGAACGAGGTTGAATAGAAGTTTCTGTGATGCCACATTAGTTAAACATTAAATCAGACTTCTGATTTCCAAATGCTCACTGTTCCCTAAAAAGCAGACCAAAGCCCAGCTTGAAATCAATTGACACTAGATGATAACGCGTCCGCGAGGGTGTTCGAGATCCATCGAGCACCGTTAACCCCTGTTCGCGAAGGTAGTCAGCGGCGCGAGTCGCGATAAGGCCGAACGCGGGGAAATATCGAATGGTAGTGAGGTGAGATGAGGAAAGGGGATAGGGGATGAGGTCGAAGTGGCGCACAAAAGAGATGAGGAAGGATAAGGAAGAGAGAGGCGGAATAAGAAGAGAGCAAGGTTTAGGTAGCTACTCTCGCTCAGGTTGAAACGAAGGGAGCCGCCCTGTGTTTGTGCTCTCGCCGGGGAGCACAAAGAGAAATGGCGTGGTATTTATCAGTGCTCAACCCCAACCCCCCCCCTTCCCTCTTTTGTCCCCTTTCCAGCATCTCCCGTGCCTCCCCGCCGCCACCCCCCGCCACCCTCTCTCTCTTTGTCTAGCGCTTCCACTATCGCCTTGCCTCCATTCCACATCCAAATCCATTCTCCTGCCTGCCAAACCCTCCCCCGTGCCAACCCTCTCTCCTCTAAGCTCTCTTGATGCCCTTTCGCGCACCACATATATGGGCACTCGATCTTCTCCTCCGCGGGACTTTGACAGCTGTCTAATTCACGTTGCGCGCCCGCTCACCTGTGTACGTGGATTTCCGCGCGCGTTACTCCATAGACGTTATTCGGGGCCTGGTGCTGTTCTGAAAGAAGATGTGAAAAGGGGTAATTGAACAGCAATTCTTTTTTTGCAGAGGATGAAGGAGAAGTGTTGGTATTGATATAAGGGTTGCGATTCTACTTGAAAGCATAACTAGAGGATATAGATGGGGTACAGATTATTCCATACATAATGATCTAGTTAATCCTATAATTAGACATTATAACTGTAAGCTCGTTCCCCAAAAATACGTAAATTATTCTTCTATACTTATTTCTGTCTTATTTCACTAATATTCCCAATTCTACCCTGTATTTTTGCCAGAAATTCAATCGCCATGTTCCACTTCGCTCCAAAACATCGCGATCCACGTCCCTCCCACGCAAAAGCTAACCATGACACATTATTCCACGATCTGACGTCACGAGTCGCCCCGAAAGCGGAAGGAAAGGGTCGTAGCAAGGGAAAAGCGCGGAAATTTCGAAGGGGCCGCTCGCTCGGAGAGACATTAGCCACGCTCCGTCAAAACATTACGTAAGGTTTTTAGCGGCGGTGGAGGGGGGTCGGCAGACTAATAATCTCGAAATAATGTAAGCATAATAAATGGGGGGCATTAGCGGGCCGCTCGGCAGCCGGCTCATATTTTCGGTGGCGCTGGCTTTGACGCGGCATTACTCCAAAGTGCGTTACATATTACTACCATATATATACGCGTGCATGTACACGGGGCGAGCGGTGCATTTTTCCGCGCGTGCTGGTGCGTGTGCCCGCGCGCGTAATATATTCCGCCGGCGAGTTGTCCCAACACACGACATTCCATTCCGTTTCCTGTTTTCTTCGCGGCACCGCGTCCTGCTCGCGAGGCCCCTCGACCTTAACGATCGCGGGTCATAAAATACAGTACCTGTTAATTAAATGACAAATACTCCCGGGCTGCGTATTATTTAGGGGCGACTGTGCGGGCCGCGAGCGGATTACAATCGCGCGGGACCGCCTGAACAAATTGCGGCCCGGGCCTGCTGGACAAAACGAGAATGATCAACCCGCGATCTCGCAGGAGGAAATTATTATCAGGAGCGATTGTCGGACACGTTGGGCACGGTGAACCGGTGCTTCGTCTTTCTTCTTCTTTTCTTTCGCCTTGAATGCCCGTAAAAATTGCTACCCTTCTTTGGAGAATGGAGTTAACGATGATGAGGGAACATGAAGGACTTGTTGTTGGTGAATTTGCGAGTTACTTGGTGTAGATAATTATTTAATTTAGATGATTACAGATAGTTCTTCGATGTAGAATGTTAGGATGTTCATGTTTGTTATATGTTTCTGCCAGAAATTTTGAGAATCACTTCCTGTTCGGACTGTAAGTTCCACCATGCGAGTATTCTTCGGGTAAACACTGCAATAATTTTCGTAGATTCGAAGAAGCTTCTAGTTTTCGAAAATTACGTACAAGGATAGAATTTTACTGAAGTCAGCAGGAAGTTCTGAAACTTCATGTTTCGAGGATCGAGGCTCAAGAAAGTTCAGTGACAAAAAGAGAGATTAAGCCGATGAAAAATGGAGCGGGGAAAGTGAAACACAGAGAATTTGCTCCGGACGAAGCTCGAAGGGATTAAGGACGCGGCGTTGTGGCTTCGAAATGTGAAAAATGGAGCAAAAATTGCGGCCGACAGGAGTAATCTATCTTCCCCCTGAATATTAATTAACGGAGCTCTTTTGGAATACGGAAACCTAAGAAATTTCGCGTACGTGACTTTGAGACCGCAAGGATCGTATGCAATCAACCTGGTCTTGCAGAACGCTGCGTTTTTACAGACACGTCCTTTCTCTTTGCTGCTCCGTTCCGTTATGCAACAGTGGTCTCGAACTCTGTTCTTAAAACTCTGTTAATTTCCAATTTTCACGAAGCCCACTTTTTACTCAAGTTTCGTGATGGAATTTTAAAGCGAAAGGTGAGTGGAGAGAAAGCAGAAAGATTACTACTTAAGACACCTTATTCAGAGACCAAGATTCAGCATCTGATAACTCAATTTTTATTACAGATAAAATTCCCACCATGCAAGCTTCATTATTATACAATTAATTATATACTCATTATTATACAATTGAAACCATATCTCAAAATACATAATTCTTCCCAATTTTCTTTCACTAGAATCAAAGTTAGCAGACCTCTAATAATATCCCCTAAGGATTAAAACCTCTTGCCTGAACCATTCAAGCGATCTCAAAGAAGCAGCATCAAACGATAGCTGCCCAAGAGAACCATCCCCAAGGTCCTCTCATTCGCTTTTCCTCCATAAGACCCCGGTGTGTCTCGATCAAAGAGGGGCCATAGTCTCTGAGGAGGCAGGAGGGCCTCCTGGCTCATGCAAAGGAATATTTTTCGCCGTGGTCGAAGGGCCATGGCATGCACGCGACTCGGTCCGTGGCTCACGCGAAGACGACGAGGCTCGAGGAAGGAGCGGTCGTGGAACGAGAGGCAAGAGAAGAAGAAGAAGAAGAAGAAGACGAGGATGGTGCAGAGGGGGGGTGGGGAGGCGGGAAGGGGGAGAGCGCGCAGTCAACGGGTACAGAGACTATCCGAGGTGCCGGTTGACAGCAACAAATGCCTCGGTGCGGGCAAGACGGGGAGCTCGCGCCCGGGACGCCGGTTGCAGGACCAGCTTGAGATATTACCAGGCAGATGCGGTCGCGCGCTGATCAAAGAAACGCTCCTCACTGAGAGAGATTAAATGGATGCTGGTGCGCGCCGGCAAACCACCACGCTGCGGCTACAAATAATAAGTCGAGAGAGAAAGAGAGGGACAGGGAGGGAGAGAGGATGGCGAGAGGATGGCGAGAGGATGGCGAGAGGATGGCGAGACGCAGCCTGCTAACCGAGGCCCTAACTCGGATTTGATACATTCCCGTCTTGAGGAGTATTGCTCCCACTGCTCTCGGGGAACCTTGTAACGCGATTATACTTCTGCTCGCAACGAAACCGGGTCAGATTTGGCGAGGTTCCTCGTGGAAATGGCGGAGGTCTGAACAGTGACAGGGAATCGGTCATTGGAAAAGGGAGGGAGGTAGTTTAACAGTGGCACAGGAGGTCGATATTGAGAAAATAAACGTGTGATGATAGTTTTTACTGAATCTGAGATAGAAGTAAGTATCTAATTTAACATGTTGGCACATTCATAGTTTCATGACTCGTATATGGGTCAAGTTAATTCTAACGTTAATCTCGGCAATATTTCCATCAGATTCTCACTGAATTGTTGGCAACCTTGCCGTTTGATATTTCATAAAATAGTGGAAACCTTGATACTCCAGATATAATTGAAACAGGTAGTCTGACGAACAGGCATCACTCAAAAGAACTGTCCCCAAGCGCGGTGTGCTCGTCTCGAAATTCAATTAATTCGTCGGCGATGCGTATCTAATAGAATAATGTGAGTGCATCTCGACAAGCCTTATCACTGTTGGATCGGGCCAGGCGTCCCCTTATTTAGAAGATAACGACGGCTGTTCGCTAAAACTCACTCTCCTTGAATGGTGTTGTCATTCGTCGCGTACCTCCTACCCTCTCGAGGCACCGCGAAGGGTCTAGACGCCGAGTGATCTAGCCAATGAGAGAGACCCTTGCCCTCTCTCTCTCCTTCTTGCCCTTGTGACGTCTCCTTTCACCGTCTCTCCCACGTTCCACCGTCGCCCCCTCAGCTCTACAATCTCCTTGCCTCGTTCCACTGTCTCTCTCTCTCCCTCTCTTTTTCTGCCACCTTCTCGCTCGGGTTCTCGCGATGAGATATGACTGCCACATTATCACCTGATTATGTTATCACTTTGCATCGCCCGTTCCTTTGCCGCGCTGGCTGGGAACTACCGTTTATCACGACCGTGAAGATCTGCCTGCAGTGGAACGGCCGCTGGAACGCTACCCAAGATGCTCTAATAATTCGAGCGGCGACTGCCTCAGCAGAACCGCGATTTCTCGCCTCGAGCCGTACTGGAACTCACTTTGTTTCGACTCTGCTCTGTCACTTGGAACCGATTGCTTGGATTTCTTGCTGATTATGGGGGTTACAAGGTTTATGGTGACTCGATCTTTAATATAACATGCAAATCTATGCATCACCAAATACCGATAAATCCGAATTTTTTAAATTCTTGTACAATAGACACATGAGAATTCTGAATAATCTTAGTCTTCAGTGGATTCATAGCTCCAGAATAGTAACATCGACCAACCATACTTCACAACTACTTTTCTCACAAAGTTGAATCCCCGCACGATTTCCTGGAATATTCAAAAGTAATTACAAAAGACCGCGCGAGGTGGCCGAGTCGTCCGACTGTACAAGATTAAAAACCGCGAGGCATCCATCACCCGCGTCGCGCCTCCCCGAAGCGTATTCGATCTCCGTCGTCTCCGCCTACAATTTCGAACTTCTCCCCGTCTCGATGGGACCGTACCAGATTCCAACCGGCGAATGGAGATTTGGGGAAAAAAGAGATTACGCGGGGCAAGCGTAGGCGGTAACTGGATCTGGTACGAGCGCGGGCCGGGCGAGCGCGAGTGTCGAGAGCGCTGTGGGACCATCAGGTCGCCCACAGCTCATCGCCAAGCGATCACATCTCATCGCCTCGTACCATCGCAGAGACTATTACAAACAGTACCTCCTCTCTCTCTCCTCCCTCTGCGATCCTGTATCGCCTCGTTCCTCTCGCTCCCTCGTCGCGGCAGCCCTCTCTCGCCTCGCTTTTCAACCCCCCGTCCACCGATTCCAACCTCCAGTCGTACGTATCACTGTCGCTCTATCAGCATATCCGACCGCTTAGCACCTACTTCCCAGGAGTGCGATACCGCTCGTAACTCATTTGAATTACACATTTCCCCGGGTCCCGCGAAATAATACGCGCGAGGATCCGCGAGGACGCAAATTGCGCAGACACGCACACAGCCGAGGACACGAGTACACGGCACACACCAGTGATCGCCGATTTTCGTCGACGATTTTAAGCGGGCCCAGGTGGGCTGCCGCACGGCACGCTTGGGTCTGATCGGATTGCGAGCCAGTTCTTTCCACCGCGACGAATAATTGCCGTTTTTGCTGGGGAGGATGGGTGATGACTGTCGCAGGGAGGAAGATTGGGTCACTCTGAGTTTAAATGTAGACTTCCAGGAATTGGAGTTTGTGAAATTGAAGAACATGTTATACGAGAAGTTTAGAAAATTGCCATATTCGAAATTTAAATATCGGAAGACTTGAAGAGATGGATATTCGAGGATTTAGAAATGACTGAAATAATGGTGAATCTATGTATCTATTAGAGAATGAATTTTCTCGTGAAGGGGCAACTTCAGAAGTCACCCTCATTCCTTACCATACATTTTCTTCGCCGATTAATCGCTCGATCGCGAACTGAGCTCCACGTCACGTTTTTCTACGCGAAGCTCGACGCTACGTTCAAGCAGCTCCTGAAGACGCTCCAGGAGGCAGCTTAAAAAGATTAGAACTCCGTAACTGCTCGGGAAAGTAGCTCTTCCGCTCTGGGGAGTATCGGCGATGCTTCAGCGAAGAAACAGGAAGATGGGCGATGCGCGAAAAGTGGCCGTTCACGGTTCTCCGACATCTACGGCTCCCTGGCGCCTAGCTTCGCTAATCGCGGCCCATTAAGACACCCTTCCGCCCGCGTTCCTCCGCAAAATTTCCCATCCCTAATCTTCCTCGGTAATGTCCTAACTTTCTAAACCTCGAAGGCTGAGCTGAAGTTGGTTCTTAACTCGCAGTATCGGTTGCCGCAGCGTGTCTGAGATTCCTCGGCTTCTTTCGCCCCCTTCTTAATTGGACACTCTGCCTAGGTTTCTACATTTTTCAAAAGTGGGGAAAATGTTGAAAAGCACCCGATGATACATAACCAAGAAGGTGAAATGGTTCCTCGATGTTGGCCAAGAAATCACTGACGAGTTTATAGCGGAGGTCTACCTAGAAATTGATAACACATTTAGACTCTCATTCATTTGAACTAATATCTAAATTCAAGAATACCTAACTAAAATTAAAAAGAAGAATGAAATAATTCTCCTTAAGTTTTACCACCTTCATCCCTGAAAAGTTTGAAGACTCTTTGACAGTACAGGTCAGTATACATTTACTTGTTATACACGATTACAAAGAATGAAATACCGAACGTCAGATCACAGACCCCCATAAACCACAAGCCACTCCTTATCAGCAACTTCACCTTCGTGCATTTCTCGCCTCCCCCAAATGCACACCGATAGGGTTAAAGTAGGCTATGGCAGAACAAGAGACCAACCCTGAACCACGCGGCTATTTATTATTAGAGCAGCGAGCACGCGCCGGTTGGACACGCGTGGCCATCGGTCTCGCGTGATTCTTTCCAATTAATTCAGCGTGGGCTTTTATTAGCGCAGCCACTAGGACAGAAAGAGTATCTTGATTCGATCGTAAATCTGGCGCAGTTTCGCGAGACGAGGCAGGCTCGTCAGACGATAGGAAGCCATTTTCCCTCGGCGGCGGGATATCACAGCCTAGACGGGGAGAGAAAAGAGGATCTCCTGCGAGCAAGAATTTCCCTAATTATTATAACCCATTAATGGGATGAGCGTTATTATTTTAATGCCGCTGTCTGCCAGCACACCCGGGCTAATTTGCCTCCGTGAAATCGATTGTGCCGCGTGCGTTTGCACGTTCATAAATAATCAGGCCGTGTTTATGGGATGAAAAATCGGTGCCGGTTCGGTAGCGGCGCGCTTTCCGACGCCGTAATAAATCCGCCAATTTCGCGGCTCCCTAACGAGCGGCTCGTCCAACGGCTGTCGATTATATCAATCGCTCGGAGCCGAAAGGCGACGCTACCGTTCCCTGGATGGCTGCCTTCCGCGATACCTCGCGTCGCGCGCCATTAAGCTCGGCGAGCGTAGGCGATGGGGAGGATCAAGAGATTTATTTCTCGATAAGAGAATTCACAACGAAGTATCTACCTCCATGATCCATAACGTTTCATATTTCGTCAATAGCCACCTCGATGCAACTGGGCAAACATCAAGTTTGACGTGGAATTTATCGAAAAATCTTTTTCGAAACGCCAGCGATCCATCACAATCACGTGTCAATGGGAATCGTCGGGAAAACAAGCGACGCTTCGCTTCATATTCGAGTCGCGAACCAGTTGTCGGATAAGAACGTCGTGATGTACGCGTGTGACCGCGTCGCCGATGGTTATCATAATCCGCGTATCCGTCGTGGAGTTATCATTAACCACCCACCGATACATAAACCGTTGCAGTGTGTCCTTTACCGGCCAGGGAACAACGGTGAACTCCGGTTGACAGGAGTTTCGCGGTCTGCCCGACAGATGGCCGTCGTTTAAGCGTCGTTTCAACCCCCTAAGCCTGGACCGTAAACCGTAAGCCCGTCGTTGGTCTATCCGCAGGATGCGTTCGGGTATACGGTGGATGAATTACCGACCAGACATCAAAATGATCAGCTTCGCTCCTGCCAGGTTGAATGAGTGCCTGCAAGCCTTGCTGAGTATGGACATTGGTGCTTTCGTATTTATTTATGTGGTCCTAGGTGGGCGAAGAAGATCGTAATTTTAGGTAGTTTTAGGTGGGGATGCTTGGCAAAGGATGTTAAAGGATTATTGATTAGTAGTTAATTGTGAATTGTGAAGTACCGTCGTTGTGTTTTGGAGAGGATTGGAAAGCTAAGGATTAGAGAGGAAATGGTAGGGACTAGGGACTTGGAAGTAGGAGATGACTGGGGAAGGAGAGATAGAGAAGAAAAGAGTAGGACAGATTAGGAGAGGGATTTCTTGGGAATTCTTACTAAATTTTTACTAAAATCTAAGAGAAAGGGAATAAGGTACATGTATTAATATCTTTACTTTAGTATTCAAATATTTTAGTTTTTGTACATGTGTCTCAAATGACGTTTAATAGATCAATTTGTGTATTACCTACTAGTCTTCTCCAGATGAGCATCTTCCTATGAACAATCTCAGCTGTCTTAAAAATACAAAAATCCGTTCTTCCAGATTCCTCTGGGAAGTCACAAGAAACGTGAAAACTGGTCTCTTCGCCGTCGGAATGGGGAAACGACGTCTCGTCCATACCGTTATCTATCGCCAGGCAATTGCATATCGGGGATACCGGAGGGCTAGACGAACGGAAGGCCTCGTGGAGTGGGATAAGAGAAAACGCGCGGCAGGCTCTTTGAAGATCTCCCGAAAGCCGTAGACTCGTTCGCTCCTCAAGACGGGAGCAGAGCGTGATTGCCGTAATTTCGCCTCATTACAATTACGTTAATACCCGGCCATTAATTAGCCGAGGCTAAAGAGGCTCGCATTAAATAGCTGATGCATCGGCGTCGTCGCGGGCCGCTCGTTCGCTCGCCACGGCTGGGATCAGGCGCGCGCGCGCGCGCGGATGATAGAAATGATGATGACTGCCGTGAACTAGGTTTCCACGGTCAGCCTTAATGGCTGAATTACACGTTACGATTGTATCGCGCGACTCCCACCGTCGTTTCGTTCTTTTATTAGCCAGCCGCAGTTTCGTGCTTTTGATAATCGCGGCTCATGAATCAGCGCGATTACAGGGACGATAGGTGGGGGAGAGGCTATAGGAAATCGTTCGGCGACGAGGAGTTCAACCTAATGACGAGCGCCGAGCTTTATTGCGTCCACGTCGATGTAATCGTTTGATTTCAGGTAATCACAGCTGAGGGGGAAATAGCTGTGATTACGCCCAGTGTGAAAAGGGTTTGTAATGTCTCCAGGAATACGCTAATTTTGGCGCTTAGCCAGCTGAATGGTGAGTCTATAGTTGATGGTATTGGATGACCTCTGTTGATCCTTACCTGAGTCACTCGAAGGACCCAGCTGATAAATGTAGCTAACTGTTTGAAATCAGTTAGTCATTCTGTTTTCACCTTTCCAAATGGAGTTTCTGTGTTTGGAGAAATATGAGCATAAAGGAAATTAACAGAGAAGACTCAAGGAAATCTTTTTCTGTTCCTGTAGTTCTCATGATTAAATTAGACGGTAGTATCTCAGCATGATTTTCTCTTGAACGTTGGACTCCAATACAAAATCCAGCGCGTCAGGTACTAAATGTTATTTCTTTGCGTCCCGTCATCGGCTCGTATTTCGATGATTTATTGCCGCTTGTGTGTGATGCAATACCCTCCACCGAGGCCGTAAGTGCGCGTTTAAACGATAAATCTCGGCAGTCACGGGAGGAGAAGCTTTTCAGGTCGCGACACACGGGGGTAGGCCAGCTTCTTCCACTTGTCGATATATCTGAAGAACTTTAAATATGCGAGAATAGAGAAACCTTGGGAATATTCCATTCTCTTCGTTGCTCCCCTTCACCTCCTCGCCTAAGTGCAATACTGCCTCCGAGGACACAGAGGAACATCGTCATTTTTAATTTCCTAATCTCGAGGAAATCTACAGACGGATAACTGATGAGTACTAAAGTCAGCACCGTCTTCGTCGTCCATCACGTGGACATCTACTTCGACTATTTCACGCGGATCTTGGCGAAATAGTAACGAGCCTCATGGATCGCGCAAAAATTACGCGATCGAGGTGGATACTACGATCCGATCGATTCCAATTAGTTTCACGTTGCCGCTCCCGTCTATCGACTTCCGTCCAGCAGAATAGTTCCGGCCAGGCGCTCGGTGTCTTTCAATTACAGCTTTCTGCCATTTCCCGTGGACGGACGGATCGATAATAACGCGATAAATCTGGCCCGGGTTTTCACGGTCGGTTATAGCAGTCAACTTATTCTTTCGGTTGTTCGTAAACAACGTGATAAATACCCCGCAGGGCCATTAATCAACTCGTCGTAAATTTGCCCGCCGCTTTGACCGGTTTAATTGGAATTAAAACGTGGCCTCCTCGTTTTGTTCGCCCATTGATCTCGGATTAGTGCATTACAACAAGCGCGGACGCGGATGGTCCGTTGGGACACACGAGTGATATTCGAACGCCTTTATTGTTAATCCTCATTGATCGTTGCTATCATCGACAGCTCAGTATTCTATTGGAAAACTGTGCGCGATTTCAGCGCGGTTGGTACATGAGTCATTAGGTAAATATAGTGACATATATGTATGGAAATTAAAAATGTGTACTATAAAGTATTTGAATATTAGAAAGTCTGAGTATTTAAACGTTGTATATTGGAATATTGAAAATTTTTAATATTCATGTATTTGAGTATTGAAATGGCGGTATACTAGGTATATTGAAATATTTGAGTATTTGAATATTTGAAAATTTAAATATTTGAAAATTTGAATATTTGAAAATTTTAATATTTGAAAATTTAAATATTTGAAAATTTGAAAATTTAAATATTTAAATATTAGAATATTTTCCAGTTTCCAGTTTCCTAGAAAGTATTTAAGTCACTCTAAACATAATATTAAATACCATACAATATTGTTTCTCAGAAACCTCCCCTTAATTCACCCTTCAAAAACTAACAGCACAGTTTTTTCTCTGTTACAGGTCGCAGGAAGTTATTCGGGGAAGAACGCCCCACGGACGCAACCGCAATAATGTTACGATCGTGGGTTCGAACTTGCAGGGTAGTAGCCGAAGAAAGTCGAAGGCTTGCACGGGGACTTCGTGCGAAATCAAGATCTTGGTTTTAAGGCGGGGGACACGAGGGTAATGGCGTGTGCATTATTCTGATAAATCGCTCCGGCTGGCGTCAAACCTGACTTCAGGCTGACAGGAACCTTGGTCAATCGTATCTACCTCTACGCAAGACGTTCGCATTCGAACCGTGGTGTTATTCAATGGACACCCTCCTCAGCAAAAATCGCGAGGAATTTTGATTTTCGACGGGGAACACAGCCCATCATCCCAGCAAAAATCAGAGCCCCGAGGAATTCAAACTTCGACCACTAAAACAGAGAAGCTACTCTCGGGATCACGAATGCCAGGTTCTTAGAGATCCATAAAAAAAGAAAAGAAACCAAAGCAACAGCTTTTCCCAGCGAGCACGTTTCCAGAGTCACCAAGTGGAATCGGCTGCCTTCCAGCTTGAAAATTAACGCGAACCTTCATTAATCCATGATCCAGGGACGCAGCCGATCGCATGGTCTCGAATTCCCCTGGACACTGATTAAGCAAGCCGAGTGGCCGCTTAATATCCAGATGCCCGATAAAGACCTTACGGCGAAGTTCCGGCGATCGTGGAACGAGATAGATGGGGCGTCTGTTGGACGTGCATCCAGATCCGAGGGAGTAGCAAAATATTCGAAACGAATGGACCGCGTCGCGGTGGACACGGCTACCGTGCATTTGTTCGGTCGTCCCTTCGCCTGGATCATATTAATCCCTCCGCTAATGAGCGCTCGGCTGATCGCCGGTGGAGAGGCGCGTATCATCCAAAGAGATACGAAGGACAGACTCATTACGGGCTGGGCCGCGTGTGCTTCGTGACCGGCGCAATATTTAACGCGTCTCGAGGCGTTCCATCACCTTTCGATATCTCGACACCTGGTCGCTGGGATTAGGGACCCGTTCCAAACGCTGCCGAGATGTTGGATTCGTGTGACAGCCACGATTATTCCTGCTTGCTGATTCACTTACCTTCGATTTCGTTTTAGTACTCGCGCTAGAGGGTACTCAGGGAGGGGTTAGGGTATAAGGGTGGAGTCTAGTGATTGGGGATAACGATACTACTGATAGAAGGCTAAAAGAGATGTGGAGTCACCATGCAGACTTAGTAGAGCGTCGTAGTCGCATTCGTAATGTTGGTATTTTGGTACATGGGAAGCCCATGGACCTTCTGAAGAATTTTACTTGGTGATAAACGTGTTAAAAGAATCATTAAACAACTCATATAATTAAACAAGTCTGTCAATAGCTTCTCCCAACCAAGATAATTTGAGAAAACTTCGCCAAGTCTCAATGGTAGATCACTATCATCTCCCAATACCGAAAACTGAGTATTCGAAACGAAAAATTCCCTATCCGATCCACATTGAAATAAATCGAACGAATTCTCGATTTAATTCCGAGCTTGTTAAAAAACCTCCGGTTGCGCAGTCTCAATCAGGCCTCGTAATTAATTATCGACGCGGCTCGGGGTAACCAAGAATCGTTCGACTTCGCGGAATCGATAAGAGTGTATTTTCATGTCCAGTCAAATGTCCCTATGTTTCACTGGCCAATCTTGTCCAGGGCGCATGCGTGCCAGCGGAGGGCCCGTCGGTGAAAAATCGCGAGCGAGGCTCCAGGTAGGCGGTCGCAGGTTCTTCGCTCGCTCTCGAGCGCTAGGGAGTTATGGCGCCGAGCGTTGGCACGCCTGGCAAAAGTTCCTCGGGAGAGGGCGTTATCGGGCGACTTAATCGAACGATTAATGACACGGGGACGCGTAAAAGTGGCTGGTCGCGACTCGAAAGGGAAATCGGCCTGTGAATTAGCCGGCATGAATGAACCGAGCTGGCTGCTCGTTAAGAGCTGGCCCTCCGACTTCGGCCCGCGGTTTCAATAAAACAACGCACGGCCGCTGACTGATTGACTAATTATCGGCCGGACTGTGGACCGACCTGCCCGTGCCCAGATCGATACGCCTGCTAACCACGAGCACAGCTTGTCTCCTTTTTCAGATCCCCCAGATTACTCCTTCGCGGGGAACGTCGGGATTTATCGGGCCCAGAACACGTTGAACACGCGATCGTCAGCTTTCGGTTTGAATTTCGAGACGGTGAGTTCTAATGGTCGAGACAACTGCTTTCATTTCAAGTAGAGCTCGATTGAATGCTAGGTCTGTAGTTAGTATTTATTAGCAACAGTGTTTTAGGTATTGTACTTACATAAGATTTTATTGGAGTATTTGTATCCACATTGGAATACAATTGGAAAACTCGTATCCCTACATGAATTATAAGCTTCATCGCCTACAGGTTTTCGTCGCAGTCTTCATTGCTCATAAGTGCCAACAGCAATCGAAGAATGAATCAGTCAATTCAGAATCGGGATCCATCACTCGCAGGCCAGTCGGTTGAAAATAGTTCCCCGAGAACGGAAGCAACAAATAATCGCCCGAGGTGCGGACGCAAACCGCGCGTAACGTTCCCAGTCTAGAGCGGGAAAGAAAGCGGTCGACAGAAGCGGATCGAAGGAGACTGAGAGCAGCGAGATAGACAGAGAAAGGGCAGGAAAATAGAGAAACGAGTTAGAATGGACGCGCCCCATATAATCTCAGCGATGCTCCCCGAGCCTCTTTCCCCCGACAAGCGCATCCCTGAGCCAGCGCCCGAGGACTGCGCCAGAGTATGCCTCTGTCATTATTGTCCCCCGCAACTTCGCGAGGAGTTGTTTCATTGTCGCGGAACTCGAGTCCCCTTGGGCTGGAAATAATAGGTCGGGGGAAAATTGATATCGATTGGAAAGTGGCTGACAAGGGGATGGCCGGGAAGAAGGATCCTTCGAAAGATTGAGACTTAAAAGTTAGGTCAGGTGTGACCAGTTCGACTGGCTCTCCGAGTGGAGAGATGCATTCTAAAGCGACACATCCAGAGATGAAATTTATTATTGGGGTATGGGGAGCAAAGTAGCAATCATAACCGTGGCTAATCCATTTGTCACGAGGTGAATGAGAAGTAAAAGAGAATAGCTGTCGGTGGCGACGCCTATGCGCGGTTTATACTGTACACGCGAACACGTTATATATACGTAGTACTGAATTTGCCGTCCAAAGCAAACCGTATGTCGGACATCGGCACGATTTATCGCGTTGACACGTGTCTTCTACAGAGACGCGGTTCGCCCCCGTGGTCGGCCTCCCTTTTAACCACGATTAAAATACATTTTCGAGGATAGAACGGCCGAATTTCCGCGGCTCGTGTTCCCTTCTCGCTTTGGCGGTTAACTCTTTCGCCGTAATTTATAACTCTGTGCGTTGCTCGCAGCACCGACAGCTTTGTTAAAGGCGAAACGCAAGGCGGAGAACCGTCTCCCTGGAAAGGCAGGCTACGTCACGTCGTTTCTGTTCATCGATATCGATTTTAATTCCCTTGGTCCATAATTTAGAAATTGTGTAGACAATAAAATAAAAATAGAAGACCAATAGATAGTGAAAAAAAATGTGAAGAAAACTATTTTACAAAAGTAAGGCTTTCTATGGATAGTAAAAATGAATTCTTTTCGAAGGGTGTTCCACCTGGCCCAGTTCCTCAGCCCAGCGAATGGCAAAGAGAGAAAGAAGTCAGTGGGGCAAAGGGCATAAGCTGGGGAGTCAGGATCGCGCGAAGACGCGGCGGAGAAGGATATGTGTAGAATGGTTGCGCGCGTACGTCGGATATGATTTATATTTCGTTCCGATCGTTCGCATTAAAAATGGTAAATGCTCTTAATGACGGCATTAATAATTGTATTCAGCGAACCGGCGGTATTGACCTGAAGACACCCGTGCGAGGCACGCCCGTATAATACCCTTGTAACGATCTGGACCGGCATTCATCTGGGCGGAGAGAGATCCGTTTCTGAATGAGCGAACATTCAATGGGCACACTTTTGATCCCGGCATTATTAATTATCCGCAAGTAGCTGCTAACGCCTCGACTTCTTTTTGCTGGCCCCGCTTCCCTGCCCGAAGAAACCCCCCCGTGTCTTTGGCCTCTGGTGACTCAACTTGGATCGTTTCGTGTTGCTCATGATCGACATATGCCGAGACTGGGCTGTGTTCAAGAGCTGTGAGCTCGCAGTCTGAAGAAAAAGAGGTTTCTAAAGCGTATGAGACTTGTCAGAGCTAGGAGTGATAGTGGGAGAAAAGGGAACAGTAATTTTAAAATTTAGAAGTCGAAGAGCTTTTATAGTGTAGAGCACAATTTTGTACAATCAGTAACGTTTCCACAAGTCTTATTTATCTTGTCAAAAATGAGACTAAAAGTGATCATAATCTCTAAAAAGAAAGGAAAGAAAGTTTAAGAGCGGATTTATAGGAGGAAAATATTGTCCTCTAGTTCTCTGTAGCAAACGAGATTTTTCAAGAGGACTGTCATTCATACGAAGCTTACGAGTGAAGGCACTGTCTCGGTCTTTCTTGCACATGTGCTTTCTCTTTCCGCGGGCCAGCTTGAAAAAACTGTGAACAAGCTTTTTTTGATTCGCTGAAGGCAGTCGACTAGAAAAAAGCGAACCGCGGGGCTTGAATAAATAAACAAGGACAGAGTATCGCGTTCTCTCTGTCTTTCACAGGTGGCCATTCACAGCGGGCAGCGATGTTCGCGGTTTTTTTGTCCACTGTGTTGTTTTTTTCCTCAGCGCGCCGACGAGTCGCCTGAAACACCGCGAAATTCCAAGATATGACTAGTCTCGGGCTAGAACGTGGGAACTCTTCTGCCTCGAGCTATTCAATTGAGTAGCCAGAGGCGTAGAGTCATCTGCTAGTCCTGTCTCACGAGAAGTCTCCTGAAAAGTATTAGGGACGACCCTTTTTAAAAGACTTCTTCTGCATCCGTTTCGGCATAGGACCAATCTCCTTCTATCACACAAAAATATTTTAGACAATCCTTGCATCCACCTTAATCTCCACATTTCTCTATATCCCCAGTAGCAATCTATTCGCAAATGCACAACGAATAAAGTGTACTCCCAGAGCGTCAATATTCTCCTCTTCTCCACACCCCTCCCCAAAAAGCATGAACGTATAGGGAGGAAGGAAAAGGCAGCATGCAAAGTAGCCGGATGTGGGCGTTCTCGATATCGAGTCGTCTCCATAGGGGAAAGATCGCTCGGAGCCCATCGGAAATCGCTCGAATCGCGACCCTTATCGCCTTATTAGAGAAGGAAGACACCTTTCGCGGCTTCTAGCCGCCTCTGCGCTCCCTCTCCCCCTCGACTCGTCCTTATCGTTGCCCTGTATCGACGTACTCACGCTCCCTTTCATGGTATTTAAACCGGCGCACTTAGCATGGCCCGTCATTACTTAACGGCGAGTAATAAAGTTGTACCTCCAATTAACCGAACGGCCGTGGAAGCACGTGCATCAGCGGCGCGGTGCCGGTAGCCTGGCTCGCGATATCGCGACGATATCTCGTCTCGGTCATCCTGGATAAAATCGGTAATCCGAGAATAATCGTTATTATCTCGTGATCCCCGTGGTCGAAAGCACCTCGGAAACCGCTGCCGCGTAATTCATGTACACGATCAGCTGATTTCGCCTATGTGCTCACCTATCTCCTCGATCTTTCCTTCAGAGATTGAAATTGTTTAAAATGAATCGTGTAATGGCTGTTTCTGGAACGTTGCTGCGAAAAGGAACGGGGGGATAATTACCTACGAGCCTGCGTAAGAGTTTAAGCTGTCATGTTGAGTGGACAAGCATGGAGATAAGTGAAGAAATAAAGAGATGAAGAAATGAAGAAATGAAGAAATGAAGAAATGAAGAAATGAAGAAATGAGAAATGAAGAAAAGAAGAAAAGAAGAAAAGAAGAAAAGAAGAAAGAAGAAATGAAGAAATGAAGAAATGAAGAAATGAGAAAAATGAAGAAAAGAAGAAATGAAGAAATATTGCTGACTAGAGCAGTGGACAACTGAAGAAACACCTACTGAAAACCCAATAAAAGAAGAAATCTTGAAAGCTGAATAACAGAAGAAACAATGAAGACACAAGAAAGGAAAAAAGGAAAACTAATACTAAAACCCTCAAAAATAAAGCATTTGGACCAAAAAAAGGGCAGGTCGCCGTTTGGCAAGGGGATTTTTATTCAGAGCGGGTTCGTCCGAATGACAAACGGGGTGGAAAGACAAACAACCGGTCGCGTGTGAGTGGTCCCCGAGAACGTAATTAATGAGCAGTTTGGCGGTTGGCTGGACAGCTGCCTTGAGTCTTTTTCTGACGGCGACGGACGAAATCGTGGCCGTCGCGGCAGCAGAAAGCTGGAGGACCGAGAAGCGCGCGGAAATCTGCTCTGGATCCGAGCTGGAGACGCGGCTTCGTTCGCGAAGGAAGGAGCAAGATGGATTGCCTGACACTACCGGACAAGATCAATTGAATTTCTATTTGGACGTAACCGAGGACCCGTTTTCCTCCGAATCTCATCCATGGACTCCCCCTCCCTGGAGCCGAACTCTAATTCTTCTTCCAGCAGTCGTCGATGTCACGATAATTGTTGACTCTGATCTACTGCCGATCCCGAGTCGCTCTGATTCATCGGTTATTCGATAATGGACGTTGTCTCGTGACAATCCAGCAACCAATTTTGTTAATCAACTGAAGACAACGAAGGCCAACAATAGTGCAATGGATTTTCAGTAGCCGCAAGCATGGTAACTTGCAAATTTTTTTTTATCTGGACTATAACTACGTATATAGGTTAAATTAGTTTCTAGTATACATAAACGTTAAATATTTATGACCATGCATTACACGTTGCAAAGCAGGTATTAGTAAGTAGTGGTCATTATTGAATTTTGCCCTCATTTTCACAAATGAATGCCAGTGTAAAAAGGCAACTTAATTAGGAATAAACGAGACTAAAAACGATAGTAGGACAGGAAGCGTTCACCTTACGACCAAACTCATTAGCTGATTGCTCACCTCTTTCGCCACTTGCAACTGAAATACAAATAGAACTGTAAGTGATATCTCTAAGCAGCTTCCATAGTAGCGAATTTAGGATTATAGCATCGATGATCGTAGAGATGGCCCTCGCATTAATAACGCACTCAACGATTTCGACGTTGACCGCTTTAACTTTTTCCCTAAGCACCATGCAAATGAAGGGGTGCACGAGATATACGAGTGATAATAAACGAGTTTGCAAGTAGCTGCCTAATTACCTCCGCGGACATGAACGTGCGATGAGGCTGATAAGGCAAAGATTCTTCCCCTGATTTTCATTTTTTTTATTTTTTTGCTACAAGGAACCGGCTACCGGTTTTACAGCGTCGCTTGCATTTAATCGCGCTATTAATTAATACGCGCCAATTAATTTCAGTGTCTCCGTAAAAACGTTATTCCACGTAATTGCAGCGGGCAAGGAAGGTGCCTCCTCTCCCCGAACGTCAGGAAGCTTCGCGTCGTCCGTTTGATTAACGCCGAAATATGGCAGAACAGTGTTACCGATAAGGGGGAACATGGTCACCCATTTTAACGTCATTTAGTCAATTTTCTGCGCATTGTTTCTTTCCACTTGTGTCACTGTCAAGAGCACGTATCGCGAAAGACGAGAGCGTCAATAACCGATTGGCATTATCGTGTAAGTCCGATGTTCGTGGTTTATTCCTCGAAACCGACGATTGCGGCTCTCAGAGATAGCACGATCGCTCGAAGAAAATATTAAAATTATTTTAATGACTATGACGGCAATTATGGAAAGTGAGTAACGATACTAGTATCCGCTTAGGCTGACAGCCTGGTTAAAATATGTTCTGTTACATTACAGTCCGCTAGATAACAAAGACCCAGCGGCCTGATAGCGACCCTCCGGCTGTCTTTTTGTTGCCCTGGCATCCACTAAACAACGCGAATGCGTCGGCAGCACGAGACTACGCTCTGACGTAATAAACTTCATCGCACTAATGGCTCGCAAACGACCGACGTCCACTGTCCATCTTAAAAATGGAAATTGCAGCGTGAGTGGAATGTGGAGACTGAAACTCGGAGGTCTTGCAAAAGATCCAAAATAATTGTAATATATTTTCTCGCGATCTTGTGACAAATAATATCATTTTTTCATGATTAAAGATTTAATAAAGGTGGGTTAATACGAACAAAAGTGAGAAAAAATTCCTGGGATGCATAAGCAGCATTCAATGTATCATTAAGTAGTCATTGCGATGACCACGGGGCCCATAGTTGCACGCACGAGCCGACGGACACGTAGGTAAGCCATCCTGGCTTCATTCACGTCAGATGCGAGGCGACCACGTCATTTATCTGCCAACCATTCTGGCTAACGATGCATTGCTGGTTTGTCCGCCGAACCTCGTGGCATCCTCGTGCCTCACCGGCTTTCATGCGCTGGAATTTGGAGCTTTTTCATGATTCTATCTTCTATATTTTTCATTAGTCATTTGGAGGTTTGTTAACACTTCAGTGGCTGTGTCGATGAAATACACTCTGACAAAAAATTAGAACAAATTTAATTTGGTTAAAATATCTAATCTTATCCTAAAGCTGATTAAAAAATTGACTAACCTCCTATTATTCTAATAAACTGAAGAAAAAGCAATAAGATTTTAATTTTTAAAAAGTGGACTTAGGTTAGTCTGGCTCTGAGGTACAGAAATCCTCGCAAGAACAGCCTTCAAAACACGACCAATCATCAAATGGCAATCTGAGGCCTCAAACTCGCGAGACAAGAAGCAAAGGAAAGAGGGACGCGGCAAGGTGCTAAAAAATTTCGAGCCTAAAGACCTTGCATCGCTGGAAATCATATCATCTGTCACTGTTAGAAAAAACGAGGCCTTTTTTTCTGCGCGGACCCGTGGCACAGTTCGCTAATTGCGGCGAGTACTTAAGCCGCGTGCAAAATTTGGGAGTGGCATGGACGTTTGCGCGCGACGAGGGCGGCGGAAGCTCAGCTGGGTCCCCTGCTGGCTGAGGACTCCACTCGTTTCCGGAACACGCGAAACTCTCATTAACTTCGACCGTCCGATATCATACATTGCAGTTTCAAATCGTTCTCTCGCTTCTTGGGGGCCGGCTGCATCCGAAGATTCGGAGGATCGTCCTGGTTAAAGAAAAAGAAATCCTCTGGATCTTTAACACGTAACTTACCGTGGAATTGTAGGTTTTTAGTGACACTCCAAAAAGTAACTTCAAACGAAATTACACGAGCGTATATTGCGTAAGGAGAAACTTGATATTATTCGAGATTTGTAATCTTTGTTATTCCTTGTAAATAGTTGCAGAATTTCGCGACGCGCTCTCACGCTCGAGTACGTTCGTTATCGCGGCCGATACGGAGTATTGAAATTATTACGCGGCTTTCTTCATTGCAAGCTGCAATTTCACCGACATCAATTACGCTCATACATATTATGCGCATTAATTTTATTCGCGGCCGGGGGTAATACCGCGCGAACGAGATTAATGTACATTAATTAAAGATGTGGGTGCGCGTTAAAAGAGTGTACGAGCAAGAACCGAATTGAAAAGCGTGCCTTTGTGATTCAGTCTGCACGGGTACATCGTCTGCGCTGGAAGTGGCATCGTTGGTACATACATGCAAATGCATTTGCAGTCAGAGGATCCATTTAACTGTAGAACGCTTAAATAATACAATTCTTTTATTATGTAACCAGGTACCAAATTCTAACAAACTTGTCTAACATTAGCAGCTACATATAGTTTAAGAATTTTTAATTATGTACTAGTGATAGACTGTGAGATAAAAATATGTTCATGTGATGTATCCCATAGGCACAATATTTTCTAGAGCCTGAAATAAAGTAAGATCAACTAGAATCTTAATCTCAATTTAACATCGTAAAAAGTATCCATGACTGCATCCCTGTCAATTACCAACTATTTTACCCCACGTCGCGATTATTCCACAGAGCACATCAGAATAGCACGCTAAACCCTCGAGCCATTCCCCGATTTCGATTTCCCCTATCGACCGATCGGCCTACTGCCGATCGTACTGGCGTCGCTGGACCATCATCGTATCAATGCGCCACGGATTGACAGTCCCGCTCGGTGATAAATGATATTTCGAGCGGTCGTGGCCCCGCCGCGTCCCTCCGCCGTCGCAGTTCCGCGTTCACCAAGGATCCACCCCTGCTGGGCTCGAATCGGGAAGAGGGTGCCTCGCTCTCGGACCGCTCGCAGTCTCAACAGACACCGGAGAGAGAAGATATCTGCGGTGAGAAGTAAACACGTTATACAAACGAATGCGGGATCGATAGCTCTGCTCACGGATCCTGCGAACGCTCCCTCCTTCCTCCCTTTTTCCAGGGGACTGGTGCTCTCCTTCGGCCGCTCTACAGGGGCTAGAGGTCTGGAGGGTCGTTGATATTTCGTGATCAATAACCTTAGGAAAGTAATTCTAGGATTTGGCCGAGTAAATGATTTAGCGAAGAAAGTGGAGCCAATTATGGACACGTACCTGCTATGTACAGTGGATGAAGGTTGGATTAGAGGTTGTTGACACTGCAGGGGTTTCAATTGTTGGATGATTCTGTGGTTGGAAGGCAAGATAGCATGCCCCATGCATTTTTATTTACGTACAAAGTTTTGAATCTCGCGTCTGTGGACTCAATAATTGCTTCATGAATTATTTTCGATTTTTCAGTACTTGGTTCTGAAGTATCGAAAAGTAATGTATGGAGAATATTTTTCCTGTTGTAGCATTTTCTGCTCCAACAGGAATCGCCACGCGGGATACACGCGTTTCGACAGGCTCTCGTAGGAAGAAATATGGAAACGAGTTTGTCCGAGGAGAAATTGTTCCCCGCCGCGATTTTTTTCTCGAAAATCGACTCGTGGGCAGCTGATTAATATTTAACGCGCGCCTATTACGCCACCTCTGAACAGAAAATTTCCTCTCCGCGAATAAATATGACGATGAAATTCGAAACGCTCGAGGAGAGCCGGCTCGTTTTCTATTCCGCTTTCGGATCCCGTTTGATGGACGCGGCAAGTGCGCGCGTAATTTAGTAACGCGATCCTTCGGTCGCGCAGATGGAATTTTAACAAAGATTAGCATCACTGTTGCAAAACATTGCCACGAAGAAGCAGAAAATTCGAATGGTGGAAGCGCCGTGTGTGGCTTCGATGGTAGCACAATGTATCATTCTGTAATAAATCCAAAAATCGTGGCTTCTTGAGCAATGGACTTTGAAATCCATTTTAATGACAAATTTTAAGGTGCTAGATTTCAAGGAAGTCTGAAGTATTGGAATGATTTCTAGCTTTAAGAGAAAGTGGTACATAATTTATTTGTTTACGAGCAGCAGACAAAATTAATTGAATATCTTCTAAGTGTTAGAAAACTGGCACAGAAGGAACTTAAAAAACTTTGTGTAACATTCAAATAATCTGCTAAAGGAGTCTGCACAAAACGATTAAAAAGAGGAGATCTAAATACATATCAAGCAACCAAATCCCAACCTTGGACGTCCGCTTCCCCGCCCACGCAACGGTATTTTTCGCCGCGATTTGCCCCATTAAAGTCCCGTTTACAACGTCACAGCTCGCCTGTTAAATACCAGCGCGGGCCAGTTCCTGGCACATTTAAATATCGAAGTTCCCTGGGGAAGGGTGTCGCTCGTCACATTTCGATTACTTGCCTTTCGACGCGCCTCGAAGAGCCAGGCAAGAACGATCCTCCAACAATGCAAATCCCTTGAGAATCTAAACAATGGGCGTGACTGACACTCGGGAAATTAGCCATCGACTTATAGCTGTCAATATTTACCCTTTGGGTCCTAATCCTTCGAGTACCCGCTTGGGAGTTGGGTACTGAAGAAAAGAGAAGAGTACCTGACCCTGACGCTTCGGGATTATCAGATTTATGGAAAGCTAGCTGAGGATCTGTAGTCTAGGATCCTTTGAGACTGATTTTGAGAAGAGTTTTGTCCACGTGGCAGTATTTAGATATTTTTCTGGAGGATGTCTCAGAGGTGTGAAGAAGGTGAATTCGAGAAATTTGATTATTGAAGAGAAATAGAGTAAAAGTGAACGTGGAGAAGCAAAGTAACGTGAGAAAGACTACAAAGCCTGTATCCCAATTTTCGATGGCTGTGGCCGAAAGATCGGCCGCCCTTTGAACGATTGCTCAGCAGTTTTTCCGCTCCGCCCCGATACGCCTGCTTGTCTCGTCTCCGCTGACGCTGCCATTAGAGCCGCAGCTTTCCTCTCGCTCCCATTTTGGATTTTCTATCGACTTTGCGGCTCGTAATCTCGCGTGCTCTCGATTCTATTCAAATTTAACCGCGAAGCAGAGAGCCTAGATTTTAAAGCCACTCGCGTCTGGGCTCACCCTCCCCTCGTGATTAAACGTTCGAAAAGTCCGCGCAAACAGCGAAATTTGGAGCGATGGACCCGTAAAGTCAGCGCAAACAAAATATAAATCAATCGAACAATAATAGAGACCGTCTGGCTGGATATTCCCGATTTTCCCAAATGGTCTGAAACGCCGCCCCTCCCGACGAAACTCTGCCCCTTCCGGAGAAAGGTACACGGGGCGGCTGAGGGCACATATGTTACCCCCCGAGATGCCACGCTATTTCACGCAACGCGTAGCCCCAATTTAATTTGTCCTGCGAATCCAGTATTCAAAGTAACTGGTTCGTCCCTTTGCTCTAGGATCCCAGATGGGCGATCGATCGTAATTCCGCGTCGTTAATTTCACCCTGACGAGAAGATCGCATTTTAATACAGATTCCATAGCCTCCTGTACCTAAATATTTTGTCTACCATCTACTCTCCGCGGAGATCCAATTTCTACCTATCAACATTGCCCATAATCGCTGCTCCAAATTTCACTCTGCCAAGCCAAGGATTAATCAGTTATTATCAGCAATTTATCAGTTGTCAGCTAATTCTCCTTCGCAGGCTACCAATGGAAGCGAGCTTTCCCATGTAATTAGTAACATTTCACTTGTCGATAATTCGTCGCCTTCGCTAGCGCACGAGGTAACGATCGACGATCTTAATTACACGCTGAAATCCAGGAGAACGCGCGAGTGGCACGACTCGCCCCGTTCGCCACGGTCGAGCGACGGGGCGAGGGTGAAAAAAAGGGCAGGCTCTTATTTACAGCGGGAGCAGACGTAGCATTAAGCAAACTACCTGAACGACACCTGGGATGACGAATTGCAGCCGAAGTGCACCGTCTTTATATTTTATGAGTCCGCTTCGTAAATAGCAGCGTCCCTTAACAACCGAGCAGCTCGAAGACACGCGTCTCCCCACGCGCATCTCCCCACCCTGTCGCTCGCCTAGCCGTCTTCATTTTTACGCCGGTCGTGTCCTCACCATAAACAGAATTATTGCCAGCTGTAGAGCGTTTTTGTGCCACCTTCGGCCAGGTAGATTCACGAAAAATTCCCCGACCCTGGCGGGCAGTAAAACTTTCACCGCGACCCACCCTCCCTTACTTCTCCTCGGGAAATCTGTCACGCGCTGCGACGACAGTTGAAAACTCGCTATCAGGGCTTCTTGTTTGTGCGTTACACGGCTCCGATCGATTTCGACGCTCGACGTCTTGATCTTTCTCTGATCCCTGTGTTTGAAAGCTTGAGGGTCTTAGTTGAATCGCTGGGGTCAAGATAAAGGACCTGTTTTGTGTACCCTGCGATTCTTTTAAGGGCGCTTCTCTGGCGATTCTAGAAAGTAGAGAGGAAGAGTTGACAGCGAGGGTAACCTAGTTTGGTGTAATGAAGGTAGGGTGACTGCGTAAAAGTCAGTATTAGACAGTTACAAAATTGTAACAACTACTATAATGAATTTTTCTTCGTCTCTTTTAGTTTTAGTATCCCTCATGAACAAATTTGTAAGTCCTCATAACCCAGTCTCTTGCTCTCTAAATAAAGAATACCCATAGTGAGTTTAACGAGTTTATAAAGAGAGAATACTGTGTTAATATTTCACGATTGGCCCCCATCGAAGACACAGTAAGCCCAGAGTCCCGAGTCTGCTTCAACCGCGTTCCATCATCCCAGATATCACCTCCCCATTCGCGTTTTATCCCTTATTCGTACCTACCACTCCCCTTCGCCTGGCAGAGCAGCAGGGTTTCCCGCGGCCGAGGAAAATTAAGTCAGTAGGTAAAATCATTTACGGTACGCGAAACGGCTCTCCATGTTGGGACCCTCGTTCCTTCCCACAAGTATCGCCCTTTGCGGATTATTATTTATTATCATCGTGGCGGTTTCTCTGGTACACACGCGAGCCCTGCACCGACGTCGGCTCTCCCAGCATCATTTGCGAGCCTGTGTGAGGCCAGAGATCCTGCACGTGTAAAGACTCCATGAGAGTGTGAGTGTAGACGCGTGTCCATCCTGATCAGCCGCTCTGAGTCCCCGTAGGTTTGGTCACCGCGTCGAACGCCATCATCAATCACGTTTTTTCGGGGTTGCTTTACTATTTATAGTTTGTCCGCAAGGCCGTCTATTATCTTCGCCGAGCGATAATTGTTTCGAGGCAGGACCCCTCAACCGTAATCCTCGATCATTAGCAGGATGCTTATGATCTGGTCGAACTTAATCCGAAATGCGTTAAGTGACGAGTGGCCGAGGATTTTTTTCTTTGGGATGCTGAGTCGATAATCTTCGCGCCTTTTTAAGTGGATGTTAATCGACTCATGGAGGTGATGAATATTCATCTGGGTGGTAGCGTGGTGGCTGCCACGCGACTCTTCTGCTTTTTCTGAACTCTCCTTTATAGCTAGACTCGTGTAAGTACATTAGTTACAGGATACTTATGTATTTATTTTGAGCTAAATGATTCGTAAAACTGAGATAAAATAAGATAAGGGTAAAGTTGTTGGTTAGTAATGACAGCTGTCATTAAATGTGAATTATGGAGGACTTGGTAAGGAGTTATTTTAGAATGGATGGAGGTTAGCAATGTGTGATAAAATTAGTAGTATTCTAGTATATGTATAAATTTCAATTTTAGAGTTTCTTGTGTCTGCAACTTAATGAGGTATTGTGCAAAAATTCCTGCATAGAAGTAGCCCAAGTGTGAATCGTTAGATGAGCCTTCGACGAATATTTGATAGAGAAGTCTCCTTCGGATCAGGGTTCGTCGTGACCTCAATTTTTAAAAACGACAGGAGAGAGCTCTCGATTGTCTTCGATGTCCTAAGTGGTCGCGTCTCCCTCGAAGTAGCGGAGCCTACTTTCATAATTCTTCGGTCCTTCTCGACCTTCTCTACGGCCGCCTGCCCCTCTCGCAAACACGCCGAGACGAAAGTGGGATTAATGAAAATACAGAAGGTGAACTGGGGGCTGAAGAGACGTGCTAAATGCACGTGTATATAACAGGAAAGAGGAGAGAGAGAGGGTTCAGCAGGGTTGATTAATCGTCGTCGGTCAGGCTTCTAGAAAGAGACGTCACTCGCAAGACTGCCTGCGTCTAGCTTTGCCCCGCGTTCTTTGTTTACTTGCTCGAAATATCTATTTCAATCTTTTCTTCGTCCTCGTAAAAACAATCACCTAACCTGGACATAATTACAACAGCGCTCGAAGAGATTTAATTGAACAATCGATTAAAGACCACCTCAAGCTGTAACTCAAAAGAATTGCAAATTACAAACCAGCTTCTACAGACTAAATTGAAAATCACCTTAATATTTTAATATCCATAGTTGCAACATTATTAACCCCACAAGAATCAGATAAGAATCTCCACCCCTTTCGCAAACGTCCCTTCCCCTTTCTCAAAAGCCTTCTCAGACTGAAACTTATCAATTTAGCCAATTTTATCGAGTCCATCTCGCGAAACAGCTTCCACAGTGGGGTTGCTCGTCGCCGATAGGCCTAGCGCGAGGTCTCGAGTCGAGGGGGTTGCACACATGGCAGGCATTGTGCGAGGTCGGGTGCGAGGGGAGCCAATATGGGTCTTGTGTCAATAGCGTTAATAGTGGGAGGGGATTGCAGCAGAGATCCGAAAAGCGTGTGTCGGGGGTGGCCTTAACTCTGAATCAAAGGGCAGCTGATAGAAGCGAAGCCTAGCTCCCCTGCGGTAGCCACGGGAGGCGCAGACCTCGAGGGTAGTCTCTGCCCCCTCCACCTCCAGCCTCTGTCCGCGTGGTACGGCAATAAACTGGTGAAAGTTTGCCGGGGTGCCCCTTTTTGGCACGCGCTGAACCCCCTGCGTGTACCGTGGACGGTCGAAATCGTCACAGGGACAGGAATCGTTTCATTTCATTGTAAGCCTCGGTGCCTGTCGAGGGACTCCGCTCGCTGTTCCCTGGAAAACCTCGTCCCTCGAGGAAGTGTAAAATTCCGCTCAGTGGCTCGGTACCATCGTGCTCGTAGAACATCTCGGACCACAGTGCCCTCAGCGATTGGCCAGTGAGCTTACAGTGACAGTGAATCCAGTGTCCACGTGTTCCCTCGATTCGTCGAGTCACTCATGAGACGTGCCCCTTGGTATCAGAGGTATCAGAGTCTCTCAGAATCCGCTGTCTGCCAGTGCCTCCGTCACGATGACGAGCTCCGCGTACTTCGCCAACAGCGAGGCTGACTACTGGCCCTATCAGTCCTCCATCGTCGACCGATCCGCCGAACAGGTTATATACCCCGATAGCGCGTATCAGAGCCCGCATCAGCTGCACTCCAACACGGATTACAGGCCTGCTCAGGAGATCTCGCCCCCTTCGAGTCTCTTGGAGACGCTCCTGCGACATGGAAAAGAGGCGATAGAAGGCTACTCGAATCCTGGAAAGGTAGTCACTTCACCAGGTGGGCAAAATGTGTCACATATCCCTTGTCAAACTCCGCCGTACACGCCGACGTCGTCGACGGATAGGACGTCGCCTGGATACTTGACAGAGGCTCAGGATCGCGTTCAAGAACCTCGAAATGGATATATGCAGAACTATCAGAGCTACTCGCAGCCACATTCCAGCGTCAGCGTGACGCCCTCGGTGATGCCCAGCTCGCCCACGGATTATGGACTGCAGCAAGGATACAGTGGTTATGTGAATAATAATAATAATGGAAAGCGGAGTCCGATCGAAGGGAACGAGTACGCGGAGGAGCAGACGCAGAAGCAGGTGGACTACCCTTGGATGAAGTCTTCTTATTCTAATGGTTCGTAGAGATCTTGATATACCAAAATTTAGTTTCAGAAACGTGTAGCTAGAGGTAACTGGACTCTAAAATACTTTATATTTCAGGCGACTCGAGCAGCGGCGGTCAGAAGCGTACCCGCCAGACCTACACGCGTTTCCAAACCCTGGAGCTCGAGAAGGAGTTCCATTTTAATCGATACCTCACCAGAAGACGGCGCATAGAGATCGCACAGGCTCTGTGCCTCACCGAGCGACAGATCAAGATCTGGTTTCAGAACCGACGCATGAAAGCGAAGAAGGACGGCAAGCTGACCTACAGCGGCCTTGAAATGAACGCAGAAGACATTGTATCCACCAGTCAGAGTGGATCACCGATCGACAGTCTTCTAGCAACAGGGACCACGACGACACCAGCAGTGATGAACGTCGAACAGACAGTGACTCCTAGCCAGCAGGCTCCCAACCCCCACGAATATCAGCGTCTTCATCAAGCCTATCTTCATTACCGCCATCAGCAGCAGCAGGGCATGTACAATAGCCAGAGTTACTTTCAGAAGCAAAGCTACGGGGGTCAGGCAGTGAAGCTGGAGCACCACGTCGAGTCGTGAGCGTTCCCAGGGGATCTCTGTCTCAATACCTAGCATTTCCTAAGATCGACTGATAGACTGCAAGACTGTTTAGTAATACATAGTTACCACTGTAAGAATGGCGCAAGTTTTAGCGAATGTGGTGTGGCTAACAGCGAAGAGGAACGAAACACAGACTCTTCGAGCTAGTCAACGCGTTACCTTGGAAGGGTACCTGGAGAGGAGTCACGACCTGACACGGGATCGATCTGTAAACAGAGATGATTGGAGCAGAGTCGATAAGTAATTCGAGGAAAGAGAATCGCGAGCGCACGACAAAGTTCGACCTTTACAGTGGATCGTGAACAGGGAATGCCGGTCGGGGCAGGATCGGGGCCAGCTGACCCTACGACCACTATGATTTATGGCCCAATGGCCCAAACAGCCTGAGCATGCTGTGGCTCAGGTATCCCCAAAGTGCGGCAGTTCACGCTGCATTTCGCCAGGCCGATCCCCGCCGATCGGTTTGCGTTACGCTACGTCGAGGGCTACTCTTACGCCTCGTTTTTCGCAGACGTCATTTTGAAAATATTTTGACGCGCAAGTGAAAATTCATACTTGAGATTAATGACGATGACTCGGCGACCGCGGATTCGATATAGCTTTTGCTCTGTTATGGGGAAGACTGGAGCTTTGTCGGTCGCGATGGTCTGAAGCTATTCTCTGCTTAACATTGTGGGTGGTTCTCGAGTTTGGATGGTAGTGAATTTGAAATTATGGCCACTACCATAGAATCTGAATTTTCTGCAATTTTTATTTAGTTAAAATAATGCTTCACTGTGGTGTGCGAATCGAAAATCGAAATAAAGTAAGAATACATAGTGTTTTCTTAATATGAGCTTACTGTACACTGACGAATTTTTTATTAATAGTGTGGAGTATATTTCTGAGGTCAAGACATACTTGTTCATTAGTAGAAATATGTTTTTCCTCTAAGTATAAAGTTAAAATATAGAGAAAATAGTAACGCGCTTATACCGAGGGAACACTGTGTATACGCAGGAAGAAAAGTTGGGCTTCTGCACGAATTGGGTAATAGGGAGACAACGTGGGGAGCCGAGAAGTTAAGGGATGAAGAGGGGTGGGGGTTCGTCAAGCAGCTGCGTCGTTCACACCAACAAGATGGCCGAAAGTATTCGTTGCGTGTACACGAGCGTTGTTCGTAGAATTGTTTCCTTGAAAATAATCATCGAAGTTTTGTTTATAGTTCACGTTTCTCGTTCACTTTTCGTTCGAAGCGTGAGATCTGTGTCGGTGTGGAAACTGGACCTGTGGATAGCTAATATTAATTGAAAACAGCGAGGTGATGCAATTGGACTTTATCAATCGTAGAAAATAGAATATTTTTATTTAATCGTTTAAACTTGTGTTCCGAAGTGTACGGGTCGGTTTGAAATATATTTTCACGAGGCCCGCATAATTATTTAGTGTATATGAGCAAAGTGTTTTTTTCCATTATTTCTTGCTTGTTCAAGAAATTGCAATAAACTTTAAGAAACATGATTCTGTGAACGACGCACGTAAAGTACACTAAATGTTCCTATTAGCTAGTACAAATTGTATATAATAAGCCTGACTTGGGTGTCGTAAAAGTGATAAAAAAAGATTACCTAAAGGACAATTGTTCCTATTTATAATGATTGTAGACGGCTAGAGATTTTTATCATTAATATAGATTTATTTATTAAGAGTTTAAACCTTCGGTAATAAATTTAATATCTACCTCTGCGAGAAAAATTTGCGAATATTTTTCTAAGTAGTATATTTTATATGAAACACTAGTCGGACTAAAGTATCTCAGAAATTGATTTTATAACAACACGTTCTGCGAGTACTAGAAATAAACTATCTTGTAAACGTTACTACTCGAAGTTCACGCTATGATACTGTATAACTTTATAGAGTAAGTTTACTCCACTTAATTTGCAGCAAAACATAAAATAGAAAAAAATACACAATATTTTAAAAAAGCTATTTTCAAGTATCCATTATTAAAGTGATCGGAATATACTGTCGAAATTTTCTCCAAAAAAAATCATGGCTAATATATGTCACAAAAAAGGTAAATTATTTTGAATAGTACACCCGCGATTTTTCTTTAAACCAACAAAATTTTCCGATCAGCTTAATAAATTCATTCCGACCACCAAGAAAGCAAAGGGGGGTCACCGAAAGTAACTAAATGAGGCTGCTAAACCGTGAGTCGTGTAGTCGTAATCGGCCAATTGCGAGGCATCGATGGCAATCGATAAACCACTTTAACGAGAACCGCGATACACTCTTATCGCGGGGATTCCACACGCTTAAGAAACTCGCCGCTCCTAAACATAGATTCTGGAGGCGCTCTTTCTTATGCAAACCGCGGGATCTATGGTGGCGGAGATGTGCCATTTGCGAAATGGTCACGGACTCTCGGCCCGAAGTGGGGAAAAGGAAAAAGGCGGAGGGGAGCCGGGAAAAGGTTTGTATGGCAGTGTATAGGTGAACCCACGTTGCAGAACGCAACCCTGGGACGAACTCGGTGGCAGCGAACGAACCTTCGGCTCCTAGGGGTTGGACGAAGAGAGCAAGGGTCGATATTGTGCTTGACAGATAGTTTCCCATAGCTCCGACGATCCATCATGGCCGGCACGCGGATACGTATTGGTTTTTCTGCAACGCGTCTTAGCTGTGAACCTCGAATTGAATATATTTTTTTCCTCTCTGCCCTGTCCGGGTAACCCGCGCGGAATTTATCAGCTCCTCTCCTCTTGCGTTGCCTCTCCTCTGAAGGAGCCAATACTTTCCTCGACGAGTATTTGAATAGTAAAGAAGACTTGAGGGTCCCTATCTATTGCTTCATTGTTTTTTGTAGTAGAATTTGTGTTAATGGAGTTTTTCCTAGTCGTGACGAATGAGGTTTGATCTTATGGAATGTACAAGGTGATTCAAACATATGGAAGCATTCACTTACATTAGTCAGAATCGATACTGATATTAATTACAAAAGTTACTGTACTATATTGTTTCGTTTCTAGCTTTTATCTATCAGCACTAAATTATTTTTATTAATTTTAATACAGAAGGTAAAATATATTTCGAATTTAATATGAAAAGTAGTATCGGTAGCTTTCTCCATAATTCGTAATTAATTGAAACAGCCACTATTATCGATAATCGCTTCCACAGAGTTGCCTCTGGCCAACAGCTGGATTATAGGGGTGCATCGGGGCGTAAGGGCGAAGAGGACGCGCAAAGCGTTCCTCCGGTTGTCGCAAAAAGGAGAGCACAACAGATACACGTGTCTCGGCGGTTCTGCTTTGCGACACGTGATTCATGGGAATCCCGATACGTTTTTTACACCTGCGACGGCTTTATTAGAAATTCTAATGGGACGAAGGAGGAAAAAGTGCAGAGGAAGAGGGAGAAGACAGGAGAAGAGGGAAGAGCAAAAGAGTGACACGCGGCCGCGAGGCAATGCGCCTCGGATCGGACCGAAATACACCGACCGTGGCCGACTTCTTTCGCTGGATCCCTTCGATGCCTTTGGCTTTCATTACGTCAGCCTTAAGCACATCGACGTCCTGACGTGATGACTTCGTTATCTCGGTCGAGCCGAGGCCTCTCCACGATCTTGTGGGATTCTCCAGCCCATCGCGAATGCTAAATATTTACTCTTTTAATATGAATATATTATCGGTGGCTGAGAGAACACCACTGCATAGGATAAGCTAGTGTTTCAAAATTAATTCTGTGAGTATTGATGGTGGATATATGTGTCGGTAATTATAGAAGTAATCTGAATCAAAAATTTGAAAAATTAAGTTTATGACTATTGGCATTGGCAACTATAGTGAATAGATAGGGGTAGAAAATTTTTGTATGCACACATCGAGATAAAGAGAAAGCGGAGTTTTAACTTTAAACTGTATTTATGTTCGAAATCTTCTAAAAAGAATAAAAAACCGAAATTAATTGCCAATCTTCCTACATAAAAATACCCTTCCTGTAGCTAAGAAAAGCGTGGCCGCGACGAATTCCGCGATCACCGCGTTTCCACCAATTCGTCGGTGTTTTGCGGCCAGGATGAACCGTGTCTGATCCGCGATCGCTTGTCACCCTCTCTCCCCGTCTCCCTCTCCGTCGAATGCACGAGTGAAGTTTGCGCGCGCGCTTCGGGCACACCGCCGCGACGAGGAAAGAGAGGCCTAGGAAGGATGGTAGGTGTAGGACAAATACCGAGCTCCGAAGTGGCGAATACCGAAGAGGTGGTGGGGATGGCCGCGTACACGAGTAGAACCGCGAGAGACTTAAAGTGGAAGAGATAGCCGGTTGCCCGACGCTGGTGGGGGTTGACGTGTCGGTGGTGGGGGACGCGGAGGAAGGGGAGGGGCGACCGGGGGCGGGCGCGCGCGACAATTCAACAGGAACGGCCGCACTCGCCACATCTGCCTGACAGCCTGACACTTGTTTTCCGTGTTTTCTTCATCCCGCGTGGACTATAATCGTGGTCACCCAATTCTACGAACTTCTATTCTATTAATTCCTCGCTGATAGCGAGAAAAAGTAGCAAAAATGAATCTTCTTTCAAGGTCTTCAAGATTGGGAACATAGGCAAAACAGGTGTCAACGAGGTAGGAAGTAATTATCGTATAGGGTGGATTGTAAAATTCGTGCAGGAAAAGGCGGCAAAGTCGTTCGAAGCGTAATCCGCGAGAAGCGAGTCGAGCTCCGCCTCCTCGGCCGTCCCCTTCGCTCCGGAACCCCACCGGCACCCCACCGGCACCTCGCCACCCCGCGGTGCCCCCCGTTTGACCAACTGGCTACTACGTCACACATGCTTCTGCTCGCCTTGGAGCCGCCAACTCCGAAGGCTCTCTCCTCTCGACCGGCTCAGTCGGTTCAGTGAGTTACGAGTTGCGTCCGGGTTCGCCGTACGCGCGATAACAACGGGGGCGTCAATCGGACCCGCGCGATTGGGAGAGGATTCCTAGTCTCGTGCGCGCTTTCCACTCTCCTTCTCTCTCTGTCTATCTCTGCACGCCTGGCAGGCCTCCCTCTCTCTCGCTCTACACGCCCAGCCCTCTCGTTCGGCTATGGGCAACAGGTTTGAATTTATGGGACAATAAAGAGTGCGGTGCGTAGTGCGCGTGTTTCCCTCTCGCTCCATCGCGTCCCTTCCCGCGACCCGTCTCCCCCACGGACCCACGGACACACGTTCCTCTCGCGGCGGCGACGAGCAGCGGAGACTATCAAACTCTCATAAAACTGTCAGCCGCGGCCGTCTCGGCTGACTTATGCGCGCCAGTTCCTCCAACCTCACGGCTCCCGTCCGCTCGAGTCGGGCTCGCACGCGATCCGGAAGTGGCCCGAAGAGAGGCGGCTCGATCCTCTGGTGAACCAACAGAACCAGCAGCAGCTCGCGGAGGATCACACTGTGTTAGGTGCGTCGGCGATAAGAGTGAAACGATAGGATCCACGGGGGATCGAAGGATCGAAGGATCCAGGGGCACCACCTCTTTTCGTCGCGAGCACGAGGGTGTACGCGGAAGGGGGCGCGTGCGCGCGTTGCCCCCTCGCAGAGACGGCGAGCGGAAGACTACTACTTCTTGGTGACGTCGCGGCTGGAAGGTTGCGGAGAGGACCAGGGAGAGGACCAGAGAGAGAAGAAGAGAGATCCTCGCCCCACCATCGGTCCTCGGCTCCCGAATATCTCTCCATTAGCCCCCCTGACGGTGCTATCCCCTCTCTGTGACCCCTCGGATCGCCTCTCTCGCTCGCGCACCCCGCTCCTGTCACGTCGGGTAGCAGCCAAGCAGGCAACGCACCACCACACGAGCAACCAGCGGCGGCAGCGCCAGCAGCACACCAGAGACGCAAGGAACGGGGTTGAAGAATCCTACGCCGGCGGAGAGACCAATCAAGGTTTGACGAACGACGGGGATTGGTCGAGGCGCTCCTCTGACACGCAGAGAGCGCGGGCACGTGACAAGCTACCGCACACACCGGGCCTCCGTTGGATCGTGGCGAGGCCTTCAGTACGATACCAACCACCCTCCGCGCACGCAACAGGAACGGTGAACGGCGAGCCGCGACGCGTACGCTTCACCCCCTGATATGCGGTGATATCGGACGCATCGGGACACCGAGAGGAACCACGTTGCCTCCAGTCTTCCGTCAGCCGCCACGCGTGTTCCGTTCTCCGTGTACCCTACCTAGGAGACTGTCAAGGATTTTCCATTGTTTTCGGAAACCGTGCGGGATAATCTGTCCGAGGAACGGGGAACAGTGATACGAGGGATCTCCTCTTCAATGGGGCAGCCCGATAAGCCGGCTGTTACGCGCTACTGCACGCCGCTTCCGCGAGTTCTCTGTAGGTAATCGCTTGGTGGGGTCGTAAAGAAGCAGAAGACAGTTTTATAGCCCTAGGCCCACGTGGCCCTCGTAAACTCTCTCCAGGTCGGACTCTGGCCCGCCTGCCGGCTTCTATTCGTCGCGAGCCCCCCTCGTTCATTATCGAGTCGCTCCGGGGACGTGTTTATCCGCGTGTAAGCAGATAGGTGTGAACGAGTATAAACGGGGTACCTCCAGGACCGTCCGTCTCTGCCTCGTCCCCAGTGCAATTTCCCCTAATTTGTGACATGCCGTCGGTCATGAGAGCGGCGACAGGATGACGCGGCTTTGTACCTAACGACAGTGCGCGCATATCTGCTAGCGGCCAGGTTGGAGGTAGCCTCCTGATCGGTGCTGGTGTTGAGGTGAATGTCGAGCGGCAGAGGTGCGCAGCGATCGGTACAGTGACGACAGGTGCAGCTATCGAGGACGATGAGTTCCTATCAGTTCGTCAACTCGCTCGCGTCGTGCTACGCGGGCCAGCAGCCGCAGCAGCAGCCGCGAGCCACGGCGAGCTCGCCTGGAGAACCGATGCAGGCGGCGTCCCCCGCTGGCGGAGACTATTATAACCCGAATGCTGCTGCGACCAGTTACCCAGCGCCCTGCTACTCGCCCCAGCAGCACTATCCCCAGCATCCTTACGCCACGCCGGCGTCGGGGATGCAGCACACGGCGCCTACAGGCATGATAGACTACACGCAGCTGCAGCCTCAGCCGCGGCTCAGCGCGACCGCCACGTCCCAGCAGCACGGCCTGCACGCGCCCCAGTCGCAGCACCATCCTCAGCAGCATCATCCCCAGCAGCAGCTGCACCAGGATCCGACGACGCCGCTCCTCCAGGCGGCGTCCGCGCCATCCGCGCCCTCCACCTCCAGCTGCAAGTACGCCGACTCGACGTCCTCCACCAGCGTCGCCTCGCCACAGGATCTGACCACGTCCACGTCCAGGAACAGTCCGACGCCTCTCGTCGCACCTGGTACTAGCAAAGCCGCCTCGGGACTCACCTCGCCGCCCGGAAGCTCCTCGAGGTCGTCCGTGGCCGCCTCCGCAGCCTCGCCAGCCAGCGGAAGCTCCAGGCCCGTGGCTGAGGGTAGCTCCACGCTCACCACTGCTTCCTCTGCGTCATCGCCTGCCTCGTCGACCTCCAGCACATCCAGCACAGGCAACAACTCGTCGAATAAGAACAATGCTTCCGGCAGCAACCCTCCGCAGATTTATCCGTGGATGAAGAGGGTGCACATCGGACAGAGTAAGTTTCTTTTTCTATCGAGCTTGTTTCTGTGTAGGAGCTTCTTGCGCTGTTGTGCTCTTAGGTGGAATTATTTAGTTAGGGAATCAGGGTATGGGGGGTTTATGCAGGTTGAATGGGGAGGGATCAGGGGAGATGATGGAAATAGAGTTTTCCTGCGTTTTGGGAAGTCATCGCAGGGAAGATTGAGTTAGACTTGCGATAGTCATTCAGAGAAGGTAGGCTTGGAGGATGGAGGTAGAATTGATAAGTATTGGGAGTAAAATCTAGGTGAAAATTGGTATAGAATATATATAGTATTTATGTAGAAATTTATAAAGTGTGAAGAGTATAAACCATAGTATATAATTGAAGGGTGAAACAAATTTTTGTTTAGATTTTATTTCCTTAGCTATATTTATGAAAATTTGCATCTGCATTTACTGCCGCCAAATATCCGTGATCTCTGTTATTTTAATAGAACAGTGTTCATGTCAAATTGGTAACGCACCTTCCAAAAGAGATGGATGAATTCAGAAGAGAATAGTTCATTCTATCTTTATACACTTAATCCAAGCCCTCGAATAAGAATCTTTACACAATGTATCTAAATTGAAGCAAACACAAAGTATTCTATCACTTTGCATCTCAAATAAGCTCGCTTAAATACATAGAATCACATTATATTTTCCCCATGCTATGTAATTGCATGACAACTAAGCTTGACGCCCTTTCCATGTTACATTCGCTATCTCAGGGTCATCTAGCAGATCCTGTTTCCCACTGGAATTATTTACTATAGATGACGCTCCGATAAAGCAACAACAAACAACAATCGGTTCCTCCATTGCAGCACTTTTTACACCCCCTCTCGCAGTACCCTCTCGACTAAGTTTCACAGAAAAATATTCCCAAGCAGTCGCCAGCGTCTGTCCCAAAGTAGGCCTCGGAATCTCCACCGATAAGATTTCAAAGCTCTTTCGCAACGGCGCGTTTTCCCGTCCCTTGCCTCCCACGACGTCCGCACGTGTTCGTGGTCTTGAACCTCGATCGCCAAGGAAAACGACGAGATTTCCAAGAGTCTCCAGTTTCCTCTGCGAAGAGTCTTCGGGGCACGAAATCGCGCTGGAGGAAAAGACCCATCGTCCAGCGCGTCTCGACGTCTCGACGCTCTTTGCCTAGGCCGTAAATCGCGCGTCGGCCGCGGACCGATCGGTGATAAGTCATATAATGGGCATTCAGGAAAGAAATATCGTTGGCTCGTAAAAGTTAGCGGTGATTTGTAGATTAGCGGTGGGAAAATTTGTGCCAGTGTGTCATAACAGGAATGTGGAATTACGAGTCTTAATACTCGCGATTATTTCACGGCGGCGGCGGCGTCTTGGAGTCCGGGACTGTTAAATCACGGCTGAAATATTAGCGGCGCGATTATAAATTTCGATACTTGCCGCGATAGCGATCCTCGCTCGTATATTACGGCCTTGGGCCGCTGAACGGGAACCCGCGACCAAATTGGCGAACTCTGGCCCCCCTCGAGTTTCGAATACTTTCGACCTTGCGGCATTTTTCGCTGGTTGTGATCCATCAATGAGAAAATTCAGGGAGCTGGGACATGAATCACGTTCGGCTTGATTTCTAACGTTCCCTGAGTGATTAAATGCTAGTTGTTGGTTCTCGACTTGTAATTGCAAATTACTACCTTCAAACGCAGATATGAATAATTTAGCAAGTATTGTGCCTTAGCTGTGAACAGTTTATATCTTTCGAAAATTTTTCTTGATACTGATTCTTGTATTCTTGATATTTGTGACTTCCTGTAGATGCTAGAGCTCCGAGACTGAGTAGTGTGTTAAACAGGAATTTATCGTCGGACAATTTAGAACGATTTGCGGCTCGGTTAGTCTGGTTCGTAAATGTTTCACGTTATCACGGGACGGCTGACGTGCAGGGACGAGCGGCGCGCAAGAATAGCAGAAAAATAATCGATAAGACCGTCCAGGTTGTTCGAAAGTAGGTGGAAATTACGTGAACACCGCGACCGTATCGTCGGGAGCGAAGGGCGCTGTAAAGTCACCGAGATAATTCACACCCGAAGGCTAATACATCTTCGAGATTATGTATATGAGTTTGAGAAATACGAAGAAAATTGATCACGGCGCGAGGAAAGAGGATAGCATTCGAAAGTCCCTAAAAGATTTCGAAATCGACATCCCGCGAAGACTCCGAACAGCACGACACCACATTCGAAAGTTCCTCAAAGCTGCATTAACATCTTCCAAAAAAATTCTGAATTTCAAAATTTCCTTTAGCCCACACAGGGCAACACAAAAATTCGACTAAAATACGATATCACAGAAACAGTATGGTGACACGAAGGTGGCCCGAAGGAAAAAACGGTAAATCAAAATTAAAAGGTGCAGAAGCAGCGTCAAATGGCCTGAAGTAGGAACGCCCACGCCTCGCAGAAGGTGGCGCAGGGTTTGGAGCCACGATTACGTAAACGTTGGTCCCGACAAGTGGCTGTGTCGGTAGTCCTCCTGAAATCGGCTCGGTGATTCTCGGATAACGACGTCGGCTATAAAAATACGGAAACGAGAGGAGACAAATAGAGTGCGTCGCATGGGAGTCTGGGGAGGAGGAGGGCCAGGGAAAAGGGGTTCCCAAGGAGGGCGAGAGCAGTCCTCGGACCGCGAGGAGTAATTCAGCGGAGTCCGAGGGACTGGATCCACCTGCCCCCGTGGTTCAAAGGAGATAAGACAGCGAGCGAGCGCTGGTCGCGTTCACATTAGTCGCCCCGCGTGATTTACTGCGCGGCCAGTATGATTCAGTCAGCGGGGAATTTGACGAAGAATTAATGGTATTATGATATCGTGTGTAACTCTATGTATGTGCGCCCGGGCCATAAATCAGGCTGCATTGTAAGGCGCGGGGGGCCCTTTCCTTCGTCCTCTCTCTTGCTCCTTCCCTCGAGCTGTCCTGCTCCCTCTCTCGCCCTCCACTCGAAGGCCGAGGAGAGCCCATTCGACGGGCCTCCCAAACGGGATACGAAAACCGAGGCTCCTTTCCTGCGCCTTTCGACTTCCTCTCTCTCGCGCTCACGCCCTCGCCACGCCACATTTACACTTTTCCCTCGAACGCCGTGTTTCTGCTTCCCTTCTGCCTCATCGCTGGACTGGGGTTACTGCCACGGGTTTCTTGAACGGTAGCGAAAAGAATTTTTTACGGGAACCGACATTGCGGGGTTCTGCTCTTCGGCGAGTGTGGAGTACAGGTTTCTTGAGGCTTTGGGTTTTGTGGCCTTTTTGGGGACCTTGCGGTGTCTTTTGCTTCTTTCCTTCATGGGGACGTTTTGCTGGGGATTGGGTCTTTCTGGGGACATCCTGAGGAATCTGGTTAGAGTTTGCGAGGGTAAGACTGGGGGAAAATGGTCAGAGAGGGAGATATTCGAGCCTGTTTCTTCAGAAAAATGTATCGTTCAGAAGTAGATGAATGACACATTCAGAAAATCACTAGATAATACTTGTTTTATTAGGGATAGTCAAAATACAAAGATTATCAGCTAAATTGTAGACGAACATTTCTCAGTTTCTAGACACAACTAGAGTAGACGATTAATAATTTTCTGTCACATAAAACTTCAAAATAATTCATTTCTCTCAATTATATCTGTGCTCTAACCTATCACTTACTATTCAAAAATTCTCTACCTACAATTTCTCCATTTTTATTAAATTCTATGGCGCAGCAATATCTTTGCCACTACTAGAAACTGAATTTCTACCTCGAAAATTATTGTATAACTTCCTATAACGCAAGGGGTTCACTTCAATCGCTCTCACATTTAAATCACTCACGAAAACTGTTACTCCGAACGATTTCGAACGAGGCATTCATCGCCGTCGGAACAAGGAGCCCTCAGAGTTCGCGTTCGAACCAGAGCGAAACGCTAAAGATTCGAGGACTTCGGGGCCCAAGTCTTGTGACAAGACACGCGCATCTCGCAGCGTTAATTGTACGTTTCCATGGAGGAGACAGTGCCATGATAATTGCCATCTTCGCAGAATGCTGCAGCAATGGGACGGGCCGCACAAGACTGGCCGTAAATCACGAAGAGTTGCACGAAAGTCGCCCCATCAAAGGGGTAATTGTGCCCAAGATAATTATGCTATGCTCTGACCTGGTCGTGTCTTCTTCAAATGATCCTGAAAGCTTGGGCTCTCACAGCCTTGGTTTCACTTAGAAAATAGGACCCAGGCTCCGTTTCGCTTCGAGCAACTAAAATTCACTCGAAGGTCGCTATTTACGTTTTCAGTCACCTCCTATACAATAATCGCGACTCTGGTTAAAATAGATTCCTCGTGCATGAGCTTTTGGACAGAATCCTATGTTCCTTGGCTAGGAAACAGGAAGCTTCCAATACTTTGTCGCATTGTAGAAACTCGATGCCATCTTGGGTTTCAGCTTTAAATAGTCAAGATTCTAGATAGAGTACTCGGTGAAGGAAGTCACTAGCACTTCGTACAACGTCACTCCTTTCAGAGGCTCTTGGCGAATTAAGAACGCGTCGACAGGGGTGGTCCAGTGAGATCAGTTCTCCTATTAATATTTATGCCCGTTGTTTCCCAACGCCAGTTCACATCCTCCCAAATTACCACCAGATCATCCCCCTCACGGTTCCCTCAGATTTCGCAAGGAAATAATTGCGAGGTCCCTTGTAATTGCGGATATAATTGTCGATAACAAGGAGTAATTACGGGAGCTGGATCAAGTTCGACGAGCACAGCCAGCTGACGGATGTGAAACGGCCGATTTCTGTTATTCAACAGCGATAACTTTTGCCCGTCGTGTGGCGCAACATTAGGGAGATGGAGGTCCCCCTCGAAAAAGTGGCGAGGAGCGTTGAGGAGCGTCGAGGAGGACGTAAGAAAATAGACAACTCGCGGCTCCGCGATGGGGGGAAAATAATTGATTCGTCAGGGTTCGCGTTGAACATGGGACGTACGGTTTACGGGCTCTCGTCGGCCCGTCGCGACGCTTTGAACCGACGCTGATATGTAAACGGTTCGCTACGAGAGCTGAAGAAATAAACGTAAGACTTGGTCAGGGGATTCAAGTTTTCAGCGGTAGGATTTTAGCTTGATCGCTGCTTGATAGTCTTGGAATCTAGATCATTGGAGAATTGTTTGAGGAAATTGGTGAGAATAACAAATGATGAAATTTAGAGTCGTGTCTCTCACTCGTAACTTCGATGATATTAAATTGATTCGACAATTCTGTCGAATTTTTCAGAAACACAGGCTATCTAATCTTCTTTCTCGTATAAAAATATAGAAAAGTCAGATTCGGTAGTAAGAAATCAGTTTTGTTGGACGCTGGCATTTTCCCATGGACCTAACAAGAGCTTAACTACGAATTCATATATTCAGAACTGAGCATCAACTTGTCCACGTATATAGAGTGCAGATAAAGAGAGCTCCTACTGTATTAACCTTCAGAGGCTCTATTCTCTTGGTTCAGAAGGATTTTTGTGTCGAGGACTCGTGACACTCATGTCTCATCGCAGCCAACAATTGTCCATTGCCACCGCGAACTCCTTGGTCTACTTAGGAGCACTCGACTGGCCAGTGAATGGAATGATAATCAGGTCCGTGTGGATGAGCGAACGAGCGACCGGTTATCGTTTATCAAGCGATCGCGTAATTATTTTGCCCGAGTGGATCACCAGTTAACGATTCGGGAAGACGGTGGTTGGCTAGCGGGAAGTTGGTTTCGTTGGTGGGACTCGTAATTATGGGTTAATAATCCTCTGGTAAGGTCCAGGTTCGGAGGTCCTCTTGGATCAACTGACACCAAATTATTCATTTATTCCAGAGGACCCTAATACTGAATCGCGATGAAAGATTAGAGTAGCTTTCTTGATCAGCCAAAGCTTCAGATTCACACGGTATAAGATCGCTGCTGTATCCACTATACCTCATAAATGGCCACCGAGGATGCCTCGATTTTATGCAGGCTGCTTTTAGAAAGCTGATCGGTTCGGAAGACTGCGTTTTCCTATAAAAGAGTATCGGTAGAAAATAGCGTGTAAGGCGCATCCAGGCTCGACCGCTTTCATGAAAGTCCTCGCGAAACTAGCTTTTTAATTCCTCCATAACTTTCTCTGTCTCCTTCACAACACGGAAACACGGATCTCTGAAGACGTTTACCCACTCGTCGAGCCTTACAACCGCAAAAACCTGTGAAAATTTGCCGAGTGCTCAGGCCTGCCATAAGAGCAACTCCAACAACGGTGTCTTCGACAGGCTTCAGTACTCAGTAAGCAGAAGATTGTTCCCGTGGTCTGTAATCAAGGATCAATCATTCTGCCATAAATAAGACTTGTGCAGAGAGCCACGACTCCTCGGGCACACTGTTAGCAAAGGTAGCAGTCGAGGCGATTCCTCAAGACTAAGAATCCTCAAGTCGTGGATCGAAACGGCTCTCTAACTGTGTTTAACGTGTTGGTTCTAGCGATCGGTTGCATATTAGGTGGTCAGAGGATAGAACGAGCAGCGGAGAGCAATCCTAAAGAGGGATAACGAGCAAATAATTTGCGAATGCCTTTAGAAGAGCTTTAGGAACACGCTTCAAATTAAAAATGTGGCAAATTAAACCTTAATCAATCTCGAATTATCTCGGTGCTTTGCCAGTAATTATCCTCTAAAACAATTGGCATTGAATTGAAGGTACTCGATAGGGGGGACCTCACCTTCGATCGCTAATAGGAAATTAACAAGCTCGGTGTTCGCTCGAGCCTGGAAGGTTCCTCGAGGCCGACAGCACTCTCAAGATGATGAGAGCGCGCGCAGACGTGCATCTGCGATTACCATGGCTAACAGGCGAAACTAACACGGGAACGCTAGCCTGGAACTGGTTTTCCCGGTCGCATCGCATATTTCATTTTAGTAACAACAAAAATTCTTTTCATTAGTATGCATTAATCAATCAGCATGCACGAGCAATTCCCTGTCAAATACACACTGGCTGGTTCCGTATTAAAGCCTCGGTATCATCTCAAGGGGATACGTCCTGGCAGTCATTTTTCCTTATCGAAGTTTACATGCGTCAACAATACCTAATTTAGCCCCAGGATTGTGCTACTTCACGGGATTTTTGCGCCGATAGTCATGCTGGATCTACGATCCGAGTCACGATTGGCCTCGCGATAGGCTCTCATGAATCCTCCTCCGAATGAAAGAGCTCTAATTCCTCCTATTAAATAGTATCTACTCTATAATTTTTGGACCGCATTATTATTTATTACTCTCCCACATCGCCACACGAATGTTCAGGCACTCACAATGCTCAAAAAGTTCTCATTAAATCGGGCATACCACACTCGCTCCTCGTTATCTTCATCAAAACTACCTTACGCCTATCGCAACCATATTACTCAACCCTCTCGATCGTACACACGTTTAACAATGCCCGGAAGGGTACACCGAGCAGGGAAAAGCGTAATTGCTTATTCACGAGGAGCATGTAGTGGACTCAAAGGCGCCGCCCCGAAACGCTGCCCAGTTTGGTCGAGCGGGTGCGAGGCAAGGACGCGGTACAAATCAGTTATTAGGACATAAATTTTCATTGCATACAGCTAGTGCAAACGGGATGAGCCGATGGGGTAATGGATGTGTGCCGGGAGCGAAGTGGGCCGCCTGTTGCTGCGTCCTGGCCCGCTCGCCACGGGGATCCTTGATCCTTATGCTCCTGCAGTCTTGCTCTTTCGGCCCCGACAAACCCCTCCCGAAGGAGGATTCCCGCTCCTGAAAATTTACGAGCTCCCGGTGAATGGCTCGGGGGCAGCTACACACGTTCCGTGGTTTTCCCGCGACAAAAGTAACAGGGAAATCGAGCCACGATCGTTGCGCCGATGTCTCCCTCATCGGGAGACGTGTTCATACGGTCCACTGCGCTGGTTTCTTGAGAGAACAAGCGGTCGCTTTTGACAGGGAAAGTTTGCGGCGAGATAGTTTTCCTGTCTTGATTACCTAATCTGATTGGAGGGAGTTTAGGGGCGTGGGTGGGCTTATCTAAAACTGTTATATATACTGTTTCTCGATTACTTGTTTAGAGAAAATCAATTTTACTCACATAGGTACATTTAACAAAATTATGGTCCAGATCTAGTGTAATAGAAAATCTGAAGATATATAAATTATTTTGAACAAAGCTGCTACAAAGTCCCTATCAAGGGTATGTCTGACTAATACAGTGTTAGTAGAAAGCTAGTCACCCAACAACTTTTTATTATAGTTTAGACCAAGGGAGAAACATTATTCGGCGAAATGGAAAAATTATGTGTCTAATTTACTCGTTTTTTGCTCCCACCCCCATTTCTCAATAACTAATTTAGGTATCGGAAGCTGTTCAAACGAGGCCGATAAAAAACATGAAGGAATTCGAGGCTCGCATGAAACAGAGCGTTCACTGCTTCTGGCTGCACGGAGGCTGTTAAAAAAGCAGTCTTTCGCTCCCCAGGAAATTTATGGCCTCTTCTTGAATGGCGTTTGTTGGTGCGTCTTGGGGTTTGATGCGACACGAGCACCGGAACAACCGAACACAATGATTATTGCGGTTCCACGCGGCGAATATTGACTTGAACGCCAGGAACAATTTTACGTGTGCTCGAGCCGTAACATCACTGCGTTATTCTGTCTAGCGTGCGACACTGTCCCCTGGTTATTTATGTGATGTTCGGGGTGTTCTACCCCTCTTCTGACGCTCTGATTTCCCTTCTCGGTATTTCGGACCAAATGCTTGTGTTAGGAAGTGTGAATTTTTGGGTGTGATTATGTAGAGACCTACTTGAGATTAGAATTATCTTTCTGTGGAGTGATTTTTGATGCCAGAATTCGGAATATTCGAAAAGCAAAGTGATTAGGGGTTAGGAGTAATTAACACTTTGTGTATTATATTGCATCACTTCGTTTCTTTAGTTCCAGCAGAATTCTAAGATACATTTGTATGATTAGGAGTTAAGTAACTTGTTATTTACACAGCTCTTATAATAATCTTCAGGTATGAAGACTTTAATTTCACGTCACATAGTCTCCACATTTCCCACGACCTCAGTCCAGACATCAGTTTCCAGCAATCTTTATTCCCCACGTTTACACATAGCGGTGCCCAACGCTGAAACGCCTCTTTCTTCAGCGATTCCAGTGTATTTCACAGTCTTCTAAGGCACCGTCGCGCTATAAGTCACCGTGGCGTCTCAATTAGGCGCGATAAGAGATATTGCACTGTGCGTCATCGACGACGATCGATCTCCAACACCTCGACAGGCATTAATTCCCGTTGCGCTTCCACTCTAGGATCCGCGTACCTCCTAATTACCTTATTTTTAACCCATAACTGGCAAGGCGGTGTCTAAGGGATTTCACACGACACTTTAAAACAAATAACATTTCAAGCTCAATACACACAGGAACTTATAATCAGTGACTAGGATCTAGAGAATCTACAGTATCTATTCGTTGCACCAAACTTCTACTATTTTTCATAGAGTGCAAATACAGGATGATCAGTTTAACTGGGACTCCCCTAAGGAGTATTAGCAACACTCACAATGCTACAACATTTAAAATTAAAGGTACCAACACTTGGAGGGTTCCCACTTAAACTGATCACCCTGTATATTCCAGTATAATTCTATAAGCTAGAAAACAAGTAGTTTGAACCAATATAAAATTCACTACACCAGTTACGGGTTAGAGCGTCCGAGGCAATCGTCTTGAAAATGCTCGCGATCGTCCAGCGCACACTAGCAAATTGTTTTCATTAGCGACGCCAGGCGCCGACGAGCTCGTTCGATGCAATTCGTTAGCACCTGTGTTTGCACGATGATACGGCACATTACGCTCTCGTGCAACAATTTAGCTGGACGGCGTGAATTTCCTATTCGCAGGCTCGCCGCGCAGGGGAGGCTGATTAGCGAGACAATCTCTGCCCGCGCGAAGGTTTGCATAATTCGACGCTTAGGGCGGAGGTGCTGCTCGCGTGCGCACCTGAATTTATTTATTCAACGTCCAGCTGCACGGCTCGGTTGCTTAATTATCCTTCGGATATTTCAATCCGCGAGGGCTAGCGCGCGTTTCGCCATGCCGGCTGGCCGCGCGCGGAATCACGCTCAGCTTGCACCGGCCCCTTTTACACCCTTACCGACTATTTTCGTCCCGCCTGTTGGCGCAGCCCGATCAACGCTCTTCTCGGGAGATCACTGCGAACATAGATGCAATTGTGACTGCTTTGGGAGGGACGTTGATGCGAGGAAGTTGTTTGATAGGGTCTCTGGAGAGGAATCGTCAGATGAGAGAATACGGAGGATAGGAGAGTGATTTTAGGAAAGGGGAAGAAATGTTCATGTGTTTAAAAACTAGCAAGAATTCTAAAGTGCTCAAATACTAACTTCATAGCTAATTTTAACTTATAACTAAGTTGTAGCTAACTCATCATTTACATCTCAGTCCTCCTTTAGAGTGAAGCCTAGCATTTATAAAATAGATATCAAATTAAAAATTAAATCAAATACTACGAGAGAATGATGTCGTTTGCTTGAAGTGATAGAACTCCTCTTTCATCAGGAACAAACTATAAAATGTTAGGAAAATACGCGGAACGATGATGATCACTCAGCCAATTATCGAATGATGAAGCGTCAATTAACCACTACAGACAGAATCCACTGTAGGGATCAAAGCGGCGCGGCGGACGGAATTAAGTAGGAAACAGCTTTATTTCGTGGGTGATGCTCGGTGTAAAATATGTTCTGCAAAGTGTGTTGTAGAGGCGGCACCCGCGCACACCCGGTGACCCGAGACCATAAATAAATGCTTGCGCGAGGTTTACATACTACCATGGATTCTTCTGTGAGATCTTACTCTTGGATAAGATTTTCGAGCGTGGACTCTGGGAAACCGTGAGCAATTAGATTTAGAAATAAATTTAAAACGTCTCTCTTCCTCCTTTTAGCAATTAAGAATACCAAGTGCTCATAATATGCGTGAACTCGGAACGGGATCAAAATAGAGTGTTCATAGGGTGCATGGAACGTAGATGGTATTTAGGGTATCTATAATTATTCCTGCAGGAGATGGTTGTAGTCCACGGAATCCACTTAGAAATTGCATTTCAATAACTTTGTGCTGCATTCGTTTCCTTTGGGAAACGTTCTACTTATTGTCAATTGCAAACACTTGTCTCATCCTGGATAGCCTTCTTAAGGCATTTTAGTCTACAGAAAACTTCAGTTTGCGAGATACTTGAGGTTCCAGGATTCTTGAGCACTTAATCCCTCTTAGCAAAGTGGGGTGCCTCAGTCCTTAAGACACACATACATACTTAGGGCATTCTTCTAAGTGCAGATAAGTCTCATTGTCGTGCAGATTCATAGAGCGCTGTTAGAACGAGTGTTCTGAAATTGAAGAAGTGGTTGATTTGATGGGTGACGCTCAGCGCTGCCTATAGTTGTGCAGAGGCGGTTCCACGTACACCCCGGCGATCCCAGACCATAAATAAATGCTCGCGCGAGGCTTACCGCCATGAACTCTTCCTCCAGCACCACCCCGACTAGGGTAACCAGGAGGAACGCCATGGCCGATCAAAACCGACAGCCTCCTAAGAGGAACAACCTGACCTAAAACGTAGCCACACGGCTACATGATTCATAGAGGACGAGGACGCAGCACGTCTGCCAGAGTCTGGAAAGGGAGACGCGTTTCCGATGATATTTATCTGCATTGCGCCTCACTCTACGCCATGGAGAATAAGAAGCAGATGGCGGACACTCGCAAATCCTGCGGATACATTACTCTAAAGATTATGGGATCTCGTGGGATCAATGAGAGAAGCTCCGTTATTAGCAATTGATTAGACAGGTTTGGAGCTGGTTTCGAAGTGAATCTTGCAAACGTGTCACCATACAGATTTTTATGCATTTATGGATAAGAGATCTGAATTTTGATAACTTTTATTTTCCTCTGCACAGTGCTGTTGCAAGGAAGAATGTTCTACAAGAGGACAAATTACGATCGATTTCTCTAATTGTGTTCTTGAAACATGTAATCTGCATAAACATTCGCTGTCTAGTTCCAACAAAATTAGCAACTATAAAGTAAAATATGAAATACGTATGTCGAAATATAACTTCACATATTGAATAACCAATTTGAATTCCTACCTGTTCGACGAGTCACCGTATCAGAGTCAGTATTACTTCTGCAACACTCGCTCTCTCCTTAATCCAAGGATACTGATTCCAGCACCATTTAGTTGCTTTTTGCTGTAACTCAAGATAATAGCTACAACTATTTCGCGTCAAGATACGAAACCTGCTCCCAGCTCTTACCAAAGAAAAGTTGCAAGTAGAGCGAGTCTGTTTCGCAACGAACGACTTCCTTCACAAGACAGCCGAATTTACTGCGCCTATAACTGTTACCCGAAGTTATGCTGCGAAGACAGAAGCACTAATCAAGAACCCCGAGTGTCTCCAATCTCACAGCAGAAGATAGCCCTAGCAATCAGGCCTCGTTGCGTGTCTCTTGCAGCTCCGAAAATATAGTTAAAATACAGTTCAGGGAAACGAGCAGACAGGAAGCGAGGCGGCCAACATTGTAACAAGGCGCAGAAGGCGCATAAAGCACGGTAATCCAGCGAAACCGTGGCAAATCGCGCGCGACGTTCTCTCGCGCGCGCCAACACGCGTCGCGACGCGGCGTCGGATCAAGCGTTCACGCCGTGGACGAAAAAGCGGCAGTATGAAAATTATACGTTTGCATTCTTGGTCTCTCGCTCGCGCCGGATATAAATCGATCCACGCACACGCGGGGCCCAACTCGTTTGTGTGTTTTTGTTCGACCTTAGGCAGCTCGCATCACCGCGTGGCGCACGCTGCTCCACGAAGACACGTAAAGAGTCGCAGCTGACTGTATTGTTCCCGGCGAAGGTAAGTCATTAATTTTCCTGCGCCAGGAACGCTGACTGGCCCCGCCGTGTGTGAGTACGCGCCCGCGCGCGAGCATACGCTTATAGAATGTCAGTGCCTTCCTCAGCCCAGCCTCGCGGTCATTCAACAGATTATTGCCAATTAATAGTTGAGGAATACTGTCCAATTTTCTCAGTTGCGTTCAGTTATTTATGCTTCTCGCTTTTTGGATCCGTATGCAGCGGTACAGTGTTCGCGAGGATGCTGTTGGAGATGAATAAGAAATACTTAGCGAATGTGGGTTGAAGAATTAATCCTGTCGTTGTTGGGGGCGATGCTAAATGTTGTTTCGTGGGGGATCTGCGAGTACACTGGGTAGACTTTGTCTGGAGTGATTATAGCCGCCCCTGGTGGGTTAAGGGTGGATGAAGGGTTAAAGGTTGCGGGGTACTTTCAATCGATATATATGTATAGTCGTTTCTTGTTGAAGGACGTGACTTGGAACTAGTTAAAACAGAAGGGTTTTCTAGTAATACCCTCGGGTTATCATAGATATGAGTTCATTTCAGAAATGAAGTTTACGTTTTGCTGTAAATGTCTCCTTTGAGATTCGTGATCTACAAATAAGCAACTTGATATTCTACAATTTCTATTTTATATTCTCAAATTTGAGAGATTAGGACAACTTCAGAACCAGCACAGAAGAAACAAAAAACGCGGCACAGTAGTTCTCATAATGAACTAATATCCCTGCACTGGAACGAACCTGGAATCACCATATAAGGCATCGGTGATCCACAAGATCCGGATGCAGGAACCGGTGACATCAGTATCGGTCTCCGGTCGAGCCATACGTTATTCAGCGAACGCATAAAGACTCCTAAACGCTCTGATTATCGAAAAGGCATCGGAGGATGGCTGCTGCCAACAGGAAGAGATAATGCATTCTGGAGGTTGTCCGTAGGTTCGAGTCGCGTGTGTCGACCGATCGGACCGTTCCCTGATGGATGGAGACGCGTACCCTCTATTCCCCATTCTTCCACGATCCCGTTTCGTCCTCCTCTCTCCCCGCCATGCCTCCCTCCATCGTCCTCTGCCGCTGTCCCTCTTCCTCGCAAAAGTAACCCCTCGGTGGGGGACAGTTCTTGCTCGGCAGCGTGGCCACGGAGCCGAACCGTGAATTGAATCTGCCCCACGGAACGGGGGACGAAATGGATAATATGTTATTCCCATCGAGATCCCGAAGGATGACCCAGTGAAAGGACAGAGTCTAATTTCGGATGTACCGCGGATTACCGTGCCGTGTGGGGCGGATTGAGAGATTACACGGCGGACAAAAACGCGTCCAGCGGACACGAGGACTTCGGAGCCATGATCGCTGGCTGGGATCCTCTGCCTCGCTCGATAACGGCTAATTTTAGACGGTCGATTCTCTGGGAAGATCGCGCGTGCCGATATCCCGATGGCCCCGACCAGAGTCTTCGAGACACCCTATATTTACACTGGGCCGCTTTTTACCCGGGTTTTTTGCGCTCCCAGCGAAAGTCCAATCTCGGGATCTGGTAGTTCCACGGCTAGAATGAACGTCTTGCGGGCTTCTCGCGTGAGGCGGAATAACGTCGAACAGGTGATGCGGCGATCTGATAAATCGGTTTCTGTTCCCTGTGTCGAGGGGCTGGACTGTGGGTAAGCTTTTCAGAATCTGGGGACATATTTATACATCCTTGAGATGCTTCTGAATTTTCAAACATTTTAAAAATATCGAGACCAAATTTAACAATCAGTTTTCTGAGGAAGGAAACTTCACTTAAAATGTGAGCACCATAATTACTCACCTGCAATGCTTATAGATAGGGTGGAACTCCAGCAATCATCAGAATCATCGACAGTGGCACGTACGGACACACACGTCAATATTCCACGAGAGAGACGAAAGAAACGCGCGACTTTCGTTCTCCCGTCAACATGTACAAAGTGCAGAAGTGGAGGGGCGAGGGGTGACGGCGGCGGGGACGAGGCGTTAATTGAATTTGGGTTCGTGTGGATTATTGTGAAGCGTTTAAAGCGGCCAGAAACAAACCTATTTGCGTCGGGGAGCTTTCTCGTGGAAGATAACAAATGATCCACGAGGCGGCCGGCTCGCAAACTTCGGCATAAAAGCTTCAACCGAGAGACCCGTCGTCCTCCATCCCCCTTTCGCCCCGGCACGCCGCGCTTCTTTCTTCAACCCCTTGCGTTCTTTCGCTCGCGAACCGTCCCTCTTGCCCGCCCCCGCAACACGCTTCTCGAGAGAACCTCTCGCCGCAGCGCGCGGATTGAAAAGCGATAGTTTTTGAATCTATTTATAACTGTCCGTTCCACGCGGCCAACGCGCTCACTGGAGTGATCTAATTCGACTATAGTGCCCCCCACCATCTTCCCTCGCGAAAAGATTTTCATGGAATCGTTGAATTGTGAGTAAACAAGAGCTGAGGTAATAGCTAGTGCAGTGATAGAATAAAGTTGGCAAAAGACCATGTTGTCAGATGATGACTATTTTAAAGGAATAAAATTCTGGTTTGAGTTTAAGAAAATTATTCTCATTTTATCTTGAGAAATTCGAGCGATCTCGTAGCTCCACACAAGTTTTTTCTTAGAAGGAAAACGAGTGGCTGCTTTTTTCCTGTATCTTTCACCTTATCTCGCGTTATGCGTAAAAGATGCAAGCGCCAGTTTCGTTTCTCTTAAATTGCGCACAGCTCCCACTCGATGAAGCGGTAACTCAGATCGAGGAGTAAACAACCATCACGATAGAAGTATCCGCCCCCACTAATGCCGACCGTGATAAGTTTATCACCGTTTCATAACGTGTACGTAGAATGTTGGTCGTTTACGGATGACAAAGTGTCTCTGGCTCGAATCCAGCTACGGTTTTTCTGTACACCTGTCTGACGTGGAAATTGATTCCTGAAAGTTTACTCTGTTGTGACTTATTAAATTCACAGTGCTTGTATCGTATCGCAGAACTCGGTAACCGGATTCTAAAGTACACAATCCTCGTTTAGTGGTCATCAATCCAGTATTCCCATGCTTAGCGCATCAAGATGGAGTCACTTGGAGATCCCAATTCCCAATACTATTTGTCATACATGATTGTATTTAAATTTTTAAATTTTCGAATTTTCAAATATTCAAATTTTCGAATATTCAAATATTCAAATTTTCGAATATTCAAATTTAAAAATTTTCAAATATTTAAATATTCAAATTTTTAAATCACAAATCTTCAGTGTTTTTTTAAATAGGTACCTTTATTTCAGTTTTCCAAATTTCAAGTTTCTGGAAATCTGTACCTGAACTCTCCTTGGTTTATCATTAGATTTCTCTAACAAGAAGGAACCCTAGCATGAAGATCCACGAGAACTCAAAACCGAAGATTTCTCGCGATTTCCCCGAAACAGATTCACCCGCGAGTCGCGTGGTTGTCACGGCTCATAAATAGCGGTCCGCCTTTTGAAACTGACCACCGCGGCGGAATTTATAACCGACAGAGTTCCCCGCGCGGCGGGTCGAACGTGTCAGCTGTTTATCAGACGAAATAGATCCAGTCGAGCCTCCTGCGCGGGCTTAACGGCCGACAGAGCCGAGCGGGTCGGACGTGCGGTAACAGGTGGATCGCGTAGCGCGGATCGGCCGATCGTCTCGCGGGGACGGTGCTCGTCGTCCCGCTCGTCGCGGAATGTCGACAGGTCGTTGATTTTGTCGGCCGACTGACGATCTTTGGCCCGCGATCGGCTGGCAGCTGCGAAAGCACCGAAAGGTCACAAATCAGTTGGGATGGAGGCTGAATGACGCAAAACACGCCTAGATAAATTTAAATTGCCCACGGACCGGGGCCTAATCCACCACCGACGCGCTTCTGTCGCGAAAGTCCGTGGGCGCCACTGGCCGCGAGCCAGTCGACGTCTTCACGCTAGGCGTCGCCGACTATAACGCGCGTCAACATCCGACACCGATTTTTTGAACAAAATGTATCGCGCGAATTAGTTTCTCGGGTGATCGATGGCGAGGCTCAGATTAAAAGAATGGGCGATCTTAAATCTTGCGAGACTCGAGGTTCACTGTGGGTGAAGAAATAGTCTGACAGTGTCTTCCGAGAGGATTCGAAGGATCCATGCTTAGGTCTGCGTGCGAAGCTCGGGCTTGGAGTTGGGATTTAGGTGTCCCTGACTCGAAGAATGATGTGTTTTCAGTGGGGTTCGAGGCTTTTGAATCGTGTCAGATTGTGTTTGCCTTTTATGTTGGCGGTAGAGGAGTGGTAGCTTCGTGGGGATCAAAGGAGACATTGGTATCGTAGGGTTTCTATTTGTTTCTTGGAGGAGAAACACCTTGCTAGGAAATGAATCTTTAGTTGACGTGGTGTCGGTCAAAAATATTTATTAATATAGTAGAATTTATCTCCCTACACTATCTGACCCCTTTAAAATCCAACAAGAGCCACCACCCAGTACAGTATCCAAAGCAGCCCAGTCCTAATAATAAGTCTCCCTCCCCAAATCGAAGCCTTATTTTCCCCTCGAGAAGCGATCGTGGCCGAACAGAAATGTTTGACATCCACGGAACGGAGGGGAAGGAACGACAGGGTTATCGAGTCGCGTAGCTGTCGTTGCTGCGAAGACATCGAGGCGATGTAGAATGAAAGACTGCGCTAAGCGCAGGACCGTGTCGTGTCAGGCGTCCCGGTGTCACCTCGTGTCGTCTAGCGTTTTCGTGGCTCGCTCTTAATAGAACGAGCTGCGGAGCGCGAGCACACGACCCACCGAGCCCTGAATGTACCGAACGTGTCACTGACTTGCCAGTCCCAAGACTGTTTCTGACCAGGCTGACTGACAGACCGGCTGGCTAGGGCTGACTAGCGCGTGACCAGGATAACCCCGCGTGACCCCGCGCGATCGCTTTCCATGGCGTTCTCTCGATACGTGATTCTGGATTCGATGGCTGTGCATCGGAGAGGTTGACAGTGAGGATGACGAATCGGTGGCGGTGCGTAAAAAATTATCAATTTCAGAATATTTCTGGCCTGAGCGTTTGTCAGTGTTCTCCAGGGTTTAGGGTTGGGATAAATCTGGGTTAGATAATCTCCTACGCCGCAGGGAGAAATTCGTCGGCTAAGCTATGAAATTCTCATAGCACAAGATTCTTAATAAGTATACAACGACGGTACTCTCTAAATTTAACAGAAGTTCTATATTCTCTGAAAGAAAGCAACGAAGTCTGATCAAACGCATCGTCGCCCTACGCGATTCATGTGTATCTCCGTAAAGCGAGGCGGAATTATCTTCCCCGACGCGCAATTAATCGTCTTCGCCGAGAAAGCATCGGCGAGCAACTGGTGGACCGCGCGAGTAGAATTGCTCGATTAAGCGGGCTGGACAGAGGCAGAATCTGACGGTCGGGAAACGGCCGCGTGTCGCATTCCAAGAGCCGCGGCGAACGCTGCTCGCGAGCGGACTCTATGATCGTATATATAGAACCTTACCACCGTTAACCCCTGCCACGTGTATCTAAGCGATTATCTGATACGGGATCTATCGATTGCCTTCGTCTGAACGATCGATCGGGAATTCCAAAGAGAGTAACGGAAACGATCGCGATTTAATGACGGGGAAGGAAGTGAGGGATATTTGGACGTTGGGGAGTTCTTATATTGTCTTCCTGTTGTGTAGATACTTGTTAGTTTAGGGTGAGTGAGCATTTATGCATTCCAAATGTGGATCACATATCGAAGTACCGAAATAGCTTAATTGTTTTTAGATTGAAGGATGAATAAATATTACCTGAGACACTAGAAGAGACCTGGTCTTCTGATTTGTGTATGAATGCTGTTGATGGTGAGGAAAACGGGTATCGAATTATAATTGAAGCTAAAATATAGAATTTACGAGGCACTTATGTCGAGTATATTTTAATATAGTTTAGCCCTTCAGACTTAGAAGGAATCACAAGTAACCCAGAACACACAAGGGACCAGTTTCCGTGATTATCAGGGGGCATTCGACTGGGGGACCTGCTTATCAACGAAAATCGGTCTTCATCGTTCCGAGCGCGGAACAACGAGTATTTATAGCTGACGAACAGGAATCTGACTCCGGAGAAATTATAAATCATCGATCCTCGTTGGAGAGATTAACTGGAGGAGAGGTACCGCGTGGCACGACGACAAAGACGATGTAAATCTAAAATCTACTCGGGGCCAGGGCATCGTGGACGAGTGAAACACATCCAGCACCGTTCAAATCCCCACAGTTCCCCATTGACACGGCCGACAAAAGAAGAGTGGAGGTTCATAAATAACCCGGCCAGTTTATCGTGCCTATTATGCAATTACGATTGCATCTTTGAAGCCTAGGTGGTCCCCGGCCTCAAGATCGTACAGCCGAGCCAACGAGATAATGCCTCTTAAAAAGTTGTCGTTGTTTCGGCTTGGATACTTGGCTAACAGTTTCGCGTGGCTCCGTTTCTTCCACTTCTTCGTCTGCTCCCTTTCTGCTACCCGAAAGGGCATCGTGCCTCGACACGGCAACTGTCTTTCAAACTTCGCGCGATGTAACAGGGAAATCCTTGGACAAAGAAGCGTCTGTATTTTTAGTACCACACTGATTTTCTAGATCCTGTTCTCGACAGCTACTGTCGTCTTTGGCGATTTTTTGGATGCTCGAGTAAGCCTTTGTTACTGCGTCACAGAGGGGTCTAAAGATTTAGTAATCTAGTCTCTCGCAGCAGTCGTCTCTGAAAAACTGTGTAGGTTGCAAGAAAGTATTTTGGTCAGAGCAAGTCGTAAAGCATCGCTGGAACCCTTTCACTAGTATCACGCGGAGAGATGAACCCGAAAACCGTCTTTTTCACCCAATCCACGAGGTGAACAATTCTCGATCGCCGAAGAGAAGCGAGTAGACAGTTTCTCCCAATTCTATTTTCATATCCAAACAGACCAGCAGACAGCGTCTCGGTAGCAAATTCATATCAATTTTCCGCGCTCAGACAGGGGAAAAAAGAGAAAAACACGTGTCGATCGCGACTTGGAAACAACGTAACGCGGCTGGAGTTTCGCCGGGTCCGCATTCTTCTGTTGCAGCGCCGCGGCGCATCGATGCCGACGAGACACTGACAGCGATTAATCATCGGGGGCCAGAGCCTCGAAAGAAAGAAATTTCAGCCCGTGGCCTCGCATTCGAGTCACGGAATCAACGCCAGTTCGCGGCTATCTTTATCACCGGTTGATAATGGATCATTATCCGGTACCAGGGGGCTTTGTTGGTGCCCCGAGCCGAATACGAATCCGCGGACGCATTCAAATTGCTCAAAAGGCGGCGCTCGGTTGCGCGCGAGGCCCCTCGGCCCTTTGTTGCCTCCGCGAATCTTCGCTCGTTGCTCGTTCTTTCTGCGTTCCCTCGATGCGACGCCGACGAAACGCGCCGTCCACGGCCATTAATCATCGGAGAGGATTCAGAAAAAGCAGCGCCAAGCGTTGTCCTTCCCGATGACATAGCCGCGCTTGGTTTGTACTAATAGTTTGATCCCTGTTCCTGCCGCGCCACGATCGTGCTCGCCTTCGATTGACGGGTCACGGTTTTTTGCTACGACGAGCGTGATGTCTATTGCGCTGACATGATGGTTCATTTGATTCGCGAACATGTGCATTGGCATGGACGAGAAATTACGCCCACCTAGGCACTTGTCAACTTCCAATTGGTGTGTGGAATAATGTATTATGGGGAGTGAAGGTACTTGCTGCAGGAATTGTGGCAATATAAAAGCCATGAAACTCTTATTTTGTAATTATGGAATATTTAAAGTTTCAAATTTTTGAATTTTTAAATATCTAGACTTTCGAATTTTTGAATTTTTGAATTTTTAAATTTTCGAATTTTCAAACCGTCAGACATTTGAATTTTCAAATTTTTATATTTTCAAATGCTATTTAGATTGGTATATTTGAAATTTTTCAAATCTTCAAACAAGTGTTTTTTTATCTTATGGAGACAAAAGAGAACTTTGCATTTGCTTACTCTCCTCTTTGCAATGAGAATCGGCAGTTTTTCATTACCATGAAACCATCATTTTGAAGCTACTCGAAAGCTGACGAGGGAAAGGTCCACGAGTGACCGCAAGTAACCGAGGACCCCGATTGTCTCCACGACGCGGCATAGGTTGTATCGATGTCAGCGGGACACGGATAGCAATTAATCACCAGAAAGGATCCACAGCGAGGATCGAGGCAAGCTGGATCCCCGGTGCTCCGTCGTCGGTTCGCGTGCCGGCTTAGTTTCGCGCTTCGCTCGAGTGTCGTATAATAATGAGCCAGCCGGAAAAAGGAATTCCGTTTGTCTGTTGCAAAACGGCTGGGTGTGCGCGGGCTGCGCGGACAGGCCGACCACTATTTATTAAAAAGTCAAGCCAACGACGTGCTACATCGGGAGGAAAGCGATAACGCGGTGCTCGAAGGTTCTGGTCATTAAGCTTCGCTGGACACCTCGAACCCATCGTGGTGAAAGCTCGCCACAAGCTCGAAAACTCTCTCTGAACCTGTCCCCATGGCGAGTTAATTTTTATACTCGAATGTTTCATTTCTACAGCTTCTGTGCGAACTACAGTGGTCACTATTCAAATTCGAGCTCTCTGGGATACATCTCTGATTTTTGTTTCTTATTTGAGTAGTTGATATTTTTTAAATGGGCGCTCGTGTTTTATATGCATTCCAGAGTTCGCTGCTCGCACACGCGACTGCTGCAGTTCTTGCAGTTGCACTGACGTCCCTGAGCAGTCTGCGCTCCGCTCTCCCTCTCGCAGTGCTATTAATAGCGTATTCATTATTGCTGCAAATGAGCCGACTCTTTCATATCCGCATTGACATGGATCTACGATCGGTCTGCGGCAGAGACGCGACCCTTTTCGCACCTGCTTTACTCTTTGCTTCAAGCTCACAATAGCTTCCTCTGTTTTCTTTTTATTCTTCTGAGGCTACTAACCAGATCTCCTCTTCACTTACGAGTTACGTTTCCTTTGAAATCCCTGAAGAGTGAAAAGTCAGCTCTTTGGTTTAAAATCTCTAAAATAGGGGCTATTAAAACTTCACGATGGAATCAGAGTACTCAGCCGTGTGGCTAGCTACTGCTGGAAAAGCAGAAGTAACAGGTTAGTGGTATTTAAAGCCAACATCGAGGCTTCTCCGATGCTCGTTACCCGAGCTATTCATTTACCAGATAGTCACGGCTTTTGCAACTCGAAGAAGATAGGTGTAGCAGGCGGGGTATCGTAATAACAGTGTTGCAAAATTATTTATGGCTCGGGCGTGCTGAGCAAATAGGTAAAACAGCTGCCAAGTGACCAGCTCGCGATCCAGTAGCAACGTCCGATGCATTAACTGCCGCTCGTTGAAATAATTAACGAACCCGTGAAGCGTTGCCCGCCAGGCTCCCTCTATTATGCATCGTACGCTTTTGATCGGCCCTTTTTTTAGTCCCCTTCGGTCGATGATTGCCCGATACTTTCGTCCAACTGTTCATTTATTTCATCGCTCGACAGTGGTGCGTTCTGTGAAATTGGCGGTTCCGATCGAGTGGGTTGTAATAGAGATTCCGTGTAGAACTCTTCATTCGTGAAATGATGATTTTTCATTTTGGAAGAGGGCTCTCAGGTATCTAGAGACTTCACTGGATTTCCATACATGAGGTCATATTTTAGAGCTGAAGAAAGTATGGAACGGAAGCTTGGATAATATTGCAAGTCCAGTTTCGAGTTTCAGGAAAGTGCATTGGATACGCTTGACAACCTGCTCCCTTATCAGTCCTCCCGATAGTTCTGTGAAACCTGTTCGAACAAAATCGTGGGAACACAGTCTAGCTTCTTGCGTGCTGCTAAGAATTCCCGGATAACATAATCACACACCTTAGAGCCCAGAGAAACCAACTCAAGGTTACTTATTGTTAGATCAGCGCTTCTGAAACCCTTTAGAGCTACCCCTTAATTATACCAATTTATTTCTAGGTGTAATACCTAGCCATTCGTACACAAGATTTCTCATTCAAGTCAGTTGCTAACAAAATTAGCTGATAAAATAATGAACTTCAAAAAAGGTAAAAATACTTGACACAAGAGTATCAGCAGATAATTTTCCATTTCAAGAAACCACTTTAGACCAAAGACCAATTTATTGCTAGCTTAATCACCACAGTACTGAAATATTCACACACCCTCTAACACTAAAATGTCTTCAACAGGTACGGTGAACGCGAATGGCGAGACGAAGCGGCAGAGGACATCGTACACCAGGTACCAGACCCTGGAGCTGGAGAAGGAGTTCCACTTCAACCGCTACTTGACGAGGCGGCGTCGCATCGAGATCGCGCATGCCCTCTGCCTGACGGAACGTCAAATAAAGATCTGGTTCCAGAATCGGCGAATGAAGTGGAAAAAGGAGCACAAGATGGCGAGCATGAACATTGTGCCGTACCACATGTCGCCGTACGGCCACCCTTACCAGTTCGCGCCCCACCCAGGCCAGTTCGCACACTTGGCCACATAGGACGAGTTCTCGCCCGCCGAGCTCGGAGCACACGCTGTCCGGTTCCCCGGGATGTACGGCGAGCAGAACTTCTAAAAGGCTTTTTTCCGAGCCCCGACCCGGCCGTCACCACGTCGTGACTCGCCGAGTCGGGACACTTCACTTCCAGTAGGACACGTGGTGAGACCCGTCGCGGTCTGACACAGGCCACCGATGCCCCCACGGATTGTCACTCGTCAACCGAAATTTCTACTCCTCTTTCTCGTTTTTCCCCTCTTTTTTTTTGGTCCTCTTGGAGAAACGGGTTGCTGGGTATAAAGGGTTCTGGACCTTCTACCAGGGACCCTGTACAGTCGGTGGAACGGATACAGAGGAATTGTAGGAGCAGCAGGGGTCAGGAATGATAGTGGTTGTGAGTCGGGGTGTTTGGGGTAGATGACTGACTTTTGAGAACACATTCGCTGTATCTGTTTCACTGACTGTTTAGAAATCTTTTGTTGGGTGGAGTAGGTACAGTGTTTCTTTGCTGTAAGCTCAACGTTGTTGGTACAGTTTGAAGTAGGGTGGAGCGAGGTTTGGGTAGATACTGTGACATGTCTTTTGGGAAGATCGAAGTGAGTACTTTGAATTGTGATTTTCGCTTGAGATTATGTTAAGGAAACATTGTACCGTTTATAGTCTGTAGCACCTTCCTGCCTTTTTGGTTTTGAGATCCACTCCAGATAGGACGATCCGTGACTAGCGTCAGCCTGTGCGCGCCAAGTACAGCTATCGTCGCGGTAGGACTATTCGAAGTTGAAGGGAAGCCAAAAATTGTCTGCAAGCACGCCGTGCGCCCGATTTAATGGACTGGACGCGCTCCGAGGGGCTCTCGCCGCGGCAGATTACGGAATACCTGCGTCGAGCGGACGAGAGGCCACCTCAGCGGGTGAGATAAATTCGAATCAGTAGTTTAAGGCGTAGGAATTAGCGGTCTAAGTAATTAATTAATTGAACGACTAATTAATTAATTATTGTCTGGCTGCCCACTGTTTCGCATCTCTGTGTCACTACCCTGTCCCCGGTTCCACTGTGCTCAGAGGTTGAAAAGGTTTCGAAAGTAATTGTTAATGAAGGTTCTAATTGGAACAATTATTAAAGATCGAAGATGGCGTTATAAGTATTGTGGATGATAAAGAAAAATAGCTTATAGCATTTATTTCATTTCCAACACTTATGACACCATTTCAATTCTTTGTAACTATCTCAAGAACCAGAACCGATATCAAAGCGTTTTCAACTCCTGATTGCTCTACCCGAAACCGAAAGGAAACTTAACAGAGTATGCGCTGATGTACTTATTCCTTGTTTCTTCCTCTTCCCTCGCCCCCTTCTTTCGATCTATCTCTCAAAACGTGTTCGTCGAGGAAGACCATGATGGCGAACGACTGGATCACCCTCGACGAAGCGCAGTTTCTATGTGCACGTTAAAGTCTCTATTTCGTAGTACGTAAGGTGCCTATTAATACTCGACTTGTTCTCTGCCGTTTTTCGATAGAGGCTGCTGAATCCTTGCGAAGAACGTCACGGTCGCGAACCCGTGGCGACAGAGCGCGTAGCACTTTCTAGGGAATAAGAAACGGTCGACGATGGCGGCAAGTTCTCGACGCAGCTGTCGTGCAACGCATTAAGCCAAATTAATCGGGACTTTATACGCGCCCCATCGACCCGAGGCTGTTCAACGTCCACGTTGAACCGCTGCCACAGAGTCATGACAGAGATACGATATTCCGACTTCACACGCGCGATAGTCTTTGTTCCTCTTCTCCCTCTTTCCCCTTATCGACGTGTTCCGTTCTGTGACTCTGAGCATCAGAGAGGAACAAACTGGACTGGGTTGGTCGTATGATAGTAGGAAGGAGGGGTGGCCAAATATAATAATATAATTCGTGTTCCCCTGAGGCAAGTTGTTCCCGAGAAAAGGCTCATATGCGTTTCGTTTCGTTTCGTCGAAGGCGCGTGTCTTTCTAGATCGTTATTTCCTTACTTCGATTAATTACTTCTGACCATTCGACCAAACGAAACGACAGCCCGCGACGTGCTGCACATATGGCCTCGCTAAAGCGTATCTCAATGTAGAACCGTGTAAATCTTTATCGCCTATAATCGTTGCGGCTATTTGTTTACCCTAAGGCGCGATCGTGTCTCGAATTGTATGAAAGAATGTATAGTTTCCTATCTAGAAACCATAGAGAGTCCGCGGGCATTGACGGCCCGCGATGGGGGACACTTGGTCGGCGACGCATGCGTCTATCGTCTCGCTGCGCGGTCGCAACCGCGCATGTCGCGCGCGCGCCGACACGGGCGAATAAAAGTAATCGAGGGAAAACGAGCAGCTGAAGGAAATGGAAGAGGGGGAGGAGCAGGAGTAGGGGGATCCCTCGGCGACCTAATCGAACGAAACGGCAGGTGTGTAAATGAGTTTAGATAGTGTTCGCGGGCGGGGCGCGTGCACGCGCGCGCTAATTGGTTATCTTGTGATACGAAAACGATTAAAAAGAGAAATGAAGGCTAGCAGTCGCTCTGTGCTTAGTATGACGTGAGACGCGCGATACGCGAAGCAAATTCGGAAGAATACAGGGATCTAAATAATTATTGTCGAGATTCAGCGTGTGTGTATATGTGTGTGCGTGTGTGTGTGAGTGAGAGAGAGGTCAAAAGTGCAAGGTGAAAGCGAACGAGGCGGAAAGAAAGATGTAAGAGGTAAGCTAACGTTGAATTGTACATAGCTATTGAATATATGACTACAAGATATCGAAACGATGTTATTATCGTACGAGGCGCTAACGAACGAACCGACTCCACGAATTCTTGTCTTTTTTTTTTCTTTCGTTTCTGTGAACCGATAAGAGAAGTGCGTACGAGCTTAATTTGTTTATGTGATACGTGGCGTAATTGGGAACGCGATGTCGTTCGGGACGCATCAAAGGCAATCCTCCACGAATTCTTTCGTTATCGCCTGGTACCGCTATAGGGATATTTAAATAAAAGAATAGTGAGGATTATATTAATAATAATTATTATTATTAATATTATTACGATGATTATTGAAAATTATTGATATTATGGCTATTATTCTATTGAGAGTGAGCCTGTTGCTAACGACTTGGTCCAGTGTTAATATTGTATTTTATTTGTTTCGTTATTATTATTATTATATTATTATTATTTTTTTTGTTGTTCACGCCGCGTGTCGTACAACACGTTCCGTACCTATGAATGCAAACTTTCGGCTTTTCAGCGCCCAATGGGGAACAGTCGATCCCCCCGTTCGCGGTTTCGCGCCGGGCCCCTTTTCTATTTTTCTCTCTTCCGTTCGAGTCGATTGCATCGTTCGTCCGTGTGCCACCTCTCGATAGAGTGGACCACTGACGCGACACGATGCCCGTTTACTCGTCAGGTGCGAAGGATGCGTTCTCCACTTCTTAAATTAAGCTCAAGTATTACGTTCGCGTAGCGTCAACTCAAATGATACTTCATTCCATGTAATATACGTAATAGTCTAACTAAACTACCTACTTATTACATCTACGTAATCTAGAGCACCGTACGTGTAAGGTCGTATAATTATATAATTTAAATTGTAATTATTAAATGGTATGACGTACAGAGAAACGTGCTTGCTACCTCACTCCCTATCGATGAAAAGAACACGATAACCAGGAACATCTTCCTCGATGCTCGAGGAATCCGAAGTGATCCTGCACCTGTAATTAAAACTCCAATTACACACGGCGCATCGCGTGTTCCTCGGACAGGCCTTGTCACGCGTCGATCGGAGGTGCAACGATTCGTTCGACTGTCTCGGCGAGAGCCCCTTCGCAATTACTATAAATGTTGCGCATTACGAGATACTGCGGCGATAAACGCGACCACTTTCACCGTCGACTCGCTTGGCGAGATAACGCTTTATGAATTGCTTGTTAATCGGAAGAACGCGACGGGACGAGCTGCAGCGCATAAAAATCGTGTTAATTGCCAGCCATCTCGTAAATCGATAATTGTTATGTTTATGATTCGTGATAGGACGGTCGTCGATGCTGAAACTCCAGCGATAACATTCGGAGTCGAAAGATCGAGCGATGCCCGACTAGAGGTTATCGCCTGTTCGCAGATTTTTCTTCGTTTTCTGATATTTATGGCTCGGCCGATTCTTGGAGGCTTTCGGTTTAGGAGTTGGAGAGAAGCTTGAGAAGATTTTTGCAAGCTCTCTGACAGGTTGAGTTGAAGTGTGAGGAACTGGGAAAGTTTCAGGGACCTTAGTGCTTAATACAAGTTTGAGTATTAATTTAAATTGTATAGTGATTATTCGTAATTACTGATATTAGTGCCGGTTCATTATGTTTCATCAACATCTGAGAGTAATAGTTTCTCTTGGAACATTGAAAGATAACGAGCTATAAGCAACTGTAGGATCATTGCCTGCTTTAATGAGAGATGGATTACTGTAATCGCGTAGCCGATCGAGGTCGATCGGTGTCGAGAGTAACTTCGTTTTCAGGCAACTCGTGGAGCTCTGATCTACTTTCTCCTTACTCGTTGTACATTTTAAATCGAAAATAATTCTCCTCGATACGATTCTATGAATTCGTCGATCTGTCGTGATCCTATGTCAAGACACCACCGTACTTTACATCAAGTCAAACGCTTCAGCTTGCAATACAGCAAAACCAGGTGAACTCAACGTCTACCAGAGCCTTATCGTAAACGATTCCCCTTACGATTTGATTAGAGAAGGCAGAAGGGATCAAAGGAGAGAGAGGGTTCGTAAATCGGTGATCGTGAGGCTCGTGAGCGATCGAATCGAGGATCCACCGGCGATAAGATCGCGTGACAACAGCGGGGGGTCGCGCGTGATAAAGCAGCCTCACACTCTCGAAAACTACCGAAACGGACAGGAGTCGTGTAACAAGGAGACAAGAGAAGACAAGGCCCGAACGCAAGTCACGATCCGCGCGAGCGAAACTCTCCATGCTACCGACGATGACGGCGCAGATTCGATCGGTCTACCGTCTCCGCTCGGCCCGGCCCGGCTCCGCTCCACTCTGCCATCGCGCCTCGACGGCCGTGACTTTCCCTGTCCAGATCGTAGTGATAGACCGCCACGAAACGAACGGTGAACCGACTATGGCTGAGTCGAGGATGCCTTGGACCATGAAGTTTTAAAAAAGTTTCAAAAAAATTTGTTAACATATTAAGAGAGGACCTGGAGGAGTAAGAAGAGCTGTCTAGACGAATAAAAAGTGAGGAGGATTTTTTATATATTCATAGTTTCATGTCTTGAAACTTTTAGATTCTCCAATAAGTGTGTCAATTTTGAAATTTTACATTTCTGAAGCCGCTTTTTCATAGCTCCAAATATTTGTGATGGAAAGTATAAAAGACCCTAAAAGAAACATTCTACTATAGAACCCACTTTTATTAAATAATTTCAAATATCGACTGTCTGAGTGACCCTATGGTAACTTTCCAACTTAATCCTTTCGCGATGCCTACCGACTCCGTAAATAGCGTCGTAAATAATTGATTTCGGTGTAAATAATCTCCCCGAGATTTCTCAGTACGTCTGAAGAAAATTCCAGGGAACGTTGCAGAGGGAAACTCGCGGCGAAAAGCGCGCGAGGCGTTTCGCGCGAGCAGCGTAGGTATATAATACCTCTCGGCTGGCGTCAGTCACTCAGTCAGTCATTGATACCGCGGGGTGATTAATGAAGAGTCAAGGTTTGGGATCACGGTGCCGAGTTCAGAGGAGGGGACACGGCGGGAGAGCTCTCGACATCGAGAGACGAGTATCGATACCGCGCGTTCCTCGGGAATAAAGGCGGGAGACGAGGTCGTCGCGCGCGCAGAGACAGAGCTCGAGGGAATGCCTGGTGTTTATTCGAGACGGGCTTTGAAATGTCGTAGAATGGAAATTTTCGTTAGACGATTGCACTCGGTGGCGCTTACATTGATCACAATACAGATGCATTTGATATTCCCTAGGCTGCATCGAATTCGCCCTGCGATGCTAAATATTGAAGCGACTGAGAAACTGAGATTGGGAAATTGAGTGGCTTTGGATGGGCTTCAACGTTCAGACGAGCCAAGGTGTGAAGTAACACTTCTTTATTTAAATGCTTGTTTCTGAGCTGCATGCTCAATTAGAGGTGACGGCTCAGTGGTTTTCAGCAGGTGGCTTGTGATGCAACGTGAGTTACTTTTGAGTAAGCACAGTAGGACTAAATGTTCCACTTACAATACGACCAATATCGAGTCTCCATAAACTCACGATTTGTTTCGACTGCCAAACTCACACAAACCAGGTCCTCTCTATCGTATTACCTTATTTCCACCTTACCAAACACAAAAGCGAAGAAAGTCAAATACCTAATCCCAAGAAACCTGAACAAGTCTAGCGAAGAAACAGTATACAATCATGCCCGAGAAGCCAAAGAAGTAAGATATCCTGTCACGTTAAAAAAGACGTCAAATGAAGGAAACGGTCAGCGAGAATTGACGCTGGCATCGTCTGTACGCGTCTGTCCGAAGAAAAATCATTCTTTCCCCGAGTCTGATCGCCGCCCGAGGACATCCATTAACAGAAATCGGTCGATCGTCCGCGTTCGGGAAAGTTCTGGCTCTCGATCGGCGGTGTCAGTTTTTCCGCGAGCAGGCAGAGGCTGCTGGCGGAAGGCGGCCCTGTGGCTCTTTCTGGTCCCTTCGGCGGGTCGGTTGAGTGACAGGCGACGCAGGAGCCAGAGGAGACTTGGAAACGGGCCCGTCCATCCGCTCGTCCGTCCGCGTCGCGTTTGTTCGTCCCGTGTGCCCGTCCGCGGCGCGGTCGTCGTCGTCGTGGACGTCGCGGTCCGTCGAGGGAGCAGTCGCCCTGTCCACAAACGGAGCGGAGCAAGACTTCACCACTTTTATGTACGGAGTCTGAATAACAAATCTGTCCAATTCACATGTCGACATCAAAGAAGATAATATAAACACTACATCGATACATCGTCTACAAAACCTTAATGTTTTATTAATGCGGCCTCCGTCCTCGTCCCATTCCGCCGAGTCCATTCCATTCCATCCCCGGTTAGGCGAGCAGCCGATCGGAAGGACACCACGACCCGTTCCCGGGGCCCCACGAAAACCGATCGCGCGCTACCAGCACACCCGCCTCCCTGGCCCGCCTTGTTTTGCGCCTTTTGCCTCCGTATCGCGGTCCGACCGATGCCTTTTGATCGGCTGTCCGGCCATAACGTCGAGATTCTTGTCTTGACGCCCCGTATCGCGTTCTACGATCGGACACCAGATGGGAAAAAAATCGCGACGGCGAAAATCGACTTGCAGCCTCGTTCCTGAGAGCAGGAGATTCTCGGGAGCAGTGATACGACGATGATGTTTGATTATGGGGAGGGAACTGATTGGAACCTTCGAGCTGGTTCTGGAATACTTTGGTGGAATGCTTGGATATGGTGGGGCGTGGGAACAGTGTTAGCTTAGGGCTAGGTTTGTTGGTGGGATTAAGCTGTAGTTATTTGGAATATTGTTTTAATGGTACTTAGATGTGAGTGGTAATAGTAGTGTAAAAAAGTAGTGGAATTGATTTGAATACGTGGTGAGATTGATGTAGAGGCTGAAGAATTTTACTCTCTCTGAAACATACCTGAAGTTATTGAATCAGTGATTCTTAGCGAATCCAGCAAAGCTTTTTCAATCCATCAAGAGTATGAAGCTTGAACGAAGATAGCTGCAGTGTGTCGCAAAGCTGAAGGTAATTCAATTTGCCAGGCACGTTTACCGAACTCATCGATGGCCAGCGGCGTGGCGCGAGATTACCATACTCGCGGTCGCAATCGATGCTGTTCGCGCGAGTTCAATTTGTATGTAAATAGCCCTGGAGCTGAAACGTTTGACCGAGTTACCCAATTTGGCAGGGAGACGCGATAGTCATCGGCGCACAGAAGGATGGCCACCGGTTGCATTTATTTGAAAATTTTAATATCATTCAGTGGAAACGGGCTCGGAGACGGTACAGCCTCTGACGCAACCGATATATTCTGGGTCCCTCGGACACTTCTTCCATTTAACTTTTTCGGTAACATGCGAACGAGTTGCTCGAGCTGAGAAGACCGACTCAAACATTCATTCATGGAAGAGTATTAAATTTACAGATTCAAGTCTTCAAACTTTAAGATTATACTCTCTATATATCTACATGGTATTAAAGTTGTGAAAACTGAAGAAAAATTGAACATCATAACTAACAATGCATATAGAAAAGAAACAGAATTCTACAACAATTTTCCCTTAAATTTACTCTAAATTTACCCTATTACTCTGAAACCAATGAACTGAAAACCATCCCCATTTCTGATAAAACCACAATAACCCACAGATGATCTCAGAAATCCGACCCTCGCTATAAATTCACCAATGATCAGTGAGCCTAAACCAAGAGAGCACACTGTTCCAAAATCCCCGTACCTCTGCAGCGTTTCCACACCAACCACCGAAGCAACATTTATCCTCGTTTTCCATATCCCCTCGAAGACCCACGCAACTTTCCAAAGCGCATCGAACCAAGAGACGCAACGGTCCCCAGTTTCGCGACGTTCGAGCGACGTTTCAGCGAGCGTTACGCACGAAATGCATAAGCGCAGCCCCGTGTAATTGTATGCAGGAATGCTGGCAAGGTAGCGAAGACAGGGTGTACGAGTCTCCTCTGTAGGGAGGTTTGAAATCGAACGAACGAGCAGGACGGAAGAGTGAAGCGAGCAGGGGACGGGGGACGAAGGGGGAACGGGAAAGACATAGGAGAAAGAGGAGAAAAAGGCGAGGAGAGGAGGTAGATAGAGAGGAGGCCCTGATCGGCGTCTGATGCGAGTGAAGGCCGTGGAGAGAGGCTCGAGAGCTGAGTGACAGCCTCGCCACGTACGTGGGAGGCGAGCCCGCAACAAAGGAAAGACGATAGCCTTATGCAAATAGCCGCGATATCGCGAGCACTGCCCGCGAGACGCGCGGACCCGCTTCGCCGATCGCGCAACCAAAGAACCTGCCCCGCGGTGCTCGTCTCTCGATCTCTGCGTGTATCTTAGGCTCGCGGGGAAAAATTCGACGATGCTGGGAAAACCTGAATCCTCGATTCGTCCTGCGGAGAGAGGCTTGGATTGAGGCTCGGCTTTGTACCCCCTTGAAGAGACTATCAATGTCCATTTTTTGTATCACTCTTTGATGAGTAAATATCTTTACTATTAACGCTTTGAATTGGTATATTTAAAAATTAAAACATTTGGAAATTTGAACATTTTTTAAATTGTAGGTTTGAATATTTGAATATTTGAATATTTGAATATTTGAGTATTTGAATATTTGAAAATTTGAAAATTTGAAAATTCAAAAATTCGTAGGTTTGAAAATTTGAAAAGATGTATGTTACATTTAGGGCGAGCAACCCCCGTCTCTGAGTTACTTCATATCAAAAGAAGTAGATACTGTCTCTCAAGCAATAAAGAATTTCGGGCATCCCTGAGGAAGTTGTCGTAAGATCGCCGCGGATCACGTCGTTGCAGCTGACAATAATGGTAAAGGAGAGGAAAAACCGCGCGGCAGACAAAGAGGCGGTAAGAAGTGGAGTTGGCGGTTAAAGCAACGGCGGCCTTTAGACGTCACTCGGAATTCCAAATATCCGCGAGCTTCTACGATGTAATAACGAATGACACGGGCGGAGAACAAACGAAACGAGAAAGTCTGTCGGTGGTAAGAGCGGCTCAGAGGGTTGAGAGGAATGGGGCGAAAGCAGGGGAAGACGAGGGCGATGGAGGACGGGTGGAACGGGGCGCTACAACCGAGTTCCAAAGGGTCTGCCGCTTTCCGGCGAAAATTAATCATCCCTGGCAGCTCTCAATGTCCCTACCTACTACTTTCTTCGCATTCCCAATTATACGCTTATCTAGCAAATCCGCGTCAAAGCTTAAACATAAACGAACCCCTCGAGAGCTGCTGTGGAACTCGTTCGATACTCAAATCGTGCTGCTTTCGAAATAAATTCCCCATTTTATAATTTTTACTCAAAACTCGTCTGGTAGAACAATCGAAATAACAAATTCAATTGGTGATGTGAAATCTCAAAGTACAAAGGTGTCTGTAATTTGTAAATAGGATCAAATGAGATTCACCCTTCGGATTTATGAGACACCTTGTACGTTCGAAGGAAATTAAGCGCCGAATGCGACAGCCTAATTAACGTCCCACTCGTAACGCGGAGGGCAACAATGGGGGCTCGTAAATAACATTCTAGATCACGATGAAAGAAGAAAGGAAGTAAGGAGTAAACACTTCTACACATGGATCCAGCGAGGTAGGAGCAGGAGAATTTACGAGATAGCTACCCCCACCCGGACCCCTTTATCCTACCTTCCTCGCCCTGTCCTCAACAGGTGGTCGTTTTGCTCAACTTCTGTATAGTAATTTATAATTTAATTGATTTATGCTCTCAAGCACGGTTACACGAAGCCAGCCACTCCGTTTTGGCGAAAAGTACCGTTCCGTGGCATCGGCTCGGATAACGGTCCTGCCACGAATCCGATTTACACTCGTTTCGCCGCATTCCTGCCTGTCATTTTTGTCGATCTATCGATTGTCTGGAAGCAGTATTTCTTCCTCCGAAATTCACGAAATTAATAATTAGCTACACTTAAGATTTTGTAATTTTAAATTATTTATTAAGAGAATCACGAATATTTGGTGAAGACTGAGGGTATAGAAAGATTCAGGAATCTTTGTAGTAAGTTCCACAGGATTTCGGGGATGTTCACAGTAAGTCGAACCCATTTCCATCGACGACGGACCTTGAAGTCCCTCAAAGGAGCGAAGCACGCGAGGCAAATGTAAAGGACATCCTCCTCTTTTGTACGGTTATTGCTTCGGGCGCATTTGCATGACCTTGTCGCAAATTTCGAGCAAAAGGGTTCTGCCCATAAATCAGCGGCACCGATTGAGAAGCTTCTTGGAAACTCTTTCGCATACTTCCTAGGTTAATGTCGAAGCAGCGTTTTCAACCCCTTCGTCGCCTTTACTACTTGGTCGCAAGTCGTTTCTATCAGTCTAAAATTATATGCAAATTTCGCCTACAAGAAGAAAATAATACGATAGAGTGTAAATGCTACATAGTTTCGAAGAAACTTACCCCCTCTGTTCTACCCCATCCCTCTAAAACGGGGTTGGGGGAATTAGATTCCGTCAGGAATTTAAATCTCCATCGGCAAATGGCAACTTTATCGACGTAACATCGGTAAATTAAAGGTGGCCGCAATTCACGGGGAGGTCATTAGGAGATAGACGTGGAACGGTAAGCGAATCACCGCCGTCTTATCACGACTCCGAATCGCGGGCAAAGAAAACAAGTTCTTCTTCAATTCAACTTACTTGATGAACTGGCGACCCGGTCGGTGGTTCACGTGCAACCGTTCGCTCGACACCTGAAAACTTCCGCCCTTCCCTCTGACAGAATGTCTACTTCCAGTCTCGTCCATTGTGGAACACGCTCACCCTCGATAGTGCGAAATTAAGGGTCACGATTAATCTCGTAGACGAGACAGGAACCTGTGCCGTGGTTACAAAAGTGAATCAAAATTAAGAATTCTCTATCATAAAGAAGGGAGACGAGGCGAGAGATTCTCAACTAAACCTCGCGCCACCGTAGTACAGTACGTATTCTGAATCCACCTTTACCTCAACAAACGCTCTACTAAAGTGTATCTCAGACACGGACCGCGTGTCCACGTGGAAGGGTCAGTCCGAAGGCCGATGAACCGCGACAAAGGCCTCTCAGAAATAGGGTTGCAAGCGGCATACTTCTTTCCATCCTCGCGGGGTGGCGAGTCCCGCAGACTGCGCTAACCCTGCTAGCAAAACTATTACAATTCCTGGTGTGGCTGAAGCGCGTTCCCTTCCCATTCACCTCCTCATCCCATCCACTGCCACCCCAGCTCCTCCCAGCCCTCCGCAACCCACGCTCCCCTCCTCCCGCCCCGTGCCACCCCCGAGCGTCCTGGCATCGCGCCCCGTCAAGGGAGATTTATAGCAACTCGAATTCCTCGACTACTAGTCGGCCGTGGCTGAAGGAACGAAGAGGCGACGCGGGCGAAGAGAAGAGTGGAGAAGAGAAGAGAAGCAAAGAGTGAAATGGGGGCGCGCCGCGGTTCCGGAGAACCCCGAGGGCCCCTCGTCGGGTGGTTGTAGGTGGCGTTGGGTGACGTTGGGTTGTTGGCCCGTCGGACGGACTGCGGGAGGCGAGGGGGGCACTCGTCACTACGACGTGACGGGCGCGGAACTCACTTCGTACTCCATCGGTCGTTGCTAGTCGACGGCTAGGTTCGTGATGGTGTGCTATGTTGCTGTGCGTTGTGGTCGATGCCTTTAGGTGCCTTTGCTGCATGAAATTGCGCGAGAATGGTTGTGGTTGTTGTTATTTCTTGAGAGGCAGTAGGATAGGGAATCTGATTGATTGGTTTCTATAGTGGGAGTTGATTTGTATGGATTTTATTAAGAATAGTTTACTCTAGTGGGGTAGGTCAGAACTGTACTAGGTCTCTGATAAGTTTCAACCAGGTCCACGCTCAAGTAGGATTCAATTACATCTTGGCTAAGTCATAACTAAGTTGCAACTAGGTTTTGGCTAAACCTGCATTATCAAATTTCTTTCACTTATCCCTTACTTCACTATTCACTTGTCCCTTACTTTCAGCTTTACTTTCAACTTAAAATATCCATCCAAAGCAATCGTGCACCTCAAGCTTCTCTACTCGAGCATCTATTCAAATATATTTTACTTCCCCTTGCAAATCCCTGCGACTCCCTACGACCATATTCAAAGAAATCTAGAAATCGTCCACTCAAAGGAACACTAGTCTATCAGAACTCCGCAAGCCAGAGCTTTCCCCCAAAAACAAAAGCGTGAACGGTTTTCTCTGTGCTGCGGCGGGACTCGCAGGGATAAAAGGAAGGAAGAAGGAGGCGAGGTAGATATCAATCACGCGAACTGGTGACGGCCAGAGATTTGGCAGCAGCTTTGGAACGCGTGGGGTGGAGGAGCGCGGGGGCGTCGGGGCCACAAACAACTGCGTCCATTCTATCGTCATTTTTCTAAGAAACCTTCAGCTATATTGATTCACGGGTTATCGAAGTGTCAACGCCGACTCCCATTGTCGTGGTCTGGGTTGCCGGCTGTCGCGTCTCGGCGATACCTGTCACGTTGTCCGTGGCGCTTCTTGTCACCGCGTTCCAGGGACGCCAGAATCTTGGCAGCGAATCGAAACGGCTCGTTTCGTTGAGAAACTGTGGGAGAACTTGTCTTGGTGATGGACGATCGTCATTTTTTAGATTTGTCGGGTTAATTTCGAACACTATCCTCAGCTAAGGAGGATTCCAATTTGAACGATTTAAGTCTTTTCTTCAGAAAATACATCGAATTAAACAGTACTTCAGGAGTGATCAATAGGTACGCGAAATAGTGTTATAAGCTCGTTGAGTTGAAGTAGAAGTTTCAATACGCTCTTCAAAGTTACCCCAGTGTCCCCAATTTGAAGTCCTAAACTGGATTTAAGTTTCCACACCATTATGACTTCAGTTTCAAAAGAAACTGTTGTTCGGTAGGAGTTGATCCACTTTTGTGGGATTTTCGTGAGGAACGATGCTAAATTTATGCGGTCGGAATTCAAAGGAAGGCTCGAGAAGCGCGAGCATTTCGCGTGTCGTGCGGGTTCAGTCAGCGTCAGTTTCAATGAGGAAGGAACCGTACTTCTCCTCTGACCAGTGTCAGTTACATGTTCTAGAAGACTGGCCCCAGGGGAGCGCGAAGGTAAGACTCGAGCCGGCGCAACCCGTGGGTGTCAGGATGACTGAAAACGTGATGTGACACGTGCGCGTGTTTAGGTCGACGAGCGTTGTTATGTGATTGCGTAACCCTGAGACATACAACGCCAACTACATCGTATGAAACTTTAAAGAAGTCCCTGGCAATAAATAGCAAGGCGATTCGATGCTGGAGATAAGTTTCGTGAAATTGGAAGCATAATGGTTAAATCACTCTTTGCTGTTTAAGATGTATTAGACGGAACAAAAATTAATTTAAACTTTAGAAAGACGTGCACGTAAAAATTCTGTAATTTCTAAGCACAAATTTTAAAAGCTTAGAAAAAGAGATAAAAAATAAATAAATGATAAAACGTTGGTTTCCTAATGGCAAAGGCATCCTCCGTAGTTCCTGCTGAAAATAGGGGATGCATGAGATTCAACCCAAGGGTGAAAGAAATTCTGCCATCTAGGTTGAACTAGTCCAAGTTTCTTGAAGGGATGATCATCAAGCCGATAATAGATCTGCGTTCTTCGAGTCCTACCATATCCAGCGATAGGAATTTTCAATGATTTCTCTGATGGACTATAAGATGGCGTGTTGGTCGTCGCACAGCCATCATGAATCAAATTATGTCAAGGGGAAGTGGGGGTTGGTGGTGACGAGAGGTGGGTCTTTCTGGTTAAGCCTACCACTCGAAGGGTGGAGTCGGCTACGCGTGACCTACAACCACCTGGCCCTGTTACATTGGCGTAGAAATACGTAATGCGAGGGTTTTCACGTTTTTGTTAAAGTATATATAAAATTTTCAAAATAGGGTTTTAAGAAATTTTTGAATTTTAAAGGAAATTGATCGTAACTGTTACCCCCTAGACACTAAACATTATTTGTGCATAATATAAGTAAATATTAATGGGATATATTGTTTGTGTTAAAATAATAAAGAGTAAAGAAATTGTAAAAAATACTTCAAACCCTTAAGTACGAAAAAAAATGCTTATATAAGCACTTGCTGTGAAGTACTTACTCAGCGATCACATCTTTGAGCCTACCATCTAGCGACAATAAGCTGAACTTCTCTGGGATAAGAACATCGGTAACTTATCAGGACACCCTGTGTCTAATTTTGCCACAGACGAGTATACAGGACAGACCATGTTGGACCATCGTGTCTTATGTTCTGAAATACCGACGTCTTGAAAAACCACTGTTTATCGAACGCCCTCTACGATTTCAGCAAATGAGAAAATATACCTACCATACCCTACAATATACAAGGTGTCCTACTAAACCATCCCCCTTATTCATTCCTATATGAACGCAGAATAATTCCGAAAAATTAATATTTCCTATTAAATAAATATTACAACAACAATTTCTGTTACTGTAATTGTAATTAACAATATGTGTACCAGAAATTGTAGCTGAGAAGATTATTTTATTTAAAATATCAATTTTTCGCCAAATATAGATCCTTAGCTCGATCTCGAAATCCCTACCATCTACAGAACTTTTCGGATTGATTCCCCTTCTTCTCTGAGAGAGTATAAATACTACCCCTGCAGGAGCACGAGTACTTCACTCGTCGCGGGTTCTTCGGCGGGTGTGGACCCTCCTCGGGATCGTGGATGGACTCCTGGGCCCTGGACAACCTTGGACCACTGGACGCTTGGACTATCCTGGTCAGTGGTCAGTGGTCAGTGGTCAGTGGTCAGTGGTCAGCTTGACCAGTGGTCAGTGGTCAACTTGACCAATGGTCAGCGGTCAGCTTGACCAGTGGTCATCGTGGTAAGTTTTGCTCAAATTTTATATTTACTTCGTCTGTTGCCCCTATTTCTTTCGTGCCCTGCCCCTCTTTGCTATTTCTCATCATTTAACTTTGTGCATATACTATATCAATTTGTTGTTAACTTATCAGGACACCCTGTATATGATTTTCCGTCGGTATTATAATTTGAATTTCACAATACTCGTAGCGTTGCACTCTTATTTTATACACAGCCGCTAACGTTGAGCGTGATACTAATATGGTAATGTGGTTCTTTTAGGTTCTTTAGATTACTTATCGACTATATTCCTACGAATCAAAGAACTTTCTTAGAGTTTTATCATTTCAGTAGATCTCTAATTAATCACCAGTGGATGATGTAGATTTCTTCTTAAGCCAGTAGATGGTAAGTCAGTCATTCCTTTATCCACTGCAGGTAGAAGTAGAACACACGATCTCTGTCGCAAATCTCAGACACAAACCTTTCTTCGGAAATGTAGGTTTACAAGTAATACAGGTTCACTATGTAAATAGTATCAATTACCTATCGACGCTGCAGATAACGAGCGTATCATAAAACCATGTAAGCAATTACAGCACCGTTAACAAAAACATATCGCAAAAACTATCAGCTTAACAGTTACTGATAAGCTGAACAATCAGACATTAACTCTATGCATATCTCATGCCCTTGTATGTTCAGGACACAACTATGTAGGCACGTCAGTTATCGGAACGGAATATCTTGCAATCACGATCGAAGCTTATGATTCGTGACTATGCAATCTTCAGATGCTGTCTATCCCGAATACCCAGACAAGCTCAAGGTCACGGTCAATATCGCGAACAAGTTACTGCTAGGTGGAATGCAGAACGTGTGTATATATAGGACTATGCAGGATGCCGCAATCCTTACATTGCAATTGATCAGCATGCGGATGGTATCAAGCTGAAACCTTCAACAACCAGGACTCTCAATTTAATCATAATTGCGATTCATAGTGCGACTTTTCAAACTCGTGGGATTAAGTTAATCATTGCATTCATGCTTCCTGCTGCTATAAATATGCAATATTGAACGATCTGAAACTTTGATCCATGCTTCTTAAATGGGGCAAAAGGAAGGCTCAGTTGTGCAACGTCATCGACGCTTCTGTACAATCACCGATAAGGGATCCATTGAAACCGGTCACTTGAAATCTCGTATGGTCGGTCAACGCGCTAGATCGCTGCATAAATTTTGTCCGTTGATGATCTCGGCGCGTGCGAAACGGAAATGCTGCATCTTCCTTGATCTAGATCTAGAAGCTCCAATCTGTACATGGAATAGATATCCACGAATTAATCGCCGCGACGATTAATGTAATTATATTAGTATTTAAAGATAAAGAGTTGACTCAAAATTAAAAAAAAAAAAATTTTAATCTGTCTCTAGTATCGAAATAACTCCTACTGTTTATAGAAACTGGATTCTTGCTAGTTATTACAATATTTTCAGAACGTAATCTCACACTAAATAGTATTATCTCGATGTAAGCTCGATAGTGCACTCATATTTTTTGGAATTGTGTCTTCTAAACTTTCTCCAGCATTATGAAGACAAATTGATATTCCTAAAACACAGATCAATTAGATTCTTTAAATGACTAAATAATTCTAAGTCACAAGTTACTATCGAGGCAAAATTGCGATGTGATTATTTAGTACAATAGATATTAAACAAAAAAATCGAATTCCTCCCTCGCAACGATGTATCACCAAGTAGCCAGGACTTTCGCGGCAGCCTAATATCATTTCGGCGGAGCTGGTCGAAGAGTGGTGGAAATAACTGTCACCGAAGACAATTTATGTTAATGACTGTTCCTGGGCCGAGGAGGGACGCGACCGGACGAGCCTCGGAACAGTCGGCAGGTCTCCGTGGAGCCGATCGGACACGCTGCTGCCTGCTCCTCTTTCCGACCCGACTTTCCCCCTCTCCAGCCTCGGGACATCGCCACCCTGCTCCGTTCTGGCCGTTTCAACCCCGCGATGGCGACGCCCAGCGTCGATCCGCCTGTGCTCTCGTCTGCCGCGCAAACTCCGAGATTCCTTGGCCCATGGCGTGTCAGCCTGGCCCTGTGATCGTTGAAAAACGCGCGTCTGTCGTGTTTGATCCAAGTATTTCTCCAATTAATTGAACCTTGGGTCATCGATGATCAGTGATCTGTGAGTTGGTTTTCTTTGGACAATTAAAACACAGTGATTGAAACACTGAGATGGGGGGTGAGTGGCATCTTGTGCCTGGTGGAGACGCTTGTGTGTTGAATGTAGAAGATGCTGAGGTTTCGAGAAGAGGGATTCTTCTGTGGTTTACTCTGTTTAGAGTGGAAGTGAGATCTTGATTCGATCGTAGGAGAGTTAGATTGAGGTGATTGTTAGGAATTGCAGAGGATCTTGGACAAGTATGTTGAGTTCGTTATGACGTAGAATTGAATGGCTCCATTTTACGGTCTCTACGTCGATGTTAATGCATGCTTTCATCCCCTAGAGCGCAGACTCGAGAATCCATTGCTGGAAGCTCCATTCGAAGAAGCAAAGGGATGGTGAAAACGTTGTTGCTGTGCCTAGCGACGTTTGGAGACAGCGGATTGCTTTTTACTTTGGTGAGTGGTTAACCTGTTTTTTTTATTTATTTTGTTCTTGATGACTGGTGTTGAGGTCATCACTATTTTTAATTGCCGATGAAAATATGTCAGGGATTCTTGAGATACATATTTTGTGTTTTGTTAGTTCTAGATTTATGAAATAGCGTATTGAAGTATTTTCTATTTTCTAATGAGATTCTTAAATCAACTTACTGTCTATGTGTATGATTTTGTGTTATGGTAATGAGTAATATGGAGCTACTATTACAAACAGGCTTGATAAAAGAATTAAGAGGGCTTTCCAATTTTTAGAATTATTTAGGATCATAATTATGCAGTAATATTCACTTTTCTGTCTCTTCGACTTTTATTTAGTATCACTCCATGTAAACATAATCAACTTTCTAGTATCAGAAATGTGTATAGTAAAATAATCTCGCATCTGGTAGTTCCAATTAGGTAGCCAGTAGTAAACAATAATTTCATTGACGTCTGCTTGAATCAGCCCCTTGTACTGAAGAGAAGGGTCTAGATAACAGAGGTCATTTATACCAGTTTACAAATCCTATTAATGAGACTACTACACCCAAACTACACAACCCATAATGTACACAATGATCCTAATTCAGGACACATAAGTCACCTCATAGTTGAGTCAAACTTGGTCTGTAAATTAAGATCCATTACTACTCCTTCTTGCTACACAAAAACAGACCTTTTCAGAATAAACTCTACTATCAGAACCCAATGATTTCAATCGTGCCCTCTGACATTATCCAGTTCGTAGATTAAACCATTTCTCACCTCAAAGACTCAAACGCCTCCGATTAAAAAGAGAGGAATCAGATCATCTAAAGCTTATCCAGTCTTCTAAATCTTAAATTTAGAGCTTGCAGCGTGTTGAGACCAGGGTCAAAGCTGCATTCTCCGTGCACAGAATTGGCACGACCTTTTCAAGTTCTCTCGTACGACGAATAGCCCTGTAAGTAGAGGCCCGTGAAAGGGAAGAGTCAGAGGATCGGGAGGGCCGGCTGGTCGTTACACATTTCTGTTTCGAACCGGCAAAGAAGTGGCGCAGTGGCGCCGACGTTGGCGAATTTCGCCAGGTTCGGCTAGCATCTCCGAATCTGGCGGGACGCCGATCGATTTCCACGGTTCTCCTCGGCCGCGCGCGGCACGCTTTGCTATTCGTGCTGAAACAGTGTACATGTGAAATTATTATCCCATCGATCGAGCAATTTTCGCGATGGTGCTCCCTTGTAGGGTTGAATTCTAAAAGAAGTATTCTCGTATCGAAGAACTAAAAAGTAGCAAGAAAAGAAAATTGTCCTATACTTCTTTAGAAGTTCCTTGTACATTCAAAAAGTTTAAAGAAAAATAGAATTTTTGGAGCACTAAAGTTCTCTGTGAGTCAAAAATACCTTATCATAGAATCTATAATTTCAATGAGAATTAGCAGTTGATTTCCAAGCTCTTAGTTAATAATATAAGGACATCAATAATACCGAGGACTACTCCGAATGAGTGAGCTGTAGTGTAGGTCGCAGCAAGGTTTAGAAAATATTCTACTGTTTCCCTAGGAACGCGTGCTTTCCACGTCGGTCCATTCACCGAGTCATCCAGACTGTCTAGGAAGGCGACAACATTATCCAGTAGACGCACGCTCGAGGACAAACCGGCTATGACTCCAATCAAGGACTCACTCGGTCCACATTCCACTTCTAGCCTCTCGAACCTTAATGTCTCCATTCATTTTTACTTTAGCTCAATGCATCAGTGTTCAGTTGAGCTTCTTTCTATTTTTTCCACCGTTTCTATCTTCTCTGGACAGTGCCATTTCCGATAACTGCGATAAATTCACTTTCATCTATTAATTTAGCAGATGCAATATTTACTACTTCGTGCAATTAATAACTGCTAAAGATAGAGAGTTTCTGCAGAAGAAGTTTACGTTGAATTCTCAATATTCGTATATGGATACGAAGAGTGAAACACATACCATTCCTCAAGTGTGTTATTAGGGAAAACACATCGACAGGCACAGTGAATCGACACCTGAATGAATAGCAAGCGGGATGACGCGACAAAGCGTCAGGTGATCGATGTTGTTGTCCTCCGCGACGTCAAAGAGTACACGGCCCGTGATTTTTGGCTGGTGGGACGCATCATTCACGATCTTTCAACACGTTTATTCTTGCACGCTCGTAGTATCGACACGCTATAATCGTTGCTTTACTATTAACCACCTGCGAGAGTCAATGTTTGGCAGGCATTCCTTGCGGGACTTAGTCGATTTCTTCATTTACTACAGAATTCTCAAACTGTATTTATATAGTAGATATCAGTTCTAATAGCAGTGTATATATTTGTGATAAGCTCAGAATGCAGTGAATAATTTCATTTTTTGCGGTAGATTACTAATAGATTAGTAGGTCATACTCTAAGTCGCAATTGATACTTCATTATAGGTACTCTTATCGTTAAGCCATCGAATAACAGCAGTCTTGACTAAAATAGATGGTGAATAATTGAGACCCACTTAGTCGAGGCTCAGTTATCATTCTCAGAAGCACCATTAAATGAAAGTGCTCCTAAAAGTTTTTCAAGCAAACGAGATTTCCTCGTCGTTCTTTTCCACGCAATTGCGCGTCGTCTGGCACCAAGAAATTAAAGCGTCGCTGTCACGAATTAACGCGTTTCCGCGAGAAGTGACGTCACGCGGCGCAATTCGACTATGGGAGACGCAACGAGGTCTCGTTAGGCTTTTACAGTCCACCATATGGGCATGAGCCGTTTCCCACCGCTGACACTGATACGTCCCGTCGCAAAACGTGCTGATTCAACCTTGCTCCGTTTTACTGTTGTTTTTGAAACAAGGCTAGCCAGCAGCTAGCTGGTCAAGCTTTATAGCACTATAAACTTTTGATTAACTGAGTCTCAATTGTTCAGTCCTTTATATTCAAAGTGAATGATATTCGGCGTAATAAGAAGACTACTGCAATAGAAACTCAATGTAAACTTCGATTAGTAACTTTGGTCTTGTCAAATTGTGAATATCTTCTCCAGTAATCTACAGAAAATAAAAATAAAATCCACCGTCAAGGGGTTACTTAAGACGTAACTCTACTAGTGTCTTATATTTTTTTAAATAAAAAGGAGCGAAAAGATTTTCCCCTGGAATTTCAAATTTCACTACCAGGGTCTTCCTAACGTTTAACAGTTAGAAACGAAAGAAAAGGGAAGCCATAAAGTGGAAAGACGGTTGAAATGCAAAGTTAACGGACCGCAGAGAATCTTCTCGGAATTCCGCGTCCGGTTTTACGGACGCGACCGTCAACTTAGTTTTATTGCGGCAATATAGCGGGGATGCTCGCTGTACTATTGTTCAACTTTTTCGTTCCTCGGCCTCGGAGCAGGTATCGTGGACCTCGGCTAATAGGGACGGGATAATGGCGGCCGATCGACCTTCGATACAGCCCGCCACGTATTTCCAAATTCTAGAAGCTGACCTCCATTGCCTTGGATCCTTCCCTGTAGCTTTTATATAAATTATAGACTACCACTGGGAACATGCTTTCGCTACTCGAAGGGGTTCAACTTGATTTTGAAGATCTACGGAGGAATTATATGATGAGGATGGGATGTTAGGTGGAGCTTGAAAATTTACACATTAGTGTGCTCTTGTGCAGCAATATTTAGTTACTTAATCGGTGGATATGTATAATTTAAGTTAATGGTAAAACTAAATGGAGCAAAATATAATACAATGTTATACAAGCCCTGAGAGATAAAGGAAGCAAAACAAAAAGACACTAAACGAAGGGGAAGAAGTAAAAAAGTAAATAGATATACAAGTGTTCCACAATGAAGTATACACGAGCCTATAGATTAAATTTAATTAAGGTTCATTTGACAAACATACTGGTAGCTCCAATTAACAGGGTTCTGTAGACTTTGGTTCTGAACACACTGATAGTATTGCAAAAAAATGAGTAGGCGGAGCAACGTGTAGTAATTATTGGCATAGGGGCAAATCCTATTAATGGCGTCTTTTTATTACTATTTAAAACTAGTTTACAATAACATTTCTCTGAAGAGAATCTCTCAAATATGTGTTAGTGTACATCTCCTCAACACTATACCCTTTCAAGCAACACAGAGTTACAATCTCTCACCCCCGTGCTCTAAAAATTCTTCTTCCTCCACCCCCTCCGAGTTTCCATGCTCCAAAGCTTGTCGAGCGAGTCAAGAGGGGTGCAGAGGTCGACGTTATCGCTGGAAATTCCGAAAATCGCATTTCACCGAAAGAATCCCGCTTGGTTCTGCTCATTGTCGTGGAATAAAGGCAGAGTTCCCTACGGATGCTGAGCCCTCGCATGGATTTCATTTCAGGATCGCATAAAACGGTGTTGGCTGGCGGTGGTAGTGATGGCGACCGAGGGGAGGTCGAGGGGAGCCGAACGAAGGGGAAGAGAAACAGAAGGGGCCGAGGGGAGTCGAAAGGAGAGGACGGAAGGCCGTGACACAGGGGAGAGAGAGACGGTTGGAGAGAGAGATGGGCCGGCTGGCAAGCAGATGGTTGTTGCGTCGTTTATTGGTTTATTCGTCGGTTCAGCCATGACGTCCCAACCATCAGACCAGCCGGTGTTCCTCTTTGTGTTGTTACGATCGGCCAACACCGACCACGTCTGCCTTGCATGATATAACCGAGCGTCACGAGATCGAGTTCGACAGCGTATGCTACCGATCTTGATCAGAGTCGATTTATTTGAATATAGAAGGATTCTGGGGGGGAGCTTCGATTAGGTGGCAGATCTTCTGAGGTTCATATTATGTCTACTGGGGACTCTGCTGTAATGGGAATTTTTTCTTCATTTTTTTTATTTTTTAGTCGTCGAGTTGCAAATTTTGTTCCATTTGATGGAAACTGTTACCCTGAGTTTATTTACGATTGCCTCTGTTTCAGGTCGAGCAGGGTGCGGATGTTGACTATACCTATGAAGAGGGGTCCCGCAGAGAGAGAGAGAGAGAGAGAGAGAGAGAGAGAGAGGGGTGATTAATAGTGACTTGACTGCTTTTATCGCCGCTTACACGGTACCCTATATTTCATTTGCATGAATCTATATCTAAGTACCTTCTTTTACCGAATATTCTCTGATTTTAGGTTTCGGAGTAGTGGAAAGAAAACTGACTATGAACATCATAAGGTACGTGTTCAGTATCTAAAAAAAAATGTGAAAACTCTCTAACATTTTTTCGTTTTAGGTACACACTATCAGGCTACTGAAATCACAAGTACCTAAATTATAGTAAACCTAAAAATCAATTGGAGCAACGTCACTCCTAGCCTCTAGGTACGAAAATTTCAAAATTTTCTACTTCTACCCCTTCTACATTTTACCCACCCTCCCTTTCAAGCACCCAGAAACTCCAACTTCAGGCAAATGAAATAGTCTTGCAATCCTCTCCTCGTTGCGAATAAACATGTTCTCTTATCGACTGCACGCTAATTCGAAAGCAGTATTTTCCAAGTCGTTAAAGCTGGTGGAGCGCACTGTGGATATATCATCGCGCAAGTTTCGTAGGTCGGCCATAATTTCTGGCAAGAGGTCGGCCAAGGGGGGTGAGAAAAGTTTGGACAGGCTTGGAGCAACAGTTCTAATACCGAAAATTATGCGAAAAGGGGGAGGACGATAATAGCCGTCGTCTGGGTTCGCATGGACGCCAGTAATGGCGAGGGGGTGAATATCGGGTCGATAGGAGGAAACTCTGGGAAACTTGAACGACCGCCGACTACGCTCCACCTATCGGATTCCATGGGCTTCCAGGATGAATACGCCCTCTGCGAAGGGATGCCCTGGCAGGGAAAATTGTAGGAAAATTCAAGACGTACATATTCCGTGAATTTTCTAAGAGACTTTTTGGAGCTTTTTACTAAAGCATCACTCGTTAAAATATTCTCGCGATTCATTGATTCATTTTCGATTCGTGTCGTCTTACCTGTCCCACTGGGAGTATCTTCGATTACTTGGGAGAGAAGATTAACGTCTGACTATAAATAATCATTTGAGAGGATTCGTTTCGAATGTCATCGTTAAAATTTCTTGACAACTTCTGGTGTCTGATTAAAGTGAGACCTACTCGTATTACTTGATTTAATTTATTTTAGAACACTTTAATTATTTCCGTATTATGTTTCATATATGTGGGTGAGAGGTTTTAAAAAGTTATGGAAAAGGAATTGAAAGGAATTTTATTTCAAATTAGTCGCTGTGCTTATGAGAGAATGCGATACTTAGTGTCAAAGAAGGTTTAAGGAGTCAGAGGCCTTGGGTTCGACCGAGTAAGACCTCAATCTGGAAGCTTAAGGTGTTTTGACGCTGGAAGGAAAACGACCCGCCTTAGTTCGAGTTAATCCCGATTAGCAAGTTGGAGGAGAGGATTAATGCCTGCAGTGCAGAGCCTATCGGTGTCCTATCGCTTTCGATTCTCTGAACAAAAGTGATTTTGCAAAATATTTTGACAGATCATTAAGATCCTCTGCTTTGGGGTTCAGATATTTGTGAGTAAGTCAGCCCCTAATCCAATTACCGAAAGCTTGATTTGACAAATCAATATTCTCAATAGAATCTTCCTACCTCAGAGATTCTCTCAAATGTTTTAAATCTCAAGAACAAATTACCATTATAGTTTCCCAGTTTTAGTGTCCTGATTTTGTAATTTTTCCACTACAAAATTACTACTTTTAGAATCACCTACCAAGGATCACCTCCCCATGACCCAGACTCACGGATCCAGGATACCTCTAACCGTGTCCCGGCATTGATTTCAGGTAAACACAGGCTGGATGACCAAGTAACCTGGAAACGCAAGGTACATCGACACGCTTGCTCAAATAAAAGGAGCTGTACCGCTAAGGAATAAGAGGAGAAGGAGGATGAAGGAGAACACGACCTTGCTACATTCAGCTGTGTCATCCGCGAGCCGTTAACGCTCAGGTGCTTTCGATCCCAGGGACGAGCATCAATCACTATCGGTGGCGCAGGTGTAATATGATTATTGTCGCTAAGATAGCCAGACATGATATACGCCCAGGAAGTGTGCCGAGTGACATAACAGGATTTATCTTTAACGACGTATCGGAGCCACTGAACCAGACAAACCAAACAAACGAATCCTAGAGTTCCATGATCCCTCTTTGCATCTACACTCGAGGATCTCAGGAAGCGAAGAGATGCATTCTTGGTATATCTACAAAAATTAGAATCTTGGAATATCATTCGGGGATGGATCGCTGACAATTCCAAGGGATGAAAAATATTTTGGGGTAAAATAGTTACGAAATAGGAATTTTCAGTGCCTAGAGTTCTTTTTAGGTTCTATTCTAGAATTCATAAAGCTGAGAATTGGGATTCAGGGTCTACTCAAATTTGAGTTTACTTGCTAAGGGTGTAATAGCGTAAAGATGTTAGCAAGATTCATCGTGTTGTCGGATACTCAAGATTCGTTTCGCAGCCAGCAGAAATAGATACTTCCCTGTCTGCTGGAAGAATGACTCGGCGCAACCGGTCTATTTTCGAATGACTCTGCGCTTCGAGCACTCTTGATCTGGGCTAGCGAGAGCGCCAATTTTAACTGTTTATCGGATCCTTTGAGAACCGGGCTCCTTGGAGCGAGAACACTTCGGCCCGCGACAGCGTGAAATTTATTCGAAATGCCTCTCGATTAAATCACGATCGTCGATTAAACGTCACAACAGCCGTGTCGATAATCAAATTACCAGCCTAGTATTTTTCCAAGCGTCAATTAACCATCGATATACTAATGACAGAATTTTTTCAGGTTCTCGTCGATGGCTAAAATTGACGCGGTGGTCTGTCTCATACTGGGCCAAGAAAGAAGTTAAAAAAAGTGGCACGTATGTTACTAAAAATCCTAATCAAGAGATATAAAAGTCGTAAGATCTATGTGCCGATACGAGAAGGCCCAGTTAATGCTCTACATCTACCCTGTAGATCCGAATTTGTTTGATAAGAGGCGACAAATTCGGTTCTAGAGAGGTTTGTGTGGTGCATACAGAGCTACGGTGGTCTCGGACTTGCAATCACTCTTGCACAGGCAAAACGACTGACTGATCATGGATTGATTTCTCCGAATCCTTTTATCTTCTCCACAGAAGCCACTATTTCCAGTCAGAAATTCCTCTACAAGATCGCGCGCAAAAAGTTCGCAAGAATGTCGCAATTATATAGTCTCTCCTAGCTCGCAATTATTCTTCGAGAATGACGCGTGTAAAGAGCTCGTCTTGTTCGTTCTTTGCGGTCGTTTTTCAGGATACACTTTACGACGGACGTCGTAAAAAAGTATGTTATAGCTGTTAAAGAATTAATGATCGTCATTAATACTTCTCGCTTGCGGACACCTATGCATGCACTCGAGGATGAATTGCGTTAAGGCCAGGTTATATTCATGGAACGACTCAGAACAGATCGCTACGTCAAACGATATGATTATTGGATGCGACTTTAAGTATCGAACAGTTAGAAAACACTACTTGTAATTTTCATAGTTTGAAACTGAAGTTGAAGGAAAATGGGACTAGTGATTTATTGAGATTCTTGAAGATGGTGAAGGCTAATTACTCGTTATAATCTCGCGACGAAGTACTAAAGATTATAGAGATTCTAAAGTGTAGTTAATATATTTTTGAAGGAGACTCGAAGGGACAGAAAAAGTCAAATCGAGACTATAACAAGTAGTAGCTGTAACTTTATCACAAGCCACCCTCTACTTTAACACGTTTACAGTCCAGACAAAAATATTCGACTTTTAACAAAATCTACACATTCAAAAATCGTTCATACAATTTCCCTGACCCATATACGGGTCATGAGACTGTGAACGTGTCATCGTTGAAATTTTGACAAAGAAACAGTGTAAATGTATAGTATACATATAGTAGAAGCGAATATGTGCCATTAACACCGCATATAAATATGCTCCGTGACCATATGACAGCTCACAAGAAGCCACGAACCGTAGAAAAATCGCCCTTCGTTCCACTAGCTCGCAATCGATCAGTAAATATAAACACACCTTTAGTAGCGACGGCGAGGCAGCAGCCGCAGCGAACACCTTGCACGTTAGCTTGCACATTCCTGTCCCAGCCTCTGCAGGCGGCCTCAAACTTTAATTGCGCATCGTAAATTGATTACTTTTGCGGACTCCACTTGTTTGTTAGCGAGTACCAGCGGAAGTCGGAACGATCGTCAGGCACCCGTATCGACGGAGGCACGTAATTTGTCAAACGCGTACATCTTCAACCCCATTCGAGATCTCTGGACTCGAAGATCGACGCGATAATAGCATTCCTCAAGGGAAATTGAAAGCTACCTTCAAACGATGCCTATCGTGAATTAACTCTTGCAAAATTGTACTCTTGTTCCATTTCAAATGCTCGTTCTGACGCGTGCGCCATTTTTTTTCTTACTTCCTTGTGCATATTCATGTCCCCCCAGTTAGTGTGTTTCACTTTGTGACGCATATACTTTGTATTTATGCTTGAGAAGGTATTCTTTAGACATAGTAGATCTTTTCGCAACGATAGTCAATTTCTATACGTAGGTCTTCGATGATCGAATTGATTACATTTGATATTAAACAATTATTCTGCGCGTTCTGTTTCGCAACGTAGTTTTTCATTAAGCAACCTATCGTTTAAACGTTTTCAGGAATTCGCGAGATTCCTTCGAAGAAACAGTTGAAGTGACGCCGATGACAATGCTCAGACGAGAAGAGACGTCGATGGAAGGATACGCGGGGTCGCGGTCGGGCCAGGCGTTTCATCTTTTTTAATTTGCTTCTATCCTTTTATTCACGGTCGATCACGAGGCCTGGCATCTCTTTCACGCGGGTTTTCTTGAATCCTTCTGTAGCAGCCACGACGCGTCCATTAATCTTTGATCGTGCTTACATTAAAATGACACGGCGGCCGTTACGCAACCGACTGACTAAGTGCTAATGAAGTGCATACATGTTCGTAATTACCATTCGAGCGGCCTGCCCACTTTTCACGCGCGCGCTAATCGAGAGGTGGAAAAGGAAAAAACGAGAGTCTTTCGTAACGATTCGATTGGAAAAATAGCGTAATGGTTCGGCGTGTGAGTATCGATGGATCCCTTCTCACGTTTCAGTACACCATATTAACTGTAAAATAATTCCACAAGTTTCTTGAAGCAACTAACAAAAACGACACACATATTCCTAAAATAATATTAATGATAGAATGATTCAGAACGAAATAAAATAGAAAGGAGATCGAGCAAGATCCCATCGATTCGTTTATCATCAAAGAAGCTTACAATTCATCGGCGAAGAACGTAGGCGCCAGGTACGCTACTGAATAACAATTATCGCTTAATTGAATCGCGCTTAATTTGCTCGCTTATCACGGAACAGTCCTATCGCGGCGGGCAATCAATAAAGCTCATTAACTCATTGGTGACAAGTAAGTATCTAATCGCAGCTTGTAATCGTGACATATGAAACACTGGCAGAGACGGCCGAGGAAAAAAGGAGCGCGCGGCTATTAAGAACAGGGAAAATCTGCAATTCAGAACAAATTGCCTGACGAAGATCTGTCGGGGAAAAAATCGAGCCGCGTCGTGTACTCGGCCTCGTACTTGTCGACGAGCAATTAATTGTTACTTGGGGAGAAAATTGCTACTTTCTGCGGTTCATTTGTTAGCGACTTCACACCTCTAGGAAAAATTGAAAAGCTCAGTACAGAGCTAGCTTCTAGTCACCAGAACGAGTTCTTGTAAAAAAGGATTAAACTTTGACAAGTCCAAAATTTGACAGTAGTTGTCCTTGTAAAGGATATAACTCAATTGAATGTATCTAGGTAATTATACCAGTATAGTAGTACTACACTCTTATTAATTCTTGTTCAAGTGATATCTCTGTTCTCTAACCGAACCTAAATGACATGAATAGACACCTGTAAAGCGAGTGACGGACAGCAAAAACGCCAGATAACGTAACATTACGCGAGGAACGGGCACGCGTCATTAACAACGGCACACGACAGGCAGCGCATCAATTTCAGGCACGATTTCCTCCATTAAGGAAGTCACAGGTGGAGTGGATCGTCGGTTAATACGCAAGCATCATCAATGTGTCCTTAGGGAACGGTAGCCCGAGCAAGGATCTTTTTGTAACGCTCGGACAGAAATTTCTTCATTGCGATCGGTGGTCGAGGGGTCGTTAACTCGCCTGTAAACATCGTTCCCATCAAAACGTCATCAGTTATACGGAATTGCAAAAAAATGCTCGAGCGTTGCCGGGTAAACTAAAAACACGCGACAGCTAACTGAACAGTGTGCATCGTCTACGCATGTTTCCCCATTAAGGCTACCTATACTCGAGTGAGTCCGTGTCGATCCCAGTTTCGGTCGAGCACCACTCGATGCGATTTAAATTGACCAGCGCACCTGCGTTCGCTTATTTCACGGGGAAGTGTAGAATAGCGTAACCCCTGACCTAACCCATATAGAAGGACGGAGCAGAGTTTTGACAGGTGATGAAATTGTTGAAGGTTTTATTAGGTGATAATTGTGGAGTATTCTGCAAGGGTGAGGTAGCTAGAAGTTAAAGTTAATCAAGATTAGAGGGTTTAGTAAATGTAGTTGTACCAAACCTTCAGAAAGGGGTGAGTTTAATAAGTATTCTAAGGTACTTCATTACAGGGTTGCAATTTTTTTAGTATTCTGATAGGGTAAGGTCGCAATAAATAGAAATTACAATTACTGATACATAGAGCTTTAATAATTAAATGAAGCTTAGTAAATATTAATTAACAAACTAAACTCAAATCTACCACGGACCTGACCCAGACACTTTGGAACAATTATACAACTAAAACACTCAAAAATCGCTACCAACCAACTAAACTACGAAATCACACTGAAACTACTGTTCCAACGTCTTGATGACTCAAAATTCAGTAGCAAAGAACTGCTCCTTGCGTCACCCTGCAGAGGATGCTCCCATCGGCACGTTTCTCAGCATTTTCCCGATTCGCCACTGCCATCCGGCGGATGTTCGCGTCAGAAGGGTCCAACAGGCAGCCAGTTTCGATATATCGGTTAGGCCGAATGGAGACAAACGGATATGCTTCGCGGACGCATTCGCCAACGGTTTCCAGAGATCCTCGCGTAGTCTCGGGTCTAAATTCACATCGGAGTGGCGCGAGAAAACACAGCAAGATTAATGATACGGCTGACACGAGGGAGAGGGTGCTGGCTGGCTGGCTGATTGGCGAGGCTGGCGTCTCGGGCACGGTGAGGAAACACCAACCGCAGGAATAGCTTTGCTACTTTTCGCTGCGCCGCGCCGCGCCGCGTCCTGCACCTCGCCCGAGTTGCATACTTGTCAATCATTCGCCGACATGCACAGCGAACCCGCGACACCTTGCACCGGTACCCACTCCTGTTCGACTCGTGGTCGACGCTTCTTGCGGGCTGCCTTCTTGGTAGACGCTTGGCAGTTGGCTCTGGACTTCGTTCGAACTTTTATTTGGTGGAATTCGTCGACAAGTAAATAGGGGCTGCGTGGTTCCAAGCAGATCAGTTTTGAGGTGCTGTTATTGATTCGAGAAGTTATTACTGTCGCTGTGCACTAGTATGAGCATTGTGAGGTATTGAGTATCACCTGTGAATTATTTAATAGTGATGTCTTGTGTGGGAATAGCTTAAAAATTTGATAGGTGGAAATTGAGAAGTTATTTCAGAATTTGAATATTTGAAAATTGAAATGTTTGAAAATTGAAATATTTGAAAATTCAAATATTTGAAAATTTAAATATTTGAAAATTTGAATGTTTGAAAATTTAAATATTTAAGTTTATATATTTTCTCTTCCTGGGAGATGCATCATTACGGATCATCGTACAAATCGTCCCTAATCACGTGTAGCTCGCACAGATCTGCAAACACGTTAATCCTGAAATTACATGGAATCAAAAAACAGCAAATCCTCTGTAAGTGATTTCGTAGGTCCATAATTGAAACGCCTGTTATGTGGAACATATTCTGCTTAGATTGTATGATACATAGATTATATCCATTTCGATGCAACGATCATCTTAATTGCTTGCGAAAATTACGGCCTCCGCCATGAGAGGGGAGTAAGGGAAACGGGAAGGACGCAGCTCAGAAAAAGTAACAGAAGGAGATACCGTGCCTAGACTCCTCGCAACCGGATAATTATGATTTATATCTATTCGTTTTCTTGTTAGAACGCATAGGTGTCTGATTAGTTTTCGTAAATTACGTCGTTCCACATTTTCTCGGCGGGGATGATTGATGAATTCCAGCCGATTAACATTCCGTCTTGACACCGGCTACTCATTAGTGGCTGAGATTGTACCGCGTTCTATTAAAAATACCGCGGCCCAGTCGTTTCATTAGTAGCAAATCGTTCGCGTTTAGTCCATTCATGTGTTCACCCGCTATTAAGTAATTCTTCGAACGATATTCAGTTGTTTACACTCGCTGCACGCAAAATACAGTATCTCCTCACTATAGACGGTTCATTGACGAGTTTATAACGAGAAATACAGTTACACTCGCGTACTCAGAATACTACTTACAGATAATTGTGAAAGCTACTGTGCTATCTATATTTTTACCTTTGGTCTTCTTTCTTTCTTAATTGTAGCGTATGAAATATGATATTTCTTATATTTAGACCTGTGAGATAAATAAACATAACAATGAAATATTGTACAAATCGGATTGGTAAATTTTCTGAACTCAACGAGAATAGAAATAGAAAATGATTAGCAATATCTGGAAGCAATCCAATCGGTTACCAAAGAAACACGCAGTCTCATGGTGTTCCAGTAACGAAGCCGTCACAATGGAAGGAAACGGATGTAGGGCGAGGCAGACGTCCAAGGAATCGTTGCAGCAACCACCATTTAAGCGTCGTCACGTCGAGTGGTTGGCAGAGCCAGTGAACGGGGTTAAACAGGCTGGTTCAAACAGTGCAACCCTTAGATTCCCTTCGGTGGTGACTGATGGCACCTCCTCGATCAAAGATCCCCAAAACGCCGCCACACGCCACGAACAAGGGAATAACTATGCAAACGCACGTTCGATACGAATCATGTTAATTTCGGATCAACTGTCACTTCGAGGTGATAGGGATTCTTTTTTGCTTCCTTGTACACCCTAGCTCTAAATTCAGAGCTGCCACCCTCTTCGTATCTCCCTATCTCCTTGATCCTTCAATATTAAAAGTGGAGTAGGTGTGTAGAATTCTGCCATGTAAGGTACAGAATGCTGTATGTGTTTAAAAATCTAGTCAAGCAAATTGTCAAATTTCTCCTCTGGTCTAAAAGTACTAATTTAAGCCAAATAATTACTCAGAAAATAAAGCAAGAAAACTGGGGCTTCAAAAACATTTCTTACCTAAGCACCAGCATCCTACAATTTTTTATTGAACCACTTCTCAGTAAAATTCCTTCTCTACAAAGACCCTATACTACTACTACTCATCAATTCTAAAATTCTAATTATCTCTTTGACGAATTCCTTATAGATAAGAAATTCCAAAACACTAACAAATTATACACACCCACTTTACACAGGCCAAGTAGTCTCCTCTCGAAGCGGAACCGCGAGCCATCGACCGTCTCCCAATATCTCCTCTCAGGACACTGCTGACCAGATAAAGCAGCTGTCGAACAGCCTCTCCGGAGGAGGTCCAGCTAGCTCGTACTTATCCGTCAGGCAACTGGTCCCTCTCGGCTCCCTCTTAATTATATCCCGTAATTCATAATTATTATGCACGAATACCGATACGTGTACACGGTCCGAGGGGCAGCGATCCTCGCGGACTGGTCGTGCGGCGTGTTCGGGCCGGATGCAGGGATATCTCGTATTTTCAGGTGGACAGATAGTCATCAATTTAAGGTTCGGATCAAGGAGATATAATGAGTGTGTGGAGACTGGTGGGACGTCCGGGGCCGGCGGTGGCGTGCGTCGAGCAGATTGGTAGAGAAACGAGGAGGATGGTTGGCTTTGATGCGCGCGTCTGGCCTTCGGGACTCCGCGTGGATCACGTGGATCTCGTGGATCGGACGCGGACAGAAAGAGGTCGGCATAGATCTGACGCGAGCAGCGCCGCTGCGCTATAATATTAATGATGACTGGCGAGCCCCCTTAGAGGAGCCTATCTATTTCGTTCTGTCCAGGACTGTCTTGTTCCTCCAGGGATGCAACTTCTCGATAGTTTCGCCGTCTTCCTGCAGATTCGCCGGTTCGCTCGCTCCTCACTCGTTAATATTAATAAGCTGGTTAATATTAATATTGATACGCCGTGTTAATAGCGATGGGTATCGGTGGCGAGGATACCCTGCGGCTAACAGCGGTCGCGCTCCCTTGGTGAGCGACAGTCAAGCAATAAAAAATTCAAGTTGTGACTGTTTTCTAATGGCGAAATGTACTTGACCTTCTTTAGACTTCTTTTCAGGTGAATGGCGTTGTCTTATTTTAAAATGAAGCTCATGGTGAGAGGTATGAAGTTTTGAGTAGCTGCATTAATTCAAATTTTGATCCCCTTTTTTTATGCGTTGTGTTTCTGTATTGTATGATTAAAGGCTTAAAAAGTTAGACTAGGAGTCATGAGTAATAATAAGAGTATTTTACTCCAAAATTTTATGAGCCATCAAAATTTATATTCGTCAGATTTTCGAATATTTCAGACTCTGTCCTGCTGAAATGGTTCCAAAATTCCATACTGTCCATAAGTAATCGCGAAAGGGAGTTTAATTTCAGCGTTAGCGGACACCTGAAAAGTTTTCCAGGAAGAAATCGATCTCCGCGCGAAATACGTTTCCCTCGCGTTCGTAATAAAGCGAACAAGGCAGCAGAATGTTGTTTAATCGCAAGCAGTAAGCTTCCCAATAAATCTTTCCGCATACTCCGTTCGCGCATTAGTCACTGGTCGTTCGACTTGTTTTTGTTTCGCGCTCTGTACATTTGCTGAAACTCCGTAGGAATAGTGTCATCGGCTGTTCCGCGATCGCGCGGCACGATTAATGAGAAACGGAGAGCCACTCGAGAAGTCCACCGTGTTTCTAACGAGTGCATGAATATTTAATGCGCGCCGAGCACGGCAGGATGCGTCCGAATGAAATTCCTCTGATTTATCAACAATTATTTGCCTTAGCTCGTCGAGCACCATCTCAATTACGATCTTCTTGTAACCGGTGCTTATTTTCGCGTGGCGAGTCGTGGGGTAATGAGAGAGCTGTCTGGACACCGAGAGCACTTAGGATCGTTTCACTTCTGTTTGATTACTCGTCCTCGAAGAAACGGTAGCATATTATTCTGAAATTGTGGGAAAAAGAACAGCAGGAAGCTCGTTCCGGAGCGTCTGTTTCTCTTGGTTTGTGAAATCCATCAAGTCAAGCCCAGAAAAGTGCTTAGAAACGTAATTAATTATGGGTTCTAGCAAAAGGAGGTAAAACGAAACCAGGAGAAAAAATGGGATAGCCAAGATGGTTCCAGGGTCTTACGTGACCATTTCTAGGCAGCTGAGTCGGTCCGCTGGCCAGCCCACTGACTTAGAACTATACCGCTGGTAAGTCACGTGGGGAGATAATTAGTGGTCCTTTAGAGGGGCCAGGATTTTTGGGAAAATGGCGTCCGAGTGCTCTGAATGTCAGACGATTCGAAATTCTCTTCGTCGATTTAGAGCTTACTCATAATCAAATATTCAAATATTCAAATTTCTCAATTTTCAAATATTCAAATCTTTTCACTTTCAAATATTCAAATATTCAAATTTAAATATTTAAATAGCAACCGTCTTTCTGTTATTCTTTCGCATCTCCTTCGCACTCAATCTTTCCAAAAATTCCTGCTACTCCATTTCCCTCGATAGCGATCATCTTACAGCTCCAGCTATGCGACCACTAACCAGACACCATTGTAGAAAATTTCAGAAGAAAAGGAAGACTCCATCGCTTCCTATAGCAGCGAGCAGGATTCAGCACCGCGATCCGTTCAGCAAATCGTATCCTGCAGGGAAAAATGGCCGTGGCCCTGACCACCTGCTGCCACTTTGATACCGCCGCTAGAATCTCATTTAGCCGTGTAATTCCGACGTTCATTGACGATCCATCGTCCCGTCGCTGAAGCATTGTGAGCGTACTGAAACACTTCGTACCTTCTAACATATGATCGATCAAGAGGATCGAGCAGAACATCGTGCGCGCAGCGTTACCAGAATCTCACGCACGAGGGGAACGAGTTCTGTCCGTCGGGAAAAAAATTACTGGAGTCGATTTTGAGGCGCCTGTTCAATCAAAATGTTCACCGCGAGACCTCGAGGTCGACGAACGATCCACCTCCGTTTTGGTCCACATTTATCTGACCCCTGGAACGACCAGCACCTGATTTCCCCGCGAGAACAACGAGACGACCCCGTCGCTCGCTGACAATGAATAGCCACTGATTGTTTGCGCCTCGTCACGGTTTTACAGTCGCCTTTAATTCAATTTGCGAGTGACTTACGATGTCTGTCATTAGTCATCGCGAGGCGCGCGCCTAGCCAGCTTCTCCTCGGCCGATCCACCGTTCTGGAGGGCCGAACGGTCCAGGATTTACGCGCAGCCTGTTCGCGGCGATTATGGGTCGAGAATGAGCCTCATCAGGTGAATCGACTGGAAATGGTACCGACGTGGCCATGAAGGACTCACGAAGCCCTAAAAAAGGATCGAAGAGAATCCTTGCACTAGATACCAGTTTCCTGAGACTCAAATCGTAAGTGCATACGATGCTTCGAATTATATAAAGTTTCTTCCCTCCTCGCGAGTAATTTATATTTATTCGTCCCGCCTCTTCTCGGTCCTGCTCGTCTCGAGTTCGTCGACTCGTCGAACGTTAAAGCCGAGCCGAAGTCGAAAGGGCTGCTCGGGCCCAAGCCGCCAATTGATTCGCGGCACAATGCTGGATATCGTCGGAGAATGCTGCTCATCAGGTGAATCGGCCGCAAATGGTAGCCGGCTAATAAGTGTTTATTATTCGACGGCTGTTCGTACACGTGGTCGTCTGTACGTAAATACGGAAGAACGGGGAACGGATGGGAGAGCACAAAAGGGAGAGAGAAAGTTACTGTTAGACGCTGAACGTGCGAGCCGACCGAGGATGACGGAGCAGATTCGTTGCTGAAGTCTAGAGCCGCGTCGGGGACCGCTGATCGTGTGCACGGGGGTACCAACAGTTGGAGCAACGCTCCGTTGCTTGCCTTCACACGCCGCCGACTTGCTGGATCCAATTTTGCCGCCAGCTGCCGCGTCGCGCGTGGATTAGACCTTCGGGCATTTCGAAGCAGCGGCGGTGACGGGGACAGTTGTTCTGAAATTCTCGAATCTCCAATTTCCCAAATCTTCATATTCTCAAATCTCCAATTTTCCAAGTCTTGAAGTTCTCAAACTATCGATCCATTAAGTGATAGATCGTTCCCCTCAGCCTGAAAGAGATAAGTTCTCAAATTTCCAAAAAATAGACACCAAATTTTAAGATCCTTTAAATTAAAAATTTTGACATCTTATTAGCATAGTAGAATGGTAGACTAAAACCAAAACTGGATCCAATGAAGCTAAGTAACTAAGTCAGACTCTAGCTCAAGATCTCGATGGCCTCTCATCCTCCACAGCGCCTTCATCTACTTATCTCTTACAATTAATATCCCCGTCAACAGAAAGCGCGCCAGCGTGCTCAGAAGTTCCTTCTCTAAAGTCTATCTGTTTACCTCGTCCACGCGTCTCGTCCAATTAATTCCTCGTCGAACCTGTCTCCCGAACCACGAGCATCCATCAGAAGCCTTGGTCTGCGTTATTCTGCAACCGCTTTCCTCTGTCCCCCGTGCCTCTATCTCCATCGAAGGCCGCGAGAAACAAGGGCCACGAAGTTCGAAGGACTCGGGCGGGACTGTCGAGCATTACCTCGAAATTCTCGTGCATTCGCGTGGAGAGGAAGGCGCAGGGAGCGTGGGTCGCGAGTCGCCGCGGAGAACAAGAGGAGGTCAAGGGGTGCAGGAGGGGTGGGTGGGATGTGAGCTGGAGAAAGAAATAAGGAACGGTGGAAAGAAATGAAAGGCTGTCAGTGGAGAATGGAAGGAGGCGAGGAGGAAGAGAGGAAGAGAAGGAGCAGCTCTAGGAGGGTATTAGTTGGTCTGAAGGGTGGATGCGAAGAAAGAGAGTTCCCTCTTTCTTATATATTTTTTCTTATATTCTTCGGCGTTCCTTGGGAAAAGTTTGTTGTTTGAAGCAGCGCTCTGCCTCTCGCGATCATTAATCATGCCGAGTTTTGGTTTGACTAGCAGCACCGCCGGCATGGCTCGCCCTCCCCTTTCCCCTCCCACCACCCCTGCACTCTGTCTCTCTCTCTCTCTCGCTGTCTCTCCCTCGGCTCGCGGTTCGTTCCTGTTACGTCGGGTTCCTTCAGCGACGCCAAGCTTTTCGAGGGAAAGAAAGAGGGTAACAGAAGTGGGGTCGTTCCTCGTTTCCACCCCCCGTCGCCCCTTTTGGCTGATCCCCCAGTCTCCTCCCGTTCGGTGCGCGGGTCCCACCGTGTCCCCCCACGTACGAAGACGTCGACTATTCGGAAATATCATAGAGGGGTGCCACTGTAGAAAAGGAGACCCTGCACCTCCTCCTCAACCTTCATCCCCCTCTTTGGGTTCACCCTCCAGCGAAGCAAACTCTCGCCGATTTCTTTCGCCGCAATAGCGTGCCACTGGGCGAACCTCTGCGCGATGGTAATGTATTCGGAAACTTTCTCCTTACACGAGCCGTCGCGTTGTTCCCTTGTACCGTCTCTCTTTTTTTTTTGTATGGGGGATCGAACACGCTGAGGGCGCTTTTGAAACGCCTCGATGCCCTTTGTTCCCTCGGACCAGGCTGATATTGAGATAGGGGTTTCCACGTGACGTGGAAGCCAGTTGTAACGAGGTTGCCGTTGAAAGCTTCCGCCATGCCGAGCTCCAATCGCATAGCGAGAATGGGTGAGAGATTCGCGGTGTGATAAATTGTGGTATCTTGCAGGGCAACGAGGCTGAAATAGTATCAGATCGAGCATTCTTGATATACGGATGAATAATGCAGCTCGCGAATCTTGTAGGATAGTAAGATAGTGACCTTTAGAGAAACGAACGCTAAGATCGCTCTTCTGATTGAACAATGGAGAAGCTGGGCAATAATGTTCGTCTCGATGGTATTCTATTGAAACGGGTGTGCGAGGATTATGATAGAAGTCTGAGTAGTGTGTAGACCCGAGGCTTTCTGATGAGATGAAACTGTGGAACCCGTTTTTGAAGTCAATTTGAAGCCCAAGTATGGTTTTACTGTAGATTTGTCAAAATTTGAAGCATCCACGCCACAGTAAGGTACATGTCCCAATACCTGAGCGTTTGAGATATCAAATGTTAACATAAAAATGCATGTCCCTATACTTGAATTCAGCCATCCCAGTAGCTGAGTATACCTACTGTTTTTTGTTTCTAATTGCATTAGAATTTAAGCACAAAATGAAATAACATTGGTGTCAGGTTCAGGTACCTACTTGGTCATAATAGACTGCTGCAATACTTGCCCTATCGCTGACAAAAATGAGTGGACTGCAAGACACTGGCAACGAGTCCGATTGGTCTATTTAAATGCACGTTCGCGCAACGGTGTCTGGTCGAGGGAAGCCATACCTGTGGATCGGTGCCTCGAAAGTTAGGGGTCCCAGTGCAGTTGATTAACGATGTGAGCGTCCAGGTCGAGGTGGGTGGCGCATGCCTTTGTGACAGCACGGCCGCTCCTCCGCTCCACGACATCGCCACCGTTGCTATCGCGGATTATTATAACTCGTACGTTTCATCTGGTACTTCGATCGACCGGTCGGTAGACAGCGACGCGGGCCCAAGCTATCGTCACGTCCGTTTGTCCACGCGCTAGGATAAAATCAAGCGATTCTACCGACCTAAACGCGAGGACGGATTCGTCTTTTCAGCGATCGCCACCTCGCCCCTCGGCCACGCGATTCGCGTCTGATTCAACATGGCACAGTGGAGCTCATTCTACTTGCAGAGTAGAACTTCACGAGTAGATTCAAGCGGGCTTCGACAATTATTCGACGTTCCTTTTCTGCAGGAATAATATCATTCATAATAATAACAATTAGATTACAATTGTTACGGAATACAGAACAGTCAGTAAGACTTGAACAACGATTTAATATTAGTCCCCTAAAAATAATAAAATTAAAACTGAAGAATGACTCTATTCTTATTTTTTGACTTCAACTGAAACTAACTGTCCCAAGAAAATGAATCCAAGAGATCTCCCGAAGCGCAAGGAACAAGCAGAAGAGAATCCATTTTGCGAAATGAGTCGGGTCCAGCGACAACGGGAGGAGAGAAGAAGGAAGGCGGGTAAAAAGGATAGGGGTCGATCTGACGAGGGTAGGTACCCTATATTGGCAGGCGTGGCTGCGGGATGCAGGGTGCAAGAGGGCTCCAAGGGACCGCTGATTGGTTCGAACGGAATCGACTGGAAGAGAGAAACAGTGGAAGGAACGGAGAAAGAGAGGGTGAGACAAAGCTCGCGAGCATGGGGTGTATGAAAGCCGAGTCGACGGGGTCGAAAGGGATACGTGCCACCATGTAAGGGGGGACCCTTATTCACGCAGCGCGGCCCTTTAATAAAATGCGCATTTATACGAGCCTCTTGCCTGGATATTGGCTCGGATAGAATTTGCAACGAGGCTTAGTGGCTCAACCGAAGCACCCTGCCGCTGATTAAATACAAGCTGGATTTCGCCGTCATGAGAAGACTGCAAAATTCAAATCACCTTTCTACCGAGTTCGAGAAGAAATAATATCTATGCAAATTCCTCTATTATCTAATACTATGAAGACTATTCGATGCAGAGAGTTATAATAGTTCTTGAAAGTAGGTTAAAAGCTATATTCTTCTTCCTTTACTGACTCACGACCACAACTTTATCTGAAATTTCCTTCGAAGTCGAATCTCGGTCAGCAGACTCTGGGACCATTAGTCAACGCACGCAAATCCCATCCCCAAAGTGCGCCTCTCGCTAATTCTTCGTCGGGATGGAATTCCCATTTGCGGAAATTAATTGAACACGTATTCACGAGGACAAAGGGAATCGGCGACACGTTGGTATTCCTCGTTTTTTCCCTAGCCTCGCATTTCCATAAACGTCACGGAGGAAGCCCGTCGGAAATGGTCTCCTTTGATAACGTCGTTCAGAGGCGGAAGAACACCAAGAAGAGTCGAGGCGAGGGAGGACGTGGCTCCACGGGGGTGGGAGGGGTGGCTGGAGCGATCTCGGGCCTCTGGACGGGTGATTGATTCGCTTTGAATGATTAAAGAACGCGGAAGAAGGGTGACAGGAAGGGGGCACGGAATAATAGCGTTCGATAGACTCATCAAACTTTCTCGAGGAAACTTTAAAGAGTCCCGTCCGGTTCTCGTGAAAGGCGGATGGATCATCGTGACTGTTCTCGATCGCTGTCGCTCGCTCCTCTGAGAAACTGGGAAATTTTTCCTCTGCTCCTCCTTTTCTACTCGCAAGTGGGACTTTCGTAATCAAACAAAGTTTACAGCTCGTTTGCTTCTTTATCTACTGTTTTCAAAGAGTGCAAGGTATTGGAAAACATAGTATTGAGTTGAATATGAAATTCGAATTAACATTTTATTACTATCGATGGCTTTTTACTAGTAGAATTGCAGCAAAAGAAAAATTTTCTATAGTTGGCTAATTATATACCTGAGTGATCAATTTGTAAATTATTAGATATTTGACGTTTCATATTACATAATCTACTTATATAAAACATTCCTACACTACCAATAAGAAAAGTAGAAATATTCTTTAAAAACGCACCAAAGTAATTTGCATACTAAATATACAAACAAGCAACTCCTGTGCCAGCGAAAGGGTGAAGCGGAAGAAAGGGTTAAAGATAGGCAAATGGACTTTCTTTCCGCGCAGTCTCCGCATTTGAATAATTTACAGCTCGTAAATAACGCCGATTGTAATCAACCGGAACGAGGCCTCATTGTGGCATCATCGGTAGCCTGCAGTACTCGCAGGAGAATGACGGTGGCCGGATCGCAGGAATATGGCCAGGGCCTCGGTAGCCTGCAGCCAGCCCGTGCCAGCCAAAGGGTTGCAACCGCGTGATTTATTGCCCTGCGAATCGAATTTTTTCCAACAGAAGAAAGTATTCGCAAGAGAAGACTTGCGGCGGGTGGTAAGCTTCGGCAGGGTGCGAAAGGGTAAAATGGGTCAAAGAAATTTCGCTATCCACCAGAGGTCCTACTTCTGACTTCGAAGATTCCCGATTCATTTGTCAGTCTTGGAAAATAGAATTACTTGAGCCATAAACTGGAAGATAAACTTATCACAAGGTATAGATACTCTAAAAGTGTAGTATTTTATTTAAAAAATATATATTCAGTATAAAGTGGAAGGTATCAATTATAAACCTGACCTAGAATAGGCTTTCAGGAAGCAAATAAAAAATTCTCAGGATATCTCATGCGGTCATCCGCGTATCGAAGAGACTATCGTCGTGACAAGGCTTCCGCGAGATAAAGATCGCGCCTACCACGAGTTACAGAAGGCTGCATGAAAGATAGCGGTACTGCTTACGGAGGGTTATTGTGCGTCCATCGGTTACGGCTCATCAGCTGCTGCAACTTCTATCTTGGTGCCTGGAGGAGGATCGCAAGTCCCAAGGCGCCAACTTCGTCCTGTTCCGCCTTCGTCATGTTTCCCACCTTCCTCCACGCTGTCGGTGCCTACTATTCTATTCAACCGCGTCCTCTGATTGCTGTAAATCTTCAAATTACCAATAAATACCGCAAATGGCTTGGCTCGTGCTCCGCTGGAAAACAGGTATCCTGGTCCCTGGTGGCTCGTAAAAGCTGCCGAAAGAGCGTCTTTTTACTCGAGTCTCTCAGTATCTTCTCGAAGAGGGCTTTGACTCTGCCAAGGAAAATGGAAAGCATCTCTCGTGGGAGATATGCTAATTTGTAGTCGGAGGAGATGAAAGATTTTCTGACGATAGACAAGTTACAGAGGGAATCCCTGGAATATTTACAAAGATGTACACGAGGACACTGGTTATGCAACATTGTACACAAGGCTGTCGAACGATACGTGTGAGTTACCTGCGCAAGAGGATCACGCTTTAATTCGAGACCATTAGCGCGGGGCGAATCGATTGCGATTTTCTATCGAACCAGCATGGACTTTTTGAAAAATGAGACGCTCTCCTGCTCTCAAAAGTGGTCCTAAAACGCTTGAAAAAATGCCGACAATGTGAATCCATTAATCTTGACGGCTCGCGCTGCCGTCAGCTCTTTCTTCCTTTCTCTCTATCTTGCTCCCTGGACCTGCCTGCCACCAGGACATCCCTTTGCACTTACCACCTGGAACAACATCAACAGCAACGCTTTTCCAGAGGGCTGCGCCTCCGGGACGATTTACTTTCGCGTGATAGTTATTTATTCTTTGGGGAGGAGGGGGGAACCCCGCCGCTGGGATGCTGTTGAACGACGGGACAATCACAGAAGCATTAAACGCGAAAATGGACGACTCCTGGATGGAATCGTCCAAGGTACCAGCAGAGGTGCAACCGCTTGGGTCATAAAACCAGCAGTAATTCTACATTTCTTGAAAATACTTAGAGCCTAGGAGCTTCACTCGCGTGCACTGTCACTGAGACCTTTGATGAGATCCAAGTGGAGTATCAGGATCATGAGCTGATCCTAGAAACTCGTCAGTTAGACGTGAGTCTATGTCAAGCCTTCTTCCCATCTTTTTATCAATTCTGTTGCTAAATAGATGACTTGTCTCAATCTTCCACAGGCCTCCACCCTCTTTTCTTCTTCCCACGACCCTACACATCGATTTTCTGTCGTCAAAGATTCTCTCCCAGCGAAACGCCAGTTCCATTTGACCCACAAAGGATGTTTCTAACATCCCGAAGGACCTTGCGCTGCCCCAGGCAAAGAAGGAAACCTCAGTAGGTCGTTTGGAAGCAATTAGCCTCGAGAACGTTCATCTGTGTCGGCATCCACGTTTCGAGGCCCTTTTCGAACAATGCGGCAGCGTTTTCGGTGTATGCAAACTCGTCTTCCAGAAGACGAGGGCGAAGGGCGTCGAATGGTAATTGTCGGGGTCACGGATGCTGGACGACCTTAACCCAGTTACCTCCTTCTTTCTTCTGCTTCAGGCGGTAATCAGCGTCCAAGGGACGTTTACACGCTTCTCCCCTTTCGCTCGATTTCCTTGCTGACGCCTGGAGGCGGTTCGCAGCGCTAAATCTTCAGAAACGTGTCAACCCGGCTCGTGTCTTTGTCAGTTCCGCGCTCCTGTTTCTAGGGGCTGCTTTTCGATGGGGAATTAAGTGTATTGGTGGCTGAGTGAGTTGATTTGCGAGGAAACAGAAGCAGTAGCTCAGTATGAAGGTTGTCGATATATTAAGAATTGTAAGTAGACGTAACAGAATCAATTACCATAAAATAAGTGGATCAGTTCAGTAGAAGATTTAGTAGATTCAGCTGACTTAGGTAAAGTAGATTGTTGATTTGAATGTTTTGATAGAAATAGGAATGTTTGAATATTTGAAAATTTGAATATTTGAATATTTGAATATTTGAAAATTTGAAAAATTTGAAAATTTGAGTATTTGAATATTTGAATATTTAAATATTTGAATATTCAAATCTTTAAATATTAGGAAATTTAAACTTTACATTCAATTACAGCGTTAGTCCATTTTCATCCCTTCTCTTCCGTTCCCAACCCTGTTTCCCACACTCTACTTTTTTGACACCTCTACTGGCTACTTCTACTTTGCTTTCTGCTTGAACCTTGAACGTCTCTGTTCACCAAGACACCCAGCATCATCATCTCCAGCGACTGGGAAACTCAGGGAGCTTCTGGGCTTGCTCGAGGAAGGATGTCACGAGCTCAAGAGAGGAGGATCGTCGCTAACGACTCCGCGAGCCGGTCGCGAAAGGTGATGAATCACTTTTACGACTCACTCGGCCATTCTTCGTCGTCCAAGGCGCTCGACTGTCGACGTAAGCTGCTATAAACGCAGTTTTTTCCCAACTGGCCCAGGCTCCATTGAACGCTCTACTCGACGCACGCAAATTGCTTTCAAGCAGCGATGTCAGGTGGTAATTGCTCGCGGTCGCGGGTCATGGGTCACGTTAACGTCGTTACCATCCACGTAGGCTGGTAATTACCGCGCTTCCGCACCCGGTTTTCTTTCGTCTTTCCTCTGTGCCTCATAAGTGGAACTACTGTTGATCGAGCAGCTGAGACTTTCACTCGACGCACGGTCCTCGTTGGCCGACGTTTGTGCTCGTTCTCGCGCTGTCGTCGGACGTCGGGCTTCTTGTCAGCTGTGATAAAACACGTGTTTCTATGTCGAGGGCCTGATTGCGCCTTTCAACGGGTTGCATCGTTTCGAGGGTAGAGTCGTGGTGGTCGCTTGTCCAGATATGACAGCGCGGCACTTAGTTGTGGATGTAAAGAGGTCTTCAGGGAGTGACTTAAACGTCCACGTCCTACATAGAACAGAAATTAGAAAATCTCAAATTCGAACAGGTATTTCAATATTTGGACGCTTGGAGTACAATTCATAGAGTATTCATCAATCTTCATTTTTCAATTTCATTTTGTATTCCTGTACAACACACGGAATATCAATCAATGAAGCTCCTCCAGAAAAATAATCAACACAGACTCCCCAACATTCACCTCATCCACGTACTCGCATTTTCCAAACTGCAAACGTTCGCAAAGAAAGTAGACGAGGGATGAAAGAGCCTCAGCGAGCCTTCCAATGTCTACTCCGATACCCAAGGGTTCAGATTCGTCTTAGGATGTCCCCATGAGGACTGAGTCCCTTTTCCACGTCGACAAACGCGAGATCGTGACTCAGCAGCGAAATAGAATCTCCAGAGGCTCGTGCTTTTCGTCTCGGACGGATCGGCTGCCAACACCTCGACACACACGAGAAGGCGACTGGAATTCCCTGTAAATTCGAAAACTCTGGCACGCGTGAATTCCATCGTGAACTGTATCGAATTCCGCTGTCCACCGACGCTCCGCGAGTTTGTAAATATTTGGGACAGCCTTTAAACTGCAGATCGATCGATCCCCCAGGATCGATCAGCGCTTTTAGGAAACGCTTCGACTCTCGTTTACCCTCCAGGAGGGTAACATGATTTGCTTGATGTTTTGGGATAAAAGCCACAGAGAAAATATCGCAGACTCCGCAGAACAGATATACGAAACGGTTTAGCGACGATCAACAAGTAAAGCGTAGCGGGAAACGGTAATAAAGCGATGAAAGTGATAAATCGCGACGGTTCCACCCCCGGGCCAAGCGGCGTATCGCGTTATTAAAACTTTACTAATGGCCGATAATAAGCAGCCGCTCCACCGAGATTGATATTAAATCGTAAAGTACTGCGCTCCCATTTATCATTATCACGACGGAACCCTGGTATTACGCGCGACTGTTTTGAGTTTCGCAGCTCGCGGGGAATTCCAGCCAAACGGGTTTCCACGGGAAAGTGTTCTCTGACGGCCGAGGATGCTTCTTTCGCAATACGACTTAGGAGATTGTGGCGAGCATTCACCAATGCACTGTCCGTTTTGCATCTTCCCTTGAGAATGAAGGAGTCAGAAAGTTGTGACGCATGATAAGAAATAGTATCGGTCGTTTCTAATGTACCTATAAATGGAGAAGTGTCAGAGACGATCTGGAAAGGAATTTGATGTTTCACTTTAGTGGTGAGTAGGTATCAAAGTGGTAGAATTGTAATATTCTACTGAGCTGTGATTAAAGCTAGCAGTACCTATTAATTTCTTTACGAATAAACTAACTTTTGAAAGCATTACTTAAGGGATGATTTAATAAATTGTGAGAATTAGGTACAAAGGGAATTTTTAAAGAATAGCTGTCACGTGTGTCCAGTTCTCTCGCAATTCACAATCGAAAAACCCACTCGGTCGAAATCGCAGAAGGAACGCCGATACTCCATTTTCCCCAACCCTCCGCGATCATTCCATGCAGCGTACGAGTTCCACCCCTAAGGCTGGTCCATGGCGTGTACCGTAGTCCCCCGAAGGGACAACAGCGTCAGAGTAACACGTGGCGCGTTCCAGTGAGCTCTCATGGGCGATCTCGCGATAATCGTCGTCCGGGAGATCGCATCGGTTCGGTAGCTAGAAGAGGGATTGGAAAAAAAGCGGGTGGGGAGGAATCGTCGTTGACGAGGTACGGTCTCTCGGTTGCAGGGGTGGCGGTGGGTGCAAAAGGAGGGTGTCATGCCGGCTTGCCGGGAAAAGTGATTGATTGTGTTGCGCCGGAAGAGAAGAGGAGCACCGAAGACTCGGGCAGAAATGGGGGTGAAAAGAGTCGGGCGAAAGATGGAAAAAGACGCGAGGGAAGACGTCTTCGGGGGTTGGGGGGGATGAAGGGAGATGGAAGCTCGCGGAGCGTCGACGCCGATAGAGACGGAGAGGTCGAGCCGCGAAACGAGGAGACAACTGAACCCTCCTGCGTCGCCCACGTCATCCGCAAGCCCCTTCAACCCCCTCGCAGATTCCACTCGACGCTCGGCGTCTCCCTCCCTGCATCGGGGGCGGCATGAAGTGGCCGTAAGAAAAATAGAAATAAGCCGCGAACGGCGTATCTCGCCTAACGAAAAACCGAGTCGAGGAAGCTCGCGGAAAAACCAGGTGACGCGTTCTCAGCGCTCGCTGAATTGCCACCCCTTCCTGTCCCTCCGCGTTCTTCTGGGCCCTGTTGAGAAATATTGCCGCGCTGACCCTTATCGCCGCCCTTACACCTAACTGACAATATTGCCTCGCTTCTTGAGGACTCGAGACGATTTCTTCCGGAGCTCTTGAAAATAAATCTCGTTAAATCTCTGGGAGAACTGGGGCTTGATAGGGTTGGTCACAGTGTTCTCTCGACATAAGCTCGGTGAGTTACATGTTTTCACTTCACTTAGACCTCGTTACACTTAGTATGGAAATGTTATATTATCATATTATACAAATATTAAATTATAAATTCGTGTGCGAATCTAGTTCTTCATTCTGCACGAATGGGTTACACTTCAAATCGATTCCAAGTTCTGAATTTCTAGAGACACAATATTGTAGGTTGAGGATTATATCAGTAGACGAAGTGGATGTAGTTCGATGGTGTAGGGACGACAGCCTAGCAAGAGTAAAAGTATGGATCGTCGGTCTGGCCGAGCGGAGCTCGCCGTGGCGCATTGTCGTGCCGCGGCAAAACAGAGTGAGTATGCTCTTTGTGTAATGACTCGGCGCTTTATATGCTTTGCGCCGCGCAGCTGATCGCAAGTAGACGTACTTGACCGAGTGCAGCGAGACACTTGTAGAACACTGATATAAACACGCTGCGAAAGAGCGCCGGAGCCATTACTTTCAATTTGGACCGCGTCGAGGCGGCTTACGTAACGCGCGCATAGAAGAGTCGATGGTCATAATACTCGTGGTGCCAAGCGATAGAAAGTCGTCGCGCCGACCGATTGCGAACGCCTCAATTATCGATAAGGTTGCTTCTGCGTGACCTTATTACTCGAGATCATGGGATTCCTAGAGGCACGATTGATATTAACTGAAATAGGTATCATCTCTTCAAGTTCGAGGATGAGAGAAGGTTTATTGTAAGTGCTCTGAAATTTGTGGTGATCTTGGAAATGCTTGGAGGATTTGCAGATAGTGTTATTATCTTGTTAGTCCCTTAGAATTAAGACAGAGAGCTAGTAACGACTGTAAGTCTCTTCATTTCTGTAGAATGAGAGAATATGGAAAGTCATGCTCAACCCTTAGCATATCAAAGTAGAATCACTAAAACAAGTAGAGTTACTAAAACATAACTCAGCCAAAATTCCCTCGAAACAGTACAGGCTGCATACCACTCGCGATTTCATGATAACATGTGCAAAATAGGAGTCTCTGCGCTCTAGAAACGCTATCCTCGAAAAATTACCCAAAACCAAGCGATAAAAAAAGTCAAATTCACCCCAAAATTGAGTTCACGCGCACCGACTCCTAATCAGGCCACAATATCTAACCCCAACAAGTTCAATCGCAACAACATCCGCGTCGATCGTCTGTACGTGGATCGAGCACACCACTCGAATGGATTTCAGAAGGATGGAGGCGGGTTAAGGAGATCCGTAGGAGTGACTATACGGTTCTATATAGGTACCCTCGAGTATGGCCCCATAAGGGCACAGGATCCACGGTTTCCGTGGCAGGGGTTGGTCTCGTGGTCGCAGGGAGTGGGGTTGGCTGGCGGGAGAGGCAGAGGAGCGACGAGGAGAGGGGCTGTCCCGACTGTTCGCAACGACTCCGAAGCCAGCCGGCCTCGTCGGACCTGGAGGGAGTTGAGAACAGACCAGAGTTGCCAGACGAGTTTCTGCCGAGGCAGGACGAGCTCACTTTCATGGCTCTCTGACAGCTTGGCCGGTCGACGCGATTTCTTTCGTCGGTGCGACCTATTCCTAACGATCCAGTGTGTGGTGATCAACATCGAAGCGATTGATAATTGTTATCCAGTGAAAGAAACGTTATTTCGGCCCGACGCTGAAATTGGATCAAGAAGATAAAGGGTGCCTCGAAGGCCTCACTTAGAAACTTATCAGTCTGTCATTCTCTGGGAAGTGCATAGTGTCTGATATAAACTAGACTGAAAAAGTCAGTGATCCACGAAGCGAGTGGACAGAGAAATCGGTGACCGTCGCTTTCGGAGCGATAGGAAGGAAGAAGTTGGTGCACCTGCCGCAGTGGTTCTCGCGGCGCCACTCACGTGTTGCATGCGTGCCGCGCTATCCATCATGGTCGCGGACTGGGGGCGGCTCTGATTGGTCGGCGCCGCGGTCACGTGGTATGGTAATCGGGCTTTGGTGGGCGGGAAGGAGCGAACGAGACCGCGGAGCTTCGTGGAGGATCGCAAAAGTGGCGGAAGGAGAGGAGAGGATAAGCAGCTATCCACCGGGAGTCTGCTGCTCTCCGTGCTCTCGCTCTTTTCGCTCGTTTTCTCCTCTGCCCCGGGCTTTTTCCTTTTTCCCGTCTTCTCGGCTGGCTCTTTCCTCCTCGGGAAAAACTCGCTCGGTTCAGAATCCTGGGGGAGAAGGATGTCGGCCACGGACAGTACTGTGCAGTGTGTTCGCCTCCAATGATTGTCAACATGGGCCGGTGCGAGACCGTGAACTAACACAGTGTCACGGGACCAGAGACTTGGGAACGTAGAGAAACAGTGACTTTTAGTTGAGGTGTCGGGAAGGAGATTGCAAGTGTTCAGGAAGAGCCATCGCCAAGATGAGTTCCTTCCTGATGAACCCATCCGCCGGCGGCGGATACCACCATCACCAGCACCAGCAGGCGGCTGGCAATCACCACTTGGCGACGACTTCGGTGATGGTGGACCCCAAGTTCCCTCCCAGCGAGGAGTACAGTCAGAGTAACTATATCCCCTCGACTGGTGCAGACTTCTTCCCAGCCAGCAGCGGTGGCCATCACCTGAATCACCCCCAGTCCCATCAGCTGCAGTATGGCTACCACCAGCATCACCACCAAGCAGCGTCCACCCCTTATGGTGCCTCGTCCGCGGTCCAGCTGAACGGTGGCTACGCTGGCTACGGTGGCTACTATGGACCTCATCATCCTCACCACCAAGTCCACGCCGTTCACCATCCGAGCCTGCATCCTCACCATCACGCGGTGGGCGCGCTGGCGATGCCGCCAGAGGCCCAGCAACCTCCCCTCACGTGTCCATCCTCCATGCAGGGCCAGCAACAGCCCCAGCAGCAGCCGCCCGCGTCCACTGTCCTCGGCTCCACTCCTCTGTCGCCTAGTATCATGCAGAATCACGTGCAGCCGCCGGACAGTCTACAGCATCATCAGCAGCCGAGTCAGCAGCCGCCGCACGAGAGCAATGCTTGTAGTCCTGCTAGTTCTAGCCAGTTGCATCGCGATAATTCGCCGGAGTTGCAACCTTCCAATGCTCAGCAGTCGCAGCATATACAGAGCACGCAACAGCAGCAACAAAGTCAGCAACAGTCCCAACAGCAGCATCATGTGGACGATGGGTCTGATCAGGATGATATGGAAGACGATCAGATGATGGACGGGTCACCAGGGATGATGGAGGAGGAGGAGGATGAGGAGGAGAATGGGGATCGGGTGATTTATCCGTGGATGAAGAAGATTCACGTTGCTGGAGTTGGTGAGTGAGATTCTTGGGACCTTGGGAGGGAGGTGATGAGGGTGTCAATTGGGTGTCTGAGGCTCGATTTAGGGATAGGTGGTTAGAGGGTGCTGTCGTTTTAAGAGGGATGATATTTGGATTATTGTAGGAATTTTTGAAACAATAGTGAGTTTGGGTATTCCAGTGGTTTGAAATAGAAAGGTTTAGGTATTGAGTCTCCAGCCGACGGAACCTTCTCTGAAGGATCCAACTTGATTGCTTGTTCTGTCTATCGACTATATCGACTATTGTACCACAGTAAGTTCACTCAGGATTTAAATATAGATTTCCAGGTGTTGCAAATTGAAGACAGAGAAGCTTTTAATCCTGTACAAAAAGCTGTAAGAATAGTCGAGACTCGATTAATCGAGGTTCGACAATAGTTCCTCCCATTTTCGAGTCGAATATTCTATGGTCACATCCATCTTCAAAATATCACATAACTCATTGTCTCTATCTGGGACTGTAGTCAGGATAGGGATGACCTAGACTCCAGCGCAAGGTGCACAACAAAAGATGAAAGGGCGTTGCGCAGTTTACCTGTAGGACTGATACATTGTGGGTCGTAAGGTGACGCGTTACCGAAGAGTCGGAAGACTGATGAGCTGCAATTTATCGTTGCACCTTCCGATCACCTGCGCGAGATTTCAGAAGCTTAGTGGTTTACGAGCCATTCAGTTACGCCTAACGTTTCGCCATTCTTCATCTCGCAACAGGCGTTGAGTCAGTAAACAGTAGATTTCGGAGACCCTCAAAGCAAACACGAGGTAAATGAATTATGTGTAGTTATGGTCTTGTAACAGAAGTGATCTTCAACATGAGAACGATATGTCTCGCAGGAACGCAAGAAACTGGTTCAATTGCCTTTTACGATTTCCATACTGACTCCTAATCACGTCCTTAATGATCGTTTTTGTGGAAGGTAGTAAGAGATAGCAGGGGGATTGCAATTAAGGCGGTTACACGCCTTGATCAAGGAGTAATAATTAAGCACGTGGCGTGTCGGCTTCGGGTGTTATTTATTGAAAACGCGAGTAACGATAAGAATGGCGTGGATTAGCGCGAGGGTGCCAGGCAACAGTAGGCGTTTCGCAGAAGGATTATGAACGTTCAAAGAGAATTTTTGCAACGTAATATCCTTCAGAATTGGGCTGCCTTTGCAGCCTCGAATTTCTATTCCGTTTTGACCGAGAAATCTGCTGTTCACTCCAGCTTGCAACTATTCCTTTCGGGTCCGTTCTACTGGGGATACGATCGACGTAAAGTCGAATGTCATAATTCATATTTCCAGGTAGCGAAAAATAGCGACGGTCAAAGAAACATGTTGCATTGTCCGCGAAACAAGTTTTTAAAGCGTCTTCCTATAGTAATTGTTTCTCTTGTTCCTCTGAAACCCCTAGATTATGGTTCTATGGGGTATAAATTATAAATATTTCAAGGAGGCATTTTCACTTTATGTCTACGCCATTTTCAAACATGAACACAAAAAATACTATATAATAAAAGCATCTGAATAATTCGAGTAAAACTACTAAATTGTAAACGAGCTTTCAACTCAGCCCTAGCAGCCAATTTTTCCTCGAAACTCTTACAAGGAGCCACCGTCCTCACAAAGAAGGAACAGATTATCGGGAGGACACAGGCTGGTGCACGATCCCCAGTTCGATGTCCAGTGCCTCTGGTATGCGTGTCCGTCGGCCTGTCGGAGACTGCAATCTCTCCCCTCTGAATGTCGAGCTGGATGACCTGACGCTGCCGCTAGGAGGGGCTTCCCGAGACAGTCGGTCAGCTTCGGAATGGAATGTGTCTGCACAGATTCTAAACTAAACTTGCTCCTATGTTTCCTCTATCGAATCAGTCGGACCACCAAGGAACGCTTCTAGACAATCTACGTCGCTCGATAGGGTCCTGGATCGTCGAGTCCTTTCTCGCGCGTCACCTTGCTCGCGAGAAAAGCAGTGCCAGTGATGGGATACGATGACAATTTCTGATAATACTATTGACCCTTTGAATCCCAAGTATTTAAATATTTCTAAAATTATATATTTGCAGGAGTAAAACATCGAGTTTTCTAATAAATTCGCCTGCATTACATTCGTATAGAGCGTCAGTGACACATGCAACATTCTAGCCTGTCGAGAACGTCAAAAATGTCCCTCTGCTACAAAATTATTCCATACAGGATGACGCAGAGCCAGAACAAGCTACAGTGTTGAATAGAATTTTCTACCGCTGAGTAGGAGCTCGTTTAAATCAAGCCTCATTTGCTTCCATGCAGTAGGTTCTAGTTATTGTTTTCTGAAACTTTCCAATGGACAAAAGACGTACAGCCATAATCCTCGTTCAAGTTCGACAAGCGTCAGCTCCGACAGCTACTTGGCTGTCGAACGAATCGGCCTTGGATCATTGGCCTGCCGATTGTGAAATGTAGAGCCGGTTATTATTACGCTTCTTAAGAGAACGCGATGCCACGGTGTTAGTGCTCGCGTCATACCTCTTTATCTCTTCCAATCGCCGATCGCCTACTCCTGCAGTTCGTTTGCTGACTGTTTTCGAGCCGCGAGGAAAGCGCTGAGATAAGAATAATGGAAACGCCAGTGGAAAGGACGATTCATGTTCAGCCGCAAATTGCGCGATATTACTGATGTGTTTGCTACACGAGGCACTTCTACCGTCGCATTTTGCAATAGACTGCGAGGTCGGAGCAATTAAGTGACAGTTTGCCATTCTAGTTTGACGAAACGTATGGGTCGAGCGATCGTGAGAGGTCTGTGGGAGGAGTTAGATGTTATATCTGCGATTGTGAAGGAAAATTATGCCACGTGCTTCTAACTTTGAGATATTAATGATCGAAGTTTTAAATCCTACTGCTTCCTGATAGATATGTACTTTATTATATTCTTCACTTTTCAAAGAAGAAATTCTTTCGAGTTTTAGAAGAAATCCAGTTCATTTCTTTATCTTTATAGCTATAGACGTAGTTTGTAAAAGTAGTATTGTAAGCCCCTAGAGCCCTCACTTTACTATACCAGGCTCCTTGGATCATCTAACAAATTCTCTTCTGTTTCTTCCAGCGAACGGCTCGTATCAGCCAGGAATGGAGCCAAAGCGTCAGAGGACCGCCTACACGAGGCACCAGATCCTGGAACTAGAGAAGGAGTTCCATTACAACAGGTACCTAACTCGTCGGCGACGGATCGAGATCGCGCACACGCTGGTCCTCTCCGAGCGGCAAATAAAGATCTGGTTCCAGAACCGTCGCATGAAGTGGAAGAAGGACAACAAGCTGCCGAACACGAAGAACGTGCGCAGGAAGAACGCGAATGGTCAAGCAGCATCGGCCGCGAAGCCAGCGAAGACAGCGACCGGAAGAACGAAGCCATCGGCGGGCGGGAACAACAATAGCCAAAGGAAGAACAACAATAACTCGCCGTCGAGCGGGATGGAGAGCAGCCTGGACTCGAGCGTGGGCCTCGAGATGGCCGACGTGCACGTGAACGCTGCTCTTCCGCATACGAACGTGGTCCATCCGAGCTTCCAAGGTCACCCGCACCCCCTGGCCCATCTGCAGGCGCAGCTGAGTCATCATCACGTAAGCGGGATGATGGAGGGCCCGACGGGAGGGCCGCTGGGACACATAGGCTCCGGAAGTATCAGTCCCCTCGCCCCCGCGGCCAGCCCCTCGGCCCTGTCCCAGGTCCCAGCGCCCATACCGCCGCCACCGATTAAGTCTGATTACGGGCTGACGGCGCTGTAACGTTCGTTCGATGGGCCAGACTATGGGACGCGATTCCACTGTTTTCATGGCGACGGGGGATTCGTCGCTGTGGGCTCGTAGGGTCGACGGAAGGCTTAGTTCCTGAGATGAGGGCGATTGGAGCTGAGGATGTGTTGGAGAGGAGACTTAAACGGAAGAGTGGATGTTACTGCCCTGTGATCATTGGTTCGATGGATAATGGGAAGGAGGCTAGGACACGTGGAAGCAGGAAGCAGCAATTTTGTCTTTCACTCTGGGGGTAGTTAGTGAAGCAGTACTTTGAGTACCATGGTGATCTTAGGGAGAAGACTAAATGGTGACCTGAATGCGCAAAGGACTGACTAAGAACGTAGTCCTGCTTCGAGTACAGCTGAGTCATCATCATCTGGATGATATGCAGGAGGATCGAGCCGCTGGCTTATTGAAACAAACGAGTCCTAGCGTGAGGCTGTTTCTTCAGTTGCGCAGTATTCCTCGGTCCAGAACGTCGACTCGTTTGGGTGTCCTCGAGTGACGCTAATCGTCGCCGAGGTTTGAGTGATGTCGCTGACAGTTCACCGACATTCGTCGTGCTCTTCGGACCGCGTCAAAGTACTTTTGCAGGAGTACACGAGAATTTGAGGACTGAGTGACAAGTGTCGAGTGTGGAGACGTGGCTCTAGAGACTGAGAGCTTTGGAATGGGACGGTTCGAGTGAAAGGGAGTGAAGAATTACTCAGGACTTTGTGACTAGACAGTGAGGGGACTCAGGTCTGAGAAATATTTGTGAATCTGCATGCAAGAGTTGTGTTGAGACTGCTGGTCGCGGCATTTGGTACGTTGTAGCTCAAAGTTTCTTCTATCGATAATCTGTCGAATGTCTAGTAATTTTCGAGAGATTCTAGTTGCTTTTCATGATTCTAATCCGACTGCCAAAATCGAGGTGTCGCCGCGAATTTCGAAGCGCGTAGAAATATAGGGTCTTTATTTCTGATTTTTAGATAGATCGAGCAGCTCAGTCACTTCGAGGCTCTGAGAAATTGAGAAAGTCTTTATCGATACAGAAGAAGCAGCAACAAAGTGATCGATGTTCCACGATAAAACTGTACATATACTTAAATAGGTGCGCGTGTACATAGTCGTGTAAAGAAAGTTCTATTGCTATTGTGATTAAAGTCGCATCGTATTTCGTATGTTATCGCGTAAGTGTGGGGTCTTAACGAGATGAGTGGTCGACGAGGGGTCGCGAGACGTTCGAATACGCTTTATTTAAGGGAGACGAGCGGATCGACGCTGTAAGACGAATTCAACTCCACAAAATGTACAGTGACGCTTGCGTTCTGACGCGAGAACGCTTGTTGCAGCAATCAAAAGCACAAATAAAATTAGAATCAAAATATACAATAACATCCAAGGCGGAAATTTGACGCGAACTTTGACGTGGATTCAAATACGAAATTAAACAAAAAATAGAGAATTTATTCCACGAAATCTCTCGAATTGAAGACTCCCATATGTTCTAAAAATTCAATATTCCCAATATTAAATATTCGCAGCACTGTATGTAAATGCGTGATACCACACGTATATAATTCAGTCACGAACCTATCGTCGTGAAATATTCGCTGCAAATCGCTGGTGTCGCAAATATTTCGCGTTTCTGTATAAGAGTCTTTAATTCGCAAAATTTGCCAAGAGAGAACAGTTCCGTCGAGTAATCGTCTGCCTCGCGAACGTTTTTCGACGGGGACAGCGCGTTGTCTCCTGGCGAAGTAGAATCTCCCTGTGGTCGTCAGACGCGACAGTAGACGGACAATCGTGCCTGTTCCCCTCGGAGATCTCGTTCCAAGATCTGGCGAATCGCGTTCGCTCGCGTCACGTACGTTTGTACATAACTGCTCCGAAGATGATGTCTATTTTTATCGAGAAAGTATAAGGACCGACCAAGTTAGTTTAGAGGGTAGGGCGCGTCGTCGGAAACCAGAAGCTGCAGCGGGCAGACGAGGTGAATAGGAGTGCACGGAGTCGCTGTGACGATATACCAAAACGATGTTTATCAGATTTAATTATAGGAACGTAGCAGTACTAAGAAGCATTAAACGGCAGCATTAATTCTAACGAGCGCGTGGCGATCTAGTGTAACTAGCGTGTTTTAAGTAAGCAAGTGCACGAGTTTCGAGAACGTTCTATTCGATGTGAGACCCTTGTATCCCTTGATATTCTATCGATAATGTATATAGCCTGTACGATAAGAACGTGTTTGGGCACACGCATACACACATACACAGACACCGATGCTTGGCGTTTATATTGATCGTATGAGACCGATCAAATACAATCGTGAAGTAAATAAATCAATAAATAAATGTTTCGTAATTTACGATAATGCCGTCTTTTCTGAACGAAAGCACCCCTTTTTCGTTCGTCATCGTTTTTTGTTAGTATTTCGTTTTTTTGCAATTCTGACATTTTAATATTCATGCAGCCGAGGAAAGTTAGGATTCCAAGGTTAAAGATGAGGAGCATTTCGGGCGCTATCGGTTCGTTATCTCGTACTTTTTTATCAGTTTTTCACGCGATGCATCACTCACGCAGAAAACAAACGATAGCCAGCCGAGTCGAGGTAAAGTTGTGTACTTGACAGCGTTGACAGTATCTCATCCTTATTACGTATGTAAAATTGCGCGCATAAATTTACCAGTTCCACGGTACGCGTGATCAATCATTTATCCCCTCAAAAAGGAATACCTATTGCTGGAAAATGTATGAGAGAAACAAGGAGATAACGCTACTTGTGAGTCACACTGACAGAACCGACTAACATGGCGCCAGCTTTGAGAACAGTCTCAAGGGACTTGATGGAACCAAAAACTCCAACCCCCTTCGAGTTAAAAAACAAATAATTCCATAGAAACCACCCCTACTATCCATCCCTATTCATCCTTAAACTTCCCCAAAACTTAATTTCATGATTTCAATTATACTCGTCATATAAATCCCCCAATATATTCTCTTAACAATGCCCAATATGAAAAAAAATGTCAAGAACTGATAAATGTCTCCAAAATAAACAACTTGCGATAAATGATAAAAAAAGATGGTAACTCCTCGAATTTGCATCCAATTAATTCAATCTTTTTACCAAGAGCCACGTTACACGAGCCATTGTAATACAGCAAGACGCTTTACAAGCATCTTGGAGACACAGAATTGGAAGCGAGAGGGGTTCTCTGTCGTTGGCCAGTTTGCCGCCCACGCGCGCACATTCGTTCGTGTGTACGCGCCCATGCGTGCGGCGTTGCCGCGTCGGCGCATGCGCGAGCACGTGCGTGATTGCCGCAGCCCTGGCCTGGGGATATGCCGCAGCAGCCTCGAAAAGAAGGGTGGCACCCGGAAAGCGAATGAGGGGCCGTCTGCACGACCCTGCCTCCGCCCATGCAACCAGCAGCCCGGCCAACAGCCGAGATAACCTGCTACCACCCAGGATCGAAAGTCAGACATGCTACGTTCCGATCGACGATGGCACGTCCACCGTGTTTCGCGAACAACGATATTCATGATGCCAGGAATGTTTAAAATGCCACGATTCATCTCAGGACAGTCTTGGACTCCTTCCTTCTTATGATACGTGACTTGTGAAAGACTTTCAAACGAGCTGATGAAAATGTCTCGAAAGGGAGGATCGAGGGATGCTGGAGGAAGAACGTTTTTTAATTCGGCTGAGGCACATTTGGGAGGGATATTTATTTCTATCTAGTCCTAGAATATGTATTTCGTACTACTTAATCTGTAATAGGAAATTTCAAGGGGTAAAGGTAAAGATATGGACAGACCAGTTGTTAATGTTAGAGCACCCCTGCAACAGAAGCTCAGATACCCCATCTCATGGCTGCCAAAAGAAAGAATCGATTTGATTCGCAGGCTAATTGGAGCACAGTGTATCGTGACTCCATCAAACATTTCTCATCGATCCTAATGGGTCGGGGTAAGAAATCTCAGCGAGCCAGCATGGGACAGCATTAACAGCGAGCTTCTCGACGGGCAAGGAGGAAGGAACCACACAAGAGCAGCTAATTGCAAGATCTATACACCGGCCTGTTATCCGCGGCGCCGACCTACGTTGTCTTCCGGCGCTGAATACCCTTACAAGCCACTCTCGGATATAGACGGTGTTGGGCATAAATTAAGGCAAATAGGCTGGACAATTGATTGTTCCCGAGCGTAACGACCTCGGCGGGAGGCAGTCGGCTTATCTCTTCCCCTGTTCCATTGCAGACAATTGTAAAGTATAATCAAACCATGTAAACAATGGGACCCCGATACCTAATCTATCTCAGAGTCTTCAGAACTAAAATCCTCCCTGGAACGCGTAGATTCGATGCACTCTTAAAACTCTATCTATTCACCGATAACGAGGCGAAGGAACCTGTCGCCTGACGTCCGAGACAAAGCGCGCTGCGCTGAAATATTACCCTGCTGTCCACCAGAGCTGACATGCCCGCGTATGGAGGTCGATAAGGCGTGACAGGGACGATTCCCCAAGTGTTCGCCATTAGACGTCAAAGAGCCTCGCAAGAAGCCTCGAATCAGCTTTCTTCTGAAGACTGTTGCGCGAAATTTCCAGGCGAACCTGGAGTACCACGGTCTCGCATTATCAGATCCACCTCCGTGATCCGTGACCCTATTTTCAGGACGTTGTTCCACCTACACGCCGCGCGTTCCACATTCGTTGCGGCAGGAGACAAATGATCCGTACGCGGGCACGGTCATTTCGTCCGCATCCGGCTGGCAATCGCATCATCTACAAGCTGTATGTTGCGGAACGTGCAGTGGGTGGCCGGTGAATCGCTCGTTTGGCAAACTTCGTGGACAAACAACGCGAAATTCGCGCCTTCCTCTGCCTTCCCGCGTCGTAGTCAAGATTTAACGGGTTCCTGACCACACACTTCGGTTGCGCAACGCGCTGCGATCCCTCTGATAAATGACTGCACGGGAAACTGCCGGCGTTGCACTACTTAAGGTGATTGCGGTTCCAGGTTCGCCGGAGGATGCGTCTGGACCGCTCTGCTTCGATCGGGAAGGGTGGACTGGTGAAATATAGTTGGGTTTTTTCTGCTAGGATTACAGTACAGCATAACTATAGAGAAAGGGAGGGACACAGTAATGTGAGATTGAGTTCCTTGCATTTTTGGATAATGGGGAACGTTTTGTGTTTTGTTCTAATGCAAAAGTAGCAGTAAAATATTTTCAGTAGATACTGCTTTTTGCGTAGCTGGGTAGAGTAATTGCTCAACAGAATCACAAATTCTTTTATGTCATGAATCATTGACTCCAGGCCCACGTTAAGTGACGTCTTCGAATAGTTTCTGTAATTTTTCATGTTTGTTCTACATAAAATCGACTTCCTTGACCTACCTAGTGGAAAGAAAACAGCCTATGGAAAATATCCTACGTAATAATGCAATAGCAAGTCGACCAATTATGTGTCCAACAACTACGTGTATGAACTAGAACCAATAGTGGATTGGTTTTTAACTCTAAACACATTTTGACCAATCATAGTCAAGCTACTTGCCTTGTTAGACCTATCCTTCCCTGTTATCTCAATAAGCAGCAGCAATATATTCAAGATAAGGACAAAGCGTTGCAGTTCTCCTGATTTCCATAAACAGCAGCTGTCGAACGGCTGACACCTGTCCAATCGAAGTGGTCGCGATCGGGGCCAGTCGAATTCGGGGCTAGGAAAAATGACGGGAACGTAGATTCAAGGGATCCCCATTACGCGTAATTGGAGGGGATTAACGAGTCACGACTCCATTTATCAGGCAGCGTAATTACAAAGCATCCCGCGCTCTCTGTCCCTCTTTCTTCTTCGCTTCGAGTCTCTTCTCTCGCCGCTTCGCGCTCGTCGCGTCACTTTGCGCTCGCTCCAGCGACTGACTGACATCCCCCAGAGGCAGTTTCGCATCTCAAATACACATTAGGCTGTAACTAAAGATAACAGGAGCTCCGTGTCGTCGAGGGGGAGCCTGGTGAAATTAGATTCTAGCCCGCAGACACCGCGGACACCTCATCACCATGTTCGATCCTGACGATGCTGAGCGCAAGTGCGTCGAGGCTTGATGAAGGGAAACCTGGGGAAGTCGGCGAGTTTTGGGAAATTAGCTCTTGTGTCTGTATCATGGGTCATGGTGGTATCATGTTTTATTTTTATGAGGTAGATAGTAGTTTTCTGCTTATTCTTTGGTACCTCCAATGCTGTGGTATTCATTTGCAATTCCTATATTGCGATAATCCCTGAAATTCCATCTCCCCAATGACTTAAAAATTCTTAAGATAGCGTGCTACTTATTACAGAAAACCTAATAAACATCGCAACCGTCTCAAAGAAGCATTAGAACTCTAAAGTGGTCACCAATGGCCCTCACGACACTCAATCAATCAAGCAAATGAAAAAGGACACTTCCATCGTTTTCGAATATCAATATCTAAGGCGTCATTCACTAAGCAACAACCCCAGGAGTACCCTGAGCATGTTTCCAGCAGGCAGCCGCTGCTGCACAGTAGCGATCGGGGACACGCGCGGTTGACGCAGCGAGGGACACGGAAAGTTAACACGGGCGGTCGCGTCGATCCTCAGAATTAATTAAAACCATCGAGCCGAGGGGGACGTGTATTTTTATCTCCCCCGTCCTCGGCGACACATCTATCTCCAAGTAGCCGGACGCGACAAAAAGAGGAGTTCCGCTACTGCTGCTGCTACCGTTGCTTTATCTTCCCTGCCAATCCCAATACGTCCCTTTATAACTTTTCCCGTATCGACTGCCTACCTCGCGAGAGAAAACGCTGCGAGACGTTATCGTGATACTGGTTTCGTTACCGAACCTCAGAGCAGTTTCACACGGGACAAGTGTTCATACTACTTTCGCTGGAGATGTGATGAAATCGTGGTTGTTGGATCAGGGAACCTTGAGCGAATATTTGAAAACAAGGGTCCTTTTAGGTAGATCTCGGTGGAAGAGGGTTACTGGGAGCAGAGGTATCAACCCTTAAAAATTCCAACTATTGAAAAATTCAAATTTTTGAATCTTTGAATTTTTAAATTCAAATTTAAATTTTCAAATTTTTAGCTTTTCACACTTTTCACGTGTGTACAAATCCTTAATCCAGAAGTGTTCAGAATTTCTTTCTATATTTATTTCAGTTCTCGAAATCCTAATTCGTAGAACTCTCTATCTGAATTCTGACAAGTGGTTTCACCTTGGTACAGTAAGAGTCAAGGACTTATTCTTAACTCCGTCGCTAGTTGACTCCCGGTCAATCTTCGCTACCGATTGGCCAGAGTATCATCGCTGGTGCAAACTTCCAGTGAGTACTCAAGAACGAGGGTCCACCTGAGCACTCGCGGCGAAGGTCCGAAGGGAGCAGGGCTATTACGAGGACTCGTCGACGGTACCTGTCGCTAGTCCGCAGCTCCCTGCGTAGACCGTCGAACTAAGAGAAAGAATTAGAGTGAAAAAGAGAGTCGCGGGGCGGGAAGGTGGCGAGCTGGAGAGAAAGAGAGAAGAGGAGCAGCCTGGGCGGCGCAAAGGCTTCGGACTCGCAAGCCGCACGTTCATTAATCTTGATCGGATCAGTCGAGATAGCGGCGAGCTGTTTCGGAAACCCTCCCCCACCAGCCGTTCTCATCAAGTCCCCTAGTACCATCGCCTCAACCCCCCTGCGCTCGCTTCGCCTCGACGTCCCGTCTCGCAGCTCCTTTTTCTTCTGCCTTTCCGAACTCTTTCCTGGACCCTCCTCTATACACGCTCGAAGGTTCGGCCCGAGGCCAGGGCGCAAGAAAACCCCCAAGACGGATCGGCACCGCGCCGACGACGGCCAGCCGTTTTAATTCCGGCTGGATCGCCTGCCAATCCCCTTCCTCGGCCTCGCTCGCCCCCACGACCGCCGCCAGCCACGGCTACAGTCTTTATAATTCATTAAATTCTTTTTTCTCCCACCGAGTGGCCCTTTCGACGCGAACTGACCGCGAACGATTTCCTGTGGATGGAACTCCTTGGGGGTGACGGTCGAGCAGGGGAATTTGGGTGCTCCGAAAATGGAGGAGTTTTGTGAGAGATGAGGGATGGATTCGGAGGGTTGGTCTTCGTGGAAAGTGGGGTTTTTGGAGCAATAAAGGCTAGGTGGCGGGAAATTTGGTGTTTAACGTTCGAGTGGTGTGGTGGTAGTGTTATTATCTAGACTGTGTCAACAAGTGGAATTCAGAAATTAAAAAGGTTTAGAAATTCGTGTAGATGTTTGGAAATTTGACGATTTAGATGCAAATTTGTATATAATTAAGAGGAAGGTAGTTCGTGTTGAACATTAGAAAGCATAGCCCAGCAAAAAACGTTCAGGCACAATGGCGGTCGTCAGTGGGCAGTGCCTTTAATTTCACCAGGATCGCCTGTCAATCCTCCTTCATACCTGCTCCTTATAATTCATTAAAATTCTTTTTGCTTGGCTGAAAACGTGACGGATCTTGTTTTCAATTTAGCAGAGCCCCGACTGCGACTACCATAATGCCCCGCGTGAGTTACTCGCGGAATAGCAATGAGTCTCCTCGATGTTCAGTTACGAGTCGCTATCGGGATTCTTGCATGGAGGCTTGTCTTCGAAAGGCGAATTCTCGGTTATCAGGGTACGGAGGTTTTCGTCTAATTTTTGTTAGAAATATTTATCTTTTCTCTAGTTATATACCTAGAAGAACTCTTAGCGCCTTCTCGAGAGGACTACTCAGTAATCGAGATACGAAATATTATCCTATTTTTTTCTTTTTAAAAAGTATCCATGCTTTCTCTAGTTGATACTTTTTTTTATCGTCGTTTCAGTTTTTTACGATGTAAATAAATGTTTGAGCATCTGATGACACAGTTTATCAGCGGTTTAGGAGAAAGCCGACGAATGACCAGCGTCATGACACCCTCGGTCTTGCGACAAGCATCCCCTTCAACGCTGACCGAATTGGGCATTAACACCCTTCGTGTAATTAATCCTGTAATTCTGTTGACCATCTCCCGAACGAAGAGGGATCGATATTAATCTTGCTATCCGACAAGCATGGGAATCTTGGGGAAGTTCTTCTCATGGAGCAGGATATAAGCTACTGGTATAAATGAAGTATACAGGGTGATACCTAATAATACATTTTATTGAATTCTCAATTATTCATTTTTAGACAATTTTTTGCCTCACATTTGCGTGTGTATACTCTGAACTAAAATTCAATTTTCATTCTTATCTTAATCGAATCTTAATTTATTCCCTCAATTTCCTCCACTCTTTTTTCAGCCTTATCTATCGTTCTTTGTACCACTTTCCGCGCGATTTCAGTTCTCTGCAAACTCAATTCTCGTCTGTATTGAACGTCACGGCAGCTGACACGATTTGTTAGTTAACAGGGCATAGTCCTCTTTAACCAGCGAGATTAAATTCTCTCTTCAAATACGATGGACAAAAACGTAATCTACTGGCGATAACACAAAGCAGGAAGGATCATAGCCGAGCAACTCGTGACGCGCATAGAATCGCCATTTCAAGGTTCTCCTCACAGCTGCTCTCTTTTTTCCATCGACTTGCTCTCGTTCCTTTTGTGACAGCCCCTTTCGAGGACGAAGCGTGTCAATATCGTAGACACGAGCTACGATTCTCCACAGTTCGACAGAACGTTTTAAAAATGTCTTAATCAAGCGAATAGATGAAAATATAGATGTCAATCCTTGGGCTGACTCTGTCGCAGAATGGGACCTCGACCATAATCAAAAAACGGAGCTTAAGGTGTATCAAGGTCCATAAATGCCCTCTTTTCCTTTCTTTCACTTTATCGTAAAACTAAGACAGTGTCGAGTGTCCCAAAGGACTGCTCACAGTTCCGACAATTCGTCCATCTCCCACAGTCGACGTAGCCCAAATTAATGGTACCATTTTCACGGAAAAGCCACGGACGGATGAATCGTATTTCGTGCACGCGTTCCGCTTCTCACGAGCCCTTGGCCAGGCCGAGGATCGACCCTTCGACACAATTAAAAGAAGGGTCCGCCCTGAACTATTTGGTCCGGCCTACAGAAACATCCTGCCGCGCTCTCATCGACTGGGATTGGACGAAGAAGGGTCTTTTGACATTGGTCCAAATTCCAGGACCATTATTAACACCCTGCTGTTTTTTCCGTCGCTCCCGCTCCTGATGGCTGCTGGCTCGGAACTACTGCAAGGAATATTTCAACGAAGAAATAATAAAAACGACGATTGCATGGAAAAAGGAAGGATCGAAGAATATTTTTGAAGTTAAAAACTAAGAGACAATTAGCTGGCGAAGCAGACTGTGAAAATTGAAGCCCATCGGCTCGCCTACCATCGAAATCGTTAATTAACCGAGGCAGAATTGTCGATTTCATCGTGTTACGTAAATAACGAGCCCGCTGGTAAACAAGGTTTGATAGATGCTTAAAACAAACCCTTAATTGAATTCACACTTAGTCATTCCAGTTCGTTCAGAAACCGACGAGTCATCCGGCACTGATTTTTTCCCGCTTCCCGTGCCCTCTTGTTTCGACCAATTTACCCTGCCGTCGCTATTCCTGCCAATAAGCCTTCGATTACGGGAGGGGAAAAACTATTTCGGCGTTCCACGGTTAATTGAACCTAATTTCGCGATATTCATTCGCTCTCCTTTCCTAGATCCACTTTTTATGAGTTGAGTTCTTGAATCGCCATACTGTTTCTTCAGAAAAGTAAAGTTCCTAATTTATTTCATTTTATTTCTTTTTTGTAGTTGATATTTTAGTATCTAATATAGCCTGTGGAGTGATGCAAGCTTGTCAACGTCACAGTCGTACTATCAAAGCTACTTTTATGCATGCAAGTTACCAACAGTACCATTTCTTTCCCTTTTGCTCGGCATCGTTCGGTTCTTACACGCTCGACAGCTGTTACATTGTGATTTTGCGTATGCTGTATTCTAGAAAGCCTTATCGCGACCGTTGTTCCTTGCCCCCGAGTCGTTACATTATTCATGTTTAATATCATCAAGTATTTCATCCCCTGGACTAAAAGCAGCTAGCCATTGCTGCCCGCGGTGCTAATATTGCCGACATGGGCGTACGCACGGCAACAACTTTGCATGAACAAACGGAAAAGCTTGGGTCAATATTTTATGAGGAAATTCGTTTATTCACATGTGTGTAGCCGTATAATAATTAATAATCAATGATACTATTCTCTAGAAAGCAGTGAAGTGAGGAGAAGTATGTATTATTTTATACCTGCAAATACATATCTTCTCCCATAGCCACCCTCTCCTTTTCCCTTCTCTCTCTTCTCGAAGGTAAACCAACCTCAATTCCTGAATTATTCTTAACATCGATCCTCCATTTAATTACAAGCCGCCAGCCGACAGAGCCTCTCCACGTCAGCAGATCATCCCCAACGATCAGCGCACTCGAGGAGCGGTCACGCGACGCTCGGTAATCCAGATTGCTAGGTCGCAGAAACAGACGAAGCTTTTAATCCAGGGTGTGTCAAAGAAAACGCGGAAATAGAGTCCGCCAACAGAGGGGATGAGGTTGGTCGAAGACCGGGACGCTGTCAGCGTCGCGGCGTCGCCAGGGACGCGTCGCCGTCCCTATATCCCATCGGGCTCGCCCTCGTTCCTCGTCCTCGCTTCCTCTCCCTCGCTTCCTCCCGCCGCTTTCCACCCTCCTCCTTCACAAAAGGGGTTGATGGTGGCTCCGTGGATCATCCACGGCCGCCGAACGCCGACAATACGCCGGAAATTTCAGCGAAACGCTCGCACCCCCGTTGATTTCCGCGGGGAGTACACGCGCTCCGTCCCTCTCTGAAGCGTTCACTTCTTTCGGGGCTCGTCCTCGTCGGCCATCGCTTCGACGGCCACCCTGTCGAAGGGAAAACTCGATACTGTCGGCGGATTATTTTTGGAAAGCTGCCTGGCGAAAGAGACCATTCGGGGGTGGGTTCAGGCTGGGTTTCGAGGGGGTTTGGGGGTGGGTTTGTGTCTGGGAGTTTTTTAGCGACGCTGGAGAGAGAGTTCGACGGATTTTAGGGTGGATGGAATCAGAATTAGTGGAATAGGTATATTGAAATGGTGAATTCTTCTGGAATTGGATTGGGGGAATTAGAAGTTACTGTGTATGTAAGCTGAATTCTTCCGCAAGTGAAATTTTGTGTTATCTACGAAGACAGGGAGTGTAATTCTTTTGAATCGAAACAGACAAGCGTGATTGAGATCCTTGGTGTTCGGGTATTGAAGGAAAGCAGGGGCAAGGTATCGATAAGCGATTTAGATAAGCTGAAAGCAAGTCGACAGAGTCAAAGTCATCGTACTTGGAACGGGCACTGACTGATTTCTTCCTCGACTCTTCGCTTCTTAATTTCCACTGAGTCCTGTTGCAGACAGATTCTAGTGCAATCGTTTCTCCGTGGAAAACAAGCCTAGTTTCCACGGTTCGAAAAAAGAGCTTTACTTCTTAACCTAGTATCACACTAGCATTGACATATTCTACTGATTACAAGCTGTCATATGGTAGAATATATCATACACTGAAAGCAAAACTTATTCCAAAACAGCTATCTTAACATCCATTGAGGTAACACGTAGCTTTCTCCAAAGATCCCCCAATATCTGCAATTCCTCCAATAAACTACCCTACGTCCTCATCCATGGCACAGCCACCCTCGCTGGCCAAGAAGCTCCAGAAGCCCCACGATCCCAGCACCATCAGGGCCTAGGAAATAGGTGCAAGATAATCATCCGAGTTTCAGCACAAAGGGAGAAAGAGGAAGGCCGAGGGAAGAAAGCTGGCAGACAGTCAGATTGCAGAAAGAGAGAGAGAGCGTACCGTGGGGCCAGTTGCAGCGACGGCGGCGGTGGCGGCAGCAGCAACGTCAGCGGCAGCAGCAGGGGTTGCTGGAAGAGAGAGCGCGATAGCTCGAGGGACGAGAAAACGCGGTGGTCGTCCATGGAAGAGTGCGATCGACTCTGGCCAGGGCTGAAAGGAGAAGGAGACCGTGACAGTGGGGGAAGAGAAAAGAGAGGAGAGTGGTGTACGGTGTGCACGGCTCTCCGTCGCGATCATTAATCACATTCTCGTGTCACGGCTAGCACCGCGCCGCCAGGGGTACCATAGTAAGGGTATACGCCAGTGGTATGAGACTACTAAAGGGAGGACCAGGATGCTGCCGCTCTTCTGATCATGAAGACGACCGAGGTGCAGGCTGCCTCCGTGAGCAGCCGACCCAACGGTTACCGTTATCGTTCTGGCCAGGGCAGCGCCGAGGACCCGCGCCAGCGTGATGATACTCCGCTAATCGAATGCCTATCGACTCCCCCCATCGCCACCTTTTGTCTCGCAGACCTTCGGCCTGTGATGGAGAGCTGCGTCGTTCCTTCTAGCTTTGACTAGAGGAGGAAAAGGTAGTATATTTAGTATATTTAGTGTTTTCGAAAGGGAACTACATAGTTTCTTTGCTACTTCATCTTATTATTGAATTTTATAGAAGAGGGTAATGGAACTATGAGCCTGAAATTATTATTTAATGGTAGTCTACTGAGAATAAAATTAGCTATCAAGTGAATGCTCCAGGTTTGGCAATCTTAATCTAGTTTTAAGGATCTCTACTGAGGTTCTTAAAAGTCAGCTCGACACTACCCTCATCTCAGCCCGAGTTCATTTGTCGAATCATTCGATAGGCAATTTAGTGGGAAAGAGAAAGTGCCACTACGCAGATTTCCCGTTAACATTTTGCCTGTAGGGAAACTGGCACACGTCAAAGGGTTTCGGAGTCCTTTCACCGATCCTCCTCAGTCCTGACCGCATGAAAACACCATCGACCAGGGCATTGTTTCGCTTTTAACCCTTTACCCGTGGCCTCCGAAGGAAAGGACGATCATAAATAAGTCAGCGTCGTGCTCCCGCCGCGGGAGGATTTATTCGCATGTGCAGCTACTTTGCAAATTGCCGTGACGGGACGGGAAAGTTAATGGAAGAAGTTGTCTCGTACTCTATTAACGGGAAAAGGTGTCCAGTAGCATTTCCACGGCCATCTCACGCTTTCTGCCTCGATGGGACCTGCTGCGATGGGTAAGACTACCGAGAACTTTGAGAGTATAAAGAGTGTAAAGTGTCTGTTCGTTTGGAAGAGCATAGAGGTTTAAGTATTCCGTAGATTGACAGTGTCAGTAAATTTTGTTCTTAGATAAAGAAAGGGGAAGGCGTAATTGTTTTAAGTAGAATTGGAGGGTGCTAATAACGCTGGACGAATAGCGAAAACCGTATACAAAATTCCAGCCCAACTTCTAATTACTTTGAGATAAGTATCAGAAGACCCTCGCAAATGGCGTGCTCCTGCAGCGACGTCTGAGAGCTCGTCAGTCAAGCCCGTCAGCTATCCCCGGATGTTATCGTGCGCTGTAATAACCTTTGTATTACACTTACCGCGAACTATGATGCTCTCGAAACATCAGGGCGAAAGAAATATGATCTGGATCGTCAGTTCGTTCCACCGACGAGGTTTGGATAGGTGCGGTTGTTGAAACTGTGGAAGCAATTGAGTGGAGGTAATGTAATCTGTAAATTGGTAGGTGTACATTTTTACGCGTTAACAAACATTTATATCTTAGTGCATGATGTTACAGTTATATGAATATCTTTTGAACCTCTGCCTCGTCTTCTAATCCCATATAAAATAACATTCCCGATGAAGCCCAAGTACTAATACATTCAGCAATCACTCCCTGACCTCGCCCTCTGCCTGACAGGACAACCAACATCCGCGTTCCATCAGTATTTCGAATCACACAGAAAAACCAACAACATCCCACTCCCTAGCGCAACCTTCACAGTTCCCAGCAAGTAGATACGATCCGTTTCCCAGTTCTAACCGCGCATTAGATCGTCAGGGGGCGCGGCAGGTACATACACGGGCCCGTGCACCCGATACTCCAACACCGTGCTGCACGTAAGATATTGTTCTCCCGATGAAATTAATAGTGGACTGTAAGCCCCGCCGCGTAACATTAATCCTCACGGTATTAGTGACACCGTGAAGGGCCGAGGGGAGCGAGGGTAGAGGATGGAACGGCGCAGCTCGACGAACGGAACTGGAGGAGCCCGACTCGTGGGAAGGAGACGCGAAGAGATTCGCGTTAGAAGGTTCGAGCTATCCCGGGGCAGGATATTACGTTCGCAGGCTGGCAGACCGAGCGGAAGAAGAGCAAAGGAACGGGACAAGGGGGGTTGGAGGTGCTCGAAGAGACTCTTCAAGTTGTCCACGGAAGGAAGATTTGTGCGGCTCTTCTCTTTCCCTTGTGCCCGCCCCCTTCTGCCTTCCAGCGCGCTGTCCTCCACTCCAGCCACCCCTTTCGCCCCGTCCCGTGGATCTGAAATAAATGGTTATCGCGGATTACCCCGGATGCTGACACGTCATAATGGCGGGGATTCGCCTTAACCCACTGACGCGTCATCGGAGAACGATATTTCTTCATCTGTCGGTCATTATCGCGCGATTAATACCCGAAGACGTTACCGAGCTTTCGCGTACTCTCGAGCATCCTTGAATGCGGTCGTCGGGAGCAGAGAACTCGATGGGAGGTGAGAAGGCGAGGTCCTTCGAAAAGAAAAGCTCTGTGGATAAGTAAGGAAAAAAGCTATCAATCTATAAGTTTACGAATGGACTAGAAAGCTGCCTAAAAGCTGCAAAATTTTCGCGGGGAATAATATCCTGCATATCAGAAATGAAATATACTTAATCGTAACCTGTAATTCTTTCAGAAATATAAACTAACATTTATATGACATGAAGCTCCAAAATAACGACGATTGGGAGTAGTCTCTTAATGTGTATAGTAGTTGACACATATTGGCGCAGTCCTGGTGGCCGTGCTGCAACGTTGACCACGCTGTTAGGTGAAGAAAAACGCGAACCCTGAAGGCGGGCTGGGCCCTGGTAGATATGCATCCAGCTTGTAAACGTTTTTTTCCGCCGCCAGTACAAAGGTTAACGTGCAACCCGGTAGTACCAGGAGAACGCCAGGGATCACGACAGCTGATGGGGACAGAGCTCGAGGGACGATCAATAACATAATACCTCGTCGCCCCGGGTACCACCATGCTATCGCGCCATCAAACGCTCTGGCTGGTTTTCATGTACACCAATCAGCTTATCGTTTGCCTTTTCGTGAACGTGCTTCGTGCTTTTTTCGTTCCAGGATGACCATGAACGCTTTGCCGTCGATTGACGACAGTCCAGAGCCGAGGAAGTTCCTGGCTTGTGTCGCGGTAAGCTGGCACGTGGACAATAGCGTAAAAGTAGGTCAGCTCATTTGTTGAATGCAAATGCGTACAGGTATTAGGAAAAATGGTGTGGAGGTGGGAGTTGCTGTAGTTTAAGTAGGTCTGGGAATTTGTAAAGTGCTGCCAGTGAAGCAGTTAGAGCGATTAGATTTAGAATGTGCTAGTTTTGATCGATGTTGATAGCCACTGTACGATTGACTTTGGGGGTTTTAATGCTTCAGTGAAGCTTGGGTGGTATTCTTGAGGGGACTCGATTTTAAACTGTGCTGCCATCTGGTATCGTACAGTTGCAGTAGATGTCGATAATGTAGTAATCGCTTTGGTATGGTATAGGGTCTGTGAATTTGCAGAAAACAGACTACTGTATATTTGTAGGAAAACTGTGTTTATATAAAAGAATTTCTGTAGTGTCATTAGAAAGGAACAGATGTAGCTTTTCTAAGATTTTACTGCGTCGATGATGCAGAGATCTGCTGTTGGATATCAGATACAGGTTCCTTTCGTACCGACAGAGTAGAAATGACCAAAGTAGTTCGACAAATATTCGAGAAGGGAGCTGGGGAAGAAAGGTTTGAAAAACATCAGTGGTTTCCCCTATATTAGAATCGAGAAATTCCCTACGGTTGACTAGGATTGACAAACAGATAGTGGTTCTTTTAATTTTTTATTTCATTATAAGAATACTTTTTTACAAACTATGGTACAAAATGAACTATTAATAACAATTGTTTTCAAAGTTTCTTTTATATTACAAAGTATCATATCATACATTAATTTTTATATTCCATGTACATCTATTAAAGCATAGTCTATATCACACTAAATTCATTTATTTATCAATTTTTTCCCCAGTCCCCAAAATGTGAACTCGCCACTAACAAAAACCTTCGTTCCATTAACACGCTTACAGTCTTATGACCCAAACACGGGTCAGAGCAATTTTAACAATGTATTCTAAAGACTCTTAACTAATTTCTGATAAAACCTGTATAAATTTTGTTAACAGTGACATTTTCTGTACCATTTTTCGCAAGTCCATGCCTCTTTCTGTGGACTATGAGCGTATTAAAGATAAAAAACACGAACATCGCGGCCTACTCTAACATCAAATGTATCACAATCTCACGTTTACCTTACTGCGTTCGCAATACACTCAAATCTACACTATGTCAACTCTAATGTCCAATAAGCCACGAGAACGAACGGTTTTGGGCGTTTCGTTCCAGCACGCTCTATTTATTGCTTGGCAGGAATGGCTGATGGCTCGGCTCTAAACTAAACAACTGCTTCCCGTGGGCCAGTTCGAAAAGCCCGGCGACAGGGTGATCGAAACGAATGCGCCCGCCATGCATTGCAATCTAGAGTCGCGTGGCATGTCATCCGTAAGATACCTGTAGAGACGAGCTTCTGATATTTACAATTCTACAAAAGCCCGGATCTACAGGGTAGATCACGAATGTGCCTATCTTATGCTCGCGCTCTCTCGGCCCGCTTCTTCGGTAGCGATATCTGCAACACAGAAGCTCAGGGTTTAGTTGAATCAGGAGCTAGGCGAGGGATAACACACATGGGTCACTTTTAATTTAGAATGGGACATGACTGCGAAGCTGTGGGATGATGGAAATTGCAGCAAAAAGGATCGAGTCACTCTTTTAATCTGGATAGTCTTTAAGTCCTTGGTACACTATACAGGGAATATTGGGATTACCAATTTTGTTGATATCGATGATACAGCTGAGCCATTCCTGGCTTTATGCGACCGATTCCTGGAAAATGACGTGTCCTGAGAGACTGCGTTATAGCTGAAGATACAAGCTTGTCCAGAGTCTCGACCAGGTTAGAGAGTTTCAATTCTTTAATGGTAAATAGCTTTTTAAATTATTTCAAGTATTGGTGGGTAATGGGGGACGAGGTACACGCAATGTGTGTGAATTTAATGGGCCAGGTTTCTCAAGAGCGAAGCGACGAGAGCAGTAATTGCTCGGTGGACACCGATTGCAAAGTGACGAAGCAGGCAGCGACACGTATGAATAACGAGCATGACTATATAAAGCCAGGGCGGATTAGAAATTTCGTTCCGGTGGACGGTGAACCGTACGTGACGGCGGAAAAGCTCCGCTAAAACCGGACGTGACCCTGCATGCACATCCGGAATACGGTCGAAGGAAGTCGTGAATTAATGAGACGTCCTGCGCACGATACGATTGCGCTTCTGCGATTTTAATGGCTGATTCGACCAGCTATATCACGCCTCGATAATAATACTCGTTAATTATTTAATTTCTCAGGGAGTTCTCGCGCCATACCAGAGGGCTAGTAGTCTTGTGTCCTCTTGCATCGATCGTGATAATAACACGGGAATGATTCAATCGAGAGAGTCAGTCAAATTGTAGTCAAATTATAAAAATGAAAGTAGAAATAAAAAAGATAAAAAAGAATTTGCAGTTCGCCAGCAAATTTTGAAGTACGTATAAACTTGATTCTGTCTAAAAGTGCCCAAAGGTGACGAAACGTGCGCAAACACAGCGTGGCAATCGCGCAACAGGCAAATCGCGTGCAACCCACGATCCAAACGTGAAACTGCACGAGCCTCCAGCGACTCGATTTCACGACATTCCACAGACGACGATGGCGGGCGAGCGTGCGCGCGCGCGTCTTCTACGTTCACAGAATCGGGGTCGAGGTATCGACACGCGGAGCATACAATTAGACAAGTGAAACCAAACCAGGTAACGAGAATACGATTCGGAACGTCTGGAAGTTTGATTTTGGCATTCATGCACGTGCAAAAGTGTCTAGGGACTACATTGAAAGAGAAACTAGAGAGCATTGATATCTACGAGCTGGACCCGCGAGAGGTCGCAAAATCTCACGCTTTTGGTTTACCGCCATTGCTATAGAAATATCATATTTGAACAGGAATCTGAGGAGAATCGAAAAGAGTATTATAAGAAAAAAATTAGAGTACAACAACTAGTGTGGAAGCTATAATAAATAAGATACTTAAAACGTGACATTTTTTTTACCAGAGAAGAGATCTCTCGAGAGTGGTTTCTTCACATGCTCTAATTTCATGCTTCTAAGATCATTTTCATGCTGCTACAGTTTTCACCCTCTTTTCAGTCACAATTACTATCATACAGCATAGCAAAAAATACCATACACATTATACTACTTTTATACACACGCTACTACTAAATATCAGCGTTACATAGTAGTACACCCCAATCATAAGATCAGCCCTACCATTCTCGGTCCAACTGGCATCCCTCTCACAGCGCAAGGAGTCACATTCTTGCCTCCACCTGAACAGGCTTCACCCCTATGGTACTCATACCTGTCAGCCACGTTCGAAGCTACTCCACAGTCGTCTCACGACACTCCTCCCCCCTCATCCACAGCACTCAGAGAGGATGAGACTCGCAGCGTGAAAAATGTAAAAGAAATCGTGCGTCAACTCACATATCCCCAGTGGCATCCAACTCGAGGGTTGCGTCCTCGTGCACATGCTTCTCACCCTATGCGTGCATGCATGCGCGTGCTACAGCTTCACGCAGAGGCCCTGGTCCGCTCACTGGTCTCCACTGTCGGCGGCCACTCGATTCGCGCGCGTCCGAGACGGAAGCAGGACGAGGCACGCGGAGGAGCTCGCGGAAAGCGCGGGCCAACGCCCTTCCAAACGAAACCCACGGGCCGACTGTCCTTTTCGGCCCCGCGCGGGCCAAGCCGCGAATCCTCGGCGTCGTGGCGCGCCGCGACGCGGGGCGTCTCTCCCACGACAGTGCCCGGCCGAACCCACGAGCATCCCCCGGATTCTGCGATGATTGGACCGCGCGCACCCCCCTCGCGCCCCACTACACGCACGACGACGGGGGATGCTACGGTTCAGGGCCGTGTCCCTGTGCTCCTGGGCCACGCGGCACTGACAAGACGCTCCCCCTCTTTAAATCGGTATTGATAACGCATTACTCTCGACGCGGCGACGCACGCGTCCTCGCGACACGCGAAGACGCTTTGGTTGGATGATGTTTGAGGGCTGAGGATTGCGGATGGGGCGATGATGTATGGAGGTGATGGATTTCGATGCTGGTTGTTGGCTTCAGTTTTTCAGCTCTGATTTCATGGTGAGTGGCTTTAAGGAGAAGGAGGAAGAGGGTTTGTAGGATTCATAATTAGAGATGGCTGAGTAGAATTGAGTGTGGATGTGAGATACTTTTGAGGGAGTGGGACTTTCTGAGTAAGAGACCCTGAGTAATATTGCATTTTGAGATAGATGAAGAATAAGTGAGATCTAATGATAGTGATAACCATGCACTTATATTGAGGAAGCACGCTGCATTATGAAACATGAGATTGTATGATCTGCAAGGAAAATATCAAGTAGGGAAGGATGTTCATCATTAGTGCATACGCAGGAGAACAAATTAAAATAAATTTATAGTAAAAGTTATTAAGAATAAAAATTGTATCATGGGAAGAACTGTCAGTTCACAGATGTACACTATTCAGACATTACCATTCCTCCACTATCGTTACGTTCACAAAAATCATGCACCTAAGGATCATCTCTCACACTTCAATTCACCCTCCGAGCATCACCAAACACCGAATCAAATTCAACTTCCATCATCCCTGAAATCTACCGTCGCATTCCCACGAACACAGTACACGAGGGGTTAAATACTAGCGATTACGTACCAAGGAAGTCTCCAATACGAAATCCTGTCGCGCGAATTCATGCATTATTAACGTCCCCGCGGCGGCACGAGGTGGAACTTGGTCCATGCGAAGGCGTACACTCGCCAGACGAGACAAACAAATTCGCCGACCGTCCACAAGCCAAGGATCCCCGTTCACCCCGTGGATCCCCGTCGTATGCAAATACGAGATTCAAGCACAGACCGCGTAGTCGAAGATTACGGAGGCAGAGGCGGCCAGGAAGCCCGGGTAGACCGCGTCGAATACGAAGTTACGAGTCGGGGGAGCAACAAAGTGGCAGAGGAAAACGACGAACACGGACTTGAGGAGCGAGTTTAAATTCGACGGACGCTCAGATGAGACGTCCGCCGCTGGTGGATACAGCCCTGGAATCGTTTCCATTCGGCCAGAATCGTGCGGCCTCGGCCTGGAATCACTGTCAACCGGCTAGCGGAGGCGGAGGGGGCGAGAGGGGTGGGCAAAAGCCAGGGGTCACCCTTCGTCTCATCATCTTTTCGCGCTCATACTCAGGGGCATATCTGCTCGGAGCCAGACCTCCGCTCTCCTCTCCTCGAGGAGTCGCCTGGAACACCTACGTCCTCCCTCGCCAACCTCTCCTCGTCCACCATCCCACCCCCGCGCCCACGACCACCCGACTCTCCCAATGACGTAGCTTCCGTTCCTTCTCCGTTCTGGAGCGACGTATTGATCGCCTCTCCGCTCTCCTGAAGCCGCGGAGGAGCCTGACGCCGCGGAGGGAAACGAAGAATGGAGAGAAAACGTGTCTACCGAGAGTGACGGAGGCTGGGGGTTGTATCAGGGTGTCTTCGCTGAAACTGCCGTCGGCGAAAATAGAGAACGAGGGGAATCGAGACGGAGTCGATGGCGAGCAAAAAGAGTGGATTCGAGGAACACTGGGGCAGCAAGGCGGAGGGAAAGTTGAAGGACCGATGGAATCGGATGCTTTCTCCGATTGGCTTCTGTTTTTTTAGCCTCTGCGATGTTTGGGGTAGCTTCTGGTTCGTAGGAACTTGGAATTATAATTGGGATTAATTCGATATACAAAGTAAGAAAGAAGAAAGCCATTTCTATCATACCAAAACTATTCAAAAAGTATTCTTCAAAAATGAGTATTTAGATAATCAGTACACATAAATTTATATTCTTTCAGAAGTAATTAATTGAGACTTCTAATAGCGGGAAATCCATTTTTCAATATATCTGGGAAAATGATTAGAAGGAAAAATATACGTCCTTAATTTTCTCTCAGAGTATAGTAAGTTGCCAATTTCCGAAGCTGGAACAGAAATTTAATCTCGATTCGAACAGCTCGCGTTAATCGCTACAAATATCTCGACTGTCACACGGTAGCTGGGTGAAGAGGGCCGAAGAGCGGCCAGCAGAGGACTGATAAGCTGTGGGACGACAGGTTAACTGGATAAATCGACGGTGCGTCGTTGGGACGAGGTAACAGTATCCTGGTGTCATACGCCACTCAACAAACATTTTGTCTCTCCTCTCAACTCACCTGCGGCCACAGGTTCCTCAAGTTTTCTTCGAGTTGTCCTACCTTCGGAACGTTTGCAAACTTCGAAGACTCATTTTTTAACCTCTCGCTGTATCAGCGCGATCTTTTCTTTCTCTTGGGAATTTTCCTGCAGTGGAGCGATCTGTAGGTTGTCTCAATGATGTATAGAACTCAGAGTTGCGACTTGCTGTTCTTTTGGTAGGTGAAGAACGTTCTTTTTACTGAAAAGAGAGAATTAATATTTTAAAAATTTTCGACCTCCATGATTCCTTCTAAGAAGAATTCTACTTGGAATTTATATCCAAGTTTGAAATTCAAAGGATTTACTGTCTAATAGGTAGCTAAATATCGACTAGGATAATTATTGTCTATGATAAAAGCACGCCGCTTCTCCCTACATTTTTGATAGGCGAAATTTCCTCACGGGAGTCACTAATTTCTTTTACTCTCGCGCTGCCAAAAGGAAAGAACGCTAACGACGCACTGAGGTGGATGCATTATACATCAGCAAGCTTTTGCTGAAATTATGATTAGTTTATGGTCAATGGACACGCGTGGTACGAATTTAGTGCGCAGAGTAGGGAAAATGCGCTAAAGCGCGACTGCGTTGGCAGACGTCCTTTACAAGCGTTCTGTATCCACAGTTAACACACAGGTTACGTGTTTATTGATTAATTCGCGCAGATGCGTGGGTGCAATTTGTCCCTAGTTGATACATAAGACGTCACTAATATAGAGACAATTGTAAATGAAGTGAATAGAGAAAAGTTCTATAAAAAATGGAAGAAATATAGAGAGAAATACTAAAACAAGAAACACAGAAATTATTCCTACGTGGTATAATCTCACACTTCGTGATTCAGCAACGAGTTTATAGAGAATACGATCTCTTCAAGAACAGTTCGTGCACTAGTAACTCTTATTAAAAGAAAATCGTGAAATAAAACATCAGAATAATTTCAAGAAATGAAGTGCATAAAGAGTGAATACTGTGATTTAAGTTTACCTCTGAACGTCTCCACTCCAAAATATTTAAGCACTCCAAACTTCGACATCTCTCTCTGCCATCGAATTTTTGTTTCCACGTAGAAAATTCTGCCTCTCGAATTTCATCGATGACTAAGCGAAAGCGTGGACGGCACATCGGAGTCGACTTCCGGCGACCGCGGCTATTTCGTTCGCTCTCGTCACACGCGCGACTGGGAAGAGGCGACGTCTTCGACTGGCATCACCTATCGTATCGTGGAATGCTTCAGAAGGAAGGAACGTCCGGGCCCCGTGTCTCGAATAATAATTCGATCGCCAGTCGATTTCCTTTTCCATACCCCGATGCCACCGATTCGCATTCGTAACTCGCTGGGCTTTCGAATCTCGGCTCGTGCACGCCATAAAAGAGTCGCCGTGCTTCCCGTCCCGAACGGTTATCCGCCATCGGCGAATTTGTCAGTGGATTATGTCATCGGACGAATTCGAGCGCAGTTATTATCTTCCGGTGCACAAATTTTCCATGGCCTCTTCCTTAATGTACCCATTTCAACTGTGAACATTTCTGGACACGCTGTATATGACGCAAGAGACGCTTTTGGAGGAACCTGAAATTATGGTGGTTATTAATGGAAAGGAAAATTATATAAATAAGGTAATAAACGTGGGAAATAATTTCTAGAGATAAAAAAAGAGCAAGTATAAGAACTGAAGTTTGAAAAATGTGATCTGAAAGAACGAAAAATTCGATATATACCCGTAGCCCCTATTTATATCAGTTTTCTGCTTCTCTGTTTTTCCTTTTCCTGGAAGGAGAGAAGATTTAGTGGACCGTCTCCGAATCTATGGACCAAAGTTAGTGACATGGAGGGAACTTTTTACGTTTTACCTTGCAGACCGTAGAACTATCTTCTATTTCAATTTCTATACCTTTCGCGAAGAGCTTTTCCTTGAAAGCATATTTTCAACTGCAGGATCGTCGGGGAATCGAAATAAAGAGGGAAGCGTGGAATCCCGTGGGAGAAAGATTTGTTAAAGAAGACGATAAGTTAGCGTGGCTACACCGTAACCGAACAAATTGCGTTCGGAATAAATACAAGACGGTGCAATAGAAGCTTAAACGACTGAGCTAATGTTATTGAGATGAAGCCGAAAGCCGGATGGGCGGGCTAGGAAAGCCCGACAAGGAATTGCAATGCCGCCCACTTCGACGAAATTTACCTTCCTTTCGTTTCTTCTCTTTGAAAAATGCCCTCCCGCAAATTCAATTCTATTTATGCCGCGCGATGCCTCGGGATATACTAACTACGCCCCTGATAAAGTACGCTCCTGAAGATATCTTTATATTCAGTGATTGCTTCAATAATCTTTAACCGAGGAACTGTCGATGCAATTGACATAACCATAAAACTGAATACAATTGAAAATTGAGAAATTGAGCAAAGACAAAAAATGAAATATTAAATAAATTATCTTTAATTCTTACAGAAATAAGATATTAATTATTGCTTATAATCCTAAAAAATTATGTCCTACTGCAAGACATCACTTCATGGAAGAAGAATTTATAAAGATCATATTTTTTTCTTTCAATTTCCTTACAAAGAAGAATGTTAGGATTAGCCTAACTTAAAGTTAATGCAATTTCCAGCCAAAGGTCTGTCTGCTTAAGCTATGTACTACACTCTCAAATATCCACGCCAGCCACAGGAAACAATAGTTTCCAATATTAAGAACATTTGATAATACCGTAATCGAGCGTTTAATCCGAACAGAACCGCGTTACATTCGCGAGACGAATTCTTGCGGGTCGGGTTGCATTAAAGCGACCATAAATCATGGTCGAGCAGAAGAATGGAGGGAAGTTGGAATCTGAGTGACGTCTAGTCAGAGAGCTCCTTGTCGCGGCGGCCCTGTCCGAACAGGGAGTATTCGTGAGCGAGCTTCGGGATGGCTGGGAAAAGGAGGGCTGAAGAACGAACTGGATGGTAGTTCTCTCGCAGGACGTTGACGCGGGTCCCGCGGGGCATTTTTGCGGATGAAAGGTCCGCCCTATCTTAAACTCGATGTAACAGGAGATTCCGCTTTCCTTCCTTCTCTCCCTGCCCGCCCCCTTTCATTTCCCTCCTCCCCACCCTCTAGCCCCAATCTCCTCCGTCCCCCCCTGCTACCGTATTATCACCCTCCCCTGTTTTTTCGCTCCCTTATTTCGTGGCCGGTCTCTCGAATCGAGAAACTAATATCAAGCGACAGGCATTCGAGGTTCTTGAGATAGCGACTGTTGTGGGGGCGGTTGGGAATCTTGATGTTTCCTTCAGCTCGAGAGTGAGGAAAATTTGCGAGGATTTTAGAAAATCTAGAGCCCTAGGTATTCCTTTCGGTGATAATTAGGATACTTGAGTCTTGGTTCCTACTAAAGTTTGTTAGAAACAGGTCGAGCAAGACACGAAGAAAGTGTTCGATAATTAAGCAAAGAAATTATAATGCTTTTTCGGCGTAGGCTCATTGACCAGTTCATAGCAAGACGTACAATTCTAGAGTCCACTCATAGCGCCATAGTATCTCAAACGTGACAAATAATCTCTCATTTAATTTCAAAGGACACCGAAAGTTTAATACAGTCCCAATTAGCTCTATTATTATGAAATTAATCATACAGGGGCAACTAAAAGACTACCAGTAACTGAAGAATTGATCGTTCAGTGACAGAGACATAATAGAGCCGAGAGAAGCGCGGATTGAATCGTACTCTTCTCCGCGAACGCTTCCGTCGGCGGGAAGTTTTCTGTAACACAGAGACACAGATGGAGAGCAACAATATTGAGCGGCGATGTAATACGGAACGGGAAGCGCGGGAGTGTGACGGAAGAAGACGATCATTTGTCAGGGTGAAGTGGACGCGAACGCGAACACGTTATCGCGGCTTTCCTGGGGTAATCTATCGCGTGTCCTTTAACAGAAAGAGATTTCTGCCGAGAAGAAACGAGAGACTCACAATACGAATTCGTGCTACCGTAGAAAGGCTGTCGAGGTACGATGAATTTTTGATCGGGCATCTCTCCGTCCAAGTTCCCTTCGCGATTCGTCATGTCATGGATTGAAAGCCTTGGCAACTGCTTCCTTTCTCCATTGAAAATCGGTTAATTTCCAGGTGACAAATTTTCAATGCATTTGTTTAGGATTGCGACACAATTGACATGCAACGTGAACGTTCAAGGCTTGTTTATCCCCGGTTCGAAACTAATTTAATAATGCCTATTCACGCGGAAAGTTCGCAGCGTGGGAGGCGCGATTTTAATTAAAAAAGTGGATGCTTGGGATCCGGATACAAGAGGGGAGCAGACGAAAGCGGAAATGTCCGTTTTACCACGCCGTTGCCGCATGAAAACCTCGAAATATTTCGACCAACGTTTTCATACTGCTGCTGGAACTTTTTTATGAATATATATGGGACAGAAAAGATAGGGTCAAATTTTAGTTTTCGAGGATCGAGATCCGATCGCGACAAACGAACAAACAGGTCCTTTAGAATGCAAATTTATTCAATCGAAAATTTCGCCCATCTCCGCTCTTCAAAAATAACTTCATCAAACGAATATTCGGATTGCTCCAAAAAGCTGGCGAAAAATAATCGATCGGGTGGGAGGAGCAACAAAACCGTGAATAATTTTCTCACTCGCCGAAAAACACTAAAATTCCGTCGATCGTATCGTGGGTGTTCGATTTTCAACCACCCCCCTCCCACGACCGCCGCTCTCTGTCACCAACAAATTCATTTATCCTGGCGGCGGGTGAAAAAAGAGATAAGTAAAAACCGCGATATATCTCGTACATACCTAACCACTCCCCGGTTATTTACATATTCTTTACATATCCGGATACAAGTATATGCGATCCACGTAGCGCAACGCGCGCCTCTGCACACACACAGTGGTTCCACACAAGCGCAGGCAGCGTAGGTAGGTCTGTAAGTAGCTAAGCAGGAAAGTGTACATAGGTATAGGCGGAGACGAGGGGTTGGCAGGCAGTCCGAAGCATCGAAGGGGGTTGGAACGTGGTGGCAGTTGGTGGAAAAAGGGGCAGGGGAAGTTGCGATTCCATCTGCCAGCCTGTCATTCTGATACTACGTAGAATGTCGGCTGTTGGCGGAGACGATCAATACATTGCAATCTATATAAAATGGCTGCAGTATCTGGAGCGTCGTGAATAAAACGCGCGTTCCGCCGGCCTGGAAACGAAAACCGATGCCAGACGGCTCGTGCGGATCTCTCTTGAGCTTTTTCCACGGAGAACACGCGGGCTAACGTGTCGACAGCTTTTTTCTGCTGACGTTTCCAATTTTTTTTAGCGCCCTATGGTTGTATTAAAGATGGAAGAAGTTTTAGGTACTTGTTTAAATTGATTTTATAAGCTATTTGGAAGCTTAAAAACGAAGAATTCTTTTTCTCAATTATTTTTAGTACATGGTTCGAATATTGAATTTGGTTTGAGTTGACATTTAGTGTCTTAGGAATTTAATTACTGGTATGTGTATTTTAAAATTTATTTAATACGCTGTTGAAAAGTGAATTCTTCAAACTCACATATTAAAAAGTTAAAAATGTTCAGCTATTGCAAGTAAATGTTATTTAATTTTTAATGAGTTCCAGGATTTACGTCTTTGCGGAGATTAAAGATAGTAGAATTATTCTAATTTCCAGACAAAGTGGGAATTTTAAAGTGAAAGAAGTAAGTACCTGAGTGTCATGAGAAATGGGTGTGAAAGCGATTCGAACGTAACGCTAAACGACAGAAAAAGGAGGGTTTACATCTTCACACTTCTGTGTTACGAAAGGATGTAAGAAAAAGGAAATACACGCGCAAGTTGTCACTGTGGCTCCACCTGGGAGGTTTTCGCTGACTTAACATCGTTCGGACGGTTGCCAGTAGGTGGTGTTTGCCATGTCATCGCTTCTTCCACTTCACAACTTTAGAGGAATAAAAATTCACGATGATTTCCTTCAAACGAAATTCACTTTGCACTACTGATTCTACTATTCTGAAGAAAACTGAAGAAAATTCGCATTTAAGGCTGTAATATTTTCTGTTACTATAGTTTGTAACCTATTCTTTTCGAAGAACTTTTGACTACTTTAATCAAATATCACTCTATGCATAGAGTCTTAAGGCGTGGAATAGAAAGTTCCTTAAACGAAAGAGTAACACTAATTTTACTAATCAACTACTTTGTAAACTTAAAAAATACTATACAAACCTTCAACACAAATCAATAAACGCACAACTACAAACACAGAAGCCTCCATTGAAGTTCAACAAAATTTCTATTCAGAGAACTAGGAAACACACAGTCATTAACGTCGATTTCACATAAAGCACATCAACTAGAGAAATGATATGGAGTTTCTCAACTCATTCACCCACGCACTCTCGTGTTTGCTAGCCACACGCAACCTCGCACAAAATTTCAAACAAAAACTTACAGACTACAGATTAAACCAGAAATTCAGGCCAAAAGGTGCAAGTCGATGGTTCAACTGTACGAGGACCAGGTCAAAGCACAACTAACCCGGGTTTCGTGCAATAAAGGGGATCATTTTGAATCCGTGTACTGAAATTTATAGTCCCCCACTAACCGTGACTCAACTATGGAGTCGCACAGTAAAGGAGGGCTATCAATTCTACGGTGGCCCTGGTGAACCATTCGTGCCTAAGAAACTCCGCGTCGAGAACAAATCATGCAGGCTTCAGGTATCACGTTCTTCAAAGCTGCATAAACTAGTAAAATATACTCCCCGAGGTACTCAACCCACAATTTCCTTAAATTCACAAGATCTTCAGAGTCTTCAAAGTCCTCGAGTACTTAATAAATCACCACCGAATACATCGTGACCTCGTTCAAAATTGAAGCAAGTCGCGCACGCGTGCACCCTCAGCGAGATCGAGATCACTTCACAGAGGAATCGCGCAGTTTTCTTCGGGTTACGTTCGAGAACCGAGACTCAGGCTACGGTCCAGGTGATGTTGGCCAGTCGCCGATCGCCGGGGTTGTGCTGCAGGAGAACGCCTTTAGGGGTAGTATCACGGGGAAATGATTTATGAGCCTGGGGACCAGGTAGGGCGGCATTCACCACCAGGCTCGCTCTCTTCTTCCTCTCTCTCCTATTCTCCCTTCTACGACCGGCTGACTTCTCTCCTGTCAATGCGTTTTCAGTTGGACCATTTGCGCGATACGTGCAAGATCTGCCTCGTGTTTTCTCTGATCAAAATATGAGGGCCTCTCGGCCGATTCGCTGTCGATACACGCGTTATTATCGATTTAGGTTGGTGTTATGTGGTTGGCTTCTTAGAGGGACTTGGCTTGAAGTCACTTAAGGGTGGATACCTGAGGACGGTCGCTTCTGGTTCTGGGGTACGTTGTGACATTGTAGAAAATATTTTTATATGAGCAATCGTTGCATTTTCTAGAATAACGCAACAGCAGAAAATAACAATAGCATGGGTAAAACCTAAATATACTACCAGAAATTGATTTTAAAACCGTATCCTCCTTTATAAACCCTCCAACAAGTTCCGTGTCTTTAATGGGAAGATATTATATACAGATAAAAATTGTTTAACAAATATTTCATCTCAATAGGCACCTCGAGCTGTGTCTAATCCTCTCCCAGCTTTTGCTCTCCAGTTTTTCTCTCCTTTCCTCTGGCTCTTCCGTATGAGAAATTTTATTAAAACACAGCTCAGTGCAGAAGGCATCTCGTTCCTGGAGCCGCTGTTATTACATGCAAAGCGAAGAAGTTGCCCATCGGGTTGACCATTATTACCGCGGTGCACGCTGCTTCGCGAGCAAGTAACCTTTATGATGGTCTCTGGGCCCTCCTCTCCCTCGTCGACCCATTCTCGGACAGTCCAGATAGTCGGACGTCGCGTGTTACAAATTAAGTTACATAAATTCATGCACCTACCCCTGCATTAAGTATCCTACGCAGCTGATTCCTGGAGGCTAATTCTCCCTTGGCAGGTAGCTTTTTCTTCTTTCTTTTGGAATTTTATACTCTTGAGTTATTGTCATATTTTTATGCTTTGGTCTTTTTCTTTATTGCATTTCATATTCCCTGTGAAGTCGAACTTACAATTTTCCTATTATTGCAATTCTCATTCCACTTTTCTATTAAATATATTTTCCTATTCTTCATCTTCCAAGTTCTTAGTCGTTGACCTTTCAGTTTCTAATTAATCAACGTCTCAAACGCTGTATTTTCCTCGAATCGGACAGAAACATTGCTACGGTCTGAATAAGGAGACGTTCGCTCAGTCGACAACAATTTCCTGTGGCATTTTCTGTTTCGATCCACGCTGTAAAATCGTGGTCGAGCGAATTCCGAAGGAGACTAGGCATTCCTGGCTCGTGTATCGGCTGCGCTGCACTGGAAATCGCCGAGGAAACGAAAAAAAGGCTGGCGGGAAATGAGGGAAAAGGCGGACGCGGTGTCAAGGCGGCGGCAGCAGCAGTAGCTACCCCGAACGATCATCAATCATCAAGGGCGAGACAATCGAATAGCGCAGCCAACCGGCGAACAGCTGTCGCTTCGTTTCAGCCCGAACCGTACACGTTACACGTTGCCACCGTGTTTTCTGAAAACTCTGCTTGGATCGAGAAAAAATTGCTGCCCTGCAGCGCGGTTTTCTTCGTCGTCTACCGTGAAATGCGTTAATCGCGACCTGCGTTCGAAATCGATCTTGACATGGTTAAAGACGAATCTGAGGTAAATGAGGAATTCGACTCAAAAATGATTAAGTATTCGACTTTATAAACCAGAGAAGAGTAATGTTGAAAATTAGATTCTAATATGAGGAAGACTTAGAAGGATGATTGATTTCCTAGAATGAAAAGGAGGATTGAAGTTTTCTAATATTTTGATCCTCCCGAAAATATATTGCATGTAAAGGGAAGCAGGTCTGCATTTCAAGTATCCTCGATCCTCTTCACATCATATCGTATCATATCGTGACGCTACCATCAGATCTCGCCGTCGTCATCCCCGCTCGCTGCGCTATATTGCCTGCTACGTTTCATAAATAACTCTCATATTACGAACGAATACAATTTCAATATTACATCGGATGGGTACGCCAATATTGCTCGGACGCATGATAGATAGGCGGGCGTTATTGTCTTTAGAAAAACATAACCATTTATTTTAGAGATCCACAATAATGCTGGCGGGGAGGAGTTGCATTTCGCTTCTTTCATTTCACTAAAAAATTCTAGTGAGTCCCAGAAAATTAAAATTAAATTCAATGAGAATTTTTCTTCTCTAAAATTCCAAGAAATCGCGGGAATTACGAATGCAACAGGAAATTGTCCTTCGAGGGACAAATGCCTACGATTTGATGGAGATTTTCGACGAAAAGGGGAAAGTGAAATGAAAGGTGCAAAATGTTCACGCGACAGAGTGAAAATATAAACGCTGAAACTGGGATTATATTAATAATACCTTGCCTTTCTACTTTAAACGGACGCGACACCCCCGCGACACTTTAATTAAATTCTGCATTTTATATCGTCTGTCGTCTACCCTGTCACTCTTCCTGGCTCTCGATAAAAAGTCTGGCAACGAAAGCTCGATATCGTCCGTCTGGTCTAGGGAGAATAGAGAAGTCTAGGGGAAAACTTATCGTTTCCTTATGCATCCAACAATGGTAAGGTAGATTCCTTGAGTGGCTTACTTTTCAGTCGACAAACATGTTAGCTTAGTGCAAGAATAAAATCACTAGATGGCATCCTGCAAACGTTTCCTTCACGACGTTTCTTCCATCGAAAAACAAATCGATAATCGTTTTATCGCAGAGTATAATTTGACTCAGATGTCTGACGAATTAAAAAACCGATCTTTCTAGGGGAAAAAATAATTTCTAAATCGAATGCTATTAGTTCTGCAAATGATATCGAAAGATAGCGGAATAGTTTAATAATTCGTCACGCGTGTGATTAATGCGCAATTGCAAATTAATTGGTCCTCGATACCCCTCTGCAGCTCGTACATTATTCGATCAATAGTATTATGGTACCTCGAAGGGGTTATTCAACTTGAAATATTTTATACGACAATAACAAATTATCAAAATCTCTCCATTCAAAGCCACAAAAAACAACGAAAGTTGAAGCTTCGAACACACCACAGAATAATAAAAGAAATAGAAAAAAATGTTCAACTCAAATTCGATCGCTTATTTAAATTTAAAGAAAAAAGGAGAAAGAAGAATCAAACTCACCAATGAAATTTCCAGCGTCCAAGCCGCTCCATACGGATCTTTAATACAGTTTACAACGAGAGGAGTGAACGTTCCAAGATTGATATCTCCCTAACACGATTATCAGCAAAGGCGTAGACGTAGCCAGTCAAAAGTAGCAAGCAGAGACGGGAGGGTTGTCACCCTTGTCTCTCCCCGAGCAGCGTGAGAAGCCAGCCATCTTGAATGATGTATGGCGCCGGTTACGAGGTCGACTGAGCGGCCATCACTCAACGTTGAGCTCCACGGCTTTTGGGGACACGCGTCCTCGACCCTTTCTCGCTTTCTCTCAACTGTCCACGTTAACTGTAACGTTTACGCGATTCGCCAAATTCTACTCCCTCTTCGCCCCCTGCAAAGGTAGTGCACAAAAAATCTGCACTACCTTTTACCTCGAAAAATATACACTTGCCTCCAGAGAATCTTCGCGAGGATTAAACGGTGAAAGTGCCATTTCATCCCCAATTGCCCTACGCAGCTCATTCCTCGGGAAATGCCATAACGTCTCAGTTTCCATTGAATTTTATAGAGCCCCACTGATCGGGGTTATTATCCGCCCGGTCGTAGATTATTACTTTCCTTTGAAACCGAAGGTTTCGATTATACGATCGCCCAGCGCAATTGACCCTTTGTTTACCGTCAGCTACCGCGTACCTGCGTTGCCCTGCCTAAGATACCGCAATTGATCCTGATCGAAGGGTTTACTGCTTATCCCCTCCAGGGCCCAGTTACGCTCCAATTTGCTCTATTTTCACGTCTTGGGTATTTGCACAAGTGTATTATACTGCTACCCTTGCCGTTCTGTCTCAAGTCACAGGTATAAAGCATTAATATTGTGTTGAAGCTTGTAGAAAGTTCGATGAGTACGCAGTCCCAACTTCTGAAGGCTATAGAAGCTTTAAATTGAGAACGAAAATTTATAACGTTACTACTTACTTTAATTACTCATTGTATAACTTAGGAGGAGGTTCCAAGCAGAAATTTTTGGGTTCGTTCCACCAGAATTTTTTCTTAATAGCAGTGGTATGTAAGAAAATCCATGCTTGGGAAGCAACCAATTTTTTCACCACATTAATTGTATTTAGTTACACGGGAAATGGCAGATCGAAAGTCGAGAAGGGAAGGACAAAGCAAAAACATGTAGAAAATTGAGCTCGGGGTGAGAGGTAAAAATTGATGGGTACGGTGGCCGCGTAACAGGACGTGTTTGTGTGTGCGTAACGAAAAACGGTCACCGTTTCCATATGACGGGCCGTCAATGACAGTGGCCTGTAATCAATAACCGCATCAAGCTTACACGCATTGCTCCGCACGTTGCCGCCGAATCCCGAGGCCATTCTCTCCCACCCTTCTATCCTTCTTTCGCTTCATCCCCTATCGGCGTATTTAATATGCAATACCCCATTTACCCCATTGAATACCCCGACGAAGCCACTCGAGAGAGCTTTGCGACCCACATTTCTCCACGCTTCCGCCCTCTGACTGCCGTTTACGCGAGAACTTCTGCCTAAGATTCCTAATTCGTGGTGAAATTGCTTGTTCAGGTATTGAAACAAATTATACTATGCTTGCTTTATGTTCTGCTAATTTAGAGCGCGTGGGCATTTGAGAGATTTTTCTCTGATAATTGCTTTCGAAAATATTCTCAAACTATAGCTGTTTATTGTGGTTTATAGCTATTTACTCTTCTAAAGCACCCTCGATACTCTGTACATTATCGAATTCGGCTCTCGAAAGACACTCACGATTGTTATACTCTCTGATTTCTCAAACTCACCCTCGAAGTATCTCCAACCCCTGAGGAATCCAGATCCACCGCAGTTAGAATGGTCGAAGTAATCGCGTCGCGAGGAAACACTCGGTAAACTGAATTATACGAGCCATTGCAATTAATTAGCCTTAATAAAAATTATACGAAGAATCGCAATTATAAGCGACCGTTAGCCGCGGCCGACGGGGTGGTGTGCGCGAAGAGGAACGAAAGAAACAGAAAGGGTGGCTGGGCAGGCGGAGAAGGAGGAGATCATGGGAAGCGTTGGCAGGCAGTTTGTGGGTAACCCAGAGAACGCAGAAACGCTACTACGGAGGAGCAAACCACCTTGGGGGGTTGGGGGTGGATGGGACGAGAGAAAGCGAGAAGGGAGGGTGAGTCCAGTCGCCGTTGGCGCGGAAGAAAAAAAGAGTCACGAGATGCTGGAGCGGCTTCGGGCCTCTGAAGGAGAGGATGGGACCAAGGGGTGGGAGGGGGGTGGCAGATGAAACCAGGGAATCGTGGGTGGTGGCTGGAACGAGAGGACGGTGGACAAAGCGGGGCCAGAAGAGCAGAGAGAGGAAGAAGAAGGAGAGGAGGCAGAGGGTGCGATCGAGGAGCCGGTGGCTCGCTCTGGAAAGGGGATGGACGACCGAGGAGGGCTCGAGAGGGAGGGGGAGCGCAGGCACGCGGATCCTCCCGGAGCATCGCGCAATCCTGGGGGCCGCTTTAAATGAGTCAGCGTTTTTATGCCCCGCGATGTTGTCAAAGTGCAAACAGCACCCGATAATATATCATCCGTTACGCAAGCAACCCCCTTCAACCCTCGACACCCGTGCTTCACGGGCACAGCGAACACGCTCGCGCTACCGACTCTAGACTGGCCAGCGTGTCCTGCAACGAACGCCCGTGTTTGTATAACCTATAATAAAGCCTGATAAGGGATTCCAGTAGTCGGGGGTTGGCAGGGCAAGTGCAACCAGGTGATTGTGATACGAGGTTGCGAGGATGAAATACGACTCCAGAGCATCGCTGAATGGCTGACGTAATAATATGCGCCTTCATCCCCTCTGCCAGGCTGGAATTAGCGTCTCAGTGAAACGTTATACAACGTGTCCCTTGGAAAATAGGAAATCACTGGACGAAGTCGTTATAACCACTTCAGGCTTAACTAGGAGAATCAAACTGTTAGGTCGACCCTTTCGCTTCACCTTTTTAATCTCGAGATTAACTTGGCCCCATCGTTTACAGCGAGCGTTTTTTGCCTCGTTATGAGCCCCCGTGGCTTTCCACGGAAGTCACCGCGGATGTCGAGGTCCGATCTGTCCCGTACAATTTCGAGGCGTCGAAGGTATCGCCTAATCTCGACTGGAGGTAGAATAGAAAAAATCGATCGCAGGGGGCGAGCAATAAAGAGCGTCTAGGCGGTTTGGCAGCTGGCAGTCTAGACTGAAGCGCGCCACGGTGTCAGCCTGCTTAGATTTCGTCGGTTTAAGGAGGCGTCGTCTGGTCGACGGAGTGGTAAATTCCGTGAATGACCCTGGAAGAGCCTGCCTGCTATTCTGCCCGGGGGTATCAGCAGTAAATTATGAAAATTTCTCTCGTGTTCCCGCTCTTCTGCCTCTTAATAAAACGCTCCGCCTGTAAACCGACTGATTGCGTTTTTCTTCTTATTAAGAATTTTCGGACGTTCGCACCCTACCGTCGCCGACATCTACCTTCTCCCATCCGAACGTCACCCCCGACTGTAGCGTGCTATCTTTTTCCATCGAACAAGCATTTTCGCCCTAATGCACGTATCGCATGTTTTGGCGGAGCGGATGAGGCTCGATGGAGCGTCTCGAGTGGGGTTGGATTTCTTCTACTTTCAACCTGCTGTCAGATATTTATTTTCATATTTGACGAGGGAAGGAATACTGTTTTAGAATTGGAGAAGCTAACTCTGCTGATCAAAGTTCGACAAATTTTCCAAGATTCGGCATTTTAAAGAGTTGAATATTTGAAAATTTTAACGGTTGAATGTTTGAAAATTTGAAAATTTTAACGGTTCACAGTTTGAACATTTTAACGGTTGAATATTTGAAAAATTCAAAATTTGGAATTCTGTCCACATGAACTTAAGAAAACCTGTAAAAATAGAAAGTTTATGACGTTAATCCCCACGATTTCGAGGTTGTCGCGATACAAAGATATTCGTCGAGGAAATTCGCGACGAAGAATGGTCGACAGTGTCTGCGTACACGCCAGCAGCGAGTCAGTTCCATTAAAATACGATAGAAGTTGGCCGTGAAGAGCGACAGCCCACTGATTTTGTATTCAGCCAACTTCCGTTATAAAATTGAGAACTTTTTGCGTCGACGCTGAGACACGGGACAAGAAGGAGACGAGAGGCGAGAAAGAAAAATGGTAGCGCGGACGGACGACAAAAATTTCGCAATCGCTAAAAAAAGGGGAACGACGCGAACACGAAATGTTGGATTTACCAGCGCGTTCGTTTGAGAACAAATGTGACAAAAAGCATGCAAAATAGGAATGCAGTGAGCAAGTATAGTCAATACATTTCTGGGGAAACCTGTACGTTACAGGAAAACCTGTTTTATTGCTAGAAATTTATTACATATTGTTTGAGAAGCGCAAAATTCCAGGCATAAAGGTAACACTTGCTTCTGTAGTCTTTATTACAAAAGCAATGACTTTTCACAAGACTCTTTAATACATTTGAATTAGTGCACCAACGGGTCACTCTCATAAAAGGCACAGTTATAATCTTATTACGGGGCAGGTCAGGATGTATGTCTTGACTAATGGAAGAAGGACAATCAACTAATTATTTCTGTATTTAGGAACTTCCTCGCTAAAGACATTCTCGATAATTCTTTTAGGATTTAACTCTAGCATATATTAGTATAAGTACACTATTCTTCTCTTTTCTATAGATTCGTTTAAAGGGATCGAGAGGAGTAAACAGTTATAAATTCATTATTTTAATCCTCCTTTATGACTTCACTGATTACTTCACTAATACTTATCGTAAATAAAGCACCAATCAGAGGAACCAGTGAATCGTCAATACGCAAATTTATAGGGGCGAAATAAAACTCGAAGGAGAAGTCAAACTATTGAAAGGGCTCTAAGAGGAGGGACGAAGAGATAGCGGATGTCGAGAAAGGGAGGAAACTCGGGGGAGGGTGACTATGACGCGAGACGTCAACCGAGCTGACGGGGTTGCTTTTCCCGCGCAAAAGAAGCCAAGGGTATTCAGCCCCTGAAAGTCAAAATAACTTCCTAAACTTTAACCTCCAGAGTATAAAAGTGGGATACCTTTTCTATCTGCTCGCGAGGATCTCCGCATCCGGCGTGAAGTTGACGGCGATCCTGCCTCGACACCGCCGATAAAAACACGTCATATCCGTGGCTGCCTCTTGCTCCAACCCGAAATCCCACGAAACGATCGAGGACTGCTCCCAGCGGATGGAGTCGCTACTTCTCGTCTTCGGAGTCGATACGCCTTCGTGGTAATTCGTTACTTTTGTTGGTAGAAAGGGTTGTTCTTAACGAGAATCGATCGTGAATTAGGTTTGACTTGGAAAAGATCGATCGTTGCTGAGGAAGAATAGAAAGGGAGGGAACAGGAACTTCGTCGGTCAATAATATAAGAAAAAAGAAGCGAATTAACTCTTACGAGAGTTAAAAACACGCAGAATATTAACATTATTTAAGTTTTAAACTATAGACCTCGAAATTGTACAATTTTGTACAGATAAAGGGATCAGAAAAGCTTCTCGAATCCTTACGAGCTTATCGAAAAGCTTACCACTCTTCTGCGCGTTCAAAGCCTGCGCCATATTACAAGAGGAATAATAAGACAAAATTGAAGCGGAAGGGGAAAGCATCGTGAAATTCCCCGCGAAGTGGTGCGTCGAATTGCCTCCCAGAAGAAAGCAGAGAAGAGGCAGAAACATATTTTTATCTAAACGCCTGGTGTCCTATAAAGCAGCGGCCGTAAAACGTTCACCGCGAGACGCGGTAATAGAAAACCGCGAATCAAGCCTCCCTCCCGCGGCGTGTCAAAAGAATTTCCTCCGAGGGAGGACACAATGTGCCCCTTGAAGGGTCTCCCCACTCGACCGAGCCACCCCCGACGCTCAGCGCCCTCCGCGGGGCTGGTCGTCGTGTAACATATGCTTTTATCTAAATTAAACAGTGTCGGCGCGATTTTCATTTCCTGGCCTGAAGCCGCTGATGTTATCCGCAGGATAGCGCGTCGCGAGAGCGTTGCTAAGGGTCGGGAAAGGTTTACCCTCCCTGCACCGACCGTCCAACCCCACTGTTCCTCTCTCTCTCTCTCGCTCGGGTCTACCTCCTTTTCACCCCTTTCCTGTCCTCCTTTACCCTACGCCGCGGTCTCGTCGCCTTATACCTATGCGGCTTCCCTGCTATCTCCTCATATTCTAACCGATCCCTTCGCCCCCCTAGCCTGTTTCTTCCTGTTCCTGCGCCTCCTTCTTTTCCCGTTCCTTTGCCCCGAAATATGCCCAGGTAGTTTGCATTTCGGGAGAAAAAAAACGATTGTGATTTCTGGGTCGGGTTTAAGTTATTAAATTTAGAGGAAAATGGTGGGTAGGGGATTGGGAATTTCTTAGGGATAGAGGAGAGTGGACTCTGACCCTGGAAATTATGGTTGACAAGGGGGGTTTCGTGAGTGTAACGCACAGGTTTTAATGAGTTGTTTGTTACAAGATGATATACATAGAGTTTAATATCCACTTTTCAGGCACAGCTTAGTTCCAGGTGTTTCATGTGATTTAAGTACCTTATAATTTGGATATTTGAAAATTTAAATATTTGAAATTTTGAATATTCAAATATTTGAATACTTCAAAGTTTAAATATTTGAAAATTTAACTGTTTTCAGTTTTCAAAATCTCCATAATGAAGAGATTGAAATTAATCTCGAATCTGTGCTATCAACGTCCCCGGCAGACTGTCACCGCGTTTTTCGGAAGACGACTCGCCAAGCGGCGAAGAATTCACACAGGGCGTGGTGACTGGCGTATAATTTTGTCGTAATTACTTTTCTATACTCGAAATAATCCCTTCATCCCGGGTCTCTCCCCTTTCACGTCATCCCCGTCGCTCGAGCATTCTTCGTATCCCGTTCTCCCCGTTTCGTCGCTCCGACTGGCCTAGCTCGCTTCGCCGCTTTCGACGTTGCTGAAGGCAATCCACCGTCAGACCCCGTCAAACTTCTAGATTACATTATACAAAAGCGAAGGTGCGGCTCGTCGATCTCGAAATCCGGGCAAAGAGAGTATTCGCCGCCATTGGTAACACAGGGATACGCGCGGATGTGGAGAACCCTTCTCACCGTCACCAGAATTCCCGCCCAAAACTGCTGCTAATTGAAATTTATCGATCACCACATTCGCTAGTGCAACGTTGCATTCGTTGCCTTAGGATCTAAGGTACTGGTCCGGGAAGAGGTTGGTGAAAAGAATAAATATGTTTAAATTTCTAATTATGAATACATGTATAATACTCTATATCTGCATTCTCTTTAGATGTTTCGACCTAATAAGAGTGGGTAACCATTGTTGTATACTAAGAAACCCGAAGAATGAAAAGCAAATTAAGCAAAGGGTTTGGAAATCGGCTTTTACGTAACGCCAGTTAATCCGTAACGAGGAGTTTTCCATTCGGCTGCATCTACTCGTGGGATCAGCGCCGTGAAAAGTCAAGGAGAGGCTTTCACGAGGCGGACGTAAACCTCGTTCCACGTAAGACCCACGAGGACGTAAACGCCTTATCAACCGCTAGTCTAATCCTTCGTAGGATCGCGCTTGTCTGCTGGCAGTCGTCGCAGACCTTCAGGTAATTTATGGCGTTTTAACTTCCCTCCCGTGCAGATTAGTATGGAAAATCCTTCGTGACGATCGACTCGCGATTACGCCACTGCCGATTTACGACGAAATACGAGCTAATATTCGCCCGTTTCCGCCGACGTTTCGCAACAGCATTCCTTTCACTGAAACCAGATCGATCGTTCTATATGCGAGCACGAATACGAGTCATAACTCGACTGAAACTTGCACCATCGACGTATTCATCGCACACCTCGAGCCTGTACTTCCGTTTGCGAAAGGAACATGTCCGCTGAAACGAATTGCCTCACCTCATCGATACCAATATCAAACGCTCGATTTTCTCAGTGATACGCCGAAACATTCCCGCTCGAGCGCAGCCGTGCCAAGTGGCGCGGATTTTTTCCCTCCAGCAGGGAAACAGGGTGGAAAACGCGACCGCGCGATCTCGCGCGAGAAAAACTCGCCAGTAAGAAGGGAATTAGCGAAAGAAGCAACGGGAAGATGCCTTTTTTCCATCCACCCCCTCCGTCACCACCCTCAGGCCAGCGCACGATATTCTTTTTCCTTCGAAACGATCTTTGTCTACGGAATAGTCCAACGCAGAAAAAGAGAACGGTTGGGCGAGGCGGGGGCCCAGGGGGGAGGGTGGCTGCGGTGTCGGGGTTGAGGGGGTGGGCCGCAGGATGCTCGGAGAAGCGGTGGCGCGGGCCTGCAGACAGCTCTCGCTGCGAACGGAGAATGGCTGATTCCGTGAGAAGGGAAAACCAGGAAGAAAGGAGAAAATAGAGCAACGGTGAGAGGGTGGAGTCGAGAAAAAGGGAATATAGGAGCTTGCCGAGGGGAGAGAGAAGGAGAGATATCTCAGGGACGGACAGAATGACGCTGATCAATTTCTCGCTTTCGCGTCTCGGATGCTGGACCTTTGGAAACTGAACGGATTTACCCCTCGGAGGATTTATTTCGTATATGAAATGTATAGGAGAGGAAATGGAGCGAGAGTTTCGGAGAAAACGGATACTGAAGGATTTTAATATTGTTATTATAATCATTTCGTGACGTTTGGGATGGGGCGGGAAGAGACAATACTAGAAATTATTAAACCTAGGAATACTAAGGGAAGTTCCTGGAGCCTACAACTTGAAACATGTTGTATTCGAATATTTCCTTTCTGTAAAAAATCCTACAAAAATTAGCAAAGTATACTGCGAAAAAATGCCCAGGGTAGCAATTATGGGCAAAAAATTTAGGAGAGAAGTTAAAGTGTCCGTCTAGACTCAGCCAAGCTTAAGTTCATGCTATAAAAATCCCTTACTGAAGAAAGTACTTACATACTTGCTATCAACAAAATCTATAACAACAGATACCGAACGAGGCATCATTGTGGACACTCCTGGGAACAAGATTTCTTAATTTCTGTGGAAACATGACGTTACCGCGTAGAAATGGGAAGTCATCGATAAAAAGACCAGTATAATGAGAGGCCTGAAAGCAAACTTAGGAGGTTCAATTGCGGGGAAAGTCCTTAAGACGAAGACAAAAATCAGCGACACCCTTAGCGTATTATATCGATGCTACCTAGACGAAGAGTCTAGACACTGACGATGATCCTGTCTCGGCCTGAATCCCTAGATCAGCTGGATCTATTATTTCGAGGAGCCAGACGGTACCAAAAATACCGATTCTAATAAAGATGTAGATTTGCATAAAGAATTAATACCCTGAAAATTTCAGAATGTTTATCTCTGAGAATATACTGAAGGCATAGATTTAATATACATACTTAACACGCCCAAGAATACGCTACAAAATTGACAAGTTCAAACAGGAATCAAATGAGCTCTTCAACGAAAAAATCAGGTGCATCAGTAATGGACGTGAGGTCAAGGCTTGCTCGATAATATGTATACCTACGTGTCATCTAATTTTATAGCCTCGCGTGGGCCCAGAGCGGGAAAACCTTGCGAGGCCCTCAGTCGTCCACAGGTATCGGGCATAAATCGCAGGTGGGCCGATCCTCGTCGGCAGGCTTACGTCGCGATGACCTAATCCCAGAAGACAAAAGGGTTTACAGTCCTGGAAACCAATCGGGCGCCGATTGGGCGAGGCCACGGGCCCAGGCATCCCTACAAATTGGCAAGGAATCGTCGCGCGACATGTCAGTCGTTCAAGAAACGTTGAACCTGCCGGTTACCTCAGTGAACCTTCCCAAAGTTAACGAGGAACTTAATCGTGAAGTGATCCAACGCGAGTCTAGTATGACACTTGTCGATTTTGCTCAGTGTATAGAATCTCAAACTATGCAGAGACCCACAGGAAGCAATGGCTACCCTCTGTCACCTATCAGTGTGGACTCCTCGACGTCTGGATCCAGCTGGAATAGCTGCATCTACCAGAAGAATCCAAATCTGCCACAGAAATCGCAAGAAAGTTATTTATGGAGTAATGATAGTCAGAACAAGTGGATCAAGGTGGATCAGCAGCATAATCTTGCTGGTGAGAATAACAAGCCTGGACAGCAACAGATCATGAGAAATGAGGAACAACTACAAGGATCAACTGCTTCTGCAACATCCAGTCATGAATCCACTCAAGGTATTTATGGTTCTCAGACTGTTTCTGAATTATTGATGATTTTATAGATTTTCTCATGGTCTTGTTCGAATCGTTAAATCGAGGAAATATAAATCACTGCTTAATTGAGATCAAATTTAACCCTAGAAATATACAAATGTTATTTCTACACGCTTCTGGAAAATTCTTGATTCGAATGGGACCAATAGAGGACATTCTTCTCCTCTTAAAATCGAAACCTAGCAATTAGGGTATTTGCATGAACACTAATTTCCTAATGAAAATTCATGGATTACTGAGCTCTGAAACATAATCCGCGGCTTTCACACAACAGAATAAAGTTAAATATAAATTCACGTAATAAAAAATACTAGCAAGTGTTTTTATTCCTCGTCTAGAATTACGCAACAATGTTAAACAAGAAAGCCTGGCCACCATGGATTCTACTTAGGCAAATAGACGTTCTCATAGACATCATTGAATCAAGTTTGATTAACGAGCCGCCCATTTAGGCGACTTTAGTCTCGAGGGATTATAAAATGGCGCAGGTCCCGCTCGCTCGTCGATGCTCTACATAGGTTTACATAAAACAGAGTCGCGGGATGATGGACTGCTATCCTCGGGTCGGTGACACGTTTATTGGTCGCAAAATACGCTTTAACAGCTTCGCAACTGATACGTTCCGCTTTCAATTTAAATCTAAAAAAGCATCTCCTAGTTAAACTAAATATTATAAATCTGTTATCTCGATTTCAGAATTTTCTACAAAATTTCTAGTAGGTGACAAAGGTTTCTAAGACTCTTAATAGCTTCTTCGCCATGATAAAATTTCTCATTCCATTTTCCTCGAATCTCAAGAATTCCAATGGCACGAACCCCTGAGTAGGTTCCATGGAATGACAAATATTCTCATCGTATCGCGTGTTTCATAGTTCCCTGGCTCCTTTCGTGTCGCGCAGATCAAAATGTGAAAATCGAGGCCGACGTCGCATCGCCCGTTTCCACCGATAAGCCGCGTCGAAACGATTCCTGCCCCCTGGGCATCGATATGTCCCGAAATACCACGAAACTCGCATGTTCCTATCCGTGTGTCACAATACCAACTTATCTCGACCGAAACGGACTGAAAATAATAACGGCAGACACGTGTCAGGTCACGTAGACAAATTCCAATTCACTGTGTCGAACAGTCGACCTAGATATTACCTGGCGCCGATTATAAAGACACCTTAGAATGGTCGTAATTGAAAAAGTCGTTGAGACAATAAATTCCTTTTCGCAATATGAGGAGCACGATACTCTGAAGGATTCAAAAGGACTATTTCTTGCTGATTATTCTCTTTCCGCGGTTTTCCCGCGTTAAGGGTACCCCGAGTTAATAACGCGTGTCGTAAATCTGTCCAGTGGCAAATTTTCGCGGGACGCGCCGCCTCCTCGGCTCCTGAGTGGCCCTCTTCGCCACTTAATCCAATTATGACGGCTCCATTGCTGGCCCTTTGAGCCGCGCAGCGGGATCGTCCGACCTGTTCGTGAGCCGACAAGTTTCCTACTGTGTGACCCTTGCCACCTTTTACAATGCCTTGAACAGTCGCGGGGACATCGAAAGGAACAAGGAACTCGTGAACCATGACTGAATGGAGACTGGTCCCGCGTGGATTCTGTGATAGAAAAGCAAAACGACATGCGTCATATGTTTCTATTTTTGGGAATATCGAAGTGCAAAGTTTTGAACCTTAGATTCGTATTATGGACCTGCATCTTATCTCGTTTTGTCTCATAATCATAGAATTAGATATGTAGATACCTATTTATGATTTCGAATAGACGATTCTCTGTAACCTCAACTAAACAAGATTTTCTTAATTCCAGTAACGCAGAAGAAGCAGACAAATGGCAAGCGTTCTCGCACAGCGTACTCCACTACCCAATTGGTAGAGCTGGAGAAGGAATTCCACTGCGGCCGTTACCTCTGTCGTCCCCGTCGAATCGAAATGGCGGCGTCGCTATGCCTCACCGAGCGCCAAATCAAGATCTGGTTCCAAAATCGACGAATGAAGTACAAGAAGGAGCTGAACTCGAAGGGTGGAGGCCCGACGAAAACTGCGAGCTCGAAGGCCACATCTTCTTCCAATACCAGCGAAAACAAATTGGAGAACGCGTCTCCGACAAGCTCATCCCTTAGCTGGAGCCCCAGCGTGAACACCTGTCAGCAGAATCCTGTGCAGAGCCAGAATATCGCGACTGTTCCATATATCTACTCCAACAATATTCAGGGGAGTCAGACGGTGCCTGAGACGGTACCAAGTACCTTTAATTGCCCATCTTATGGCACTCAGAGTTATGTCGATCCTACAATGACGAATAGGATGCAGCAAGTTTATATTCCTCAAGAAACGAGCTTTTTCGTTGATCAACAATGCTCGCTGAACTATCAAGGACAATTGGAGCAGTCTATAAACCAGTACCCTCAGCAGCAGGCTTGCAGTTACTATCAGCAATGGAACGAACAGCCCCAGTGTCCTTATCAAGTGGAAAGCTACGAGTACAATGCTTATGGGCAGGAGTGGAATTCTTGTGCAGTAGCTGCGGCTAACCAGAACATGTTTAAATTGAATTCGAATGGTAATACTCAAGGAAGCTCGAATAATTTGTCTGTCTGTGCGGATCTGAACTTTTGTACGAACAATAGTTCCTTCGAGTATCCGCCTGCTACATTTGTCAATAAGAGTTTCGATGATGCTGTCCGCAGCAGTCTTTCCCTTGACTATCAAGAGGTACCGACAGACTTATTGAGTTTGTAAGCATTAAAGGCTGGATGTAATTTTGGTTTCTAAGATCGTATTTTAACGACTGACAAGAGACCATCGTCTAACGTTCCTACTTAAATTATTATTAATAATATTTTATGATACCCTAGGTTGTAAGTGATTATACAGTTTTGTATTTATGTTAGAGATAGAATTAAAGTAGATACTAAAAAGCAAAAAAAAAATATCGACAATGCATGTTAATAGTAGAGTAATAGAGATAAACAGGAGTTGCATGTCGAGTGCTCTTCGATTTTTCTCTTAAGCTAAGTATGGTTTCTTGTAGACCTAAATGACTGCATACTCGTTAAGTGACGTCCGAATAAACGGCAATAATTGCACCGCAACGAACAATGACCACTTACGTCATGGATAGTACGAGTAACGGCACCTGATTGGCTTCTTAACGCTAATATACAGTTAACCAGCGTACATTTTCGATTTTATCCTCGACGCGTATCGATAAGGAACTTAAACGAAGGCGACTCGTTAATCGTTTCGCATTTAGAAATACTTTCGGTGGTGATCGACCTTCGTTAATTACATAGACTCGGAAATAGAAGCATTAGGCGGAGACTAATTGCGAAATGGGCGGTAGTCGCACACTACACTTCCCGTATACGAGACTTCCCATATGCTGACTGTAAATAGTTCTAAAAACATTGTATGTATACGTAAATGTATGTATATCTTTAAATATACAATTTTGCAATTATATGTACTGTATTCTTATTTTAATAATCTTTCAAGGGTAGTATTTAGAATATTAAAATAGTTACTTTTTGCATAGTGTTTTATGATGTCCAAGAAAAGCATCGTGGGAACGAATTCAAGACACCAAAATTGAAAAAGGAAAACAATAGGCAATTAACTTGTATAACCGAACGCTGAAACCTACCCCTCCACAAGTAATTGCCCCCTCCCTTAAGCAGGTAACCTGGAATTCCCCCAACCCTAACAATCGCGTATTATAGTACCGTGGGTAATATTCCTTTCGAAATTTCCGTACCTCTTAGCAAAAAATAAAAGTAACATTCTCCGCCTCACGGGAGCATCCTTTCAACGAATTTACCCTAAAGTCCACATTTCAAGGCGCGTTGGCAGCGTTCGACAGCAGCGATCGCTGCGAGGAGTGTCAGGGAGCGTGGAACGGCTAGCTGGTTTGCGTCCGCCAGAAAGGAAAAGCAATTTCTTGCCGCTAATGTCGTCGAGAATGAATTTTTCACGCGGATACCGAAGTTGGTGGTACTGCGTGTACACTTTGCCTCTCGCGCTGGCTCGCAACACGCGCGCGAACTCACACACGCGCGGCTGCATAGTCGTGCAAGACTTGCCACGTCACCGGCACTCGGATCCGCGTCTATCTGTCAGTTTCCAGTCTCAAACAAGATGGATGGCTGGCGAATGGAAATCATGGTTGAAACCCAACCCCACACCCTTGCATCCTTCCACTAGCGCCAACGAGGGGGAGAGAGACAGAGAGAGTGGAGAGGGGGACACCCCTCCATTCTGTTTGCAACCACCCTTATACCGAGAGACCCGCCACCCCCGCGTTATTCCGCGCTTCGATCTCGTATCATCCCCTTTCGCGTCTTTTGTGCTTTAAAATACAAATACGCCCGGGAAAGGAGATCTCGCGTCCTCGCCGAGCGTTTCCTCCCTTCACGATTTTAATAGTCCAACCGTGGCTGTTCGATAAGAATTCTCTTCGCGGTTTTTCAGGGAGAATTTGGGAGCATCTGTAATGTGTAATTTAAGACTTATTTATCTATATGTTATGTTAAGGTAGGTTTGTTACTCGTTTTAATTTTTTATTTCGTATTTTGGGTCAATTGAGTAGGAAAGTAATAGCCAAGATAATTAATCCCTTAGCGATGGACTTCATATATGCTATGGAATTCCAGTTCTTTAAAAACTGTTTCTAAATATTTCTTTAAATTTCTGATCCCATTTATTTATGTTCTCATTTCAACTTACATTTCTATAAAGAGTATCTTTCTGCTGGCTCCTATTCTATCACACAGAACTTCCGAAGGGAAAGTAAAGAGAAGTTGTCGACTACTCAAATAAGAATCTTTCTTGGAGGATCTTCTGTGGATCTCGATTCGAACAATCGGTACAAGCGATGCATCGCGACGTTGAGGTGAACATACACAAGATCGGTTCTCATACGTGGCGGTCTGTCTCCGCCAATAAATACAATGGAACCAGGATGGCCGCGGATCTACAGCAGGATCTACTAGTATTTGAATCTGAATCAGACACTCTTCGCCGTTCACGTCTACCGCGGATACGATTCCGAAAGATCTCGCCTGTGATCCTGGATGAATAATGGATGGATAATATTAAGAGAGGGCCGGCTGTTACTTCTATAAATGGTATATAATACAAGATTTTCTTTCGGTGGAGCATCTCTTATTCTGACAACTTTTTCGAAGGGGAAATCGGAGCGTTTTTTTCGAACCTATCGATTGAAATCACAGATACTATAAAACATAAATAACACTATTCCCTTATTATGAACTAACTTACATAAAGAAACTGAATTCTTATTGCCTTATTATGAAATAATATCGAGTAATAAAGTGGAGACTGTAACAAATAAAGATTGATATAGAAGAAAAATTTCACAAAGGACTACATTCAGGAGGAAGAGGAGACCCCGCAAAGAGAAGAGCCGATTTTTAAGCCGCCAGCTGACGCCGCATAAAAGCTAAACATTAGGAGCCGCGAAATTTATCGAGCACGCGTATTCGGGCCGTTCCCAGTACCGTTAGGGCAAGACGCGACTTTTCTGCCAGCTAAACTGTAGAAAAATTGAAATGGGCGAGGCGAGAGAATGAATAAAGATCAGAGAAGCGGGCCTGATGGGGGATACGGTGGTTGCCAGCACGTAAATCGGCGACTAGGCTGCCCTGAAAGTGGCCAAAGGGGCGAGGCTGCGCACGCGAGCGATATTAGCTAGAAACGTATGAACTTTGATATATTTCGGGGGGTGGAATCTAGAAGCAGAGGAAAGGAAAGGCGGCTGACGCCATTTCGCGGCAAGTATCTGAACCATACGTGACCTGGAATTTTTCCTTGTGACGCCTCGTTTTGAGAAATCGATCTGGAGCACTGATGCTGCTCAATTTTTACCTATCTTGAAAACTAACATGTTTGACGAAATTTTGAGGAACACTGGCACCTTGAGAAATCTTCATCTGCAAATCTAAAAAGTTACAAAGTCGAATATTTTCCAAAAGAAAGTTCAATGCATATTTCTGCACCCTGCCATTATTGATTGCAAATGATATCAAGTAAACTATGTCGCTAGCATCGACTTCATATAAGTTCAACAATCTTCAGATATGCTTAGAAGTTCAAGTGTGGGGTAAACGAGTGAACGGGAGGACTACGAGAAGTTCTCTTCGATGGAAGGGGTTGGGGAGCAAAATGTGGCCGTTAGTTCTTCCGGTCGAAGTGGGATGCGTCGAAGAGTGGCCGCGGAAACGGCGCGAGAATTCGGTGGAGAAGAGAAAAAGGGGGACGAGCAAGACGGAAAGAGAGCCGAGAAACAGCGGAAGGCGGAAAACAACGGAAAATAAAGCAGCGGAAGAATCGCGTCGCAGGAAAAAGAATGAGGGCGCTGTCAGCTGGTGGAAATTATTCTGATTATGCTAATTCCGGTTCTGTTCCACTCCTTTACCCAACCGTCCCCCAGACCCATTGCCTCCCTGCTGCTGTCTGCGCCATCTTTCATGGGTGATATTTATAATATAGGGGTGCCCGAGCAGTTTCAAACTCTTTTTGGCCCCCCTCTACGCCCGCCACCATTTGGCCCTCCATCCAGACCACCCCCACCGAGCGCCACTCCACCGTCTTCGAGCTTTCGATAAATTTATTCATATTCCCGGCAAAATTTTGCTGCTCCTATGCGGAAACTCGGTCACCGTCGCGGAACAAAGCGCTGGATAGTTTGGCTGCGATTTGCCTTGAAGAATCTAATGAGTGGACTGCTTGGATTATGGAGGAGCTTTGGTGAAATGTTGAGACGTGGGTGGACGTTCATAAACACTTTTGTACATAATATTCTTATTTTTTATTTCGAAATTTCCTGAATTATATTGACTATATCAGTAGAAAAAACTTAGCATTTTGTGTCGAATGAATTAAAGAGAAAAATAACTTTGCATAAGGTGAGATGCAGATTCCTGCAAACGTATACGTAACCTTCTTCGAGGTCGTAAGTTCTGGTTTTTAATTAAAGGTGCTTTCTATTCATGCCACAGAGTGGCACGCCCACGACAAAAGTTACGGTACGTTATTTCGTACTTTCAGAAAGAGGCTGCTCGCGCGAAACTTATTCGATCTCAGTTAATTACTCCCCTCCTGGAAATGAAGTATATCGAAGGAACATCAAAGCGTGGATGATCGTTAAACACTCGTGATCGACTATGTAAACTCCAGTATGCAAATAGAGGCTAATGCTCAAATAGCAGCGAGTTTACTTTGGGGATCAAGTCGATTGGATCAGTTTACCCTGTGATTGTTAACTTTTCAATAAAAAACTGACGAAGTAGAACGATATGATATTCAAGTGCGTATTATGTTCTCGTCGGTGCATCGAGTGCAGCAAAATCAGAGAGAATAATTCGTGTCGCTTTTGATTCCGTGTTGAAGACATTACCAGGCAAGAGTAGGGATATGTAATGGTAGACTCGGTCCATGTTACATAAAGCTGCATTAAACCTCGGCTGCATTAAGCATTCTCAGTACTTGAGAGGATTACGCTACACAGGTCACGCTAGGTACTCCATATTAGTCCTGGTGCATTCTTTACCATATAAGACCGCATTCTACGTACCGCAGTATTGTATAGTCCTGCATTTTCATTTCAATACTGAATTGCCTTTTCCCTTGTAAACATTTCAACAACACATATCATAGAAATTCCACGTACAACAAAACTAAAATAAGAAACAGATTTCATAACTTCATATGCACCGAACCAAAACACATTTTCTCAATGCATACAAATCCTCTATAATTCCATAGAACCCTCGTAATAAACGGCTCATGGAAAGCAACCTATAGTACTCCTAAATAGGCCTAGATCGACACGAGTTTAACTCCCAGCAGCGACGCCTCTAATCCTCCCCAAACTTCGGTTGAATTGATGCCACGAGTGCCACATGAGTTGTACTAGAGAACCATGGCGAACCTAAGCCAGTCTAAACTCCTCGAATCCGCACACCCACGCGTCACCCCATCCGAGAGCCCTCGCCAAGGTGGCATCGCGCGTCTTCCCACAGCGGGGACGTTATTAATCGCGGCGAGTCGTGAACGCGAACCGCGGCAAATTCGAGAAATCAACGCTCGGTTATTACTCAAGCCGATGGGTGGCACAATGCGAGGCGGGCCCCGACAATCGGATATGTAGGTTACGAAGGAACCGCGGCGCAGAAATAACGGACAATGAGCGTCGTAGGTGGGCGAGACGCTCGTCGCCTTTAATTAATCACGCGACTGTATCATTTCCCGTTTAAGCGGCCCTTTTCGTCGGTGGCGCGAGATCCAGCGTGGCCACGGAGACGACTCGCCCGTACAAAAGAGGAGCAGGAGAGAGCGAAGCCACGGCCACCTTTACAGACAGCCTTCGTATAAACATGTCAGCCAGCGTACGGAGAAACGGGCCCGCGGGTTCATCCATCACCGCCGTCCCTCAGAGAGTCTTCTTCTAGGGCTTTCTACGATCCTTCCCCCTCGCCCCCTTGCCGCTCTCGATTCGCGGCTATTTCACTACAGGCCCGTACGGAAACTTTTAACCGTGACTCCTAACCGGTCGCGCGCTGCCCGACTGTGTAACGGGAAACGTCATCTCGCGACAGGCCTTCTACCTTATTTTTGCCGTCTCTGGGAATTCGTTGAGCATGTGTACCGTTATGGACAAGAGATCCTGAGACGACTCGTGCTGGAGACGAGTCGAGGCGAACTGGATTCTTGCGATTCGAAAGAGACGGTTCCTGGGAGGAAGTCAGAGAAATCGTTGAACGTTCAAAATTTCTGAATAGTCAAATTCTTAAATTTTCAAATTTTCAAATATTCAAATATTCAAATATTCAAATATTCAAATATTCAAATATTCAAATATTCAAATATTCAAATATTCAAATATTCAAATTTTCAAATATTCAAATTTTCAAATCTTTTACTCTCTAAATAAAGTAGGACACATGATTAAATTGACCCTCCAGTAGCAGAACCTCCACAACATCAAATCAAACCAATGCAACATGCCCCAATAAAGCTAGCTCCAAGGGTCCACAGACCTCAAAAACCGAGGTGCCAGCATCCAGCTCCGAATCCTGCGATTCCCAGAACGCAAAGAGAAATATGAACCCATCGGACTCCACCCCAGCGAATCGGTCGTAACTCAAACGCGGAACGACTCTCTGTTCGTTGGCCCTGTCGAACTGGTACGCGGCTGAGCTGGAAGTCACCCCTCGGAGAGGGACGATCGCGAGGGAAAGATGGGCCGAGGTCGAGGGACGAAGATCAGGCAAGGTGTGGAGAAAAAAGCGGGCTAAAGGGGGGGTGGAAAGGGGTAAGTAAATGCGAAGGTGCAGACGGATAGTGGAAAGGGGGTGAAGCGCCAGAGGGTAGAGCCGAGCGTGACGTATGGCGTGTCGTCAGAGGACGTCACTTAGAGTGGCGGATGAGAAAACGTCGCGGAGGCGGGAAAGAGAAGCGGCTTCTAAGAACGCCAGGGCCTGTCTGTGACGGTGACGGCGCATTGTTGGCAGGGAAATCAGACGAAAAGGCGCGATAACTAACCGCATAATAAATGAACTGTTCACGGGAGTGTGCGACGCGTCGGTTCGCCCAGCCACCCCCTGGCTCTGATGCGCCCAAAGTCATCCCTTTTCCTCGTCTTCTTTCAGATTATCTGCCGCCCGAATTCTATGGACCCTGACAGCGGAGACGTGTGACGGTGCATCGGTAGAGAGACTCCATGGACCTACGCGATATGACCTGATTTTTCTTTCGTTCTTCTCGCTTTGGACGCGGGCGACGATGAACGGAGGGAAGTGGACGTTTCTATCGACCAAGTTAAACTAGTTTTTAATATACTTCGTTTCTAGTGTTCTTATCTAATCTTTGGAAAATGGATGCAGGGGGATTTTTATTTTAATCCTCGTTCTGAATAAAATTGTGAAAATATTATGTTACTATTCTCTATAGTTTCACAAGTCTGTGTATTAGAGGTACATACACTCGAAGTTCAATATTCCTAGTGATAAAGAAAAGAAAGAAATCAAAAGTGTTCGAACGAAACCGATATCAACCCCCCGAAATTACTTCATTGGGTTTATCGCGAAAGTTGTTCGTAGTATCAGCGTAGATGGGCAATGATTGATACCTGTCACTTCCTGGGCATTCTCCCTCATCAGCATCAACGAAGCATCGAAACCGACTGGCGTTGTCAGCCGTGCAGCCAACGTGGACTGCTAATTTACTGATAAGAAACATTCAGCGAGCAGCTCGTTCGGCTTCCCTTCCCGCCTCGATACTTATTGGTTCGTATCTTGGTCGGCGGAGTCCGATAGCAAGAGAAACGGGGAATTACCCCTCCACCCGGTAGCTGTAAACCAAACGAGGGTAATCTGCTCGAGAAAAAGATCTGGGGCTTCTATTGTCTTAGGACCCTTGATATTTATTTATTCTTAATCTGTAATCGGTTAACCATATTATGGTCTTAATGAAACAAAGACACAAGCTTCTTTGAATTACACGTACTTTTTATTTGTTGCTAGTGATGAAGCTAATTAAAAATCTAATTAATTTTTGTGATAAAAAGCAACGTGTAATGAGTACATGCCTACTGAAAATTAATAGCATAGTTCCTCAATGAAACCTTTTCAATAAGATATCAATTGTCATGGTTTACAAAATTACGAATATTTTCGAGAAGAACCTCCCCAATTTGCGTGGAAAGAAAGGGGTGGAAGAAGTCTCAGACAAAAAGAGGTGTAAAGAATTTGTCGTCGGAGGACAAACATTCGACAGGGAAGATAATCGGGGAGCGTGCGTTCCGTTTTCCTATCAAGGCCGCAGTAAATTTAATGCGATGCGCCGCGATAGGGCTGAAGAGAGCGATGAAAGGAGAGGAACGAGTCTGGGGTGGCGAACCAATGCTCGGGTAATGCTCGACTAACACTGTCAATTGATCTATCGACCAAACGGTGGATGAAAGCGGTGAGAGGCTCGATTTCCACCTTAACGAAATCTGGTAATGGCTGAGATAGTGAGTAGAATACGGCTGGGAAGAAAGTCAGGTTGTGGAGGAGAGAATAAAATCCTGGAGACTACGTTAACTTAAAAAATCCAAGACAAGATTACTTTGCAATATTTCTCTCTTTTTTATTTTTTAATATTACTATAATTTTCAAAACTCTCTCAAACTAAAATAAAAAACAAACTCTACATCCACCTACTCGTCAAACGAATAATAAGAAGCAGACACTTACGCTTGAATAAAATTTCAACTCGTTTCATCCAAACCTCACGAAAGCAAAATCTGCAAAGCACTCGGTCCAAAAGTGGTCGAAATACAATTCGCCAGGATCGAAAGAAAAAGGACGAGAACGAAGGGAGGGGGTGGTGGGCGAGGCAAGGGTGTAGCGAGAGCAGCCGCAACGGCGGTCGGGGGTTGAGGGCGATAAGACGGCGTGAGTAATGAGCAATGCCGCGAGTGATATCAGCGAACGAGAATGAGACACTTCTCGACGCCTTTTAAGGGGCTCGGAGAAAAGTTGCGGGATCGAGGGTGAGGAGAAGAGAGAAGGAGGAGGGAAGAGAGAGAGAGGCTGTTACAAATCAAGTTTTATACCGAGGAAAAAAGTTCATTATTGGTTCCCCGTAAAAAGCTGCGGCTGAGGATCCACCGTGGAGCAAGGGATCCCCTCCTCTGTGCTCGAGGGGGGTTGGGGGCAGAGGCTTCCGCCGCGAACATGAGGCGAGAGAACGGGGATGGCTTCAGCGTTCCCGTCAATTCTTCTCATCGCCGCTGATAACGGACATCTCGACTGCCTCCTCGAGGGTGGGCCAAATGAAGCATGCCTTTACCCGCGACGCTCTACAATGTAGAATCTACATGCACCGAGGTGGGAACTTTTTATGGTGATTTTTAATTTTCGACTCCTCTAGGGGAGGAGCCAGGAAAGAACTCGATGTTAAATTTCCTGGAAATTCTTCTACTCCCTTTTCGTGGTACAAAGTTTTCACTTTGCTAGAGAATCTACTATTGCGTTGCATCTTGATATACCTATCTCGGTTTAATCACTGTTGGAGGAAGCGAAGGATATGTAGACTAAGAAAAAATAATCATCACCTTTATAGTGTGTGTAATGAAATGTAAAAAATCTGACTAGAAATAGAAGAATGTGAAAAATAAGGTTAACAATATTCAGACCAGTCCAGTTATCTCTTGTCTAACATATCCCAAATTTCAGCATGAATCCAAGGGAGCTATGCAGGGATGAAGATCCAAATTAACGAGGGCATCGTGAATCTATCAGGCAGGGAGAATTATAATTGGCGGTGGAGCCGCGTTTAAAAATGTTCTTGTCGTCCAGCTCCCCCCGCGGCGGGACGCGTGCAGCAGCCCCTGTAAATCTACGCGGTGTCGTTTCCACATCCTGTTTCACTGTTTTCCACCAAATAATTTCAGCTTCATTCTTCATTTAGCTTGGCACAAACTGCCGCAAACAACCGGCCCTCCCCGCGCGAGGCCAAGTCGGCCGCCGCAGCCGCATTTATATTAAAATACTAAGAAAAACTTCCACCCGCGCCTTCCCTCTCCTTTCCACCCCCCCAACCCCGCCCCGCTGCCTTCCACTCCCTCGAATCGTTAATTTTCTGCTTCCATTCGCTTCTCGTAAATCCCCGTGCCCCGCCGCGGAAAATAATACGAGCAGGAAATGTTGACCATTATTTTCGGAGTTCGTAGCGTTTTCATTAAAATTATGATTTCGATTCGGCGAGTCTTCGCCAGAATGGCCGACGGTCTGGAAACGTTCCCGTCCTCCTGGCCTACCCGATTATTTGCTACGCGTTGACCAACATTTTTTCGCGCGAAATGGACAACGTTTAGGGGACTGGCCGTGTTCTGGGTGCACTTTTCTTTGGCTCGCGAAAGAAACGTCGGTCAATGTCTGGTCACTGTGCACCATGAGAGTGGATTTTTCGCGGGATACGAGCTGGTGCATCATTAAGGCACGAACGAGAGCCCGTCCTACCGGGTGGACGAAGAAACTGAATTTTTTTGTAATTACTGGATAGAAGAACCAGCTTCATACTCGATGCGATTACGGACAATAAAAAATGATTCGACTAGGGAGACTTGGGGAGAAGATAGCTACTTTGGCACTTAGATGTCTTGTTTCTTCGTGGGGACTTCAAAGATTACCAGAAAGGGGAGTACTGGTAGTAGAAAGTACTTTGTTTTATGCAGGCTTTAAATTTAGATGCGCCCTTTCACGTGAAATGAAAGAATCCAGGAATTGCCAACTTCGAGGACACCCAGTGTAACCTTTCGCGGCTAGAAGTCGAGGCGAGGTAGCAGCGCTGGCTGCTCACGCTACATTACGTTCCATTATCTCACATTCACTTTTTCAAAAAGAACGTCAGCGGAGCGGACCGTACATAAACCCGTGACGGCCGTGTCGTCCCGCCGTGGAATTAAAACTCTTCTCTGTTACGCGCACCCCGCCACCCCCGCCGTTGCACCGACTTTTCATCCAGCCGTGAGCCACCTACGCGTCCAGGTTCTGCCTACCGCAGAGTGCTCTTTTCGCAGGATAAACACGTAACGTCGACGAAGGAAAATCTACTTCCAAGAGACAGGGAAATAGAAAATAACCTATGGACCCTCCAAATTTTTTAGAGTATCGAGAGAGTTACTGCACTCAAATCTTTACAGATTCAAGTATTCTACAATTCTCAAATATTCAAATTTTCCACCACCCAAACAGTAACATATATTAAGATTCAAATTCTTTTTAGTTTCTCAATTTTTATCGTCTTTTTATTTCAAATAATACTTTCTGATAACACTTAGTACCATGTATTCGACAAATCTAAAGTGAAATAAAACTCGATAAATTAGTGAAGTGTCAGATAACAATTTCCAATCTCATACCTCGTTTTCAAAAGAATTGCAAATAGAGAACCAGAAGATCAAAATGTTCAGGAACTTTCGACTGACAAGAAATCCCTGGTAAGGCGAAATCTCGGTTTATTAATTTCGCTGGATGGGGGAAGTTTTCGCGAACAAACGGCCCGGGGGAAGAACGAGCCGTGGCACGGGGCCGAATCACGTATGGAGACATTAATTTCTTACTTGAAAACTTGAGACATGAATTAATAGTGGGACAGCGTTCCCCGCTAGGCGTGCCGGCGACAGGATTCCCTGTTATTACACCGAACATTCTACAAAATAATTTTTTCCTCCCCCCTGGATAAGATTAATGAGGCCGCGGGCAAGAACTTCAATAGCGACTCGTTTCACAAATTAATCTTGAATATTTCTTTAAAACGTATTACCAACGCGTTGCGCTACGAGAAGAGCTAGCTTTTTCCAACACTGGTCCTGTTATAAATTATGCTCAAGATCGCAAGCATTTGCATAAAATTTCGTTTCTCTTGAAGAACGATTGAGACTTGATTAGTTCACTATCACAAAAGTCATAGGTGTAGAGAGAATTCCTAATATTTTCCTAAAGTAGATACAGGGGATGAACTTTGATAGTGACCAATTTTCAAGTAGTTTTCGCTAATATTACTAACAGCTATCAAAAGCACAACCCATCACGAAGATCTGACTGATTGAACCCTCTTCAATAATCAAACGAAGGTGACAAAGGCATGATCTGAGCATGAATACGATGATTGAAGAGTGCAATATACACCAGCAATCGTAGGAATGCATCGAGGAAACGTCGCGGTGCATGTACGAGAGATCACGGTGCATCGAAGGAAACATTGAAGTGCAACTAATTCGTGCTATTACCGGCTGGTAGTAGTACGGTTAACGTAATTACAAGGTATGCGGGAGCGGGCATGGAGAACGCAGAAGACTCTCTCGGAGGCAGAAGAATGATGATGCTACGTGCCTGTTGCTCGGCCTCGCCAGAGATCGTGGACGCGTGGTTGTTGGCCAGGAGAAGAAGAAGAACCCGGGGAACGGCACCGAACCACGAGAACCGGTAATGGGAGGAGCCACGGAGCCTTCAAACGGCGGATCTTGGCCGGTGCACTTGACTAATCGAACGTCAAACGCTAATAAGCAACCACCGATTGCCGGGGCAATTTCATTCGCCGAGGCTGCCCTTTCGGCCTCGCTTCGCTCTTTTTCTTCTCTCTCTATCTCTTTCTCCTCTCCCCCCACCCCAGCCACCACCACCTGCTACACGCTTCACGCGGTTCTTTCGTCCTCTCGCCATCTCGATTTTTATGTTTAATATACCTCGTTTCCTGTTTCGCGATATCCAGCCGCTCGTTTTGCGAGACACCTTGTAGCCTGCGGTGGATCATGAAACAGTGACAGAGGTCTGTGCTGTGATAGTTGGAGGAAGAGACATTCTAGAATTTGTGCAGAGCTGATAGGGTAGGAAATCCTAGGATATACATTTTATAGGGTCTCATGTCCTAGATGAAGTGGTATCTTAAATCTGTAGTCATTAGGTGATCTTCAGGTGACTGAAATCACTGCACTAATTGTCCATATTTGTACAACCCGTACTTAATTCTGTCTAAATTATTTTCATTTAAATTTGCTCATTGACATTGCTTATTAAAGGCACAGAAATGTCGCCAAGTACTCTATACCTCGCTGTTGACTACACGTCCTTCGTTCCCATAGCAGGAAGGAGCTTCGAGTCTCCGCGGAAGTGGAGGCAAGTCTCAGGAAAGCTCGCAGCGGCCGAGATGCGGCTCATAAACTAATTCACCGCATCTACCGAGCGTGACGAGCGTTCGCGAAAGAGAAATCAGTCGGTTGCACGCTAGCCAGCGACTTTCGTGGCAAAATAATAAAGCTGGATCGGCGGCGTACGCATGTTCAGCACCGTGTTAGCAGATAAGGACACGGTCTCGTTCCATTAAGTGGATTTAGACGGAAATTAGCTTTGTTAGCGCGCATCCCAGAGTGGAACGGCCGCTGTTCATACATGAAGGATAACAATTAGGACGCTAATTACCGCGCGGTACGCAACGCCGCGACGTGCCGCGTCTCGCGGCGTTCTGGTCACCTGTTTTCCACCGAGCATCCTCTCCTCGCTTTCCGAACGAGCGAGCCAACCCTATCTGATGGAAACACCCACGGAATGCTGCATACGAAACGCTTTCTTGCGCGAAACGCACCGACGAAAAATGTTCCAATGTGGCACGCAAGTGCTGAGCGTCTGAGTGAGGGAATTCGCGAGCGATTGCCCTTATCTGTGCTCAATCTGCTGTTGAAACCCCCAGGAGAATCCTTCTCTATAATTAGGTACTGCAAATGAATTCACATATTTTTGTAATGCTTCTTGAGATGTTGCTTGAATAATTAGAAGCAAGTTCTTTTTACTTGAATATCTGCTACCATCTGGGCTATAACTTCTTTTCAAAGCTTCTACTTTACTTAAGAACCTTCTACTGTGTTGCCTTGATAGACAGGTATTTACACTCCAATTTCGCTGTCATCAAATAGCTAAGCGATAGTACAGCGAATACAGCAAGGAATTTGTAGTGTAGTAACACTGTTTAGAGTATCGTGACAGATCCCATCAAAGAGAACGCGAGGAATCTAGCAGCTGAGCTGCCTTCTCAGCGCGAGAGATTTAGCATCGTCGCCTGGTCGTTTAACCTCGCCATTCAGGTCGATTACTGATAATTACGTAATAGAGGACGGAAACCGAGGAGGCTTCCTCGGCACTCGGCCGAAAGACGAAGAACAAACACTTTGAGCACGGACGAAAGGAGGCAGGAGAGAGTCGGTCGCATTTGCAAGTAGATTATCATTCCGAGAAGAGCCGAGACTTCCTTCTGGCCCGAAAACAACTGGGCACCGTCTTTGCGGCTGACGTTTGACAAATAAGAAACGGGGTCCAGCCGTATCATTACCCATCCTTCGCGGTGGATTCGTCCCTGGCCGGAGCCGGGGCATCCTCAAAAACTCTTTCGGCGATCTAATAACGTCGAGGACGCGCCGGCTCATTAGTCAAGTCTGAGCTGCTCACCCTCCGGCTCTCACCCTATTACAGACGGCTGCATGTAACCGGTACCACGCTACAACCTGTGTAACAAACTATGTAACCCCCGTATATCACCCTACTCCTTACGAGAGCACGTCAGTGTCTTCCGTCTCTGTGAAGGACCTGCGAAATTCTAGACCATCGTGTCAATATTTGGGTATAATTGGTACCTCATCGGAAAATGGAGATCGTGGTTTTGAGATGTATCTTGAGTGATCTGAGACACTTTGAAACCTACAAGTGTGAGAATTTTTATTTTGATAATTGGGGGATTAGGATCGGTGCAATTTTGAGGGAAATATTCTTGGTGACTTGGGAGGAAATGGTACTTGATTCTGAAGTCCCTTAGTAAGTGCACGTTCATAGAAGCTCATGATATTTTGAAAGCAATAATTCAGGAAGAGAAAGGGGGTTTGTGGAGATGACAAGAGCGACTCAATCATGGCCTAATTACAATCTTAACAGTGTCTCCATCTCACGCTACAAATTCCTGTATAATATAATAATTTTTAAATCCTCAAGAATCCCACTCTGGAGGAACCCAAAAACAAATCAAGCGCGATCGTACAGTAGCAACCATCGAAACGCTAATTCGTTCCAATCGTTTTGCTTCCGAGCGTAAATCTCGTCGTCGTGGAGGCAATCGCGCCGAAATATCGAGAACGCTTCGAATCCGCATCGGGGTTGGTGAAGGTGGAGCAGAAGTAGGAGGGTGTGCGGAACAGGAAAGGGGAGAAGAGAAAAAGGGAGGAAAAGTGAGGGGTTTGGTACGTAGGGCACGTCCGTGGGACCGCCGCCAATGTATGCTACCCGCATAAACTAACAGCCGCATTGGATTTTACATAAAATTCTGGCGAGAGCCGTGATTTCAGGAGATGGACGGAGAGACGTGACGGACCAGCCGGCAGTCATCGGTTACAACAAAACCGGTAGCACGGCCTGAATTATGATTACGGATTACGCGTCGTTGCATTTCACGTACGCCCCCTCCTCTTTCCTCCACCTTTCGTTGAGATTTCGGCTAGCAACAGCGTTACTCCATTATATTCATAGATTTCAATGACTTCTTTTAAGATATTCACATAGGGAATGAGAAGAATTGAATTGGGAATGAGAAAATTTAGAATTAGAGATTTTTTCCATCTTCTCTTCAATTTTTTCTGACCCTGTAAATTCTGAATTTTATGATTGATACATTATTTAAAGAATGAGCCACATCACTCAGATTTAATTTTCTAAATCATAAATATAAAGTGATCCTCCAGCATCCAGCAAATCCTCTATCCTCAAAATCATTAAAAATTCCCCACAACGTTTGACCGAGATCCCGCGAGGCTGTAAAGATCCCTAGCGTTCATGCAACCAGCGTGATCCTTGGAGGATGGAGATTTGCATGAAATTGCGACGGTTCAAGTAGAAATTACGCTATCAGTTCCGATCGAGCGTCACGTATCTGTCGTATTGTAGTCGGCGTGCAATTTAATTGTAAACCGTTTCGAGATGGAATTTTCTATGGACGGTGTGGACAGCGTTGATAAAAAAGAAAGAGGGCAAGGAGAACGGAAGCGGGACAAAGAGGAACAAAAGGGGACGAGAAAAAAGGAAGCGAAGAAGGGAGAGGGTCCCGTTGCCACGATCTCACGACACGAACGGATGGATGGATGTGAATGCAATTGTTTAATTGGGGAAACGGTACGTGGCACGTATAGACGGAGCTGTTGGAGCAGAAGCCCATCCATCACCTACGCCGACCTCGAGAGGCCGCCGAGACCACCGATGTCCCGTTCAACACGACTCCTTGCAACTTACTTAACTAAGAATCAAACACCAGAATACAGTATTTTCTTATTGTAATTTTTTTTACTTCATTTATTTAATTTTGAAATTATTTTGAGTAAGTGAGTCGATCTGTTTCAGTAGGTAAATGAGTTAAATTTCTATTTTTTTGTCTTGAGACTAAAATAGACTATCTTTGTACGAGTTAATCTAGGAAAAATGTTCCTAGCGTGAGGCCATTGCTAGTAAACTGCGACCCCGAAAGAGAATTTGGTCTTGACCTGGTCTAGACAGTAAACTTCACGTCAGGATTTCGTCTAGTTTCGCTTGACTGATATCTCGATGCACACGGTAGTCGATAATTGAATAAAGAACAGGGAAATGTAAAAAGTGCGCGAGAAGGGCCGAGGCTGCGTTGACGTTTGACGTCGCCGCTGGCCACTGACACTGTTCCTCTCCCTTTTCGATCCTCCGACAGGGCGCCGTTGAAAAATGATAGGCCGTCACTGGCTGGACTAAAAGCACAAAATAGTTTTTCACTCTCGGGAAAACAGGGCTTTTTGTCGGCAACGACCCTGAATCCTTCTCTCTATTTTTCTTCGGATATTTTCGAACCTTCACAAAATTATGTTGCTCACATTTTTTACTCTAAAAAAAGTAAAGGAATTTTGTAGGAATTCGTAAAGGAAAAGAGAGAGGAAGGAAGCCTAATAAGAGTCTAAATTCATTGTCTGAACTGGACATTAAATTGACTCGACGCGAAACAAAGGCGACGACTTTTCTGTATTAGACTTCTGCCTCGAATGTCACGGATGCCAGGGAACGAGGAACCCTTCCGGGCAGACGTTTAACTCATTCCCCTTAAATAGACGAAATTAATGCGGCGCCCCGACACGGTTTGCCTCGGAAGAAAAGAGATTCCCGCGCAAACACGCGCACCGTGCAAGCTTTCACGGCCGGAGGGTAAATGAATCTTCTTGCTGGTTTCGCCGACAGGACAGGCATTTTCGGGGAGTGAATAATCTCTGCGGAATATTCTTTCGAATCTTATAAACTCATTCTGCATAGTACACATTCTAAACTACAGTATTTGACATAACGCTTCTGTAAATACTAGATACTTCTTCAAGTAAGTACTGTTCTCTTTCATATCAACATTCTACGCGAGATAAAATTGACAGTAATACCTGCTAAACTCCTCTCAATTTTCCCACAAACTCTAGTTACTTCAAATTAGAAAAAAGATTCAAAGAAGTCTATCCTTGAAAGATGAAAGAAAATTTTGTACAATAAATCGAGCTCAATTTGCCACCCACCGGTGTCGAAGCAAGTGGCTGCGCCCAGAGGGGTCAGCAAAAAAGGCAAATTGAAAACACGAACAAATCCCGTACTAAACGATTCAGCGGGAGAAAACGTGAACAGCAGAGGTGGCACAGGGTTGTTGGAGCGGCGTTGGCAAAGGGTGAAGGACGGAAACAGCGACATGGACACGCAGGGAGGTCCAGAAAGGGCGAAGGGACCGACGCAGTATTTCTTGTCCGGTCCATGGTGTATGCTCCCTGGTCAAACACTGTGTCGCCTTTGGTATTTATCGGCCAAGTTCTCACCTCGGGCTCATTTGTCTTTTCGCCGCGGGGAGTTGTCCAGGAGGGGTTAAACCGGGAGGTGAGTTTGGTGGCAGAGGAAAGAGAGCACGGTATCCGCGGAGAGCTACCAAAAGCTCGCCAAACTGACTTCCCTGTACTATCGCTCTGCTTCGCTCGCTTCTCTAATCTATTCACTTCGCACGAGTTCTGAGCCCGCTGTTGGGAACTCGCTGGATGAAATGGTGGACTTGGATGAAATGCTGTTACGATGAAATTGAAGCTTTAGAAATGATACACGATTTAGAAAAATGTGAAGTCGTTTCTACTGATGGGATAGTAAAAAGGTACTTCAAATTTTCAAATATTCAAATTTTCAAATTTTTAAATTTTCAAATTTTCAAATTTTTAAATTTTCAAATTTTCAAATTTTCAAATTTTCAAATATTTAAATATTCAAATACTGAAATTCTAAAATATTCAGTTATCTAGTTCAAAATTTGTGGACAGACATCTCTTATCACCTACTACTGCTTCATATCACACTTCCTCCCAAGAAACGCTTCCCCAGAAAATCATGACGTTTGATAGGTACCGAAGAGCTGAAACCTCAGGAAGCATAAGGAACCCCGAAAAAGGAACGATCGGAGCAAACGACGATCTCATTCGGTTTTCTCGTCGAATCGCAGTAGCCGCGTTCACACGGTGTCCACATGCAAACCACAGTTTCTTTTTTTCTGCGGGGTTTCGATAATAGACGGTACCCGCGTACATAATGCACATTCAGGCAGCAGGAAAAAACAGATTACGCGGTACGGCTGGACGTTATTAATGACACGCGCTCTGGCCGCATAATATTCATTACCACAAATAGTTGATTATGTACGTTGGCTCATATTTTACCAGCGGCCGACAAAGGACGTTGCTCCGCGGCGGAGGCCATGACGAATTAATCTACTGATTAAAGCAATCCCTCTGACACCACTGGCTGCTACTACACATTTAATACGTCACCGGGAATCAAATCTCGTCCGCCCTTGCCGATTTTTTGCGACCGTCAGCGCATCGCTCACGCTCCCGGAGCCGCGACGCGAATTCCGCCGCCAGATTCGCGGTCTCTCCCTCTGAAACGTCTCGTTAAAGTATACCCTGGCGTTATCACCGTTAATGCGTGTCCAATGGATTTCAATGGTGTCGTTGAACCGGAGGCTGAGAGTGAGGACTTTGAATCTCGAGATGTTGGAGAAGGGATGAAATTTTGTCTTGTCGTGAGTTCAGAATTTGTGAACCTGAAGTTTTGATTACCATAGGTTATATCTTCTGCACAGATAAATTCCTTTCAGATAAATTGTTCTTTATAGAAAATACAGAGTTCTTCTCTAACTCCCAAAATCTTTGTTACAATCTATTATCCCATCTCCTCGTTTTGTTCTTCCTACTGTTGGTTTATTGCATTAGGAAGCGTCAAAAGATACAATTTGCACGTCCTGCATTAAAAGAAAGAGGAGACACGCTTACAAATTGCTTTTAAATGAATCGGAAGGTTCGATGCACGGGATGGGGTTCCTAGCGAGCCGATACGTTGCGAAATGTCGGTTTTATTAAGACGCGCAGCGGGATAACTTATTACAATTTACGTAACAGATTCCGTCAATGTTTATAGCCAGCGAGATTTCATCCATCACCATTTTTCAGCATATCTGGGATCATCCATCACGAACGCTCCGGAATCCTGGGGTGGGCCTGACGCGAGGCTGCCCTTCCGAGCTAACAACTTGTTCCTGTTGACACTATCGAAAGCGTAACCACTTATGGATGATCGCGCACGATTTATCTCGCGGCTGATCGCGATTGTCCGTGGCGATCGCTACCTGAGAATCGAAAAGAATTTTTCGAATGAAGAAAGGATTCCTATTGGCAGAATTTCTCGAACGACTTTACAATCTACTAGAAAAGTTAGAAAATTTAACGAATAGAACAAGAATTTACTGCGTTTACTAGTAAAATTAATCAAGCACACTTAGAAATTATTAGAAAAATTGGAAACTTTCTCCTAGCATGTAGTCTATCACACACGAAGTTAATACATCCCGTAATTAACTATAATTTTAAGAGGGAGGAAACAATGTAATTGACTTCCACTTCTACCGTCGAATTCTCATTTTCTTATAGAACGACGAACGAGTTAAAAGCCAGGGAAAATGAAATTAGCGATAATCTACTACTCCTGTTTCTTCTGGGCCGACCGTTCCACCCCCTGTTAATCTTCGCTCCAAAATCAGCGCTCCACTTTCACGATATCAAATTACAGAGCATAGATTCCAGCGTGTATTTCTGGAATAAAGAAAAGCGATAAGGAGGCTGATCGACGTCCACCCTGCTATCAACTCGAAATATACCGAAATTTGTCGTGGGTGTTACGCAAGGTCGTTAAGGCACGTCACGAGCGACATTTTCGGCGATCGTAGATCCGAAGGGGTCGATGGTTCTGGTGAGTTGGAAGCAGTGTCCTTAAAACTTCGCCGCGAGAGAGCCGACGGTGCACGCGAACGCGCACTTAGCGTCACGAATTGATATCGAGTCCGTGGGCTGAGTCACGTGACTGGAAACATCAAAGGTCCTCTATGCGCGACGTGTGTACGTGGATCAAGGTAGCCCCTCGAAGCCGATTGGACGAGCCCGCGATACACGTAGCGTTTCACGCGGCACGCCTTCTGGTCACGCGAGTCGTCTTTGTTTCAGCCTCGAAAGGGGTAAGAGTTTCTTGCCCCCTTTCCTCACGTGATCCAGTGGCTAGATCCTAGCTGAGAATGCAACTGTGATTGATGCAAGTGAAGACAAATTTGCGCTCCAATTGATTCGCGATTATCACCTGGGAGTGCTAAAGTTTCTATTCTAAACTAGAAGGTTTAAGTGAAGGTTCAGTCTAGTGTTGAATAAAATAGAAATCTAAATATGGAGACTGAAAGTTGAGTGTTTTAAATATGCAGGTTTAATCTGATGTATTGCTACCGTGGGTGGAGAAGGATTATTCCCATTGGTAGAAATTAATAAATAAAATATTCCCCAGACGTGGCTCGACCTCCCCCAACTGCAGCATGTCCGACGCAAACCTTGTTATTAGGTGGTATCGCTATCTCGTGATCGAGTGCGCGTTGGTTGGCGCTCCATAGGCTAGAATTACACGAATAATAAGCAGCGCCGCTCATTTCCGCGGCCAACAACGATGGCCCAATAGCCTCCTGTCTACGAAACAACCCCACGACGATACGCGCGTAATTATAGACCGACTGCTAGGTTTCCACCTTGCTCCCACGTGTGTATTATGCGGCACGATGCCGAAAAAGAGATATTAGAAACGTGGCTCGTTCACGATTAGAGATAACGCACCAATGAAGTGGACGGTCTAACGAGCGGATACACTGACAGCTTGACATTGTCTAGAAAATTTAATTTTCGCCTCTTGTTTAGTTTTGTAATTGTAAGTCATCCACTGCACCGTGGTTACATGGTTTTAGTTATTCATTAAGTGTCGTGTTGCAAAGTAGTTGATTATATCTACTGCAAATTATTTTCTCGAGGTGCCCATCGAGGATTAAATGGCCCCACGTTTCGGAGTCATCATGTCGATCTTGGGTGCTACAGCTGTATGTGCTTGTAGCGTTTTGTACAAAAATTTTGGGCAATTTGCTCCCTTTCACGCGGCCCAAATGATTCTCATCAGGGCAGATGTCTTCATTTTTCTACCGAAAGATACAGTTTATATCGACGTTATAGGCACGAACTCCTCGAATACCTAATGGTGCATCTGCCTTCCTAACGACCAAGATATTGCGACTTGAAAACCTGAACGAACGCAGATTAGCCTTTCGTATAAGTTACATGTGTTGATTGTAACTCTGCCAGGTATTCAAGAAGAGAATTAGTATAATCTTCAACCAGCACAGAAGGTATACTGGTAGAAGTGAAACTTAACTTTGCTTGTTAGGAATTCCTTTACTTAATTTCAGAGTTTAACCGCCAGGAGTAAATACATAGCTCTAGTGGTTCCAAGATTTCTGTATCTTTGATTTAATAAAAAGTGTGACAATACAGTTGAGAGATCCTATATTTACCTCTGAGATCCACGTATACTTTTTGCTCACACGTCATCGTGAGTCTATACCTATTCACTGAACAACCCCACACGTCCACTGACATCCAGAACAGCTCTGATCGCTGGTAGCTCCACTGGACGTCGTGCTCTACAACCTCGAGGACCACAGCGTTCAGTAGGCTCCGTGTGGAACTTATCTCTCCTCGGGCTAATAGAATAGCGAGCTCGTAGAGGCGAAAGGTTGTGCCTTGAGGGGAGGGGTGGCAGCGAGAGGGGGCTCGGAGGCGAGGACCGGCTGCGGCGGTTCTTCGCGGTTGCCCTCCCGTCCCCGTTTCACGGCATTCGAATTGCAAATACCAGAATGTTTGCATGTTGTTGTCGGCGCATCGGTAGCCGGAGGGGACACGAGAGGCGGCACAGAACAGGCGAAGGAGCAGAAGAAGAAGAAGAGCTGCGCGCTGGAGGATGAGATGGAGCTGGAGGAGGAAGAACTCCTCGAGAGGAAATGGAGAGGAACCGACTCAAGTCTCAGATAAAGACGAATAAAAATAGGCGAGCGAGCGGAGAGATAGAGGGTGCAGGATGGAGACGGCGTTTCCTGCCCAAGGAACATTAGCGCCCTCGATACTCACCCCCACACCTCGCCACTTTCTCGACCACCCTGCCATCCACTGCTGAGAAAAGGGCTACGTTCCTTTTGCCCAACCATTCGCCTCTCTGGGTCCGTCTGACTGACGTACACTGGCAATCGGGATAATTCTTTTACTCCTTTGGTTACTTATTTATATGGCTGCTTGGAAAGTGTATACTTTCTACTCGATATAATCCTTGAAGGGGCCTAAATAAGGCGAGGTCCTCAGAGATAAGGATCACCCTTGACTTGGGTCTCGAATGACCCTTTGAGTGAATTATCCAGTGTATTCACTGATCCCCAAAATGTGCATCTTATACTCTATAAGCTTCTTGTTGACGGGTTCGAGGCTACAGCAAGTAGAAGTTTTAGCAATGATTTATGTATCTACTGCAGCAATGTTGTCTTCAATTTTTCTTCTTTGCCTTTCTCGTGAAATAGTATCGTTTCGTCTGTTGCCTCGATAAAAGTCTAGCTCCAACACTTTCGAGGAATAAGAAAGTACTTCGAGTGATCGTAGAAACACACCGAGTCGGCTCTCCCTTCTCCACCCACTTTCTAAACCATCTATATTTTGCTTCATTCCTTTCCCAGGTCGAACAGTTCGTCGAGTTGCAAAGTATTTGTCAAATGCGCCGAGATATCTTCCTCCTTATCTTGGTTGCGGTGGAGTCGGGCGTCGTTACCAAGGAATTGATAGAGAAGACGCGAGTTTTTACCGAAGATAGGTATTGCTAAGTAGAAAGAGGTCTTTTGGGTATTGCGAAGGAACGCGTAATGCGCTTAGTGTCCCAGATCTTCGGGCATTCTTCGATCTCGCAACAAACGAGTACATAGTCGAAGAAGAGGAATGGTGACACTGTCGATGCAAAGGCGAGGAAACGTCGTTTCTTTGTCATTGAACTAACGAAGGTGATGGGGAGACCATCGCTGAGGAAAAGTTTTTTAGGTGTACAGTGTCAATCACTTCTCTTTAGACGAATCAACTCGATCGCTGTTTTAAGGATACAGTATTTCCTTGTTATAAACTCATCACTATTTCTAAAAGCGACTTTTCAACTATTTGTTAAAGAATTCATACATGCAAGTAACTGTTACACAACAATTTGTTTAGATTGATAATCTAATTACATTATTTAATTGAATAGACTATCATTAATTCTGGAGTAACATTCGAAACAGTATACATCTGTGAATGCTTCAGGAAGACACCATAGGGTGTCAACCAAGAGGACTCTCGCGTCTCGCGAGATCCAGCCGCGCGATTTGTCTCGCTGTTCCTCCTGCCAAAGTTATAAAGTTCCCCCTATCTCCCAGAGCAGATACGTCTTTCGACTTTGCTTGGGGAGCGTTTATCGTGTGATCCATATTGAAAACCATAGACGCTGAAGGAGGACTCGGGTACGACGAGTGTCTCAACTACTTTCCAGTCGTTTATTGAGAAGCAGTAGACATCTACACACAGTAGTGGCCCATAAAATTACACCATTGCTCAAAAATACAGTTCGTCGAATACGTAGATATTTCACAGACGTGGCAGCTGTGTTAAATCAACACAAAATAATACAGCTCATATGAAATTGATACCAAGAACACTGGTTACCATTTTCAAAGTGGAACATTTCCTATAACCACACCTGTAAGGCTAACACAAAAATCTTCAGAAAGTCTCCAGATTCTTACTAAATAATATTTTTAACACAAATCCCACTAAACACCAACATTCATCGAACTAAGGTCCAAATTTCCATAAAGCAGGGCTCACAGACTCTCTCGTCATCCCACGATCATCGCACGAAGAAGATGGTCGGAGGTAAACGCCGGATATCTGGCGTCTGTCCCTATTATGGAAGCCATTTCGCTGGGCCCAAGCAAGCGGACATGCTGGTCGTCGCATTACAGTAATACAGCCTAATAATAGAGTGGCCGAGGAAAGGAGAGAGAGGCGAAGACGTTGTCGTAGAGGAGAGATCCTGATTGGACGCCCGAGGCCCGTAATTGCGGCCTTACGATGATTATCGGCGGCGGAGGGGGTCGATCACGATCGAGACTCTGGACTCTCGGGCCGCAGCCGATCGTTCCACCATTCCATCGTCCCTTTCCACCGACCACGACCGTCTTCCACAGGCTAAACACACCCATTACACTGAAAATGCGACTTTGATGATTGGGTGCATGGACGAACCGCGTGCCTCTCTTCCACGTCTCTCCCTGACGTGACCCGCTACAAATTTTATCGTCCACGCAACCAGCGATCGCTGTCCACCCTTGATATCTTCGAGGGACCCTTGAAAATTTTATGGACGTTCAGACTTCGCGTGAAAGGCTTTTAAAACATGGTGGAACACTATTTTTATTCTACAGGAGGTTCCATAATTGTGGATCGGAGTATTAATCTTGTTTGAGTGTTTATTGTTGAGTAGACAGGAACTCTGGTAGAATTATTTGTTTTTTTCATTTGGAGACTCTCTGTAGATTTGTCTCCAGACCTTCTTCTACTAAGAAAGGGTTGTAAAGGAGCGTCTCTTCTATTACAGAGGTAATTCGTGTATAGAATTAATCCCGCTGACGAGATCTCAGCCGTACTTTCGCGAAAGTTACACGGAGACCGTGAGCGTACCGGGCAAAAAGCTGACCTCTGACCGCGAAGCACCTGCTAGGGCCATAAAGGACAATGATATTTTTATAATTGAAATTAATTGCAAGTTGACCGCACGGTCCCGTGCGACCCGCAATAAAACAGTAGAAAACCGTGCAACCGCCTTAGCGGAAAAAGGCAGCAAGAATTAGATGGCGAGGTGAGGAGGCGGGAAGGAGGTTCAGTTTCTAATGACACGAGAATCAGTGTCGTCTGAAATTAACATCGCAACGGGGGGTCGCGTGTGACCATTTCTGGAGCAATGAAAATTGCCTCAATTTTATTCCACAGTTGCATGGCTACTTGGAATACAAAATTCAGTAGATTTCTTTTTTAATCGTAAAACGTGGTAGTTGCAGTAATGTGCGATATCATTTAATATTTTAATACAGTATCTCTTGCTAGCCTTTCTCTCGTTAGCGAATAGGATTTTCTACTTTTTTGCGTATCCATTCCAGGGGTCCCCAGGAAACCCGACTTCCTCTGTAAAAGCGAGCAGAGAGATTCGTTGGCTGCGATTCTTTTAAACTAATCAGTCGCTTATGATTATAAATCTACATCTCAGGTGGAGTCCGCGCAGGGTCACCGGACGAGGTATTATTCAAAATTAGCGGGGTTAAGGAAAGCCGGAAATGCCAATTTGGTTGGTGAAGTGAGGAAACTCCGCGGCGTTTTCTCGCCTCCATCTCGCGGGCACAAAAGAGCGGTTAATTATGATTCTTTTATGATTCGATTATAACCGTTACCCGGTCGGAGTCGGAGGAGGCTCGACCCCGCGGAATATCGCACAATGTACGCCAGGAATTAACGGACTATTAGCACTAGAACAATAGAGCCTTTTTCTTGCCCCGTCTTTCGACGACAATGGGATCGATGTTACACCGCTTCGCTAAAAACCTCGGCATCTTCTTCGCGATTGCAACGAACAGACTTCGACTGGTATCAGTACACAGGAAATTGGAATATCTTTATTATTATTCTTATCGCTTGGAATCACATAGATATTATATAGAAATGTTGGAAACATCTACTATATACACAGATTACTGCTATAAGAGTCATCTTCAAATAACACTAGAAGTCTTGCTAGTGATTTTCCTGATCCACCGTCTATGAACTAATGTTTTAACTAAGACAGAGGTTTATACGTAGGTCAAAGAACTTTTGCTATTAGCAGAGAGGCAAGAGTCCCAAAAACTGCGGTCGAGGAGGAAGAGACAGCGTCGATCGAAATAAATCCGGCGCGCGCATCGTTGAACTCGCAGCCTCCGTATTTTAAAACAAGCAAAAGAAGCGGACGCGGAGCTCGGGGCCCATTTAAATCTGTTGAATGGCTCGAAGGAGCAAAGCAACCTTCTCTTTCAGCGCGGGGATTCGGCAACAAAGGCTGGAGGTTTTACTTTTAAATTTAGTACACGGCTGACTCCCCTCTTCCTACGCCCCTGCCCCCCTTTCCTCCCCAGCGCTGCGGCCTCGCAACCGGTCGGTAAGTAAAATAGGGATTTAGACCCAGCTCGAGTTTATTGCCAGCTCGGTCTTCGCTTGGATACGATAAATCAGCGTTCGGTAAATCGCTCTCGATGATCCAGACGTGAATCAGGATCAAGACCCTCAATATTCTTTCGCCAGGAATTAACGAATTAACCGAGCGATTCCTGGAGCAATTAAATTGATTTAGAGCTCGAATTAACAATAGACAATTCTGGGTCCTGTACCCTGCTTCTTAATGTATTCCCCTTATTACTTGTCGGTACAAAAATGTCCAGGGTTCCTCATTGACAGTGACCCTATTTTTCTCCATTCACAATGGTTCACCAATTACAGAAGCATATTTTTGAGTCTCGATTGCGAGCAGCCCTTTCCAAAAGGGTACGATCCCAAACACATTAACCTAATGAATTAGAGATCGAGCAATTGTTTGAGAGGACACCGTCGAAGTTCAATTAACTTTAAGAATCAAATGACATATTTAATTTCCTCCGAATAATGAGAGTGGCTTTCGGGGAAGGGTGAAGCCAGGAGATATAACCGGTAGGAGTGCCGGAAGGAGACGCCCGGTCCTTCGTGGCGGTGTTGGCTCGAGAGAGAACCGTTTCAAACTTATCGCCGTGAAGGAAACCGCCCACGGGAGACTTATTTAGAAAATGGAAAACGCACCCGTTAATCGCCTGGTTCCTACTAAACGCTCCCGTTACATATTAAACAGTCGTTCGTCTGCAGTTTCATAAGAATTCTTTACCAGCGAAATCAGAACTCAGCAAATAAATAAATAGTGAAGAGGGCCATATATCAGATCTTCTCGTAGTAAAAATGATTTAAATATAAAACTACCTGCAGAATTCTAAAAGAAAGTCAAGTAGTACTTATCCAACCTTATATATTTAGAAATCTTTATTTTTGTTATAGAGCCAGTTCACTGTTTTAGCACAAATTATGTCGTCGAATTGGTCGTAAATAAAGTATTTCCCAGCTATAGCTTTCCACGATCAACCATTTCCAAGTGGAAAAAGAGGACAGCTTTGCCCCAGAAAAAGTTGAAGTCGCAGCTTTTTTCAGTCGCGGGACAATTAGTCGCGGGAAGAGCAACACGGTCAGAATGTCAGGATCCGCTGTCACAGCAGGATTTTGTCAAGAAGCTTTTATCCCTTCGCGAGGAGTAAATCGTGCGGTCTCCGCGTACATCTATTTGTCACTTGAACCGCCTCGTGGACGTCTTGGAGACGGTGTAAGGGCGTAGCGACGCTCGACCAGCCCGACGTGCCACTGGACGAACCTCGAAGGCTCCCTTCGCCCCTGGGGCCACTCCATCTTTCCCTCTGAGCTCGATCCGCCGAGAGAAATAGGTAACCTTTCGTTAAAGAGGTAATTTGTGCCACGAACGATCGGCTGGTCCCTGAAACTTCTGTAGGTGTTATTTAGATTTGTTCCGTGGCGGATTTCGTTTACTTCTACTACTTCAATGTCAGCCACTTTCCACCCCTTCGTTGGTTTTACTACTTGCTCTTCTGAGAAGCGGTTTATCACACTTCTGAATGAGTTGAATATTAAATTTGTGGGAAAATTGATTTCTAACATTCATGTGTAACTCAAAAATTGCGAAGGTAACGTTTCTTACCTAATATTAGAGTAATAAATCTATAGTTATCATTATTCTTAGAAAAGTATCGGTACACAGATTTCTTGTAAGGTCTCCGTGAATGCTTGAACAGTATGATTAATAGTATAGGAAAATAAGGACGCCTTCGACGGATGATTTTATTCCATAAACCGCGGATAAATGGAGCCGCGATCCAATCTGACAGCGAAACTGGGGATGAAACAGGACTGTGATGCGCGTACGCGTCGATCAGGGAGCGATATATCGAACCTGCCCCAGATGCCGAGTCACGGACGTGCAAGTCACCAACCTCCATGAAGGGATGATGAGATGACTAAAGTTAGAACACTGCCGGGGCTGTACGCGGATAACTTGATACACCTAAGCGCGAACACGACCCATGATTGCGTGTATCTGCCGATCGATCTGCCAACCATTGCTTCCTTGCCCTTGGAGAGCAGGGGGTGGCCAACTGTGACGTTTCAGGGGAAAGAAATTCTCATCTTCCGTATGGAGTAGTTTCACCTTTTTATATTGCACATGAGGAAATAGGAATTTTTTGTAAATACAGAATTCTCAAATTATTTCACAAATGGAAGCTCTATGAATATTGATTCAAGATCTGATGGATAAAGTACCTGTCTCTTTTAAGTACCTGCGCTGTTTTTGCATTCATTTGATGAATTTAGAATTGACGCATGTTCTCTCTGATCTCACTGATTAATATGAAAGGCTTCTTGGAATTTTCAATTTTCCTGTTAGCTAGTGCATCGAGATTTTGCATTCATTATACAGTATCTGTTTATTGTACGATTCACGTGCCACTGCAGCAAGCCTCGTCGCAGCATAAAGGATTCATCGGTTTCGAGGAACGCGTTATCGAGACCGTGGCAAGGCCCGCAGGCTAGATATACAAATTTCCGCAATTATTCGTCGACTTACGACGTCATTATATTGCAATCTGGGAACACCAACGTGGATAGACCGGGTAGTGATTTCGCCTAATATCAAGTCTTGACCGCACTTTGCGATACTCCCTGTCTCGAAGACGTTCGTTGGAACTGATGGAGATCGTGAGCGCATCCTGCTACGCGATACCATGAATTCTTTAAGCGACTCGAAGTTGCATCGAGAGACCCAACCGTGAAAGCTCCAACGAATCATCTACAGTTAAGTAACAGTACAACCCCGCATTGTAACAGAATCGAAGAGATCGAGAATAAGAATTCTCCCGTAAAGCTTCGGAAATTACGAATCATTCTCGACGACCACTGTAATTATGCATTCTCGAAGAAGTTCAGAAAAAAGGGAAAAATTGCCTCGCGAATAAATACGAAACTACCTCGGTTCGGCACCATTAATTACCGACGCTCATCGCCGACTGTCGAGTTCCATTAGCTCGAGCCTCGTCGATGTAATCGCTACCAATTTATTTAATCGAATAAAGAAGGGGTTTTCTCGGGAGCCCGAGTTCACGGAATGCGACATGGTATTCGCATTACGCAACACCACCTCGTGCCCTCGGTCTTCCGAGCAGCAAGTGCGCGGACGTTACGGTTAAGGTGACCGGTTAAGGACAAAAGGGTCCGAGGGATTCGCTAACCACTGGAGAACGCACTCGGGCAACTCAGGGAAAGGGTTGCGAATTCTGCGAAAGCGGAAACGCTTGTTTCATTTCTGAGGCGTCTCGAAATGCTTGGGGTTGAGGGTGGAGGTCTTCCAGTCTTTCAGGTCAAATTCTGGCGCCAGTAGAAGAAAATTATTGTTAAAAGGATGGAGATTTATTTGACAGAAAAGGAATTCAACTGTGCTAAATTGATCGTAAGGAGAAGAGCGCTTGATTTTTAGGATTTTTTGGATGAGAATATTGTTTGTGCTCATAATATAGTGAAACCTATATATTAAAAATGTAATATGTATAGTACTTTGTTAGAAATAATTTTCAACCATTAAAGAAGGATTAAAAATGCTAGAGTATCTTTTCCTCTCCTAAAAAAAGATAAAAATTGGCAAGAGTCTTTTATGTTATAAGCCTCACAATTTTTTGTGGACCAACGATAGTACTTTTAATTACTAAAGCTACTTATACAAATGTCTCACCGTAGAAAGGAGCCAAAGAAATCACGAAAAGGTCTCACAAGCAAATCCATTAGATTGCAATAGAAAATACACTGATGATGCGTCGCATCAGATCCCAGGGTGCAGCTGTAACGCGTAGGAGCGAAGGTGGCACACGCCGTAGCGGCAGAATACCAAAAAGGTTCCGGGATGTGCGGCGTGTCGAGGGTTTACGAGAAACGCGGCCACCGCAACACACGCGGTGGCCGAGAGCAAACCAAACCAAAGATTAATGCACTACACTTACTGGGGCAATTTGCGCCAAGTGTCGGCCCTAAACCTGCCTGTATACCTCCAGTCCTGCCTGGGGTAGATTTGTTCCAGAGGAGCGTTCTCGCAGGGAGATCCCTCTCTTTTGTAACAGTCACCCCCGAAAAGGATCCCGAAAAGAGTGCTGGCTGCCCGGGGACGAGCAACGATAAGACGAGACCACGAAAAAAGGTTCGATTTCGAGGTGGATGGATCGTTGACGAGAAGATTACTCTTCCTACTCACCTATGCTTGCGTTGTTCGTTTAATTTCGCAGAGGAATTTCTGGAATAAATTTTCGGGGGAAGCTAAAATGTGGAATATTTGATTATACCTTTGAAGAATCATCCCTTGTCTAGTGGTGGACTTTAAAGCGCTGTTTGTATTTCTGACAAAGATGAGGGTACTCGGGGGTGACTCGACCAGAAACGTCTAGCGGCGCGTATCAGCGCGGGCCACGATATAAGCAAATTAAACATGCATAATTAAAACGAAATAGCGACGTTCCTTCCGTCGCGCTGGCGCGGCCCGGAGGACCTAAGGCGAGGAAGGTCCTCGTAGCAACATCTGGCTGCTATGAAGTATAAAGAGGCATGCGATATCATCCGCAGTGAATGCTTAATTAAAACCTCAGACTCCGCCAGTGAGCTTCCCCTAGTCGCTCGCTAATCGCAAGAACTGCCGCTCCCGTTCAACAGGGTCTCCTCTGTCCCTTCCCTCTGCATCTTCGTCCTTCATCCCTGTTCTCCGCGTTTTTCTTCGTCCGTTTCGAGCGTTTTTAACGAGGACCTAAGATATCGATGCTTAAAGTATACTTGCCCTGATCTATTGATGCCCAGGATAAATTGTGTGGCAAAATATTCGAAGAAGGGATCTTAGTACTCATTATTTGAGGATCTATCGACTGTATTGGATTGGATCCAAGACAAACCTATGCAGAAACAATAGATACGTGATCCCTTGATATGGATTCAATGTTCACTGACGAGTTTATACGGTGCAACATGTTTCTGACCACCTAGTGCATCACTCTGGTCTTATCAAAGCCATGAGTGTTAGCGTTACCACAAAACAGAGTATACCAGGACCTATACGAGATCTCCAAGATTTCATAAAAAAGGGAAATCTCAAAAAATATGTATCCTCAGTCTTTCTTAGCTTCAATTAGTGTAGCTGAATATGCAGTAGGTTTTGACAAAAGAACTGAGCGTTCGAAGATTGGACGAGACATTTCCTGCAGCCTCGAGGCAAAAAGAGGGGCGATTTTATTTGGAGTCTTTAACGAGTTCGCTTTTACCTCGGACGTCGAAGAGAAAAAAGTTCTGGGAAGGGTCGCCAGGGCGTCGTGTTTCGTTGAGCGAAGGGCGAAAGCCTCCCTTGTGGAGAGCGAGAACCGCGGAACCTCGTTTCGGCAATCCGATGATTGACAGATCGAGCCCCACTCACAGGGTCATGCTAAAATGGCGACGAGAGATGGTTTATTTTTAATGGCGGATGTGGTCCTAGGAACTGGCGGGCATATTTTTTCCCCTGACGAGGAAATTAGGCTTGTGGACAAGGGTGGACCGTTTCCGGTTCTACTGTCTGATTTCAGTGGGGGGGGTGAAAAGTCGATCAATGGAAGATTACCATTCAAAATGATGGCGTTAGGAAAGGAGTATGAATTAAGAGGTCAGAAAAATAGTGACAAAAATTTATTTTTAAGAACATTTAAGTTTCGGCCTAATTCTATTGATCAGAATAGGAAATCTGAGAAATATCATTGAATACCAAGACGTATATCTAGAAGAAAAATACAAAATACTAAACTACTCCAAACCTCAGGTAAAAAGAAATCTTCTGGCTGGCGAGATGAGCCTAGAAGACATTGAAAAGAAGTAGTACACGGTTCAGGAAAGTACACGAGTCTCTTCATGCCACTCGATAGCTTATATATCAGGCATCTCGGCGGGAGGGGTGGCGATGTCAATATATATGCAAACGCCGACATAACGATCTATCGGTACGTAAATATATAAGTGGCAGGCGGCGGGGGAGGGAGGCCAAGGAGGACAGGAGAAAGGAATCGACAAAAAAGGGGAGGTAAGGGGTGAGAGCTGGTGACGAAGACGGAGGGGTGCAGAGAAGGAGAGAAGAAAGTCGAAGCTTAATATAAAACTTCATTTCGCAATCGGTGGCAGCCGGAGAGGAAAAGGAGAGAACTGACAGACAGAAATTCCAGTATCGTCGCGGAAAAAGGGGACCTCGCCAGGAATCCCATTTTTCTAGTATTAAGCTTAACCGAGATAAGATAAGCACGGAGTCTCGCTGCCTCGAACGAACCTGCAAAAAGGACACATTTTTTCGAGTGGAAGAGAACGGTCTCAGGCCAGACACTGATAGAAATCCTTAGGCTGGACTCCTAGTAAGTTACAGAACTATTCAATGTCAACTGAAAAGACCTTTTAGTCACTTCTACTATATTAACTCTCTTGAAACACTTTCGGGGCAGCATCTCTACTACTCCCCAATTGAAAATCCTTGCAACCACTGCTATCCTAATTTCTAATCAACCCCAAGAAAGTTCACTCTCTTCTCTGGGCCATTTAGCTGATTCATTTTTCTCTAAAAACGGAAGAACAAGAGACACGAGGAAACAATGGAATTCGATGAAAATCAGGGTAGCGAAGTCGCAGGAGGCAGCCCCCGAACACGACACCCCTTGCAACTCCGGTATATTCTTCCTTGGAACTTTCTCGTCCGTATATTTCGAGCATCCTTCCTATATTCTTTCACGGCGCGGCAGAAAGAAGGGTGCGGAGCAGGACGCGGTGCGCGCGATGAAACTTTTAATAAATGGCGGAGTCGATATGAAGTATAGGACTTTGACATATCGTGTGTCTGTAATGTATAGTTAAATCTGGCAGCAGATGTGGCGGCTGCTCTCCTACCCCTCTCGATCTCGCGCTGTCTTTCTCTGCTCTCTGCTCCGAGCCATCCGCGCCTTCGTTCGCGTTGCGTTCGACTCGGTTGCCGCCCTTCCAGCTTCTCTCTCCGTCTTTCCCTCTGTCTCTGTCGAAAATTTCTACTCTAACCCATTGGCGCGATTGAAAGCACGATACTTTATTTGCCGATTTGTATATTCAGAGTACAAGTAAGTAGACCTTGAAAGTAGTAGAACTCCTAAAAAGATTGAGTTGATTTTAAGTAGAAAAGTTTGAAATCAGTGATATTGGTCGATACTTTTTCTGACGAGATTAATGGAATCGATAGCTTCTCATCGTTGAGAAGCTTGTGAACTGAATCTGTGAACTCTTCTAACGGTTTCCCTTGTAAGTGATTATGCAGTCCAAAGACACATCTTAGAAGGAGGGTAGTGACAGCAATTTTTTGCATCCCAAACCGGCTGCCGAACTGTTCGATCAAACTGCCTGTCTAAATGAGAGCTCCTCCACAAAGCGAGTCAAGGTAATCTGTCATCAAAACTGCCCCATGGCAAGTCGCCGTGACACCAGCCGGCGCCCCCAGCATCCGAAATCGTTGCGACCACCTGCATTCGATGCACATCCACTGCGCGCAACTGCTATCGAACTTACTACATCGTCCCTGTCGCGCTCCAAAAATTTCGAACGATTTCCGCGACTGCGGGGCAGTGAGTATGAATACATCGTAGTTGCAGAAAGCTCTTAGAAATAGTTCACCACTTGACTTATGACGGTGAGTCACACTCCTAATTTATGCTCTCAAACTTGGCATGGATGATAAACTGTGGAACTCCTGAGTAGAATTATACTTAAGTAAAGTAGAGTCCTATATTTTTCGTTTATTGGAGACCCACATGTCGCCTACATGAATAACAGAAGATGTGTCACTGTAGCTGATGACATATGTCCTTCACTATCCTTCACTTGACATTTTTAATAACCCTGCTTCTATAGCTTTATGAATATAAGGATGAGTGCCTATACTTATAGACTCTGTATCTCGTATTTAATTAAAGACCCCACTGACATTTCTTAAACTACTTTTCATAATTCTCCCAAAACTCTCGAGAAATAGAAAAAAGAAATTGTATGCAGTAGAATAATCCAGCCAGCAGGTAGCGATATATCCGCAGCCATGAGTACACACCTCGAAGGTCGATTCCGCGGCAAGATCGAAAGATAGATTTTTACCTCTTGACGTCGCGTCGAGCGTTCCCCCGGAGTAAGTGTAACCGCGTGGCCGAGCACGTGAGAAATTCCCCTCCACGTGGCCTGGCCTCGGAAGCGGCGCGCTCGCGCGTCCCGCCCACAGTTGCGCCGGGATCCATGACCGCCCAAGTCGGCCTCGTGCTCGGCCAGCAAACAGGAGAGTCGGCTGGCCGCACTGCCGCCGCGAGCAGCGGCTCCGTCCTTGTACCCTGCTGGTTTCCGTGCCCTCCGAGCCCTCCGAGCCCTCCGAGGAGCATCGAGGCCAGCCCGCCTACGACGCCAGAGGGCTGTGCCTCCGCCGCCGCGATACCGCCGCGCCATTGGTCGACTCGCTCTACTAGCCGCGGTCACGTGACTCTCCCGCACCCCGTCGCACGAGAGAGAGTCAGGACCCTCTTCGGGGCCCCCTACCTAGCCGCGGAAAGAGACAGCAGTAACAACAGAGACACGCCACCGAGAACACTGGAGAAGCGAAAAAGAGAGCTCGCCGGTGGAGCTCGTCGCAGGGTGCCACCGAGTGGAAGTCACCGAGTGGGTCTCCTTCTCCTCCGCGCGTCCTCCGCGCGTCCTCCGCCTCTTTCTTCGCCTGGTGCAACCCTGTCTCCCCGGCTTCCGCCAGTCTTCGTCTTCGTCTTCTCTTCCCCCACCTCAGAGATATCCTAGCCTCTTGCTTTCTCCGCCGTTGCCCTTCTCGAGCCACCACCACCTCCGCCTCCTCCTCCTCCTCCTCCTCCTCCTTCTTCACCGCGTCACTCGGCGTTCAAGCGTACATCGCGAACGCTGGCTCGCCTGCCAGCCTAGCCTGGGTTCCGGCCGATTGGAACGCTCCTGGTAGCCGCGGTGTACCACTCGGACCGTCGATCTCGCGCGTTTCATCGATCCACGGATCCTGGTGACAGTGCGTTTGTGCTCGATCACGGGGCCCACACGGTGGGAACAGCCACCTCGGGCTGCGTTTTCGGGGGTACGAGTGTTCTGTGAGAAGATTGTCGTGACTCGGTGGTTCGCTGCAGTGAACACTGGAGGAAGATGACGCGGTGAATGTGATGGCATAGGGTTCCGTCGGAGGTCTCGCGACCACCCCGCTGAGAATCACGGCAAGTGAGCGAGTACTTCTGATGTAGATCGGAGAAACGGTGTGGAGATGTTGCATGATCCAAGTGACGATATAGATCCTCGATTGAGCATCTGCTGGGTGATTATCGATGCTGCTCCTTAAGACTGTATTAGAGATCCTCCGTGAAAAACCGTACGAATGAAGTAGTCCTATACAAGAGATCTATCCCAGGAACGTGAAACTAGGACCCAGCCACCTGGATCGCCAGCGTCCAAACACGACGTGCACCGTTCCATGCGAGACAAACAACAGACGCTGGCTCATCAGGAGGACGACCCAGAGGAATCGGCGCAGCTGGGCAGCTCGGGCAACCTGCAGCAACCCGGAGGTCACCTCGAGGCGTTGGTCCACGCAAGCAAGGAGCTCGCGGGCGTGAAGACGAGGCCGACGACACCCGTCCTGGCGAACGACGGAGGGGGTGGCTTCTGGCTGGCCACTGTGGCCGCGGGGGCAGGTGCCCCAGCCGGGCTGCCCCCGCACGGGACCCATCACCCAGCCATGGATCCAACATGCGGGACCGCGGAGACTGGCTTCATCAACAGCCAGCCGTCCATGGCCGAGTTCATGACGGCGCTGCCTCAGCTCGCTGGCGACGGTAGCCTTCAACATTCCCCGGGAACTGGGGGCTCCATCAGCCCTGGTTCCCACCACCCTGGCTACCACGCGATGATGGACCCTCACGGGGTCGCTGATCCGTCCGTGAATGTACCCGAGTACCCCTGGATGAAGGAGAAGAAGACGACGAGGAAGAGCAACCAACAAGGTAAGTCGTCAGTGAATTATGGGGTCCTCGAACAGGGGGTCAGTACTGTTCAGTGATGGAAAAACTGACTGGGTAATAAAATGTGAGATTGATTGTTTATACAGGGTCTTTCCCTCAAATGGAGCAACCTTTAAGTGCTTCTAAAAAATCGAGACAATTAGATGATAAGAATGAGGAGCTATTCAGCAAGCTTCTTGAAAAATCATCATATCACTGTATCTCGATATGGCCTCTATACCATTTCGCTAGTCATCTTATTTCTGAACGGTAGAGTCTCAAGATTTTTGAGTATACACTCCCCAAGTTGTACTATAAAAATTGTATAACATAAATCTGAAAATCGGTAAGCCTAGTCTGTACTGACTTCTTAGACACTGCAAGCTCATGTGTGCATGCTGATTTCCAAGCGCTCAAGGTTCGTTGATATATCAAGCAGCTTGCCTCCAGAATCATTATCTATCTATCTGGACCCCACACGCCGCTTCAGGGGGTCCGTTCCTCAGCATCAGCCCACCGCTGGGGTACAGCGACAAATGTCCAAGTCAATTAACGCGGACTCCTAGGATCTGGGGTGTCTGTTTATAGCGTTGGTTAGCGTAGGAGCTAGGCTGACCAGTGACACATTGTGGCTCGCCACGGGGTGCCCGCAATGTCCGTCGGCTAATGACGGTTCGCAGCCACTCCTTTTCCTCGAGAGCGCTGGAACCTCGGCATCTGGAGTTCATCACGTGCGAAAACCGCGCGTTTCCCAAGCATTTGTAAACATTCGTTGGCAAATTATGATGTATCGGCCCGTGAAAGGAACACTTCGGTCGGACAATCGATAGACCGATGGCCAGCACATGCGGGCCGAAACCCTTTCAATGAGGATGAATTATTGTCTTCCGGGGACGAATCGCCGCGTTCCCTTTCTCGGTCATGGAGAATTTGGGAGCTTGGTGTCCTCGCGTGACCAGAGGGCCTATCGAACGATTCGTTCTGGTTTGAGGGTACCCTCGATGTTGTCCAGGCTTCTACGAATGTCCTGATCTGTTTGTCGCTTTCAGCTATCTAAGTTAATTCGATCCTGATGCTATAGAGATCTATGGGAGTGTTCTTCTTTAGCGTTTGTCGATATGCTATAAAAGTAGTCTCAGCCAAACGTGATGAGCGAATCGTATAGCCGGAAGTGGAATAGGCAATGACTGTATCCTATTACCTCCTAGCGTTGATAGTATAATAATCCGTACATTGACTCGTGTCATAATACGAGTCTGGTAATTAATCAAATTGTACAATGCGCTCGTCAAAAGTCGAGGGAACGATCATTCTTTAATGTTTTCCGGCGAGTCTAGCGCTAATTAAGTGACACGGGATAATTTAACGTATCCAGCTTTGACATATTCTGATCAGAGCGTCGAGATGCGCCATCAAGAAGAAGTAACGCTGATCGGCCGAGGATTGGCGACTTAATACTCGCCACTTAATTGATTTTGACGTCCGTGCCGGAGTACCAAATTGTGCATCGAAAGCGAGCACAGCATCAGAGACTAATCAAACAACGTTAATGACTTAATGTATGACACACGGTTTATTTTGATTTATATACCTGGGGGATCGAGTCGTACATCAAATTAAGTGCAAAAACGTGTGTTAATCAAAGATCATCAGCGACCCGATGATCCGAGTGCTCAAAACAATTGCCATACGACGTTGATGCCTGCGATTCCAAACGATTAATCAAGTATTAAGATTGACAAATATTTTGTACGCTTAACGAGATGCTTTACCATTGTTTCGACATTCGAAGCTCATAAATACGACTCCTCTGAAATATTTTACTTTACTCGTGACACTCGCGTGAAAGCTAACTCATAGCCACGGGACAGTCAATCCATCAAGAGTCTCTCATGAAGAACAAACCATCTAGATCTAAATTTGGCTCACTCTGAAAACAGCGGATTCAAGAAATCAGTCCAAAGGCTCGACGACTGAGCCATAGGAGGACTAGATCGTTTTCCAGCAACTTGTTGGCTATTGTCGGCCCATCGAGGACCAATAAATCTGCGACGAGGTCCGTGGCACGCTCCAGCAACAGAAGGTCGCATGTACACGGCCTCGTGGCTGGCAATCCACGATCCGAAGGGTGGCCAAGTTTATGGGCCACTAGGGCCGAGCTGGTTCCAGCGACGATGTGCGCCCCTCACCCTCCACGCGCCTCTTTCCATTTATCTAACCACTCGGAGGTCGGCTTTACGGTGTTATCTCGAAAGTCGCGACTCGAATCGCGGCGGCCCGCTCGCGGGGCATGTCGGAAGATTAAGCGTTTGGCACGAAGGTTAACCATCCGTTGGCCAGGCGGTAACACGCGGGATCATCTGCGAATTGAGCCCAGGGCCAATGAGAGAGAGCGTCGGGACGGCCATAACTCACGCGGCCCGCTGGCACCGATGCTCCCTCGGCCCTCCCCGGCCGGTTGCGTTTTGCCTTCGACCCCAAACCAATGTCCCTTATCGGGCCTTTCCTTCAACCCCGTCAAGACCACTGACTCTGGACGAGGCTGAACGTTCTGAGGCTCTTGTATGCAGAAATGATACAGAAAATGTGAATTTATGAGACAAATAGTAACCTATGTTAATTGTAAGTAGAAAAGTCAAGGATTAGTCTGACGTCTAAAGAAGTTTTCTAAGTAGTCTTAAACTGTGTGTATTGGACGAATGAAATGTTCATTTCAAGGTAGTCTTCGAGTGATTAAGAGATTCTAAGACTATCAGTAGCTCTGCCTCACAAATATTCCTCGAAACTACTCAGAGCCGAGCAATTACATAAACGCCAATAATATCGTCGGGATATTAATTTCCAAGGGGGTCAGGAGTTCCTCTAAGAAGGAAGCGTCGGCGTCACCAGGAGATAGGATCCTCACGAGAGGGTGGCAGCCCTAGGAAGGCTATAGCAAGGAGGATAATGATAATCCAGCCTCTTGCCTAGCGCTATCCCAAGGGATGCAGGGATTAATTGACACATCGGCGTTTTGGAGGAGTCTTCGGGGCTGGCGCCTCCGCTTTGCTAGTCGGCGACGTGACTGATGAGACGCCCCGAACAAGCCATCGTGAAAAACACTCATGGATTCGTTGGCCTTTTTGCGGCATCCAGCAAGAATTACCAAGCAAACCGTCGGTTACCGAGCTCTCTGCTCACCGCTGCCTGTTATCTCTGTCCCTTCCAAATAACTAATCAGACGGTCCCCTTTCTATCTGCCTGTCTGTCACCGCGTGGAGAGGACACGTCGATGTTACAGATTGGAATTTAATGCGAGTATGGTGACGCACGATCAGACGTTACGGTTCTGGGGGACACTCGAGGGTTGTCTTGCGAGTCCTATCAAGGATGACGCCCCGTGTCTTCCAAGAAATTTCGTTAGTGGGTGCGGGGTGCGACAGTCGGGACTCGAGGAGCGGCTGCTAATTGAAATTTTCGGATGAGTCCTTAAACGGGAGGCAGATGGATCTGTCGATTGTCTTTTACGTGTTATTGGAGGTGTGTGCACAACGGTGATCGATATCGAAGAAGATTAATATAACTGCAGAATTTCATGTTTTCTAATTCGTGGAGTTAAGGTATAGTAATAGGGTAAAATGATTCGTGTGATAGTGACTATTTCAGTGATGTGAAGGAATCCATCTTCGATGGAAATGATAATTTTTTATAGTGAACGCGTCACCTGAGTAGACGAGTGAAAATTCGAAGCTAATAGAGGAAGCTAAGTTAACACTTGAGCTGGGCTTAAATCGATCTAAGTTCTAAGTTGATCTGACTCTCATGTGCAAGTGCATCTGAATTTTACTTTGACCAGAGATTTCAGTAGACCCGAATTGCCCCAAGTTAACCAACTTTAACCTGGTCTGATCATCAGAAATTAAACCACTCATCCCAAACCAAAGAAATCCACTGTTGCTACACTCGATCCACCAAACCAAGCCACGGATAAACGAACAAATTCAAGACTAAGGGGATCCTGGAAGCGAACAGAGTGGCATGGAACGAACGGAATCGGATATTCCCGTCGATTTCATGATAAAGGTGATTGAACGATTAGGTCGTCTTCCCCTGAGAGGACGAGGCCGCAGAGAACGGAGCATCTAATTTAAAGATTCATTGGCAAGTAAATCCACGGCGAATTAGAGATAACTCTCCTAGGAAATCCCAGTCGGTGAGGTCCTTAGAAGCGGTAGCATTCGATGGCGGAAAGAGGAAAAGAAGAATCGCGAGGGGTGGATCGCTCTTAAGACTATGATATCACCAGGAACGTATTTAACGGAGGATAAAGTACACGCTTGTAGAAGAAGCCACTGGAACTTCGCATACGCGTTCCATTTCACCTCGAAGAACATCGTAAAATGGAAATATTCCTTCTCTGGAAACGCCTCTCTTTTCTAAATTCCTGTAAGTGGATGACTGAATCATGGGAGACCAAAAACTTGGGAACTGATTGCGACAAAAAGTCAGAGGATCAACTCTCTAACATGAATCTAGGGATGCTCTTCTTATCAGTCCCTTTGTAATATTGCACATAGTCAAACAGAAAATTTCCTCGAAGAGGAGTAAGAAAACAAAGAATTTTTTGAACTCGTCAAAAATTCTAAAATAGTGTACTAACCCTGAGAGCAAACTTTGGACTAACTCCATTCGAAGCATAAGGTCGTTGGCAAGCAGCAGGAAGAACGAAACAGACATTACGAATTCCACGTCATCCCCCTCGAAACAGATACACGCGGTTTACAGCTGCGCGAGCTTCCTCCTGGCGGATAGAGCGGGTGGTGTTCAAATAATAAACACGGTATAACAAATTGATAATCCGGAACCCCATAATCGTACGCATATTTCGGTCCGGAATCTGTGGCCCGACACTAAAAGAAGTTTCCACGCTCGTTGTTGCGCCAAATGGGCCGCTATAAAAGTGTGGGGTTCTCGCTGCCACCTCTCTTCCTTTCTGACTTCGCTCACCCTCTCTGCCTCACTACTCCTCGATACGCTCGCCCATCGAACCACGGCTTTCAAGGTTGTCAGGCGGATCAGAGTATCTATACATCAGATACTGCTTGTGTTTCCACGTTGCTCTGGATTCTTCACGAGCAAAGAAAATTGTAGAGGTACTGGGTAGACCTGAAGCTACTTTGAACTGAAATTATTCATTCAGGTTGCAGGACTCTACTTATTTTATACTATTTGCAAGAAATTCTGTACTTAGAATTTTTGCAAGTAAGAATATTCTTCGTTTGAAGTCTCTGGCGTTGAAAAATTCCTAATTCTTTCCAAATCTGGGTACAAGTTTCTTGGGTTCTCGGTAGATTTTTCCCTCGAAACGCATGCAAATCGGCCGCAAAGTGAGACAAACCGCGATTGCCAGCTTTAATAATAATTTCATGGAAATGTTCCAAGGCACCGTCGCGGAACGACGTCGTCCGCTTCGTCGGCGGGGATCGCGCTGCGCAGCCATATTTTCGCCCCGAAAGGAACAGGGTGAATAACTGCGAAGGTTTTTGCATCGGTTACTCTAGTCACTCGTAAAAAGGAAGTGGGCAAGGAGATTCTCCCGGGGGAGTCGAAGCTGTTCGTAATAATAAAAGCATAGCCCGTCTACTTTTCAAAATAAGAGAGATCCATCCTGGGCGGCGATCTCGTCCGATGAAAGCGAGATTAAACGCCACTTGACTCTGATTCGCATTGTTCCAGTACTTTCGTTCTATTTTTCCGATGCCAATTCGCAAGACAGCACTCGCGCTTTCTCTCAGTTTCACCAGTAGCGCCGATTTCTAGGATTACGTACCATGAATCACAGTTCCATGTCTGGGCGTACGCGAGATTCCTGTTAAAATTACAATTCCTTGTCCTTACAATAAAGACCTTGCACAGACCCCCCAGCAAATGATTAAGTGATCCCATTGGTATGGCCCAGTTGCACGAGCAACTACTTTCTACCACATGAAACAAGAGCAGGGCATTTCCTTATCTTGCGTCCAGGGGGTTCGCCACCTGCTGACGTGCTAATAAAGCGAACCATGTTGCATCGTATCAGCGTAAAATAAAAAGAATCGGTTCGAAGGATCCGAGGTTGTTAAAGGGGACGACGTACGCAGTTTCGGGGGTCGAGCAACCCTCCCTGTGCTCGCTAATAAATCGTCCGACTGGGACTGTTTATAAACCGTTTAACCGTTGGCAGGTTTCGCGAAGTAGCAGAGAAAATGCGAGCGAAAAACTGGGAGGGACAGTGGGTCGCGTGGCAGTAAGGCAAAGGGAACGAGAACTATGATGAATGATCGCGGGACCACTCGCGAAACTCCCTTTCATACGGTGATACCGTCTAATTATTAATTGTTTACTTGGCAACACTATCGACGAGTGTTCAGCATCCTAGACTTGTCGATTTAGACATCTTTACAGTAATTAAAGTTTTCCAGCATAGTACTTACTTGGAGACTTGTGTCAGATCATTTCAATAATGATCATTTCTGGCTTTGGATTCTGGTTTAAGAAGCATGAAGATCTGTTGAGAAATTGATACAAGTATTTTCCTGAGAGCACTGTCAACATAGTAACAATCAAAGATTTTATATCTTTAAGTACGTGAAATTTTCATGAAATCTGTATAACCAAATGTTCCAAAAATCAACCTAAAAATATTGAATAATTTTCAAAGAGTGTTCCATCACTCCCGCCTAGTTTCTGCATACCCTGTCGTTTAATCAGACCGAGGGATAACCAAAAAGTAGCGAATCCTTTTTCCTCAAAAATCGGGGCGAAAAACGGTGGCATGGATCGAGCGTCGAGGTATCGTGCAAATGGCCTCGCGGGCCAAGGAGGAACGGGCATTGCAATCTCTGTCGAGAATCAGGCCTTTTTCAGCCCGCGTTTCCTCGGCTCCGTAGACGGAGCAGCGTCGCAAACATCAGCAGCGATATCAGCCCCGTTCTTTTTGTCGTTACGCCCGAGACTCTTCTTTCCGCCGCCCCCTGCCACCGTCGCTCGCGAGCTTTCACCCAGCGACTCTCTCGTTTTATATTAAAAATGAACTGTCGCCTCCACTGACGACACGGTCGGGTATTTGACTGTACTACCGCTTTTATTTGATAAATCGCGGGACGACCTCCTCTTTCGGTCATCTGAATTTCTAATGCATTATTTTCCCCGGCTACGGGGCTACGCCGAACTGCGAGGGTGAACCAACGACTGACGGGGATCCAGGGATAGTCGAAGGGACGAGGAAAACCGGATTCATCGCGGGGAGATGCTCGCGCCACCGTTTCCTATGCCTATATCGACGATAATCCAGGGACGATTTTGGAATCGGTGCGCCCTTTAATCGCTTGCACTCGTTACCATAATTTTGGGGGGAGAGCAGGCAGTTGAAATTGAGAGGACAGGTGGAAGGTTTGATGGATGGTTTTGGTTATGCTATAGCACGATCTTTTGCGATACAATTAGATATACTACTCTCTGTGAGCTAAATCTATCAGTTATGAGCTTGCACAGCGTTGGAGGAACATTCCTGAGCTCACTTGGAAAAACAGAATTTTGCTCATAGTGAAAAATTTACTATGGAACGCCCTGTATTTGTACTAAACCTATCTTCACAATATTCATGTCCAACCCTTTATCTGTATACTTCGGAAAAAAGCATTCTTCAATTTTTTAATTTTTTCCAACATAACCACCCCCTCCATTAACACTCATACTTTTTTAATATCCACTCACAATTGCCACAGAAAAATATAATACTTCAGGTTACAAGATATCCTTCCAAACCCACCGTCCACCTTTCAGCGATTTACCATTGGACACTGGCTGGCCATGGAGTTCTTAGGGGGATTAAGGGGAGTAATTTAATCGTAATTAAGTACCTACACGCTTGCGTCTAAGTATATAAAGTTTACAGGAACGGTGGCCCAGCGGGCCGGACTAAAAGGGCGGCCAGTGGTCGGTTTAAACAATTATCACAAGGGTTGCAGCTTGCACGAGTTGACAAGGGTGATAAGTTATAGCGCGTGGGGTTGCTTAGGAAATGCTGCGTGGTCAGGAGCGCTTCGACGATGAATTACATCTATTAGCGTAATGCAACTTTCCTTCGTCTCTACTTTTTATCCTATTTCATTTAACAAAACGTTTCCTCGTACGCTTCGCGGCTCGAAATGCCAATTACTCGGCGGCGTTAAATTACACATAGGCGAGGTCTCTGCGTGAAATGAAATTTTTTCTACAAATCGCGAAACCACGCCTGTTATACTTTCCAGCGATCTTCCTTTCCCAGTACAACGTTAATTTCCCACAAACAGCAGTCTCCTGAATTCTTCAAAAACTCGACTATTCACAAGAGAGGCGAAAGTCTCCAGGCGAGACGGGGGTGTAAGTAATATTTTCATTCATACCCGATCCGAGCGACTATTTACCCCCGTGGCTGTTGCAGAGGCGTATTACATAAGAATCGCGCGGAAAGGAGCGGTCGTAAATCTGGTCGAGTGGGGTGGCCGAGGCGAGGGAGCGAGACACAGGCCGAGTGTCCTTTATAGCATTGTTAACAACTAATGTATGCGGCCTGGCCCCCTGAAACCCTCCAGCATTTAACATTCTTTAACATTATTATACACATGGCGGCCGTCTGAGTGCTTTCCACGCGTCTTCGCCAGGTCCCGCACCAAAAACGACCCTTCGCGCCCTCCAGGGGAACATTTTTGTCAGTTTTATTTAACTGCAACCTCGGAACCCTTTCCCTACCTCCTCCGACAGGGTCTGCTCTGCTTTTTTTCCTCGTCCCTCCCTCACGCTCGGGGTTTCCAGCTCTTTCACCCTCCTCGCTAGTCCAGTCACGTTTTAAGACTTACGATCGGAGCCGTAATTTCGGCGAACAAGTGGCGCTTACTACTTTCTGATACGACTTAAGAGAGGACGCTCCCAGGAAAACGACGCGTTCTCGCTTGAAGTGATGCGTGGAACGTTGCTCGCTCCTGGACCTAACTCTTGGCATTCAGGAGCGTTGAGCGATGGAGCGTTTGATGTTTGGATGTTCATTTTCGAAATTTACTCGATGGAATTATAATCTGTAATTTTCATAACTAATTGACGACGAAGATACAGAGAACTATTATAATTTTAAAGCCTAATTCTCAGTCCTACTTCTGTACAATAATCAAGGTTCCACTCTCTACCAAATTTTCGTCGTTTCTTCCTCGTTCTCTCTGTCTCAATTTCGCTCTACTTCACCTACGTGACGATTCTGCTCGGAGTCAAAGTACCCTTGAAACTTAAGACAAGAAACCTTAAGAAAAGAAAGAGAGAATAGAGAAGGCAGAAGGCCGTGCACCTCGCGTCTGGGAACGAACATGGAGCAGGATGAATAGACTTTGGACGGACTCCAAAAAATATAGCGAGACCGAGAGCGAAGCGAGAGAAACAAGACGGCTCGAGCGGGCGAAACGAGCCGACAGGAGGAAGCGTGGAGGAGCGGGAGTGCGATAGCGAGCAAATAATAGGGAAATGATTTGCTCCTTGTTAGATAAAGGACAGTGCGAGGGGACTCGCGAAAAGAAATATTGCTTCGAATGAAAGGAAGTGGGCGAAGGGGGAGGATCGAGAACGGTGCTGGCCCGGGGGAGGAAGTGGATCCCTTTTGCTTGTAACTGCTCCTCGGTTAGGTCGTGCCAGGTCATCCGTACGCGTATTCTACTCGATTACCAGTTAAATAGCGCTCTCCTCGATTCCCCATTTTTGATCCACTTTCATTCCCTTCATTTCACAGGCTTTCCACAGAATATTTGTAAAAATGAAAGCCACGTTTCCTAAATTCACCGAAGCGTCGACAATCGAGACACGGTCACCAAATTGAGAAGAAAGAATCGGTTAATTAATAGAGGGTAAACTGTGCGCAAAAGTAGCAACCAGGAAAAGACCGTGGAAATTCCGTCCAGTCACGTTTCGTCTCTCCCATAGCGTGTCCCGTCTTTTGCCGCTTCCGATCCATTATTTTAACATCGGCCTGATGATATCGCGGCGTGCTCGGCGATAATCGATAATGGACTGTTTACTCGGCGTCCCTCGAGCCACAGATACGTTTTTCAGCCTCGAGCATTTACGTAAGCACTGTCCGTTTACTCTGAACTAGAACGACCATAAAATATCAATCCTTAATAACACCTATCCCACATCTATTCTCAATCCAGCCTTACCAATTTCATTCAAACATACTAATTACTCTCTGTGAAACCATATTCTCAAGAACCGTACTCTCAAGAACGCTAATAACACCAGTAATTTCCCCGACAGAAGTTATTTCTGAAAAGCCAGCGATCTCTCATAGTTTCGAATCGTTTCTCGGTAATCCTTGATCGCGACAGGTGCTTCCCGAGCGTGGCGCGGTTCTTGGAACCCGGCCTCGATTACAGACACGAGATCGCGCGTTTAGCGAGTGGCGAACCGCGCCAGGGATTCGTGCAAAGAGATCGGGGTGGAGGCGCGATCTCGGGACTGAGCAGGCAAGCCTTTCTCCGCTCGCCGGCAGGGTCGTGGGATGGAAGACGTAGGTGGAGGTCGAGGATAGGGTATGCATGGCGGCAGAGAGTCCAGTAGCGATCATCAATCAGAAAGGCAGTCAGCCGTCCGTCGGTTGGTCGGCTGGTCAGCCACATCCAACGCGCACGGAGTTTCGCGCTCGGAAGGCATCTACCTACGAATCCACGAGTCATGCTTCGACTACCGGACCCTGACAATCGATCCAGCCACACCAGCCTGCACTTTTCGAATTGTTCTTTCCTGCCTGCGGGGTAAGGGGAAGGTGGAGTTGAAAGGTTGTTGGAACTTAGAACAGAGGATTCTGGTACGAGGCTTGTCTGTTTATTGTCTGTTTATTCTTCGTCTCTTAAGTTATTAATGAAATGAAGGCCGAAGAAAAGTACCTACAGTACTTTTGGATACAAATATTACAGCTTCAAAACATAAAAAAATTTGCAAAAGACTCAGATGCATAGTCTGTCCCACTACTTAGAAATATTAAAGGAACAGTGATTGAAATGAAACTCTGAAACTCTAAAGAGACGTCGCTCACCCAACTGAGGAACTTGGCCAGTTCCCCAAGAAAGACAGGCTTGAAGCATGTGTCCTCCGGGAAGAGAGTGACCTTTCCTCGGTAGCGCGACGCAAGGTCGAGGGTCTTCTTATCCTAACTTCGCCAGACCCTCGAAGAATCCGGGGCGAGAACGTGAGGCCGAGGGCTGAAGGTAATTGCACTCGGGCCGATAATGAAATTATGAAACTTTCTCTCCCCTTTTTATCCCGTCACTCTGACCGATGTTTGATGTTGCATGACTTTTTATTGGCGGCCTGACATTTTCTAAACAGAGTGGCCCTCGCCTCTGGGTTCGCCCGTCGCGACAGACCCAGCCAGGGAGTTGGAAATCTTTCAACACGCCACCGCCGCGACCGTCGGCTAATTACCCCAGACGGTCCCCTTCTTCCTCCCTTCCCCTGCCCCCTCGTCCCCTTCACCCTCGATAGAACCACCAGCTTCCAGCGCGGTTTCCGCGAAAGAAGACACGCGTAAGAAGGGAGGACTTGGTCGTAGCTCGCGCGGCTAATGTCCCTTAAACGCGAAGCTCTTAGCCCGCGGCAGCACTTGTAAGCTCTCCACCGATTCTTGCTAAGTTGATTTTAAACCCAAGGAATTCCTGTCCAAGCGCCCTCGATTGTTTTTCCCCTCGACTTTTTTCCTGCACTCGCGAAGAACACTGTTTGCGAATCAATGCTGCAGCTGTACGCTCCGCGTTCTTCGTTTCGAGGAACCGCGAGGTCAGGGAGCTTTTATCTTGTTCTTTGTTTATGGTCTTTGTAATCTTGAGGACTTTGTTCTTAGAGATAGACTTTTTATGCTTTGGGAACGCAAAATACTCTTCTCGGAGAACGATATCTCACAAGATATCGAAGGATTAAGAATAGTCAAAGGGTTAATTTTTTTATTTAGATTTTTTATATCCTCTTGTGTTTTCGATTCTTGAAATTCCGAATCAATGTAGCAATTTCCCCATAGTCCCCTTACGACCTCCTGCCCACACTGGGCGAACCTTCACCGCTTGCCACACATAAAAGGAAACAGTGCCATTGCCTACAAAGCTGTTGCGCACAATGTTTCCTTGTGTCAACGTCCTGCCTCCGTAGGCGAATCAAAGAGCCATCAGAATGGCCTTTTGAAAGAGTGGCTCGCGCGCCCAGCCAGCCAGAGGGGAGGCCCAGGCACTTTGATCATCGAATGACTCGCGACTTTGCATTATGAAGCTAAACTGTTGGCGCTGAAGAGACGCTGCTCCTGTGTGAAGTCGGAAACTTTTTATCAAGCTGTGAGGCCCGTCACGGGGCAACAGGTTTTCGTTGATCCCTTCGCGCCACCCAGGACACGCCACACTTTCACGATTATACCGCTGCTGCACCCTAAACGAAGGTATTATGTCCACCCTCGCGCCGACTGCTTGGTCCAGGTCCAACGTATACCCTGCCAAACAGGAACCCTGTGTCTTTCCAAGCGCTAGCAAAGGCTTCGCGGTATTTTCCTCTTAATCAAAGAATTGAAGAACTGACCAGCATTATTTCTGAAATTTTGGCAACACACCTGGCGAAACTCGAGAACCTTGGCGAACTTCCAGACACTCACTATACCCAAGTAATCTTCTGAGTAGTTCTACTTTGCGTCTGTCAAGCGAGATCGAAGCTGTCGGAAAGAATCTGCCTGTTCTCGTTGAGAGGCACCGTTCTCACGTACAAAGTGTACATTGTAGGCTGAGACGCGGGAACATGGATGAATAGACATAAATAGAATTATTAAGGATGTACAGCGTAGGTTCTGTCAAAGTGTCTTCGGTTTTTTAAATCCTCACTGCCAGCTTCTTGGAATTTAGCTTCGAGTATTATAAAAAAAAACATTGATTCCATTTGTAGTAACGATAGGAGAGTTCGACTTTGAAATTCCCAGGAGTAATAAAGAATAATATTCTGTTTGATGTGGCAGTCGATCGATACAAGTGCGATGTCCGAAACTCGAGCATCGCAGCGAAGAAATTCCAGGCAATCAATAACGGCGGGGCCAGAGCGAAAAGGGGCAGCGTGCTCGCGGTGTATGTGGATCATCGGGACCTAATTAAAGGTAACTCGCGATATTAGTTAATTTATCGCCGTGGCACATAAACGTCACGTCTCGTTCAGTTGATTCATACATAGAGTCAACAACGCGCGGTGTACTCGGTTTTCTTCGGTGCTCGCGGCGAGCCACGATAATCGGAAGGATTCCTGTCGATTTATTACACCGAACGCAATAACTCAACCTAACGCGATTAATGAACCATGCCGTGGACCTTGCCTTGTTTTGTGCTGCCGCACGGTTGCCACTTTGGAAGCAGGAACGGTCTCTGAAGAGAAATTCAGAGAGCACTGGATTGAGAGGAGATCGAAAAATCGATCCTTTGGACAAAGGTCTGTTTCGTCTGCTTAAAAAGAGGGAATATAATTACCCTTCGCCCCGCAGGCCTGACCACGCTGACAAACGCTTAATTACACCGATATCGATCAATGATATCATCCCTGCGCGTCGGAGGCTTCGCTCTCTCGCTGACGACACGTGAGAAACTCTCAGGTAATAACTCGCGCGACCGTAATTTCCTCGTGCGCTGCCACTATTCGTGGGGGGAGAATAAAACGAACTGTGGCTCCGCGATGATCGTGCACCTTTTGCAAGTGTGCCCATCGACGTTATGGGAAACATTCTGCCAATCACTGGCAATTACCGCGATGACAATTAACCCAGCAGTTTGGAGTCGTTCTCGAGTTAATCTGTTCGAATGAAACTTCAACTACTTCTTTTAATTAACATCCCTGTGTGAACTATGCCTTCGCTGTTGCTGAACTTGAGGAATCGTCTCTCCCAACACGGAATAAAACTTCCTCGACCATATTGAACCGAGCTAGGACAGAAGGACGAGAGATTTGCAAGTTACAGGGAGGGTTGCTGGATCTTATTTTCCACAGCGGCACTTTACACCACCGTGGGAGGGGGTGAGTCGCGGAGGATTCGAAATTTGTATAGATTAAAATAAACTTTTTATCCGCCCACGAGTTTCCGATCCCCGAGGTGAAACAAGAGGAAGCTCGAGGGGAGAAGGAGCAACGTCACCAGAAGAGAACAAGGGGGAAGTTTCGAGGCTGATCGTGAGAACGGAATCAGAATGCAATACGAGGAGATGCGAAGGAGAAATTACGAAATTTAAATCGCTGGGATCGAGTTCGAAAATTGGAATTTAATTGGACACATTAATTGCCTGTTTACAGGATACAGTTTTCTGAGAAGTGTTCCTCCTTCTCTCGTCGCTGTTTCGGGGCAATAAAAAATCAAACAAGAAGGCTGCAAGACTGATTAATAATCGCTCCACGACGCGCGATTATCCGCTCGTAAAGGAAACCCTTATTTTTCTCTTCACACCGCGGCTTGTCCTAATGGTATTACGGGGGAGAAGTCGTTCGCCCGAAATTGGTCGGCCCTTTGTATTTTGATTATCGTCGGATTATTTTAATCACATTAGCGCTCGAGCATCGAGCTACACCGTCGACCTGTTACGAAAAGGAGCTCTCGCAAAATCAATCTCGCGCCTAATGGGAAGATGGCGCTTTTCATCCCCCCGGAGACCACTCCCGTTTTGCGTACCGGCCACCCTTCGTCTCCAGTATCGTTTCCACCCTCCATTCGCTTCTTTCCGATACAGCGATACCTTTGGGCTTTAAACTGAGCACGTTAAGCGTTACCAATTAAACCAGTGAACCGATTCCCTTTGCAGTTACAAACAAGTCGGTCAAAACTGAGAAAAATCACTTGTTTCTTTCAGTACAGAGAACTCTAGCTAAGATAAACCCAAAGGTTCACAAATATAAAATAGTGGAAACAGTATTTCTCAAGATAGATTCAAAGATTCTCAAGTATAAAAGTCAGGGAAGTAGTATTATTCAAAGTACATTCAAAGATCCATAAGTACAAGCTGAAGGAAGTTATGTAGCATTACTCAAGGATCCAAAGATCCTCAAATGTAGAAGTAAAGGAGGCAGCATATTAGGCAAATAGCTAAAGTAGGACTCAACCGAGATTTTCCTGCTCAATTTCGATCATCCAGGTACAGAAAAACGGAGTGGGCGACTGACTGATCGCACGGTCATTCGTCAAAAGTTTTATTATCACTCAGAACCAAGATAAAGGTGCTGGCAGCGCCTAGCAACCGCGAGCATCTTGCTAGAAACTCGTCTTGCCCGTAATCCCAGCGATTTGTACGAGTCGTCCTCGGGCTGGTGTCTAATCACAGCTACGCGGTGTATTCTAATTGTACCTGTTAGCGCACACATCGGAGGAGGGGACGATGGAACGTACCACGATCAATTTCGTGTTTGCTCGTTTTTGACGTGTTCTACGTGCCCTGTGGCAAACCCTTGGAACGGTGAATGAGCCGTAAATCTTGAAATATTATTAACTCTTCCGCATTGCTAGTGAAGACTTTTATCTGAAGGCATTCAGAATCCAAGAAACAATCAGATTTTTAATACAAGCTACGTGTCTACCGTCTCTAGATCCTTCAATCTTGACAATTCTCAGTCTTGTATAAAATACGAAAGAAAATAGTAACTTAGAAACAAATATTCATCGCGCTTAACAACGTACTTCTTTCTAATTAATTCATATTTACTTCTCATTCTTCGGTCAAGAAAGTTGTATTCGCATAAGAAATGAAGATATTCATTATTCATCCAATAAAGATAACCCGGGCGACTCGAGTCGAGGAATAAAGAACAAATTCTTTATTTAACTAATTTCCTCCTCCAGATAATCGCCGACCCAGGCAGTGCCGCGTAGTTCCTCACCACAACACAAACCGAGGCTATCAGGGATCAAAAAATGCCGGTGAATTATTAGCAACCGGCGTATCGAGGCGTTCATCTAGGCCCCGAGACACATACGGTAGTTTCCAGAGGCGTGTAGAACCAATCGCGAACCGCAGCTCGTGGCAGGAACCAGCAACGCCGGCACCAGTTGTCCCGGCCGCGTTATGCGGTTTTGTATATTGTTGCGTGATTGCTGAATCTCCGTGCATAACGCGAGCGAGCGGGCGACCGCAGAGATTCGCTATCGTGACGACGGAGATAGAATCGAAAAATGAACCCGCGGTGTAACTAGTAATTTCCCTCCCAGTTGGCAATGAATCAAAACGACAGCGAACAGATCTCTTTTGACGAGAGTACATTTTCCCGAGGCCGTCTGAAACCCGCGATCCACGCCGATAAATTCTTTAAATGTAATTAAAGCGGGTATAAGGTACGAGCTATTAATTCTACTAAATAGTGTTTTCATGAGGGGCGATGAGATTGGGGAAATTATAGAGCATCCTTCGAGTTCGTTTACCTTAGCTAATTATGAGCCACTGTGGAACCCTTGACTGTTGTGAAAAAGAGAGGGTCACGCGTGTACGAGTGTCAAGGTTTAGGGCTACTGTAAAAAAAAGTACTGGAGTCAAGGTTAGATCAGTGATTCAACCTAGGACCTAGGTAATTAGCAGTCGCAGTTGATTCTTCAAGAGTTCCACACTCACAAGTATAGAGGTTCGACTGGCTAGTAGAAACAGTACTATAATAGTCAGACATTAGTCTACCATTACCTATTTATAAGATGACTTAATCCAAATCTAGAAGAGTTATACTATGGTCTAATATTTTTCAATCTAAATGATCGTATCAAACACAAATTTTGTACAAAATAATGAATCTATTCCTCTATGATAGTAAAGACCTATCCCGTCGTAGGATTTCTATTTCTGAAGTATCTTGAACGAAACGGCGAATACCGCGCATAAGAAAACACAGTGTAAAGGCGAGGTGGCTCAGGAAGGCCGGAGAAACCTCGAGGAGGAACGCAGGGTCGAAGGTGGTCGCTCCACCCCGATGATTACAGGTTGCATCGGCACGCCTTCGACCTGGCTGGCCAGTGCGGCGTGCGCGCGCGCGCACTTGCACGCGGTCGCGGCCGTGCACGCGTCTCTCTTTCTTCGGTGCATCCAATTTTCTTGCACGAAGGGCCTCCACCATAATCATGTTGCATGTGGCCAACATGGCCGCCGAGGCAGCTGCAGCGCCCCGCGGTTGTCGTATCTTTGCGAGCGGCGCGAGCTGCCCGCGTTGCCGATACCTTTTCTCGACGCCCTCCCTCCCTGCCCTTTCATTAATTTTTCGTCGTGGTTTTCCTTCTTTTCGATTCCATCCCCTTCCACCTCGTCGTCCAGGTTCCTGGTTCGCTAGAGTTTCTCCCGTTTTTGCTCGCCCGCGTCCGCTCGGGTAAAACGCGACGAGGCCGTGGGAAGTTATGCTAATGCGACGAGCTCGAATTCTCGGAAGAAACCGCTCGCGAAAAATGCCAGGGGGACATGCGAGGGGGATGGAACGCGCGAGCCGCAGGAAGTCGGTAATAACAAGGTGCAGCCTGTCGTTACGCGGTTCTTGCATACAATTTATTGCAGATTTTGGCTTGGAGACATCACGCGCGGCACCGCGAGCACACTCTAAGCGAAGGGATCCCTAATGAAACCGCTAGATAGAAGAGACCCTCGTCTTCCCTTTGGTACCCTTCTCAACTTGCTCTTGGGGAACTCGGGTCAATGGAAATTGTGTATTTCTGGGAATTTTCTGCACCTGGAGCTCGTGGTTTTGGGATTTTTGTTACTAGACTCATGGTGATTTTATTATTTTGGTGAACTATTAATTCTAGAAAGTCCAAGGCTTCGTACATACCATTACGACCATTAAATACAATTACTTTTGATCGTTGAGGTATTTATGAAAATTTATGCAGACATTTTACCTCCCATTAACGGGGCGAAAAGTCTGAGTTATGTCACCCCTACAAAAATAAGGATAAACTTTATACGTCACCCACAAACTTCATCCCAGAATCAATGAAGAATATTCCTTATGATCTATAATTCTGTAACCCCAAATTCACTTTGAATCTCGTTTAAAGGGGTACCAGTATTTCTAACCAGATACCAGCATCAAACGTGGGTCGCTTCTCAGGGACCAATCGAGTGGAACAATTGGGTTGCTCCAAAACTAGAACAGGAAGGTAGGGAATATTTAGCGGGCGCGGTGGTCGGCCGCGGTTCTTGTTTCGCTTGCCGTTAATTGATTATAGCTCGTACGGGCCGCAACCCCCGAAAACCAAAGCGACGAGGAGCCCCTCTACCCGACTATTCCGCCCGCGTTCAGTTTTGTTCATTTCCCTTCCCGTTTCCGTTCTATGCCTTCGTATAAATCTGTAATGAGCCACGGTTTACGGACGATTCTTCCTCACCCTCGCCTTTCTGCGTTTCCTCCACCACAAATTATCCTGTCACCGGTACCAACGTTGCCCGATGAGATATTTTTCGATCTCCGATTAAATTACGCTCGAGTTTTAAATCAAAATTTTAATTACTTATCCTCCAAAATCTAGTCTACTTCAAAACTGAAATCAACAATCTTTCTCTCGTTCAGAAAATTCCTCTCAACTAGGACACAGAGTTTGAAGATTCCACAAAGTCAAACCGCCCTGGAATTTCCAAGAGAATCGAAAGGTTATCGATTACCCTGGATGGGTCAGAGAACGACGACGGTTCTCTACCTGTTTCGGCCGAAACACGGAACCGGCTGTCTTCTCGTTTGTTCCCAACTCTCGTCACTCATTTTTCATATGTTTACGGCGAGCAGCACGGCCCTCGCCTCGTCGGCAGAGAAGAGAATGAGCGGACAGAGGGAGAAGGAAGCGATTCTGTTGTTCGCGTCAGTCGATAGAGCCGCTCTTTCCGTCCTTTGTTCTACCCCCGCAAGTTTTCTTCCTGCGGGCTGGGCCACGGGGGAAACAAAAGACAAATTACGAAGACGGCCATCATGTGACCCTTCCCACCTGTCTATAGGGAACTAGCCCGACGCGACGGACGAGTGAGAAGAACCCAAGATAGCGCTAAAGAATCGCGGGAACGATAGTCGCGTGTGCTTCTTAGGAACTTTGTTGAAATACAGAGAAATACAGAGTGTTTCGTTTTAACTCATTAAGAGTGGTACTACTCTTATTTTACAATTGTACAGTAGCACACAGACTGTATCGAATGAAATATAATTAATTATACTTAATTGAATTTTTTCTATACGTAAAAGACTGAACCTTTATCCCGAGATTTCTTATATTCAATTTTTATTTCTAAGGTTTGAAGCTTATTCGTGACTAAAATGAAATTGCATTTATGAAAGGGATTAAAAGGCGTAAAGGGAAATAGTGATTTTCCAAGTTCGAATATTCAGTAAAATAAGCAAAAATAATTAAGTGAATCGTAACCACCTCGCGAGTCTCGTTTTCGAAGAGAAACACGTCCTGTTATTCCGAAGAGAAGGTGCGAAGCGACGGCCGACGGCTTCGCCACCGACATGAACAGTTACTGCCTCGATGACTGACAAACCATAGACTTCGACTAACAAGACCAGTGTTATTTTGATAATGTTGCCTAGCCTCCATCTTTTCTGACCGAATTGTGCCCATTCGTACTACTTCGTCTACTTGCAAAGCTTTGAGAAGGCCGCAGGAGATGAATTTATCTATATGATATCAAGCAGCTAATCTTTATTAAAGTGAGTACAAATAGTATTCATCAAATTCCTATACCGATAGCAAGACTCTAAACACGGTATGATTAATTGAAATTCTTTTGACTATCTTTCTTTCATCGAGAGTACACTAAACGGAGTGAACTATTTAAGAACTTCATTTTTCTCTGTATTTGTAGACGCAAGGAAGTTCAAACAAAGCCAGTCTTTCCGCAAGGTGTTATCCTTAGGCTAACTAGAGAGGCAAGTGGCGTTACGAGGAACGTGCCACAGTATTAGGAAATACGAATTCTATTTCGGTACAGTGTGTAGCTTAGCACGCACGGATCTGTCACTCCACGCTCTTCATTCTGACTCGAGGCTGACAGTTCGTCATCCCCTGGCCACTCATGACAAGAATGAAAAGCTCGCGGCTATCGTCGATATTTTTGCTTCGCGTGAAAGAACCGCCAGCTACAAAGCAGCAATGCTCCCGAGTATTTTCGTTCTCCAGAGAATAGTTACGCACTGCTTTATTTTGTTCCCGTTAAAAATAGGACAGAATCACCTCGTTGAACTTTACTACACTTCTAAAAAGTTCAACGTACAACATAGAAGCATCTTCTATTCAATCATACGTGAGAAAAGATGTCCTACAACTGTCACGACTGTATCGCCCGCCGGATCAACACGATTGCTCGAGAAACCTATACGATTGCTCCAAAAGCATTCCCAAACCCGTGCAAAAGGTCAAATTACTGATGCACCTGTAGTACAAAAGGTAACAGATTGGACAATTAAAGAATGATCAAGTCTACTTACTATCTTCCTCCAGGATTTAGAAACCCTGTCAATTTCTACCGTAGCGAAGCCAATATGTAACGTTCTATGGCTCGGCTCAAGGCGTCATTCATTTCAGATGCCCGTAAAAAACGCTTCGAGTGCAAAAGGTTAATGGCTTTCGCCTGGATAGTTCGTGTCAGGGAATTTCTTGTCCATCGTTTCGTCGTTATCCTCTTTTTCTCTTTCTTCGTACACCTTTTTTCGCGTTTCATAAACTTTCACGCACGCCATCGTGGAAACCGCGTGCAGGCCTCGGTCGCCTCGTGCAGAGGGTATCGGCCGTTTCGAAAAGGGACGACAGACTACACCGATACGAGACAGAACCAATAGGCGTGGAATATCGGTTGATTGACAGGTCCGTCCAGCCAATCGCGAGACCGAAATGCTGATGAGGCCCGCGTCAATCACGCGATGCTTCCATCTCCCCTGCTCACCCCCGAGCCACCCTTATCCTCTGAAAAGCCCACGCGCGGGATTTGCCGAGTTTCGAGTACGCCGCCCTCCCTTTTCTGCACGGCTACTTCTTCCCCTCGTCCCTGCCACCTCCCTCAACAGCCATTTCGTTTCAATAATTATACCTCGTCCCGTTTCAATTTGCCGAATAATTTTGCTATTTCACTGGGTAAGTTTCTATTAATTGTAAAATATATTTTCAGTCGAATAAGGATTATCAAAACGAGAGAATGCTATAGGTATGTCAGAAGGATTAAACGTGTTGTACGAAAAATAGTACGGGAGGGTTTGTTCCGAACGAATTCGTACGAAAACGGTGGGGCTAATTTCATAGGAGCCGATGATTTATGGCCAGCTGCAGCGGTACTACGATGGAACGAGGATACGACTCGAATGCAAAACGTAAATATGAAATCACGACGAGTTAATAGCTACAGGGACCTTGACTTTTAAATATCGTTACTGACGGAACTCCGTGCTATACTGAGAAGGAGACTAAGGAAAGTTATCGATTGTTGAGTCGAAGTCTCAACTTTATCGCTCCAAATGAAAGAGGTCTAGCGTATCGCCGACCCAAAGCGATCGAAACGATACAGAGCGAGCATTGTTTGCAAAACTGATCCCCTGGTCAAAGTATCGACGGATTCCCGCGGCAAATCCCGCGATAGAAATATCGATAAGGGCCGTGTCACTCACGCGATACATACTTCCACCCCTCGGCTGCTCGTCTCCCTGTCCACTTTTACTCTATGAAAACTCCACGCGCAAACTTAGCCCTGCTGCACCCCCTATCTATCGTCTTTCTCCATCCCCTTTCACCTTCCCCCCGTCCCTCGCCCTCCACCTTTCGCTCGTCCTTCTTTTTTATCTAGCTCGACGTCTACGTCTCTTTTTCCGTCTTCCGTGGAATCGCACTCACCCTCTCTATTCCGCTCTTAACCCCCGACGACTCATCCCAGCGTCGAACCACCCCTCGACCACCCTCGGATCCACTCGCACGCCATGGGGTAGTTTAGCATCTCAGCCCTCCGAAACGAACCCCCCTTCTCTCCTCTACCATCCTCCATAGGCACCGCGTCACGCCGTACAGCAGTTTTTTTTTTCCTTCTGATACGACGACGCATTGGGAAAAAAGGAAGAGGCACAACACCCTCTGCTGCTTGGCGAACAGTGTATTAGGATGTCCAAGTGGTGGATGAACGGTTATCGTGTACTTCTAGTGACTAATTGTTTGGAGTATTTAGCAAGGAAACTCGGTCTATGGTTGTGGATTCCTCAGGGGGATGGTTGATCTTTCTTTTAGTGTCAGTAAGTGGACTGAATTATATTAAAATACAATAAAACCTTGACTAATTTTATAAGACTGATCGTAAGAATTGTTGAGACCCGATTAATTGAAGTTCTACTGTAATTATTAAACTGTGGATATTTGTGTAAAGAGCTACAGAAAATACAATATCAAGCTATTCAAGTTCCACTTCTCTGACCATATTTGTAAGAACATGAATTTGCACGAGCATTCACAGTCTGATGATCATACTAGGATCACTTCTTGCAGATCAAATTAATACGCTACATAGCTCAGTCAGGTATTCTCTGACAAACGAAAGAGAAAAAGAAACGAACGCACAGCGCAGCGCCCCGAACCAAACGATTCAATCACTCGCGACAGGGAACAATCGCAATCGCGCGTACTATTACGTCCAAGGCGAGCGAGTCGGGATTCAATTTTCATACGACTCGCGTACAGGCGTTTTGTCATCGGAGGAAAAGGGAGAGCTGTCGGTCACGGAGATCGAGAGTCGGGAATAAAAATCAATTCCTACGAACCCGCGAAGTTAATTGCGGTTGCTTTATCGTCGATGTTTTCCCGGATGAATTTTGCATTAACCCGAAGCCGTATTTAAATACTCCGCGGCGAACATACCCATCGACTTTGATTGAAATATTGCGCCGTCGAACAGCCGCGTAAAATCCTTGTAATTACTATAGGCGACTATTAATGATTGTTTACACCGTGGCAGCGGAGATTATCGTCGCGAGTCGACGAGATATCGTCGAGTTCTTACGTTAAACCTTCGTGGACTACCTTGGCTGAAGCCCCTCCCCGTCTTTCTCCCCCTCTCTTCTCGACGGATACGACCCTCCCGTTATCTCGCGACAAGTTTCTTACTAGATAATAATTACGAGATGTTTCGCATCGACACGGAATACCGCTCGCTGGGAACTTGGCCAAAAGTTTCTAAGGAGCCTAGTAACTCGACGGAACAACATCGAAACAGCACCCATCGACGCGGGGGGCTCTCGCTTCTGTATTGTATCCAGGATACAGCCTTCCTGCGGACCCTCTTCTCGAATCGCCTAAACGATCATTAATTAAGCGACCATTCGAGTGGCGTAATCGCGCAAGAACGACCATGTCTTTGCTTCCGATGAAAATGTTCGCGTTGATCTTGTGTTTAGGGCTCCACTATCGATGCTTAACCCTGGGACCTTTAAAGAGCACTTCTTGATCCTAGATATACTTATGTTTCTGTAATGTTTGTAAAGTTTGGGTTCGAAAGGTCTAGAAGTTTGATTTTTTGATTTTGTAATTCAAATATTCCATCCAACACTATCAGAATGATGCACCACGAATCCTTCCATTTTGCTCCCCCAGCAAACCCAAAGAATAATTCCCAAATGTTCCAGAGAATGGTCTGCCAAGGCGGCTAAGGACAGCCTACACGAACACGCAGCTCCTGGAGCTGGAAAAGGAGTTCCACTTCAACAAGTACCTCTGCCGACCCAGAAGAATAGAGATTGCCGCGTCCCTGGACCTCACGGAAAGGCAGGTGAGAACAATGGCAAGGAGAGCACTTCCGATTACTCTATCCGCGTCTACATCGACCGAAAATCGTCTGTTCCAGGTAAAAGTGTGGTTCCAGAACCGGCGAATGAAGCACAAGCGACAAACCCTAAGCAAAGAGGACGGCGATGAAAAGGACGGTTCGACGTCTGATGGCATGGAGAAGACTAAGGGCGAGAAGTTGCTCGCGATGGACGACGAGAAGAAGAGCTGCCACAACTGTGATATCTCCGGGGTCAGCGACGTGGGTAGCACGCTGTCTGGCGACGTGACGGAGCTGGGCTCGTCAGGTCGTCGCAGCGGCGGCAACAACAACAACAACAACACGCCCAGTGCCACTAACAATAACAACAGCAACAGCAACCCTGGGTTCAACGCGAACAGCAACGGGGCGAGCAGCGTCGGGAGCACGAACAGCGTGTCGAGCTCGTTCGAGAAGATGATAGCGGATGACGATTCGAGGTCTCAGGACGGAAGCGAGGTTACATCCCCCGGCGTGGCGAGCAAGAAGCTAGCCAGCGATGTTAGAGTAAAAGTGGAAAGCGGCCACAAGAGCCCCAACCCAGGGAAGCAGCAGATCGCCGTCAGCAAGAAGTCTCCGTCGGCTAACACGAAGGAGCTCTGCTCAGTGAACAGCAATGGTGTCCTTCTGGCGATGCCCGATTCGACGGTCAGCACGCCTGTCCTACCTGGCCAGAACTCCACGAGAAGTTTAACACCATCTTCAACCCCTGGTACCCCAGTGTCGGTGCAGCTGCAGCAAGGAAGTCCTCTGGGAATGCAGGCCACGCATGCAGCCTACATGCAGAGACCCAGAAGTTCACCATCCTCCACCAGCTCCGTCGCTGCCCCCATGATGCATGGGTCCACCAACGCGGGTACCATGTCTCCTCATGCAGCCAGGAACATCGCCAGTCAACAGACCCACTTCCCACAGCAGGGCGTCTACCAACCCACCTCTGCCATCGACTACAGAAACGGCCTGGCCAACAGGCAGAACGTCCCTGCAGCTACACAGCAGACGCAACCTCAAAATACCTACTGTTCCCGAGAAAGCTATCAACAATCCAGAATCTCGTACCCTGGCGAAGTGCACACGCTCTACGCGAGGCAGAGTCAGGTGTTGGGCTCCAGGGTGGGGCATCACGTTCGAGGGTCGACAAGCAACGCGTCCAGGGCCATGTACAACACCAGTATGCAGTTCCACCAACAGCAGAGTCAGTATGGGAACACCAGCGAGTACAATGGGTACCCCCAAACAGGGCCACCGTATCACGCGTCCTACCATAGGTCCATGCAAAGTAGTAACACCTATGCTGCGGGCCAGGGCTACTCCACGCAACACGATCAGGCTACCGAGAGCTACATGGCTCCAGGGAACTATGGTTACCCCGCCAGTGGGAACTACCACGGAAGCAACGAGAACATGGCCGCCCATGGCCACGCGGCTGTTCCAGTCCAGACTGGACAGCATTATTACAACGATATACAGCAACAGCAGCAGCACCAGCAGCAACACACCGCCGAGGGTTACGTGGCCCATCAGCCCCCCATGCACCCCAGTTCAGGAGATTACAGAACAGGGAACAAGTGTCACCCGACTGCCTACTACGAGCAGACGAGTCAGCTGCACGTTCATCAGGGCGGCGAGGCGTCCAACATTCCAAACAGCTATGTTTCCTCGCCTGACCCGTTCCCTGCACCAGGCATGACCACCACGGCGACCGCGATTGCGGCCGCGACAGCAGCAGTGATCACTCCGCCTGGCAGCGCAGCCCAAGCCGACGGCAACGCAGATACATATGGCAACTATGGCAATTTTTACACCGACCCCGTCCACGCAACTGCTCCACCGCCCTCGGCTGACAACAGTAATAGCTCCTCTGACTTCAACTTCCTGACGAACCTGGCCAACGACTTCGCGCCGGAGTACTATCAGCTCAGCTGAGTTCACGAGACCGAGAATCCTTGTCAGCTGGACTGGAGCGACGAGCAGTGTCTGCTGAACGCGCTCTACTGAGTCTGCTCACCTCTGTTTTGTGATGTGTACATAGGTTCAGTGGATTTTGTGTGTGTTTTGCTGGGATGGCAGAGGCTTCACGTATGGGCACTACGCGAAACTGGGTCGGAAGCTGAGTTCAGTGAATCGAGAGGAAGTCATTGGCCGATTATTCGTTTTTCTAAATTGATGTATGAAGTGAATGCAGCTGGTCGTTCTGAGCGATCTTGAAACTGTGTTTTTTAGTCAAATGGTAGCCTAAGATGCTCTGAGGATGATGTTGGAAGTGCTTGCGTTGGGGATACAGAGTGCATTCTTAGCGAAGTGAATTGAGTAGCTGAGATATTTAAGTTAGAATTTTGAAATAAAGTGTATGAAGTTGACGCTGGGTGATGGAACTCTAGGATAATAGAATCTTGAGAGCAGCAGTGCGATGTTTAAGTGATCGTCGAGCGCAAGCTCGTGCCGTCGCGTCGATCTAGAAGAATTGAGCCAAGTGGATGCTTTTGTGACACCAGGTCTCGGCGTAATCACCTCCGTCCATAAACAATGATTACTTCGAGCCTGGCAGCGATCGGTGGCGATCCTCACGAGTGAAGTGAACCCAGACCTCACCAAACAGACAGTGTCACTGACAGTACCACTTGGTAGAGGCATACCAACGCGAGAACAAGTGTAAATAAGAATCAGTTGTCGAGGGACGTATCGACGCAAGGTGCTAGTGCAATCTTTCTAAAGTGAACAATTCTTTGCGCGTACAAGTGACGTGAAAGACGACAATTATCGTTGAAGAAGACAGTTTCTCGTATTCGAGTGAACATCGTGAACCTTGACGAGTCAAGGGGTGGCTGTAGATCCACGAGCAATAATTGATAGTGAGACTACGCGTGTACATATAGCTAGTAGGGGGCAGAAAATTAATTTAACGAGAGGATTTCCACGATGTCGTCGCTGTAATAGAACACCGTATAAATCCGTTTAGGAGGGACGAGCATAGGTGCAATGCGTTAGTTTTAATGGGACGCAGAAGATAATCGTGTAACTGCCTACTGTAAGAAACCGATCCCTATTCGAGCTCTGCTTGGCCCTGACTCGAGCAGAGCCGAGGAGAGTCGAGCTCGCTGAGCACCCTTCGCAATGGGAACGTCTCACGAGAAAATGACAGAAACTTTTCCCGAGTTCATTTCGCTCACTGACTCTCTGCGATCGATTCGTCCTCGTTCAGGCATCCTCGAGGACGTCGAGACGTTCTTCGAACTGGTTCAACGTTTGGACGTCGAAGGGACATCGATTAGGGGTTCAGTATGGTACACTCGAGGAATGCTTATTTTTTATCGTACACGGGACACGTTTTTCTTTCTCTTAGGGTTAACACAGAACGGTTCAGACGTTTAAGCCAGCCCTCTCGCGAGCAGAGTCGAGAGCAATTCGAAACCTTCCCAAGAGCAAGCGTGATCAAAGATTAGAGAAGAAAGTTCAAGAGTAGTCAAACCTTATTGCTTAGTTTGAGGGGCCTGAGCAACCTTTTCATGATTTGCTCTTGTTAGAGAATTATTGCTCTTGAAGGAGTGGTTCACTTGCTCTTGCTCGACGAGCTGCATGGAACTGGTTTGAACATTGCACGGAGAATTCGATCCTTTTCTTTTCCACAGAGACTGCGTCCATCGTAATCCCTACTAAGCTCTACTTTAAGCGAACCGAGTAACAGATCGTCATCGAGAGGGGGGGTAGGTAAAATACGAGATAAGAGTAGCTAGAGCGACATGTTACTTTCTTGATTTTCACCTGAACACCGGGAATATTTAATACACCGTCGTCTGGTTTGTATAAAGCATTAAGAGAGCCGTGGTTGTTTACACGAAGGACTTCTTTGTACATAGCGCGCTTACGGTAATCGTACACACATACGCAAACACGTACCCACACGTACATACAGAAACCACACAAAACACACGCGTTGTTTATTCGATTCTGAATGTATAATTGCTGCGCAGCGGGGATTCGATCCTCGGATTGATTAATGAAGATGAAAATAAAAGAAGAAAAGCGATCATCGCACGCGTACATTCGTTCACCGAAGCAAAATACAGGTCGTATGAAATTTACCGAGTGGGCTGTTTCTCCTTTATTTGGTCGCTCGCATTTTCGTTCCTCCGATTAATCAGCGAAACCGATAATAAATGGAAATGGAAATGGACATGGAAGATAATAAAAAATATCATTATGAAGTTATCGGCGATTTTTGTTCACTCCTTTTTTTCCTAATTTGTCTTCCATCAAATCTCGACGTTTCGATTGCCCGAGAGTTATTGAACAGACTTAAATCATGTCTTACAAATGCGTGGAAATTTTTTAGGAACCTTTCGATAGCTATTGATGGATTTAGAAAGTTTTTTTTACAAGGACGATTTTTTTTTTGTAACAGTAATTTGTAGTTTAGAATGACACGACGATAAAATTGTCGAAGCACCAAGCATAACGTTATACGATTGAACTGCCTTTTCATTCCTCCGAAACGCTTCCAGAAAACAGAACGTGTTGCCTATTTCGTTTTTGTATGCTCTTATCGAGACACGTTCCCGTTGCTTCAATCGACAAGCGTACAGCTGACACGGCAATCGAAACGTTCTTGTACACCGTTAGAGAAAATGCCTGAATTTTGTATGGAAAATCGTGGCCGTGCTCCCAAAGAGGCGACTAAAATGTATGTATTTGGACCGGCGTTTCCTGCGAGCCCCGTGTCGGCAAAGGAAGCGACGATGATGGATGACTCGAAATATCAGAGCAATCGAACTGAAATATTATTTTTAGCGCGGCCCCCTCGCGCTATAGATTCATATTTTACCACGACGATGCGTCGCATTTATCACCCTATTAAAATTAATTCGACTTCGCGGATCCCAAATAACTTATTAATTAGCAATATAAGAAATGTATGTACAAACTCATGCATCTGTTTAACCATTTTTTGCTTCAAGATGCTTTACGTCTCGAAAGTTGTCTCACCGTGAACGATGAGACAGTGCCACATGGGTCATTGGTTGCCCATCATATCTACCACAGTAAAAAAAGCTTTCAACGTGTATCATAATACCAACAAAGGCATCATACAATATGAATAAAAATAAAATGTCACAGACTTTCTAATAAAATATTAAAATGGAAAAAGATGCAGGAAAAATCACAGCTTCTCTATGAGAAATTGGGAAGTATCAACTGATCCTTTCATTAAAAAAACATCAAAAACAAAATAGCGATTCTACCTTTCTCACTCGACATTTTTATTCACAATTTTGTGAGCCTTGTGCCGCTACCTTAAATACCGAAATGAAACAATACATTTTTAATAGACTATGAACGAGTTAATCACTCTCAAGTCCCACGAAAAAGCGAAGGTCCAGCCCAACTCCCACTTGATCACCCCTGAAAGGGGTAAGCAAAGGGTTAGTTACCGATAACCGTGTAAACTTACAAGCCGTGCCTTTCGCGAGAAATCAGAACCGCGTGGCCAGGGGCAGGAGGGGCAGGGACGAGTCAGAAATCGAGAGAGTCCCGTATGCGCGGGTCCGTAGACCGGACGAACGGCTGTGTCGGTGAAGAGACTGACAATGATGGATGACTGCGCGTGATGCGTGTGAGTCAAGCCCATACGATGCCGTGGCTGCGAGCTCATATGTGGCCTCCCGTCTGAACGAGCCGACGCCGAACTGTTGCTATCGTTGCATCTGTGCAGAACACCCCACCGAAACGCAACCCCCGATCGACCAACCCCCACCCAGCATCGACTAATTTCTCCACGCTATTAACTTTTTCTACTCTGGAAACGTTGCCCTTCCGGCGAGCCTGGCCACCGAAAAAACTGGAAAACCAGCCGATCGCGATTTCGAGGATTCCTTAGATCACGTTTCTTGCTCCACCCCCTATTCCGTGCCAAGAGTCTCTGATTCCTTGATTCAGAAATGTTCTGTTACGTCCCTTGGCAGTGTTCTTGGGTAGTCGAGTATTTGCAGTTTGGAAAACCTTTCGATTCGGAAAATTTAACGTTAGAATTATTTATAATTAGGTAGTCAACAGGATTTATTCAAACTTTTTTGTATTGTATGATATCCCAGTTTTTAAGTATTTGGAAGTTTTGTTTAGAAAGACTTTTTTGAAACTTGAAGACATATTAAGTAGAAGAGGGTTACATTAAAACGTCCTAAAAGAGATCTCACAGAAGAAACAATATTTCCAACACTCTGTGAGACAGTCATAATTTTATCACGACTCGTGTGACCACTATCAAGACCGCACCATATCGTCGAGGGTGGACCACGGGAAGTCAAGGGTTACTAGCCCCGAGTCGAGCAATGTTTGGCCTCCCCGACCGACCGTCGCGACCATAAATCTTACGATCGTCAAGGGACGACTCATTCACGCCACTTTGCTTTCCGACCGATATCCCGACCAGCAGGAAACTCCTGAATTCCCGCGACTTTCAGCGTGATCGGAGTGGGACCGAAGATTCCGAGTGTCTTTGACCAGACTTTTTTTCGACTTATAGGTGAAAGGGAGACTGAAAGATTTCTTCCTGGATGCTGGTTACTTCGAAGAAGAGATTACTGTGGTCAAAGGGGTGATTTTTGACACAGACAGAATTGTTAATTTAATGTTAGCTTTACTCAGAATGTAAATATATTTGAATAGTTGTATAGTATTCGGTGTTTTAGTGGGATTACGACGTTTAACAAAACTTTATCTATATTTTTTAATGTAATTTAGATAAAATGTCTCAATAAAAGTTTTTCTGTTTAAAGCAAGAATTCTGAAACTGTGTGATCCACTTTTCACCGATTTAGAAGTGCGCATGATCGAGTCTCGCGGGGAAAGCGAGACCCGACGAAAAGCAAATGTTGAGCGAGAGAAAACGCGACGGTTCGACGTTTAGTGTCGCGTAATCGGCGACTCGTGCAAAAACGCAAATAACGAGAAACTCATTTTAGAGGTGAAATCTCGCGCTGCACTGGCGCAGTGATGAAACGCTCGAGATTTCGTGTAGCGTAGAAAGTTAAACTGTAAAAGACATAACGCAGGCTCGTGCAAGAACCTGGCTGTCGAAAAAACCTCGTGGCGAATTCTATAGTTCGTGCTGTAATCTCGATATTTCGATGAACATTCGTCACATTCGCTGACCAAGAAAATCGGTAATTATCAACTTCTATTTCGAGTGACCTTTTGATCCCTCATAGACTTTCGATAATATTCTACTCTTCTTTTCCATCATGACTTCATTATTCTGTATACTCAATTTTCCCCAAAAAACAAAAATATGAAACGGAATGCGACCCCAAAGAGAGACAAGAGAAAGTACAAAAAATTGACACCAAAACATAATTACAGATTACTCAGAAAAAATGATTAAAAAATCCAAAGTACACGAGCACCTACTCAGCAATTTCACTCAACCCCTGTCCCAAAAACCCGAAATAAAGACTCCGCGGCTCGAATCGAAATCATCTTCAAATCTAATTACATCCCCTCCCCCATCCTCCCACTGCAGACCCAAAAGAAATAGATCCCCGAAAGGAGATAAAGGCTGGAAGAAAGAGAAAAGGCAGAAGTAGCGTTGTCGGTTCCGGTTTCTTCGATGTCCCGTGAACGCCAGAGAAATGTCGTTAACGCTTAAATGTTAATAAATGTGGCGGGAGCAGGGGAGAAGGGAGGATCTCACGTAGCGGACAGGTAGAGGCTCAGCTGAGACTAAGCGTAGAAGGCAAGAAGTCGAGTGGCAGGCTGGCGGCTGCTTTTGAGCCCCGGTTTGTCATGGTTCGCATGATAGATGAAGGAAGCGGCAGCAGCCTCCGTTGCTCTACACACCTCTGCACCCCCTGCGCCTATGCGCGTATATGCCGAAGGGGGACACCTTGCGTCCCTTCATTTCTTCGGTTACTGCAAATAGAATCTAAGCACGACACGAGCTACCGCGGCGGGAACGCGCGGACACGCGATTATGAATCCGCTTTCGAGAAGTCGCCAGCCAAATTGCGCGATCGAGCATTTCTGGGTCTTCTCGGTGACTTTGATGAGATTCAGCGTTGATGGAGAGAGTGAACGATGTGGGACTATCTACTATCTGTCTTCGACAGGGGCAGTTTAGCTAGTGAGTTTACATTTCTACTGCCAGGTTGATCGGGAAGCTGTTTTTGTTATATTAACCCTTTGGATACTGCAATTCAGGTATCTATTTTGCACGTGCAATGTGTGGAGGTTCTGTTTCACAAACGACGAAGGGGTGATTCGTTGCAGAAAAAAATGAGTAAAATTCAGAAGATTGAAATTGTATTATTAATTAGATTAATATTACTGATATTAATATCTCCGATTTTTCTGGACTTTTGATACATCTTTTCCACGACGAAAAAATTCGTACTGATGTAGACACCTCTACTTAAGAGGAAAAGAAAGTTGGTCGGTGATCGAAGAAATCGTCAAAGCTCGCGACAGATATTTGAATAAGAACTCTCAGGGGCTTAACTAAGAACTCAAGGGTTGCCCGTTCGATTTGACACGTTCCATAAATCTTTATAGGGTAGAGGACGAGAGCACTCGAGCGGTCGGTTGGGGATCGCCAGAGGGTGGTAGATCCGAAAATCGAGTGGTAAGCGTGCAAAACCATTGGAGGTTTCTTCGTGGCCTGGAGAGCTGGCAGGCGTTGCCATATAGGCCGACGGTACACGCATACGATTCGGTCCACGTGTATGTGCATACACCAAGGTCGTTATAGTGATTAGTTGACCTGTGTCACGGCAGAATTCGAATATTAGTCTGGGCTGCATCTCCTATGGCTAGACACTCCCCGATACATTTTATTAATTACTCCGCATCTGCTTTCTACTGAGAGCTGATTCAGAATGAAAATTTGTTACATTTTTTAGGAGACTTCTGTGATGTACTTAGGTACCTACACCTGAATAACTAAAAAATAGTTTAAATACATCAATTGATTTCATATATTATTTGAAAATATGAAAAGATAAAAAATTTGAATATTTAAATATTTGAATATTTGATTATTTGAATATTTGAATAGTTGAATATTTGAATATTTGAATATTTGAATATTTGAATATTTGAATATTTGAATGATTTGAATGATCCTCTGATTACTTCAGGATTTAAATATTTAAGAGTTCACAAATATTCAGTATATTGCACACACAAGTGTAGGTACGTACCTAGATGGTTGTACCATCTACATACTTATTTGCATTTTGTGTCAGAATCAAATAAGCCATCTGTACGTAACCCCAGGAGGCCTTCCTCATGTCAACGCGTACGATAGGCAAATATCCTTGGACTAGTAACAAGCAAAAAAACTCACGAGGGAGCACATAGTATTCCTGGTACACGTAAAGAGGGTGCAGTGTATAATGGTCCTATAAAATGACTAATGATGTAAGGTGGGTGTAAAGTGAAGCGGCTATTGATTCGTAGACGCGTAAATGACACGTCTATCGGCTACCGAGGCCACCAGTCATGCTGAGGTTTTAACTCTTAGCACGGTGAACCACCGAACCTCGCCCAACCGCCTATACAAGGACGATGATAAACGGTCCAGACCACCAGGAGGCTGCGGTTTACAATTACCCAGCAATATTTTCCGAGCGAACCGCATTAAGAATACCGCTAGTCCGTCGATGTTAGCGAAAAAAAACTCAACTGACTGGAATAACACAACCGTGATGGACATTCGATCTCGCTGCACCTGTATTCTTAGCATCTTTAATATCCTGCGCATAGACAGATGCAACGCTCACCTCGGAAGCCAATCGAGTTTTGTCGATGAAAAACGATATAATTCTACGTAGATTTCAAAGAGGCCAAGGCACTCAGATTTTCATTAGATCTCAGATTGGACTATATAAATTTAGACTAAATTAAAACTGGGTTAGATTTCGATTATATCCACAGTGGATTCTACTTAAACTACGTTAAGTAGGTATAAAGTTATACTGGTTAGCTGGAAAGTGAATCTAAATCAGATTTAGGTATTTAATTATTTGCAATTACCCTGCTTGGGTTCCATTACCGTTTCCTACGATTCATATTAGAATACAAATTTCGAAAACATTTGAATAGCTACTCTATCTGAATACTGAAAATCTATTAAAACCAATATCTATTCGGAAGATGAAATTGAAATCTGTCCTCAGAATAAGAAGAAAAAAGCGAAAAATAAAGAAAACATGATTAATCCAGTAAAAAGGGAAAGAGTAGGACACCCTACGAAGCGACAGGAAAGGTGTTTACTTCTGGCCTGACGTGGAATCCAATCAACGTCTCCATTGCGACTTGACCTTACGAAAATTGGGTCGAGGATCCACGGGGAAGATTAATGCTCGCGCTGATTAGTCTCGGGCTCTTCGAGACGAACGGGTCTTCGACCATTAGCCGTCCTATGATCTTTGTCCATCGGTCGGGTAACATTATATTGTTCATAAGACAAGCATAAAATCATTTTAGCTCGTACCTCTTCACCGACACCTTCGATTCCACGCAACTGATTGACATTTATTAATTAACGCCGGCTGCCTCTTCGATTTTTCTTTCCGAGCCGAGAGTACGTGCAATTTATACGGGGCTGATTTAAAAACAAGATCGAGCGACCTGAGGGTTGATAGTGCTTATAAAGAAACAAAAAAGTGTGTATACCCGCGAGTCAATATTAATGAAAATAAAAAGAGATGAAGGTGAGAGGTACTTTATTTAGAATCAGAGTTTCATCCGGATTTTTTAGGATATGTGTACTGTGCATCGACCTCAGCTCAATCTTGACTGAATAATGTCTTCCCTGTTATTCTACTACTTTTTAAAGATTCTTCTAAATCTCTTATCTAGCTACACATTTAGCAGTTTCACGTGAAGTATAAATTTAAAAATGACAGTTTATTTAAATATTTTTCAGGAATCGTTTTTATTCAATTTTCTTCTGTCCACTCATATTACAGCTTCATTTAGAACCCTAATGATTCTTTAACAGCGTAAGCGATCGCTTGTTGCACGTAGCTTTCGCCGTTTATCAGTTAGGGAGCACAAGGTTTGTTTATGTATGTTAACATGGCGTCGGCCTGTCTCCCCCATGAGCCTGGTTGATTTATAGGCGGAGCATCTGACAGTAGATGCCACCCCCAAGCTCCAGACAACAGCTGTTTCAGTTGGATTCGAAGTACAAGTGACCTTGCTAAACCCCATCTCTCATGACCCTCATCAACCAAACTTGCGCTTTGCATTTACAGGAATCTCGGTTATCGACTCAATTTCTCATAGGGTAAGCCGAAAGCACAGAGTCGACAGACGACTATACAGGTCGTATTTTCGAGCGCCCTCTACGATTTTAGAGAGGTGGCTGTAGGAAACGCATAACGTATATATTTTCTGCAGCAACATATTTTTTGTAAATAGAATTTTCGCTTATTATTGAAATTATAAGGATAAATAAGCAGCATAGTTTAATGGGACACCTTATATATTGGGTGGTATGGTAGGAATATTTTCTCGTTTGCCTGCACTATCAGCGTGAAAAGAATACGTTTCCTACATCCACCGCTAAAAAATCGCAGAGGACGCTCGAAAAGCAGTGGTTTCTCGAGCCGTCGGTATTTCAGAACGTGAGACACGGAAGTCCATTGAATGTCCAGTCTATCCTGTATACTCGTCTGTGGCGAAAGTCAATAGCCGCCATTTTGAAAGTTTCGACAGACTTTACGATTCCACCACTACACGGCACTGCATGGTGCCAGTTGAGAAGTTCGAACCACATACCTCTCAAAATATATCCTGCATTATTAATCTTAATGCCGGTCTGCTCCAAAAACCCATACAATAATGAAACATTGGATTTGAACGATTACATGATCTGTTTGTAGTTACGCAGCAAGTAAAAGGTAAAACGTTTTTAAGCATGTTATAAAACAATATTTCGATACGTACGTGAAATAATAGAAAATAGAAGTTTTGGAGGAAACATGTCGTATTTTATAATGTGTATTAGTCTCTAAATTCTCAGATTATCATAAATATAAAATGAATAAAAATTCTTATTCTGAGTACCATTAGAATGTTTCAGTGATAGAATAAGTTTTATACATGTGGTTTTGACGACTTTTAAAATACGCTAAAAAATTAAAAGATGGTACTAATCCCTATAAAAAGTTGGGACTCTGTTACATCCAAAAACTATGTCTATATATCAGAAAGAGATGCTGTGGAACAACAAAAAGAATTAATTCGTTCATGGGAACCTGCATCTGAAGTGTATGTAACCTTACAAATTACTATTTATTTATCATTACAATCCAACTTTTCAATTTCCACTTAAAATATTATTTATCTATTTGTTTTTAAGATGGGCAATTAAACATGGCAGCACTTTCATAGCATTGACTGCAGGATTATCTAGTATGCTAATTAATGGCCTTTTTCAATCCAAGTTAAAATTACATGATGCCAGAAGTACATTTACAATGATAGGTGCAATGACAATTCCAGGCTTGTTTGCAGGTTATTTAAATGAAACTGTATGTTCAATTTAAAATTAAGATCAATTATAGAAAATATTATACTTTAAGAATCTGCAAATGTAAAATAACATTGTTAACATTAAACTATTGTGTTTAGTTTATTACAGAAGAGTTAATGTTATATAAAAATAAATGCCCACTATGCTATGAACTAAGAGCAACAATATTAACCAATCTTGCTGGTGTGGTGTTTCCTTTAGTGACATTGCCACTATTAAATCTTGGGGTAAAATTTCAGCTTTTCTTTTTATATATCATTTATTGTGCATGACCTAACTTTTACCTCCTGTAATTTCTATACAGATTGCTGTAAGTCTGGGCTTGAGGGTACCATATATTTATGAAGTAAAGGAAATTGCTCAGTTTTGGTGGAGTGTTGTCAAACCAGCAAGTAAACAACTTTCACTAATAGTTGCTACTAATACAGTGTTAGCTAACATGATATCATATAAACAATTTGTATCAATGGAAACTGTAGCAGAAGTTTTATTAAACATTCATGAGAATTTTGAAAAGGAGGACAGAAGTCTCAATCAGTCTGAGTAATTTTTAATTATATGTACATATGAAATATGCAACTTACTAAAATAAACACTTGTGTAGAATTAAAAATATCTTTTATTTATTTGGTATTGTATTTCAACATTACAAACTGTTGAATGACTTTACTTTCTTGAGTAGTAAAGAACTGAAATAACACGAATTCTACTTTATTTAATCTACAATGCATTTAACTATTACTGATTTCATGTTGTACTTAAGTTATTAAAACAGTTTAAGAAATAATAAGTTAATACATTCCAAATTTTAAATACTATAAATAATCTATTTTTTCAAGTACATCAGAAACAGTAAGATACTTTGATGGAATTTGTACATTACAACTTTTTAAACTGCAAATATAAATGCAGACACTGTGAATACAATAGTTGAGTTAACATCATAAGTACAGTACATAGTTTTCAATTATTAATGAAGATAGTTGTTATATAATGAAAATCTATACGAAAAAAGAGGTTAACAATATTATTTGTGCAAGTTTGAAAGTCATATTACATTACTAAAAAATGTTGAAACTCATATGAGAATTATTTTCTAGCTACATTTCATACATACAATATAATGTTAATTGCACTTAATACCTTATCTGCAAGTAACAATTGTGAATGAATAGTGCCACTATACCCAAGGTTCTAATATCTTTATTGAAAAATATATCATATTATAAAGAAGATGAACATGAAATATGAAAAATGTAATAGGCACCATTTTAAATAGTAAAAAGTTATATTCATTTCTCTTTAATATTATTTTTGGTTTTGCACTCGATGATTCATGTTTCTGGATAGGAAGACACTGTCCATGACCATAGCAATACAATGAAAAAAAAGATTTTATATGTTCCAATAAAAACAAAATTTGCACAGACAGTACAATCTGGGAACTAATGAATATGAAAAGTAGTTGCACATATAGAAAGTGATTAAGCTCTACCATAACTAGCACTTGTTCACTGGCCATTATCTTATTGCATTGATCACTAATGTATGATAAACAAGAATTAACTATATCAATATTGAAACAACAAATCTCATCAAAAATTTGGCAGAAGTGGGACCCTGTGTTAGGGCCCCCAGGCAGTTGCTAGCATTTTCGACCATGCCAATGAGTCATGTAGTCTTGATAGCTTACAGTCACTTTTTCACTCTGATATCGAGTTAGCTTTAGACTGCGTCTAATATCTGGAGTAACTAATCCTTTGTAGCCACCCTTATGCAGCAAAGAATCTATTGTTTGTATCTGGTCCCATCCTAAACACGGGAAGTTCTAACTTTGCAAAAATCTTGCAGTTGGCATTACAGCTATAAATATCTTTGTACATTAGAAATATTTAATTAATTACTATACAAATCAATGCTACTTCTGTATTCAACATACTTACATAATTATATAATAATAAGTTAATGCTTAAAACTAAAACTAAGTTATGAAGGAATGATACACAAACCTTGTTCCCTTGCCACATCTGGTAAATAAGTAGCAGTCCTTTTATTGCCTTTCTCATTATGAAATTCAATACGTATGCCATGAACCCCTACTTCCCAATCTAAGTAATCTGTTCCATCTTCAAAATGTCTCAAGATAGAAACACTCACATGCAAGCGCGGAAGTTCTTCTCTTGTTATTGGATTAAATCTTGAATCCTTGAAAGCACTGTAACATTTGATACACTTAAAATTTTCTTTCAAGTTATGATTCTCTTCAATTACACATTAAATAATACCTAGTGGCAGCGTATTCTTTTAATCCTGCATGTAACTGCATTGCATTAAATGTACCAATGCAACCCCTTAATCTCATATCCTTGCCAATAGTCCATGTTACAAACAGTGGGCTTTAAAATTGAATGTAAAATGTCATATAGATAATATTAATTAAAAGTGCAATGTGTACAAACAATACAGGTACATATATATGCATAAAATGGATTTGTATGCTCTCTGTGTTGTATCTTCATCAAAGATGAATGTATGTATATATCAAGATACTTAAGAGATAGTGTAATTGACCTAAAAATCTCAAGGCTTGCTTGGGATATACAGTCAGGTGATAAAAATAACGGATATTTGTAATGACTCAGTTATTTTTTATTTTAATGGAAATCTTCCATCTATACAAGACATGTCATAAAAATGAATACAAGATATTTTCATTGGCACTTTCAGTCAAGGAACAACTTATAACCTTTACATAAAGTTGTTAACACAAAATGCGGATACTTGTAACAAAGGAAGACGGAAGTACAGGAAACGTAAAAAAGATTAAAACCGTATCAGATACTACATGTTTATGGTAACTTCAAGGAACTGAAGAAAAATCGATTTGTATAGTGAAGAGAATTTGAAGGAAATAATGCAGGGCAATGTCAAAGTAAAAGTACTCACAATGGTTCGTTGCTGAAGTTGGGCGGTTTTGGTGGATCAAGTTGGTGCAGTTGGCAGTAGAGAACATCGAAACAATAAAAGCCCATCTCAGGCTGTACTATAATAGAATTCCGCGCACGAATACCATTCAGCAAACTCATAGTACCATTGCATGGAACGTTAGAAGAGTTGTTTAGCTTCTGCTTTTTCGTTCCGCAACAACCAGCTGCCATCTTTTCTTATTTAGCCAATTCTGACTACTGCAGACACGAATGGTTTCGAACCATACATACATCTCTCATTCACCGTTGCTGTTGCATACTAAATTACGCGCGCGTTCCGCTAGATGTCTTACTGTCTAAAAAACAGCTGTTTCATTCCCCGCCATTTTTTTATTGTAGGTATTTTTTTCATCGTTCTCTTTGAAAATTAACTTTATCATAAAATATGTATTTCGTAGTTTATTTATAACAAAAGGTACAATTCATGATCACTATAATGTTATTTAATGAACAGATCATGAAAATTGTACTCTATTTATTAATTTCTTAACTTTTAAATTTCCCGCTTTTGTACAGTTTCGTTAAAGTCCACTGTGGAATCGAAGGCGCAACTTTTGATATCGAATTCGAATAATGGCGCATAAAAAGTTCGTTATTACAGATTAAACAATTATTCAAACTGCTGAAAGTATGTTAGGTAAGTGTATTAAAGCAATTAACTTGATAATATAAAGCTTTTATTCATTCATCCCAATTATATAAGATAATAGAACTGTCTTTACACTGATTCATTCACGAATTTTTTATTTGATATATGTTAATATTGGTAAAGTATTCAACATAAATGTGGCATCAGTTATGATTTACTTTTTATCAAAAATCACGTATTCATCAATGATGTGCATTTATTAATTCATCATAAGAGATAAAAATCTAAATTTTCATGATCATAAAATAAGATCACACTACTGTATAATTAATAATGCATCATAATGAATAACTACTTGAATTGTATGTACATTTTTTTCGTTTTCCTATTAAATCATTTAATTACTTAACATGAATATTAATATCAAAGATATTTATGCCAAATGTATGATTTATTTTCAACAAAATTTAATATACCATATTGTCACAAAAGGAGCACATACAATTATTTTTCAAGTACTGAATGCTCTCTAGTTAAGTATGTATCTGGCAGTTAATTGTGTTGTATAACACTAAATATAATTAAAATTCAAAAATGGTCTATACGCATAATAAAACATTTTAATGGTCATAAATATATAACCATTAATTAAAAAACAATTTAATATTCTTTCTTTTAATTTCACTAAATATTTTTGCTGTAACAAAAACAGCAATTATTAAATCGGCAGTGTATGAGATTAAGTGAAAGTGAAAGTGCAGGAATGAGAAAACTAAAGCAGTAATCTATGGAAGAATAAATGTTACACTGTTTTCAAAATTGCACATTGCATATTTTTTCTTGATTCATTTTGCTTTATAACTGTGCATCATTTTAAATAAAAATAAAGTAATGGAACAAGCACTTCATATGAAGCAATGGCAATTCTATTCATATTTTATGAATCAGAGAATAATTAGAATCACAATGAGATCGTCACATTTCAACTTACAACTATTTTATAACTCTTATTATTTATATTTTAATAGTCATAATGCAGTCCATTGCTTATTTACAGCAGAGATCCCATTTTATAAATTTTATCACACTGACAACATTCTTCTGCAAAGCACAATTTAAATTATAATATTTAATTCATAAATTAAAATTTAGTTTGGCAATACAATAAAAAAAAATCAAACAATTTTTAATATCAATCATAAGAATTTGAATAATAAATACCAATTTAAGTATCTCTGTAAAGAATTGCCTTATATATTTATATAAAATGATACCTTGAATAGAAAGAATCTTTTGCTGTAATAAAACACTAGACTATAATATAACTATAATTATAATTTTTAAGAAACTTCTATGTATTAATGGTATAGAAAAAATTAAATAAAGATAAACATACTTAAAAAAAGTTAAATGCTCTACAGAATTGCCACCCAAAAATGTCAATGAACAAATATTATATAAATAATTATTTTATATTTTGGTATAATAAAAGAAATCGCTATATACCATTAGTACAAAGAAATTTGGAGTAGTGTGTTTAAAATTAGTATATTTATTACAGTATGTGAATCATTCACCATATGTGGAAAAACAACAATAGGGAAAATTCTAAAAAACTTATATTACACATGATCATTTTGAAGGAATGAAGCTTAATTTTTTCATTAGTTACCTAGATAATAACAATGCAACTTTTCATGCATATCCTTCATAACTTGTCACAAAAATATATAATTATACAGAATTATGCTGCCATTAATAACTGTATGATATACATGAATTAACCGAACACTGTTAATAGGAGAAATACTATCAATAGAAAATCTGTGATCTTTCACCCTTCATTTATATACATGTTCGTGTATTGTGACCTAAGAATGATATTCTATGTTCTTTGTAGTATACGAATAATAGAAACATATTTTCGCGTGAATTTGTACATTAAATCTTGTAAAGCCGGCAGTGAATTGCAGGCAGCATCACCGTGGTATGAAATCGTTTATGTCACTCGTATACTGCGGATATAGATGTAAATAAACGTCTGATATAAGTATGATGGCAAAGCTAATAGTACAATATTTATAATCTACTTGCTGACTGAATTATCATTTGACTTACAAACGCATTCAAGCAGATAAGACTAAGTAATTGCATTTTAGTATATGTTTACGAACTGCAATATTTGACATATAGTCTTATTAACGATTATCGGTATCAAAGTTAAAAGTTAATGCATTTTTTGATACATCTTGCAAATATTTATTCCAATTATTACACAAATAATTTTAGTTATATACCATATACAAATCGTTAGAGAAATAAGACAGTGCCATCATACATAAAATTTTATTATTCTCAAGGAGGACTATGTGGTATCATAAGGGGGAAACTGTGTATGCAAAAACATACAATATATAATAGGCACCACTTCAAACAATAAAAAATTGTAAACAGTAGCCGCCTCCAATGTCATTTTCTTTTACGAATTCCACGATCTGTAGGTTCTTGTGGCGAAAACCGGTGAACACGAGACGGAGGAGGAGGGTGAAGGTGTGGATGAGGAGAAGGAGGATAAGAAGGACCTGTTTGATCCCACCAGAAAGACGAGTAATCCCATACTGGTACCATAACTGGGGAAACTGGGGAAACTGGGGGCATTGGAAGGGGATGTATGAATGCAGGATGATCGCGTTGTGTCACAGCTAATCCATGTTCCTGACTGGCCATGTAAGAATTGTATTGAGTACTAGTGTATGATAAGTGAGAAGAGTTAGAGGTGTCTGTATTATAATGGACAGCAACAGAATTTTGTGACAATTGGGGTCCTTGACTAGGACCCCAGGCCAGCTGCTAGCATCTCCGGCTATGCCAATGTGTCATGTATTCCTGATAGCTTACAGTGACTTTCTCGCTCTGATATCGCGTTAATTTTACGCTACGTCTAATGTCTGGAGTTACTAGCCCTTTGTAACCACCTTTATGCAACAATGAATCTATTGTTTGTATCTGGTCCCAACCTAAACACAAAATATTTTTATCTTAAAACAATTGCTCAGACAGAATCCACTAACCATTTTCTGTATCTTATTTGTTTAAGAATTTTTTCATTTCAATGATACAAACCTTGTTCTGTTGCAACATCAGGTAAATAGGTAGCAGTCCGTTTGTTTCCCTTTTCATTATGAAATTCTATACGAATTCCATGGACACCTACTTCCCAATCTAAATAATCAACACCATCCTCAAAGTGTCTCAAGATAGAAACACTTACATGTAAACGTGGAAGTTCATCACGTGTTATAGGATTAAAACGTGAATCTTTGAATGCACTTTGGAAAGTAGCTAATGTTTTTAAATCCATATAGCAATACCATCAAGTATAAGAACAAATAATCTTACCTCGTTGTTGCATATTCTCTAAGACCAGTATGTAGTTGCATTGCATTGAACGTGCCAATACAGCCTCTTAATCTCATATCTTTCCCAGTAGTCCACGTTACAAACAATGGGCTAAAAAATACTGGCAATTAATTTCATACGCATATACATTGTAAACAACAATATATGTGATAATTATATACCTATGCTAATAATAGCCCTAGTGTTTTTTTAAATAGTACTATCCTCTTACTTTTTTAATAAGAGATACATTAAATTTAATTGACCTTTTCTCCTTTTTTTATTTTCAGTTGGAGCAGTAACGTAAATAATATAAACAAGATAAAAAGCCATAAGACATCTTTCAACTTCAACAACGAAAAGGTTCGAGCGATAATAAATGCTCGTAAACAATAACAGTCTATGTTTCACGACAAAATGCGGTACCAAAAGCATCAAACATTGTAACAAAGAAACTTAGGAGGGGTGAGGGTACGTGGGAATATAACATTCAGGTGGAAAAGAGAGCAGCTGATGGTTCGAGTACGCAAGAGAGAAATGGCAACATAATAAAAAGAGACAGACGGTGATACGAAAGGAGGAGCAAAGGAGATTAAATGTACGACGATGTCAGCAAGTATTATTACTCACAATGCTTCGTCGCTGAAGTTGGGCGGTTTTGGAGGGTCGAGTTGATGTAATTGGCAATACAGGACATCGAAGCAGAAGAAACCCATCTCGGGCTTCACTATCACACTGTTCCTCAACTGTATGCCATTTTGCAACACCGAGCCGTTACACGGAACACTCGACGAATTGTTCAGCTTTTGCTTTTTCGTTCCACAACAACCTGCAGCCATGTTTTAGTCAGTCGACTCTCACGACGGACACGACTACTGCAGGCACGATCGGTCCTCGACCCACACGTCTCCCATTCTTCCCTGTCGTCGCGGGCATCACTGCTCGCGCGTTCCGTTAGATGTCCTTCTGCTCGCAAAAACAGCTGTTTCATTATCATCCGCCATTTATCGAGAGCGCGGCGTCGAATAATCGAACTTGAAAATTGGCGCCACCATTTCCTCAGTCGTTCCTGAAAAACTCATAGGAAATTAGTGAGCTAGAAGCAAGACGAATTCAGACTTGACTTTGTGTACATTTATGAAGCGAATCGTATTGGAAACGAGAAGTTTGTTTCAATCCATGTAACTATGGAATAATGTGCAGTAATTTCAGTGAACATTGTCGAAACTGTTATCGAAATCTTTCAAGATTTTCGATAGGCAGACAGAAGCGCAAACGTAAATTTGGAGGACTAGAAAGGATACAGTTGGTCGGAGAGGAAACTATGCCGAGGGCACCGACTTTTCTAACCCCTTACCTGGCACCTGCTCGCGATGCACCGGAGAAGCCCGAGGCGTGACAGCAGATTCAACCTGGCAACGTGCACTTGCTTGTAGCTATCCGGTATATTGCCAAGTGGCTATATTTTTTCTGACAGCTGACATCGTGTACCCTCGATTTATCGCTTAACGGTTGTGCGCTTTGTGCCAAGTACCCGATGAAACTACAAAATCCTCAATTTTCGTCGAACGCAGACACAAAGGCGTTCTCGCGGTAAACCTAGCAACGAGTCAAATAGTTGTAAACTACGGATAGAATGAGACAGTGCGCCGGTGACTAGTGTCCAGTGAGCAGCGCGCGTGAAAAATTGGCATCTCCTTAGGATAGGAATAAATGGAAACACGACGTGGAATTGACTTTCAAATCGTGAAATTTTGACTTTTATCCAGCGTGGAAGTCAGTGGCCCGTGGAAGGAATACCTGAATGTCACCTCTACGGTTACTTCAACGTGAAAAGCAGAACGTATTCCTGTTGGAACCGAGGAGGAGAATCCTGTGAATAGAATGTAAGCAGAAATAGGTAAGAATTCTGTTTCTATATATATTCCCATCATACAGGTGCGAGTAACGTCACATTATTCGAACTTCAGCCGCGATGGTCATTACCAATTTGTCTCAAACATGCGTGTACATACATGCAGTTCAGTGTTTGTTGTATTTGATGCGTATAGTTTATGCGCGGCGCGTTATATAAAATGTGTCATAATACACGTTGAACACTCGATTCTGTGAGTCAGATTTACGCAATCTTACGTGGCGCTTGAGTCAGATTATTTCAAATAGATAGGATATAATAAGAGCCTTTGCACGGATATTCAATGAGTGGAAAATTCGAAAGTGTTGTTTGAGCAACTTATGAAAATTCTGTTTCTTTTGTGAATTCAATCATTAGGCTTTGAAACAGCCTAGTGGAGGCATTCTGATTTAAAAATTCTTGGCGCGAAGTTCGTATTTCGAGCAGTGGACGTTTCTCACCTGAAGACAATTTTTTTATTCGTCCATTCCCAGTTGCCTTTTTAGAATACATTACGATGTGCTTCACGATACTTATCACTATAATAGGCATCGCTGACACCGCCATCGCACGTTCCAATTTACGCCGTGTAATTATCTACGCTTCTACGGTGTTGATGAAGGATCGAAATGTACTTTGAGTAGTGCTAAGTAATTGTAATGACGACACGATTGTAGTTAGTCCGATGCATTAACTCGGTAGCTGAGAATCAAGGTCAGTTTCTTTTACTTTTATGTATTCTACACAAGAAGAAGGTAAAAAATTGAGGAGTAATTGTGTACTACAAGTGAAACGTTCTCCCACAAAACATAGTTAAAGTTATAATCGGTTCGATTTGATTTGGATTAAATAAATTTTGTGATTTTAATATCGTGTGGTCATATTTTAAGTGTCTTTTTTAGTAATGGTTAGAAGTCGCGTCAGTTAGAAATAGATTAAGCGAGCTATTACGCTCAAACACACAAAACGCATTTACTGGTTTAATGTAGTTACAGTCGGTATTGATAATGCACTTGCATGCGCCCTACAGACGCGGTTTCACCATTTAGGCTACCAAACAAAAGTTCGATACCACGGCAAGGTATTTAAACAGCCGTTTGGCACAGGAATTGGATTACGTTTAAAAGGAAGTGACACTTTGACCTATCTATTGCAATAATTTCAAAGATCGCATCTAATCTCGATCATTATCTTGTCTCAATAAAGGCAATTCTGAAGCAGTACCTAGATCTCAATCAAGATTGTAGAGCGTTAATCCAATGTACCAATTTTATGAGATGGATTCGTTGCGCGGCTATCGGAACGAATTATCGATTGCAAAAAGACGAAGGTTATGCGTGATGTAATCACCTCGCAATTAGTTCTCACAGAAAAATCGCATTCCTACACACAACGCAAACATTCAAAGAGGCTGCAAAGGTATATACCTGTATCTACGCTTACAGCTAGTCGTAGAAATCGAACAATGCTCTTCCCGTGTCATTCTTTTCAGTGATTGCAACACAGTAGTGTCTGTATAATCTCCTCTTACACACTGTTGCCCCTTCCAGTTTCACCTCATTTCTTTTCGACGAGCATTTTACAATGAATCTCTCCCACGATAACGAGAATCCTTCAGGTAATTACGTAACCAAGTCAAAAACAATTTTGGTCATGGTTCTCCCGTTCCTGGTGCATACATACTTTCCTAATAGATGAGCGTGTGGTTTTACAGTGAATCCGCCGAGACCCACCTTGACCTTCTTCGCGCGAACAAGGACGACTCCGTCATAAAATCTAGAGAAACGCGATACACTGCTTGCTGTGAGCTCGAGATGCGAACGAAAGTATCACTGAAGAATTCCAAACAGACAGAGATTATTTTTATTTAACACTGTAGTCTCACTCTGTGAGTGGAATCATCGTTCCTTTCTATTTGTAATATTACTATTGATCCTGTATGAATACCTTAGATTTCCTTGTGCATTCTATGCAAAGGAAAGTATGCAAGATCGGAATTCCCCTGATGCAGCTCGAGAATTTCTTCTGGGTACTTACCCATCGATTCCTTATCTTTTTCTTTTGGATAATCACATGCCTATTGGGAAATACTCGGCTTGGGAAGTCACTGTCGTTGAATGAAATCCCACATGCCCCTTCCCTTCGAAATCATGATGAATCCACTTTAATGTAAAATTACATGCTTCGCTGATCGCTGTGCGATCTTCAGTCGTTTACGATTAATCTCTGTAGATTACATTTTATGAAATATTCCATTGGATATCTCTGTATATTTTCTAAATAGCAGAACAACATTTTTAGATTTTAAATGCGAATTCAGTATCTTTTTAATAAGGTTAATTATAGTAATGAGGGAAAATTTTTAACATATTTCTTATATAATTCTGCATAACAAATTACGTAAGTTATTTTATATTTCGTGGAACGATGAAATATTTTCAAGACTTGGTACGTTTACGAGGTATTTCGCATCGTTGAATGTCAAAACAGTGATGCTTTCGCGAGAAAGTGTGCAATGTACGGAAGGTATGTTGTAGCTGCGCGTACAAGTGCGTCAGACACGTGAATGCATCTTCAATTATGATTAATTTCGAAATTTCCATTTAACAAAATCCCCAGTAGTTTCTACCGTTTCTCAGTAGAGTTATTGGACTTGATGAAACTCAAATACGCGTGAAGCAAAACGACCTTAAATGGTTTCCATCGTCGAGGACAAGATAATATTATAACTTATTAAGAATATTTTCACATTCCAACAAAGTTGGGTTCTAACACTCAAACTTTCTAAGCAAACAAGATAGTTAGAAATTGTTTAGTTATTTCGTTTCTTTCCTCCTTAAAGATACCTTGATGGGAAAGATTAACTGAGTAATTGTCTAGAGATTATAATCTAGCGATTTAATTTAACGATGAGCTTTGCAATCTGCCCATGTGTATGCTATTTTCTGAAAATTAGCACACAGGATACTTGAACCGTGTTAGTGCTCAAACGATGTTCCGTATGAACCACTGATTCCTTTGCATAGCAGTGACGTTTCTAATCAGGTTCAGTGCAATAGTAATTGAGATTTGCATCCTCTGATTTCACTTCCAAAGTGAATTACACCGCAATTGGTTAGAAAATCGGACGTAGAAAAAAAAGGTTCCATCTATTTCATTTAAAAATATTCTTACTAGTTATATTTATTACATCTACCATAATAGTTATATTAGTTGAAAGGAGTCATGTTGAAAGAAATGGAATACGTGATTTGTAAAATGTTTTTAACAATAGATGAAAGTTGCTGAATCGTGGGAAAGCACTTTCAGGTTAGTATGAGAATAAGTTTCCATTATTTTTAGTACTCATCAACGTCACTGCAGCCTGATAACAGATATTCACGTTCCTGCCTCAACTCTGTGACGAAAGAGACCACAGATAAAACATAATTTCAGTCAAAATTATCGCTCTAGATGTAATAAATGTTTAACTACTTCGGCTTCGTGGAGGTTCTTGAACCTTTAACCTGGATTAAAATAGAAGAATCGAATCGTCAACTTGCAAATTGAATTCGTTCTCATTTCATGTCTGCCAAACGCGGTACTTTATTCACTTACGGATATATTGTTGGCATAGCCATCGATTCTCGAATCAAATTTTTAGTTACCTTGTTGTTCTAGATCCGATTATATTATAGACAAAAATGATTTATTTGCAACTATGAAAATAAAAGTGAAGGATACTTTATATATTTAAGAGTCACTGTTTAAAAAACATTGAAAACAGGAGACGTGACAATAGTTCACGTTTCAGACTAGAAATTACAAGAATATTAAGTATTTGATCTAATACTTCTAAGAGTATTTAAGTCACTAGTCTATTCTTGAAATCCTATGTCACTAAATACTGCGATATTATACTTACGGTGCTACTTATGATTACGTCACACATTCCTTTTCCATTCATTACCGCTGTACAACTTTACAAACATATTTTACACCACTGTGTTTCTACGTAGATTGCATTGACTCTTAATCCAAATGAATAAACAATAACAATAGTAGAGTAACCTTATGTCATTAGAAAATCAACGACTGACCGCGTGCGTAGAGAAGAACGTAAGTAGAACAAGCGATGACAGGTAGTACCAAATAGCTTTGCCAGCAGTTGTGTTCGACGCTGAGGAGTGTATGTAGTCTTTGTCTCCTGGAGCTTCCCTTTTCTCGTTATTGTGGCAATGATACTCTTCATCATTCGGTATCACGTCCTTCACGATAGCAAGGAACTGGTTGAAAGGACAGACTTGCGTGCATCCAGGGATTGTTTCGATGCTGAGCTGCTCGGTGACTCCAGTCCATAATCGTACCTGATATTAAAATACACGTGTATTTGCGCACGTTTCGAATATTAGCTCGACATGCAATTCAGAAATCGGAGAATTCTGTATTTCATGAATGAGGAATTTACCCGGACGTAGTAAGTTCCTTTCTTGTCGCGCAAGGTTTCTAAAATCAAAGCAGAACCGTATGCAGGTATGGCAGGTTCATCCAATTCCAACACCTTCGCGACTGCAGCAACATTCACCTCGTGAGCCGAAAATAGGAACGCTTTTCTATCGTACGGCTCTAATTTTCCTGACTTGTATACTTGAATATCCTCTATTATTTTACGTAATAGCGTTCCTAAAGAAAAAAGAATCATTTTATGCTCTATTAAATACAGTGTTTCTCGTAAAAAGGAAAGAATGTCTTTAAACCTCCATTGAGACGTTTCAGTGTCCTTGTATATGATCTGAATTTAAAGTCCAGCGCGATTATTTCTTTCATCGGTGTAGGATAGACAGTCTCCGTCCATTTTGGCAGAGTCAAATTCTGGGCAGACTGAGATTGATACCATTCAGTTATTACTAGGCTTTTATATGTACTGTCATTCAGTTTTATCGCGATACAAAAGCAGTCTTACCTGTTCCTTGAATAAATTGTAAAGATTAGCCACCTCAGCTGTCGTGTTTATCGGTTTTCCGCTGTGCTGGGTTAGATAATTCATCACGTTTCTGTATTTCTTTAGGATGTCATGAGTGCTAGGTTGTTTGAGGAACTTGGCGTATTCTTCTTCGTACCTTGAGATATCAAAGAAAGCAGTACGATATACTTCTCGGATTTTAAGCAGGATTCGATCGATACTTATCTAATCATCCACACTAATCTCAACTAATTCAATTTGCATCGTCTGCTTAGAGTCCATAGACACAGAATACACATTACTCTTCCTCATATTCAAATCAGAATGATTGTTTTAAATTTAGATCAGAGTTAATTGATACCATATGTAAGACAGGCTTAAGGAGTCTGTGCCTTATTGTCAATCGCCTTTGTTCATTTAAGATTCGAATGAAACTACTGTACTTTGGTATGATACTGTTCGTTTCGCTGTTTTTCCTCCACTGTTTCGCGCCGCTCTCTTAATGACTAAAAACGCTGAAAAACTTACCTGGGGCAGTGATACGAGAACAAGAGATTGTCATCTTTGAAAGGTACGAAGAACGTTGACGCTGGAATCCAGGGTAGACGTGGATTCCAAGTTTGCTTCTCTGAGGGAGGGAATAATCCAGCAAGAACTAGCTGCAGAGACAACTGAGTCCTTGGAATATATGTCGATTGAGCGTAGATCTTCTCTGGCCAATAATCTGGCCCGAAATATTGATCGTAGAGTTCGCGGAGCATCGTACCAATCTTGTATTCGCGTAGCTTACCTTGCTACACAGATAGACGAAACAATTACCATTCACATTTGACATGTATACTGTTTGCAGCTTGACAATTTAAATAGCTTTGCCTCGCGGCGAAGAGTGAAACTTGACTGTGTGCACGGTGTTTTTTTTCGTCATTTCTTGTCGAAAGAATAAGAAATTTAAGAAATATCACCCTAATCTTGACACGATTTATAGAGCTTAGATCCATATTCATATAGATCTCATGTTTGAACGTGGCAAAGCAAATAAGGTTGCAATTAACTTAAATTTTGGGACGGTGATCTCGACCATCTCAATTCTTCCAATAGTACACTACTAATCTTTTCGTTTGTCACAGTTTTACTTACGTTCGTCAGATCTCCATCGCCCATTGGATAGTAAGAATAATCCCGGTAGGGATCGGTAGGATAATTCTGAAATTCCCGTTGAGGCACTTTATCACCATGTCGAAATACCTTGAAAGACACATCCAGACTATTAATTCCATTGATCAGGTCTCACCAATAACGATGTGAAGCAACCACACTAATCAATTTCCAAAATATTCTTCACTACCACTGCATAGGATTTAGAGAGAAGTTGTATGCAACTCCAAGAGAACAATCACGTCCATACTGTGCACATTAAGAAAATTCGAATAAAGTAACAAATTTACCACATGCAACAATTGTAAGTCGAAATCACAATTGACCACGGCGAAGGTGGCGAGAAATAGGAAAATGGAAAAGCTTGTGGACCGGCCGAGTGACATTTTGTTCGACGCTGATTTGACTAACAGTTGAAGCTGGCCGACAGGTATGCACGTCCAGGATGTACAATTTCTCTCGACGATCTACGAAGAAGTATATATTCTTGTCGGTGCTTATCTAAAACAACCGGTCGAGTGGGGTGGATAAGGAACACAAGCGAACAGGTTTGCAGTTCTCTCGATTTTTATCGTTGGTTCCCCGTTTTTGCTCGTTACGTTGATCCTTTTCCCGCCGCGGAGCCACGATCTCGTGGTGCTCCCCCAAGGCCGCGTAGTCAAAGGATGGGAAATCTGGCGGAGCTTGTCCCCCAGTCTGGGTACTTCAGCTTCAGCTTCACATATTCGAGACACCCGTGTTTCATCGTTAAACAAAGATTACCGTGGATTGCCTTGAGAGGTCCTCTCTATCGGGCGTGCGGCCTGTGCACCAGTCTCACCTAAATCCACGATACCTGGTTGCTTAATCCAACGTTCGAAATGAAGTGGGACCAGAGAAAGTTGTTAACGAATATACATATGTAATCTTACGTAATTGGGTATCGTCACAACATTATCATTTTTCTCTCTCAAGTGTGTCTGTTGCTAGTAGTGTTTAAAAAAAATTTTATTCATGGTAATTTAATGAATTTTTTGGTTAAAGAAGAAGGAAAATTTATTGGAATCCAGCGTTTCTAGCTTTTGAAGCATGATTTTCATGCGAATAGATGCTAGAATTCAGCAGGGAACTTTACTACCTTACGTCCATATGGTTATCTAAGCGTCTTGATTCGTCGAAATTATTGCATGTTCGTAAATGTCGATATAAACGTGTGAAATATATTTGTGACTTTTCTAAAAGCGATTGTCCTGGAATATGCGAATTTTATTCTTAAAAAATTCATTTTTCTAGAAAAAGGATATGAATGCCATTTAAGTATGTATTCTTAGCCTACACGCGTTCTAGTTTCATGAGGTGATCGAGGATATGTATTCGTTTGATCTTTATCAGTAACCTTTATTTCATTGCGACATTAAGACTACATTATGGTGCATTGACCATTCGCCTTGTAACATTAGCGTTTGTCTTATATGCGATCGCAAGTACAAATTGTTCCGGCTGTTTAGTGTTGCCTGTTTCATTCTATCGATATCCGTAACGTTCGTTAGATAGGAGAAATAATCAGTTCATTAAACCACGAATATATGGTATGGTTTATATGTTTCCTTGTTTGCGTCAAAGCGTAAGAAACGAGGGACGACGATTCTTCGTAATGTCGTGTACGGGAAATACCCTGTGAATTATGACTACCGCTTTCGTACTCCTTGTTTTTATAAAGATATCAATAACTGTATTAACCACTGTCGTTTATTTTTACTTCATCAACGTCTATAGAATCTCTGATGTAGCAATCTTGCTGTATCTGCTTTTTTCCTTTTATGACTTCCTCCTAATAAATACGGAAATATACTGCTAATTTGTAGGCAAATGTAGTCAAGAAATCAGTACATTCTAAGAAGAATGAACATTTCTGTAAAATCCATAGAATTTAGAATTACCGCGACAAATCTGATTGCAAGTAGCGTGGACAAAAGTGGGGGCTTTATTTCATATTATATAAATCACTATGAACAGGTTGCATTAGAAATAAGAGGTGTGACTTAATTTTCACATCGTTAAAGTGACGTGTCCCTTCGTTAAGAAAAAAAAACTACCATGAATACATTGTGACGGTCAGCTCAGCATAATAAATGGGCTTCATTTGCGAGATCAGATGATAGGCGTGTAACTCTGCAATTGACTATGATACATAATGTTGACTAGTTCTTTAATTACGTGATATAATTAAGATAGGTTTCGACGAAATATGAGTAGTAACTAGTCTGGACGAGAAAAAAATATCTTTGAATGTTTGTCATTTTTTAGCTATAGATGAAAGGTACAAACATCAGTTCTTCCTTTTAATCATTTGTTTTATCGTGAAGGACATTTATCACACATATTTATCGTCAAAGAGACCATCAAATATCTGCCATTTTAAAATAATTGAGGAACATATTGTAATAACATAAATAAAATACGAAGACACGTGTCCCGTTTCGAAATGATATACATGTATTTGCATACAAAACAATGTCGAATGAATAGCGTAATTGTTTGTTCATTCGCGCAATGGTTATATCGATTCATTCCTAAATAACCTCCAGTAATAGATTGTTTTGTTAAACCCGCAGTACCATGTATTATATGACGTATAGTTAGAACCAAACGAAGTAATCGCTGCAATACGATCGTTCTAAGCGGAAACGTTAATTATCTGCGGTTTAATCTGAATGGGATTCGTCATACGTCTTTCGATTCGTGTTAAACGTTCGGGAAAATACGGTAATATGAAAAATGGTGCATAAACTAACTGCAGCCTAGAAGACAGTCATGAACAACAGTGGAAAATACAGGGTTTTCGTCAGTAGGTGTTAGAAATTTTCAGAAGTGATTCTATATGCTAAAATGACAGGAAAATCCAGAATGACGACATATCGTTTGACGCTTCGTTTCCAAGCTCCTAGTAGTTGAGAAAACGTCTAAACTCTAAAATACCCGTGAAGCGTGTCTGACTCGAGGACCCATTCTACTGATACCGCTGCGTCTGACCCGACTATTGCTCACCGGCAGTAGAACAAGTGCTAAGTCAGACACACTTCTCGCGCACGTTAGGTGTATTTTTCACAACTAGTAACTCAAAAACTAGGCCTCAAACGCAATTTCATAATTTTTAATTTTCGATTACTTATTTAATTTTCCGACTGATTAAGAAAACATACTTACTTTTACTTTCAATTTTTTGAGTTTTCACTCCAACGTCCAGTATGGAATTTGCACCGAGGAAACATTTTCCTTTTGAACCGCTGGATCCTGGTGGTTCATTAGCGATCATCCAGTCGTATTTCGTTCTCTGTGTATCTGCGGAGTAGTCGACAGTGACGAATTGTTCTCGATACCCTGCATAATTTATTTCACGGTATTGATGCGCGGTAGAACGCGTCAGAGTTGTGGGTAGGGTAGGGAAAGAAAACTAACGCGGTAACTGCGTCAGAGGAACAAGTAGTGGGTGTGTCGTGAACATAGCCCGCTGATACACGCCTCTGTCTTATTGCGGACATGCATATTAAGGGGGTGAAAAAAAGCTGAACCGGTTTTAAAAGACCATAACCTCTAACAACCACACGCCAGTGTATTTTTAATGAATTCTTAAAAGGATACTCCTCCAGCGGCGTGCGGCGACATTATTCGCTTCTTTTCGCGCGACGATTCCTTCCTGAGAAGCTTTCATAAAATTTAGTATAAAAGATAGGAACGTATTAAAAGTGAACCACGGCTATTTCTTCGCGCGATTGCACGTCCATGCCTCCGTGACCAGTTTTATGTATCTCCATGGTTGGCGTTGCGAGATTATTGCAAAATTTATGGAGCTTTCGGGAACAAAAAACGAGCGACCACGGATGTGAATAAACGGTAAAAATGTTTCTCTCACCCTTCATTTTATGCTGTGGATAGAACACTTGGTGTGATATGTATGCTCTGTAGATTAAATGACTTAAAAGGATTGCAATTTAGATATTTATTGTAGTAGGTAAAAGAGCTCGTGTAATGCTTACAATAGAGATCTCGGTACTTGTCGCTTCGATAGTTGTACGTGAGCCCACTTTGTTACATCTCATTAAGACGTAGGCTTGAGTACTTATTTGGAACGATAATAAATGAACTATGAAATTATAGTGGAAACGGAAATGTAGATCTTAATCCGAATGGATCTGATTGATTATCTTAGATGTGTAAAGAAGTTTTTTACTACTCACTTGTCCGTTATCTTATTCAGTAAATCGTTCCTCGAATTGCTAATTAATTCCTATCTTAAAAGTACATATTTCAAACACTTATCGTTTAGTGTTTGATTGTTTGTTGATCTCGAGATATCGTAACTCCCATCGTATGCAAAAAATTCCGTTAGATTACTACCACGTGCTTCCTCTCTCTTTTGCCACTGCGATCGGTACCCATCCTTCGTTTTGCCTTTTTTCAAATTCATTCCAGCGCTCGGACTTTTATCCATCGACACATCTCTTGACTGGAGTATCGGCTATTCGATTGCACGTTCAAGGCTCTGGCAACCTTGAGTTAGATTTTCCTGTATAACTACCACAACGTTCCTGCACACATAGTCGCACAAGCGCTGCTTGAATTTCTTATCCGATTTCGTCGATTTGTTTGGCAAATTTGCTCGCGTGTCAGACTGACGTTTATTGTTCCGCTAAGAAGCTATAAACGGTGAATTTCCTACTACTGATCGCCTACAGCAAATAGTCATTAACGATTGTTAAAATGTGCAACAAGATAATGGTCGCCAGACGTTGGACGCGCAAATCTTTAATCAACGACCTTGCGACTATAGACGAACGTAAAAGTGAATGGAACAAGAACAAAAATAGGATGCAAAATGCGAAATGTATTAATGTCTAGTCAAGCATAAAATTCTCGTACATCACTTTTCAGTCATAAACATTTTACAGTCGTGGTTGTGTTATGAGTACCATCGTTATGAATAGCGATAAATTATCAAAATCTATAGGTTACTAAGATATTGTCAAATGAGATGATTAGACAACGTGTGGAAATCTGTCTATAGATCACTAATGGATGTACCGTATCATGACAAGAGCCATATTTCACTTATCAGAAATACTCAAAAGCCACATCCTCTAATGGAGCAGGATGAATATTAATTATTATACACTTTTTAGCAAAATTAAAGGATCACTAAGTGGTTTTTCTCCGAATCTTGCCCAAATCCAAGCTATTCTCTTGGACTTGATAAATTTTTTTGGGACTGGTTTTACGGTAGATTTCTAGTTTGAAGCTTCTCCTTTCCAATGAGAACTTAAAAATTGATGGGCGATTTTATGTCGAAGATTTAGCACGTGCAGGAATGGAACGTCATTATAATTCAGTCATTAATTGAAATTTGTGATATTTAACTTTATCTCTCGGTGAGGCCTACTGGTACTTGAACACGTTTCCAAGGTTATATATGAATTTTAATCTGACTGGAGATACAACCTACTGGCTGCAGAGAGATGCAGAACGGAGCTCCTATTATTACGTACAGAATTAATAATGTATGTGCCAGACTGCCAGGCAACAGCATTATAAATTAGACAGGCTTCTTATCATGAATGTACCACCACGTATATATACATAGCCCGTCTAATCTTTGATCGCTTATGTATTCCAATTTTTAATGACTGAAATAACATTGAACGAGCACTACGTCTGCCTTTATTAGATCATCTAGCGCAATTAAAATTTCAAGATTTCGAGATGCGGGCAGGTTTGCATAAATCCTGACTCTAAATGTTTTATATCAGGCATTCAAATTGTTTAATGCTTCAAAATATTTGATCGTGAGCTGGTGATAAATCAATGTCTGAGGGATCACCTGACACTTGCAAGTGCTCAATTAAACGATTATAGTGATTATTTCCAATTAACGTGAGCATGTTTGCTGTTTTGGATCACAACGCTGCTAGACGATTTCGCAAATATTTTTACGCGCTGCACAGCCTGTTGGAGGTTGAAACAAGGAAGCGTGGAAAAAAGAAACAGCAGGATAGGTCTGATAGAGCCGCATCGCTGCTAGGTACTGCAGCTGCAGTTGCAGTTGTAGCCTGACTGCAAACCGCTGAGAAGGGAAATCCAATACCATGGAATTGAATAACGTATCGACAGACGTCGTAGGGTGCGAAGGCACGTTCGGGAACAACTTCCTCCTGTAGGGACCACAGTGGATCACCTGGAGATCGATAGAGTGCATTCGTTCGTTTCGGTACTGAATTCACCTTAGCATAATACTTTAGTTTTCATCCTCTTCAGTGTTTTATTCTTCCATCATCGACACTGTTTCGTCCGCGAGAGCAGTAACTATAAAAGTAAATTGTTGAGTAATAATAATTTATGAACTTGTAAAAAATATAGAAGGGTCAGAGGGGAAAAGTTTAACGTATCTGAAGCCCTATTTTTTTATTAGTTTTTATATTAGAAAAGTTCGCTAAAATAAAACTCGTAGACAGTATTTCGAATAGTTTCACTAGAGAACGTAAAAAATATGAAAAGGTTAGGGGTTAAGCTAGTGAAACAGACCAACAACTGATATTGATGAAAAAACTAGGGAAGCAGGTGCAGTTGACAAGCATTTAGGTAGTTTCAGTGTCGTTGTTTCTATCTTTTGTGACAAACTGTTTGAAAAATTTTGGCCAAAAGGATGTGTCTGAGCCAAGACAAACCAAAGTGAGTAATATGGGTCACCGGAAGTACGGGTAAATTATCTACTGTACAAACGAGCTTATGTTCCAGGACACGAACGAAGTTAGACCTTGGACTAGTAACCCACATAATGCGCACTGAGGCAACGTGATCGTCCTTCGAATATCGATAATACCCATGCACGCGTACCACAACTATTCCTCATCCACCGAATTTTGTGGACTTTTAGCTGAGCTTTTGTTGTTGAATTCTATTAATAGAGCGATTAGTTTTTAAACTCTGCACATTCAAATCCTTTTGACCCAAAAGGGATGACCCCAAACGTGCTAGAACGAACCCCCAGATAGGTTCAAAGCGGGTTTCTAGGATCTAAATAGGATTCTAGAACCATAATAGATCCAGCTTGCGTCTCTAGCTCCTATATTGATTTAAATTAAGTTGGAATCCTATACTGATTAGACGTGAATCCTTGGACCCTCTGTGGATCAGTCAACACGCCCTGAATCCCTAGATTTCTAGACTAACATTAGCGATTTTTAATTTTATCCAATTCGTTTATGATTATAAATCTTCCTTATTTATTTCAGGTGGTGTTAAATCAAGATCTAGTCGGAATTAATATTTTTGAGCAGTAAGAAGATCTTGCATGGTATCCATCACGTTACTCTGTGCGGGGAGGGACAAAGGTAGAGGTAAGTACCTCAGAATTTCCTATAAATAGCAGAAACAATAGTATTTACACACAATATGATAGCTGCAATCATGCATGAGATGAAGAGTAAATCGTAATTACTATTTGTACTATTATTTGTTTACTTACATGCCCGAGTAAGTCGAAGTCAATAATCTTCTATGTAAACATGTCCTGACGTACAGCAGTGCGTATGTTTATTTCGTACATTGGATATTTTTTCACGCTCCGTTTAATCGAGCTTCGTAGTTGTTCTTCAATTGAGTCCGAAGACCTAGTCGAGCGTGTCGTATCGAGCAGGTTGAATTCCATTAACACTGGTGCATTCAGCCTCGATTCTAGATTAAACTGAGTTTATTTTATAAGAAACGAGGCCATGTATCCTGACACATGGCGTTCAGGCTGATAGTGTTTGGATTCGAAGGTTTGTTTAAATCGTGACGAGTTCCTGTTATATATACGAAGTGGTCGATAGAAGAAATCATACAAAAATTGAGGTGTTGTAGCACAGTGATCATAATACGACTCAATATATTCCCTGCTTTGTGGATTATTGGGCCATTACTTCGCGAAAACTTTGCTAATGGCTGAACTTCAATAATGACTTCGCCTCTTTGATTATACATGCGCACAAGCCAACAAACTTCTTGAATTTTCATGAATATGTGTGCTTTGCCTTCGCGCTTGCTCGTTTCTCTATGTATTAGACTATCCTATTCACTATTTTTTATTTGGTCTGGTGGGTATCTTGACGTGCTGAACGCCACTGAGAAACTTCTGATCACGATAAGTTAATGCAACTCAGAAAGGCCTTCTTATTATGAAAGCTGATGCAAAACTTTATCGAAAGTTTTCCTTTAATATGTTTGAAGTACATAGTTAATTGAATTATGGTTTTGCCTACGATTTTAATTATGGTATTTTCATGACTTTGTGTACTTAAATTATTATTTCGAACTTTTATATTCAGCAGTGTATATCTGTTCTAAATAAATTGCTCAAAAAACATTATCGTATAGAAAAGTTTTGGGCAAAAATTAATCCAACTTTGACTGACGATAACTCAGCGAAAAATGCTCGTAGGATAATGTTTTTTCTTTTAAATTGAAGCCTGAAACTTTTACCTTGAAGCACTATATATCAATTTTAAGTTTAATGCACCTCTAGCACTGTACTACCTTAAAGCTGAGGACATGTTTGTCGTATTAAAAATTGCATAATTTGACGGGATGCACGAACTTGCGAAAATTTTTTTCGGAGATGCCGTTTACAGGAGCACATAATTCGATCCTTTCCCTTTAATTTAAAGGAAGAATCGAGTCGCTATGATTTTTTTTCGCAAAGTTAGAGCACTTCAAAGTAACCCTTGCATTTTGATAGCACATGGAGTAGTGGCAATACATGGCAAAAATGCAAGGGTTACTTTGAAATGCTGTAACTTTGCGAAAAAAAATCATAGCGACTTGATTCTTTCTTTAAATTAAAGGGGAAGAATTGAATTATGTGTTCCTGTAAAGATCATCTCCGAAAAAAATTTTCGCAAGTTCGTGCATCCCGTCAAACTTTGCAATTTTCAATACGAAAAACATGTCCTCAGGTTTAAGGTAGTACAGTGGTAGAGGTGCATTAAACTTAAAATTGATATATACTATCTTAAAGTAAAGATTTCAGGCTTTAATTTAGAAGAAAGATCACGATTCTGTGATAATTTTTTATTGAGTTATCGTCAGTCAAAATTGGACCAATTCTTTTCCAAAATTCTCCTACGCCATAATTTTTTACGAGCAGTATATTTTTTAAAATGATTTATGTATCGGCGATCAATTTGATACGTGACACGACGGCTATCCTGTTTTCATACATTTTTGGTAACCCAGGAGTTGACATCAAAGGTGATCGCTCAAAAATGAATGAAACCATGGTTTCTTGAACGACAGATAGTAAATTCAATGTTAGCGAACGTGCGCAAAGAGGTGCTCTGTAATGGTAGCGGCGAATTCAGTCGAAAGTAATTGAGGTAGATAGCGGATGACTTTTCCCTGAATCGTTGAAAAATGGTCTTTAACGTTTTCGTTGTTTTTCGAGAAAATGTTAGTAACCTCACCGCAGCAAATTTTTTTAAAATATTTGACGATGATAGCGACTACGAATAAATTCTATAAAATTAAGTTGCAACGAATTAACGTGACAAATTTTTCTGCCTGAAGTGTTTATTAAAAAACTTCAGTGTTTTCATGTTAAAAATTGTAGATGCATTAATTGAGTTATTAAAGTGCAATTTTCATTTTCGTAGACTATTGTTTAATCTTTCAGCAAGTTTTGCATATAATCTCCAGGGTAACTGTTTTTATCATAAATAAAATATTTAAAATTAAAACCACAGATAAGAGCTGCTTCTGACGTTCATCGTTTACGTACCCTCTGACAGCGATTACTACATGTTTATCAGACGATCGGGGTTCAGTGAAATGCGAAAAACGTTTTAATCGGGAAAAGTAATTATCCGTTGAAGTGCAGCGAAATTACGGGCTTTCCTTGGCTATTCGTGATTACCTGTATGATGCTAATAAAAAATGAACAGGGAACCTTCCTTGGTATATTAAAAAGTAATTTTCGAACAGTTATGAAATTTTTAATGCGATCGTCAAGTAGAAAGCCCTTAAGCTAAATTAGGTCTTCAATTATTTATATTAAATCATGTTAAAATATAAAATATTCTATAGTTCGTACTCTTTTTTATTGTTGGATGTTTCATATTGAGAATCCACGATTCACTGTGCTGGAGGATTTTCTCTATTTCCTTATCAGTACTTCAGTAAATCGTTAGTACCAAATGAAATTTTGATCTGAACCTCAGACTAATGGGACAATCATCCAAAATTGATCCATTACTGCACGATTCATTTCAATAATGAGTTGGATTAAGATGACTGAACTCCACATGACAAGTAACTAGGAAGAAGGGTACCATTTCAGCTCAGCTGTTACTTCTCCGCGAGTTAATCTCCGTAAATTCGACCATCCGACGCCTGGGAGCTGAGATGCCCTTGCGCGAAATGTACTGAATGCGTCGGGCATGCTCGTGGATGAATTAAGGAAGAGGTCTGAAATTGAAATCAAGTCCACGTAAGTCGTGAAATGCGCTTTCTCGCGACGGAAAATAATTTCCCTCATTTGCGAGGACTCTCAATTGTGTCAAAAATGACATTGAAATACGCGCGTGGCACACCTCAATTGAAAGCGAAAAAAGGTCGAATTACTTATTCCACTGTCTAAAAGGATTAAAAACGTCGAGTAGAAGTAACGAGCTCCTTCAAGGAATATGTGAAGATATTTCTTTCGCTGGCCAAGGTAAAGTTCATTTTACGAATAAATGAAGAACGCAGCGATTCGCGAATAAAACATGAGCAATCCTTTCGCGTCGATTCTAATATTACGAACTGACGAATATTTGCTAGCGATCTCAATGTTCGCCCTATGAAAATTGATGAAAGCATAAGTGGCGAGGGTCGAGGTTTGAGAGGCCGGAAATGCTGATTTCACGAATCGTTCGTCAGACGGCGAGGGTTTTCTTTCATGCTATCGATCTTGAACAAGAGAACAAGCTTTATTTTATAAATAACGAGAAAACATGCCTCAGGCTTTTTCAGTCTGCTATGTACAGAATTATTTTCGATGTTTTGTGCAAGGAAAGTACAGTTTATTGCATTCATGAGTACCTTTGCAGACAGAAAATTTTATTTCGCATGAGTACATATTAAACTTGAAATTTTACAATTCACAGTGTGAATAAAATATTAAAATTCAATTGGTAGGGAAGAAAGACGTGATAGAGGGTGCTCGCTAAGAAATACCTCCTTTTACGTATACATCCGTCTGTTTATACGCGTATTTATCACTCATGTGAGTGTTCGTGCTTCTCCTGTGGCGATCCTTCTATCCTTGTCCTGTTTCCAGCAGCTTGAAGTGAGATTTTCACAAGATTTACAGTTTTCTGAATTTATCTGAATGCCCTTCGCATTCGACCTTATCCTCATTTCCTGTGTCCTTCGAGAATGGCCCTTTATCGTTTTACTTCGGAAAATCTTTGAGGACACCTTCCTTGGCTTCACACCGAATAGCATTCCGTGGGAGTCGCAACGAATATGCGGCAATTTGCATATAAAAAGTTGCGCGCATATAACCAGTGTTTTCTCATGTGCAATTGTGCGAAAAGGAAAATCTCTTGCGAAGGATCCCTACTTGATATCATTTTCTTCTTTAACTTATGTTTTCTTTGACATGTATGTAATTGCTTGTAGGATTTTCTTTTAATCGTTAATAGCGGATTTATTCATGCAGAAATGGCATTGTTTCATTTCCAGTTTGTCAGGTTAAACAATTGGGGTTTCAAGAACATCGGAAGGGAAATTAATTCTGAGAATTCTATCTCATTAAGGTCATCCTTTTTGGACGTTGATTTAATTAATTCCTGTCGGCTCGCCGTCAAGAGCAGCAATGAAAAATTAAATTTCCACCATTTCCTTCGAAAGAATCCCTTTTATCCTGCGATGCCAAGTCTATACTAATTAAATTATCGTGTTTGTGATTGAAAATCAAAACGTAAGCCAAGCCATGATTGTTATGAGATATGTGAGTATTTATGTACTTATAATTTTCCATTGTACTAAAAAGGTATTAACTTCCTAGTGAGTTTCGTGGCACGTCATTTCAGATTGGCTTCCATCGTGTACGAGAGGATCCTACAATTCTTTTCTTCACTTTTTTCCATTTCTAAGATCACCTATTATCGCGGGAAACTCGCTGGTGTAAGCGTTACTTCCTTTATTGCCTGGCCACAGATTGAGTAGCACTACTGGCGTCAAGTAGAATCATCTGTCCGTGATCAGACTCTGACAACGCCTAAGAGGGTGATACCTTCCCATTTATTTTCTTCTCGATACTTGCCTGTATCTCTATCTTTGCCAACTGTGTATCAATAATTAAATACATTTTTATAACAAATTAAATATTTTTAAAATTGCAAAATTTATGTAGTTCGTGTTTTATGGTTACGAATAGCTTCGTTGTAGCCATCACTTGCTATAATGAAGATCGTAATCCTCACAGCGCTCCAGCAGTTCATTGACGCAAAAGTTATGGCACTTTAGTGACAAAGTAACAACTTTCCCATAACACAGTTGCCAGGGCGTTTAGCGAGTACTTAAAGTGGCCAAGTGAAAGTCTAACTATCCTACTTATCGATACTTATATAATATAGTATTTTCTTTTGGAGATCACATTGCTAATCGTACAAGTTTAGCCTTTCTCAGGATATATCTAAGGCGAATAGATGTGTTCAGAATCGTTTACCTTCAAGTCATACACGTGCCACGTGTTAAGTCCTTCACATTTTAACAAGTAGTCAGCTAAAACCGACGAGAAGGCAATTTTCTTTGAAACGAAACGTAACATCACGTCTGAGCATTTCTTAGTTTCTCGTTTGTCCTCGGGAGTCAGTAGAGATCGTTCGTCTTTCAAAAAGGTTTTGGTGCTTAGGGGACGAAGAAAAGATCCCAAGAGTTCTGGATATTGCGCAACCCCTGTGACCTGAGAAGAAGGATGGCTATCCTTTCTTGAGGGAAAAATGTGATTTAAAACGATATTTCGAGCGTATCTCGGTTTACGTTCATCGATTTAGGATCGAGAAAATGATTATGACCTGTTCAGTAACGCGCGCGAATATCTTGCAGGGGTTGGTGCAGAATTCTGACTCGTTCGTTAGCGAAAATGCCGACTGTTAGCTATTCTTCGCTTTGAAGGAGCTACCGACGAACGAGAGGGTAGGGAAACGAATAGAATATCGCATAATACGAAAGTTGGAGAGAGATCTTCGTTTTCCACTTTTTTCCCTAAAATCTTTCCAGAAAACCGTGCATTCTACTGTCGGGACGTTTCTTCCTCTCGGATAAGAATGTCTTCCTTTGAGCCTTGTTCTCGTGAAAAAGATTCCTCGTATTTCCCACTGAACTCATTGTCACGAAGTTGATTTCAATTTGAGAGAAGAATTAAGAGCGTTTGAAATTTTTTCGCCTGTGAAAAGCAAAGGAAATATGAGATACGGTATCTTCGCGTCTCACATTAAACGGGAACGACTGTTAAATATAATTTAAAATATCACGAAACCCAGTTAAACTTTTTCTGAGAAACATACTTACATTCCATAACAGGCAAGAAAAAAATTGTGAATTATACTGCGAAGCTGTTCATTCACAAAAGAATGAGATATCCCCCGTTCTAAAACAGTGAATCAAGACAAGCCCATAATCAGCACATCCCCCTCACGCAATACCGATTAATAAAGAAAACCCTCTACACGAGGACACCATAAACAAAAACAGGGGGCAGATGAGGGGAAGGGTTAAAGTAGCAAAGCAACGGTGTTAGGACCCATCTAGCAGACGTCGACGGTTTGTGTGCTCCGGCCGTGGAGGCTGCGCGGAAAAATCGATAGCCAACGCGAACCGACGGCGTCGTCGTCGGCGGCAGCGATGGTAGCGGTGGCGGTGGTAGCGACGGTGGTGGTGGTGGTGGTTGGTGGTGGTGGTGACGACGATGGTGGTGGCACTGGCGGTGGTGGTGGTTGCGAGTAGCAGGCTAGAGTCCGACAGTGCAGTCAACGTTGGGACCGGCAGCCCAAAAGACACACGCGGACCTCGCACGTTTTCCACCCCCTCCCCCTAGGCGCATCCCCCTCCAGCACCTCTCGCCCTCGAACTTTTCGTACGTCCCCAAGAGAACGTGTCGTGCCCCGAACGGGACTCGTCTCCCCCTGGCGCACGCTGGCCGATTCGCAGTACACGAACGGACGCAAAAGGAGCCGACGCGTCTCGGCGGCCGTGCTCTTGCCCGCTTAACGGACGTGCAGTGGGTGTGTGATAGAAATGCAATGCTAGTGACGCGGTACGACGCGGCATGACGATGCTTCCTTGCCTCTTCCGTCACTCTTGCCTGCCCTCCCGTTGCGTACCGATCGCGTGTGTGCCAAGATAAATGCAATGTTGTGACGCGTGACACCGCACCGGCCCGACACACGCCGCTCGACACACGCTCCTGGAACTTCTAGCCCGCTTTCGGATCCTATTCGAGCCCACATCCCCGCGACCATGGATGATAAATGCTCGAGTGAACGGTAAATGTCACCGCGACCGCTGAACAACTGCACGTACAATGTGCGCGCACGTTTTAATGGACCAGTACGTGACCTGCTCCTTGACAGTCTCGGCTCCCTTGGCGAGGACTAGTTTCGCCGTCTGACGGATTTCGGGGGTTTATTGGCTGAGAAATTCTCGGGGAAATAGGATGCTACGCTGCGCGCCTTTTAGAGGACAACGACCCCGTGCACCTTGCTTCCTTCCGTCTCTGAGTTAATCGCCCCCTCCACACCTTGTGACTGTAGCTACTTTTTTTTTTTCTTCCGCGTTCGCACCTGGTCTAGATAATAGATGCTTGATCGTGTGTTTTGCAGGAATGTTTGCTGGGAGTTTAACTTCGGTCGTAAATCATTTTTGCGGTGGCAACTGTTTTTGCACGAGTGTTAAAACGTGACCTCTGATACGTGGCTGTTGGGAAACTGTGTGGAACAAGTTTGTAGGGTATTGTAATATTTACAGGGAGAACAATGTGTGACATTTTCAACGACACCGCGCGATGTACCACGGGGAAGTCGTCGGTGCTGCTGGAATTAGACTGAATGCGGTTTTTGCGGTGCTTGAATTTCTGCAGGTGTTCGTCCAGCGTTATTTATAGTTTGCAATTTGTCGAAACGTCGTTTGTCGTGCCGAAACTAAATCTCTCGTTTAAACCTACGGGACGATACGTGTTCGCGGGAATTAGCGTTGAAGTAGTGTCCCCATTCTTTTTCCTTTTCCCCATTCATTCTCCAGTGATATAATTTCTCGAGAGGTCGAAGTGTTTAGGTTGAAATGGTAGCTAGCTGATGCCGCATGCTTCTAGATACGTAGCTTCGTTTCATTAATGTTGTCGTCAGATTTCGTTTTTCATGTCTCGTGGTTGGCTTTATCCTCATTTGCCTTTGTTGCTGCACGAGCATTATTAATCAGTGTTGCGGCTCGCAACAATGCATACCAGCATGCATAACACTGAAATATTCTCTTGTACGTTCTCCCCTTCTTCCATCATTCTTTTACTCCGTGTCACTTCTCTGCCTCAAGAGCAATCCTCTCGTCGAGCCTACTCCAACGTGTCCCTGTACACAGCCCAACGTAAGAACGAAAGGGTAAAGACATTACGAGCTCGTCAGTTTTAGACAAGTATTATTTTTACCTGAGAACATCAGCTTCAACTTATCCCGACTACGCTCCGCTTGCTCCACTTCGTTTCGAATCGCATGTTCTATCGACGGTTCCATTATTCGAAGATGCAGGTCTCCTAAAATGGTAACACTTGCTGGATCGATCAGTGTGTCTCTGATTTCAAGTTTTCTACAACTGTTGACGAAGTATCTTAAGCGCCTCTGAGAGGCTTGCAACGGTGTATTTGCGCCCGCAAATTATTCCCTTTAAGTCGACAAGCTCGATATTCGGTACTCCGAAGTACCAGAGACACCACTTTGATCATTTAATTGACTGGATAGTAGTAATTAGCAGCTGCTCCTTAGTTCATTTTTTACGAGCCAGTTACGACACGGAAACGACCAGGTAATTATGCTATTTGTACGCCTAATAATTCGAATATCAAACTCTAGAGGTAAAAGTTTGTCAAACTGATGTTACGAAGTTGGAGTAACTTGGAATATTTTTTATCGGTCGTTTTGTTGTACTTGTACGTCTTCTTCTGACGCATTTTACCATGCGTCACTACTTTATTTTCTCAGTGGAAAATTCTTCAGGTATGGTTTTTATTCTTCACATATTTTCATACTCTCAAAGGTTGTCGCTTCCGGTCACGTCGCATGAATAAACTGTATTACTTTCGAATTCTCGGTATATATTCTCCTTTGTGCCATCCTGGCGATTGGTTAGAATGTTTCAAATAGTTTATGGCTACCTCGAGCTGCAGGGCTTTCGATATAGTGATCTCTGAAACATAATCTCGTTGATGCGCTCATATGCGACAGAAATTTTTGAAGTACCATGACGATAACGAATTTTATTCGGAAAACGGAACCGTGGCTGCTGTTATTCCTCGATGGATGAACGTTTCCTGAATAAATTATTTTATGGCCGGGGTGTTTCGTAAAATATTTCTGAAATATTGAGTGGTATATTTTCAGCCAAGCTACTAAAATATTTTTCGTACAATTTCATTTACTTTTGCATTCTGGCAGTAAAAAATAATTTTGATACTTTAATTTTTCTAATTTAGCTGTCATTCGAAAGTGCAATTCTCTTAGACATTTATTATTTAAGTAATTTTGCAAGTAAGGAGTCATTTTTATATTTCGTTTATATCCGAGGGCGTTAAAGTGGTCACGTATCGAACAACAAGATTGTAAAATTGAAAAATAGGAGTTGGCGAAACATAACGGGCAGGAACAGAAAGTTGTTGGCGTGGGTATTCTTGGGGTCGATATCTTGTTATCGGAAAGCACTAGTCATCCTGATAAAACGATATGGCGGATATCGAGATAAATTACAAAACAGCACCACCGTTGCAAACGATATGATTTCCACAATAATATACGACATCGTGTTCCGTTTTCCCTGGCGTCTACCGAGCCACGAAATTCCTCGTAATATCTTCGCGTCGCCTGCAGATCCGCAGGATGTAAAAACAGGAGATATTCTGAATCCTTTCGACTCATGTTTCCTCCATTTTACATGAAATCACCTCGCGCATCACCTTATCCTTTACACATTTTACGACGCTGGTCGTTCGTTCTCTTCGAAACATTTTCTCAATACAGTATTTCATGATTTTCCACTTAGCGCGTACGCGTGATCGAGACACCAAATTTCACAGTATCCGATACAGGGGGTTAGAAAAATGTAAATCGAAACGGCGATTGACTGCAAGGGCTGCTGAAAGACGGAAGGAAAATGAGCTCGACGAGATGGAAGAGCGTACTCGGGAAATTTGCTTTTTTCCAACGAGCTCGCATAGCCTTTTTCCTCAACCTCGTACGGTGTTGGATATATTCAAACAGTCTAATGACTGTTCTTTGGAAATTCAATCCCTTTTTCCATGCCAAGGGATCGCTAATGCAAAACCATTTTAACCGTATACATTTCTTCCGAAATCGTTTCTTTCTTCCTCGGAAAAAGAAATAAATTTTCCGTTGTTTATTCACTTGGTCAAAAGTGGGGCAATTCCTGTCCATACAGTAGGCGGAAAGAATTAATATATGGTATTCGAATTCAGAGGGGATCGGTGAATGTTTACGAACTCGGATATGTGCGGTATTTTAACGAGGGGGATGTCAGAAAAAAAGGAAGTCCCTGGAGAAACGCGGACAGTGAAATCTGAAAAGAATTCACAAAACAGGAACAAAGTTAAATCCGTGTAACACAAGCGTCTGCGATCTCGTGGAAGCGACTGAGTCCCCGCAGAGCAATAAAGAGCAGCTTTTCATTTTGCACTTTTTAGGGCGAGCATTCAAAGCGGAAAAAGATTGTACCGGACTAATCCGCGATATCTGTTTGATGCTAAAAGGGAGCAACAATGAAAATCCAGGCAACTACGTGTTCGAAGTCGGTCGACGAAGCTCGTCATTGACGCGTGTCTTCGATGACGCAGTGTCGATCACTGGTTTTTGACTCTATACTTGTAATTGATAATAATCATGGGACTTAAGACCTGGAAGATAGTGAAGTCGTTTCAGCAATAAATATCTCATCAACGATGCAATAACTGCACAATAATTGTACATATGTAATAGACGTTAAAAGAGAAGCCTGCACAAGAAGATTTTTTAAAAAATAGGAAGAGGTGTTTGTCCTTTAGATCTCTGTGATCAAATGTTTCACATATTGTTCGATAATAAATACGTCGCCAATGAATTGGGAACTGACGATATTTTGGAAAATACTTTTCACTATACATCTATCCATAAATTAAGTTAAGTGAGAAGAATCTTTTTGGAGTGTGCATCGTGGGACGAGGAAAAATTTAGAGCATAACACTTTCGGTCGCGACAAGGTTAAGATAATTTTAAAGAAGACAGAGCCGAATGGAAGGAGTGAAATTTTCCTCGACTTATAACGATTGGAAGACACTGTTTTTTCTCTTAATGGAATTGCGTGGAATTACGACTTCGCGAGGGGACTGGAGAGTCTTCGAAAGTTGGACAATGTTCAAGCATGGAATTGGCGTGTGCGGGGAAAACGTGAAGCGTATGAGGTATGATTGAAAAAATGTTTATAAACATTCCAAATAGGGGTAATCACTGGATCAAGTATACTTAGCTAGTAGATTATGTAAACACTATGGAAATCCTTCTTTCTCTATTTTGCGTGGCTAGGAGAGGGTCCACAGAGAAATTTCAAACTAGAATACAGCACACTGAGTGTAGCTGTAGACACAATTCAAAATTAAATTGAATTATGTGCTAAAACTGTTTTCATAACGGCGAGATATCAAAGGACACTCCGAAGACCTGCTCTCTCGCCATAGGAAAGCTCGAAGATACAATAAATTATAAAGTTAGATAGTTGTTTGAAAAAAGAAAAGCCTGTTTGGCTCGGGGCAATTTTCTCGAGTAAAAAAGGAGCGACGAACCGCCTTGACCTCGATCTACTTTTTTATAACACGTTGCACACGTTGCACAGCTTCTTTGCTAGACATAGCCACCTCGGGAAGACGAATCCCCCCTTCACTTCTTCTTTGCTTGTTCTTTGCCAAAAGCCTCTGTGACCTCTCGAGGGTGATGTCCTAGTTATCTATTAACCAGCGTATTTATGCCCACCTCTGTACTTTTATTGTGTACCTAGACATCAGACAGTGCAGTAGACGGTCTAATCAAAGCAAGAAGCAGCGCAAGCAAAGGGCATCCAGAAATGTAGCTTTCCTGAAATTGGAAAATTGGACACTATTTGAATCCCAAGTTTACGAATCATATTTATCGCAAGCTTATTTAGTAACTTTGTTAAAAGCTTGGGAAATGGTAGAGCTAATAAACTTAACGATTCCATGGCCGACAATGGTAATTATGAAAAGGACAACAGTTTAGTAAATAATAATGATGTGCAGCAGGGAACAAAAGCTTACCGCTAAGTGATTTATTCGGTAAATTGCTTACTTTACCTTTTTGGTGATCACGAACTTCTCGTGCCCTAATTTCAGACCTGCCCTTAATATTAACGAACACGGAATTTTAGAGCAAATATTGCGTTTCTAGACGAATACTTATCCTTGACTTCTGCCGGTAATTACGCATTCCTGATTTCATCGACACATTTTCGACGAGATTATTTAGAAGTAGTGTATACTCAATGTATGTTTGCTCTGACTGTGTCCCTTGATTGATAAAACTGTTCCGAGACAACAATTTCATTATTATCACTAATGTATCTCAGCAATTAGAGGAAGCTGCATGCGTCATTAAATAAATGGCAATTGACAATTTCACGTACTATTAATTACTATGTGATTAATATCGCGTTTTTTGAATTTTACAATAATATGAAAGAGAAGGCAACATTATTTTATGATTATTAATAATGACGAAGGTGTATATTTGTGATTTCGCCGCTAGAAATTGGGTTAACAATGTTTTTCTTGATGGTTGTTAGTGCATGGCAAGGATCGTAAGCAGAAATGTAACCATGTCTCGTGTGTACACCTACACATGCATGGACAATCTCATTAAAGGAACCAATTGTTTCCAACGCATATTCAAAGTTGCATTCAGGCACGGAGACTCGAGCCCACCATAGCTTCCCGTTTTACCCGTCAATTCCTTCCATTTTCCGCGAAAATGAATGGGAGGACGTCAACGACAGTGAGGAAACAAAATTATCGTCGGCGGACGATGCTTCCCTGAAGAATAGAAGACTTGTTTTTAAGCTCCCTTTCAATTTCACATGTTATCCTCTCCCTCTGCGCTTTGCCAACCCTCTATGAAATTTCTGAAAGCTATTGATACAATTTTCTTTCCAAAATTTCTTTCCAAAATGTCGATTAGTAGCCGTGATGGTTCAATTAATTTTATCTCGCCTTCTGTTCTTTACGGCTTTCAGTAAATTAAATTATAATCGGTGTTTCATCGAGGGTGTAATTTTCGAATTGAGTTAAAGTGTTAATAAGTGATTAACAAATTTATTACATTATCGTACATTGTTCAATCGAGACATTTATAGTGCTTCGTGGTTTATTCGTCAGTTTATGTTTACGAATTTACATGGAAATTAATTTTGTCGATTAAAGCCGTTTAAGCTTGTTACATGACGTACGAAACTCTGTTTGGAATAATTACCGAAATGGCTTTCCAACATTTTAAAAATATACATTTTTTAGTGTAGACTTGAACGAACAGAGAAGCAATGCATGCGATATGGAAACATCTGAAAATTGCAAATGGGAATAATTGGAAACTAAATTAACGTGTTCAGCTTCATGAGAGAATTTTAACGAAATTGTAAAAACTGAGTGATAAAATACTCAATCATGGAAAAGTAACAATCAGATATACTAAATGCTCCATAAATTCCACTATTTGTTTTTTCATTCTGTTTCTACTTCAATTGCAAAATCTTTGCCAGCGGTTCCAGACACAGCCAATTTCAATTGCATTGTGTGATTTTCTTCACCACAAGTTCTAACTTGCTGAGAGGTACAAACCTGCGAACAAAGCTTGCGACATAGAATGATCAGACGGCGACGCGTAGCTCCAAAAAGACGTACTGTAGAACCTAGAATTATGGTAGTTACATTCTCTGTTCCAGACATCACTGACATTACTCATTCCGCGGTCAACGATCGATACAAACATAAAAGTTCCCTCAGAGACATATTTCCACGATTTTTCTTGCATCGAAACGTGGACGTAACTCAATTCCGTTTATTTCCTACATTTCCTTTGAATTAATGTTTCTCGAAAACTTGAAAAAGTATGTAAGATTTATGTTCTCGTTGTTATCAACGTAATTATGTTAAAAGTCCTATTTCTTTACAACCACATTAATTTTAATACACTGACAGCAATGGAAAAAATAGTGCAAATAACATGAAGCTAATAGTCTAAAATACGGAGTTTCTTTTAAACAAGATACCTGTATAAATGAAAGAACACAAATCAACGCGTTAATATGTATGTATTTGTCATTTCACGTGGTTGGTTTAGTAATTTCGTATTCATTCCACGTCCTCATTAAATCTTGTGATTAGTAATGAGGTCACGACGTAATAATAATTAATCCCATATTTAATGTGCAAAGCTCTGCGCAGTAAATAGTTTTCAAATTATTAAGTTTTGACTTCAGAGTTTTCGTTATTAACTTTGTTGAATCGAATAAGGAACCTCCGCGAAACTTAATATATCATGAAAGATTCTTTCCGCCATCTTTAATAATCTCGGATAGCATAGTGCATATGAAATCCTGTATCTGTGTACACTCGCTTCTGGCAAGCTTTTCCTCTCGTCTTACGAACCTCGACGTTCACGTAATTACATACAGAGCATGCATGTGTTAAGACAGGAACAATTTTCGTCCCCGATTGCTGGCAATAATTTCAGCACTCGTTATCCCAGCCAAGAGTTGCCTGCTGAATATTACAGCGATCTTAATATTAAACAACCGTATACAATGCTGAGCATAGCCCGTTTACACCCGCGTACGTTTGCAGAATGTTAAAGGGAATTTACTTATTCAGGTAGGACAGTATACCGAAGATGTTTTATACGAACTGAAAATTTCTATTCGACGAAACTGTTTGCAGGCTACTTTCCATTAAGCTAAAACTATATATTAGTAAATTCTGTACTGTCGAGAGACAACTTGACAGGAACCATGTGAGGGAAAGGTTTGGTGTACTCGATGATCTTTAATTTCTTTCGTAAAACGTCAAAGGACCTGCCAATTTCCAGTTTAACGAAGCTAAACTTACGACAGGATCACGACAGGGAGCGGAAAGGTAGAGAAATGTACGACGCGACAAAGAAAATTGATTTACGATATCCCGAGGGTGCTGGTAGGGGTCCTGTGTCGGATATTGCAGAACACGATTTTCACGGATAAAAAATCCTTTTCTACGGTCGAACCCACGTAATCATTAAACACCAATAATACATACGAATTCATACGGCTTGATTTACTTCTTTATTCTCATAGAATCGCATTCGGTATTACCCTTCCGTGCGTTGATTTGGAAATTTAATATAGAACAGATTTCTTCTCGATTATTTGCCGCTTTGACTGGAAAACATATTTTTCCATCGCTACAACTATTGCTTTGATAACTCTAATTCGATTTTTCCTTTAATTCGCCTTGCTCTCTGTAATTTTTATTTTTCTTTGAAATCCTCCCCACTTAGGGATGAAATCAGTCGTGATATCGAGTTTCCAGAATGTCCAATTTTTCAGGTCTAATTTATTAGATCCAAGGAAACCGACAGAAGCTTACATACTGTTCGTCAAGCCCAAAGACACAAATGTAATGCGTTTGTCTGACTGTAGACACCAAGATGCATGAACGTTGAAAGTTTTGAAGCACATTTACAGCATTCGGCTGTCGAACGTTTAGTTGGCGATATGGTTGTCGTAGTTCCTCCGTTAGTTCTATCAACAATTTGACAATGACGAAGTTCTGTCGCTGCTCGCTTGAAACGGACCTGGAGTTATTGTATAATTTAAAAACTGTTCAGAGTGTTCTATCAGATCTTCTTCTCGGAGTGTTCTCGTAAACTTCTATTCAGATTACGTAAACTTGTCAGATAACTGCGCAGTGTTTCCAACTTATGCGATTAATTACACTCGTGGAGAAAAAGCTAATTATTTCTGGAACATTTTTTTCCCATCACATGTTTCTACACGTGAATACTCGAAGAATCTGCCCCCTAACATAATTTATCCCTCTCACTCTGAGGTGTATAATTTTTGCCAAATCTGCATCAGTTCCGACCATACATCTTTCCCTAAGTCCATCTAAGTCTCCTACAAAGTCTCCGCGCAAGATATCAGTTTCTCGCAGGTGTCTGCGAAAACTCGAGAAACTAAATCGACGTGCAGGAAGTTCATAGGTAGATATCATTGACTGAAACAACCGCGACCAGTCGATTCGAGCTCGTCCGTTTCCATCACGGCTACTATTCGCTGTAAATGCTTCTGGTATCGACCGATACATCTAGATACTAGTACGCGGCTAACCTCTAGAACGATCCCGCGGAACAGAGTAATCCATGTTTGATGAGTTAAACGAGAGTTCCTCGAATTATCGCCGAATGACCCTTTTGCCGTTTCTAAGCTCTAAGTGCCGTGAAGTATCGAAGATATGTTTCTCAGAAATACTTTTCTACCTGTTATTCTCCCGTGCATTATAAGCACTATAGTTGGTATTCAATAAAGGTAGATTAAGTGCATCAAAAAATTTATCATGTCCCGTGGCAGATGACGTTTGGTCATTTCTATGATATGTGTGTTATGCAAAGGACAAAGTAATATTGTGAAAATTTATAACGTGTTCATAATTTTCAAAGAATTCCGCACCTCGCAACTAGATCAAAGAGAGACTTTTAATTTGCGTTGGTAACGTATTGCACGACAGTCTCGTCTATGTATTATCATTCTTTCTCGGCCTCGATTTTAATGGACTGCATTTTTAATGGTGTGATTTCCTTTAATAACGTTACGTTGTTAATATTTTTCTTTAGGCCATTAATAAATTCAGGAAAGAAACTAAGCCTCTTGGCTAGAATTCTGGAGCACTTTTTCAGGATAATTGAGAATCTACCCATACAGTTTTAGTCATCGACGAAGTGCTTTCGTTTCTTCTTTGTCATCGTCGTCTTTTCTGTGCTCGAAAAAGAGAATTATGTATGCGGCCCATCAGTGGGATGACACTTGACGTATCCTGGCTAGACTCCTACTTGTACACTATGATATAGTGCGAGGTTGAGTTCTTCATAGAACACTTTGTCTTTGATATATTGGGATGTTAGGTGCAGCAGAAGTCTGCTATATTTTGCCTGACGGTTCTGCTTAATATTCCCATGAGTTTGGTAACTGACAGAAATTATTCAATGGAAAGTAGGTAAGATGGCGAAGTGAAATTACTTTGTCACTATCACTTTGTCACAGGCGATATTAATTGTAATCCTTTCTTTCTTTTACTATAGAAGTAGAACTTACGACGTTTGGAACTCACTGTATTTTGAGCGTTGGTAAAATATAACGTTGCTGTGTCTGACGGATAATACTCGAAATATCCGATACGCGATTCTTCTGAACGACTTGATTGAAAAAGTCTAGCCGATACTCATTTGTTCGACTGAGAACTACCCGATATTGTGCCCAATGGAAAGTTTTATGGTTTACCATGCATTCCATGAGGAAATCATCTAGGAAATTGCATCAGGAGCTGCCACAAGCATGATCCTGGATTTGTTAGGTTACGTGATTAATTAATCTCTCAGACGATGGGAGGATTATCAAGATTGGGTCATTAGCGATATTGATGTCCAGTTATGCTTGTATTTGCCCTCAAATACCATACAAATTCTGTGTCATTCGAACCAGGCGCCAGTTATTAAGTTATTAACCTCACAGGACACGAAAAAATAAGTCATTTTACTTTAGTCACTGGTACTGCGTGCACAGCAGGACGAAGAGCATATTTTTCTAATACAACGAAGGGTGTAGGAATGTTCTGAGTAGAATTCTGCAAAACGACGCGCAGAAAATTTCCATGCAGCTTCGAAAACGTGACACAATACTGTGACCCTCGAAAATCCAGCGTAATTCGATGATGGTCTGAGCTTTAAGAGCTTTCAAGAAGGACCGTTTCTGTCTTTACGAGCATTTTCCTCTCTCCGAAGTCCAGATAACCGTGCCGTGTTGACTTAACGCCGTCCCTATTGTATTTATCCAGCTACGAACACGAAAGCCGTAGGATAAAGCCAACGTTATGTGCTCATGTGGAATATTGCACACATTTATATGCACTGGTTCGCTGGATTCGCTCGTATGCAAATGAGAAATACGCGCAAGCGTATCGGCGTACAGCGGAGTCTTCTTGAAAGTGCGCTACTTTGCGCCTACCTACGTTTCTTAGAATTTCCACAAGAAAGTACAGGTTATCCTTAGAAAAGAGGGTCTCAAAATTGTCGAAATTCTCGTGAACTATAAAGCAGGACATTTACTTAGAAAATTTTCATTGGAAAATGTATTTAGCTTTTGCAAATAGAATACATACCACTGCAGAGTATCGAGTGCAGTGCAAATGTTGAATAAAGTATATTTACAGATTTCCCAGCACGTGCTGCAAACGTCATCCATGACGTTTATTCATCGAGAGAAAGGAAACTAATTTTTACCTCGACGAAGCTTCTAATTTGCCCAGCAGACGATTCTATAATCTATAAACCATCAGTAAATCAATGAAAGCGCTCTGCTTTGTATAAGTACGAGGGAGACGCTGATAACATTGTTGACAGCAGCACGCGTATTGTAACATTAACTACATTCGTGCACCATCCCCCCACTTTTCTGAGAAAGAACTACATCAAACCCCAAAGCTGCCTCTCCACTCAGCCCACTCCCACCCCACCTCTTCAACCACCGACGGTATATAAAAGGTCACAGCAGCACGTATTGGTGGTGGGATCACGAGGCCCTTGGGTTATCTTGTCATAGAGGACTACTACAGTTCACAGACTCTATTAAGAGATTCCAAGTTTCATTTCATCTGCGGTCGGAGCAAATTTCATTTTGCATGCTGCCAATATTTTGTTGTGGGTGTGTATATTTGCTCAATATTTAGAGTATATTCTTTTTGAAAATAAATCTTTGAACGACGCACTGTCCTCTATTTTTAACCTATTTTTTTCTTGCAACAGTGCACATGGATTGACGTTTTGTACATAGTGTAGAATTTTTACCGATAAATTTATTTCGTTCGACGTTTAGACTCAGAGTATGCCACAATTGTTGTTGCAATTACGTTCTCCCAGTGGAAAATGAACAAATTTTACTCTGTGGATTTTATTATAAAATGAATTGAATTTTACATGACAATATGGCACCAGGCACAAAAACGTCAACACGAATATTTCACTCCTCATCTCTGTGTCCCATTTCGAGAACAATTACACTACTGTACGTGTTTCAAAGGTAATAGATATAGAAGATTGTTTCATTTTTATCGTATTGAATATTGTGGTTAATTGTTCGACAAAAAAGATGAGAGGGAAGGTAGTTTACGATGTAACAAATCAATTTACAAAAACTATTTGAGTTGTATGTCCCAAACTGAATTGAAAACCTAGATGGCAAACTCTTCTCATCACACACGAAATTGTAACAAAGTTTTATATTTAGACGTAATTCAGTTCTTGTTGAGATAAAAGAAACGTTTTTCTGCCATTCCTGACAGTAGTCATAAAGGAATTGCAACGCCTGTGGAAAAGCATTCCGGTTTACAGTCGAGTCGAGTCGGACGACCTTTGCAGGCGCTACCGGTCGAGAAAATTGCATATAGGTAATTAAGGTTTCAAATACAAATATTCCTCCTTTGTGGTGCTCTTAAAGCTGAATAAAATCAATATGAATTATGCAACGAAGTTAAAAATAGATACCAATAATCGGTCTCTTACTTCTATTGTAAAACGTTTGAATCTCTCAAAACTCTCTATTGTTCGTTGAACTGTGGACGTTGATCCTGCCTCTCTCAACTAGCTTGCGGTTGGTATTATTATTCACAAAGCACGGTTTAATAGATTTTATTGTGGCTGGTCCGTGATTACAACGGTATTCTGGTCGTAAAGCCACATCAGCTCAAACTGTTCATAAATCAGCGGAATGACAGTCATTAAGTAGAATCATCTCTAAATAAAATTAGCTCCGTTTAGACACAGTGCCATTTTCCATACACTTTATCGTTTCATCGTTTCACTTGATACTCCGTAAAGACATTCATTTCAAAAGTTCTGTCGATGTAAACTCATTCGACAATTTCGCCTCAGTAGATATAAAAAAACTTATAATTAATCATTTCATGGAAACTGTTGATCTAGTATTAGCGAATAAAACACAATTAGCGATAAAATGCATGAAATGAAAAGAGATCGATAAGGGGAGGAGGTGAGCGTAGAGAAGATTGTCAGTAAAGACGATCTCTGACTATTCTGTTATTTCCTCTTATTTTCTTGAGCAAGTGACCATAAATCCCAATGGCGCGACTGGAAGTACCAGCTTGGTCCGCGTAGTTTTCGTTTTGAAAGTCCGCAATACACGCCGCCCGCCGTAAATCCCAATCAGAATTTGCAATTTATGGAGTGGCTTAGCCGAACACGAACACTGAGAAGCGAACAAAAATCCACTCGTTGCACTGCCAAACTAACCGCACGATTTGCTCTTCCATTTATCGGTTCGCGAATGGTCACTACATGATGAGCTTTTATGCATCGAATGGAATAAACGTATGTTTACGATGAAAAGATTGAATCTTTAGCAGCTTTTGTAATTAAACACGGCATTCGCCAAAAATTAGTAACTTTTCACTGCACCCCGATTAAAATGTTTCTCTTCAAATTGATGCTGTAATCAAAGATTCTCTCTCAGTCGTGTGGAAGAGATATAATACAAATATAATAAGGGGGTTGTACTAAGGCGAGCGAAGGGTGAAAAATAAATCGAGTTCACTGTTTACAGAGGGCTTAGCACGTCAAAGGTACAGTTAAGCATTTATCACTCGTTAAAATTACAGCTGAAGTTTACTCATATCGAATGCAAATGTTTTTAATGTATACTGTAACTCGTATAAAATGGTATTTCAAATAATGTATACACAAGTGAGACGAATTAGGATATGCTTGGCGTAATTGAGTTTTCAAACACGCAAATTACTCCTTTAAAATAGTTGGAGCTACTACATTAACACACATTGATTGAAATTCCTGGGAAAAATAGTTCTAACCATGTATTAAATTTTCGTGGGTACATTATTTCCAGCAGAAATTGTTTGCTGGTACGGTTAAACGCAGGAAACTTTCGTCAATATCTGACGTTATAATAACGAGCTTCATTATCGTCGATCGCCAGAAATTAAAGCTACACCATATTAGTGGCAGGTTTCACCACAAAGCATGACTTGGATAACCATTAATTAAAAGTTAAACTCTACTCTATTTCCTAATTTAGTTTATTAGAGAAGAATAAAGATAAAGAAGAATAAAAGACACAACGAATAGGTACAGTGACAGTAGTAGATTCTTTTTCTATCCTGATTCGATTCCGGAGAAAAGAATTCACAGTTCGATAGTCACGACCCAATAGCTTCAGAAACGAAACGCTACAAAAGGATAATGTTCCTAGAAACGTCTCATTGTAAATTATTTCTTACCCTTAATGCAATCCTATTTTCTAGCTGTATCGTCCCATTCGATCCAAAATACTGAATCCCTGAAACCAAATTTTTTCCCAAAAAATATAGAAGCAATATCTTCTGAAGTTTTTAGACTTTCTCGTTTAATATAAAAAAAAAAACGATAGTAAAGCTCAACCATTTCCGTCGCTTAACGGGCACTGCTTCGTTTAGAGCTGCAAAAATAAAAAAAAATTAAACTGCTAAAAATGAACAAGCCAATAAAAGCGATAAAAAGAGACTATAAACGTAATTTTGACGATGACCTGGTTTCGGTATTGTGAGGACAAAAATTCAAGGGCTTTTGGCAGAGAAGTCTATCCTCCGCTAGAGAATTGCATTAAAATCGATTAATTCATCGAGCTACTATTTTAATTACTTCGTCTTTTTCAGCCAACTGTGTTAATGAATTGTATTACTTGCCATAAATGTTATTTTTTTCTGTTATTTAGCAATGGCATCGCAATTTTTACGACGAAATATCAGTGCAGCGTTTTTCGTTCTGATTGTAGGATGCAGGGACGACAGGATTCCACTTGCACCGGCTAAAATGAATCGCAAGGAGGACCCGCTGTTGCGGCAGCATCGCAACCGCTTGCTGCAATTAGCAGAGGCGACAAACATCAAGCCTGGCCGTGGCAGCGGGAAAAGACGAGGCCAGAGGCAGTCTCACGGCTTCGGACCCAGGTCAGCTTGCAAAAATTTTTTAATTACAATGCCCGTAATATCATTCAAGTAGCATGGCCACTGTTATTACGCTCATCTGCACAGAACATTTCAAAATAACCTCAGAAGCGGGAGAAGTTAAACATTGTTAACCTTTTGCTCGGTCGGTGCATATGAAATTGCTGATTAAATAAAGAACCAAATAATGAGATTCCATTACTCCATTGAATTTCATTTAAAACGACAATTTTATGTGCAGCATCCTATATTACACATGTAGCGATTTCCAGGTTCATTTATATGCACATATATTCAGAACCTCTTGTCAAATAACTAATTAAATTTATAGATGATTTTTTTACTTATCGAGCTTATCTATAAGGTCAAGTCATTTATGTGCTATCAGTCAATCTGGTATATTTAAATAAATTCTCTAGGTAAAGTGGGAAAACCATTTCGACGTATCGTATACTTTTTGCTAGTTTCATATATTCGTCTTCATTACCATCTCGGTTAGACTAGATTCCAGGGCGGTCTGTCGTCGACGTTTTTATTACCAGCCGACCATTTCCTCTTTTTATTTTATCGTCTTTGGCGGATCAGAGAAGAAGAAAGAGAAAATCTCGGGGAGAAATAGCAAGGGGTTGGAAACTATCCGTGGCTTTCAGTGGGCTTGCATAATTAACCCTTTTAAGCTGACATTACGCGTGTCGACGTGCGCGACATCGCATTCACGATGCATTTTAGCGATTCGCCTGCTGCCCCTTCTTTGTCTCGTCCTCTTCTTTGTTCCTACGACGTTGTTTTTATGCTTTCACGTCGCACACGCCCATTCTCGACGTTACTTGACGAAATTCCTTTCACACACGCGCGGAGAGTGTGTCGACACCCCCGGGCGAGGCCCGTCTCCCAGGGAAAATCATTCGAACCCCCGATAAATATTAATGTCGAACCGAAAATCAGAGCTTCATAGACCGTGCAAAGGTTCTCCCTCTGTGGGACATGAGCGTAGGTATCGATGTACAGAGTCGACTGAGAAAGGAAGGGGCTTCTGGTCTGTTTCAGCAATGGAGGTCCGAGCACAGGCCGCGTGACCCTGCAGGACATTGTGAGAAGCGATCCTGGATACACGCCAAACATCGAACACTTAGTTTTTCCGGAGCGCAAGAGCAGCAACCCGAATTTGACCAAAACAACCGACGAAGCTGCGCCGAACAAATCCAAGCAGAATGCAACGAGCTCAGGGAGGTCCAGGCTGGCTGAGGTTTTCTCCAGGCATTACTCCAGAGGCTCCTCGCAGGACTCATCCGTCACGTCCAGGAAGAACCATTTAAATGTAAGTGTTCCGTGATTTCCTGCTTCGAGTCATTTCGCTACTATCGCGATAACCCTTCGAATGAGTCAATTTGCCATTAAATCTCCCAGAAGATAGGAATCTCTTACTCCTTTACGGTGTGTGTTCCAAGAATTTAAGAAACGAATCCTGAGCTATCAATAGATCCTTTCGGACTTGAGCGCGAGAAACTCTGATCGCATCGATCGATTTACCGACCTACATATCCCCGTTGATTTCTATCCTCCTTCTTGTCGCGAGGTCATTTCAATTTTTCCACGTTAGGTAAACAAACGACTTCGAAGAGATCTGTTAGTAATAAAACATGACGCAGGGACCTTGATTTCTCATATTTCTTATCAACGGCGCCAATTTCGCTCCGATGCGAGGGAAATGGGTACAAGTTAATCGGTGAATCTGATCGGCACTTCAAAGTGCCACTCTTGCCTCGCCGCCGCCACAGCTCTCGATTCTCGATTCCCGACAGATCGCCGCCCGGAGACGGGTTCTTCACCGTGCCACGACGAAAATAAAAATACTTTCGTCGAAGGAGTTGCGTAGCCAGTCTCTCGCCAGCCTCGTCCGTATTTGGAAGTAGAAACAGCGGCAGGCAGTCGCGCGGCCGTACCTGCGAGACGCTTAGTTCATCTTGTGTCACACCGCACCGACACGCTCTTAGCCAGGGTTTCAAGAACGCTTTTATGCAATCGACACTTCCATGTCGGTCTTACTGAATGTTGTATCGTGTACACTTAAAGATCTCCTTCTTTCTAATAGGAAATATGAGCACCTTTATTAGTTATTTCAAAATCGGTGATCTCGTGTTTTCCATAACAACGAAGTCCCCTTAAAAGTGGCCAATAATCGATTGGTCGACTTGGGAAGATGTCTGAAAGAAGATATCGAGTGCAATTAATTAAAGAAAAAAAGGACAATAACTTCTTTCCATTTTCTTGGAATACTTAAGAAACTCTGCGGCGGTATGTTGGGAACGACTCTTGAATCCTCGATCCTCTTGTCGAAGAATGTGAATCTTCCATAAAATGGGGACTCCGCCATTCGTCGAGAAAAAGCGGAGGAAGAATGAGAAAAAAGTAGGGAATAGAACTGAATAAGGAGTTCATACCGAATCGATTAGCTTACCTATCCAAAGAATAATTGAAAACGCTTGACAAGAAACGCCAAATGCATGCGGATCATTCTATTAAAAAATCTCAGATTACAAGAACCTTAGTTATTCCCCAATATTTCTCTATACTCTCTAAAAATTCTCTTTAAACATCCCAAATTGGTCGCTCTCTTTCGAACACCATCGACAAAAAGAACCCAGAAAGCACCCGTTCGAGAACTCAATTTGAAGCTAGTTCACGATTCGTATGCAAAGGTTTCTTTTACCCAATGGACACAAAGCGTGACGAGCCCTAGGAAAAGCAGCCCCATCCTTTCGGCCGTGCCAGTTCACGGAGGGTGATTTGAATTTCTGATCGCAGAGCACGTCACTGGACAGCGGAGGAGCGGTGCCCCATCAGACAGCGGCGCCGTCAGGGTCCGGTGGTGGCACGGTGGTGACGAGGAGCGGCGGTCGTCGGTGGCTGTCGCAGAGCTCGCAATCGTCCAGCAGGCAGCATTCGGCCGAGGACGGGGTACGTGGGGGCAACGTGGGCGTCATAGGGCCCGTTTCGTCCTCGTCCTCGAGTCAGGCCCCTGCTCCCGCCTTGCCACCTCGTAGAGTCAGTCCAGCCGCGGATTCTACCGACATCTCGAATACGACCGCTGGCTCCCGCGGCGACAGGTAACGCTCGTGACTCGTGCTTTTCCTTTTTGCCCGCGCCTGCACCGTGCTCTACGCTTCCCGACGCGGCAAACCGCACCGGTACCTTTCGACATTTTTCTCTCCCTTCGTGTTTTGTGCCCTGGAACTCGTTACACTCGAAGACTTCCAACGAGGATACGGTGTTATACACGTGACTGTGCTGTACCTGTTACGCATGTGTGCTCTGTGCTCATAATTGTTCATCTCTTAGAGACTAGAGCTATTTCTCTGTCGTTATCTGGAGGAAATTTTACGACGTAGCGGGATAAATTCTTGGAATTTGACTGGGGAAAGAGAAGGACCGTGGCATATGTATATTAATGAAGTACGTAACTATTCGCGCGCGAACTGGTCTCTCCTCAATTTTTTACGTGGGCTTGAGAGTTCATTGTCCGTGGTCCGTTGACTGGCCTCCGTTCGACAGCGCTGCTCGGACGGACCAAAAAAGGACGCGTGGAGGACTAGATAAATAGCAATAGCAAGGCAAAATGATTTGAAACGCGTAATGAGAAATATTGGTTCCGTGGGAGATCGATGCTCGCAAAAACCGCGGCTCGTCCTGGGGATTAATATCGCGGCGAGGAACGTTGATCTTGAACGGGTTAAAAACAGAATTCATTCGATCGTTGCGAAGTTTACTTCTGCTCTCTCCAGTATTTACTTTTTTGCTGCCTTCGACGGAGGTTACATGCGATGCAACTTTCATGAAGCTCAATGAAACGTCGTGGCTGTTTCCTGCATCGCTTCCCCGCGGAGCGTAACTTGTTTACACGCATCAATACAGAATTCAACTAGAACACGGCTGTAATAAAATGGATCCTTTCTAGATTCTCTTTTGAGTCCTTGTACGGATAATTAGCGTCCTCGGCTCGTTTCCAAGGTGTTTAATGGGATTGAGGGAAACGAGAATGGTCGATTTTTTAAGTCTCTTACAGTTTTTAAAATATAGCGGATTTATTTTATCTGGAAGTAAATTTGTTACAGAGGACTGGCAATAAATTAGCCAAATTGTACTCGTGAGATGCATGAAAATAGCATTAGTCTATTTAACGTGAGTTTTAATGCGATCGCAAAATGACAGTATATCGATTTCCGGTAACAACGTGATACTTGATGTGACACGTGATATCTAATTTAACGCGCAATAGTGAACCAAGTGAGAAAACGGAGGGAAGTCAACTACCCTGCAAACGATGTCTGTTAAAAGGTAAATATAGCTAAGTAATTCAGAACATTTATATTCGGATTCGCCGATAAGATCGCTCACGTACATGGATATATTTAGCGTATGACATCCGAAGTGGAACAAATTAAGGGATTCTGTATTCGGAGATGTCCTGTCTGGCTGGGAATAGACAGGTCAGCTTAAGAGAACTATTGAACTCTTGGTACTACTCTAAAAATATAACAGGCAATGTGAATTAATATTGAATTTTCATATCGAGATATGCAGGATTAAAATATTAAAGCAATTATATTTAATTGCTAGATATGAAGGACGTACAAGTTTTTAAGCCTTACAAACTAAATTCGTAAGTCTTAATTTCCAAATGAGCTGGTTCACTTGGAAGATTAAAGTGTCATTTGCTCCCGTATTTTAACCATCCTGGTCGTGATTTGAATCTTGCTAGCAATCTCATTTCCCTAGCTAATACTTTTATGAACCATTACCCCAAAAAGTTATTCTTATGCTGATTTTTCATCTGATCATATTCTAACCTCCATCAAGCAGCAGTTTCAAATCGGGGGAGGTGGAGCTCATGCCTCTGTAGACATTTCGACGCAAGATGGATGCAATGTCCCCGTTTTCCTTGGTTCTACCCCCTTCATGACATCTTTATTTGCTCTCCCTCTATCTCGAGATATTGCTAGCCACGTAGTATCGATGAATATTTATACCGAGGAAGATTGTATGAGAATATGATAGAACAACAGCGTTACCAGGGTGCAATGACCCTCTCAAACATCGTGAATTCTGGCAGTACAAACCGTAGATAGGGTTTGCCTGGAATGTATTTGCGTCGATCTGTAATCTCGGGTCCATACTGGAAGCAAATTTCGTAAATCTTGTCTGCAAACAATGTTAGCAAACACTCTTGTAGGTCCTCAGAGTGCATAATACCTCGTGACAGGAAAATAAAAACTTTTTACAGAGGTCCGAACGTGTCGATTCTTCATTTACGCAGCACTTCGGATCCTTGGGAAGTGGGTTCTCAGGGGTCCACGTACAGTGTTGGCAGTAATAAAAGCCAAACTAGCATCAGAGGAAAATCGAGCGGGAGCACGCGCGGCTCATACACACGTGGCACTTCAATACCATCCTTAAAACGTCATGACACGACAGCGTCGACGACGTCGAGCTCGAGCTTGAAGCAGCATCGACAGGACAGCCACGGGCAGGCAAGTGGCACACTCAAATAATTTATTCCATTATTTTCTATTCCGCTTTGGTATTCATCTTTTTTGGTAAACTCTTTAAAGGCTATGAAATTCTCTGTTAAATGTTATTATCTCTCGATTTTATAATTGTTATTCAGTCTGGAAAAACAGATTAATATGTACTCTCCATTCGTGTATTAGTTGTTAGTCAAATTTCTTAGGAGACTGTCGAGTTCTCTAGTTCTCGTTAAAAAGTTTCAAGATTCCCAAAGTGTTTCGAAGACCTACGTTTCTACCGATGAACTTGTGGATAGGTGACGAGTTCTCGTCGTCGAGAATCCTCGAATTCGTTCCTGTCCGGTAACAGCGGCACCTCTGGCGAGCTCTTCATCAGCGGCGATTGCAGCAGAGAATTATCACCGGTCAGATGGTGCGACAGAGAAGTTGACGGAGTCTATTTGGGTCGATCGGGGTGGGTCCAAGTACAGCAGAGGTCCCTGGACGAAAATCGAAGGATAAACTACGAAAGCAGCTTGGTCACGGCGACCACTGGCACTCTGCCCCTGCCCCGACGCGCTACAGTGAAATTGGCTGATTATCATTGCAACAGCGAACCAGGGAAATGTCCTCAAGAGTTCTCGAGATTGGACAGTCAAAGACCAGACTATCTAGCTATTCATAGCCAGGACTATGAGTCCGTGGCAAGCAGCACGTGCACGTCCCCTCACAGTATTCCAGAATCATACTCCCCACCCTCGATTACTCCGATCATATCACCCCCACCAGCATTCCAAGATGTGGTCGGCAAAAAGTCCTCTTCGAAACACTCCACTGGACGCAGCAACTACGGAAAAGCGCCATTCTTACCGCGATCTAACGCCATAGTGGACAGCGATATAATCAGTCCCCCTCCATCGCCTCCACATCAAATGAACTGGAGTTCCTTGCCATCTTCCTCTCGGAAATCGTCGAGCACGCCGTCCAGATCGCGGAGACAGAACTCTAGCAGCCAACAGCAGCAGTACCATCAACAGCAGCAGCAACAGCAACAGTATCGAATGGCGCAGGCTAAATCGCTGGAAGATCAATCATCCTCGAGAAGGTCGCAATTTGTTCAACGTTACATCGAGTCCTCGAGCTCTTCCTCGTCCTCGATGGGCTTCAGGAGCCTCGATAGCTGCGTCACGAGATCGACTATGCCCCGATTATCAGAGAACACAGATTCCTCGGTAGAGGGATACGACGATGGCGACGAGGACGATAATCCCAGCTCGTCCTTGAATCTCAGCCTTGTTTCGTCCTCAATCATAGCGTTGAATTCATCCACGGAGTCGATTCGCGCTAACGGTGAGAGGATTTCGCCAAACAGACAGGGCCGTCACCACAGGAGTCAACAGGGATTGAGGAGATCGCCTGGATCCTCGGAATCTGGGAAGCAGTTGTCGTTTAATTCACCCTCCTCCACCTCCTCGTCGTCGAGCAGCGCCGAGAGGCAGGGCAGATCGCCGACGCCGAATCCCTTTAGACGTGGGAACGCTTCCAGGCAACATCAGAGCGCGAGAACGACGCAAGCGTCCCCGGAATCTCATCAGTCACGAGTAAGGAGATCGAGAAGCCTTCAATTACCTGAAAAGAGGTCTCCAGGTACCGCAGCTCCGAGCAGGGATCACTCGAGGGAGTCTAACGAGCCCCACAGAGTCGTTGTTAAAATTTCCAATGACCGAGGAACCGATAGGAAACGCCACACCCTTCAGAACAGTACGTATTCCTTCCTTCCTGTCATTTGTTATTCATGTACGTTCCTTCCCGTACTTATTATGATTCATGTCGTTATATACTGACACACATTTTTACTTTTTCTATACATTTATTAATGGTCGATATCAAAGACCTTTATTTTGATATTTAATTGGATCTAAGGTAAATTGGATCTTCTGAACGATCGAATCGTTTATTGCTACAGTGCCCTGTTCGTGTATGTTTCTCAGGAAAAGCTCAGTCGACTGAGGACGCATTAAACGAAGAACTCCTCCGCGAGACGGAGGCAGTAGCCGAGTTTCTTTACGGCACAAGAAGCCGTACGCCAGCCAGGAATCTCCTTTCGAGTCGCTTTGAACGCCGCGAAGAAAGCCAGGAGCAAAGACGGAGCAATTCCAATGCTTACGACGTTTACTTTATATCATCGAAACAGCAGCAGCCTTCTAAATCGACCGGTGGCTCGTCGCAACAGTCGCAACAACAGCAGCAGTCGCAGCAGCAGCAGCAGCAGCAGCAGCAACAACAACAACAACAATCTAGACGACCGAAGACTCTTCAGAGAGGGGCAACGACCCCAAACGCGAACCCTTCTGCCTCGAACCATGACTTCTGCGTCAACCCTGACACGAAGTTACGTTGCAACAGCAGCACCTGCGATTTCTGGCCGCACTGCTCGCAGAGAGACACTTTGTATTCTCCCAACCAGGCTCCAGTATTCATGAAGTTGTCTCAGAGCTATCCCGCTCATCAGAGGCTCCCCACGGAGGCTGGTAGCCACGCGAGCAGGGGCAGCGCCTGCTCGTCCCCAGCCTCGTTAGAGCGGATGGACGATCGAGAGTTCCGTGAACGCGAGAGCTCGCGGAAGAGTCGAGGAAGCCGTGATCAGATCAACTCGAGCGCGTCAAAGTACCAGGACAGGCAGCCGAAGAGCGTCCTGAAGCAGCCGAATCGATGGTCACCGCTCGAAGGATCCAATGGGAATGGTTCGACCGTGGAGAAGAGGGAGCACCATCGATTTTACCGGAAGCCCGAGTTCGCAGGTAGCTTCGAAGGTTGCGAGAATAAGGACAGGAAAGTATCCCCGGTGCAGGGGAAGAGCATAGTAAACAGATCGCCTAGTGGACAAGTTGCGTCCCCGTCGACCACCTCTTCATCCTCTAGCAGCGACATTTGGGTCACCACTTCTGATCGAACTGTGACCAAGAGTCCAAGAAACGCGAAAAGTTCTGGGGCGTCCACTCCTATGGAGGACGCTGTGATTGGATCCCTGAAGACCTTAATGGAGCCACCCAAAGACGGAATGCTGTCGAGGCCTGGCAGCGCTCCGACCAGAGGAGAGGATTCTCTGTCAGTCGATATCTCTTTGGATCCACACCAGCGGTCGCTGTCCTTGCCGAAGTCCTTCCTCACGCATAACAGCAATGGGTAAGTCGATCAATTTTCTGATAAGCTAATGGGGAAATATTCTTATCTAATCAGGGTGGACTATTAATAAGAGTGTCCCTGGTGCATATGTTGGGTGGGTATAGAATAATTCAAAATATATGAGCTCTAGTTTTATTTACTGGATTTCTCGGTTGCGAAGAAGTTCGATTATTTCTCTAATTGGCTTTCTGTTTGAAACCTGCTGGCTATTACATCCTATGTACTTGAAACGCGTAAATCTCTTAACCATTTTCTCAAGAACTTTTAAGAATTCTCCGTCTCGCCTATAATCTCGTTTCCTAGAAATTTTTCACTCTCTCGGACGATCGATACACCATTCTATGGCCACGTAGCGGAATGAATTCGATAGAAATAATTTCGCCTGTTCTCCATGTATGTCAGGTAAACATTTAGCTCGGTTTTTATTGGAAGCTGTACGAAACTGTGTACGTTCGACGAAGGTACATTTCCTGTAACTCGTACAATGTTAGCAGAGTGAAATTCAATTTTCCACAAGTTCAATTACTTGGGGTTCACAGTTATACCAGTTCCCCCGCTGCCAGTGATAGTACGTAGATCGTACGTCGAAGTTACTAATGGTGCAATCGCATACACGTCACGTGCAGTGGATGCTTCGACCCCCTGGATAGGTGTTCGATTCTCTAGGTGAAATTGTGTGGGTGTGGATTAATTTTGACACTTGACACCACCAGTATTTTAATCAACCGAACGATATCACGCGTAGATTACGGACATCTAGAACATTTCTCACAAAATATGCCATGGTAGATTTTTCTATTTTCAAAAGAGAAGGAAGAGGAGATGAGCTGACGTCAAACTTGCACAAACTCACTTGAAATACTTACACGTACATCCAGTGTTGCTGTACGAATTCCCTCCTTGTGTATAGAGAGGGAAATTGGGAGGTAAAGGAAGAAATAATGGGTGCCCTATTGGCATAAATCTTGGCCCTAAACCTTAACACAATAGGACACCCATTATTTCTTCCTCCACCTCTCAATTTCCCTCACTATACCTAAGCAGAGAATTCGTATGTCATTCCTGCGTATATCAATATTTCCATTGAGTTAAGGACGACGTAGGTCCTATAGTCTGCCATAAAGGTCCCAGCACCTTATCGTCCAAGCAGTACGGAAATTCACTCGACGCTCTCAAGTGACGAACATATGGACATGCAAAGTGTAATGCGACGTAATCGTCCGTCCGTCGAACCGGTTACGCCGCGTGTAAAGTCGCCTACGAGCCTCCCACGCGGAATCCGCGACGACGTCTGCCAGTGGACAAAGGGGCATTATACCGCTCATCACGCACGATTTCAGTTTACACTGAACACGAGCAGAAACACGATAAAAATATGATGCACGAGAGGGTCATTAATTCGTAATTAATTCGAGCCACGTGCCTTGCATTAGCCATTGACCAATGGTATGTTACAAAATTCCATCAGGACAGGGTATGTCAATTTTTTAAAAACAGAAAGGTCAAAAGTGTGTATACTGTATAAGGACAAAGAGCACGCTGGTGGAAGTTGGACAAATAGAAGCAACTTTTTACTCCAGTTATGAGGAATAAAAATTTGGTCAGTTACATGCGGAAACATGCGGTTGCTTTACATTTTACGGAAGTCCGACCCGAATGCGTTTCGCGTGTCTTCAGACTTTTAAACTAGGCATTAGGGAGGAAGTTCTTTCAGTCTTTGGCCAATAGTTAATCCGGGGGATGGGGAGTTCGGAAGAGTCGCGTGCTTCGGCATTCCCTTTTCTCTCTTAAACCGTACAACTTCTTCCAGCGATCCGCCCCTTGTGTATTCGCATATCTCGCGGTGAATGCTGTATGAAAATGCTCCTCGAAGGATCGTTCCATGATATTCTCAAGAAAATATTCGTATATAAATTCTGACTGTGATATGGGGACCTGGATAATTCAACGAGATTCGTGAGGACTTTCTTTTACCAAATGCGAAGTTTAAAACTGAATTTTCTCTTTGTAAAATCTCGATTTCTTCTTGAATTATCAAATCAGTTAACATCACTATTTTTATAGTATTTGTATGCATAATATATCGAATAAAAATGAAGTTATAGTTGAAGAAATTTTTCTGTAGGTACATCTGTGTATGAGCAGTAGATTTGTGTGTTTCATTTTTTTTACATGACAATACTTTGTTAGATTCTTTTCCATGATTGCTGCTTCGTGCCTCCTTTTTCAGTCACCTGTGAATGGACCGTTAATTTATCTTCCATGAATAATTCACGCATTTTCAAGACACGACCATGAAATCGTTTACTTTTCTCTCGAGTTGTCTCCTGAAAAACACCCACGCGCGTCAAAAATTCTGAATAATTTCTCTCCACAGTAGCAAACGACTTTGTTCCATTGAATTTTATATTTTATATTTCCTAAGTTGGTGACGAAGTGCTCGAAACATTAATCTTCAGATTTGCCATTCTATGCAATAGAAACATAAATTTCGATTTTGTTGTTTTCGTGTTGCACTTCCGGTTTTCAGGTGAAATAAATATCATGGGTGTAAACATACAAGGGGATGTAGGGGCCAATCTATTCTTCCGTTGATAGAAAAATTTATTTCAGGTCCGATAAAAGTTCACCTTGTCTCTCGTGTGATCGTGTCTAACGTATTGAAAGTATTCGACTGAAATTGCCATTGTAGGATTTGACTTTCGATTTAGTACGCTATGTTGTTCCGATTGCGTCAATGCAAGCGATATTAATCTCCGAAGGATCGAAATTTACGCGACAGGTAGTCGTATCGTTCTGAAACCTATTGAACATTCATAGAATATCTGCAAAACCATGAATTCTGATTAGACATAGGCTATTCATTTCACAAATTGTTGGTCAGATTGACAAGTAATTAATAATGATACTAATCAAATTTTCAGATATTCAATTGATTTGGCCTGGTACATGTTGGCTCAAAGTCAAATAAGCTATCTGCAGTATCTGCACCTATCAGAATGCAGTTTCTTTGAGCGTTGATTTTTTCGCTTTAGGCGCTACCTGGAGGCTTTATTAGTATCGACCTGTGCTAGCTACTTTATTCTGAAACTAACAGATGGCCTTGCATCACGTTCTCTTACCTGTCTCCCCTGTCTGCTATTACCTGTACTCCTTCAAATTGGCGGTAACAGTATCGTTCAATAGTTTCTTGCTTATGATGAATTACTTGCATTAAAACGACATATGATATCATTTAATTTTGAAATGTTGAAAAAACTGCGAAATTAAAAACAGTCTTATTTCACCTATATTGTAACTTTAAATATCCAAATAGCTTCTAAAAAAGTAGGCTTGTTACATTATGGTTTCAGGGGTGTGATCTACAATTAGGGTCGACAGGTTTCCTCTGATTGGTAGATTCAGTGAAACGAGCCAGTGTGATGGGATCCGTCGAAACGACATGCATTAATTACAAAGTCGATAATTAGTGCTAGTCGAAAAGAACGGAGAGTTTCGATGAACAAGTGCTAAATTACCGTGCCGGTGTATGATAATCATTATTCTACTACAAATCCCCAGGCAAAACAAAACGCTCTGCGGCGTCAATGGCGCTCCGTGGCCTCGTTATTTTCTTTGTTATTTCACTGGCAAATGGTAACTAGAGTGTGCATCACGCGATAATGTATAATCGATATGCGAGACTTTATGTTAACCGCTGTCAATTACAGTTCGCTTTTCATTCATCAAAAATATGATTAAACTTCCTACTTGTCTTCAAAGAGAGCAGGAAATATGAATAATTCTCTCAGCAGTCTTAGGCAAGAGTGGCCACAATTATAATACTTCAGATATCAAAAGCAAATAAAATAAATGAATGAGGTATTATTTAAATGAGCACCACTACCCGTGAAGTTAGCTAATTAATTTTTAATAATGTAAATCACTTTTCTAAAGTATCTGCATCATAATGAATGAGTGCATCCATTATATGAATACACTCCTAAATTAAAGAACCGCGATTCCAGTGCAGCATCGATGGATGCAACGGAATTTACATAATACGCGTTAAAATGGAAACGAGAATCAGTATCGTAATTTGTACGGAATAGATTTCTGCCTGGAATCGTTCAACCGGCGATAAAATTAACTTGCATTCCATTCGCGGGATTCGCTTGACAGAATTGCTCACGTAGGTGAGTTTTATCTTGACGAGGAGCGGAGTACGGTACGTTGCACCTGCAACTTACACCCGTTGAGGTCGAATGATACGAAGGAGGCGATGAAATTACATGCTTTCACTGCCGACAATGCAGAAGGTCGACTAACGTTACGGAAGACGATCGTTTGCTGAATTTGCGATTTCGATCCTGTTTCCAGAACAGCAGAAGTCGCCCGATTCGCGATGCCACTTTGTAAAAATACTTGTCATCTGAGCGAGAATGCTTCTAAAACCCACAAAACGTGAGAATCAAGAATTTCAAATTACTGAAAATCATTTAGATGCATCGCTGCGTTTCACCTTCGTCTAATTTCCGTAATTTACGTTTGGAAAGTTACCTGAAATTGCATGTTCCAGTTCCATCTATGGACGCTATTTGAATTACATTTGAATTACGGTCATGATTTTAGAACAGATTGCATGCCATCACTGTTAAACTGGTTACGTGTACAAAGTGTAACACTACGGATTTAAATAATGAGAATTCCAATAACGTTACTGGACCACCCGGAACAGCATTAAATATTTCGAGTAACGTGTAAGCTAACTTATAAAATTTACGTAACTAAAACGAGGAATTCTTTATAAAGTCTAGAAATTCGAAAAATATAGAAAATCTAGTCCTCAATTCATTCATAAAATGATCCTCATCCGCTGTCTCTCTTAATACAGGCACATTCTTATCAAATTACTGCTTGTTACTTAATCAAATAGCTGTGCCGATTTCACCAACGAAACCACAACTTTATCCACGATACTGTTTCTACAAACCTCTCCAAGAATGAATAAATAATCGTCAAAATATTTAAATGATCGCGTTCTCGACAACCCCGCATGAAGCATCCAAGCGCGTGCTTCGAAAGCAGAATCCTTTGAATTCATTCGTCCTTAGTTGGGAATCCATGCCGCAAGTGACACTAATTGGGTCAAAGCTTCCAGCCAGAAGTGTGTATAGCGCGCGGAGACGCGAGTAATTTTCATTCGCGAACAACATCGTCGTCGGAGCGGACTTTACATGTACGTTACTCTGTCGGTTACACGACGAAGCAGCGTTACATGCAAATGAATTGCGATAAGGAATCCGTAAAAGCGCGCACGTGTACGCCCAGGGTGGAGCTTGCGCCTTGGGATGGCTTTTATTTTGCATCTGTCGAGCCATTTTTCACGACATTATGGAGCTTTAAAGTTGCCAGGTTCACGGACGAAATGTTGATGGCGGGGGCATATGTTACATCGTCGATTACGTTTTCAAGACTCGTAAACGAGATAGGTACCTACATCTTCGTGTCTCATTGGTGAACGAGCTCTCAACATGTCGCGTGAAAACATAATAACGCTAAAGGAATATTTTTAGAAAGATGCAGAAATTAGGATAACGAGATCATTGGAGTTGTGATAAAAGGATTAGTAACGAAGCAAAATTTGAAAATAATTGTATTTTCAGATACATATACAAGTATTGCTGGCGAAATATTAAATGCAAGATGGAGAACATAACTTTCAGAAGTCCAATTTATTTCGTCCAGTTCAAACTTCGCCGTCTACGTATTCCATAAACACGTCCCATAATACTCCAACGTTGGCATGGCGTATAATGGGCTGAATTAATAACAGGAATTCCTGACGACATTACAACGAACTCGTAAAATATGCGAGACAGAAATTACACATCCCTTTGAGCGCATTAATGGGACACGAATATAATTACTCGACTATTCAAATTGTCGCTTGGGCTTAAGGGAAAGTCTTTCAGAGTGAAAGGTTTGCTCGGCTGATCGATCCAAGGAAAGGGATTTCGTTAACGACGAATCTGAGGGAGACAGGTCGTAGCAGAAAGTTAGATTCTCCATATCGAAATGCAATATTTAAGTAGTGCATAGAGCGCGTAGTATTTTCTTCATGAGAACGGCAGAAAGTAGGCGAAAGAGAGGGTCACAAAGAGCATGGAAGAGAAGATGACGATAACGCTCGACGAATTGCTCTAGGCGTTCCTACCAACCTGGATTGCGTTCGAATTTCGCTGCACTTCGTTTCCCCAGCCGCGGTATTCGCGTCAATAGCGGCGCGGATTGTGAATAAACCAGCAGACGTCTGCGAAAGCAATACAAAATAGAAGTAAATCGAGCTACATATATTCTTATAAGATCTGGAGATATTCTGACATTTTTCGTGCTTATATTTTCCGGAATACTCACGCACCACGAGATTTCTCATCAAGTTCCCATGTTATTTCTAATCTACCAACACTCAATAAAGTACTTGTTCCACGTCACTACCATAGACTCATGCCTCAGCCTCAGAAGGAAACAAATCATGATTACAATAGCAAAGATGCTTGCACGAGGTATGAACGCAATTTGGTTCCCCTCTTCAAGGTATTCCTGTTGATGCTACATCATTATCCTCGCGTTTCGAGTACTCAATTTTCCTCGGAAAGAAGGACGACCATGCACAGACACTATCGAAATTGCTCCTGGTCAGCACTTCGAAGTTACATATTCCTCGATTAAGTGAAATAGTCGACAGCAACGACAGCCAACAATCGTCCCAATTAATACCGAAGCCAAATTGTCGTCGCACAACGCATTTGTCGCGAGACATTATCTGTGTATATGTAGACTTCTGAGAAATTACTAGTGCGTGTTGCTACTCCCTGTGCATGTTCATCGGTTTGTTTGTATTGGCGCGTGTACTCGGGGGGATGGATGCTGGTCTGATTGTGAGCATAAATTACGAGGCACCGGGCGAATAGAACACACTCGGCCGTGATATTCGGATCAGTCACGTGGAACACGGCGTCGAAGCCGAGAAAGGGCCGAGCCTGGCTTTCGCCAAGCTCGCTACTCTCTTGTTCCTCTCTCGCTCTTCCACGGAAATTTCACGGAGTTTCTGAATAATGTACCCCGTAGCATTTGACAAGTTTCGCGCAGTCGCGCTTGGCACGTGAAGTTTATGCGACGCGTTCATAAAATTACATGGTAATTAGAATTTCTGTAACGACACGTTTCATTTGCCAGCGAACGCTAAGTTGCCAAGTGTCGATCTGAAAGAGTCATTAAATTTCCACTCTTCTTGGGAACCTGTCGTTTATACATTTCTTCGTTAATTTATTACCATATAGTAGAGCATGGTGAAGGGTATCGCGGTGAAAGTAGAGCAACAGGAAACACATAAGGAAATGGGGTGAGTTCTTTTGCGTCGTAAATAGACCCAGGGGTGCTTCGAAAATCAGTGAGTCCAGTAAAATGGATGAAACGTTTTACAAATCAGCTCGAGCAGAATCGAGCACAAAAGAGCCTGAAGATACGGTTTGGAGAATTTACGAATTCGCTCGAACGCCCACGGGTCCACGAATGGACTTCAGAGAGCTTGAGAGCGATCTCTTTGGGAGCCAATCGCGAGGAAATATCCATTGGTGGAAAAATCGTGGAGAGGTCGATACTCGATTCGTTCTGCCGAGCGATGCTGTTTCAAAGAGCTGTCCTAATCGCTATGGGAGTAATTACGACATAGATTCCTGAACGAAAATGAATTGGTACCATTGATTGAGGTATAAATAACGCGTTGCTCGAAAGTGAAACCACCGAGGCGACACGCGTATCGTTAGTATGATATATGCGGGTCGAGGCAGGGATTGGTTTGAAGCGGCGTTGAATGCAAATTGCTAGACTTGGCATATTCGGTAGCGCCTACACACGCATACCTGGCGCAGACGTCTGATATTAACAACCAAATGTAACGATCGTTACACACCTTTGTTGTAAGATCTGCCCTGCATTACGATATGAAGAAACTATGCACTGATCTAATCTCTCTTTCAACAAGTCCTCGCTTTTTAATTTCAAGTTTTGATTGTACCTCCCTGCTATCAGTCATCGATCAAGAATTCAACGATCCTCAGGTTCAGTAGGTTCCATTGTGTTTGTGAGGAATTTTTCAGACTTTTCCTTTCCTCGTCATTCTGTGATAGGGTCAAAGTGCTTGGCGTAGATAATTGGGCACGTATATATGCATGTCGCGAAGTAGAGCCTTTCTATTTGTAGTCTTGAAACGAAAGTTGACTGAATGAACAGGAGCGCTATCGAGGTTTAGCGTGAAGTTATTCGAACAATTCAGGTATAGTCCGCGATAAGGAACGTCTGTGCAGCACCCCCGTCTGTTACAAATCGTGATTCATAAACCTGTCGGATTCTATCGAACGAGAACGTGATTAATAGGCAGGAGTCCTGATAAAAATTGCTGCCGCTGTTGGCAGCTGAACGCACGTACGCAATTGTTATCGATAATTTTGCGATTCGAACGATGGTTCGTAAGATTTCCTTCGTCTGGAATTGAAGGGCTTAATATTGACTTGGTAAGCGCGTAGATTGCTTTTATTCAGTAATTGCCGTTTAATCAAATCCTGTCGACTGACGTGCAAAGCTTCTTTCATTAAAATATGCTCAAGAGGAATTGAAATCGCAGTTCAAGAACAATTCCAACTGAAGTTATTTCCAATATCCACTGACATTTGTTTCGTATCAGTTCATCTAGTGTTACCTACTTACAAAATGTTCCGAGGTCCTTAACTTTGTCACTGTTATCGACAATACTGAAACAACCCAGCAAGCTGCTTCAGCTTCCAAAGTTCTTCGTGCCCCGGCCCACTAAAGGGATCAAGAACGACTTAAGATACAACTCTTAAAAACTGTTCCAATTTGAGAACAGTAAAAAGAAGCGGAGAATAGTAAAAAGAAAATAAAATCACTAACTTTTCGTCGAAAACTTGTCGATGCTTGAGCTACTGTAACTATTAAAAAAAAAAAAAAGAAAAATGGTGTAAGAGTCTGGGAAAAGTCTTTACCTTTTCACTTCTGAATTGAATTTTTTCCAAGACGCTTTCTACTAAATTTCGGGGAGGGAAGGTGAGGGTGATTTCTTTTTCCCAGAAAATTTTCCTAGGAACATTTCTAAAATCCAGGAGTCACAGAAAGTATTCAGACCATTCCAAAAGAGAGCAATATAAACCCAGATTGCATCGTCTAGAATTGTAAAAGCATGCCGTCTTTTCCGTGGCGAGAACAAGTGGTAGCGGACACCGGTTAGCGAACCGGCTCGGCGATGGCAAAGTGGTTGCCACGGCGCATCGCGACGCGCCGGTGTATTGGCGCGGCGCGGCGCTGCGATCGTAAGCCAGTACACCGCGCGCCGTCGAGACGGAAGCACGTCTTATCGTGTTAAAGTTCGTTTATCGCTCCTGTCAACGTGTTCCTCGCCCGCCTCACTGCGCATCCCTCCGTGCGCATTTTGTTTACCGGCGTCTCCGAAAATTCTCGACACGGTATGTCACTATTCCTATCCACTCTCTTTTCTCATCACAACGCGTTCGCCAATGTCGAGCGATAACCTGGCCTCGACCATCCTCCATAAAAGTTGCATTCAAAAACAGCTCGACTATGATCGGGTCTCAGTGTCCACGTTCTAAGCCACTAAACAGCATCTTTGCTCTTGGGTTATATCATTTCCGGTTTGCTATCTGGTAGCATCGAGAGGTCATTTATTTTGGAGTGGTTTTTGTGACCACCAGAGTGCATCGATTACGCTATCGTGGCACGTCGCGTGAGTTTTCAGATTATACGTACATTCTCGCGTTTTAACGCTGCTGGGGACTTTTTATTTCGTCGTTCAGTGTTACATAATTTTGCAATCTCTCGGCTCGAGTGTATAAATAAATGCTGAGGTCACGTTAGATGTATTTCGCGAACGCAAGGTCCCGCCATCGATCGTCCCTCGTACGATTCAATTTAGGGAGGGAAAAAAATGTTCGTTTGCTTGGTCAACTGGACGTGCCTTAGCTAACGAACGAAATTTGCGGGGAGGGCAAACAGTGGACGGGTGGACGTCGCCTGCCCTCGCAAAAAGAGGATCGTTCTCAGTGTGCATGCGAGGTGCACGCGATCGACCGTCCTTGAACGTTCGAAAATACGTCCGCAGGTCCATCCAGTGCAGTAGGTCGTCCCGCGTGGATCTGTGCTCGCGAAATCCTCGCGGCAAACCTGCTCACCTTCGTTCTGGCTCGAACCAACGATATCCGTGGCTCGTCTCTCGTTCCTTCCGCTCAGATGAACCCCGATGATTTGCGGAACGTGACTCAGATTACGCACGGAAGGGATAGAAAGAGTAAGAACAGTTAACAAAGGAAGTGACGCAGACGACCTTCGTGTTAGATCTTCTTTCGACGCTTCTTCGTGAATCACTTGTAGCTTGGAATCTAGAATAGTCTTGATTGAGGAAACGTGGAGTGGAACTAGGGAAAAATTGTTGGAGAATTCGTCGCGTAATTACAGTAGTTATTCGATCGTCTTTCGAGATTCGTTCCCAACGCCGTCATTAAAAGGCACCGCCGCTCATTCGGAAATTTCAAGTTCCACAGTCTGCGGGATTCTGAGCTGCTACTTCTCTTTTAATTAAGAGCGAACTCGTTGACTCAGATTCTCCAAAGGCGTTGAAATATTCCAGCGAATATCGATAGAAATTCCCGCAGACTGCTCTATCATCCCTGAAACCGTCGAAGCTCCAGCGAATTAGACGGAAGCTTAACAATTTTCGATCAGCAGATAGGAGACCTTCTAATCCGCGATCGATTCGCGGTCGGTCGGCTTTCTTTGGTTAACGTCGACCAGGCTTTTCCGGATACTATAGTATCAAATACCGAACTCGTATCCAGGCATGTCCCTCGACTTCCGGCAGTTTCGTTAAGCCTATAGGGGTCATTCAATAGGTTAAAGCGACCTGGAAACAGTGCACCTTTTGTGGACTATTTCGTATTGTTCTCGTAGGTCACGTCAAACATTTGAATAATTCTTCCTGTGCACTTTAAGCATTCTTCAGTTTTGTTTAGTAGAGTAATTTACGAGCATAACACACTATGTATACTAATATGGTATCAAGTTTACTATCGAGAAGAAGTTGATTTGGTCTCGACGAAACCTCTGTAAAGTTATGAATAATTTATAGATTAATATTATATATTCATCGGTCCTCATATACTAGCTTTATTAGTCGAATCGTAAACGTGAAGCCGTAAATCACAAATAACATCGTATTTTACTGGAAAAAGGTTGGCCAAGAATCGCGTGATAGTCGTACGGATAGAATCGTAATTCGCAGGTTATCGAAAAATGAGCATTATCGTTCTTTTATACTGGAGGAATGACTGGATAAACTTCGAGTGTCGTAAAAGTTCCGCGAATCGTTAGTCAGTATAGGAGGTAGAATTCCACGAGACCGATAGTAAGGGAGCTATTTCACTAAACGAAGGTATGAAACTTTCGAAAGATTATACGTGGAACTGATCACGTAGAAACATACTGGGAACTAGACAAAACTTTTTGGAGGAACGTTGACTCTGGATCCGATCATGGAAATCGACACTAATGTTCCACTCGATATCCAAATTTTTCTATTGCTTTTTCTTTTAACCATAGATGAGAAAGTGAAGGGCGTCCGGTTGTTTGGCGAAGATCGCAACGAAAAATATGGATCGTTCGCGATAAAAATGCGGAGTCGCTGCACGAAATTCCCCTGACTGATAACGCGCGATCGATAATTCGCCAGGCGAAGATAAAAAATACAGCGAAATTCCATGAACGTGTCCGAAAGTCGTGTGACGTGGAAAAAGTACCTAACGCGTCGATATCGATCGGTCGACGTCAAAATGTAAGGTCGGAAGTTGTTTCCTCCGACGAGCAGGAAACGACCACGCTTCCTGAAATCATTGTGTTTCTCGTTGACTGTCCGCGGAACGAATAGTAATATGCGTAGGCTGATGTGAAAACGTGAACGTGTGAATCGTGCTTTGACGAGGGTAATTCCGTGGCCGATAGTGAAATGAGTGAAAAAGGTGCGGTGTCGGCGCTGAAGAACCGAGAAAGGGTGAGCGGAAGTATCTTCTGGAGGCACAGCTGGCACTGCTCGGCCTATTTATCGAGAGAATTGTCCTTCAGCAAGCTGAACTGCCCTGTTCGGAGCTGGGACAACATGGCTCGAGCCAAGACCGACAAGTAAGAGTTCAAGAACCTTTTCTACCTTTTTTCTTATCGTACGTGGAGCGTGTATTTCAATGACTAAGGTAACAGAGAAGGGAATAGAAAAGATAGGAGGAGGTTCTAGGGCTGGGTACCTAGACAGCTTTAGGCTTACTCAATGCGTCAGCTTGATCGTGTGGACTTCTTTGTCCATGTATAATTTCATTATTGATATCCCAATTTTATAATAATCGTGGGCTTTATATGGGATTACTCTCCTGAATTTCAGGGTACTCGGTATAATAGAGAATATTGTTTACTGTCAGAATAAATAGAATCCAATTTCAATTTTAATGAAGGTGCATTATACAACGATGTTTATATGTTTTAAGTATCGAGGGGCGTGAATAAATTTCACGCATTATCCTCGTTATTAAATTGTACGACTACCGTGGTATTGTAGCGCAGCACTCCAGGGAGGATCATATGTTTGGCGCGTTGTAAATTTCACGAGCCCGTTGTCGCGTGATCTCTTTTCGTGTCCAAGAGCCAATTATACCAGCGTTATATTTTCGCACTGCTCTTTATTTTTGTCAAAGCAGGGAACACGGTCCCAGGTACCGTTCGATAGCACCGAATCCTCGGTATTATTTCCATGGCGATCGATAAAATACACTCGGTGCCATGGCGAAACACGGAATTCTCGCAAATGGAAATTCCAGGGGAGGCCTCTAACGACGAGACACGGGCAAATTAATCGAATCTTTCAGCAAGCAAATACATCAGGGCTCTCATGGATAGCGAAGAGAGAGTAATTCGCGTCAGTGGGTGCGAAACGCTAAGTTACGAGTCCGTTTAACGCCGATCGCGTTGAAACCTTTTAAGTAAATTCTGTTTTATTAATTGTCGATGGAAACTCCGCTAGGAATGGCCGCTGGCTGTGGACAAATCGCGCATGCGAGTGACTAGCGCGTTAAAAGTCGCTTATAAAATTTCGTTCGGGTCATTAAGGTGGTTACTTCGAACTGGATTATTCGAACGCCAGTGTGGCTGCGGCATGCACTAGGGAAACAGTTTATTCCAGCAATTTACGTTGCTTTACGAATTTTATTAGTCGACTACAAAGCCTCGGATTTAAATCCCGCGACGATAAAGCTCGACGAAACGATTTCAACCGTAGAGTTTCCATTACACACGATATTAAGTATAATCTGAATAGAATTTCGCAATTTTATGTGTGCTTTTATAATACCATTCGATGGTATCTTGACGATAATATGTCGAGGAGAGGAGATCCTCCGTCTTCTAATATTGAAACACGGTTTTCAAGGGGAAGTGAGAAGAGATGACTTGGCGCTAATTAATTCCGTTCGTGTCAGCATGGAGAATTAAGAATGTCTGCGGGCTATGTTGACTTTCCTCTATAATCTATTCACAGGAATAGGATTATTTAAACAACTTATATGATAACAGAGACCCAAGTCTGAATTTTTACCGCAAATACAGGATCAGCTGAGAGATCAAGTATGCGGTAAAACAATTAAGAAACTTTGCTAGCAAAGTAATTTGATCATTCATTAGTTTCCAAGATCTGGTGTCGACGGAAGCCTCAGTAAATGGCGCCCTTATTTCAATCAATGAATTGTTCGATCTATAATAGCCTTTCAAATAAAAGGGTCTCGAAACAGATGCCACGATAAAAGAATCCTCGATCCATTTTTCTCAGAGTTCCATTACTGAATAATTCCTCGCGTTGGTAACAAAAGAGACAGACAGAAGGGGAAAAAAGGCAAAACGAAGGTGGCGGTAAAGTGAAAATAACCCCATGTACAGGCAACTCGTCGTTCAGACGACAGGAAGTGTTACTTAATACTATCTAAATCTTGAGAACCGTGGCATTTTCACAAAAAGCGGTTTAAATTTTCTCAAACCTTCCTGCATAAATTCTGGAGATGTGCGAGAGACAATAACGATTAAAGAAGAGTGCGAATGAGAGGAAAAGGAAGCGAAGGCGGCAGGCGATTAATCGCTAAAGCCCGAAGGCTGTGGAAAGATGAATTATTAATTCACCAGGAACAAAGATTAATCGTCTTCCGTTTCGGTCGAAATAAAGTTTTCGCTTGTTTCAACAGTTAAACGAAGCTACAAGGAATTAAGTGAAGATTTTGATCTCTCATTCAAAGATAGTAGAAGCAATAATAGAAGCACCTTTGGTTTTACTCCTGAAGGTAACAAAGTCTTTATCAAAGAAATTATCTGAACGCGTAATCGAACACGAAGAAACGAATAAATTGCACAGTACACAATTTATGCATAATAAGTCCGTAAGGAGGTCGAAATGGAATATTCAGGAGTGCGAACGAATGCAACGGGGAAGATGTCCAATGAAAGCATTAGGCGGAAGGAGACTCGAGTTCCCCGAGTTTCCTCAGGGCTTCGTTTATGAATAATTTTGCGATACGATACAAAGAGAGAGACAGAGAGGACTGAACAGGAGGGCGGGAGGGCAGTGGCAAAAATAGGAGAGGAAGAAGAAAGGGTGGAGCGAAGGGGGTTGGTTGGCTATCAGAATGTGATTTAGGTCGGGAATTCACGATGCAATATCAATGAAATACGAGCCCCCCGAGGCTGCCTTGTCTGCATCGCGCATTGTCTGCTTCAGCACAAACTGCTTCATGAAGAGCCGGCTGGTGTGCGGCATTAAAGAAAAACTGGTCTTGGAAGAACCTGCCTCGTACTTACCAAGGGGATGGATACCTTTCTGTCTATGCGCGCGACACGAACCTTTCCCGCCGCGAGCAACGACATAAACATCCCGTAAAGAGACGTCCGCAGACGTTCAGTTTTCGCCAACAGTTGCTCGGAATAACGCCGAGGACCTAGGGAGACCACTCCATGAGAAACTTCCGTAATTTCATTCCGAGATCGAAGAATCGTGTTCGTTCCTCCGTCTAGACTGAGCCTTTAATCCTCGGTGGACAGAGATTAGGTTCTGTGTGTCTGAAGCTTCTGTGGTCGGGATTCTTGCTACTCGAGACTTCTACTTGTGTACCATGCCCTTTTCAGAAGTCTATTCTATGGTTTCGACGGTACAGTTTTACAAGTAGATTCATCGAGAACAAACAGGTACTTTATAGTACTGTGTATCATGGTTACTAAAAATCCTGAGGTAGAAAATTGGGGTTTCTTGTATATAAAAAAGACTATAAGATAGTTGAGACGATTCAAATGATATTTCCTTGGAACTGATAAGGAGTGGACAGAGCATTGCATTGGTTCGTGGAAAAAGTGGCACATTTTTGCACCCCTTGAAAGCAAATCCACCGTGTGTGTGTGCGTGGACGCTTCACCTTTGTAGGAAACACGAAACTAGCGAGGTTAACCACATCCTTCCCGCAGTGGCTGACCATTCAGCCTGCGATCCGACGTCACGCATAAAATACGCGTGCCGATGCGCCCGTCGCAGAGTGCATCGCATTGCATTCACCCCGGCTTTTCATTGGACCAGCCGTTGTCGTCGTGCAAGCTGGATCGTAACTCTGGGAAATCCTCTGTAAATCCTCCGTATAGGCGGCCGCCACGAAGTCTGCAGAGGCTGGTCGAAGATAAAACAACTTATAAAAGTAAATCTCACTTCTATTCCGACGAAACTTTGTCAGAAAAAAAGTAGACGAAGAGCTCCGCTTTGAAAGAAAGTAGACAGTGGAATGTAGTACGCTGTAGGATCATAAAGATAGATAGGTAGTCTTTTAATATCGATACTGCAGTAGTTTGGAATTCATTAGTTTGTTTTTAATTTAAAAATGAATTCTTACGCAGAAAAGATGTCACTATATTTCACTCAGTGAAGCTGTACTCGCTTCTAATTGAGCATGAAATAATTAAACTCATTTTCTTTTCCGTGGAATTACTTCCAGCCAATTACTTCCTAACGAAACAATCGCGACCATGGATTGCGTTTATAGTAAATGAAAGGAAACCGCAGATGCAATTAATTCTGTTAACTTTTATAATGGATTCTCAAGTTGTATGAAAACGATATGTCATCTCCAGATATACCTTTCGCGTTGACAATGCAACAGTTCTTAAATTCGCGGGGGTATAGTGTACCTACATGTCGCAGAACACACACCTGACCCAGTTTGCCTCGACGACCGCATCTCTGAGTGTACGAAGGCCGAAGTGAGGATTCTTTGTCACATAGGACACGGTAATAATTTCGTCTCCTCTTCTCACTGTGACTATTATGCACGCTTTTCTTTTCTTACATTCGTTGCGAGAATACTTTTCTTGTAGTTTGCACGGCTAATAATACAGAGTTTCGGAATCTTGCTTGACCTTACGTAGACGACCTATAGAAGGTCTTAAAAATTTGAAAATTCAAAAATTCAAACGTTACAAAATTCAAAAATTTGAAAATTTAAAAATTCAAAAATCCAACGGTTACAGAATTCAAAAATCTGAAAATTCAAAAATTCAACCGTTACAGAATTTAAAAATTTGAAAATTCAAATATCCAACGGTTAGAGAATTCAAAAATTTGAAAATTCAAAAATTCAACGTTTACAGAATTCAAAAATTTGAAAATTCAAAAATTCAACGGTTACAGAATTCAAAAATTCAAAAATTCAACTGTTAAAGAATTTAAAAATTTGAAAATTCGAAAATTCAACGGTTACAAAATTCAAAAATTTGAAAATTCAAAAATTCAACGGTTACAGAATTCAAAAATTTGAATATTCAAAAATTCTACGGTTACAGAATTTAAAAATTTTGTGAATCTGTATATAATTTTGTGCACCTGTAATTTTTATTGAATTAACTCTAATGATAAATCAGTAAAACGATTGAATTATCAGAAATTTCCAACGTAAAAAGTCAGAGTGACAGTACAAAGAGGAATGACGTAATAGAGTAACTGCGGAGAGATCAGCGTTCCTGAAGATTCCTCGAGAACCCTTGAATACGACTAGTCTTCGTCGAGTTTTACAGACCGATAAATTGTCGAGGAACTTACCTTGCGCTTCCTGTGCACAGGACGTTTTTGTGCTCGAGCTCATTCAGACGAGAATTTCGTCTGCATCGTGTTGCTAAACGCAGGAAGATGTAACAAAATAGGGAAACAGTACAAAGACAAGAGATTTTATCCAGCCAGGGAAAATTCAATCTATCGAACAGAAAAGTGAGAGAAAAGCTATACTTTTTCTGAATATCTATAAAATCAAATTTTATTTCATTTGTTCACTTATGATAATTGTCCGTGTATTAAATACTGACGCAACGTTTCACAGATTCAAAAAATTGGAAAATAATACTGAAATATCGTCCGTGGAAATATCTCTCCATAATTGTCGCATCTCGTCGCAGTAGGGCAGTCGGACTAAAAACATCTCATTCCACTGACTCTTTTCCATGACTCTCTCTGGAAGTAATCTGGCGCGCGGCCAATCTGTTTCCCTAACCGCTTCGTTGAGGGCCACTGTGCACAGAGAAAGAGAAGGATCATTTTGAAACACGTTCTCGGCGTGTACGCGCTTCGTTCCATGAAACGGCCACAGTGAAATAATACAGGATAATTAATTTATCCAATTAATCCAGCTTCATGTTTCAATTTATCACTTGACTTCGTTGGCGAGGCTGTAATAACGGGAAATTTATATTCGCGGTGTTTCAAGAATCGCAATACACGCGGTCGTCAACTGTTTAGCAAACCGCTCATAAAACGGTACTCGAAGCGGGAGAAGTTTTACACCCGAGTAACATTAATGGTTAGTTTCGTCAAAGGTCCTCCAGTTATCGGCCATATTTCGCCGATAAAACCGCTGCTACCGTAAAATCTCGTTAAACGGAAGAAAGATTGAGCGGAGTCGCGTGATCCGAGTTTTTACGTCGTGGCAAGGGCACGCTCCTTCAGATGAGATTCCCCGCAACCGTAATTACAAAAAGGGAAGGGGCCACGTTCATTCTCTGATGCGCTTATCCGGCTTATACTATACCTTTTCGTCCCTTTACAGTGTCTTGCTCCTCAGAATTCGTTCCAAATTATTGACGCCGATCACGAGAAAAAAGTACACAAGTTGATCCTTTTTACGAGTTCTATGCTGCCATTTTTCATTACGAACTGTCAGTTTCAAAATTGCTTGAAAAATGATTTAACTCTGACATGTACACCAACGCCACGTAGCGGAAACGAGTACGTAATCCGATAAAGTGTCGATAATTGAACAACATCGTAACTTCGTGGAAACAGAATATTGTTCCAATTATTGTCTAACTGTATCGAACGGTCGATTGATTTTATTCCTGATGGTCAGTTCATGGGAAACTTCCGTCGGTTAGATTGCATTATGTAGCCAAAGTAATCTCAGATGATTTTCCACGTGCTTGAGCAGTTTTCGGGGAGTGAAAACAAACGTGGTTTGGTTTAGCAGCTACGAAGCTGAGGTCGGCTTTTAATCTAATCTAATCCAGAATACGCACTGAATAAGCAGCTTTAGCAACTGGCGGGAAAATTTCATTGTTTCTCGTTGTGGAAGCGAGGGTGCCCACACGTTCATTGTACGATCTTTTCATTATGCGAATACATGATAATATCGTTTCCGGAAGCTAAGAGGGATCCCACCGAGTTGAACTCAACCTCGCGCCAAAGATTCGCGTGCAATCCTGAGCCCTTTTCCTTCCCTTCTGTCGCTCCTCGGATCTTGAAGAAGATTACACGAAGATCCAATTTCCACAAAATATCCTCTCGGACCTCCTGTTTTCGACCCTCTTCTAGGTGATGAAACTTTCAGCGGTTCTCGAAATCTAAAGTCAGTAATTATTTTTCGTAGCCCCTGTCTGTGGAAACTCATTAATTCTTTTAGTCTTATCTTTCGCTCTTATAAATGAATCTTGTTGTTTGGAAGTATGAAACGATCGATCCTCAAGCGATCAGAGATGGATATTGAATCTATTGAAGGATTCCGTTGTCATTTCGCTGAGAATAAGGGACGATTAATCGTACTAAGCCAGCCTGATCAACTCTCAATAAATTTCTTCCCTATCTGTCCCTTGACAATTAGGGATCTTATCACAAGTCCAATATCGGCCGTCAATTTTGCTAGAAGATATCTCTGGGATAAAAAGGGACGTCAGAAAAGAGCAAGCCACGATAGAAGGACATTTTTCTTTCGCAACGAACATTTTTCTTTTACTCAATATTTTTTTCATCCATTTATAGACTATTTCTCTGAGGATCTAAATTTAGCGAAAATTTTAATTAAATTTCGTAGTGAGCAGACAGTTTCAGAGATCAATTAAGTTCTGTGTTTTCGTGGATTGAAATTTGTGAAAAGAAAACTGAAGGGTAACGGAGCGTCGAAACGCTTCCGCATCCCCTGCAGATTGCATTTCTCCTTTCACAATTCATCCCTTTAGGGAAAACTCGATTTCGACCATCGACCTCGTTAGCTGATCCTCGAAATTTCGACAAGTCGATGACACGTAATCGAGTGCTGAAATCGGAAAGGATTCTGGGCAATTTGCAATTAAAGGCTGCTGGAATTAAGCTTTGATTGTAAGGATTTCTAGGATAGAGGCGATGAATTCTGAAATTAACACCAAAGCACTGGCACTTGGGAAACTCCAATTAACAAATTTCACGTGAGACGCAAGATGCAGGTCAGAAGGTAAAATCCGATCGACAATATTCCATAAGATAGAGATTTTCACGAGAGTATTACTCAAGTATCGAGTAGAAGTCGGAACGTTGCCAACCACCTGCTACCACTCTGATTAAACGGACCACAACAGGTCGATCGTTTTGTTCTCCCGAAGTGAACTGTTCATTCTCATAAATTTCTTCTCGCTCACCGAAGCCATGCTGCCTCAAGTGCTCCTAATATTCCATCATAAACTTTTCCGTAAAGTTAACACCTCAAAGTTTATAGCTCAAAGAGATCAACGACAATTAAAGAGCCTGGTTAAAATAAAACAACAACCAGGCTGGATTTTTGACTGACGAGTGTGAAAGATTCGGTGGATCTTAAATGGTAAAATTTTAACTTTCACTTAATTTCTCAGTCACTGTGAACGCTGAGATACTGAAACTTGACGCCAATGTAAATGCAAATGTCTTTAAATTCCTGTACAATTTCTAGAGAAAATTTCACTTTATTCCAATAAGAACGCATTATAATAAAATTATCTTAACTAGTTATCCACCAAGTTGAGTACACAATTTTTGAGTTCGTTAAATCTTATGCACTCAAATAATGAGTACTAAAGTCTACCAAACAAGATAAATTTCTACTTGTCTATCTAGTTCTGCCTCGACTTTCTTAAATTTTAATTCTGCCATCGCTGTCAGTGTCAACGTCCTCTTCAGAATTCTCCGATCCTCGCGGCCTTGATCCACCACTACCACTGACTTACGACACACAGTAAGGAATTGAAGGTTTTCGTCACAGGTCGAAGACCACCGACGCCGCAGATTACGTTCCAGGCGTCCATGGATCACCAATGTAATACGTCCTCGGCAGTCGTAACTTAGGCTGCAGGTGGATACGTATACATTGCGCGTTATGCGAGTGCAATTGCGTGGAGTGGCTATATATGTGGACAGACGTGCTATTCCGTAATTAGACCGCATAATTGCACCGTTTTACGCCTGCGCCGAGTTTCGTGGCTCGCGCCGCCACGGCTTAAACAAAGGGTGTGTCGCTAAGTACATTTGTTCCCTTCTGTACACATCAACGAAAGAAGAAGCTGGACGTTTGGCGCGGCGTACGCGCCTTGAAGATTATTTCTCTCAATAGACTCGCTGAAGCAGTCGACTACCCCAGCTGGATTACTTTTGATCAAGTAAGTGGCAGCCGCCAGGGATTTCAAGGGACTTGGTACCAGCAATGCCGAGAGCTCGTGACGAGTGAAAAAGTAGGTGGTGCGACGATGCACTTTGAAAATATGATACGAATGGCTGCACCAAGGTGTTTTGCAACGAGCCCACTCGTTCGTTTCTGCTGGCACGTGGGCCCAAGGCACAAAGCATTCGTGGGCGTCAGCGAATTCCTCCGAGGCTTCATCGGCGTCCCATCTTAATTTTTATTCCCTTCTTCGATCTTTCGTGCACGCCTCTTTTCCTTGCCTTTTATATTCGAGTCGCTGTGCGTACCGACGTAACGAATCGCGTGATTGTGTTAAGATGAATTTCGGGATTTATTTATTCTGTGATCACATCGAACGAACATCGATATTTTTATGGGAGGTGGACGTTGCGGATTCGTCACAACCTCGAATTAATTTTAAATTAACTACCTCGCTGTTGTACAGTGGAAACTCTCCGTTAGTCAGCTGATTAATAATTTAAGCATATAATTCCTAATAATAATTAAATGCTAGGAACGTTTAACATGCTCAAATATTCGAATATGTCACTGCTGGACTTCGATCAATCGAAATGTACATATCGACGACTCGAGAGATTGAAACATTTATGATTTCACACAGCACGAACTACGCCACATATGTAGTCTAAATATTAATCTAGTGGTGCGTGCGCGCAACGTGTCTACGCAACAGTGTACGCAGACACGTCTCGTGATTGAACATTCACGTGCTGTCTGCCGAATCGAGCTGTCACGCAAGCTTCAACCTTGCAAATAATTCGTTTATAAACTTTACTGTTGTTCGATAAAAACGGGGTCAGAGGCTCTCAAAGCTTGAATTTTTCGAACACACTCCTTTTCCTCGTAGAAAATTGGCAAAAATTTCCTCTGGGGTCCAGATATAGCTTTGGGACTCTTTGAAAATGGCTAATCTTGGACTTGTACTGTTCTCCAGTTCACCAATTCATGCATTACATACTAAATACCATATTAAGAGAGAAAATGAAATTGCTCCAAGAAAGGAAACAGAGTGCTCCAATACCTATATACAGCGAGTGAACGAAGCAAACGCAATCCACAAGGGATTCAAAATATTCGACAAGCCTGTATCGCAGTACGCAGAATAAGTGGTTTTTACGTAACGCCATTCATTATCCTATGGCAAGGGCTTCATTACCAACGAGCACGACTTTCGTGCGTGTTTGGCACGAGGGGTTCGCGAGCCTTTGCCCGTGCACACACAAAAGATTCGTCGCGAGCAATTACGCACGAGACGTTAAGCTCGAATAGCATGCGGATAACGGTACTGTCTTTCATGTGTGTTTGTGTGCGTTTTCTATCTTATGAGATAGATGAACTTACACTTCGCACGCCGAATTAACCTTGTGCGAATACTTTTAGCTCGATAGTGGACTGTATAAATTGTTGTTTGTAGAGATTCAAAACCTTTTCTCTAATGAACTTTATTCTCGTTTGTCGGACAAATACGAAGCAAAAATCACCAATTCTCGCGGCAGTCTTCATATTTATACGTTAGGTTGTGCTGTTTCAAATTAAGCGTACATCTCATTGGTCTTTGTAAAAAAGAGGGGGTAACAAGAAAACAGAGTTCAAACGGAGTGGGGTTGACAGAATTAAGCTAGAAGTGGGAATTTCTGGGTTTTTCCAACGGTCATCGGAAGTTACCGACTGCATCCCCGATGACCCACGCCGCTAATCCGACTAATGCTTTACAGCTAGCAATAAAAAACCAAGGAGCACCTCGACTTGGAGTGAACATATGGAAAACATAAAAATTATGACTAAATTCAAACCCTGGTACAACGTGTCGACAGCTAATAAACTAAATTTTGGCAAGTAACGGTTCCTTGGATATTTACTGCTGCTACGACAAATAATGTAAGAGGGTTCGCTACGCGACATACCGCCCCCCTTGAACGGTCATGTTCAAAAGATTTAAACAATGAATGGTTTGCGGAAAGTCAAAACGAAAATCTTAATACTACCTTACAGTATATACTTATAGCAACGCGGTCTTAAATTCACGTGTACAATGTTATAGAAACAACTACTCTCTAATACCGCCTTTGTAACAAATTATGAATTAGTTTCTTATTACATGTACTCTATTGGTAATGGCGCCAGTTTCTTAACACTTCTTTTATAAATTCCTAATGGTGTTCTCACAGACACTACACGGATGATCTTGTCTTCTCCTGGGTGTAGCTCCATGATTCTGCCTAACTTCCACTGCAACGGGGCTAGATTGTCCTCGCGTATTAGGACCAGCATCCCTTCCTTGATGTTGTTGTTGGCATCGACATGCCACTTGCTTCTAGTGTGTAACTCATGTAGGTATTCCCTGTGCCATCTGTTCCAAAAATGCTGTTTAATTTTTTGGGTATGCTGCCACAGTGACAGCCTATTGTTTCGGATATCTGAGATTTCGTATTCTGGCAGAGTTTGTAACGAACCACCAATTAGGAAATGGGCAGGTGTTAATGCGATACAATCGTTCGGATCAGAGGATAAGGGAGTTAGTGGACGGGAATTTAAAATAGCTTCGATCTCGATTATAATACTATTAAATTGTTCGTAGGTAAACACAGTTTCTCCAATAGTAGCTCTTAAATGCTTTTTAAAGGATTTAACCGCGGCTTCCCATAGGCCTCCGAAATGCGGTGAACGAGGCGGAGAAAACGACCAATTGACCTGTTCATTTGTCAAATATCTGTTTAAATTTCCCTTATATTCCTCAGAATTTACAAATGCTTGAATTTCTATGATTTCGTTCCTCGCACCAACAAAGTTGCTACCGTTGTCGGAATATAAATTTCGAGACTTTCCCCTTCTTGCGAAAAAACGTTTAATCGCGGCTATACATGTTTCTGTAGTCAGATCTGTGACTAGTTCCAAATGAGTGGCTTTTGTAGCAAAACATACAAATACAACGACATAACTCTTAATCCTTTTCACATTTCTATGTTTCTTAGTTCACCCGTAATTCTTAGGTTACCCTTACAATTGTTATAGAACCGTAATATGTATGCTAACACTCTATTAAGCTTATTTATTGACGAAAATCTATCTATGAAAAACGCCGTATCAAGGCTTGCTACTAAAACCTTAAAATTACGCGTTTCCGGGATATCGATATCAGGAAGATCTACGGACGGCCACGCGTCTTCATGTTTTGAAAGCCAATGCGGACCCTTTAACCACAATTGATTATTTAGGATCTGCACTGGCGTTAAACCTCTGGATATAAAATCCGCAGGGTTTTCTGGACTCGAAATATGTCGCCAGGCTTGAACATCCGTCTGTTCCTGAATCTCGCTGACCCTATTTGCTATAAATGTCTTTAACAGATGAGGCGATGTTTTAATCCAATGCAAAGTGATTGTAGAATCTGACCATAATACAGTCCTTTCAACCCGAATATGACTCAATGCGCTACGGCTCTCCTTAAGCAAATTAGCTAACAACTTAGCCGCACACAGTTCTAAGCGAGGCAATGATATGCTTTTTACCGGGGCAACTCGTGATTTGGCACACAATAAACTAACTTTACAGCTGCCTTGCTTATTGACTGATCGTAGGTAGATGCAAGCCCCATACGCCGCTTCACTAGCATCGGCAAACCCATGCAATTGAACCGTCACTGGGTCATCAATAACAGTCTTTCTTGGTATCGAAAATTTATTTAGATGCGGTAATTCCTTTCTAAATTCCAGCCACATAGTCAAAATTGCTTGTGGTACTGAATCATCCCAATTTATATTTGCTTTCCACAGTTCTTGCATAATTATTTTGGCTCTAACTATTACCGGCCCTAATAAACCTAAGGGATCAAATAATTGGGCTATTTGTGATAATATTGTACGCTTTGTCGATCTAGAATTGTTTTCGCTGCTCTTTATAGTATATAAAATTTCATCTATTCTTGGCTTCCAACAAATGCCTAATGCCTTCCTAGTTTCGTCGATGTCTAAAGAAAGAGTCCGTTCATGGTTGCTTGTATCTAAATCCTTAATTAATTCTGCATCATTCGATGTCCACTGTCTTAAATTAAACCCTCCTACTCTTGCTAATGCTATTGCTTCGTCCCGTATCTTTAAAGCTAAGTCGCGAGTGGCGGCTCCAGTTAACAAATCGTCCATGTAAAAATCCCTTTTGAATATAGCTGCTGCTCTGGGAAATTTGTTCTGTTCATCGTTAGCCAGCTGCTGTAAACAACGTACCGCTAAAAACGGAGCTGATGCTGTTCCGTAGGTTACAGTATTTAGTTCATATGTTTTGACAGGTTGATCTTGCGAATTGCGCCATAGGATCCTTTGGTAACTCCTATCCTCAGCATGTACTTTAACTTGTCTAAACATTTTTTCAATATCTGCTGTCAAAACATATGAGTACGAACGAAATCGGAGTAATAATTTATATAAAGTGTCCTGCAAATTAGGCCCAATTAATAGCGTTTCATTAAGTGAAACCCCAGTTGAACTTTTTGCGGAAGCGTCGAATACTACACGTACTTTAGTTGTTTCACTGGACTCTTTTACCACCGCGTGGTGCGGCAGGTAAAAGCCCTTGCTTGTTTCCTTTACACTGACCTGTGTCATGTGTCCCAGTTGCTCATATTCCTTCAAAAATTCACTATAACTATCTAGTAATCCTTTATTCAAATGTAATTTGCGTTCCAATGCATAAAATCTCTTAAGTGCTACTTCTCGCGAATTCCCTAAGAGCTGTTTTCGCTCATTAAAGGGCAGCCTGACACAATATCTGCCGTCTGTATCCCTTACGGTGCTTTGTTTGAATAATTCTTCCGCAGCTCTTTCCTCTGCTGACAAAAACTGCTTATCTACGAATGACTCTACTTCCCAAAATTTATTTAATGTTTTGTCTAACGATGTTGCTATGTGAAATGAATTTACCAAGGTGGGTGCTCTATATTTTGGTTGGATGTTGGATTCGCCCGTAACAATCCATCCTAGTAATGTTTTTTGCAGGATTACTGCACTATTGCTTAATCTAATTTGGCCAATACTTAATAATTTAAAAAATAATGTATTCCCTAGCAATGCATCTATTTTTCCGGGTTTATGAAATTCTGGATCTGCTAATTTAATGTTTCGCGGTACTTGCATGTTCGAGCGGTCAACTTGTCGTGAAGGTAACAGTCCTGTAAGAAACGGCAGAGTTATAAATGATACCTGACTTGTAAAAGAACTATGACGCGCCTTAACTACAGTTTTTACTAAATATTGTGCCTTGGTCGCTTGTTGCCCCAGGCCTGAGAAAGTTAAATTAACAGCCTGTTTTTGTAACTGTAATTTTTCCGCTAATTCTTCTGTAATAAAATGAGTTTGTGACCCTCCGTCTAATAACACACGACAATCATGTTCCTTATTGAATCTATCTAGTATTTTTATTTGAGCAGTACCCAATAATACTTCCGAACCGCAAGTGACCGTTAATGCATTTGCATTCGATCCGGAATTTCCTGCTTGATCTACTGCTTGTGTACTATTATTATTAAGATTGACTCTATTTTCATTATTGAAATGTAACAAAGTATTATGTTTCTGCTTACATTTCCGGCAACCTGTGGCCTGACAATTCTTAACTACATGGTTAGATCGAAAACAATTGATACACAATCTACTTCTTCTTATAACCTCTAACCGATCGCGAACGGCTGCCTTTAAGAACTGATTACATTGATATATTTCGTGATTCCCTTCACACATAACGCACTTATTACTATTTGCCGTCGCTACATAAGAATGACCTCTGGAACCGACATTATTGCGTTGAGAACGCTCCTGATACACGTTTCGCCTGTGTGAGCTAAGAACTTCTATTTCAATTTCTTCACCGCGCGCTTGCTTATTTATAAAATTCAATAATTGTTCGAATGTGGGCATGTCCTCATTTTCTAAAGTACGCTCCCACCCGCGCCTTGTAATTTTGTCCAATTTTTTACCTATCATATAAACTAAAATTGCATCCCATTGGCCTGTGGGTAGACCTAGTGTCGCTAGTGCCTTCACATGCATTTGCGCTTGTTCTGCAAGAGACCTTAAATTCGCAGGTGCGTCGCGCATTACTTCTGGCAATTCAAACAAAACCTTTAAATGAGATTGAACTATTTGACGCGGTTTATTGCACCGCTTTTGCAGCAAATCCCAAGCTACCAGGTAATTAGGCTCTGACGCATTCAAAGCGGAAACGACCGACGCGATTTCCCCGCGTAAAGCATTTTTCAATAAGTGAAATTTCTGCACCGATGGTATGTCTAGATTATCATGGACTAATGTTTTAAAGGTGTCGTGAAAACTATGCCACTCAATTGGATTGCCGTCGTATGGTTTGATCTCTATTTTTGGTAGAAGCGTGTTCTCTTGTTTTATCATCACTGTATTTGGTGAATCCGCCTTTCTAACTGAACTTGTTGCTGCATTCGAAGGTCGCAATCCCTCAAGCTGTCTGTTAATTGTACTAACTATTTTGAAATAATTACGTTCAAACTGTTCTCTTTCGATGTCATGATTTGAAACTTCATCCTCTAGTTCTATACCCAGCTGAACTTCTTCAAACGATTTGCCCAACTCTACTACCCTTTCCTTACGAATTTGTAAGTCGTGTACCTCTACATGCTCGCCCTCCTTCAAATAGGTCTCTATACGTGTAAGCTGTCCCTTTATCGAAGCCCGCTGTCTCCTAAGACTCTTCAATTGCACTGATTCTTGCGTATTAGCCATGTTACACCGACAGTTAATATAACAAACGAAATCAAGATCGATGCTATTTATACGAAGGGAAATATGCTAAGGAAATGGTGATTCGTATACTAAACCTTCAGACTCTTGAACTTCTGGGACGGTTGCGATGTTGCTGCAGTTCCTCAACGACTTTGCGTTCTCTCGATGATGCTGTTACGATGCCTCGGTGATGCTTCGATGTGTCGCTCCTAAATGATCCGTTGTCCGGTGGCTGCTTCCCCGGTTAAGGTGTCCAAATAGACTGCTTCCTTGATTGAGGTGTCCTATAGGCTGCTTCCTTGGTTGAGGTGTCCTATAGGCTGCTTCCTTGGTTGAAGTATCCCATACGGTGATACTGCTGATCTGCCCTCTTTGCATAGAGACTAAGATCCAGACGTATCAAGTTGAAGCTTCTTGTTCTAAGCCAAACTCCAACACTAATAAGCAACGCTTTCGATAACCAAAGCTGATGCACTCCTTAGTGTTCACTGCACTGCACAAGTTCCTTTGTCACCAAGTATCCGGCTCGAAGGACCAAAATGTTTGTGTGCGTTTTCTATCTTATGAGATAGATGAACTTACACTTCGCACGCCGAATTAACCTTGTGCGAATACTTTTAGCTCGATAGTGGACTGTATAAATTGTTGTTTGTAGAGATTCAAAACCTTTTCTCTAATGAACTTTATTCTCGTTTGTCGGACAAATACGAAGCAAAAATCACCAATTCTCGCGGCAGTCTTCATATTTATACGTTAGGTTGTGCTGTTTCAAATTAAGCGTACATCTCATTGGTCTTTGTAAAAAAGAGGGGGTAACAAGAAAACAGAGTTCAAACGGAGTGGGGTTGACAGAATTAAGCTAGAAGTGGGAATTTCTGGGTTTTTCCAACGGTCATCGGAAGTTACCGACTGCATCCCCGATGACCCACGCCGCTAATCCGACTAATGCTTTACAGCTAGCAATAAAAAACCAAGGAGCACCTCGACTTGGAGTGAACATATGGAAAACATAAAAATTATGACTAAATTCAAACCCTGGTACAACGTGTCGACAGCTAATAAACTAAATTTTGGCAAGTAACGGTTCCTTGGATATTTACTGCTGCTACGACAAATAATGTAAGAGGGTTCGCTACGCGACAATGTGCACCGCTCAATTGATGGCATCACATACATGTACACGGTACACTCGACCGATGCTCGCTTTGATGTAAAAGCGAAATTTTCACTTCGCTCTCGGTGGCCTTGATCATTCCACGCTCCTCCTTTCCCTTCGCGACACTCGTTAGGGCTCCCCCGAGCTCGCTCGACCCATCGGGCCAACTCACCTCGCGAAGGGGTATTGACCACTGTATCTCGACCGTATTTCTATATTCATCGGCCTGGGATTTCACTGAATTCGGGAATGAATAGTTGAACAGACAGATAGAAGCCTTTGACGAGGCCTCGACGCTCGGGGGATATCGAACGTTTTGCGGCAAGGAACGTTTACATTATTGAATGACACTCTTGGAAACGTTCTAAGATTGGTTCGTGTTCTTGGCAGATTACATCGGCACTGTGGCGTCGGGATTGCTTTGCATTCTGAACAGATTGTATCGGCGAGGCACCGAGACAAACTCGTGCAGAGGAGGGAAGATTGGAGCAGAGAGATCTTAATACCACGCGAAGTTGTCGTTTTAGAATCAAGTGAATCTCCGAGTGAATTCGATGGAAATGGTGCCTACTATAAAAATTCAGAACACATAGCAGCCTTTTATCGAAGGTTTCATTCGACATCGTCCTTGAATAGAGAATTACTCTCTTCCGGTTCCACCAATCCTGCATTTAATAATCACTGTACAATACTTGGAGTAAATATGAACGGAATTGCTTGTATTATTTATGCAGCCATTTGGATTCTTCCAGAGGCGTTGGGCTATCGGTTTCCCATGCATAATGAAGGAAAGCTTCCTGGAAGGACGAAGCTCGAGAGAAGGCTATCGGCGTTCAGAATTTATTTCCTTCTTTATTCTCTCCCCTTCAAACAGAGCGGCGGCATATTAATTCTAACGCGGCACTTGGTACACGTGCCGCCATTCACGCTGCAACGAATGCCTCCGCGGATTGCACCGCGGAACGAGTCGGCTGCATTCGATGCAGGATACGTTTGTCGGGTTTCGAGTGAATGGCGTTCGTTAGCCAACCGACGTTACGAAATATTAACCGGTGCCTCATCCAATGAGACTGCTCCGTCCTTTTTCGAGTCTGCCTGCGCGAGCCTTTTCTCCTTTTTTCCTCTGGCGAGTGGAGGAGCAAGAGGACGCGAGTGCATAATCACGCATCGAACTTATGTAATATAATTAAAGGTTATCTCCGTAAATTGAATGTCGAAAGTGGAGTTTTATTCGCGTTAAAGGAGAAAATAAAATATAATACTGAGAATACTCAGAGAAATTGAATGAAGATATTTTTTTAAAGCGGTTACGATAATGTGCCTGGATGTATGAAAGGATTCCTTGATGTTACAATGTAACGAGAAATAACCACCAAGAGAAGAATTCTTCAGTTTTCCGCTGCATGCTGCTTCAATAAATTTACTCAAATAAAATAGCAAGAGTATTCCAAGCAAATACAATTAGGGAAACCCGTAGAATGGAACAAAACAACCTGTTCATTCTGAAATCAAAAAAGAAGAATCGCGAGCAGCCAAGCAATCGTGTCGAACAAGTCGCGCGAAAAGGACGATTCTTGTGAATTGACTCGATAACAAGAAGACATCATCGAGATAACTAACGGCCCACTCCCTGTCATATTTCATTATCAGAAACTCCTAAAATCGTGCAATTTGCATTTCGTGATTGCCGTGGCTGGCTGCATCGGTGTGTACTTGCGCCGCTAATGCAACGGCCGGAAAGTAATTACGTTAATTACTGCCGGTGCTTAATAACCTGTGTGTTCCTGGCCGCGATGCAGCGGTTAATAAGTTTACCAACGAACCATAGGCGAACGCGCGAGCCGTCTTGAGAAATCAGATTTCTGACATTTCAGGCATTCGGTTTTGCATGTGCATGCAAACGATTCCCGTTTTACTAGTGTTAACCTTGCTCTCGCGTTTAAGATCACGCTGGTACGTCGGAGAAACACCCTTCTCTGCATTCGTTTTTCCTTTTTTTTTCAATTTCACCGCAGCCGTCGATCGACTGGTCTACAAAAGTTCACTTATTAACTCTCCCATTTTGCTCGCAATTACCACACATTTTTCATTTATTATTGTTCGCTAGATCGGCCGCAGGTAGGTGAAATTGGCATTTACTTCTTCATACGTGAGCAACCGTGGCGCCGAGTTCTCTTTGCTGTCAAAGTGAAACTCTATGATCGAGTTAATTTCTGCGAAATGTGTATTTACGCACTCATTATCGAACGTATTTTCAGTCGGAGTATTTTTTGGTGCATTTCGTGTTGCATGCGAATGAGCTGCAAAGGTGGCAGGTCTTGAGCGTTAACGCACATGGGAGAGAAAATATACGACAGCGATACAGGAAATGATACATTTTTAATGTAGTAGTATTTTTAGAACACTTTTGATCTTGTTAAACTTACTTAGTAACTATCTACTCAATTTAAGTAGTACAAATGTACGTGTAGTCGCACAGGAACGTCTTGTGCAAATATTTAAAGACATCCACGGAATTCTGAGAATTCGACGACGTTCCTCATTGGAATTCCAGTCCAAGTGAAATCGATAATTCGACAGTGCGATCGCAATTACTGCCCAATTGATTCGAATCGTATACTCAGGGTAACGTGAATAACCACGTAGTCCCGTGGTCGTTCCAGTCCTGTGTCTGCTCGCAAAATCCAACCTCGTCTGACAATTATCCCTTGTCCCCTTGTTTCAACCAGCGAAAGAGGAGGCAAATATTGACAAAAAGTTAAGAGAAGCTGCGTGAAACACGGGCAAAGAGCCTCGTATTACCTTCTACGCGAGATATCTCGAGGAAGAAAGTTAGGAAGTCGAAGTGGAACGATTATGACGCGAAACGAGTTCAGTTAATCAGCAGAAAAAGGACCTGTTAGTCTATACACTCGGTTGAGACATCAATTATCATTTCTTTAAGAGTTAAGCAGCGATTAACTTCCATCGCTCGCATAAAATCGAATGTCTCCTAATCGTTGCCTTATGCAGATAATCGCACCAAAGACGTAATAGCAATCGATCGAGGCACGGTTTGTCAAACGTTCGATAGTTAAATAAGTTCGGCCGGTTGTCTTGGCACTACTAGCATGTGACGTCAAAGGAGGACCGTATAATGAGTCACGATATACGTACAACCTCATTAGGTGCCGCAATCGATAGTCTGAAAACATAATTGCAGAGAAAATCAAGCAAAGCGGCGCGAACGTAGACTGGACAGCATCGACAGGATAATCGTATCACCGTGGGCAATGTCGGGCTAACCAAGATTGCAACAACCCATAATTTCCATGCAGAGCCATGCGTAGATGAACGCTAGCTGATGTGCGACTGCAATCACTGTGTGCGCCTAGGAAACGTTCAAGTAACAGGCCTTTCACAAACTCGAATTTACAAGCGAGCAGAAAATCTAATGGCAGCGTGTACGAAGGCTAAGTCTAACGTCGACGTGAAAATTCAAGACACGGTGAACGAGAAGAATACGATATTAAACGCTGTCGCCTTGTTATCTCCTTTATGAAGACATCTGCCAGCGCGCTGGGTTTATGGGGTATTTACGAGCACTGTTTGGCGAACGTTAATTGGATCGTATACATAGTTAGGAGAGAAGACTCGTCCGCTTCCCTTTTTGATAAGACTTGGCTGCGTTAATTGAGGTCGTTCATTGGTATGTCAATTAATATTCTATCTCTGAAAAGTGCATGCCTCGATGACCTTAACTCGTAGCTCTTAATGAAGCTGCAACATCAGTAGAAAGAATGACCGATTCACTGACGCAATCTGCGTCTCATCGTTAATATCGAGCCCATTATCTCTCGGTTCTTCAAAGATCAAGCGACAACTCTATTACAAAGTTAAAATCGAAGGAGTAAACGGTTGAAGCGCAACAGAGTTCTGCGCGAGTTCATGAAATAGAAGTAACGTCGAGATGCAATTACCTATGGTAAATAAGGACAATTTTCCGCGGCCTCGTCGGTCGAAGTTTGAGAAACTTGGGAGGACACGAAAAAGGGGCTGGGGAGGAGAAAATCTCTGGCGAGTAAGAGGAAGAGGGAAGTTGACGAAGAGAGGGAATAAAGTCCGCGAAACACTCGACTCTGAATTACCCTCCGGCGTGTAGACAATAACACTCGAAACAGTCGTTCCGCTTCTGATATTAAACTATCCCGGAAATTCGCGCATCAGAATTAATGGGAATGAAAATGCAGTAGGATCCCACTGAAATTCGAGCTGATGCCTGCATACCGTGAAACTGTCTGTCCCGTTCTCCCGCGGCTTGTCGCTTCTAACTTGTCTTCCCGTCGTCGTCCCTAGCCTGGAAAATCAGGTACTGTGCAGTTCACTGTGCATGCACACGAATTTCGGCCGCTTTGAATCTTACAGGGCTTCTTGCCCGTGTATTCAATATATATTTGCACACGGGAGACAAGAGCTGTCTAAATTCGCCAATTTAGAATACTCTCTCGTCATAAATATAACCCTCATTTTGTAGATGTTTGATCCTTAGACTAACTCAGTTTCAGAATACTTCGAATTTGATATTTCAAATATTTAGCCGCAATTTCTTTTTCCATCGTATCGAATATCGAGGGTAGGATGCAGTAACGAGGACCAGGCGAATTTGCATGCAACGTTTCGTCCGTACGACTTCCTGATAACGGCGACGGTGCCATTTCCCTCTTACGACGAATTAGCCATGCAAATGCGTTTCGAACCGCGCCAGTCAACGCACTCGCGCTGCCTCCGAGTTATCGCGGCCGTCGTTATGGCAAAGTAAACTCACGCAAATGTGCGTGGGACGGAGTTTCGTTGCATCCAACGTACATATATACATGCACACTATTTCCACCCATTATGTACAGGCTAACGTGCAACCCCTTGCAGAACCGTGAAGATCTTGATGGTGAATGCAGCGATATTGATCAACGAGTTTGCGGCGTTGGAGACGCTATTTGCGAAATCTTATTAGGTCCTCAAAGTTCAATCGAGGTTCGCATCGCTATTTTTAGCGCGACATGTTAACTAAAAAGGTCATTTGTCAACGACTCATAATGACTTAATCTCTGTCATGGAACATGGGTTCAGTTAGAAGACCAGCGAATTCCATTTCGTCACGGCTTTCTTTCTCAAATGACCAACAGTTTGTTGGCAAAGATTAAAAGTTAACGATGCAGGGATATTGTGAGCGATTACTGAGGTAGATGCAGCGGACGCAATCAGGGGAGCGTTCCTTAAATATTCCTAAGCGCTTATTAAGGATCATTAAATTTCCTAAATTGCACCCGTGCCTCGTAACAGCTTCGCGATCATAATGCACGACGTAGCCGTATACGGTGAGACTGTAGTTAAGAAGCTGTAAAAATGTCTGTTCGTTCCTCCGAATGGTAGTCGGCCGCGTTGTTGATGTACCGTGTCATTGGAATAATCGTCGTGACTATTTTATCAGTGCAAATCAATTTGCGGGTTACTGTTGCCCGTACACCTTCTAATTCGATCTCATTCAACCGAGGCAATTTTAATTGTGATCGTGATATTCGTTTAATCGCGCGCACGCGTGCATAGGTGTAATAAATTGCAGGCGAATGCGTTCATTTTAACGAGTTTAATTAGTAGTCGAACGCAAATTTATGCCGCAATTACTTTCATTTTAGTCGAACTTTCTATGAGCGACCTATCATTTAGATAATCGTATCACGAGTGTTGGAGCCTTTTTCCCATCAGTGTATAGCTTTTGTCTAGACGTATCTGTTATTTGCACAATCGATTCTTGGCCTACGATAACTTCTATCGCCTATAGGAGAAGCTAAGCCAGAACAGAAATCGATACGTAACGTCCTCCATAATGGTCAAGGAGGTTCAGTGACCTTATTAGATAACCCGAATCGATACTATCACCTCGCGATCGGAGGGTGATTGTTATCGAACTTCCCTAAACGAATGCCTCGATTTAGCTCCAATCTCCCAACGATAGCGAACTTGCCAAGTACAGGAACGATTTTCTTCCAGCACAGGTTACCCTTGTACATTGAGAAGACGATCTACCTGTCGCACGCTAGCTTAACGTTGTGTAATTGAGGTGAATACAGGGGGGTGAAAATCTCTTAATTAACAACATAAACAGCTCCTCTGTATGTGATCTCGCGAAATTAACAAAAATTGAGTAGCTGTTTGCAAGAAGTACAAAGTTTGATTTGGGGTAAGGTAACCATCTCCCATGTACCGAATGTCTTTTAAATATTTGCTTAAAATTCAAATATGTACTCCTTAGAATAGTAAAACAAAATAATACTCTAAACTGATCGTAACATTTTATCGCAATAAACTTGCACGAGAGTAGATCATAGCCTCAGGGTCGTTCCACCCACGAAATTGTAAAGTCTTTTCACGAGAAATCAAGAAGGAAGCTCGAGCCATGGGAGTTTTACGGTTCATAGAATTTCCCTATCGATCTCATCGGGATATCACCTTGCGAGCGTATAAAATTCCCTGGAATAGCGGCAGGTGGCGAACGTTAAAGGAGCCGCGGGCTCTGGGGGAAAATCGTCGGCGGCACCGCGAAATAATAACGCGAAGAGGGGGCAAAAAGAAGGGAGAGAGAGCTTGTGGAGTCAGAAGGCGCAGGTAGGAGCAGATGTTGGTTCGGGCACGCGACAGCTGTGCGCCACGATTCGGCCTCTTCCTTCGTTTAGGTGATTTGATATCTTCGAACAAAATAGAAACCTGGCCACGACGCAGGAGAAAAGCATCTGACAGTGCAGTGTCTATCCAAAAATTTACTCCAAGGAGACAAGTAGACAACTTGTGCTCTGACGTGAACTAACGTCAGCAAAATCCTAGACAACGCACGCTTGAAACTTGTTCACGAGTTTGATCGAATTCCCTGTTCAAACCAAAACTGTTCAAGAACTAGCTCAAACTGTCGGCTAGACTTAACTGAGAAACTTAAATAATTGTAATACTCTGTAGGAGTAAATATTTCAGAACTGATTACATCTCTTCATTAGTACTTTGATTTGTAAAAAACGTTCATCGTTAAAAGAATTTGAAGTAGCCCTTAAATGTAAATCATTTGGAAAAACGCATATGTCAAGAGATGAGAGCCACTGACGTCTAACATAGCTATTTGCGTGTGTGTAGAAATAGTATGTCCACCCACGTCTAGACTAGTGGCGCACGACTCGCGTGCCACATATTTCCTTTCGAAGAATAAAAGCACCCTCTTTCCGCAGAGTCGTTCATCCTTCCCTTAGGCTGCACGCCTGAAACCGGTCCAGATGCAGCGGATTTAAGTGGCATACCAGCTGCCGTCTCATGTGCTTTCAAAGATATATTTCCTTTCGCAAATAATGTATAATACGGCTCGACATTTCGTGCTCTAAGCCTGGATTTTTCATTGCAAGAAGTTCGTCAACGAGCACGAACGCGGATGTATGAACTTCTAATGGATGTATGAGCTTGCGTTAAAACAAATCTGCGATTCAGGGAAAGCACGTGGGCTGAGTGAGCAAGTAAGGTAAATTCTAGGTCAGGCGACTGATGAGAACCACTCGAGCGTTGATTCGACAAGGACTACTCAATCTCCTCGCAGACATTCGTTTACGTCTCCTCTAATGAGGGAAGGCACGCGCGTCACACATTTCCAGCGATGTAAACTCTCCCCTCTCACCTTTGTCACCCCACAGAGGCAGAAAAAGTTGCACGAGCGAGGCATTTAGCAGTCCCCTTGAATGAAAGGACCCGTCACGCGTGTAATATACTCGCGTCGAGTAAATACAAGCATCTCCACCTCGGAGCTCTTGCTACTTTGTCACGAGTGCGCTCTTGAGGGGATTGAATCAGGCGAAACCACCTGAAGTCTACTTCACGACATTCTTCAAAATTTCAGGGGAACCCAATAACCATTGTCTTCGGTGTTTCGCATTCTTTAGAGTCTCTGTAACTTCTCGACCCTATACTTATTCAGAATTAATTCAAGGGTGGTTAACATCGTAACAGCCCTTGGTTGCTACAATTTTGACAATCAAGTAATGCATCATTCTCCTCGAACAGGATCGACGGTGGTACCATGGAATTAGCATAAATCTTAGCACCCCGTAAATACGCTTATCTGCATGCAAGAAGTTAGCAGAAACCATCCGCGCGCAGGAACCGGTCCAGGGAGCTGCCGGTAGTTGGACAACAGCTGCTGCTTGACATGCCTACACGCAAGCATGGTGAATATGCAACATTGTGCTCGCTCATTCTTCTCGAACGCGAGCGTATATTGCAGGGAATTATCGCTCGTCGCGGTGCTATTAATTTAATGTCGAGCAGAGGATTTCGCGGTCGCAGAGGCAACCACGTTCGCTGGTGGTTACTAAACCTTTAAGTCCTGATATTTGAACTATGAGGTTCCAGAAACTGTGGACACTATTTCATGACACTAGCTTGTATTTTTAATTAGGTTACCTAATATATTAGAATTTAAGCCTAAAATTGGATAAAATGAACGTTAGTGTTTAGGTATTGGGACATGGTTAACTACTGGGACATTCACCTTAAACGACCGCTTGATTTGCGTGCACAGTGTTCAACGTCCAAATAACCGGTCACGAGTCGTTGCTGGTTCGCTACCACTTTTGTATGCATCGAACTTGAGGGAAGATAGATTGGAACGATTGGCCCCGCCTTTCATTTCAAGGGGAGGCAACTGAGAAGGCCTCTTATGACGCGTTACAGCTTTGTATTGCTGCATGCATTTACAATGAGCGTTATTTTCCTGCTTGAACGAAAGAATCAGCGTTGCCACCCCCAAAGGGATCGGCGCGAAGATAGCAGCACACGTAGGATTATCGTGACAAAGGGAGCTGGACGAGCGATTCCGTTATCGTGGCTCTGGTCTTTGACGCGTGCCAGTCAGTCGACTACTCGTTGGTATGCAACGAAAAGGAGCGTATCATCCTGATAGACTGTACGTGCGTGTGCGCCTCGCATAGTTAAACCATTGTACCTTAGCATTTCGTTCCCTTTTGTAATGGCTTGGCTAACGTGCCACTAGTTAAGGCATTTCGGTCACGTATCTATCATTCTTATTCGCCGTTCGACGATGTCCTCTCTGGGGCAATAACAGTTGTCCGTGCTGGTCTTAATTGCCAGCGGTTTTAATGAGAAAATATGTTCCTGTGCTGTGATGCAAGAGTGTCATAACTATAGAGATGAAAAGTTATTGTTGGAGATCAGAGGAACTTTCTGTGAAGAGGTTTAAAATTGTAATAAAAAGGGGCAGTAGATTCATGTAGTGACATCAGCATAAAAGATCCTAGGAGTAACAAGTAGAGCATCGATACTGACACCTTATGACCTAGCATACGATATCCGTGATGTCAGCTGGTGTAAGCAGTTAAACCACGATATTAACTGCTTCTAAGGATCGGTATCAACACAGCCAGTAACTATTTTAGTAGTTACTACTTGCTTCCAAGTCGTAAAACTTAACACCAACGATACTTTTTATAAAACTTTGACACGCTAGAAAGGCATGTACAAGTATACGATAAAATCTCAGTTAGTATCGATTGTATCGTCAAACTTTTAATTGAAAGATACAATTTCTCTTTATACGGGAGTCATACAATTACAAACGTATTGCCCTGGATAGAAAGAAGTTCAACTTATTGAGTAGAAGTCGAGTCCTGCAGCTGAACGCGACCTCTTTTGTCACCTGGAATCGTTTGCATCGCGGTCGAGGTCACAGAATTGAGATTAATGCTCGCAGTTACGGGGAAGAAACAAGTGTGCTGTCGTGTGCCAGCCCTTTAGAACAGAAACACTCGACCTACCTGGGACAAATCACGCGACGATAGTTGAAGATTGTCACAGGATAGTTTGGAACACTCTGCGTAAGTCGCTGCGTCGTTTTTCCGACAGAATAATTTGGAAATATTTCCTCAGAGACATCTTTTTCGAGCTTGGATTATTTTAAGCTCCAACTCTACTCTTATCGATCCGACTAGTAATCCATCCTGCCGATCCGTTTGCGTCACAAGCTAGAAGCATATAACATTTGTCCACAGTATTCCCCCTACGTATTCATCTGACCGATACCAAATGAATTTGGCTTTGTTTCCTTGAATTTTATGCCCCTTTAGAACTATCAACTCATTGTCAGAAACTGTCAGACCAAATGAACTCCAAAAATGGATGAAGTAGGTTGAAAACCTATTCTGATTCGACGTACGTATCTCTTTGCAATCTAAATCCTTTCCAGTCGAACAGATTTGTTCCATTTCGCTCGTGAAAAGAACTTCAGTTTGATTTAACTTACGGATGGAACTTTCGTACAAAGCCTACAGCACTGGTGAGATAAAGTGAACTGGAAATCGAGAGCGTTTTGCGAGGACATTCCTCACGTTTCAGATCTGCTGGAATAAGACTCGAATAAGTGCTTGTCTCTCTTCGTGTTCGTCTACTGTCTTTGCGCGAGATCACAGCGATTGGATTTTCAATTGTACAAGTTTCTTTCTCTTCCAAAAAATATAGAGACTAAAGGTGCTTTAAAAGCGAACACGTGAAACTACTGTAGTAAAGTCACAATTTCTGAACAGGAATTAACACAAATCCAACTAATAATAGCTGCAGCATCCACGTGATATTATTACGAAAAATAAAGCCAACGAGTGTAATGCTCTTAAAGACCGTACCGAGAATTGTGAGAACGCGAGTTGGATACAACGAGCTTTCATCCCGTGTGAACGTGCCCTTAAAAAAAGTACCTTGCCCTACGAGCGTTGCCATTCTGCCAGCGACGACGACGGCGACAACGACGGAATTTACTCGGTCGTTGCTGTTTCTTGCCTCGCGCTGCTTCTTTTTCTTCGTTATTCCTTCGACTCCGTCTTTCCTTCCTTCCTGCTCCCATTTATATGGGCGGCTGATTGCTCCGTCGCGTTTCCCTTTTCTTCGCTGACAATGACCTTCCACGGAAGGCTGAATAAAACCAAGAGAACCGCGGCTCCTCCCTCGAGAAAGAGTTCGTCGGTGAAAAAAGGAAAAGCTGACGCAATACCGAAAATTTTCCTGGGGATTCCCTTTTTTCTTTCCCGTTCTTTAATTTGCCAGAGGTACTCGCCAAGTTTGCGGAACTTTATCCAGTTGATGAGACTGCAGAGCCATTTTGAATCACGACCGACCCCGACTGTACTCCAACTCGTTCATCTCTGTTTAAGATAAAATTTCGAAGGCTTGGTAGCTTTCATCTTGGACGTCATTACGCACTGCAATCTCGTTGCTGTTTTATCGTCGATTTAGAGCAACTTTCTACTCCGCTATGCCATGCAATTGGGAGAAATGTTTCGTTTATTTGGCGCAATTCGATACGCTCTCGTTTCGCGCTTCACTATTTTTATCGCAGAAACGTGGAACTATTAAAAAAGGCTCGCAAGAACAATGAGGATTCTGAATCGAATCGATTCCTTCTAGACGAATCGACGGGTGGTCTTTTGGGCATCGTTCAGAATAATGTTCTCGGGAATTGATTCGAATTCCGTCCAACACGTTCTCTCAGTAGAATAACGAGCTGGCGGTCACGTGAATTCGAAGGAACCATTCCTCGTGGAACGAATCCGACCAGCATATCATTTTTATGTGCGTTTCCCTCGGCGGGAGTGTTTGATCGAAACCAGTCCGTACATCCTACTCAAATTTCCACAATGTAGGGAGTTCAAGGTGAAAGCAGGCGTAAAAGGCTTATGAATAATAATGATATCTCGAATGTGACTTAAACATTAATGTACAAGTGTTAAAACGCCGAAATCACTTTGGAAACATTTTTAAAGCTTCAAGAATTTTATTGTATGCTTTACATAAATCAAACAATTTTCGTTTGAGCGGCTTAAAAGAGGAATTCTTCTGCGTAGGGTCAAAGTTCTCGCCTGCAAAGAATGCAATTTGTCGAGTACTGACGCGAATTGTCGTTAAACATGGTTCAACGAGCGATTTCAACTGTTAATCCTCTTACTGCGGGAACTTAATCCGGTGAAATCATTAGAAAGTTTGTGGAAACCTGTAAATTCGGCCTTTGGGAAGTGAGTACGTGAGATATGTTACCTCTCCTGGATTCGATGTTTCCAGCATCCCTTCCTTTCTCTCTATAGCACCTGAAATAGAAAACAAATTTATTACTCAACGCTTAGCGTATCTATAATATGAAGGCTATTGAAAGAAGTTTATTTGCTGGGCCGTCTCTCTTTTTTGATTAATGAAAAAGAAGAGAGAGATGTTCAGGGTTCCACGTATAACCAATCTCGGCGACCATGTGCAGTGTTTTGCTCCATTTTGGAACAATTCCAGCCTCTATTTTTCTCTCTCGTCTTCTTTGGCTTGCGAGAAATCGTTTCACGTGCGTGCACGCGGCGCACAATGTTTGCTAACTTTCGGCGAAGGATTCCTGGTGCTTCGACCCTGGCAAACGTGGAGGCATTCCATGAAACAAGGGAATGCTACGCTCTCAGAGTTTATCGTGCGCTGTAATTGCTTGCAGATACCTGTTTAAACGCTTAGAGCGGTTCTCCGATCGTTTCACTCCTTTTAATCGAAACTATAATATCCAGAATAATTTGCATAAGCCTTTACGATCCTGTAAACTGACGAAACACTGGCGTTATTCGATACACATTGAATTCACTTTCTGGGAATTCGTCTCTACATATAAAGGGGAAATTTGTACGCATAAATGAAGCCGTAGGACGATTGAAGGGCTGTAAAACGACGAACACTCGTTAGGTGTCATTGTTCGAGCATAGATTCGTACTCGAATCGTATTATTGAAAGCACACCATGCGTGATTGCAATGCCCTGTCATGAATATGAATTGGCAAATAGGATTGCACTTTACACGCGAAAATTCATCTCGAACGATTCACGATTGCTCGGCTTTTATTCTGTCGTCGTGTGAATTGTGCACCGATGAAGTTGTGGATTTGACGGAATCTGGATGCATCTTCTCGCTGTTTTTTTTTTTAAAGCACGATTTCCATGGAGAGGCTAGGATTTTCAAGTACTGAAAATACTGAACATGTGTTCTGAGTTATTTTACTTGTAAGGAAAGTAAGTGTGATTTCAAGTTTCACATGGAGACTACCAAATTTCATACGAGGACTGTAGCAGGACAGGTTGGCGTCCTAAAAGTTGAAGAGGTGTGCATCGTCCCTGCATCGCATACCTGCATACTTCATGCAACTGGTTTCTGCAGGCCATATGCGAAATTCCTAAAGGGCTCAAGAAATATCGACTTTCTCATACTGCAGAAAATAACACCTTGAAAGATGAAATTAAAAGTTACCATCTTACTTTACCACTATGCAGTTTTGAAAGTAAATTCAAACTTTTGTCCTAGTGAAAATTCAATTTCCAAATTTATCTAATTTTTTCCTGAGTCTCTACAATTTTTTACAGAATTTCTAATCTTGACAGGTTTTAAACAAATAAACCTACAAGCTTTGAAGTTACAAAACCTGCAGAAGATTGAAAACTCCATTTGCCATAAATTCTATAAATGACAAACTGAAATCCTTTTTTTCTCCGCCATCGATTCTGTCAAAGCGCACACAGACATCGACAAGTTTGAAAAAAAAATAGTCTCTCACGACACCCTCGATCGATGCAACGCGGTATAAATGCAGTTTCAGGTAACTGTTGACAAAGCCCGGGCAAAAAAGAGAAGTCAGCGGGGCGATAGAGCGTGAGCAACGAGAAGCGTAGGAGACGCGTCAGGATAGGATCATATTAATTAAACGATGATATCATAAATTGAAACTCAATAGCCGTGTAGCGAGTAGGGTCATTCGTTGCGTAGGGTCGTATCGACTTTCACGGGAACGCATCCAGGTTCACAGGACACGTATCCACTCTTCATCAGGTTATCACATGGTCAGGGAAGATTGAGAACCTAGACGTGGTTCGCAAACTCGTGTTCCTTAGACCGTAAGAAGTCATTTCACTTCTGAGGACAAAATTATACCGAATTCTACTTCAACATAGAAGACACATTATTGTACCATGTTTCCATTGTCCCATAATCTTAATCTACTGGAGGTTTTCGTCATTATGGTCCTTCAGGATACCACAGGTACTGTAATTATATACGTATAAAAGAATCAGAGAGTTGTGAAAAAGTGTAATTCATTTTTAAATACCCGCGCATTACGTCAAAGGTATTTCTTAACAGGATAGTTCCCATAGTATGCCACTCCATACGAGTCAATATAAGACTGATAAAAACGAATTAATAAGTATCGTAATTGCACCCTAATGATTGTGTTACGAAAACGATATCCTTGAAAATGCGAGGAAAAGTGAGCTCGATGGTACACACCGTACTATGTAAACCACATACTCTGTTTTGTAATTAAACATTTAGTCGGTTTAATTGAAAGTGCGGTTAGAATTCTGTTTGATATTTAAGTCTGAGACTCTAGGACAACGAAAGATTTACAGGGAAAGCTCCAAAGGATGTCTACTTTAAAAAAAGGTCATTCAGTGTGCAGCACTGGCTCGTGCATTGCAAAGTCCACAACTGCCAGTGTTCGCAATTACCAATTTCACGACGACATGGTCGATAAATCATTCCAGTCATTCCTATCGTCACAATGCAGTAACGGTGATAGAGGTTTTTACGTGTCCCCGAGCCTGCGTGAGGCCTAAAACAATTTGAGTCGCCGCGAGTGCACCTTCTGACCGAGTAAAATAAAACTATGTGCATGGACTATTCCTGTGGCACAGATCGTGGCTGGATGAGGGAAGCCATGTTACGAAACCGATAAGATTTTACTACCGGTTCTTCTGGTTTGTAACAGCACACCCACGTGAACTTGGGACGATAAATACGCTTATTTATTTGCACTGGAGTGTAAATTTATCCGTGGTGCACCGTAAAATATTACTAAAAAAGGGCAAGTAGAGGTGGAGGCTCCAAAATCATAGCATTGGTGGAATGATATTTTCAAGAAATTCTATTTTTATCAAGATCTATCTTGTCGCGAGTATAACTTATATCTCATCCAGGGCAAATCCAAGTCTAACCCAAATACTATCCATATACTAGAAATTCACCTATGTAATTTTGGAATACTTCTGACCAATTTAGAGCTCCAGACTTCAGCTCTTCTGTATACACTTTCCAACTTTCATCTACTCCTCTCTATCCAGAGGAAAGAAGCGATGAGTCGCGTTTGGCGAATCCAACGGTAAAATAGTTTTGCAGTGTTCATCAGTAGCACTAACGAGCTCCGCTACTTCACGGAAGAAGGCTCGTAGCGGTGAAACAAAGTTGCGAGTGTGGCGATTCTTATGAAAACACAAGGAAAAAACCATGGTACCGTTCGACTACGTGTGTTTGCATTCGCCAGCATTTATCTGAATTGCTTGTAACTCGCTGCAAAGCGTAGGAACGTGGAAGTGTTCAGATCAGTGCACTTTTTGTTGAAGTAAATCTGGCCCCTGGGACACAAATTGTCGAGAATCCAATTGCTTTTTCCCGCAAGCACGTTCGAACTAATTGCATCTGTGCCGGATGGGTGTTTGCTCAAAGAATTGTCCAAATTGGACATTGTCAGAATTTGACTGCACGATGACACAGGTCTGTCGATCACAAGTCCTGACCAATCAACGAAGATCAAATTTCCCTAAAAAATTGCATGAAAATGCTTCGAAATTTATTCCCATAATTTTTGTCAGCTGAACGCAAGATGGCAAACAGCGATAATTATGAGAACGCACTCGTCTAGCTTTTCCCAATATCAATCCAGAGGCAATACTCGAAGCTGTGTGCCGTAAAGTTGCGGAAACTGTCTCATTTCCGCCAGCCTTGGAAATATTGACCGAGTTCCTTGCACTTTCTACACGAAAACGAGGCGATACCGTGCTCAGCGTGTCGTGCCGGTTGATGATTATGAAACTCTTGATAACGACGGGATTAGCGCGTGCACCACACGAGAAATCCGCTGCAACTCGCGGCGAGTTGCCAGCGCGATATGTCTGTGATTCACTGCCTGTGTCTCAATATCTCAATTTCCGAATCGCGCGACGGGAAGCAGAAAGTCCCAAGTTCCTACAGTGGAACTTTCATGAGTAATATCTGGAATCTAGACCGTGTCAATGGCACGTCAAGTATTTTTAGCTACTTGGACAATAGTTGAACGATAGTAAAATGATAGTAAAACGGTAGTTGAATGATTATATTACACGATATAAATTGTACCACTGCGATCAGACGAAAATTTGCGAGATAAGGTTTCCACGTGAAATCTGCCTACGCGCTCCTCTGAGAGAGCCCATAAAATTGTGGGACATTAGCGACGTTAATCGACCTACCTATTGCCTTGACGTGACCTTACCGCCAAACACTTCCGGCTGGTCGAGCGCACGCGAGCGCAAATGAATTCCCACGGTGCTTTCACTGCGACCCAGTACATCATTATCGGAGATATCGCGGCTTGATAAACGATGAATCGCTTAACGCGCGACGCTAAACGAACCGGTCCATCGGCAGCGAAAGGCAGCGATGGTCGCGCTCGGTCGCGTTGTGTGCACGCGGCTCGCGTGTCATGTCGAACCGTGATTTTCAACAGGAGGAATATGGATTTTTTCGGGGAAATTTCCACGAGCGAGCAACCTGATTGGCAGGCGAGTCGTCTTCGGCTGAAAGCCGGGTCACGAGCCTGAGATAGAGGTTCATCGATTCATTCCACTTTCTACGGGATCGCAAGACGAAACAGAACCTGGGAGATCCTTTCTCGTGGCCTGGGAGTGGCTCCGGATGAAACTTGTCTATTTAGAAACAATAAGCGTGTCTTCTCTGCGACTCGACAGCAAGAGACGTTCAGGGAAGATGCTCGGTGACGAGCGAGTTTCTAATTTATGAAGGGGAACTGGAGGAACGGCTTTTAAGGTACTGTGTTGGGAATTTTACTGTCTGAGACTGGAGACGAGATTAATAATGGGTGATAGGATGTCCTGTTTCAAGCGGGATCAACGTCCTTCAAATTGATATCCTGTTCTTCCCTAGGAGCTATTATTCTTCAACAGAGATTATGTTATCTTGTTTACAAATAAATAAATAACACGTAGTAATGAAGGTTATTGAAGACCACTTTATATCTCGGATAATTGAGTCTTCATAGTCCTTCATGGTGACCTTCTCTGGTATATCAACGGGTTAATTGATTAAGTGACGTTAATTTGTCATTTCTGGATTCTCCTTGAAGCTTTCCAATCGGTAGAAACGAGACGCACCGTATATGTCACGAAGAGTCTCCGAGAACGAAGTTACCAGGTTTGATTTATACAGAGGGATTAGTAAAGGTTTCTGATCTCTGAGGCATAGATCATCACTTCGTAGATCATTGTCTCGTGTAATATATCGACATCTCCATAGGACGATTATCGATGAACGGACGTGTAAATCACGTTCGAAGATCCTCGACCCTGGAGTAATTTATTACTCTGTTCTATTACCTAGCCACGATGACAAGTCTAGCCCTGCAATAATATATGGCGAGATTTAATCGCATAGCAGCGTCATTTTTCTTCTTCTTAACGTGAAAGTCACTGTTCCGCTTCATGACCCTATCAAAGGTCTTCGTATAAACGTGAATAAGTAAAGCCTACGGATTTATTTTAACTAGGTAATATCAGTCTCGAGCTGTTCTCTTTCAACCTACAAACTATTTCTAAATGAATAGAGTTTTAGTTCCACATGCACCCACTTTAAATGGTATCTCTGCCAATGACTACGCAGAATGTTCAAAGCGTTGTTAGCGGTAAACTTGTTCAATGAACATATTTGTCAGTAGTATAATCAATAATAGGTGAAAGTGAACTTTAATAATCGACTCGTTTAATTTGATTCCAGCCATAATAAGGGAGGCTCCTGGCAACATGGACAGAGTTCTCAAAGGTCGAGCCCCAGTCCCAGTCGACGTCACCACATACAGGAAGCAGCCACGCCTCATACAGCTCCTGTTTCCGTGAGTATTTCAATCCCTCCCGGAAACGGATCTTCTTTTTATTTATGCTCCTGATCACTCAATTACGCTGGTTTCTCGTATCTACTTGAAACGATCGCGTTGTCGGTGATCCTCTGAGAATGATAGACTAAGAAAAGAATATTAACTTGGATACTACATTTTAATTAGGTTTCTAAAACTATAAATAAAGTGGTACACTTGGTTTTTAGGGTTAAAGTTGCTAGTCAGTTTTATCGTTATTTAAGTTAGCGGAACAATTGCCCATCACACGAAGAAGAGTGGTTTTAAATGTTGAACACATTTCAAGGCTTCCTGGGTCTCCCTTTCCAAAGTTTCGTGACCGATCCACCAGCTCCAGCAACTTTCGTTCTCAGGGGAAGTTCCGAGCGGTTTCCTTGAACTTTTTAGTCACCTTATATCTTGGCTCGATCGATAAAGCGTTTCTAAGCACTTGCCGATTCCATTGCAGTTATCATTGATTTTCTGTGCCATTTTCAACGAAGAAACAATACCTTTTGTCTTTGGTTATACACTCACCCTCATGCGTCAGGAATTATTTCGTGAATTGGAGCACGAACGTCTCCTATCTTTATAGCAGCGGCTTAGCAAATTCTGCTTGCGTGAAGAGTCGACAATCGGTAAAAGTGAAACAAGACTGACATAAAATCAACAGTCTTGGGTCGCCTCCAGTCGGTGATTTCTATCGCGAAATTCGCAGCTACTCGAGTCGCAAACCGAATTCCATTAATTAATCGGAGGGAGCCTGGGACTTGAACGCATAACGATCCTAATTAATATCACGACCGACGTGATTAATTGCCGCGAGAAACTGCTCTGTTTGTGGCGCGCGTACAGCCGGCGCAGATAAATCCGCGAACTTGCAACAATACGACACTTGGTTGAATAAAACATTCCTCCGGTTTAATTAAGCTGACCCCAAGCGACGCTGCTAAATCTCCGGTTTCCAAGTTTCAGCAAGGAACTTTGGAGACACACGGCCCCCACTATTATACTTTCGTCCTATTTAGCAACAATTTTTCACCCATGAAGTCTTGCATGCCATCCTTAAAAGAGCACACTGTATTCTGACGCTAATTCTCGACGAAGACTTGTGCCACCCCAGGGAAACCAATTTTCATATCCCTCATTACGCAAGTTAAATACCTTATAAAAGTGAATTTGTTACCTGAAACAGTTCCTGCTCAGACCTGCCCCAATTAAGACATTCAATTAAAGTGTCCCCTCCACACGACCAGTTTGTCTTCAGAGTCCTCCGAAAGGTCGGCCTTGAAATCGGATTAACCAATCGAGTAATAGATCGTTACTGAACGCGCAATTAAGTCGTCAATTACTGGTGCGCCAAGCAAGGTGCTTTTTTCTCAATAATCCCCAAGCACCAGTCGTCTCTTATTCTCGCTCATCCACCGAAAACTGAACCACAGATCTTCATTCAATGCTCGTAATAAAGTCGTCAGGGTAGCTTCTGTACCTCACACCTAACACGTAATCGCCTCGAATTACGATAATCCCCGAGGGGAGAGAGACAGGACTGCGTGGGAGGTCACAGACACGTTTGTCGATGCTCCTGCGGGAAGTCACGTCTCGAAGGCACGATAACGTATCTAAGATTTGCATCGCCGCGGGGAATTCCACGATCTCACGGCACGACCCTGGAATGCGCCGTTCACGTCGATGCTTCGAAAAGCACGGACCGCGAATACCTTGGATCTCGATCTCGATCGGCTCGTGTCCCCGCAGACCCGAAGAATCCGAGGTGGAAACATCCTGCGACAGATTCTCGGATCGAGGAACCGAGTCTCCTGTTCCTCTGGCGACGCTCGTGATTCCTTTCGGCGGACGTGTCACTGGATGGGAGTATAATGGACCCTAAAACGGCGTAATGCGACATCGTGGCGCTGCTTTAACAAGAGACTCGCCCGTTTTCTGGAACAATCCGTCACGCGCGCGACTATGATCGATACCTTTTCAAGATGTTATTTGGGACGGTCAGGGGAAGGGGGCTGTGACCTATAGGTTTCCGCCGATGGAACGATCAGTAAATTGTTGGGGAGGGAGAAAGGTGAGAGGTTAAAAAGAGAACGCGATATCTTCGATATTTTATTGATGGATGCGCTGGATGAAGTGGATGGAGTAGAAGAGGGCTGGCTCCACTCTGAGGAGTGATTTATAGGGGCGAGTCGCGTGATTGGAGGGACTTTGAGGGTTATGAGCAACAGGAGATGTCTCATCAGCGCATTATGTGCTCCAGTGTTTTCGAATTCGTTACTCATGTACCAGTTTAGCTATCAGCTTATGCCCTAAGGAACCCTGTGAAGGTTATTCGCGGTTTCAGAGTCTGTGAGGAGACAAAAGGCAGAAAATGAATGGAGCAGAGAATCGTAGAATTATCGCGTAGCAGAGGATACAACAAAATGCTTGGAATTACTCTCGTTAAGATAATCGCGGTATTCACAATACGATTTGTAATACCCCTGGCCTCGGTTACGTCTAATTGTCAAATAAATGCTTGCCCCTGGTGACAGTAACCTGCGCACAAACGTGGGAGATATAGTCAATTTGGTGTGGCATTGTTACCGGTAATGTTAACGAACTGGCGTGGACTGTCGTCACTGTGAATGATGCATGTAGGTCGTTGTCAGCTACCATACGGTGCATACGTACAGTCGAACGCAATAATGCAATCGATATATTAACACGCTCCAATTAGAAGTCGAGTGTAATTGAAGGCGCTGATGAAATTCTCTCTTCCGGTTTTCCTTCTGAAATATCGGTTTCAGTCTTTTACCCATTCGAGCGTAGATTATTTCCAAGCCAACAGCAATTACTCTAAAATATAGAAACAGTACTGTGTACTCTACGTGAGTATATCCGCAATTAATTTCAGCGTTACCTTTTTAATTAAAAAGTAGTTAGACGCATTATCTATATAGAAAACCCAGGAGTTAGACAGTCGGTCAAACTGTAGGACAAGTGGACGAGGAAAATTGAAAAGATATTAAGTCGGACTATTAAAACGTTTGATTGTAATTAATGCACTCATTCACGTGCAAGCACGGTGCATGTGCATCGGCGTGAGTTCGGGGCTGAGACGTCTGAGGCGTCGACCATCATTCATTCAACCATTCTATCATCCACCACTTCCGAGGAGGAAATTACAAGTCGGTTGTCTAGCGAATCGAATGTCTGGCGTCCATCCTTGGAAATAATTTCGTGACTTCTTGATTGATACTTAAGCATTAGCGTTGACAATTATCGTCAGCTCTCTTGATCGATCTCGATAAACGAAGTTGTTGATTAACTGTGGGTCGATTGCTACATAACTTTTCATTAAGCGTTTCAATCGATAATAGACGTTTTTCATCTGACCATTTAATAAACTCGCGTTCCCACGATTCTCATTTTCCTCGCGTCCCAGTAGTAATTAACCTTTGAAAATTTCTTTCACCCCCGCAATTTTTCCTTTCACAAGACTGTTACATTCCATCGAATCCCGCGAAAAGGTTGCACCTTTTTGCGAGCCACAAATGAGAGCCATTTAGAGCGATCGTGTTGCACGGTCGCCCGATTCTGTACAGAGCCATAAATAAGCCCGTATCGATTCGTTTGGTATATCCAATCATTAAATCAGAATTACTTCCAGTGGGATAAATTAACTGAATATGTAATCAATTTGAGATCGGGGTTCCTACGAATCATTCCAAGGCATCGAAATCGTATGGATGAATAATTCGGTGGTGACCTCGACACAGCCTGGAATTATCTGTGCTTTGAGAATGTTAGGACCGAAGTCTATGTAGGTTACAGCCTCTGCCAGGTACATGCAAATGCTCTCAGAGCGCTGTTAATTAAGGTTTAACGTGACTCAAAAATTCTGCCAAGCCCGAACACGCTGCCCTATTGTAGATCGAAACTTTTCCTCTACCATTTATGATACTTTCAATTGTCTTTTCGGTGCTTGAGAATAAAAACCACTTGCTCGAAGAAAAAACAAACGAAATTAAAAAATATTATGAATAATGCTCTTGGATGTAGACTAAATCCTGAAAGCTTGTAAATGAAAGAACGCAGTGCAGGTTTCATGTTCCTGTCGCTCTTATTACTTCCTTGCCACAACGTGTCCATTACGACACGATGTTTCAACTGAAATAGATTTTGCAATGAAATACATCCGTCCAATCGTTCCATGTGGCGAAGTTCTCAGGGTCCATGCGAATATATCGAAGTAACAGAATATTGATCGACAGTATATCCAACTTCCGGTTTTTAAGACGAGCTCGGACCACGTTTCTGTACCCAGAGGTGTCTCCAAAGGGAGGTCGAGAAGTCACTTGACTCCTCGAGGACGAGCATTGTCCGCGTTACTCTGTTCACAGGAATTCAGCTGAAATGTCTCGATGCCGTTGCTTCCTTCCTTAATTATAAATAGCTGTCTTGTTCGATTCGACTTCCGTTTAGTGTTCCTCTAGTGTTTTCGCGTGTTCCTCTCTCCTAGGGCTTCTCTGAGCTCCCTCAGCTTTCTCGAGAAATCTCCACTATACTTCCTACGTGCCTGGTGTTTCGTGAATCGTCAGGAAGAAGATCCATAAAAACAAGTTCCGATGAAACTTTCAAGCTTTATTCAGTTACGTGAATTCCAACTTGAGGGGTGGAACTAACCCCCTTTACCCTGATTCTATTTTGAGGACTAGTGGCAAGACACGTGATACTGAAACGTAACCATCGTTTAGAATAAGAATTCTGCACGATGATTGAAGCTCTGTTGGATAAGAAGACGGTCGGTCTACATATAAATTTCGTGACACGCATTTCTCTTCTTAATATTGTAATTACATTTTTCTTCAAAGGCTCTGATTTGCTCGCGATGGTCTCACGAAACCAGAGAAGTGGCCCGAAGAAACGAGTGTCCTTAAAACGGATGAACAATATTTTAATGATAATTGGATCATTTTTTCCATATTCCCTCTCCGGAGTAATAATTAAGTAAAACGTTCACAAGTACAGATCGACGTGCGTTTTATTAAAACATTAAAACACTGCGCGCGAAGCATCGTTGAAACGACCTGGTCTTAATTAGCAAACCGTCACAGCAGCCGAGAAGAAGGTCGCAGATATAATCAGCTTTTGTGGCACTGCGCCATTCGCACCCCTTTCATTTCCGAGCGGTAACTGTCACCGTGGCCAAGAACCACCACAAATGATTGGAAGCCACAAATTTTCAATCGTGACTCTTGGCAATCCACAAGTTACCACGATACATCGAGCAGCTCGACGCAATTAGCTTCGCTTTCATTATTATTAACTTACAGCTCGGGTGAAATCTTCAATTTCATTAAACTGCTTCGTTCCTTAAAACTGAGGACGAGCACGAAAAAAGTTCCACACACGACACTCTACAGGCTATCCTAACAACCTAATAAAACGTTCCGTGTCGGAAGTCAGTTTTTTACCACTTCCCATGATGAATAATGCAATACTTCCAGCTATAATACTTTACTAAGATATGGAATATTCGAGGAGCAACGTACGATTAATATTAAAGAGGATAAAAGTAGCTAGACTAGAGCTAGGAAGCACAGGTGTGTAGAAGCATGAAAATGTGGGTGTACTTGTGAATGAGTTAGTATCGAATAGGAGTCTGGGTGGGTGAGCGTAGGCGGGCTGCTTGTAGGCGTCGAACTAATTAATTTACAAATTATTCTACGTAGAACGCAGCATGAATTTTAGCAACTTCCCTAACCATGCAGCTTCCCCTATCTTAATTACTCTCTGTTCACGATAAAACAATTATTCCATCAAAGGTGTTGAAGTAGCAGCATCCTTATAGCATCATAAAGATGCAATAACGTGCAACTGGTTTGCTACGAGGCACGTTTTATTGTTGATCGTGCCCACGAACAAGAAACATCGAAGCTGAAACGTAAATGGGATCGCTGTACCGAAGTCGAGACTAATGTCGGGGCTAGACGGCGTCCCACTTATGAAATAATTCGCTAACGAGATACTGAATCGAATATTCAGCTGTTACAGACTCCTTTCGATAAGCGTGTCTAGATAGGGAGCGATCGGGAGCATTCGTGCGTGGCGAATCATGGGAAAGATCGACGAGCCCGCTGCTTTCCCGCGTGAGGTTATCAACGGGTTATTGCATCTAGTATTTTGATCGGGGCTTCGCGCAATTATACCATGACGACGTGTAATATAATTCCGATTATGTTTCCGTTGCAGCCGCTGCACGATCAACGCTCGAGCGCGTACGCGGGAAAAGAGAGAAGACGAATTCCTGGGCTGAGCAAGGCGCAGAGGCGTATCAAAGCGTCGAGCACGCCGGCGCTCTTGGATCGTGAAGTGGAAAGGTGAGTTATTTTTGAATGAACCTTATAATTCATTGAGACCCTAGCGAACATCACGCTAGAGTGATTTTATCGACGCCTCGGGTCGCGTGGAAAATCCTCCCTGCCCAGCTTGCTCGAACTTCCTCTCGTCTCATTTATTCTGTCCTTCAGAGTGTCTTCCTTCCTAAAATTGTCGCGTCTCCTGAGCCCCATCAGTGTCAAGAATTTTTTGCGAAATTATATTAAGGCGGAAGATAAATGGACGATGTTCCGAAAAAATATGATAAGCGTATAAAATTTTGCGCGAGATATATTGGAAGAAGTGGCAGCCGTCGCTGCAGAGGCCAGTGTTTCGGATTTCTTCGGGGTGCGTTTGTCTTCTTTCGTTCACCGTCATCTTGTCTCGTGCAAACACCTGGGGTGGGCAAGATAAGTTATGAAACCTGCCCTTTCCATGCGTCGTGAGCTATATGTGGAGATTTCCTTATTTCAGGGAGCTGTGTTTGCTCCAGACAAAAATATTGTACAGGTAAATATTGAAGGAAGGCAGTTGGTTCCTCTCGCACGAGACAAACGCGATAAATATAGATTTTTTCTACTTTTATTTTAAAAGTTTTCATAATTTCAAGTCAGGAAAATATATAATATTATAGAGGCTTCAAAAAAATGTTTAACAATTTCGTCCTGCTATTAAAAAACCATCATTTGAAATTTCACAAGCACAAAGACCTGCGCTCGTCAAAAATATTAGTCTCACTTTGCGAGATTATCGATAGCATGATGAAAATGACAGCAGCAGCATCCGAAAATAATTTTTTAAAAAGCGGCTCATCGAAGAGCAGAGAATAGATCAAAGGTTCCCAGCTGATCGCGGCCAGGTTCGTTTGAAGTGCTTGCTCCTGCTCTCCAGCTTTGCAGCATGACTTCTTGATCCCTTTGGTACCTCGTAGCCAGGGTTGTTCACCGAGACAAGAATAGAGACTTTGTTTCGTATAACCTGCTACGGTTCCATCGACCTTGCACCTGGAAGAGCATTCACCCTGTCGTGCACTAATTGCAACATGAATGGGGGATCTCTCGGGACATCTTCTTTAGCTTTAAAGTCCTTTCCTTTTTGCTCCCTTCTAAAATGTCCCTCGTGAAAATGTCTCGTTTCATAAGACACCTACTACTTACGCTTTGCGCTCAATTGCTCGGAAGCATTTTCCCTGGGCTCTAGGGTAATTGATTCTTGAGATATCAATTTTTAGTATCGCATATATTTTTCAAACACAGAACACATATATTAAAAGACGCTTGCGGACTCTTCTCGAAATTCGGTCCTAGTTTCATCGAGTTCGTGACGACTTAGTGGGACGTTAATTTCCTCCGCCTCGAAACACTTCGGAACTCGGCGGTCCCAACAATGAGGCGTAGCGAGGCATTATTCTAATTTGAAGTCTCAGGAAATGGTAAGTTCCCCTTTCTTGACTCGCCAGTCGAACCGTTTCACTTCCACTTTCGCTCCGTTTAACACCGCCAACTTCCCTCCGCCGTGTACGAGTGTTTCGTGTTCGAACCCCTTGGATCCAAGAGAGTGGATCCAGAAAAAAGCGTTGTTCCACGGCAGAATCCAATTAAAAGTTCCACAACGTCGACGGAGCTTCAACGTGAATGTAAATCAGCTTCTTCAGGTTCAAGCATTCAAGCAATTACTTTCACGGAATTTGAATTCTCCTTTCGAACACTAATTCTCCCTTAAATCGTCTGCTCTGGACCGATTAATTTCGTTTCGAAGCCTTTTCACGGGAATTCCGTTCATCCTGAAATTCAGTCCTCAGCTCGAGATTATTTTGTAATTAAATTCAGAAAAAATCGACGATTGAGGAGTGTCATCTTTTAATATTTCTTATTTCCTTATCTCTGCTACGACCCTGGAGCATCTCGCGACCCATTCAAGAGGGAAACTTTACCCTTTGACTGTCCCGTCGCGACTGAAGAAACTTCCTACTTTCCATCATAGCGTAGAAGCATTATGAAGTTTCCTTTTACCAAACCCTCTTCTAAAATTAAAGAATTCTGGGTAAAATGTCTCGGCGAAAAATATTTTCGCAGTGCTCGAGGGCATTTCGTACATTCAGCTTTGAGTCTTATTGAAGCGATTTGAAGATATTGTATTATACATTTTCTGAGAAATAGCTGACAGTTTAGAGATATTCTAGTCACAGGTACATCTCTGAGAACGAAGATCCTAATTGCATCAATGTCTAGGGTCTGTCCAGGGGCTAGTCCAAGGACTAGTTCTGGGAATCTCTGGGTACAAGTTACTGTATCTTCATGGAAAAACATATCACCGTTTCGCATTTACAGAATAGCTTAGGTGCTACAGGTTAATAGAAATGAATAAATTGGTACAAATTAACACCAAAGATCTAAAATCCATCTATATACCTATAAATCTAGATCAGTAGATCCTCGATGCGAGAAAGATAGGGAGAAGTAAACCAGCAAGGAACAAAAGGATCGTGGTAACTGACAGAGATTACCAAGAAGGACGAAACGCTTAATAGGTGCACCGTGTCAAATTTGTACAGTCGAAGGTAGCACGTCCACGAAGGGAGAGTAAAAATTCCGCCGATTAAAAGAGAAACGAGAGAGGAGCAACGGGCCACTGTCACTACAATGGATAAATGGTACCTTTTGTGGAGGCCGACGGCTCTCCTTGGCTGCTTCTCTCCCGCCTACGATCCTCGAGCAAGCTTGAGAAGGAAAAGGAGGCGGTGAGGGTGAGATGGCCGACGAAAAGAAACGGAGCAAGTGAAAAAAAAGGAAGGGAGCGAAGGGAGAGGGGCACATTCAACCCTCGGCTCGTCCGTTTATACCTGAAGCGACCCTTGAAATCTGTTCTCGGAAGAGTTCACGAGGTGCACTGGCACACAAACCCCGCACGCACCAATACACGCGAAACACACGCGAGCGGCGTGGGTTTGTGTGGCCGGCGGAGCCTTCAGTCGCCCGCAGCTCGTCGTTCAATGCACTTCCTGTGCCAGAGTGGTTCCGAGCGATTTTCTTATTTTTGAGAGTGCCCCTTTGGCTTTTCGCACGCCTCCCTCTGTTAGCGAAAAGCAGCGTCGGCCTGTGCAACATGGATATATCTATGCCTTGAAACAGAAGACCTAGCGCATCGCCTACTCCTTTGAGCGAGGCGTCTTTTGACCCCAGTCGTGATTAAAAATGTAACACCTTCTACGCGGAAGTTTCTAAGAACGTACCACGGTTCCAGAGTAATGCGAGGCAAGGATAATTACAAATGAAAATATGCGTACACATGACCGTTTCCTTGGCTCAACAAGTGACGGTTCTTTCCCTGAGCAGGGTGCACAGGCGGCAGACTTTTATAGTGGAGTAAAATGTAGTGTGCGGCGGGGTTTCCATGAATATCGTGTGCCAAGAATCGTGTAGGCCTACGAGCACCACAGACACACTGTCACGCACACACGAAGGTGGTTTAGTGTGTCGTCCGGAGGTTTCAGTCGCCTGCAGACCGTCACTCGACGCATTTCCTGCCTAAAAGTGGTTGCAAGTGGTTCTTCGTGCTCATGAGAATTTCGAGGACCTCTGTGCGTTGAATCGACCGATACACGTGAACGAAACGCAGTTTCTGCTCCCTGCTAAACGATTTTAATTCAATTCTTCTGTCTACTTCAACAGGATTCAAGTTGTTAATTTTATGGTGTATATTGTGCGTTTCGTTAAACTATAAAATGCTTTTACATTATGTGCCTACGTGTTGTTCGTGAAGAATTTCAAGAAATACAAGGATTAGGAAGAAAAGTAGAAGAGAAAGTGCCCCAAGACAGAAGCTTAAAATGTTATTTGAAGAAGAAATAAAGAAAGCTGGATAAACATTATTTTACAGGAGAAAAAATCGATCAGAATCTTCTCCATGATGTGGTACGTGACGCTGCGCAATGTTTATCCATTAATCTCGCATTCTAACGCGGTAAAAGCGAATACATAAAAAGCATTGTCAGAAAAATGAAAAATCGTAACATCTGTGCTCTCATTAACGCTCGTTAGCTTACCATGCTCGCATTTCCGAGGTAAAAAGTATTGTTGCACAGCACTGTTAACGCGGGAATAGCAAAAACTATATTAATTAACCTGAAGTAGTTATTATACTGTTAGGAGTGCGATAAAATGTGGGAAAATGCAAATATCGTAGACAAGTATACAAGGTGGTCTATTAAAAAAAGACAATTATCTGAACAAAATCATATGTCCATATTTATAATTATTTAGCAATAAATAGGTTTTTTAATATTCTCTTTCAGCCAAATTGTTCTACATAAACTTTTTGCAAAATGCAAATTTGACCAAAATAGAACTGCCAGGTTTTAATTATCATATAATTTACCATACCCTAAATTAGGAACCAACTTCATGGAATATGATACACGCTCTCAACTCGAGAAATCGTAATCGAACACCAGCACTTTCGAAATATTCGCGCAGAAACCGCGGATTTCCGTCTTGAAAATGACGACCAGAGGCCGTTCCGTGACGGCGTCGTTTCCGTTATGCAGCTTCGAACAGTCATCTTGTCAGCTGCTGCACTTCTGCGTAAATTGCATCCAGCCGACCCGAATCGTGCCATCACGATCAACGTATCAATTTTACGGCGAGGCATCTGTGGCTTTGATGAGACTCTAAGATAACTTGAAACTTGAAGTAGTCCAGAAAACACCTCCATATCGAGCATATCTTATCGCCAAGTTTGTTCAAACCGAGTATCTCTAATGTATAGTAAACACAGACTACACGAGTTCACTATTAAAAAGTCAAGGTACCCTTGAACCCTAAAAAACCCAAGGCTTTGTAAAAAGATTCCTTGCCTGGACCTTCTTTCTTGTTCTGAAAGATAAAACTAATGGTAGTAGCTACTGGAACGGTGTAACGTATCGACGATAACGTGTTACTGGATTGTTTGAACAGTCGACAGTGGTCGGGAGACGAAGAAGACGAGGGGTCAACTGGTCACGTAACAACTGAGCATCCTCTGGCGGAAGCGACGATTCCTTTGGTCTCCCATTCGCGGCTCCAAGAACAGCCCTCCAACTTGAGTGGCAGTATCGTGGCCACTTCCGGGGCCCAGAATTCTGCTCGCTCGAGCACGCAGAGCCAACAGGAGAGCGTTCTGCAGAAATTCAGGAAGAGCTTCTCCTTGAGGTTCCACAAGAAAGGTAGCAAGGAGAGCAACGAGAGCGAATGTCCTGTGGATGATAACGACGGGTCTGGCCCTCTAGACGAAGAGGAGGAACGGGAGCCTCGGATTGTCGCCGAGCAGACCACTCAGCACAAGGAGGATACAAGCAACGACCAAAAATTTCGGTAGGTCGCAGGAATATCCATTATTTCAATTCCTTCCATACAAAAATTGATGTAACTGTGATATTAATGGAAACTTTTATTGACGTAGATTCGGTCCTCTTGTGTGGAGGAGTAGCAAGGAGAGGAAAAAGGGCAGCAAGGCTGCCAGAAATGCGAAGTGCAACAGCGGAGACAGTGGGATACAAATCGAGGTAAGCGAATGATAAGTTCACGATTAATCGGAGGGTACTACAGAGACTTTTTCAATTATTTATCGCTTGATCGTCAAGACACAGTATCGATTAAAGGTTACTAGAACCGTACCCCTAGCAACAGTCTTCTTACAAAGCATCGCGTTAGTTGAAGGACGCTACGGAAAAAGTGCGAATAATGAAATGAATTGTATAAACGATATAGATGGTATCTGGTGGAGCATTGACTGGGGGCAGTGGTGGTGGAATGATGGGGGGTGGTGATAGCTCCGAGTCCCACGACACGGATGTCCAAGACGAGACGGACAGCCCGCCAGCTCTTCGCAGGCGAGTCGCCGACAAATCACGGCCCCAGTCCGAGCTCATCAACCAGATACTGATTGACAAGTTTAAGGTAAAGACTGTCGTTCTTTGCCCCATCTCCCGCTATATGCAGTGTGTACATTAATTGTTAACAGTACCAATAACATCGATGTTTAAGCAGCTTTGTTGTCGCTTCAGCTGTACCTAACTTAATACTGTGCATTACGAAGGGAAAGTATTTTGCAGTTGTAATCATACATGAGTATAGATTCATCAATGATAATAATTTACCAGAACTTTACGAATGCAGAACACTCTCTCTGTTACATTCGATCTCTTCGTGTCTACTGTTCCAAACTGATTAAAGTACAGTTAAGCTGGATTATTTTAATCGATGGGCACGAAGGGACTAACTAATTAATCCCAAAGAGCTAACAATTATCTGGGTACGACAGTAAGGACTCAAAGGAGGAACGCTTTCGCTTTGGACGAACACAAACTCGTCACCGCTGTTTAATTTTCCACACGTTTTCCACTCGTGTCGCAACGCTTCTCTCTCCACAGTGATTTATATTTGCTATTAAAAGCGTCACACATTTGTAATCATTATCAGGCCGCGTATGACTGTCTCCTTCGGCACAATAACTCGCATTACTCACGTTTGTATACGGTTCAGCCAGGCTCGCACAGATCACTGGCATTCCCTGATAGGCGACGAGAGAATATATCGCGTCAGCCAGGATACGAGGAGAGGAAGCGCAGTCCGGGTTAGTTGATATCGAGTTGTACATTTGAACGAGCACGTTTTACGAAATCGTACGCGACAGTCGAATCGGAGCTGCTCGTTCGTCATCATCGTCTACTTTTGTTTTCCTCAGCGTGACTGACAATGAGCAATCGTTCTTGAAAAACGTGACGTGTTTCGTCGCAAAAGTATTTTCATTCTTACATATTAAGAGATCAAAGGAAGTGCTGGAATAATCGTAACAAGTGTCTATCGAAATCTCATACTGTAAACGACATAAAACAACGTTTGCATTTATGGACGTGTCTTCTGTAGCATCAGCGAGTACATTCCGATTGTCGAATCGTTTGATTAATAAAAAGGGGTGCCTGTAACAACTGCATTTGCATAGTGCATTAACAAAATTCGCGTGAGTACATGAGGACAGTGTTCGTCGGCTCGTCGAACAGCAATTTTCTGGAGGACTGGCTTAGCGTCACGCCCAGAAGAACCATGCGTTCACGCTTTCGTTGAAAATTAGCGTAGACGCAGACGCTAACGAGGATGTGTGACACTTTCAGGCGGACCTTCAAAGTCGAACGTCGAGGCACCAGCATGTACGGCGAACGAACAGCGATTTAGGAGGTCAGAGGTTACTACAGTGGGACACGAGGTCTGGCTACAGCCACGTGCACAATTACCGAAGGATGCTGTCAACTCCATCGCCCATCAAGACGAGGCCTCCTAGGCTCAGTCCGAGGCACTCCTCCCATGACATCGTTACACTCAGAAGGTGCGTTCTATGCCTGTGAATCCCATCCTCGCGCCTTCGCACCCTTATCGCAAACGCCTCATTGACTTCTTCTTATCTGCGAGCAAGAGTCAGCTCTCTAACGAAAAGTCTAAAAGCTTTGAGCGATTGCTGATACTGATACTTATTACTATTATTATTAAGAGAAGTTTCGTTGTTCAATTTTGATTGTATCGTGCTTGGCGATCGCTAAAGTTTCGCGAAAAATACAAGGAAACTGTATTTTGAAAAAATGCAAGGAAACTGTAGCGAAGCTGCTACCGAAAAGAAACGATGGAAAAATCTAGGTGCTTCGTTATTGGTGTTTTTTTAATAGCGAATAGTAGAATCATTGATTTTCGAAGGAGCGTTATCACGAACGACTCGCTGTTTCTTCTTTTCCCTTTTTTCTTTGACTCGAAACGAATCATAGCACGACATTAGACAATCATCAAAACAACTTGAAAAGTATCCTTGACGAAATTTAAATTCTTTATTCTCGAACCTTTCCAGTAAATCGAGGGAGAATAGTGGTAGGTAGACGGGTATTATAACAAACCACCTTCTTTCAACTTTTCCTCGTAAAACAAGTTGGTCTGTCACGAGTAACAATGTACGGAGTGGTTCTTTCGTTGCCACGGGCAAACCGAGGAGAAAACAAGTCTCTTCTTTTGTTTAGTTTGTCTATATAGAAACCACGTAGCTTCCAAAGAAAAAAGAATCTGAAGCTTATTACTGAATTTTTCTTACGATCAATATTTAAGCTCTGTCTGACTGTCAACTCAAGTGCTGTTTTAATGAAAAATCAAAGTAACTACTAGGAAATATTTAACGTCCATTGAACACCTCTAACAATGGTTTAATCGTGGTAAAGTGTATCTATAAAAAAGAAACGAGCAATTGTTTAAGGTAGGCCAGTTCACAGAACCACTCTGTATACACGTGTATACCTTGTCGTGTGTATATAATATACTTACCTATTGTAATTCGTTGCTGAATGTTGTATCGATGCTTATACGTAAACACAAGCTTGTTGATCCTCTATCCGACCACGTGTGAGAGTGAAGGAGAAAATTAATGGCGATTTTATTCTGGTCCCAGTAACGCGAAAGGGAGGAGTTCTCGGACAAATTTGAGGCGTTCACTTAGTCAACCACTGGGTATCAATCAACTATCACCCTTGATGCGCACCAAAACTGCAGGTAAAGTTAACACTCGCGTCAATTTAGAGAATTTGTATCCTTCGAGTTTTAACGTAGACATTTTCCTCGCTTTCCTCTCGAGCAAACGAGCAATCGATCGCTTCTACGAAAATGTCTCTTTTCTTCAGAGATAGTTGAAGAATATTTAGAATTACTTCATAGCCCTATTAAACATGTTGTACGTTTGCTTGATACGAAGGTCCACTGGTAGCAAGCCCCTTGACGAAGATTAGTGCACACTTTCTACTCTGATGGTATCCAGTTTCTCTATATAGACACCACTTTCGAGAGTGTTTTGATTTAGCATGCACCCTTGTAAAAATCTTAAACCATTCACCGTTGTAAAAGAACGCACCTGTAAGAAGAGTTCTTGAAAGTAAGGAATGCGGATACACTCCTATATTGAACATGTTAATGTATCTTCATTCTGCGACGACTGCTTCCTGTGAATACGCTTTTGTTTGCAAGCTGCTGTAGAAACTAATTACTCTCGAGGAACTTCGCGAATGGGTCCGAAGCGCTCTTGTATCTAAACTTTGTAATAATTAATCTTCAATACCCACAGCATCGCGAGCTCGATATTAAAACAGTTTTGGCGAAGTTCCAACGAGAAATTAGTTGCCCTTCGTCAATCATCATAAACAATTTTTTCAATCTTTCGCTGCCAACGCCTACGATGGATACTCGCTGGGTGATTTTTCGATCATGTGAATGTTTCTTTTCGTATCGCCGATTAAAGTCTAAGCAATACAACCGATTAGGCTGCAAGATAGACGTTCGAGTTACTTGCAAGCGTTCCATGCTCCCGTGTTAAACGCAGCCTCTTTTGTTTAAATATCAGGCGCGAGGCTGCCCGGTGGAAACGTCCTGTCAGAGGACGAACAGGACGGAAGAGGTGGAACGTCCGACGACGAGATGATGTCCGACTCCGAGTCCTCCATTGCCTCCTTGACGGACAGAAAAAAGTCCTTCGAGCAGACGATGGACGAGGAAGTCGTAATCCTGGCTGAAGCTGTTTGGGACCACGTGGCGATGGAACCAGAAGAGCTAGCTTTTCGTGCTGGCGACGTGATCGAGGTTTTGGACAACTTGGACAAGGATTGGTGGTGGGGTAGCTGTAGAGGAGAACATGGCTGGTTTCCAGCTGCATTTGTTAGGGTATAACATCAGTCTCTTCATCGAGAACTATTTTATTCGCGAGGAAACCAAGTCAGTGAGGATAAACGTTGCTTTTTAGTTACGTGTAAGCCAAGAGGATACTGTCGAGGATTGTCTAGCGGCAATGGTCTCCGGAGGCACGTCCAGTTCTCAGCTAAGAAGACGCACAAGTGTTTCGCTTTTGTCGAACGAACAGGTCAGAGCAAGCGTGGTTCGCGAACTAGTCCAAACTGAACGAGATTTCGTGAAAGTGTTGAGAGACGTCGCAGAGGGCTACATAGCTGAATGTCGACGACGCACAGATATGTTCAACGAGGAGCAGATAGAAACCATCTTCATCAACCTCGAGGAGCTGTTGGATTTCCAGTCAGAGTTCTTGAAGGATCTTGAATCGAGTATCGATTGGAACGCTCCGTACAAAAGTTGCGTCGGTGAATGTTTCCTTAATCATGTAAGAAAGCTGAAGACACTGAAGGCGTTGATATTACGAGGTCGATTGTTATACTTACGCTCTTGTTAAAACTGTTTTCAGAGGGCAGGATTCCGCATGTACTCGGAGTACTGCAATAGTCATCCAATGGCAACCGCCACGTTGCAAGAACTGTATCAGCATAATCGTTATAGCAAATTCTTCGAAGCCTGTAGATTAATGAGAGGATTAATAGAAATCCCATTAGACGGGTATTTGTTAACGCCCGTGCAACGAATATGTAAATATCCGCTTCAATTGGCAGAGTTACTGAAATATACTAAAGCCGACCATCCGGATTATTTGAAGATCCAGGAAGCTCTCGAAGCGATGCGAGGAGTTGCTGTTTTGATAAATGAGAGGAAAAGGCGAATGGAGAGTCTGGAAAAGTTGGCTGCATGGCAAATGAGAGTCGAAGGATGGGAGGTATGAATTTATCTTAGATTCTGGGGAAAGATAGTACAACTTACTTCTTCGATGACATTATTTGTGGATGACATTTACAGGGTGAAGATCTCATAGAAGTTTCGTCTCAATTAATTTATCAAGGTGACGCGATAAGAGTCACCACTGGTATGTGGACAAACAATATCACCCTGTTCCTATTCGACCATCAACTAGTTTATTGTAAAAAGGATATTTTAAAGCGAAATACTTACGTGTACAAAGGTCGGATTTATCTCGACACAAGTGAAGTGATTGACGTCCCTGATGGAAAAGGTAATTTACGCAGGAACAATTACTGAATCTGATATTTAGTACGATATTATAAGAAGTGTTTCGGTTTATTTACAGATCATCAATTAGGAGTGACAGTAAGGCACTGCCTAAAAGTGTACAGTTGTGTCCGAGATAAGTGGTTGCTCTTTTGCTGTCGTACAGCGGAAGAAAAGCGTCGATGGTTGGCAGCCATGGCGGAGGAACGGAGACTAGTCGCCCAAGACAGAAACGATGGTTTGGAGTTCCCAGCTGCGGCCAGGCAATTAGCCAGGCTCGCGGCTACAAGGCAGCAGAATAGACCTCCGATCAAACCTCGCAGTACGTAAAAGAATTATTATTTGAATTGTAAGAGGAAGATATCTTAGAAATGAAAAATCGTTATAACAATCTGAACTGAATGATTACAGATAAAGCGTACAAAAGAGAGTCGGCTTATGACATGCCCACCATGATCGGACAGGGCACGACAAACTCGCTAGGACGTAAAGTTGGCACTTGGTTCATGTTCGGTAGTAGCAAAAAAGGTACTCGACCTCAGCCGTCCTGAGACAGGCCTACCTTCGTGCCATACATTGACTTATGAAACATTGATGAGAAGCGCTTATTCGTCATTCCGCAATGGTAACTTGAAAATATATGCGAAGTAAAGCGCTCGTCACATGTATGGAACGGAGGTATTTAATTTATATAATTGTTAAATTTCGTTTCATAACTGTTATCGAATTCATGATATCGATACATCCTGTTGACAGGGTAGTAAAACGCTACAATTTCGTCAATTCGATTGTGGCGCTCTACATTTAATTTAAAAAGTTCGATGAAAAAGATGTCAGTCTGAATCATCAATGTTATTTATTTTACTTCATTCTTTGTTTGTTTTAAAATCACGAAAATTACAGTACGGAGTGACAAGGTATCATTTAGATTTCTCTAGCAAGTGATAAACGTTGTTTGTTTAGAGTAAATATTTAAGTCAATGAAGTGTTACTGATTAAATTATATTTACGCGAGGATAAATATGCGCACAAGCAACGTTTATGCAAGTTTCTGAAAAAAAAGTAAGCAAAATAATAGCAAAGAAGACGAATATCGAGATGATTACGCTAGAAAGTATAAAAATTGACGGGGTAAACTGCATAAACTAAGAAAAATAAATACACTTACTATTAAATGTAGGTAATATGTGTTTAAAGCCTAGTAAGCTTTCAAGGTACTAAAGAGAAAGTACTAGTCACTCTCATCGCAAACTTGTATTAAAAACAGTGATAAAACCTTTAGTGTTATTGAAATGCGACAGCTTGAATGAGTGTTGAGTAACGAACAGATTATAGTAACGACCATGCACATTTTTCTTAATGGTAATCGAAAGACTGACGACAGGCTACTTTCCCGGATATCCACAAGAGAATCGGTACGAGGTTAGCACTGAGAGAAAAGTGTGATCGAAATAGAACTGAATTTTGCTGTAGACACCTATTCGTAGTTCTCAGATTGGAAGGTCTTTTAAATGCATTCCCCGTTCGATAACTTTTTAGACAGTCCTCTGGGATGCGCACTAAAATAAAATGTTTCGACTGTAGCATCTCTTTTAGAGACTTCTCTCTCAGTGAGGCAGAACGTATCATTAGCATGTACGCGTAGAAAAAATTGTGAAACAAGCGACAAAAAATAACACTTTTACTGCCTAAAAGTTATCATTGTTCGATCTAAAGCAGTAATCGTAATAAATACTCATGTTAGTTTGTACGAAGATTTTAAATTCGGTAAAAGGGACGGAGAAATATATTTCTACGTCTTAACGGAGGGTCAGTATTAGCGGTAACAGGTATCACTAAACATGTAAATAATCGCATATCAAGCCTCTTTTTCTACTGCTGGAGCAGTTTCTAAACGAAAGAATCGTCAGAGATATCTTTCAAAAGTTTTTCTACTCTTGTACAGAAAAATCGAAAGCCAGTCAGCCAGCAAAAATCTCTGTGTTTTGTATGAAGAGGTAACACATTGTACGCATTGTCTGTGTAAATCCTTCATTACAGATTATTAAATTAACGTTTCAAAAACTGATCCACCAATTATGAAAGTTTTCAACACTGCCATATGTTTACTATATGCGTCTTCGTTCGTTTTTTATCGCTTTTCGTCAACGTCCAGCGCACCATATAGTTGTTAATATACGTTTAAAAAAGAAAAGAGAAACGCAAGAAAGTTAATAATCATTCAGTACTGGCAAATTTTCCACGTTTCGTTTTGAACACGTGTAGTCTTCTAGGTAAAGTATTTGCGAAAGAAAAACAATACACAGAAGTATATTTTTGCTCATTTTCTGGCATTGTATTATTATACGACGAGGACAATATGATGACAAAATGAAGGAACAAAATTCCTACTCAACTGTACAGAGATCATGAACAAACCATCGATGTGTAGATTAGCGATACATTTGTTGCTGAACCTAACTCACTCAAGAGTTATTTTTATAGGACAAACTTATTTGTTCAAGCGTGATTTCTTTGTAAGCATTGCTACGTAAGAACAAATTTAATAGCCAATATGTAACTAAACGTAAAAAGGGAATATCTCGTGTTATATGTAAATGCTGAAAGGATAATACCGCATACTATGCAACTCGGAACACTTCACTCATACGAATAAACAAATAACTTCTACTAATTACCAGAGTAATATTACAATTGATCACACACTGCGTTTCGGGGAATATGTTTTTAAACGATGTTCGATACTTATTCATTCTATGCAATTACAGATCAAAGAACTTTTATTATTACTCTGGATATATTGAAACAAATTCTGCACAAACGTCAAAATAATGTGCTTTGAAGCAATAATATTACTAGGCGTTCCAATAACAGTTTAGACTGTTGCATATACATATATGTAAACGCATATACTTTTTCCTGTATTTGATATTGGTAGTTGCACGTGCATATCGATGACTGACATTAATTAAATGCATCTCGTTAATATGCACGCGCATTACACGTTAAATGAGTTACAAGCTGATACAAGGATGTATCGCTGTGTTTCATGTAAATAACTAGATACTGTACTTTATAAATGTAAATACTGTAGAACTCTGTTAGTGGAAAAACTTCAACACAACTTAGGCGTTAAGCGATATTAAAGTTAAATGACGTGTAACTTTTGGATAAAGATTAATTACTGAATTAAACAACGCAATGTTTTGTATATTTGTATATCTAATTTAATGATTTAATAATAAATTACCGTCTTTGCTCGATTGTTCATGTTATAAATAATTATTGTTTATGATATGTACAGTTGAAATTACATAATATGTTTACAATTGTTTTAAAGATATAAATATACACTCAGTTAAATATATGTAAATAAACATTTTATAATTACTATATTACTACTATTTTATTGCACTGAATTGCATGTGTTTTTCACACATTAAGTGTTACAAGTACAATTAAAATTTTCTGATCCTTTATAAGATTGTACTCTATAACTATAAATTATATATATTTCTTACAATTAGGTACCAAGTATGTAAGTTGAACTATTTGAAATCTGAGCCTTTAATTCAGAATTTTCTTTCCTTAATTGGTTCACTACTTGTCTTAAATTTTTAGCTTCTTCTGACAGCTGAGCATTTTCGTCTAAACTTTGGGAAAAGCTCTCTTGCACATCTCGTAATTCTGCAATATATTCGCATGCTCTAGCTAGAATTCCTCCCTTACTCTACAAATAATAGATATATATAAGTGTTGTGAAATCAAATATCTTTAAAAAACAACTTTTTCTGAATTCTTTTTTAAGAGCTTGAAAATTATCCTACCTGCAATTCAAAGTTTGTCTTTACATCTCCATCTCCTGTTGCACTTTGTTCACAATCCGGTAAGAGTTTTCCTAGTTTTGATATCCAGTTATTGATCTTATCCCTACGGCGTCTTTCCACTTCATTATGCGTTACCCTTCTTCTTTCATCCCTCTAAGTAAATATAGTTATTGCTATAGTTATTGCTATATTAAACAATTACTATTGTCTTAGAAATAAGAAATGCATTACCTTCTTTATAGTGGTTAGGATGTTTTGTGGATTGTCAATTTGAAGTTTTACACGTGGAGCAACTGTTCTTGCGGACTCAGAGGTGACTACTTCATTACTATTACTAAGTACATAAAATTGACCATTTATGGGTGACGTCAAAACTTGAACAGTATTATTGATTGGCGTAGCTATTGATAGCTCAGCATTATTTCTGTGATTATCGCTGACTTGTACCACACGATATGCAATTGCATTATCATTTCTGTTCACCTCACATAATTGGTAATGTAGATTATCTTCTTCTGGAACAGTTTCTATTTCCGTGTCACAATCTATTATCTCTGCTTCCTCCAGAACTACACCAACATTATCGTTGCTTGTTGTACTTTCATCCATGCTACAGTTAAACATTTAAAAACTGTTATATTATTTTTATTCTTTTCTTGTGCCATACCAGAAAACGATTGGTTTATCAAATTTTTAATAAAAATACACATCTACCTTTCGTTAATACGATCAAAATGATTCAAAATTTCCATTTCAATTTATAAAATTAGGATTCGCTCAATCTATGATCTTCAGGTCGTATGCACAAGAATACACCACATTGCATTTGTTCCACTATACGTAAATACTGTTTTTCTGTACGAACAATATAAAATACAGAAGTACATTAACGCACAATTTTTACTTTCATCTACATTTATTGCATTTCATTCTATTTAATATTGCAGAATATTGCATTTCGAGTAGTATCAAAACTGATTAATAGACCAATTTAGTTGATAAACTCACCGCCACATGACTATTGCGCTCGACATAGATGGCAAAACTACTCTTCTTAAAACGGTTTCTAAATCAATAAAGTAGTTTACTTGAGCTATAAAATTTCATAAGGTAGTGTATCTACTTGTACACCTTGTCTATGGTATATATTATGTTTTCAATTTGCTATAGTATGGTACGACTGTTTTGTCACTGTGATTGTACTTTAAAGTGTGTATTTTAAACTGAATTACGTACTTTTTATGCGAATTAAAGAGATAAATTTTATTTTATTAGAGCATGTCATGTATTATGTGTATATTTATTGTAGAATAGTAAATTCATAAAAGGTTAAGGAACAATTGACGACATCAATATTTTTAGAATAGTGCACAAACCTAGTTTGTTAAGGAAATCGTGTTTAGATCTTCATTTTTTCTATCATGAGGTGTTTAGCCGGTTTTATTTATATATTAATAAGTATTTTTATTATTATTTCGATTGTCCAATGTGAAGATGAAAACTATTTTGAAGATACAGTGTAAGTAATTTAATGAATTTTTATAGTTTAAAGATAAAATACTTTTATTGCTGTATATGGTCAGATATTTAAGGATTTTTTTACAGGGCTCCAGAGGAATTAATTGATCCACATTCATTTTATTATGACAAGCACAGTAAGAAAGTAATGAAGGATATAGATAAGGAGTATGTAGAGACTGATAAAAATAGGTTTGTATAGTTTTATAATTGGTTATCTATATGATAACATATACTTATTTGTACATAACTAAATTGTTAACTTTTTTTAGAATAAAAAACTCTGGAACAGAATACAGAAATGCAGAACAGGTAGTTAAGCATAATCAACAAGAGAATAATTACAGTAATCATGAAGGAGTCTTTTATAAACGACTTGTGAACATGATATTATCAAATCTTAATGTAAAGGTATCACTACAAGCAATCATTTTATTAGTAGATGTAATCAATTAAAAATTATATAATAGATTAAGTAAAATAAATATTTAATCTTTTTTATTATTTTTAATAGATAATGGATGAGGTATCAATTGTAGGGGTACTGGAAATTGAAGTATCTCATTCACAAATGAAGCAATTACAAAATTTTCATATTCAAAAGACATCCTTGAGAGAAATTGATGAAATTTTGAGCAATATAATAAAAAAACCTCAGTACAATTATAAAGACACTATTGTGCAAGGTTTCGATAAACTGTATGCAAACCTTAGCATGGTATTTAAAATAGTGCAAGAGCATGTAAGAAAATATCATTATTGTTTATCATTTATCCCATTTTGTGTTGTATCTACATATATTAATGAAATACTTATTATGTTTAATGTTTCAGTTTGATGCAGCTATAATAGTATTAACAATATTAATGATTTGTTTAACAGTTAGAATGATTACACGCGGACGAGGGTTTTCTATTTTCATTTTTATACAAATCATATTTGTAATGAGCTTTTTTATGACATGGTGGCACCTTTTACAGGTAAATAGTATTAATTAATCATTAAAGTTGAAAGAACACAGTAGCTTTAAATTAATTTGTATTACATATTCTAAAGGAAGCTGAAGTTAAAAGTGTTGCAGCACAAATGAAATTCGCTGAAGTACCCATCTCATGTCAGCCACATAAGATGAGCTGGTGGGATAAATTTGTTTCATTTATGTCTGGTAACTATACTATATTCGAATAAAATGTACTAGAAGAATTTTCTTTATATTTTTACGTGTGATTCTTTTACAGCCAGTGATGATTGTGAAAAGTATTATCAACTGACAATGTCCAATCCAAAATTAAAAGTTACACCTGCACATGCTCTATCGTACTTCATTACCACAGTTATTCTTCATCCAATTACGCACATGGGAACTGTTGTATCTAGTTTTATAAATAATGCCACAGGTACTTACATAACTTTTATTTCTATGTGCGTGTATTATACTCTTATTAACATTATAAACTGGAATTTTGCATCTCAACTTCCTTTGTTTTTTTCAGAGGACCTTCCATGGACATATGCATGGTTAATTAGGTGTATGCTCTTCCTATGCGTAGGACTTGTTATAATAATATTACCATTCTGTTTATCTGGTGCATCTTTTAATTTGGGATTGGGACCACTGTTAAGGTTCGGCATTGATTATCAAAGAAAAGATAGAAATGATAGAAAAGAGAGAAAAAGTAAGTCCATAGAAAATGTAAAGGCGCGTGATCCGGTCCAAATAATTTTGCAGGTAACTCATTGGCTTCCAAGTATTTGAAGTAATATTTTCAAAAATCCACGACACCTATTTACGTTTTTGTGCATCATGTTACTTTCACGAATAAATTTGTATAGGTTCCTCATGCTACCAACGTTCCAGCGATAGAAAATGTATCACAAATAAAAAAATCAGAAATGGTACAAATTTCAAAAAGTGATACTAAAAATGAAGAAGAAGAGAACAGTACCGCAGAAAGTGATGATTATGAATTTTGTGATGACTTATCTTGCGGTGACGCAGTAACGAATACTCGCCTTTCAGAATGCGATTCTAGAGAACGTAAAAAGTCTAAAAAGCTTAGTCAAGTCAAAGCAAAACAAAATAATGGAAGTGGAGATAGCTAATCGTTTAAGTAAACAGATCCATGTAATGTATATATTTTGTTACAGCGTGCTACTTGTAAAATAAATGCATAAGTATTAGCTGATACTATTTCATGTTCCAATTATTGTGATCTTAATTTGTGCAGTATATGTTTGTTCTTACAAGTAATTAATTTGATATACTTATTTTACATTATATTATTCTGTCATGTAATCGCCCGAAACAAAACCAATTTTTAATACGCTTAACAGTATAAATGTCTGTGTTAATTATAGTGTGTATATTTGTAATAACAGTATTTAAATACATATTCTTTTACGAAATTGCACTGCGTAATTAATTATAAAATTGAAATTATCCAGAATCAATGGTTGGCATTAGCCATTTAATGCGAATTCAGCTTAATGATCAGTAAACAAACAAGAACTTGCCGAACGTGTAACGTTTGCACTTTCATAATTACGCGAAATGTGGGTGGTATTTCGAAAAGAGAATAAATTGCACAGTAGTATAATTGAAAAATAAAATATTCGGAGTGTTTTAAGATTTATTCCATACTCTACCACATATTCTATATTTTGCTTTATCAAAAAATCAATACCATTACACGAGAAATCTACTCGCGTGGTAGCTCACTCGATAAAAGTCGAGGGAGTTTGGTAACCAATTTATAGAGACTCGATCGGATGGAATAACGGTACGAAAACTTTTTTCAGATTGTTCAGAGGACCATGAGCTGCAGTCTTGTTTACAGTCAGAAGAGAAGGATGTGTATTTAGGGTAGAGGGGTTGAGTTCATAGGACCATAGATGCATTTCATGCTCGAGATAATGTCTAAGAGAGACGATGGCGGTTTACACACGAATATGTTCAGCCCTTGGTTCTGTTTCCGCAAACCATCTTCGTCCCTTAGACTACTAGTGTATACTACACATTTAAGATAATTAATCAGCGAACTCAAGTTTGATTAAACTAAGCGATCATCACTTTCGAGGACTTTAACAAATTATCACGCAACTTCCATGCTGGACTCGGTTCTCTGACAGACGATTTTTCCACTTATTTCAGTAATTACACCTATCGATCACATTACAAGCGGCAAACGAGCGTCTGTGAACGCCTGCGAGAGTGGAGTCTGCAAACTTTTGACGACTTCGTAGAACTTCACTGCACCGTACCTTAATCCGTTTCCGCGGTACCTAAAGCGGGCCCACGATCCCGTGGATGCACCAGCGAGCATTGAGGAGGCTATCAAAATAACGAACCTATCTCATTTCAAAGTGCCTTACTTGCGCCCGGTTGCGCCTAAAACGGATCAGTTCTGTGCACGTGCATGCGGAGGCTTTTCACCTGAGACCCAAACGACCCATCCTCGCATCTGCCTCATCGACGTTCCTGGCCATAGTATTAGTCGTCGGCCAGCCACCAACAATTTTAAAGAAGCTCGAACGCCCAGATTGGAGTCTCCGTGCTTTCCTCGCGCCCTTCAACATCCCCCATCGAACAGTTCACGAAAAGGTTTCCCTTGGTTGCGCTCGAATACCACTGTCAAATCAATCATCGACTAGCGAGACACCGTCGGCGTAAAAATAACGCAGCGGTTGCTCGGTTGATCGCTCGATTACGTTCCATTATCTGCACGTATTGAAACTTTTAACTACACTAGCTTCGATTTTTTCAAACCCGTTCGGTCTCAGGGTGCAGCGAAGAAAGTTGGATCGCTGTGTGCTGTTAGTAGTTAGATATTTCCCGAGGAGATCTTCCTAAAGTTATCGATAAGTCATTTTAACTGGATGTTACAATTGAAACTTTACTAGGAAGTTCTTTGGAAGAAGATACACTTCCAGGAGCTCTCAAAAGTGTTCAATACAGAAAGATGCATAATACATGTCTGGCTGGGAAATGATTCAACGAAGGGCGAAGTTCTAATCGATTTGCTCCGTTTTTCTTTGGAGAAATATCGTTTCTAGTTGCTTGAGTAGAATCTGCCGAGTGGGTCTCTCACTTTCCATGGTCATGATTTTCTGTTTCTTTGGAAAGTGACTTTAACTGAGGAAGAGGTGTAACTTATTATAAACCCGATTTAATAGATACTTCATAGACTGCGCATTAATTGGAGCTTAAGCGATAGGGATAGAACTTTAAACATGTTCTAGCATGCTTGAACGCTGACACGAATATGGACGATACTATATCGAGGTAGCTCTTCTATGGTCGACTAAAGCTTGTCATTGAGTAGCCTCGTACTTGAGATCAAAGCTGTCTCAACGCTATACATAGTTTACTAATTACCTTACCATGCCTCGTTTTTCCGACAATTTCAGTCCAGCTGGATTTTTAATTCCACCACATTCGACTTAATTTGCATCTAATCTACCAGAATGATGAGTATCCTAAATAAAAACTTTGATAGTCGTACTAAAGAGAAGCTCCCCTCTAATACATCACAATTAACCATCGCCCCCTGCAATTTGCCTCCTTCCTATCTCCTTCTATAGACCCGCTCAAAGCTCACTAAACACCACCGTGCCTCTTTTCTTTCCCGGAGTCGTCGAGTGTCACGTGTAATTAACACGTTTATCCGACGGTGATGCCTGCTCGAAAGGTCCACCAAAAAGGAAAGTGTAATTCACTGCCCGACCCGTGGACGTGGGCACGGGTCGGGCAAAAGTAACCGCATGATAACGCGGCATTCCAGCATGAGAGGATAGTAATTAAGACCTCAACTGGTCCCAGGGGACTTGGTGCGCGCCGTCTCCCTTATATCTTATCGCATGGCTCGCTCGACTGGATGTCCATGCTTTATATCTATGGGTTTATTCACCTAACGGGGCAGTTTCATATCGTGGGACGTCTTTCGTGTCTACACACGTGGCCACGCTTCGACAGCCTCTTTTCCTAATTATTGACGGCTGTGTGAACGGCACGAAGAAAACCTTCTCTCTGGACAAGAAACTCTGTTGCGCTATTTCACGCCCATGCCAAGGCAGACAGGTCTGTATCGTTACATCGGCTACCGACACGGTTATACGTTAACAGTGGACGTTTAATTTTGCACATTGCAGTGGCACAGACAGTGAGAATGTTGACTGTGCTATTCGTGTCCCATGAGTAGTCCCCTGAAATGCATTGCCCTTGATGTGTTTCAAGGGACTTCTCATGGGATACGAATAGTGCTAGGTGAGCGTAGACGCTTTAATTAGTTGCAACGTGGCGTGATTATTTCGTTTGATCTGGTAGAGCAGTAAATATCAGGAAATCGAACCGGTTTAGACCAGTTTAAGTAAGTGTACGTAATTCCGCTACGAACCAGGACATAAATATGAGAAAATATACGCGAGGCCAATTATATCCGTACGACTTGACGCGACTTGTTTTTTATCCATCTATAGTATGGGAAAATAGTTGAATATTGCTGAACCGGTTTGACTGAACTGTGAATTGGCGACGTTGACGATCGGTCACGCGATTCACATTATTCAACCGGATATCGAGAGGATGGCTTAGAGCTAGAGCATTGCTCTGTCCATTGTGAACCATACGTGGGCGAGGGAAGATGAGACGAGGAATAGTGGGTGTAGATGTTAAAGCTACAGGAAGAATAAATCAAGGTTACGACTAAAATATGTCGATAGGTCAATGTAACGTGGTCACACATATCATCGTTAATGCTGGTCCTCCCATCTGACATGATTAATAGGCCTTGCCGAAATTAGTTCTTAATGACTCGATAAAGAAAGATTAGCTGTCATTAGATGCGTTCTAGTTACGTAACTTTAATTTCAACTTGCTCTAATGAGCTTTTCATCGAATTCGGGTAATTTGCAGGATCGAGTGAAATGGATAGGATCGACTTTTTCCTCGACAGGTGGCAATGATCGAAGCTGCGCCGATCTTTGATCATTTGTTTTTCCTTTTCAGAGATCATGATTTAGAGAGAGTCTTTTCTTAGAAGATACACGGACGTAATTCATATGATATCAATTATCATTCCAGCATCTTTTCAGCAGGCAAAAGCAACGAGTCATTACGAAGGAGAATACGAGACACGAGGATACGCAGAGAGAAGCGGTTCCACGCGGGTGATGTATACATACCTAGAGAGAGCGCAGGCATTCCCATCGTGAGGGATGCCTCCGAGCGGCGGACTCGTGTCATCGTGTCATCGATAATTGATGTATGCGCGAACTAATGGCTGTAATTACCACAACCTAATATCCACCATGGAATCTCGCGCTTCCCCGTCCGCGTACGTATCGTTCGTTGTTCCAGAGCCTGTGCTAAAATTTCAAGAAGAAATTAATGATTCCTCATCCGCGACCGTGACAGTCAGATCGCCATAATTAATCGCTGCTAGTGTCGAACTTCGACTCGACCCCCTTGTCCTATTCTCCTTCCCATTCTTTCGGCTCATTCTTGGCGCAGATCATGCGAGGCCACCGTCTATTAGCATACTAACGACCAGCCATTAAGACACTTTGTCTCGGAGACAGTGATAGAACGCTCGTGGGGAACTACCCTCGCGATCGGAGCGCCTATTGACGTAGTGGAACCAACTGTGTAGGAGTGGATTCCTCTTTTTCCCCATTTTCTGCTAACATAGAGCCCAGCGTGCAGAGATAAGCGTGGCATGGTCGAGACAACGAGAGAGAAGAAGACCCTCAATGAGGAGCCAACGAGAAGTATGCACATAAGTGCGTGACGTCTCAGTTCGGAGGAGCCAGGCACGGAGTCTGGCTCGGATGACAAAGCGGCCGAGGATTCGAATAAAAATTGGAAGCGCCGGGCGTCTCGACGAGCCAACTCCGTAATAAGATTACAAGAGAGCGAGAGTGGTGTGACTAACGAGGCTATCGTCACTGCAAAACCAGATGCTCCGAAGTGCACGCCGCCCAGGACGAGAGAGTCTTTCTGGTGGTCTCGTCTGGCCATGTGTTCGCCTGCTTGTACTCTGTCTAGCTGGGCTATTTATGAGACAAAAACCGGCGCGGATCAAACGCACCACTGGGAGATGTACGACGGCGATTGCGCAATTTCTTGTTAGCTTTGAACGCTTTCGGTTTCCCTGCTCGGCCTACTACCCGAGGAAGACTAATGCACACGAGCGATTTCTCTGACGAGGATCTACCGCAGAGTTGACGCTCCTGCTTGTCGTGTTTTCAATTAAACCATTTGCTATCTAGGCGAAGATCGAAGAAATGTTTTTTGTGTTCGGTGAGTCAAATTTGAAGACTTCTTTTGTCGATGAATTATTTTTTCTTCTTTGATCATTTATTCTTGGTGTTTTTTAGCTCTCTTACATGCATAGTTAAAGAGAATATGTGCTAGCGAAGAGGTGCATCGTAGCGGATTATTAGGAACACACGGTGCATGCATCGAGAAGCAATATCGATATCGATCGATGTCTTAAGGCCACGTACAGAATACCGATATGTAATTTGACGAACATTTATGCGAGTGATGCATGAGCAGAGTTCCTGATACGACAAAATGCATCCACTCTCCTTTCCTATACGTCTTTGGTGAGCGGCTCGGGGCGCATTATTGTGAAAATTCAGGTTACCGATATTTCTTAGATTTATTGTACCTTGCAAGAGCTGACAGTTTACTTACGTGCCGTGGGTGGATCGCGGCGATATGCAATTGCTCTACTTTCTTAAATTCATATTTCACGATACACGTCTATTTCCTCCAACTTGATACACCAGCATCGCCGAGATACAAAATGGTATTTCTACTATCAAATAAATCTCTAATCAACAGACTTCTTACCATTATCAACTTTAATCTTCCTTTTTAAGGACTTTGAGCACTTCCCATTTTTCCTAAGCAACACCTCAACGTTTTTCTTCAACGCGTATAGATGCCAAAGTATTCGTTAAATCCCCAACACGAAAGGGAGGAAAGTAGATCGCCATGTGTCATAAGAGATCATTGAATTCCCCGTGAGGGATGAGTCGTCGAAGGACCGCCATCACTGGCTGGCTGCGCGCTGTCATGCCGTATTCCTCCTGATTCTTGGTAGCGTGCAATTAGTCGGCCAGTATTAGCATCGAATCCATCTCGGGGGAGACGTGCCACTCCGACGAGGGTGCGAGCGAGCTGAGTAATTCGGTTCGCGCGGGACACGAGTCAGTCACGGTGCTGGCTTACGAAAGGGAACGCGTCCCATCGAGGGAGGAAAGGGGCGTTGCTTACTAATGTCGTTATTGAATTATTTCGAGACTTAGTTTTACGTGCGAGAGATCAAACCAAAGTGGCTTAGCCCTTGCAGATGGAGTAGGCGTGGCCCTTCCTGAATCCTAACTGCCGTCCCTGCCAGCCGTGGGTCCTGTGGATCAGACACGAAGTCCTGTGCATCCTCGACTAGATTAAGACGCGATTAGGATGCTCTTAGCTTGGTCTAGATGGATATTCCCGGCCACTCTCGGTTTCCCCTCGTGCTGGGATGCTGGAATTGGCTGAGCATCGAAGAAACTCTGCACCGCGAGAGTATTTCTTCGGGGAAATCCGGATCAGGACGGGACAGGATGCAAAGGAAACGCTGAACGGTGGCGCGCAGAGGAATATCGGCTCGTTCGACTTGAATGACCATGGTCTGATACGAGAGCTTTGAATCAAGAAGACTTATATCGAGCCATGAACATGATTCTGAATAAATAAAGGCGATATTTCCTTTGGGAAGCGCAGTAGCGACGGAAGTGGAACTGGACTCAGCTTGAATAAGAAAGTGCTAACAAATTCTTTAAACTATCTTAATCCTCAGCAAACTAGTATTCTTTTCAAAAGGGAAAATGAAAAAAACTAATGACGTGAGAGGAAACAGATCTGTCAGGTAATTAGGAGATCCTAAGCTTCACTAGTGATGTTAAATCCATTATATAAGATAGCTCGCTTCACGAATGGTCAGAGCGTGTCAGACACTGAGTGCACAAGCTTGCGTTATGTTCCAAATAGGTGCACCAGCACGTATGTACGTGGAAGTGCAAGAATTTAAGGATAGACTGTTGGTGGACCGTGCAGAGATGAAGCTGTAACAAAGGGCGCAATTATTTGCCACGGAAGTTTGATAAACAAAAGTTATAGCATAAAATAGGGCGACAGCGGCGACATACGAACGTTTAACGCAGCAACTTGTTCCATCTGCTACGAAATCGATCGAGGTTTGAAGTTTGTTTCCACGGCAAGTTACCATTAAGCTCGTACACAGTTTCACGCCTGTTAATGGTTGCGTGATTTGCGTCACACCGCGCTCGCGCGTGCATGAGTTGCAGGTGATACCAGGGGTCTATTTAAACGATGGTATTATGTTATATTGTATCAAGTAATTATGTATGCACATTATCGACGCTTTTAATACGTTATAAAATTTCGGTCCAAAAGGTGGGGGAGGGAGGGCGTGTCACCAGGAAGGTATGACGGTGTTTGATAATAACGAGGCGGCCGTCGCGATAACGTTCCCGTCGATGCGGAAACTTTTCGCTGACGATCCACTCTCGCGATACATAAATCTATAACGATGGCGCTGAAAAGTCATATACAACAGGTCGTTAACTCCTTTTTTTTAGATTGGTAGCATTGTCTGTTCAATATGCTTGATAGTGAAATGAAGCCAATATCGCTCGATACTATCTCTTGAACTAGCCCTTGCACTAGCACTTTGCCAAGTTTCACTGCGACAAAAATACCTTAGTTCAAAAATAATCGAAGTAGATCGTGGGAACTATATTGATCAGAGAAAAATAGGGGCAAGCATCGAATTCCCGAATAAGTACGGTCGAATACTAATGGAGAAATCGTGTTTCAATTACGTCAGTACGTCGAACTGAGTTCTCGATAAATATTTATGACTGAGTGTCAAATATCAAAACTGAACGCAGGCTGCTCTTTAAGCTTCCGTTTTTAGCGACAATGAAAAAGGAGAATAGCAGAAGAAAAACTGTACACACATAAAAGTCGAAGAATCCTTCAGGCAAGCGGGCAATGGCTCTGACGAAACACGAAATTCGGCTGATTCTTTATCTCGGGGGAGAAAGGCAGTCCAAGGAGCATGACTGACGCACAGCTAATAGCATTAAGCTTATGTATCGTCGCGTGGAGGGTGGGATGCGCTTTATTCGCCGACCACGCGCGGGCTGCCACGAAAAACGCCGGAGGCAGCGCGCTGGTTAACAGCGAGCTCGGTGTAGCCAAACGCAACGTGAATTTTTATTACACCTTCATACGTGTTTCCCTGCCTGGTAAAGTTTGCCCTCTTCCTGGGGGAGAAAGCAGAGGATCTCTTCGAGCGCAGAGAAAAATCACTCGTTCGAACGACAATTCGAATCGCTTGCGTACTTTTGGGGAATCGGCTATGGGGTTTAGTGGGAATCTTCAGAAGAAAGGATGGAGGATGAACTTTCTTCCTTCGATTCCCATCGCCATTATCCCTATGGCGGTTTCTCCCACGCGGCTCACTCAATTGTACGTTCGCGGCGTAAAACTGACGCCATCTGCGTTTAATGCCACGCTCTCGTCCGCCTCGCGTCGCGACGCGCCGCAGGGGTGCGCCCTGGCCACGGGAAGGGGTGGCAAAAGCCAGGACTGATCACCGTAAAAGCACACGGAAACGCGCTTCGCAAATATAACGGGGACAGAGCTTTTTCAGTGGCGCGTCGAATTGCACGCGACATTTCCTGACTGTTTTGCACGGTGTACCCGCGCCCCCCGACCACCCCTATCCGGAAACATTCGGAAAAAGAGCGCGCAGCGCAGCCTGTTATTGGAAACTACATCCAATGTTTATAGGAGGAAAGCTCTCGACCCTCGACACCCAAGTATCTCGTTGATAAATACTGTTATTAACTCGAACGACGAGATTCTACATCGTTCCTGTCCTTTTTCTATTTTTCTTTATTTTATTACTTTTTGTTACATTCACAGTTTAGGTATAGAGAGGAGAGGGATGATTTGAAGAGCGATGAATCATAGGAATGGTGCTCCATCGTCGAGATCTTGAAATTATTTAATATTACGCTTCTCCTTTTTCTTCGAAAATTAAGAGTCAAACGCTTGGAAATTCGTTTCGTTGATTTCTGCCTGGAACGTAGGGCGAAACGGACAGTGGTCCGTTTAAACCGCACACCGTAAGCTCCACGATACTCTTTGGCTCCATTACTGCTCAGTATTTCACCGTTTGCGGACGTGGACTGTCTCTCGGTTTCGTGAGAACGAGGGAGCCTGGTTGCGGCAAATAAAGGAAAGCACCTAATGCGAGTCCGTGACGCTGGCGGAGGCTGCCTCGGAAATTCTTGATTACATACACTTTCTTGTTAACGTTCCCACCACCTGACGTGAATTCTTATACGCTGCTTTTCGTTATTCCGCTCGCTCGCTCGCCGCTGAACCTATGAATTTGATACGCTCGCAGATTACCGCCCTCCGAATTTTGATCAAGCCTCGATTGTTTCTTCCACGAGATAAGAAAACTTTTCGAGTGAATATCATGAGCGAAAGAAAGGAGCAGAGCTATCGATTCGTCTCGGAATTCGTGGTCGAATCTTTCACCTATCGAATGATAGCTTTGGTATTCGAGATATCCCGGTCAACGGTGGATTTCTGTTCTTCGAGCCTAATATTTCAAATAGTTAAGCCAACCGCGGCTAAATTTCAATTCTATTCTCCGAAGGTGCGCTGCTCGAAGCATTAACTGCATACACTGTAGCAGACCGAGCAAGAAAGTTATCCTGGTACGAAGTAAAATAACCACACCTTTTTTGGGAAACAAATTCCCGAGCAAAATCGCGGTCGAAGCGTTCGCGAAAACAGCGCGGAACTCGCCTGTACCTCGGCAGAAAAGTTTCTTTTCATTCTTTTGCTCGTTTCTTACGCTTCTTCTTGGCTGGTCCTGCGAACGTGCGAAATATGTATTTTCTTGCAACCTCCTGTGAAGATTTTTTGATCTTGAGGACTTCTTCGAACTGTATAATCCATTGTAGATTGGATGACTGGTGACCGTGTAACGAACCTCAATCATTGAGCAAAGGTGGTCCACTTATAAAACAGGTCACCATGAATCCCCCTTTCCAAAATCCCCTCAAAGGACTCAACGCCCTTCTTTCACTGTGCGTGTTGACCGCAGAATCGGGAGAGGGTGCCGCGAATCAAGCGATTCCTCGCAAGATTCATCTACAGACGTCTGGCTGGCTTCTGTGTCAGCGCGTTCAACTCGAAGCATCAAGAAGGAAGGGGATGAGAAGCCTCCCTGCTCTTAATCAACGAAACCATAAGCGACGAGAGGTCGTCGTGTCTTGTATCCCCGCTTCGGGGATCGCAAACGGGGTGTATTTACCCCTGAAGCGCGAGCAGGATTTGCACGTAGTCTAGTGGAAAAGTTTCCCCGCTCGGTCTTCGAGGGCGAACGTGACGGGATCCTCCTTGGAGATGGATGTGCACGCATCGACGACGAAAGAGGTGGCGAGAACGGAAACGGGGGGACGTGCGTGTAATGCAGCGTGGATTGTAATTGCAGGTCTGGAAAGGCGCGGACGCAGGCGTCAGCAAAGCGTACACGCGCGTTTCCAGCGGCGCTTATTGCCTTCATTGGTCACCGTTCGTGCTGGGAACAAAGCAGATGGGTGTCCTTAACAGTTATTGGCCGTTTCTACGCCGTTGCTCGGGGAGGAAGGGCTCGCTAGGTTGCAGCAATTTATCGGAGGTTACATTTGGGGCTGGTCCCGACGATCATCCTTTCTCCACGCGTGGAAGCAGGGCGTGGGGTAAGAGGGTGACGCGGTAGATAGGTCAAGGGATCGTCACTTTCAATTAGATAATTGAAATTGAAGGGGGAAGTAGAACAGCCGACGTGCTTTCCACACGTGTCTTCGCGGTTTGCAGAGGCTGGTGGAATTTTACAAAAGCAGCTTCAAGTTTGGACCCTCGTCCCTCCATCGAGGGGTGTAGGGGGGTCAACCGATTGCTTCTACGAAATTCGATTGTTCGTGACCCTTGTGTCCACGTGCTCCCGCCGACTGTGAACTGCTATTCAGCGGGGTATTGTTCGATGTTCGCTTTTGGCTAGAGATTTAATTCAATATTTCAGAGCGAACTAGAAGTCTCGCAGTTCTTTATGCCCTGAGGAAAACACAGGTGAAAATGCGCTTCACGTCCTACTTTTTTGATTGGTTCTTGTTACAAGCCTCGTGCGATAGAAGTAGGTAGATTGCTCTCTTGGCGTCTTTTAGAACTGGGTGATAGTATTCTACCTTCTTGTTTTCAAAGTTAGATACATATTTCATGCATAGGTACGCTTCTATATTCAGACTGATACTTCCTTTGTATAAGAATATCTAATTTTAATTTAATTTCACCACCCTAATAGTTATTCACTTTTCATCCTACTTCAGATACAAAGGATGCAAAGTTACTTGCATGCGTATTAAACAGAAACAGGCTTGGATTTCGTTCACCAAATAGAAAGGAGGAGGAATTTCGTTCGAACGTCTCCGGTAAATGAAATGATGTGGCCCAGATAAGCAGTCCTGGATGAAATCACGAGAGATCGCTGATAATCTGCGCTTGAAATAACGTTGCGCGCATTCCACTCGCGCTTTTCTTCGAATTCCCGTGCTACCTATCTACTCTACCGACACGCCAAGATTTTTGCAGAAGTAGGTACTTGTGACCTGCACTGGAAACCTACTCGGGTTCGGCGATTGGAGTTGGGGCACGTGTAGGGCGTGAGGGGACGGGAAAAGGGGAACGCGTACGATTGCATGGAGCCTCGAATGGAGGAAAGTTCGATCGACTTCCGTTTCATCGGTCAGCAATTCCATCCTGTCGAATTGTTTCCGCGGCATAGTATTTCCCCTGTCATAGAGGATTCCGCGTCAATCGAATTCTATTCCGTCTCATAAATTGACTGTTTAAATTCCTCGACTCACCTCGATCTAAAATTGAGGACAAAAGAGAGCTGGACCTCGCTGGACAAAATAAGTAGACGTCTCTCGAGCAATCTCAATGAAGTATCCTTCGGTGCTATCTTCAGAGCTATTGGAAATACTAGTGTTACACTATCTTCGCGAGAACTTACGTTTCTGGGCTTTATTATCTGGTGCTTCAGCATCGAAGTCTATACGTCCATTGATTCTATGGTATTTATAAGGGGAACTCTGGTTCACAAGAGTCAGAACTCTAACTCTTTCCTGACACATTCCACTAACAAAAGCATTTCTACCGAAATATCAGTTTTTTTTTCTTTTTCTGTGATCCGACAACGATCTTTCGGTCAAGGATTTCCACAGACAACGCTAGTCTTTGACAAAGACAAAGAGAGAATAAAGAGTAAACGAGGGCATAGAGAAAAGGCTAGAAAAGTGAGCAAACTAGCAGAGAAGTCGCAAACATGAAAACCGAAAGTGGCGCCTTATTGTTCTTGCTGGCGTTCCGCCACCGCGCGGTGTTCCCCGCGTTGAAAGGCATTCCAATCTCGAACGGGGGACCGCGTGTGATTGCAAGAAGCTGGGGAACGTCGAAGGAGGAGGCCAACGGCGGAGAGAAAGCGTGTGATTACGCGCTGTCGCGGGGCCTCGATCGGCGCTTATTTGGGAAGCCGACAATTCCGTGGGAGGCGGGGATTGTCTCATTGTTTCCCTGTGTGACAGTGGGTCAAGGGTTAGGGGTTGAAGAAAGCCAAATGCGGCTGCATAGTTCCATCGTTTGCTTTCGAACGAGGACAGAGAGGCGGTGATCAGAAGGGGAACGAACGAGAGGGGTTGCGATCGTTCCTCTGCTCGGTTCTCAGCCCGCTTGTCAGGATATTAAATATTAATCCAGCGAAATTACTAGCGCGTCGGCAATCTTTCGCTCATCGTAGCAGCTCCTTTTTGTTGCCCTCGCAATCTCTAACTCGGCCAGCGCACCTATACACGCGGCGTGCACCCACACGCGACTCTCGCGGCGCACTAAGCAATGAGGAGTAATCTAGGCGGTGGATTAACCTAGGGCTCAAGATATCAGTCCTGGATTTAACGTGGCTCGCTCCGCCGTTACGATTCCACCAGATCCTTTGGACCGTCTCTATCTTCGACCCCCTCTGTACTCTTCTGTACGCGTGCGTGATATCACGTTCGATCGCGCGCTATCCAAGTGGCAGCTACTCGATCGTGAAGCAATCGAGGTAGTGAGAACCTTGTCCCTCGGATCAGCCACACGAATTTATTAATTGGCTAACTGCAGAGACTGCCCCCTAGATTACTAACTGACTAACGATAATTTCATCTCAGTCAAATACTCCGCTGGTTGATCCGCCAATTAACCTCCAGACAATTTCTATAGAGTACTCAGATAGCTTGGGATCTCTTCAATTTTATCAAGTGTGTTTCAAGAGTCGCGGCACTTAATTAATAATTAGAAAATATAGATTTTTGGCTGACTATGGAATTGATAAGTCTGTCAATTTTGTAGGCAAATGTCGAAGGGACATGAATCATCGCCGATGAGACTCATCACGCGGAGACAGAAGATTTAGAATATTTAGAAACGTGGCGCTACGCGGTAAATACGACTGAAAGATAGTGTCAGCGCATTGGTCGTGGATGGTGAAATGGATAAGGGGTGGATAAGGCAAAGAGACAGGGCGGGCAAATGGAAGCATTGGTAACAGAACACGTACCTTGCTCCTTCCACTCTGTTCCCCTGGCTTTTCCTGTAATTTAGATCAACGGTCCGCCGTACAACGCTGTCTCTAAGTTAATCTTTTTTCCACGGACTTAGCCTGACACTACCATGGAATTCCTTAAAGCCATTCAGTGAACTGAATGTTTCGTGACGGTTTGCATTGAAAATACTTTACCAACGAAAGGATATTTCTTCAATACTGTAACAATGAATTCTCAACTCGATTGTCGTCTTAGTGGGTGGAAGAACGTTATTTCTTCTCTATAATATGCTACAGTATACCTGTCCTAAAATGATAACAAATCTACCATAAAGGCAGAAAACTCATGCTGTAACGAACAACAGATAAAAAAAAAAAAACGAGAATCACATTTTAAAAACCTGTACAAGAGACACTCAAAAGATTTATGTGTAATCTAAAGAGGACCTTGCATCTTGCCATGCCACTTGAAGGGCCTACCCGTCTAACATGCAATAAATTGGGTCCCCAACTAGACCCTCGACGTTCCAATACACGAAACGGATTCTCAACTCAATGATCTACAACCAGAGCAAACCAAACAATTCTGCGGTGAGTTAGACTTTTTTAGGAAAGGTTTCAGAATTACCTCTCGACTATTTATCCTCGACCGTTCTAGAGATTTCTCCTTCGAGTTTCCTCGCATTAGGATGCGTGGGATCAAGTGGTACGTAGGAAACAAGAACACGAGTGTGGGAAGAACATGATCGAGTCACGGTGAGCTCGGAGCCATGCTCGACCGAGGAGACGCGTTTCGCCCCGTCCAGCAAGTGTCCCTGGTAATTTAGATCCGCAATGAAACGAGCGAATATGCTCGTGCGCCGCGACAAACTCGCTCGCAAATCGGAGAACTTATTGCTATCGGCCGTTCCAGCGTCCGGGTCTTAATCACGCGGACCCAGCGACGCTAGACCACACCGACACACAAATAAGTTCAGCAATTCGAGCACGGCCAGCAGACACGGCTCCTTCTGCCCTTTCCTTTTTCCTTCGAGGCAATTTATTGCGGTGCCCTGCCACGAATCCGATTGTTTAATGCGTATCGCGTGTCCGTGAAAGGACTCGGAACCAGAATAAGAGCGAGGGATCTTTTGTGTTCCGTGCGATGAACTTCAACTTGCGCTTCGAAATTGAATACACGGTTTGCCAAAGCTACCATGTTCGTATTTACTAATTGAACGTTTTTCTGTAAAACGAATATCCTCTGTAAAAATCGATGTTTTTACTGGGTTAGCCAAACACTGTGTTATTCCAACTCCTGCGTCATCGAGTACGATGCATCCAGTGCAAAATATTTCTGAAATTTTGGATTTATTTGACGAATTTGTAACCCTTTAAACAGTTGAATAATATTTGACGTGTATATTTTTTTACAATTTAATGGGTGACTAATCTGTTTCGATTATATTGTACGTATATAGTTTTTAGAGGAGCTTAGCTATGTTTCCAAATGGTTATATCTCTACTTTACCAACCACGGGAAGAAGATAATTTTTCGAGGGGCTCGAGGCGTCAGTCATTTCAGAAAATATTGTAATGCAGCCCTCTAGGAACGTCAGATAACAATTTCAATCATTCAAAATCCAATAACTCGTTATCGGACCGTTGTAAATGGAAGTAATTTCGTCGCTCTGAAATCCTCGCGAACGCCCTATCGGCTGTTCCTCCCTTTTTCTCTCCCGTTTTCCCTCTTGTTCGTTCCCACCGCGACCCCTTCTTTTTTCGCCCAGCCCATCGGGTCCGCGCAAAGAAAATCGAGTTCGGTAGAAAAACGAATGCTTACAAATCCGACTCTTAACGAACACACAAAAACCTGTCAGCGACAGTCTGCGCTGGAATTATTTTCGTCCGCGATGGAGTTCGTTAATGGGGAAACGTCTGTGGTCCGCAGAGAAGCCGCGTGTATATCCCAGTTATAATTTCATTTTCACGCAATCCTTAATTGTTTTCTCCCTTGCTCGTCCTACTCCTTCTGCCAGAGAACGGAGACGTTTCTTCGTACGCCATTAACGATCGGCCGCGGAGGGCAAACGAAACGTAAGGGAAAGCGTCGAGTCGAATCAATTTTATTTACATTTTTACGGGAAAGCACTTTGGCTTATACATTTTAAATCGCCACGGAGACCGGAGGCGGAAGAAACAGAGAAGGCTGAGAAAGAAGGAAAAGTAGTCGCAGTACCGTTTCTCTTTGTAGATCGTTAGCATATTTCCTTCCTGGGGAATATCGAAGGTATAGCCCCCATCGTCGTCGTCGAGATAGCTCCAAGTAAGTTGTGTTCCTACGGTAATTCAGTCGTGAATCTTTCAGCCAAACGAGTCGCTGCTGTTTCCAATTACAGGATGAACTTTGATTCGCAGAGAACAGTTAGGCATCGATGTGTCGGAGAAAACGTCGATGTCTCGCAAGCGAGGGATCAATCGCCGAATTCTCTTGAGGCGTCTTTTAGCTTTAGGCACACTGACTGTGAGTTTGGTTCAAAGGTGCAGGACTGTTATCAAAAACAACCACTGTCGCTTTCGCTTCCGTGACATCTGTGTCCTTCGAACCAGCTACACATGTCCATTCACCGATGTCCGTTATGCTGTAGTTCCCTGAAACGGAAGTCAACCCTTTTAACGATTTAACTGATATTTCAATTTCTGTGATTTATTCTTCCCTAACAACTGGGTGTTCACATTAAAAAAGACGTTCCTTGTCAGAAAACCGTTCCTACGTCGACTGAGTCTTATACAAAAAGCTAGTGTTAGCGATACGTTGTCTTGCTTCCTTTTCTCGATTTTCGCGAATCCAGAAGGGAAGGGTCAATGAGAAGTTCCGTCTATGTGGAAATTCAAGTTTCTCCAGCGAGGGAGAAGTGACCTCGTACTTTATGCTTCTTGGGAATCGATTCTGTTCGAGCGTGTTCGCGTATATCAAACGGTAGTTGGTATTCCGGTATGAAGGGAGGAAGAAGTTTCCACGACGTCGGGGATAGGGCAAGGGGTGGGAGAAAACGAAATTGGTGATTCTTTGTAAGTGATGTTGCGTTTCGTGGAGATAAGAGTCTGCAAATTGGAACCGCTTTGGTATTCGCTCTGCGTGCATCTTGGATACTTTTACCCCCGTTCTTTACTTGTTTCCGTTTGATTTCCGTACAAACGTATGCGTCTTTGGAACTTTTGTCCTGAGTAAGGTGGAAACTCGTATGGCGTATCCAAAGTCACAGTAACGATCCTAATTATACGACTGTTAAGGAGAATCTTACAATTTTACACTATTCACAACTGTGAATAGTTTTTGAACGTTTCTTTCGTAAATTGTTTCAGTCGAAAATTGTTCGTTTGACTAAAGAGTTATTTTCGTTTAAAATCGAGATCAAAAGCCAAGCATTACGCGGAGAAACGATTATTTTCACCATGTTACACGTGCAAGAGAATTTGCAAGCGCGATCTAAAAAAAGCAATCGTTGGTAATTAATGTTATATCGACCTAAAGTGCACGCGCAAAAATGCATAAAACTCTAATACTGTGTTGAATGTAATAAAATTGTTATGTAGGATGGTTCCTGTTAATATATAAAAAGCACTTGTATTCGACATTAATATTTTGCCACGGCAGCACGACGATTGGGATTTAATTTATTAACCAATTTTCAATGAAACATAATCGCAACTTCGAAATAAAGCTTCGAGTAAAATTATATAATAACGCAAGTTATCGAATTACAAATATATGTACATGTAAATAAACAGCAGTACTTACCTCCGATGATTAAAGTGCATTGACTGGGGGTTTTGGTGGTTGTGTATCGATTATTCATGCTATTGTAAATTCCATGACCATCTGGACGAATCCAACGACAGTACTGAACTGCCCTGTTCCTTACACTCGGAAGAATGATACAAGACAGAGTTGTGTTCTCTCCACATTTCGCCGCTATCCTCGAATGTTCAGGCACTATGTAATCTTCTGTGAGGTTGATAAATAAAATAGATAAGAAGATTGTACTGTTATACCAAACAAACTTTGAAATAAATATCGTTTGTCAAAAGCGAACCAAACGAACTTACGCATTATAACACTACTAATGCTCACCTGAGACAGTCACAAGGAATGCTTGATGTTCTTCCGATCCATTAACAACTCCCACGTTGCACAGCCATTCTCCAGAATGCGTGGAATAGGCATGTTCAATTGTCTTCGCACATTCACCCAAATGAAAGTTACTGGAAGTATCAGAAGCGGTGTAAGGTATTCCGTCAGGACTGCGGAACCAACAGTAGTCCAGTGATGCGTTAGCGGTACACTTAACCTGGGAGTGTTAAAAAATGTTTGTACCAGTAAATTTCTTGTGCCTTCCTTTTTTAATTCATTACACGTCAATTTAATGTAATACAAATGCCATTTCATATTCACCTTAAATGTTTCGTGTACCTTCGCGTATACCCTTTCTGCAGAGACTTTCACTTTCTTATCGCTATCCTGCGTTGCGTTTCCCTTCAATATGTTGGGGCTGACATAAATAATCGCACCGTCATATGTACGTTCGTCCTTTAGGATACATTTCCAACTTCCATAATCATACTTTCTTGGTTTGTGAATAATCAAAGTGCAATCTAGTTTCACTTTTTTATTATACAGATATTCCACACTAGAGTATGTTTTCATCGAACTGTACCTGTTAAAAAAGGAATATGCGTTCACTAATTGCAAGGAATGACATTTTTGTCAAAGTTGAAATGCCATAGTAATGATTAGGAACATATTTGCTTTTCGTTTAATTTCAAGGTAACAATAATTGTGATATAGATAACTGTCTAATCTTTTCGACGTATGGGACTATTTCGATTGTACGGTTCGATTTATGGGTCAGATCAGAGCACCCTGTATTCCTAGTTCCGTGTCGATCCATAATTATTGTCGTATTGTAAAGCACTTAGCCTTTATGACTACACCGGAGTGCATGGCCATTCGAATTTTTAAAAGCCAGAAACACTCGTGTACAGCCGTTTGTTCCGGTAAATAATAGTGCATGTGGCAATAAATAAACGCGGTAGGGGTTGTTGACCGTTGCACGTAATACAACGGCACGCTATTGTGTAGTGGAAAGGCACGTAACACCTAGTAAAAAAAGAAAGGGAAAAGCAGAAAATACACACACGAAATAGGATATAAAAAATATGTACGAATAAAAAAATCAGCGGTCATATGGAGAAAGAATGATGGGGGTAAAATTGTGCTTGTCATAATAAACGTGTCACATTTAGTGCATTCGAGGACCTTACTACGCGTATATGTATATATAATGTAATAAAAAATGTAATGGAAAATAAAATTTAACATGACATTTAACTCCCTTTCTTTCTAAAATTATTAAAAGTTAAGTAAATGATCATACGAGCTTGTTCCAATTCCAGAATATGCGTTCAATACATATCCATCAGGCCTGGTAAACAAACATAAGGAATTCGACTCATAAACTTTTCCTGAACAGAACAGCTGAATTTCGTTATTTTCCGTGAGAGTAAGACTACTGTTAACATTATAATTGAAATCTGAAAAAGTAATTGAAGTAACATAATACAACCTTGGACAACATACGTAACAAGTGATAAATAATGTTTTTTGTTGCCTAATTTCATTTCACAATCGACAAAAACAAAGGACTTACCATAAGTAGTGACTTTAAAGGTTATGACTGTTAGGTCTTGCTTTCCATAAACAGTATAACGCAATTTCCAAATGCCTTCATCACGTATTGTCACTACAGGTATAGTGTAATGACACGATTTTAAATTTGATATTAATACTCCCATTGGATCTTCCAGTTCACAAAACTCAGTGTTAATTTCGAAATTTAGATGACCCATGACGCCGCGTTTCAATGGAAGAATTTCCTGCTCCAGGAAAATTGAAAAAATGATTTAGTAAAGATTTAATAAGTGGCTAGTGATAGTCCAGTACAGCCTGCTTCATATCGTAAACTTACGAAGTCTTAAATTATTATTTATACATGTACACAAATTTATAAATTTTTCTTTTAAAACATTCTACACTTCCTGCTTGTGATCTGCTAAAAAACTTACATATTCTATAAGTTTGTCTTCTTTTACAATGATATTTACGATGCCAGTGTACAGCAGGACGTCATTATCGACAGCTATCAACTTCCAGCTGCCTTTATCGCCCAAATTCATTAATGCCCGAAATCCACAATTTCCGAATTTATAAAAATTTTGCCTCTCTTCAGTTAAGAGATCGATACGTGTTCCCTAAAATGTTAAATTCTGGTTTCCACGAAAATTCTAAGACAGCACTTCGTACAATACAAACATAACATTCTATACTTATGGATATATTATATTCGGTAGTAACAATGAGGTTCACGCACATTTGGTGCAGTTACTGTACATTCAGTAAGATTCATCAGCGTTTTGTTAAGTTGTGCGTGCACGTAATATCCGTCGACTACTTCTATGTTACTGGACGGTATTACTTTGACCTCCTGCAGAACCAAAATGTACATTACCTAGAGATCGTGTAAGCACAGTAATGATCTGATTTAAAATGTGGCCAGGTTAGGTACTACATCGCGAGCAAGAAGAAAAATTGAATCCAGTACGCGAGATCGTTGTACACTTTCTGTTCCTCTGTGGTTGCACGGCTTCGTCGTCAGACAAAGCGTTCACTGTATTCTCGCGAGATTCACACGGTAAAATGTTATGTCTGCCACTACATTGAACTACTGCAGCAATAAATGCATTAAAATGCCTTTCCTGCCGCAAGACTTTTACTACGGATGGTACAACTTTACAATGCTACTTTTCGCCCTCTTGTTACAGTTCCTTATTTTTGTAGGGTTAGTATACATGAAATTACCGATTGTAAGTAATATAGTTATAATTACTTTAATTAAATGAAAAGATTGATCATTGAAATTTAAAAAAAAAACAAGATTCTTATGAAATAAAGAAATGTATTTAAGTTGGTTAGCCACTACTTTCTTCAGACAGAAATACCAGTCAAGATAAACGTAGATGTTACCTGTCTTGAGCAAATTTTGAACGTGGACATTATAGGAGGAATAGTTTCATTCGTGAAGTTTGTCCTTATTGTCCACTTTCCGCTATCCCCTACCTGTATCTCATAAATATAGACAGAACAGCCCTGTTTTTCGTTATCATCTCTACGGGGATAAATGTACTTATAAGGACGATAATAGTTTATTTCTTTTCTAGAAATACGGTCAGTAATGTCATACGCGTAAGGCGTATACGTAAATTTCTCTCCTATATTTGTTTCGAGTTCACATGTTTTTATTTTATACATATTTTGAAAATGTGTATCTAAGTATACATTCCTTCCAACGTCCATTTCAATCACATCATCTGTAAACACAAATGTCTGATTTAAAACACCACCAATTATGATCTTCTTGTAACTGTTCTAACAATTTCTTGTAAAAACTCTAAAGTGAAGCACTTGGTCGACAAAGCTGTCGAACAGGGATCGCATTTTTCAGCTTGATCTAGTTGTTTCGCACGGAAGGATGAGCGCAATAAATTTCGAGCAAAGCATAGGGACACTTCGATTGGCGCAGGGATGAAGGGAGGATGGTTACGTCCCTACAGAGAAAGGGTGGGACCAAGGAAGAACCATAAATCTATTGATTTACCTGAAAGACCGACGTTGAATTGGACGATCAGAAGAGTGGCGAAAATAATGAATCTTGTCATATTGGTATCTACGATGTGTTCGAGTCAGTGGTCAAACCGTTAATCCAAGACGATTTGTCTCGAGCTGTGCTGCCAGACTGAGGAGTAGTCTCGAGCTTAGCCTTAAGAGGTGACCGTTATCCCCACTATCTCTTTTGTTGCTACCACAGTAGTGCATCGTCAACTAATAGAGTGAGAGAAAATATCATATTCCATCTCTTTTACAACAGTTTATATCGGCAGGGTCGAACGGGTTAAATTTCAGGTTATCGTTGGTAGCTTATCCTTACTCCGCATCGCTGCTGTTGAAAAAAAGCACATCAAATAGAACGCTAGTCTGAAAACAACTTTACTTTACCCAGCCACGTTACAAATTTATTTTAATCTGTTCCATTAATAAAATGTATGTATGTATTATCATTCGGGTAGAAATAGCAGAGCTAATTAGAATCGAGCCAATCTTAAATGTTTCCAACTATCCGTATCAATAATTGAATTGAAAGTACGGTGATTGTTAGATCACCAACTGTCTATTCAAGTTCAACGATGCTCAGTTAGCAACCTTGTAACTAAGGACTTTGGTCACAGCGTATAAAATCCATAGAAATTCATACGTTCAGCCAATTGTTGTTGATATAAATATTGAGTTCTCATGACTCGGACATCCAACCTGACCAATATTACCCACTACCGTGAAAAGATAAATCGCAACCCTCGCGAAGTTCATCGGCGCGTTAACGGCGATCGGTCTACTCGTCCTCGAATGACGAAAGCTAGATCGAATCCGCGAAAATCTCCCCTCGTCGCGGCGAGGCTCCCCAGGAAAATCCTGGAAATGATTTCTCCGTTTGAATACGTGCAATGGCCGCGCGCAGAGGGAAGAAGTAACCGGATTATTGTCGGGGCGTAAGAGGTGTCCTCGACGACCGGGCGCGGTATCGGAACGGTCGTCGCGTTCTTGTGAAGTCGGAAAAGCCCATTTCGATGCCCCTTGTGCCATCAGGCAATCCCATTTGAGATTAGACGCAGGCGTGAATTGTGTTACCTCTGAGTTTGAGCGGATCAAAGGCAAATTCCCGGTTGGGATGCATACGTACGTAATTGATATGCCTGATGGGGGTTTCCAAGTCGGATAGTCAATTACCATAATCTTGTTGCGGGGAGAGTCCAGTCTCTGTCCGTGCCGATTCCATACAGCACGCTTGTATACATTGGGGGAGGGGACATCAATTCGATTTCGCGAAACGAAAGAAACCGCGGCCGCGTGTACGTATCCTCCTGACCGGTGTTATTAGATTTCGTTAACAATGTGGCCCGTTCGCGCGGCCTTTCCCTTTCAATTAGTGGCCTCTGAACTGACACACGCATCGTCACGGTAACCCTCATTCGTAATTGCATGTGGGATCACTTCGCAGCAATTTGAAAATTTGTAAGTTTATGAAGTATTTCGTTTTAATTGTTCCTCATCTTGAACATGCTTTGCGATACTACTTTGTATGGTAATAAAAGTGTGAACTGATGACGGTTGGAAGATAAGAAAATAAAGAAAAAAAAAACATAAACTGCTGATAAGGTTTCTTAGGAAACTTATTCTACAGATTCTATTTCGATTGAACTTTGTTCCAAAACTGCTGAGATGTTTTTATTTATAAGAGGTATCTACTACAAATTTTAGATCACCGATATTATAATGTTAAGGTCAAGTAGAAGCATACAAATCACTGATAAAAATATTTTCTATCAAAGCGCAAAAAAAAAACAGTGATATTTTAGGTAAGTGTGTTGCGCAAATAAGCTTTCATCGGTGACGATCTATTTCTCGAACCTTAGATGAAATTCATTTAAAAAGGACCACCTACTTAAATGCATAACCGCATGCGTTCCTTACATATGCAGCTCGATTAGCCACGTTAAATAGGGCTGGCCATTTATCAGCAGTGCATAATAGAGACGTTACTTTCACGCCATCTGCTGTCTCTGTACAATAAGCAGGCGCACAGTTAAATGGCCATGGCGCGCAATATGTTCTGAAACGCGACAAATAGTCAGGAAAACAGTTTGCGGAATACACAGTTTATATTTACAATAGGACAATGTACTTTTGTGCTGGGAGGGGTGAGCCCGTCTGTTGTGGCCGCAGACGAGAAAGGACAGGACTATGATCCCGATGACCCAACATTTTCTGCTCTCCCCTGCAACGTGGACGATCCATGAAGATAGAACGATGTCAACTCGAACGAAAATATCGAGCCTATGTTTCTAAGATTGTTTAAACGATGCAACCGCTCAATTATAAAAATTACAATCGAATTCAGATGTAGCGGTTGATCGATAGCTTTCTACATGAAATCTTGTAATCTTGTCAGTAACGTGTAAACGTACGTGGGTAGTTCCCGAAATAGGAAATGAAATTCGTTAGCGATAAGGGAAGTTCGCTTCAACGGAGATCCTTGTTAAGCCTTTTTTCTTTTCGCTGCACGCTACGCCGTTGCTGTTTATCGTAAGAAGGATTTTAGTTGGCTGTTAAAGCAAGAGGGATGCATAATTGGCGTGATACAGGGGCAACAGTCGCGTCGTTGGAATTTTAAGCACAATCGCGCGTAGATAACCCGCGGCCGGAAGTGGAGGTCGAACGTTACGCGAGCACGCGGGCAAATGCGAAAGTGCCTCGTATTTCGAGCTCGTTCGTAAATTAGTGGGATCGCGATTCAACATTCTATTCGCGTGGTGTAAGTGAAAAACACCGTAGATTCGCAATCATGATCGTTGCTAGTTACTGTAGAAATTGTTTCGAACTAAACACTCTGTTCTGCCGCATAAATCCTTTACAGATTATAGATAGTATTATAATAAGAAGTCCCCTAAACGTAAAATAAGTTTCATAATTTTATATTAAAAATAACGATTGCTTCAAATTTATGAATATTCTTCTAGATGTCAGATGTAGAAAAATTAATTAAACAAGTAAGAATCTGTTTGAAAATTCTGTACCTAAGAGCAAACGTGACTCAAGACCTTTTTTGGTATTTTTCAGGATAGTATTTGAAGTACTTTATACTATTAAATTTCCTTCATTTATAATATAACTAAATTCCTATTATTCTAATAAAGTGAAAGAAAAGCAATAAGATTCTATAAAGAAGATAATTTTGAAAAAAATGAACTTGGGTTGGTCCAGCTCTCAGGTACAGAATTAATTTAAATGTCAGCACAGTTCATTTATCGATTCAGCCGTGAAGGTGCTAGCTTACTTCTCGTTAATTAATGAAAGAAGAGCAGACTTTCCAAAAAGGACCGCCAATCTCGTGGTAATCACGAGGCGTTTGTCGCTGGTGCTCAGGGTGACCACGTTAATTCTAATCCTGCTAGACGTCCGGCAGCCCTATCATGCACGGGTCTTCGCTAATTTGCACAATAATGGTGTAATTCCAGCCAGTCAGGAAGATAGCGGCCACTACCGTGTCGCCTTCGTGCGCGACGATACACGGCCGTCGTACGTTCGATAAACACGGCCTCGCAACAGCGTGTATAAACACTTGGCGTGAGCGTGTTTACGGGGGTTGGGGAAAGGGGGATCGAGGGGGAAGGGACAGAGCAGCGAGGGAACTAGGTGGCCAAAGGGAAAGGGTAGAATTAGAGGAAGGAGTTAAATGAAAACGAGAAATGGACGTAGGGGGGTGGAAAAGGGGCTAAAGGGTTGCGAGAAGGTGAAGTGGAGTCCGTTGGAAGGGGATGGGGAGCGAGGGCGCAGGAAAGAAAGTACAAAGGAAGGAAAATTAAAAAGTGGAGAAAAGGGTAAAAGGGGTAAAGAGTCAAGAGGTAAAGGAGACAGAGCAGAAAGGGAAGGTATATACGAAAGAAAAGTCGAAGTTCGAGATAGAGGCAAGGACAAACGAATGGCTCGCTGGCAAAAGCGGAAATATGCAGAAAGTAGGAAAATCTGGGACACGGCGAAAAAAAAAGTTAGATATTCGCGAACGAGGAAGCGTGCTAGTCGGAAATGAATCCCTGTCGCGTAGGCCAGAAACGACTACTGCCCGATCGCGATTTAAAGCGACCGAGCTGCAAACACCGGTGTGCAAGCCAGTGTTATCGACCGTGCGTAATTCGGCCGGGTCGCGTTTATCGTGCAGCGAACACCGACCACCGTACGATGGTCGTTTAAACGGTTACATAAGGCACTGGCTGCGATTAACGCAGCTTCCGAATCGGAAGCGCAGCCTCGCCAGAATTCCCCGAGATTTTATCATTCCCAGCCGATATCCCTGGCGATTGTTCGTTGCTCGACACGCGGTATCTGTGTTTACGTTTCATTATTTGCGAGAAATCGAATCGCGAGGTGGCATTTCGAGAACAGCCGACAATCACTGCTCATCGATATCGAATTAACCGCCAGTAGGAAATTTCTCGCGTTTAGAGCGAGGTTCACGGAATCGAATACCTACTGTTTCTTTTTACATTGCTTCGAGACGATCGTATCGAAACGGAATCGATGATACTCAAGGTGCACATGAATGATTATAAAACAGTACCGTTGCATCATTTCGTCCCGGTTTCTGCGGAAAGTGCATCCGCTACGTCCCTCGGCATAATTTATTCCTGTCCTCATTTTTAACGACTCCGATCGTTATTCCCATCCGCATAGCCGACGATTTAGCAACTTGTACCATCAACAACTCATCCTACGTTAATTAAACGTGTTATCAAATTAACGCGACGGTAACGACTACGCGAGATTTTAATTAAATCATTTATAACGGGTCCGGCGCGGGATACGTTAATCACGCGAAATGTCCATATAAATCGATATTAGTTTTAATTAGATAACGCGTGTCTTTCTACGCTGTGTCATCGGAACACTGTTCTAAATTGTAATCGATGGGAAATTATCAATCACTGAGCGTTTCGAGGAAGATCGAAGACCATTGTCAACGAGCAACGTTCAGCCAGGATCCCATGATATTTTGTTGCAAAATATAACAGTGCTCAAAAACGCGTTATTGCTGTCTCCCTCCGATATTTGACGGTCAAATATTATGTTTGGCAGATACAGTCTCGATGAACGTATTTTCCACGTGAAGCGAATGTAAAATTAAACAATTCATATACGCGAAGGATACGCCATTCGATTGTTTAATCTCATCCAAATGTAATGATATAATAAAATTCGTAACGGTGAACATGCGGAATGACGCCATTCGTTGAATTTCCCTTTTGAATTCAGCGACAATTCAATTACTTTGATTTTAGTACTGTCTACTATAGAATATTGCACTTACTTGATAGTTGCCTCTCATAACGAAGCGATCGTTGCAGAATTAGTTTCTGTACGTATATACTATTAATTTTGTACTGGCATGGTCTGAAGCCTTCCAGATCCTAGAAGAAAAAATACATAATGCGACCAATTGAGAATGAACGACGTTCCACGATATTTTTTAATAATATTTTCGGGATTAAACAGTTGTCACGTGTGAGTACAATGAGTAGGAAGGTATCTAGGGAAGTGAGGCGGTCTCTAGTGCAGGATCGTTGGGAGATTATTTAAGATTATCAAGGATGCAACGGACAGCAGGGTCGAAATATCCTTGTCTGGCAATGGGGAAACGGGGACGGTGTCGCAAGTACTTTAGATACCTATATAAATTAATTGTACGATTGCGGGGTGCATGTTGCGATCTCAAGTGGGTTCGCGAGATTAGAGGGCCGGTTTTTGTTGGATTTGCACAACAATGGTCGGATCAGCGGGGCATGTGCGAACCCACCGCTTGGCGAACCACGCTCCCGCTTTCGAGGGATCCTTAATCCCAACGCTCTCCAATTTGATACAATTTCCTGTCCTCTTTTTTGTCGCGCTGGTAGGGAACGCCGTCAACGGGCACGTGGTCCAACGTAACCGTCGGTTTAACACGCCTTTCGACGGAACTGCTTTTTCATTTGCTTCTCATTTGCGATCACGTCTGCTTCCCTGCTGCCCATCGAGCTGTTGCCCGCTGTTCGCCACTCTTTGAGGTCTCTGTGCGGCGTCACGCAGCTTCTGGGACGATTAAAGCGTTGGCCATTTGGGTCTTTAACCCGATTAATCGGTATTTTTAATAGAAAGCTTGCTTTCGAAAATATGTTTCATAATGCGTTTTTTTAAATTTACTTTTTACCTGGAAATCGTTTTCTTCTCAGTTATATTACAAATTATACTATACTTTCACGTTGCTTTGCTCGTGCACTCAAACGGTTGGTAAAATGTAAACTTTCCAATGGTTCTCTTAGAGAAAGACAGGATCATACGATCCTTGCATCGACGAAGAAAATTGTAAATATTGTACTCCTTTGAACCTTCCCTTTATATGTATTTTTGGTTTCCACAGTCGTCAAATACTGATCGAATGGAGAATACAGAGGGGGAAGAAAATCAATGATCTGGGAATGCAATTCCCCTGGATGTTTTGCCCAACCTGTTCATCTTGATTTATAAACGATACGCATGCGATCCATATTTATTTACTCTAACGTTGTTTGCGCTGTTTACACTCGGCGAAAAAATCACTGTAGTCGAAAAATAACTACCTCTTGTATTTTTGCATGTTACGGTAAATAGGAAGAGTATGACTGCATTGGTTCAACGATCCATCACTCCACTATGCACAATATTATTAGGTCAAAGAACCAAAGCCAGGTTTTTTCGCAAAAATGTTGTTTCTCGAACAAAAAGTGTACATAGAATACTATTTCTATGTGTTCACTAGTTACGCTTCAAATTTTTTAGTTGTAGTTATAAGTACCTACACTCCTTTTTCGTTAATCTCACTGAACGTCGTTCTTTGCTTCTCTCGAGACCCAGGCTTGTACTTTCGGCCTGTGGCATGCATTCAAAGAAGACGACCCACGTCTTCAGGCGACCTCTGAATTATTTCATCGCAGATACTTTGACTAAGAATGGGCAGAGAGCACGCGAAAGTATCCACACGAGTCTGTTTCATAACAGAAAGTCTGCCACTGCAACTCGCAGGAATAGAGCAGAGGGAAGAAACGTGGATACATGTAGTCGTTGTGAATTCCAAGCCCAAGCTGAGGAAACTTTTAGACACGGAATAAACTTTCTTTCTACGGCGCGTCGCGTCGTAACTCCGTTGAATCGTCCGACTCTACAAAACCGCTCAACGAGCATGACGGCTTCACAGTCCGCCTTTTTCACGTTGCTCATTGTTCCGCGTGTCTTTTAATTATGACGCGAACTCCATCTCGCACACTGATATCGGCTTTCACTAAATGAAGTTGGAACAATCTTGCACCAAACAATTTTCAGGAGTGCTCGCTGTACCATTTTTAAATGCCACTTCATTTTCGGAAAATTTAACGCGACAGAAATGGTTCAGCAAGTTCGCTTTTTAAAATCTCAATAAAATAATTAAGCGAATTTTTAAAAATGAGAATAATAGCAACACTCGCTTCGAGTTTTTTGGAGTACTCTTGACAGAAGAAATTATGTCGAAGCTGTAGCAGAATGCAAGAGGGTATGCTTATCTCGTAGAAACGATTCTCCCTATCTTCCAACAAAGTTCATCTAGGCAACTCGTCAAATAATCCAGTCTCTAGACCGCAATAAAGTTACTGAACCCCAGAGCCAAGGATCATCCCCGAGTTAAGTCCCCGATTCATCGGTGAGAACCTACTGAAAATTCCAGAGCCTTTCCGCTGGCAGTCCCTTAGGGCGTTGCTGTCGATTTCCATTTTTATTGCTGGCCACGTCCGCGGAAGCTGCGTGGCTCGACGTTAATTTGCAAACAGATAACCTCGGCCTGCGGCCGTGAACTTTCCGCAGGATAAGGGAAAGAAAGATGCGGCTGGGTAGCCGCCTCGATCCCGTTTCCTCTTCGAGGGAACGCCGCGAGGGGACGAGCCGAAGGAAGATCCGCGATGACGGGTCTCGGGCCGAGTGGCTAAATCAAATTTAAAAGAATGACTCGTACACTTGTTTCCCGAGTGGAACAATGGCCTTTTGAACGCTCTCCTCCTCCCTCGAGGACCTTTCAAGGCGTTTGCTGACGTTACGTTGTGCTGTCGAGAGTACAATGGAGAATTGTGCCGCCGCAGAAGTAGCGCGTTCCTCTGTTCGGAAGTATCGGAGAATTGAAATAGGTTGGAAGACAACTGTTGCTCCTCTTGTCGGACGAGAAAGTTCTACTAATTTAGCTCTGCATGAAATTTCGCCATTCCGGTCAGGGACCAGTCGTTATTTTTGATCGCGGAAAATGAGGATGAGCGAGTGCTCGCCGACGTTACTCCTACTCAGATAAATTGACCAAATGTACCTAATTTTATGGAATCGTGCTTCTGTGAACGTTTCACCGATCGATGCTCCTTCGAGAAGTATCTATCTTGCACCGTCGTCGTTGCTCGAAGGAACTTCACCATTGGAAACAAGTGGCATCGATACAGTGCCGAAAGAAGATGCCGACTTGCGACGATCCCGTTTTACTGCTGTTGTATTTCGTTTAAAAGAATCGAGTCTGATTTACCTGACTCTATAAGTTCGTTTTTTATCCTCTGTAACCATGTTTCATTTTCTGAGCCTTTATACGTCTCTACCTATAGTTTACCGATATTTTCTATAGATCGTAGAATAATAGAACCTTCCTGAAATTTTTACTATCCTCTGGATTCTCTCGTTCTTTATTCGTTTTCCGACCGAAATATTTCCAGCGAGTCGATTCCACTGTTTCGTGTATTTTTTTCCCGCGCTGTTAACGTTCGCTCCACGAAGGGTCGCGAGAGCCTTGAGCGCAGTATCGTAAAACGATTTCGATGGTCTGAAACTTCGCTAAAACTGACTCATACGGTTAATTTATCGGCGTTCTGCGTGCTTCTCTGGCGCAGTCAATAACGATTAGGAGGAGCGGGCCAGATTGCGCCCCAAAAAATATATCGTATCGGTTTAAATCACCAGGTTACGTTATTCCTACTGCATTCAGTCGAAACGTTTCGGAACTGTTAGGATTCTAGTCATTATTTTAATTGTTGCCGATGCGCTACACATCGTTCGAGCAGGGCTTAATTACATCCTTCGCCGACTGGTAGAGAGGCGAAGCGATTCTACTTGCCTGCTGGCGTCCACACTCGCGAGAATATCCTCTCACCTTTGCCACGGTCCCCTGTTACGACCTGCCCAAGGTGAGAATCAATAGGATCGAATTAGCGGATCCGTTAATTAAAGTACCGTTACGATCTCGTGAAATTACTGTCTGTCAATTCGGCTGTCGGCCTGTGCATTAGGCCAGAGATGCTGCCGGGTAAGGGATCGCGTTAATATTTCTGCGCTTTGTGAAGGATTAAGAAGCCCAGCGAAGAAGCAGCGTGAAAAGTTGAAGACCTCCCTTCGGTCAATCGAGGGACGTCGCGTTGGAAACTGTTAGCTCATCGAGTGTATTATGCACGCTGGCACGCTACGTTTACGTATTCATGATTATTTCATCGTTTGGAAGAACGTCCAGAATCTTTACCTAACGGAGAAGACAGGAATTTCTCCGTAGAGTTTATTGTGTCAGAATTCAGCGCAGGAATACTCGTTCGTGGAATGGTCGCATGATCACAATAGTACCTGCAACCTGAGTCTGGCATATTTACTGTATACGCAGAATGATGTGCTCCAATTCCTAGAAATATGCGAATCGTTGAGTCTCTTTGTATAGTTGCGCCAGACAAACTGTACCTGCCACACTAAATTGAAGTTGAACCTAACTCTGTTTAGAGAGAAGTGTACATAAATTGAATTTCGGAAAAGTTAAAATTCTATTCGAATTTTCATTATTTTACTCCTCTTTTTTCCTTGGGCGTTTGATCGAACTAATACAGTGGCTACTACCCTAAATCTATTTTTCCAAAGGTTCGAATAAAACCTCCCCCAGCCATTCCCATTCACCCGTGAAAGCTGCGAGAGAGCGTTCTGACGGGGGCGTCGCGCGAAACGTAACAGCGGCGTCCATTGTCGTAAAACATTTTTATCGCAAATCTCGCCCCGAATCCCGATTTTCGGCGGTCCAGGGGTCCGCGTCACCGTTCGTTACATTAATCTGCCCTGGCTGGCGGCTCCCTTCCGCTCGCCCGTTCACGCGCGCATATTTCGTCGTTGTGCATCAGGTTCGACGCGGCAATTCATTTGCCAGTGTACTCTACTCGTTTCGCGCTCGACACGCGCCGATGAACTGGCGACGATGCAACGTTTTTCGCGGCGATCGCGCGACAGCTATTGTTTTTCCACAGGAAACGCGACAGCGTGGCCACGGACCGGCGCCGCTTGCCATCGACTGTATATTTTTCGCCACTCACAGCCAAAGACCATAAATGACCATTCTAGAGTCTGCAGCTGGATAAGTTGCAGTTAAAGAGTTCTAGACGATTATTGAAAGCTGTAATAATTTATACTTGAATGTTTTTCAATTCGTCTCTTTCTGCATTTCCATGTAATTGAAGATTTGTAAAGAAAGAAGGAACGCGACGAAGACTTGACAGAAGTGCATAATTGTGAGAGAATGTGCAATGAAAGATGCACAGACAAACGACACTGTGTCCGTTGAATCAAATCGTCTGGAAGTAAAGGAATCGTTGTAAATGCTATTGGTTTCAAGATGCGCCGTTTCGTTATCTCGAATAAAGTAACTTTTACCTGACTGCAAGTGGCGCGATGCTAAAGATCAAAAGGAGGGTGCAAGTAAAGGGCTCGTGGCGCGTGGTACGTCAAAGGCTGATCGTGAAATGTTCCGCCTGTTGCGTAAATCAGAAAAAGGACGGTAGCACAGCCCTTGGCTGCCGCGATCTGACAGTATTTTCCATCCAATTATCCATAATTACAGAGGGTACAGCGATGTAACTCTTTCTATAATCGACTATTGCAAGGTACCTTGGAAAACGCTGACGGAATTTTCAGCGTGCCATGTGCAACAGTTTTGATTGTGACTGTCGATCATTGCCTGCTTATTTCTTGATATAATTGGTCAAGAAAAATCATGTAGGACTAAGGTTTCATTCGTTCAATATTTCTTTTTATCATTGAATGATAGAGCGTGAAGGAGAGCAAGTGGATGATGACTGATTAGCCTGTTTGTAAAATGAGTTCGTGTAAATAAATGACGCAGGTATCGGGGTTAATTGGCAGGCCCAGCATGTGAATACATAGAGGAAAAAACAAAGAGAGTAAGTTGAAATTCAATTCCTTGGACGATTAGCCTTCTAATAAAGAACGTAAATCGTAAGAGCAACCTTTAAGCTTAATGGATGTCCAGGTTATATCTAGCAACATCGTTAACAACATCAGGAACACCATGTTACTTTTATTCTTCAGTCTTGATGCAGAAGAACGTCTAACGAGTAGATGATGGCAATTAGTTGCTAATGGAGGTGGGTAAAATAAGAATAGTAGCAATTATCGAACATCTCGTTCGCTGGATCCTCTGGAAAAATGTAGCAACGCAACCCGTTGCTCGCAAAAACGCTTCAATTACCTTCATTTTGTCGTTTCGTCGCCGCGAATTCTAAGCCCCATGTTGCAAAGAATATTCATTGTAGCTGGTTATTGTACTCTAAATTCAGCCTGAGACAAAAGGATCGTCGCTGTCAAACAAAGGTTGCATTATTCTGTCCTTGGAAAACAATAGCCTGCTTTTAACATAGAAATTTTCAGAGGACTAACATTGCGCTTACTGCTCCATCGAGGCACAAGCAATATTTTCGAATCCAGGGCAAATTTGGGAAACAGCTAATCACGGTTCCATATCGCGTATTCGGCCTGCCGAATCGGCGTATTTCATTTCATCAGAGAATGCCATTCCGCTGGCTCGATATTTCAATGGCCCTGTATCAGATGCAGAAGGCTCGGTTGCTAATATATGACTGTCATTTTTACGATCCGCGCATCCTTTCATTTACATTGAACGCTCGCCATCCCCGAATAGAGGCTCTGGCATCGTAATCGAGCGATCCACGCGGCGCAAATATTAGACGCATTATTCAAAACGCTTCATGAGCATATGGTACGTATGAGAGCACTTCGTCTCTTTCCCTTTGTCGTTTGTTATTCCATTCGGGCGAGAATTCGCTCCGTGCTAGAGAACAACATAAAGCTGCGCATTACGCAATAATCGACTGAAATTTAGTACACTCGGTAAAGAGGTCAGAACATTTTCTCGTCGGGAAGCTTTCAAGCCATCGACTTTTTCCTATTTTCAAATTCAAGGCATGTCTCCTGCAGTCGCTCCATTACATTCTGAAATCTCCGTGTTTCAAAATTAACTCCACACACTTCACATAACAGGATGATATGCGAATCTACTTTGCAATAGATTAAACACTATCTCGGACAATGTAACCATCATGGAGCCCAGACTGTTCGACAGCAACAGCATTCTCTCCAGACGCAAAGACGATAAAGTCGCGTAAGGCGCGTGCACGCCGCTCGTTTCTCCGCCGGGAAATTCCGCATCGCCGAGGCTGGCCGACTGACGGGGGTCCGACGTCTCGTGTAATTCGCACGGCCATATTTCACAGACGCGGATCCTTTCGTATACGTAGCGGCGGCTTAGACCCTCGACGATTTCAATAAATTATCAAAACAACGTCCAGCGTATTAGCGTGAGAAGGGGATACGAAGCGAACGAGCTTCAAGCGGCAATTTGCCCGAGACCTCGTACCATCTGTCAAAAGGCTGCGATGTATTATCGGCCTTTCCCGGCCAATTACGCCCAAGGCTGGCGATCAAGTCGACATCCACTCGCTTTTGATTCGCCTTTCTCTCTGATCGAGCCAAAAATTATACCAATCGGTCGGAATCTAACCTCCTTTCCTCCAGAATGACGTGGGGCTAGAACGAATTACGTCCCGAACGAGGCTAGACTTTTTCCTGTTGCATCCAGCCCGCGGGACGACCGTCGGTTCGCAGCTGTTGCGAAATTTCGCGCGTCGCCGTGGAAATTCTGCGAACGTGCCTGGTTATCGATAAAATCGTTCGCCACTGGGGACGATGATGCAATTAGCCGAGGCTCGCGTGCGAGCGACGGCTTAGCTCTTGAATCATCCGTAATGGATGGGTACCGCGGGAAGACAAATTTGTGGAGGCTTTATTTCGTTGGGGCGTGGATGAACGGAGCAGATTTCTGTCGACGTGTGGACTGGTCTACCTTCTTAATCAGCAATGTTGGTAGGTGCCGGGACGAAATGTCTTCCTGTGACGTCAGAGAGTAGAAGAGTTGGGCTACTACACGGTGTTTGACTGCATTGCCTGAGGTACCCCTACGCTTCTACTCTTTGACATCATTGGAAGCTATATTGTCCTGGCATCTGGCAACGCAGTTAATCAACTAAATAAGAATTAAAGCTGCCCTGTTTTAATTGCCTAGAGATATGCATGGAGTGCTCGGAAATGAATCTCGGAAAGCAAGCGATCCAAAATCGCGGAGAGAAGTTAGTTTCATTGAAAGGCAGAAGGGCAGAGGAAGTGACGGGAAATCCATCTATTATGCAGGTGCGTCAGAAGCCGCGGGTTAACACTCGTCCGTGGCTCGAGCTAAAAGCGAATGTACTGGCTTTGTCCCAGAACGACGAATATATTTATCCGGGCCCGCGGATACAGGTCAAACTTGAATTCACCTGAATTCAAGGGATGTAATTTAAACGTCCGCGGGCACCTTCATCTTCCAGCAGCGACGTCTTTTCAGTTCGGATCGCAGGAGCCAGCATCGTGACCCGTGTCGCGCATTCAGAAACAAAGTCTAAGCCTACGCGACTTTGCGCTCGCTCGGCGCCGCGCGACGCTGCGTCGTGTTTAGCCGCGACACTCGTTCTAAGGGTGACGAATGAAATTTTTAATGACTTCCAGAGAGTGGTTCACCATTCAGCTCGATATAATCGTGCTTCAAATGGCAACAAGGTACCCTTAGCGAAGGACTGAAGGACACTTGCATTTCGACTGATTCTGAAGCGCTCCTGTCCTGATTCGAATGCCTAACAGAAGGAAAGAGGGAGGAAAAAAGAGTTAGCAGGATTTAGTGTGTGCGATGGACAATGAATGACTTTCGTTAAAAGTGAGATAAAAAAATAGTGAAATAGTAGGACGTTGATGGCGCGCGTCGAACTGCTGGCGCGCGCAGTCTAACAAAGAGTGACTGACACCCTGTTGACGCTTGCCTTTTTTTATCCTTACTTGTTTTTGTTTTGACAGTTCGGTGACATGCTTTTGTGTTCACAAAATTTTTCGTGCCGCGTATTTTAGGTTTTTACAGGATTCTGGTTTATAAACTGGCTTACGCGAGAAGCTAGCCTGGCATGAAATGAGACTATTGGGGGTAGTTTTTGGTGGCCTAAATAAATTGTCTTCAATTGTAGAAAATCTCCATATTTACAATTGTTTAAAAACAGACTGAATTTTGAGGGCCACGAAAAGAACAATTTTACCTGTCCCAAACTCTTCAAATAAAAGACCTTCCGAATACAAGTGATACAAGTCAATTATACCTCCCACTGAGAGGTAAATACTTGACATTTGCTATTCATTCCATTTGTCATATTTTTTGCTACTTATTCGAAGTCAAAATATTATCCTACCTGGTGAAGACTCCCGATTATCATTTCACAACTTCTGATTGCTTCAAGATAGAGGAAGAAGGATGCAGTGGATCCGGTTTGCAAACGAAGTTCCAGGGTATCACGAGGACAGTAACGACGGTCGGGCAGATTTAGAGGAGTTAATGAGCGGTCAGAATCGGGCTTGTATAATGACTCTTTCGGGCACACGGCCCCGTGATGAGTGATCTAAACAAGGACAAAGAGCCACAGGAGGTAGAACGTCTCACGACGGGTGGCCTCTGACCGTTTCGACTCTGCTGCCTTCCAATAGAAATATATTCCATAGTCATCAACGGTTAACCGTCTTTAGCCGTCTGTCGAACCTTCCTCTTCGTCATTCCAGCTCCATAATTAAGACGGTGAGCTGCAAAAAGATTTTAATTGTTCCCCCTAATAGATTTGATCGTGAGCACGACCACGGCATTGCCTGTGATTCTACTAGAAAGCAATTAATTACTTATTGTCGTGTAACGTCAAGAGAATTTGGAAATTTTGGCAGTAGAAGAGGTAAACAATATTTCTTCCTAGAAATTAATTCAGAATGAAATCAATGTGAATAGCACTACAAATCAATTACGATAATTAATTTAAATATTCCTGAATGGTTGGTAAATGTAGCGCTGATTAATGGTAAAGAAAGGAACTGGGGAATTTGAAAAATGACCTTAAGAATTTGAAAAGTAGCGAGTGAATTTGCCCAAACCCAACTTTCGAAACTTGTAAATATTTCATTCCTCTCTACGTAGGAACGATCCTTGAAGCAATTCGACTTCGCGGAGACTTTCGAAGAACCTCATTAAACGTTGAACGTTTATGAATATCTAAGACTCTCGATACTTTGCCTCAAAAGTTTCGCATAAATATTTATCGATTACGATAGAGGCGATCCAAAGGCTGAGAGATTGAAGGAAGAAAATTCAGGTCATCCCCGTCGCGTAGTTCAATTGCTAGCGGACAGTTAACTTCAATTACGCGGAGTTAAGTGAATCAGCCTATATGCTCGCGACCAGAGTACTTGCAGAGACGTACCGTGCATGCATATGCATTGTTTCGTCGAGACATATTAGACAGCGGAGAAGCTTGCATTTCCATTTCGCGTGTATTTCGCGCGAACGTCTTTATTGGCCTCCACTGTTCGCGTGTTTGCTTTCACGTTCGAGGCACGAAGCGTCTCGTCGGGTCGGCCGACTTCGTTTCAACAGTCTTTAAAAGAATCACGACGTTTTAACGAGGCCGTGATCGTATCAGGAAGCGCATTTAATACCAAGTCCCCTCCCTCCCGTGTATGTTCGCGGAGAACTCCCCTCGTAAAGAGGAAGCTGTAATCGCGAAAATTAAAAGACCGTTTCTATTCTTAACGTGGTGGGTACTGGCCTCTTCGATTGGCTCTGGCACGCATCACGACCGCGAATATGTATATAAAACTGGTGAAAAGGGCTAAGCAATGGCAAGGAAACTGCTCTAATTATTACTTATTACGAGGCGGAGTAATTACGCGAGCGAACTAAAGGTATAAAGGTGAAATAAAAAGGGGAAGCAGTTTACAACTCTTTCGAAAGCAGCTACGGCTGGACACGAATGTTTTGCTGTTTTTATGGTCCCACGGAATTGTCGATCGAGGGTAAGTTTTTGCATTTGCTTATTCGCACGAGCTTTACCTATGTTTTAACATTTCTTACGTCAATGAATATCTAAGAGGTGTTTCGTTCTTGTTTCGCTATAAGAAGCTCTAGTTCTTCTTACTGAATGATAATTTATCTATGCTGTTAAATTGTAGCTACCGTATATGACGTAGAAATGGAATATTTGAAAAATTTAAAAATTTTAAATTTAAAAATTTTTTTAAATTTAATTTAAATTTAAATTCAATTTAAAAATTTAAAAAAATTTTTAAATTTAACAAACGGCAACAAGGATATTGAATTGTGAGACGTGTGTTGCATATGGAAACACCTAAATCCCCCTTTTTTGTTTGCTCAGAGGGGAATTACCCCACACCGTTGGTAATCCGCGTTAATAATTGCCAAGTGTAAGTCTGATGAAGTTTATAGAATTTTTAATGCGATGCTGTATCGTTGCAGACCACTCACCAATCCTAAAATTTCAGATAATGGCTACGGCAAGCTACAGCATTTCTCAATTAACAATATGACTTGTAATCAGTACGAAACGAAGCTAAATCAACACGCAGAATCGATGGGTCTGAAAATGTACGGCTGAACAATTTTTCGTTGCCTTCGCAGTTGGATATGCTATGCAAAGTGAGTCACAGGAAAATATTACGTGGTTCATGTCGTGCGAATTTTCGCATTAACATACACCGTTCCTTGAACTTTACATATACTGTTACACTGAATTTATGACCTTTAAGTATTCCTCCTCCATTATTTTAATGAAAGCTAATCCAACGTATTTCAAAATACCTATATTCTGGGTTTAAAAAACAAGTGAATGAATGTCAATCACTTTCGAATATTCAACCATCGATACCGACTATATAAATGAAGTCCACCATTCCCTCTCTTTATTTCCCTGACAATTATATCTAAAAATATATTCCAACCGCAACACAAAGTCGTCCACGTATCGCGATTACAATGTATTAATAAAATACCGCGACAGAGGGGTGCGAATCCATTTGAAAGCTGCGAACAGAGCGAGTAGGACCGCTGGTCAAGGGGAAATGAACGGGGGTAGAAACGTGTGGCAAAAATGCGACAGATAGGGTGTCCAGCGATTAATAATGGAGCCTCGAGGTCCCGTCGTTTCTCATTAGCAATAACCTGCCTGTCCTGGCTAACGAGAAGCGCAATGATAACGATTTGACGGCCATACGATTAATAGAATATTTGATCACGCGCGTACAAACACCGTTCCTCCTCTTGCACCCCTTCCTCTGTCTGCGCGCGCCTGCAGAAATAGAGGCGAATTTACTGGGCGCTTGTTAGAGACACCCGTTAGAGGGGAGAGATTAATGCGAGCAATTGCAGGCTTGTGTTAATTGATACAGCCTAATCACCATCAGACGTAGTGATGGTCATGCAAACTATAGCGAACTATAATAATACAGGGGCAGCCGGTTGATAATGCCCCGTTCAGTAGTGACTCGACGTTCAATTATTCGTTTACCATCGGATTAGCAGATTTCGTGAACGCTGTTGCATGGCCGTATAAGCCGAGCTTATTCGGGATTTTCGTTGCGCGCGCGCCAAAGCGATGTAAACGTTGAAAGTACTCGAGAGCGAACATTGCATCAAGCGTTAATGATAATTTTAACGAGTTACCGTGTTTGATTATTCCTTTTGATAAAAAAACCCGTGAATTCTGTAACGGCCTCCAGTTACTCTCGAAATTCTAATTGTTATAGAGAACTGTCTCTGACAGACATGGAAGAAAAATTTGTTTTGATAGTGTCAACAAGTGAGGTGTTAAGGCGCGAACTGGGCGCAGATATTCATCTACCTGTTTCCATCTAGATAGCTTGCTCCGTTGCGTCGTTTATCGTTGCGTCGGTCAGCAACAGCGTTCCACATTCCTTTTGTGCCGCCGCAAGTCTCTAATCTCGATTAATATACAGATAAAGCACAATTTGTCTGGCAGTGTGCCTTTAAACCGAGCTGCATTAATAAAGGGCAGGTAATCAAAGTTCCTTTCGGGCTGTTACCGTTCTAGCCTGCTGGAGAGAAATATCGCTTTGAACACGCTCATTGTCGAACGGTGACTAGCCATAATCGAGGAGAGAGTCAGCGGGTGATCGACGCGACTGTATACGTTTATTGTGCAAAGGTGCACACACATTTATGTATATCTTTTCATTAATCTCCGCCGACGGTGCTGCTGAGAGGACAATAATGGTGTTTTGAGCAGAATGTCTAATTGTTACTACACAGACTTCCATTGCTACAACATGCGGCTTCCTTGTAAACGTTCGAATAACACGTAATAGCAGTTGTTTTACTAGTCATCTGACCGAAATTTATTGAATTTTTCTATTGAAGTTTGATAAAGGGGGTCTATGTAAAGAAAGTATTTCCCAGAAAATCTGAAAATACGTCCCACTCATATTGAACAGAAATTTAATTCATTCCAATTGTGAAGTTAATGTTATATCAAGCGATATTCCAAATATTGAACATGAAACATTAATTAAATTTAATTATTTATCATTGCAGTAAGTAGTTAGCAATAAATAATTAATTCAATATTACCGCGAATTAAATATACACGGTGTTCGATAGCAGGTGCCAGAAATTTTAAGAGGCGATTCTGCATGCTACGATAAAACAAAAATTAAAAATGACGAAAATGCATTTGATACTTCATGTCAGAGTTATTAATTACTAAGAAACGCCTAAAATACGCGGGAAATGTGCCTGACTTGAGACTTATTCTACCGCCGACGTGCTTCAGCCAGGTCAGACACAGCGGGGTCAGTAGAATAGGCTCCAAGTCAGACACATTTTGCGCTAGTAGTTCCCTCAATAATTAATAACTCTAAAATGAAGCCTTAAACATACACGTGTTGTGGACACTCTGTACACGGAAGTTCAGAGTCGACCATTCTGATCTCACCTTCGCTGTAGGTCTAATTCCGCACTCCCTAGTTACTGCACTGCACAAAGTATGTTTATTCATGTAAATATATTTCCACGTACACGTCAATCTCGCGTTCACCTGGGATTTTATGACTCATGAATGCCACGCAATAAACACGTACAATTAACGACGGTTACGTACCAAAGGCACGGTATGAATTTCAGAAGTTCCAGAATCACGTACTGTCGCAATGCAGTAACGTCGTTTGCAAATACGGTTTCTTAATAACGCGCGTTATGGCGCTATGGCCCAGACGTAATCGAAAGCATTTATTATGCGGGCCGTAATGAATTTAAATACGACCGAGAACAAAGTCGTCCTGATTAAGATCGATACACATGCGACAACGATGTGCGCATCGAAGGGAAATTAAAAAATTTCGCTATTTCTTGTTTATCGTCAGCTTGTCACACACTTTCGCTCCATATCGCGGTCAGATTAATTGAGTTACGCGAAATCGCGCGTCTTTCTTTTTCGCTGTTCCGCGGCCACGAATACGTTGGGAAACGGGAAGCGGGATACACTTTGGGCAACTAATCTCAACGAACATAAAGTGGTTCTTTCGCCGAGTAGCTTATGCTGTTATAAAGAATAAAATATGAAGACGGAGCGAGAAGCGCAGATGGTGGATGAGAAACTTTTTAATGAGAAGACCGAGCCACGGGGCCGGGTCTTTCAATTATGAAAGAGTTAAAAATTAAAGCCGCGGGCCGCCTTGCACTGGTTTCCTTATCGGCGGATAGAGCACCGTCATTTCAAGTCGAGAAGGATTGGATTTTCGATCCATTCCCGACCTATGTTGCTTAAAAGAGTTGCTTACTCCCACGATCCATGTATTGTGATTTATCTTCACTAATTGGTGGGTCTTTCGAGCAAATAATATTACAGTACCCTTGGACGGTATGCAACGTTTTGCTTCTCAGTTCTAGTGGAAAAGGTCGACGAAAAAGTGAATAAATTTGCAAGTCACAAGCAAATATGCAGAGAGCTGAAATTAGTAGTACCCAGCAGTTATGGAGCAACGGTTTAGCGACTCGATGAGAACGAAGCCGAAGGAATTGGTTCCGTGCCGCACACAGCCGCTAATGAGTCTCAAATAAATAATTAACGGTCACGTTTGCGCATTACACACGCGAGGGTTCGTGCCATCGGGACGCGTTGGTGTTTCTAATTTTTAATTTACATCCACCCTCCTCATTACCGGAAAATTGACACTGACGAAGTCCTTAATTATCCTTCAGCCTTTTAATTACCGGATGCCTGCGAAACGCTGAAGGATTTGATCGATCGACCATGCCCGCGCTCCGTCCAAGTATTTCCAACGATGGCTTCTAATGATCCCACCTTTCGGGTAACAATTTTTAAGCACCGAGAACGCAGGAGATATGTCGGTCATCAGACAGACGAAAATGGTATTTGAATGTCACCGACTTAAGCTTAAAGGTGATCTGCCATTTAATTTCCTTTCTCAAATTTAATTGTTATTATACTGGGAGGTAATATGATCGTTAGTTTCTCGAGAGAAACTTAACGTACTAATTAGGAACTGAAATTTCCTCTCAATCAAGAAATATTTCAATTCGGTAACAATTCCATCGAGATCGCATTATGAGTTATACCCTCAGAGCAATATTACACAATAGTCGGTAATTGATTAGACATTTAGACGTCGCGCGTGATTGATTCCAAGTGACGGGGATAGGAAATAGGATTGAGATTCATGCCTGATAGTGTTTGCGTCCGCAATTAATCGATAACCTACGGTAAAGACACGATAGTGGAGGATCAGACCTCGCCAGAGGGACACGAACTGGATTCACGAGCAATTGAACTATAACGTGGGCGTATTTTTGCACGTTCCATCGAGCAACCTCTAAAAATAGTACCTAACTAAGTACCTTAGCGAATCCCGAAGAAACCCTAAAATATAGACTCATTGATTAAAACAAAATCCTTAAACTCTCCCTACGATTCAGATCCAACTCTTGATACCCTAATTTGAAAAAAAAAACAGTTGGACACTTTGGGTGCACAAATGCTCTGGAACAGGTGCAGACATCGAAAACTATCCTGACAGGTGATGACGTGGTCCCATGTAATCGGCGATCGATGACAGTAGGGAGAGTGACTGTTGAGGAACGTCAGGGTAGAATCGTGGTGCCCTAGGACAGAAAGGGCGCGTCGAGTGGAGTGGTGAGATTACAAGGCAATAGCGCGACGTGCAATCACGGGGACACACGTGAAGGATCGACATCGTGCCATGCAGCCGCCGGTTCTCCTTCATTCGGCTCTCCCGATAATAATTAGACGCTGTCTGGCCCGAACTGGCTGTCCAGCTAGCTCGGCTGACATGCCCCTGGCGTCCTTTACCCTCGAGCGGTATGTACATATGTACATCCACTACAAGCCCTTCGTAGATTGTGCACGATCGCGCACGATTTCGTCGGTCAACGTTGTAATCAATGGGAATTGCAGAAAAGGATTGATAGGCATGGACCTGGTATTCCTTCGTCGTTCATCCTTTTAACTAGGGGCCTCGCGTGGGCGAGCTTCAGGGTAAAAGTCATCGGTCTTCACCTTTTTTCGAATATTATCGGCTACCTTGTTTAAGGGATGTGCCTCTTCCTATGGGAAGCTGATTCTTGGTTTACGACTTGTTTATTCTTTCTTAAACGGTACTGTACGAATCCAGAGTTCTTTCAATTGCTGGATATGGCAGTGATGAAAAATGAACTATTTATAAATTGTTGTCATGGAACGTCATAATTCCTTATACCGAACACATCGGACTTTATTTCGGCCTGTTCTGATCGAAGACTAATGGTCACTCGATACGACCGGACAAGAATATAGATAACCAGTTTGTCATCAACAAAATAGGCTAAGCTGCCACGGGCAACGTGCCATTGCGAAATCTGTATACAGTGATTGCAGTCGGTGGGAGGCGCGTCCTACCCATCCCACGCGATATTTCATCGAGTGACAGTACAGGTGGGAGTCTATTGTGCATATAATTCTTCTAACACAAGAGCGGCAGCTGTCACCAGAGATCCGTGTGCGATTACTCTCGATTTTGTCACATAACAACGATCCTTTTCGTCGAGAACGTCACGGCAAAGTTCTACTTCTCGAAGTACCAACTTCGCCACTTCGAACAACTTGACTGGCAACTCCGCAATACGACAACGAATTAAATCGCCGGACAAGAAATTCAACGGCGCTATAACTCGCCTCCAATGTAATCTTAATAATTTCCTCTTCCATTCGCGGAAACTTCTTCCATCGGAGTTCTGCGTGGAAATAACATTTTCGTGAAATTAAACAAATTCCAGAGGAACTGGCTGATTTAATAAAGTCCATCGTCGGAGGATGATACGAAGGAATGCTCTCGAGTTCGTTTCGCCGGCTCGGTGTATCGACTAGTTTATGTTTCGCGGAAAGTTAATACTGGGGAGGAGGGGGAGACAACAATGGGGGCCTCGGGTGTCTTCGTCGTATCCGAGAATTACGCGGTGGCGGTTGGAGAGAGGATAGAGAACGCTTTAATACCGTGGACGGCGGTGGGTGTAGTTTTAAATGCAATATGACCCAGAATGCGAGTCGTAAGAATGGGGTCTCTAATAAATGAATATTAAGCTCTTGTACCATGTCGGAAAGTATTTCACGAGCCACTATCCAGCCCGTTATAAGCGTCGAATAAGAGTGCCTGGTACAACGTCGACGTGCATCGACGATTTCAATAATCCGCGAATTAGAGAGTGATCGTCGGCGAGGGAAAGAAAAAAATGTTATCGTCATTCGAGGTAAAGGGATGAAAGGAAAACGGCAGGAGGATCGAGAGGATGAGGGGTAGAAGGAAATGTCGCTTGATTATCTCGTTCCTTTCGACCATCAATTCTCTTCATATTTCCCACCGGCTGGGCGGCTTCATATAGTTTTGTCATCTCGTAAACGACGAAATGAATTCCGAAACTCCATCAGACATAAATTACTTGCCACGGCGGGCGTAATAATAAAAAGGACGTCGCATAATCAGCCCGAACTGCTCCCGAAGTTCGTCATAACTAAATCCACGAGTGGAGCGAGATACGACCGAGTTCGCTCTAGATTGCGTGCTGCTCGCAAGATCCATTTGGGGGGTCTCGAATTTATCGTTTCGATGGGAGACGCTTTAGGCGAATCCCCATAGGACTCGTCTATTCCCAGGTTGGATCGGCCGTCTGCACGAACGGGGACGTGTGAACGATCACGAGATTCCTCGCTGGGAACGTGTTTCTGATTTATCAAGGTAAAGGTAAGAACCGAAGTCATTGAATTAACTCTGAGACTGGATTCGCATACCTACGCTGTGGCCAACATATATTCAATATTGGATGGATTGAGGGATGGTATGAAATCTGCTATCTAGTGACGTCAGGAGGTGGGGATTCTTAGCAATCACTGGTTAGTGAGGCAACCCCCACCCCATTCGAAAAATTCCCTTTCTACCTCGTGACACCACTAGACAGCAGGTTTCATGCCATCCCTAAGCGAAATAAAAAATACACAAGCCTCTGGAACACTGACTTTTCCCCCTACACAGTTCCTATTACGTAAATGCTCATTTCTTTTCCACGATAAATGAGTAGATCCTTAAACGATTGTGTACCGACATTATCACCGATGTCGGTCAGTAATGTTGACGTCGTGGGGCACTGGCTAATGGTACTTCCACTAATGTGAACTAATAAAATGACAATGCCTGTACGCGACCGTACAGGTGATAAAACAATATTTAACGTCAGCTGTGCTAGCCTGTCGTCCATCATCCAGCGTAGAGTTGCTTCCTGCGGCAATAACATCATAATTACCTTTGATCGCGAACGATATCGCGAGGAAAAAGGTGTAGTCAACTTTCACGGGCCGCCAGCTCGGAGTTCGGAGAACGAACACTTTCGCGGTGCAGCAAGCCGGAGGCTAGAAGAAAAGCGACCGATTGCTCAAAAGATTTCGCCTCGCCGAATTTCCAATAAAGCCAATAACTCGGCTTTATGTAATCCACGTAGCCCAGGGCGATTTAATTGCGCTTTGATGGAGGCATTCTTTGACGGCGCGGCGAACCGGTCTTCCTGAGGAATCTTCTTAGGCCGATGGTTATTTATTGCGACTCGCTTTGCTCGATGCTCGGACAGCCTTCAGAGCCCCATAAATGCTCCTTTCTTCTAACATTAATCATACTTTTTGGGAACAGTAAAATCGTTCATGGACGAAAGCCGTGAAATAACTAGGTGAAAGCTAAATAAGAGCTTTCGGCACATGATTCGCGCAATTAGAACGGTTTATTTAAAACTTCTGTAAAAACTGCTTTGTACTATTTCGTCTAGGAAATTTTTTACGAAAATAGAGGCGAAATGCAGTGCAACATTTTTCCTCGAATATTTTTGTAAACACTGCAATGTGCTGTAAAAGCCTCTGGTTGGTATTGCAGCTTCCATTTTCCTCCTCGTTTTTTTTTTTTAAATAAAACTGTTCAATGGGTTGAACTTAGGTCACAGGTTTTCCGGATCGAGTACTGTTAACACAGGGAGTCGGGGAACAAAATGCTGGTCGGTGGTTTTCGAAGGTTAGTGCAACCGTGGCGAGGGAGCTCGTATAATCTCGGAGGCAACCACCCTTTCGATTCTTGACGTTGCTCCAGCCAGCCCGGTTTCCTCCTTTCATTACGATCCTCCGCAGTTTTGGGTCCTAATCGAACCCTCTTTCTCCGCTCGGTGATGGCTGTCTGGAATCCGCCTTGGAGCTAGATCAAAACGTTTCCGCCCGAGATTTCGCCGTCGCGCAATTCCTGGTCGGTGGCTTCTGAGTCGAACGGTGCGCGGGACAGTAAATTAGTGCGCCGAAATTCTCGTGATTCGATCAAACGCTTGATTAAAATCGGAATTTGTTCAGCGTTTATCGCTGAAGCTCGAATCTACCAATTGTATGTAAATCCCGGCGATGCTACGACGAACGATGGCCCGACTACCAATTCGTTTTCGTTATTTTCGTATCCCCCGCCATTGCCTCTTGAATATTTTATTCGGCAATCGAGTATCGCGAGCCTCGCGAAAAACATCGCCGATCGTTGTCGTCGATAGCTGTGACTCCGGGGAAATTTCCCGCGGAATTTCATCGCGTATCGTGCGTTCTTTTCTGCGTGTAACGTGATTATGGCTTTAAACAACGATCAAAGATAACTCCGCGGGATCGATAAAACTCATACATAAAATGTAGCTTTTGTAGCGTCGACGAAAAAAGCGAATGGAGCGATGGGAGGGGGAGGAAAATAATCCCATCGCGATTCTCTTCGCTTTATTAAAATAGAGGCTACGCGTTTCGCCGCGAGAAGCACCAAAAATGAATGCTCAATGCGCGCGCGGGGCTTGACCAGGGGAGAGCCATTTCGTCGTAGGATATCCTGTTTTTCCAATTTCCACAGCAAATGGACCATGTTAATCAAGTACTGAGGTGCACGTGGCCGAGCGTCGATCGTTCTCCAACGAAACACTGAAGGATCCTGCTTTAAGCTTCACCGATTTTAAGGTTAATCATTATTACGCTGGCCCGATCGTCAACCCTCCCAATCGGAACCTCTTTCCCCTATGCTGATCCGCCAGGGGCCAACCCTTGGCCGGGACAAAACCGACGAGGATCACGATTCCGTCGCGTTTACCCCAATTTATATGCTGACCGTAAGCCGACTTGAATGCCACGTAAAAACATCCCCTCGTCGTTCGCTTGTTAGGAAAGTCCCTTTCTTTGTCCCGTCGGATCGACGTGTCCACGCCCATCCGATTAGGGGCATATTTCGATCGATCGTGATAATTAAAACCCTGACAACCCCTGCGTTTTTCCTTTCTTTTTTAAACAGCGATTTTATCTTGATATCACAGAGATTTCAGTTATCTTCTGAAGGGGTGACACAAGGGTTCGAGATTAATCGCTGTTGGCGAGAGGAGATAAAAAATCGGTTAACTTTTTCGAGTCATCCTAAGATGCATCAATTTTTTCTTCTCATTTAGCAACATTTTGAGAATGGAAAATAGTGAGTTCAAATAAGACCTTCAGTTGAATGTTATATCATCTGATATGAGCAGCAGCTTCGTAAGGCACCAATTGATAGAATCGGATGCGCTCAGAAATCCTCGCAATTGCTTCAGAAATTGTTAGACGTCAATCGTGAGAAGGATTTCCTTAGTGCGACTCGGTAATTTCCCTAAGGCACCCGGTCGATCAAATACAGCGAGTTCGATGTATCTGCGAGCGATGGCGTGGATGTTGCATCGAAAGGAGTAGAAATAATCTTTATGTCTAGCGCAGCCCTTCTTCCCGCAGGATCCCTCGGATTTAAATATCGCCCGTGAGCCACTGCATTTCTGATTTTCCCGAGATCCTTGCGTCGCCACGGATTTTCTACTTTCGCAGCAACACAATTCTCGTAATATTCAGAGAGGGAAAGAAAAAAGACGCGAACCTCGCGAGCAATCGTCAAGTTTCACGGATCCCTGGCGTTCCTTTTTCGAAGATTTATGCGACGTTAAAGCGAGAAAATTGTCGATGCGCTACCTCTCGAGATCGTTCCTCATAGTTCGTTCCCTGTTTTCGATGCACATTTGTCGGAAAGGAAGGAAGAAAAAACGGGACGATTCACGATCCCGGATGCGTTTAGTATAGACAGCAGAATGAATTTCGAGCACTGGTTTCCTGTACACCTTCGCTCTGAACGAACACCAGTTCGACCATGGTACTAAATCTCTTTGGCAATCACTGAAAGTGGAAAGAGAAAAATTGCTCTCGGCTTGGATTTCTGAGGTTAAGGTGGTACGGGTAGCCGGGGTAATTGAATTTCCGTTCTTTTACATTTGGTGTCCCGGTTTATTAACTTCGTGAGTGTTATGCTAGCGTGTACACACCTGATTCAACGGCTGTTCGACGTTTATTATCCCTTCATAAATCCTTCTTGTGCTCACAAAAAAGTTATGGCAGAAGTATCTTCGCGCTTGTTAACTGAAACATTTCCTAATTATCTCTCTAACTCGTATTTGCACAACGTTTCCACACAGTATTCATGAATCGACGATGAACTGAACTTCAGGTGATAGACAAAACATGGTGTAGCGTATAAATATCTTGTCGCCCTATCACCTGAACACACCGCGAATACAATTTATCGGTTGTTTAATGCACAATGTCCCTCTAAAAAATGCACTCTGCAGGCTGATCGATCGGGAAAGCGTGTCTTGAATGCACAATGGAAGCCAGAGCTTCCCCTCCACTTAATTTTTCATTCGCCTCGACTTTACGCCCTCCTATTATTCCTATCCCCTCGGTATGTTTACGTAGCTTAAGGCGCGAGCTTAACAAAACGTGTGACTCTTGCAGGATATTTAAAAGAAAAAACAGTTTATACCCTGCCTCTAACCAGCAAAATGTTAAACTTCAAGTCGTAGCGAATACTTGATTAAAAATAATAAATTCAGTACTCAACAATTCCTGCTCGCAAACTCAATTAATTAATTATATATCCCTTAATCTATTCTGCCTCCACTTTCAGTTCACTGTACTTTGCGCTTATCCTCCCCTTGTTGATATTTCTCTATCTCCCTGTCATCCTTTTTAAAATCAAATATTCCCAGTTATCCTACGTATGACTCACAGAACACGCAGCGGCATTCCCCTGTATAAACTCAGGCCAATGTCGAGTAAGAAATCCAGCGCGATCAAAATGTTGCCGCTAACTGGGCCGCGCACACGCGAAACAGTTGATAAGCCAGTGGCGGCCGGTCCCGAGCGTCGATCATTAATTTTTCACTCCCCGCATCGCTGCGGTTCCAGTTGGAACCCGCCGCTCTTCTTCTGTCATCCGTTTGATTAAAGTCTTCATATTTCACGAACCTGTTCCAACGTTGAGCATGTATACGACACTCGAGCGTACAGGCAAAGGGAGGGGCTCGCGCCCATCGAGCGTTCCGTGGGTATCGTTCGCTGGAACGTAGGCTCTGGTCGGGACGAAACGAATGGAAGAGAAAGGGGACCGAGGCCAGAAACAGAACGAGAGAGTCGGGGAGAAGCGCTATCAATGGTAATGGCTGTCCGAGCGGACTTATTTAGGAGTGCATACGAAATTATGCACGAGCAGGCCGAGAGAGAGAAAGGATAGCAGAGAATTCGGGCCGACAGAGAAAAAGGAACAATGGCTGAGGCTGCCGTCGCGGCGGGCCTCGATTTGACAGATGTCAAGACAAAGTGAGCCGAGTGGTCGGTTAGCCTCCAGCCAGGAAAGGGGTGTGCTCGATATCAGGCCGTGTGTTACATTTAAATGATTGATGAACGCGCCCAATGAGAATCACAGCTGGGTCACACACATATCTTCCCGCGGTCGGGTGCCGGGACCGCCGAGTCTAATCCATGGCCAGCCTGGAAGCGCGACATGATGTAGATGTTTCGCTGTACGCGCGCCTTACTGATTGCGCGGATAGGCGCGCTGGAATTCGGCTAATCGGGCTGTACTGCATTCCCAATATGGGGGGGCCTTTTGTTCTTAGAGCTTCCATTAGTGGGAGATATGGAAACTGTTGTTTAAACGTGTGATATTTTCCATTACAAGTCCTTCAGGTATTATGATACGAATTTCTTCCTCTTTGGGCTAGCACAGCTTTCATATTCACCAGCAAAGGGCTTTCCATTCCTCCTTACTCCAGCAAGTTCTAAATGCTGAGTGTCCTGCCCAAGCAATAGACAGACTACAGAGGCAACCTCGTTGATGAATATGTACGTCGCAGTGGATCCAAGAGATGACCTGAATAAGCGCCTTTGAATGAGGCCAGGCTTAAAATTTCGAGGACTAGAAACCCGTTTCAGGAACCCCGGAAGATAAATAGCTGATTCAAAAACAACACGATGAGCTCGAAACGATTGCAGCGACTAGGTGGTCGTCGCGGGCCCGAATCAGAGCGACAGCGAGATCATAGAGCAATTTGGTGTAGTGCCGTGACACGTGATTGATCTGCAAGGACGATAAACATTGCTCGACCGCGCAGCGAAATGGCGTATACTCGCGTATTAATATCCGTGATGGAGGAAGGTGGCCAGCTGTGCAACCACGGGTGGTGGTTCGTTCACATAAATGACGCGACGCTCATTTGTCTTCGAGGATGGATTCACGATTCAAATAGAGACAACGCTTCTAATCAATCTCTTGGTAAAACCCGTGCGTGCCTATCTGCGATCGCGCAGGACGATGCACTCGGGTAGACATACTCCTCGCACACTGCCCTCCAGCTCGACACCTCTCGATCCTATGGTCTGGTTTAAAACCGTGGGATGAATCACGATCCCGTCCACTCTTTCTCCGCTCCTCCCGAGCGGAACGTGTTCCCCGATGTCGCGATTAATTAACTCTGACCCAAATTTCTCTCGTCCATTGGCCGAAATCAATTTACGTCGAACGCCGATGGCCTGGCGGAACGTTATCCAATGAAACTCTATTTATCTTTAATATCCACGTACCTTCGGGCGATTGAATCGATTTCACACTTGCCGCTGTTTTCCCAACCACGCGGGCATCCTCGGTTTCGCTGCACGCTAAGACGCGTCAGGTGTTATTTCTTGCACGCGTTGCCCGCAGCGAGGCTTGTACCGACGACTGAAGCTTCATTCCTCCGAGTAATAATTTGCATGCTCACGCGGCGGGACAAGAACCCACATTATTAGCCAAGGTGGAATGGAATTGGCATCGAATTCGGGAGAAGAATCGGCTCCGATAGCCGAGCAGGTAGAAAAAAATGCGAGGGTCCAGGGCGAAGGAGAAGAATGAGGCGTAAGATGGGAACTGTGCGGTTTCTTTGCTCAGGATGATTCCGTAATTAACTTTTTTGTTGGCAGAGCCTTTCTTTCTGTTCATCTCGGTAGCTGGAAGCCTGACCCGCGTATGTGTCCACCACAGAGAAACAGAGGGAGAGAATCCTCCAAGGTGGACTTCTTTCTAGAGCAGAATAGAGATTTTCTGTGTCCCTTCGTTGTTCGTGCACTCCGTCTCCTCCTGCCAGTTGGTCCTTTCGTTCGCTCCAGCCTCCCACCTACGGAATTAAACTCCTGGCAACTCGAGTGAAAAGTCTCATCGGCGTGTTCACTGAAGGAGCGGCTCAGGATTCCTTGGAGGGACGTCGTCGGGCAATATCTTTGATAGAGTTTCAATGCGTCCGTCGGCCGGGCAACAAGATGGCGTCGACGGGGCTTAATATAGATGTTCATTTGGATAATTGAAATCATTCCGTCTGCATTTCATGCGCCGTTGCACGCCTCGTTCCGGCTTGATCATAGCAATCGGTGCCGCGCAATCGGTTGCCGGCAAGATTGCGCGTGGAACAATCGACTGTTGGCCTGGCCGAGTGTGCATCACCGGCACGAACGTCGTTATCGTTATCGATAACGACTGATTTGCGGCCACGACGGATTCGATAAGCTGCATCTCGCAGTGCGGGCCTCTTTCGAATCGTCATCCGTGACAATCGAATTGCGCGCATAATGTCATTTTGACGGGATCCAGGCTCGTAATCAAGCTTTGTGCATACTTAATGACCCTGACGCTCCGAATTTCGTCTCCCTGAGGAGATATCGACACTCTTCTTGTTTCTGATTGTGTGGCAGCGCATCATATTGGAGGCTGCTAAGCTTTTGAAGTTCGACCGAGCCGCCAAAGCAGAAGGGAGGTCAGGTGTTAAGGTCCAGGTGCATCTGCGAAACACTGCGGCAAAGTTTGGAGCAACATTGCATGCAGATTTTGTTGCCTTTGCAAATCGAACCAGTCTTTCCTATATGGAAGAATGCATGTTTCTGGGGCACTGGCGATATTGTTTTCAGATTAGTTTAGAATGCGGAATATTTTACTCCGTGAAGAGCATGAGCGAAGAAAATTCAAAAGATTCGTGTGATAAAATATTGGTAAATATTTGAGGAAGGTGATTCGCTATTCTGCCCTTTGGAGATTAATAGGGGTTGGCTAATGATACGGCACTTACCGCAATCTGAATATTGGAAAAGGGTAAACGAGGAGACATTGAGTGCAACGAACTGAAAACGTGAGCGTTTTTAGTCGAAGGAGAACTGGTTGATCGACTGTGCTCCATCATCGAAAACGTCGTTATCGTTATCAGATTGATATGCTGCTGTGGCAGTTATGTCGCGTCACATGGGTCTCTCCTGACGAAGGTAGGAAAATGAGATTATACTCTCGTTTGGGAGTGACATATTGACAAAAGGATATATTCATCGATCGGCACCCGCCGATAGAACAAAGTTCTCAGCGACTCAGCAACGATCATTCGACTGAAAAGATGCGGATTAATCAACCGTCCCTTCGGGAGCACAAATTGCTCCAATTCGAACGCGCATATTATTCCAATTTCCTCGTTCCCCATTAATATAAAGATAACGTTCGTTTGAATAATTTCTGAATAAAAACAGAATCCCAGAGAATGTATTATGCAAAATTATTCTGAATGCTACTGAACCGTACCATCCCTCGTCAAGTAAACTATCAAAGAGGTAGCTGTACATTTTTTCCACTAATCATTTATCTTAAAAAAGAAAAGCCAATCAATCTAAACATCTCTGCAACGTATCGTCTTCAAAATCGAAAATAACTCTCAATAAAATATAAAAACTCTTTCTCTATGCTTCCAAACGATACGAAATATCCATTAGTTCCCAGCTTTCTCTCCAAAACGTACATCGGAAAGATGATCAAAAGTGATTTATTAATTGAAAGTTAAGTGAAAAATTAAGTTTCCCTTGTTTAGATAGCGTCGCGACTGCATGAATTATTTCCATCGATCGCTGCACGCGGGGACACTGTTTATTTCGTCTGGCACAATGCACGGTTACACAGAGCGAATGAGGTGAACTAGATTGCATAACGTGTGCACATCGGCCCAGAATACATCCGCCAGCCCCACGGGATCAGTTTCTAGAACAAGATTACGTCACGGTGTTTGTAAAACGATTGGTCCCTACTACGCGGCTCCACTTCATCATGGGGGTAACATCGTTACCGTTATCGGATTAATTGCTTCGACGAAGTTCTCGTGGTTAACCGTCTCAGTGCTGAATTACAAGAAAACATCGACTTCCTCTTACAGTAACGATCTCTGATTTTATTTATTTGGAACGAGTTGGGCTCGATTTCGCTGACCCCGTTCGCGTAACGCGTATTTTGCGCTCAAACACAAAGGAAATGAACGGATCTGTAGAAATAAATTGATAAAATGGATTAGTATTGAGGATGTCGAGAAAATTTAGAACTCTTATCACCTATAAGCGTTTTCCGATTTTTATAGAATTTCTTGTAAAAATTGTCAATGTATTACGCTGAAATAAAATGACCTGCCTTTGTCACTGATTTACGAGGCTCTCGACTTAAAATCACCTTCATTCAAGACAGAAATCACGGTGAATATTTCAGGTCCCGAACAAAGGGAAATTCAACTAGAAATAATCGTTTTAGTTAACACAATTCAATCTGCGGATCGCGTCGAATTCATTTGCACGATTAATTCGAAGAATCGACGGTCGGCACAATAGCTCTTCGACGTCAAACGGAACGCCGCGCCGCGTTCGCTCTGTCTTCATGGAAACTTCGGATTCTATGCACGTAACCCGTCCCGCGGTCGTGTGTAATCGCGAATTAATTGAACCCGAAGAGGAGCGCAAAGGCTACTATATTTGACTTCCATATTATGTATTACGAGGCTCTCTTTTAGACGCCTTCCGGTGCAGTTCCTATAATGAAGCTGATTTATCTCGCGTATTCACCGAGGATAGCCCGACGAATCCCGCTTAAACTTCAGGCTTTGTCTGACGCTTAAAGGGGATGGAGGGAGCTTTAATTCATCCCGTTGCGACGCTCGAGTACGCAGCGCGATACGATAATTCACGAACAGGCCGTTGCTATTAATTTCATCGAATTTTCGCGCGACACTTTTAATGACCTGTCGTGCTTTTCGAACGACCGCCTCTTTCCTCGCCGCGCCGCGGCGAATAATCCCCTTTCCTTCGAGAATGTCGGGGCTGGAGGGAACGTTATCTCAGACAATGTGTAAATTTCGGGACAAGAGAAGAGCGCGACGCGTTCGGTTCACGATGGAAAAGCGAACAGGACAACGAACGCTACGAGCAGGCACATCGCATTAACGGTAACGTCGCATGAACGTCACCGGGGGTAGTGTTGCGGTTTACATTCACTCGAGTAACCCCCTAACCATTACGCGTGACGTAACCTAACATCCTATTATTGTTATATGTATAGATGCACAGAGTGGTATACGATTATGCATATAACCGCGGAGAGTGTGTGTTCGCTATTGACGGACGATTACTGTTTACGGTTACCGGCCCTTCAGCCTTAATCAATTCAGCCCTCCTACGGGGTTAAACCTTCGCTACGTCCTTTCACATCTTTACCTTTGAAAGGGGGAACCTCATTGATGAAACAGTTGATTGGATTTTGCTTGGCCGAAGTTCGACAATTATTTCTACTCTTTTTGCTGCTGAAATATTTTGCAGTAATTGACAGTGTCAAGTTAAATTTAAACGTGTGCGTAACTTTAACCCAATTACGATTTCTGTTAAAGAAAGCTGACTTTAAAAAAAGCATTACCGCTTCGTTGCCGAGAAGCGAGAACGAGCCTGCCTGAAAGAACGAGCATTTACCTGCTCCAAATAGCGCGAATACATGGTAAAGAAGGACCAGTTGGACGACATGGGGTCACTATTTTCGCGTTGACGACTCGACGACGTACTAGACGTACAAGGAGAAACAGAAGTACGCGGAGATAGGTGGTTCGTATCAATAGTAACGTCGAGTGGTCGCCGCGGGGTGGCATTGCGGTTTACATTCACTCGCGCAACCCCTTCCCACCGCGCCTAACGTAACGTAACGTTCTGTTCTGTATGTTCAACGAGCTGGAAGATCCATATCTCACTTGAGGGGTAGCTCTTAGGGAGACACATACACACGTAGCCACAGGCGCGAGTGAATGCTCACGAGTAACGCTTAATGCTTGCCCTCCGTGCGCGCATGTGCGCTTCAAGTGTGCACGGGCACGCGCTGCTACCCTTGCCGGCTCGTCTGCCCGTGCATGTGCACGCAGATGCACGCGCGCGAACACGCAATGTCGTTGCTCGTGTAACCCGAATGTCGCGTAACCTCGTCCCTTCTCGACTTCATTCTTTCTCCCTCTCTTCCCCCACCCTCTTTTACCCCTTCCATCGCTTATGTCCTTTCTGTTTTCACTTTCCTCCCTTCCTCTCGCCCCTTCGACCTGTCCTCTTCTGTTCCATCCTCCCCTTCCCTTTTCCTCTTTCCTCTCGGCGTGCTCACCCCGAAGATTGCGCTATTTCTTTATAATGCACACATTCAGCGAAGCTATTGCAATCTCGTTCAGTCTCGTTTCCGCCTTATCGACGTGGAGAAGTATTTTCACGGTTGCGGAGCACCGCTGGCGAGGGGCAGGAAGGCGGAAAGCCTCGCGGAAATCTTCTCGGGCGAAAATCACGCGCCGCCATAAATTCAGCGTTAAAACGGAATCGTTCCGGGCACGTTTTAGTTCCTCCTTTGTCTCCGTCGGATGTTTACAGGTGCGCAAAGCTCTCGACCGAGATAGGGCGGGAGGCTGAGTGAAATAAGATTGGGCTTATGGGGGTGACATGTTTTCCCAATTCGCCTGCCCGGAACCTCCGTATGCCTAGTGGATTTTCTTGTCGACGGTGGCGATGTTCCCGCAGCTCCGACGTTCCGCGAGGCGACACGGTATTTTTCCTCAGGCTGACGATTATTTCTCTCGCGCCGTCTCTTCCTCCTGTTTCGGGAATAAAAGGGGAACCGAAGTACGACAAATATGAGAGATTTCATTTTCGGCGAAGCGATCGTTGAGATGATTAATTCTTCGCCACTGATCTTTGTACTCCATCGTCCCATCTATTATGGAGATTATTTGCCACAAAGTGCTCCCGACGTTTTTCAATCTTTTTACGTTCATTTTGCTGCTTTAAGACTACATTACTGATGACCATATTATTCTGGCACTTCTTTCTCCATCGAAGGCCCTCTGTGTTGCAAGTTTTGATAGAGCGCCACCGGTACCAGTGGACAAAGCACGAACGCCAATAACTCAAAAACTCTTGCCTATGAATTAGGCGCACGCGATTCCGTTACTATCTTCGCTAGACAGGAATTATTAATCGTACACGCGGTAGAGCAAGTCCAGGTGGTTGACTCCCGGTCCGCAGGTGCTATTGCGATCAGATCAGATGGAATCAGAAACATCGGGAACGTTATATCGACGCTTCTTAGGAGTTTCTTGAGGAACTGCTTGTATTCGATGCTTCTGCCATACTGATTTCACAATAACAAATTCTTTAATATGAAGGATATTTAATGGTGAAAAATATTTTTTTCGAGAAAGCAAGTTACATAGTTGCAACCCCAACAAATGTCAACGAACCGCGACAATTCAATGGAATCCTCATTTCAATGGCAGTCTTTCGAGTCCCGTTAAAAACGAGTCAATGCACTTTTTCAAAAGTAAACAGACGGCTGTTTGAATGGAAGTCCAATTCTTTTTCCTTCTCCGCCACGACGTCTGTCGATACAGACAATTTACTTGTGCGGGTAATGAAGCTGCATGGACCGTCCTTTGGACCATTTTTATCCAGCTGAATCGACTGTTACTTGTTTAAAACTGTTATTAGTGTCTGCACTGGACAGTGGCTTGTCAGCTATTTACGGTCTTGAAATTCTTCCACTGCGATACCAACTCCCCCGTTTCGTTCTTAATTAACTCGTTCTCTATTGTCAAATATTTAACAATATTTTGACGACATGACCCGCGTTAAACAGAGATTTATTAGCCGCCTTTGACGCTCGTTTTTCCATTTCAAAAAACGCAGTTGGTACGGCAGAAAAAAGCGTTGAAAGTGTCCATTTCATATCGAAAAAACTTCTGCACAGTAATTAAAATGATATACGGTGATCTCCGCGAGGAAACATCTTGAAGACACGTGCACGTTGTTCCCTAACGATCGCAGTTGTACCCCTGAGGCGGCAGAGGGTGTGCGCACGCCCTCATCGGCAAATTTTTAAGCGTCATCAAACCGGCCCAGGTCCTCCGCTTTAATTGATGCTCTTCATTTTTTCCTGCTTTTGTCTAGTCCGAAGATTTATGGTCAGCTGGCCAGACGCGGGCGAAAAGGGGGACACGGCAAGGCCGACATCGGTTTCTTTGAGCGCGATTCTCAGCAGGGGATCCTCTGTCTGGCACCAACAAAACCACCGACGCCCAATAGCACCTTTTTCATCCTCCTGTCCTGATCTCTGTCGGCCTTGTCTCTGTTGTATCTTTGTGCTGGCCACTTCTCTTGTAATGCGTAGCCTCAACTGCCATATGCGTTCGTGACGTGGCAACGAATGAGGAGAAGACGATGTCGTGCAACTGATAGAAGTACTCCATAGGTGTCTCTATAACCATAGGTTTCTTAGCGAAAAATTATTCAACGTAATGCACCGTTCATTTTCGTTTAACTGCTCCTCGAGTCTCATTTATGCACCTCTGAAAACGCCTAATCTTGTCATGCCAACGTGCAACGTGGAGGCTTAACGAAAACTGTAAATTGGATACAATTACGTGTTGCACGTCTCGGAGGCGAGCGAAAATACGCAAGGAAACATGTGAAGATAATTTCGGCGTGCCGGAGAGGCACGTGGTCCTCTCGACTATTCTGAGAATGCAGCGGCGAATTTATGTCAGTGGCATAAAAGCTCCGGCTGGATAGAGAACCAGGGATCGAGGCAAACATTGCCACGATAAAATGCATTAGCGCACTTGATTATTTACAAGCGCGCGGCGACTCGTTTGCGGCTGATTTTTGCGAGCTGCCCCGTAAAACTTCGCATATTGAGACCGATCTTCGTCGGCGCTTAACGCGCTATTCGTTAAACCCGACCCGCTCGCTTTATGGCACCACTTAAAGCTGTTGCTCGTTTCTTTTTACTCCGCGAGAAGATTCACGTTATTTAACGAGCGTATGTAATTAATGACGAATTTGTGATGTCCCTTGCATCTGCCTGGCAGTAATGTAGTTCGGTCTTGGCTGGCGCGAGGAGATCGTGCATTTAATGACAATATCCTGGAATGAGCTTGTTTAAATCCTTTCTTAGTGGTAGTATCCGAGTGGCCACAAACAAGTTCTAAATTGGAGGAGTATTCGACATTCTTCTCTTAAGTGGTGTCTAATTTCTAATCTCTGAATTCTTTTATATCTGGGTCTGTAATTCTGGAAGTGTTATTCTCGGACACAGTTAAGTGAAATTCCACGGTGGAGTTTCAATAATTTATGCAAACAACGTTGACTGTAAAATGAGAGGTGTCTGTATGTATTACTTATTAGGGATTCTCAAAATAGGTGTCTAACTTTCAGACCCCCCTTTGTCAGTATGCTTCATTTGAATGATTCAGTCGGAGGTCTTCAGCCTTTCAAACGATAATATTTCTAAAATCGTCTCATGAATGTGTCTCTTCATACTTAAGCAGTTTCGCAATTTGCTTTAAGTGAATTTTCGTTTGATAAGTCTGAAAAGTTTCTTCCCTTTTAAAGATAAAGCAGCTTTACCGTGACACAAATACACACCAGTGATGGATTATCATGAACCGAAAGCTAATAATAATTACTGTCGCTTGGACAAATTAGTGTTCCTCAGGATCCATTAGACTTTTATCGTCTGCTACATGGAAAGCGTCTGCAATCTTCTATTCTAACCTTTTAAAATGACTTTGTAGGTCTCATCACTTTTGAAATAAGTCAGACCAGAATCACGTGCAGTAAATAGTGGAATCGATCCAGCCATTAGTACAATTCATTCAAAAAATACGGACAGAAAAAAAGAGCGTGGAAGCTGCAACAGGTCGAGCGAATAAACCATAAATTAGGATCGATTCAACGCAACACAGGCCTCTGGATCGAGTTTTTCAATTCAATTTGATCACGAACCAGTGTGCGCCTTATCGATGAACAGTTGACCCATGTAAATTCGCAAACATTCGCGAGACAAAGGGCTCTCGTCGACCTAATCGGTTGCGTTCCAGCGATCGCTGGTAAACGAATAGTATCGTATCAAAGAATCAGGTGCACGCACGGAACAAGAGGATGACCATGTGAAAGAAGAGACAATTGTCTCTCGTACGATCGTTCCCTTGGATTAGCCCTGGAATTATCCCTTACGTTTGTGACCAGCGATCCAACAACATCTATTCCATTAACCACGTGTTCCCTATCTCCTGTTTCGATCCCCAGATTCATCACATCTTTTTTCCCATTTCTGTTTTTCATTCTTTCTTCGCCTCTGCGCTGTAATTAGTGTTTTTAGAAAAATGTTGCAAAAAGAAGTATGTATAATTTTGACAATTGCCTGATACAATAGAACATACCTTCTCGCTAAGGTTGAAGACCTAACTCTGTTGAGTTCTGGCGCCAGCCAATTTTAGCAGAGCCAGAGACCTTTCTCGTGACTCCAACTTGAGTTTCTACTAGCGCCCATAGAAGAGACAGACAATGTGGGAAGCCACTGAAAGAAGAGAACGCGTGGCTATCAACTATCGAGGAATTAGACCGCTCAAAGTTCTTCCTTGTCCCGAGACGACAATTCTTCCTTTGACCGCGGTAAGATGTAATGCTTCCAGGAGACCATGGGGACACTCGCAGAACTGTGTGTCGCTGGGTGAACGAAATTTATTTCCAGGCAGGTTAAAAAAAGCGCAACAAGGTAATACCGCGGGGACTCGTAAAGTACAAGAAGGAATCCAACTTTTAAATGACAATGCCGAAATGCGAATGGAGGTTTTCTAAACCTTTAGAAACCACGAACAATGAAAGTTTAAAGAATGTGAAATTCTTGGAAGTTTTCATTGCTACAGAATGGAACATTGTCTTTTCTCAAGTATGTACTAGGTTTGACAGCATGTGTAACACGTTAAATCCAATCACTGTCGATTCCTCCCGAATTTTCAATTTCAATCGACGAGATCGATCGAGTGGGAGTTTTATTGGGTTATCAATCACCGTAAGCCTCCTACGAGACCGTTGACAGGACTATCGCTGTCGTAACAGTTACGTTAATATTCATACATATTCATACACGCAAAGAGCTCGCGTATTTATGCACGATACCGTCCTCCCTCGACTCCGTGTTCCGAAGTTAATCAGCATAAAGTAAGCCTTTTAACGATCGACGTAATAGCACGAAAAGAGAGTCATCTCTCGGCCTCGGCGCGGTGTTTATCTTTTTCCCATAAAAGTACGTAAATGAGGGCCGAGCACTGGCACTAAATTACGTCTTAATTTGAACCGGCACGCTCGTTCACGACCGAATCGTCGGCCCTTTATAGGTCGCCCGATGGTCCTTTTGAAGGGCCACGCATGCCCTGTATCGCCCCACTGACGCGTTAAGTGTCCAACCCCTGTCGTATTTTATCGCGTATGGTCTCGTTTCGGTGTGAATTAAAAAGGCGCGTCCGGGACGCCTCTCGAAATCAGTAGGAATCGTGGGCGGAAATCAAACGAGTCAAATTTTTACGAGCCCAAATTTTAGGCGGGCCAAAAACGAATGAAAGTCCTTAAAACAAATTCGAAGACGTAGCAAGGATGCCCAAGGAAAAAAACACTTTCACCTTTACTCCCTGCATTCAAGTTTAAAAAAAAGTGGTTTGCCTTATTAAATGGGCTCAGGCTCTCCGCTATCCTTACGATTATTTCATACCATCACGCCAGGATTTGGCCATCAGTGATATGTAGAATTTGTGAATCTATGCACAGGTTGAAAATAAAAAAGGTAATTACGTTCGACCGAGGGCAGGTAAAAGGTGACTGCACCGAGAGATTTTGGAATCCGCTGTGATATGCAGAGCTGAAGGGGCATCCATGGTAAATGCTGATCAATCTTCAATTGTCTGGAAGTTCAGACTGATCAGCGAGGCTGGGAATGTCGTTGGACAGTCGCGTTTCCGCGCTCAGCAGGAATTTAGCATATTTAAACCGGCGAGCTTGCTAATGACAACAGTCGCCGGCGGCCATAGCGTCTGTCGTGCTTGAACATCCAATATTCCAACGGCATAATATTATATTATTTGCTACAACTCCGCATGGAATGAGGTTTTCCCGACTTTCATGCCATAATGTCATTACGAGACGCGTTTCGAGCGGTGTCTCATTCGAGGAAAGTCAATTTCTCGGCGGGCAAAGGACGCCATTAACGTTGGAAATTTTGTGTTATTTTACCACGTCGACGAACATTTCAATATCCACCCTCGATGGTGCTTTTCATACTTCTTTCTTGTCGCGGATAGGTAATAAGCCCTTCAAAGAGACATTATTTCAGTCATTGCATTAATTTTCCTCGTTTCACGCTGTCATTGCCTCATGACGAGCAGTTTTTCGCTCGGTTAGAGCACTTCACATGTTCGAGATCAGTTTCTTACTATCGCAATAAAGTGTTCCAGTAATAAAGTTGAAGCTGCAGGTATAGATCGATAATCCTAGGTATCGAAAAGTGTGACTATTCCTGGTAGATACGTCGACGTCTTTGTTCCATTTTTTACAAGTGTCTCTTCGGTGCCAATACACACGTATCGAACTGAATCGAATATTCTAGGCGAGCTTTCAGTCGGTAAATTCCGAATAAGGTACTGTTTCGCGAAGTTCAATCTACAGTAAGAACATTATCATTTAAATATACTGCACCTTTGTAATATGTAGTTTCTACCCTTCCTTATTCCTTTCCTTCTTCGTTGCGTCGAACGAAATTGTTCACTAAACCTTGGAGCCTGTTATTAAAGTTCCATTATTAAAATCGCTAAAGGAGTCGAACTAATTCTTGAATATTAAAATTCATTAAAAAATAATTCTACAGAAATCGAATCGAAGTAAAACAATATTGTAAAATAAAGAAATTCTAAGTGGCAATCGACAAAGTGATTCGATTAAAAAAGAAGAACGAAGGATTTCCAATTTCATCTGAAAAAGATGGACACTTGGGATGCCACGGGCCAATATCACCGTACACGGGACGATACCAGTTTCATTTCGCTCCCTGTCCGAAATAGTATGCAAAATTATGGTCAAACGCGGCATAAAAGAATCGGAGAGTGCACGGGCGCGTAATTTATCAGGGCCTTGGCACGGCCGAGAATCCCCATTTGAATAATTAATGCAAAACGCCTTCTAAATAACCCGTGGGGTGATCGTTCGCCACACCTGCAGACGCACCGCGGACCCGCTCGTATGGAAATGCCCCTGTGGAATGGCCGCGATTCGGTCAATTTCGCTTAAGTGCCGACTCGGAAAAGTTTATTGAATTTGCGGCCGGGTCGTGTCGAAGAAAAAGAACCGACGCGAAAATTCGCTGCAACGGCCGGGGCTTCGGTCAGGTGCGCGCGAATGCCGAATAGTTTGTAAATAGAATGCCTACCTTGGAAATTGGATTTATGTCGTGGGGGCGCGGAACCGTTCCCGAGATTGATGGCAACACGGAAATAGTGCGTTTCGACGATTGACAAGTGTGAAAGAGGAATTTGAAAGACCGCGCCGCGTGTCTGCCGTTTTCTTCCACAGTTCTTTTTTTAGCATCCTCTTTTTGGACCAACCGAAATGTCACCGCTGGATATTAAAGTGCAACGAAACTGTTGAATGCCTTTTTTTGTACAATATAGAATAGAATAATAATCTTCTAGATGTTCAATAGATTATTTTTTAAGTTACAATTCCCAGACATTTAACTGAACACAGGTTCGCTGATTTATTCCATAGAGTAAAGCGATACGTCGATAATATCAGCCACAGTCTTTTTTTTTCCACTCTTCTATTCTTGTAATCCGGGAACAGACAGCCACGCAAATTGCTGTGCAATTATGTAACTAATTATCTTCCGTTATACGCGTTACCCCATCCCATAATTTCACTGCGTAATACCCGTATTAAGACGTCTGGTAATTTAATTTCCTTCAACTCGGACCGCGATCCCCATCCCCCTTGTTCCGTTTCGCAACAGACAGTGCATTTTCCGAGATTTCATCGCGATGGCGCACACGTCACCGCTGCTGCAATCCAGATAATGTATTTTCCGATAATGAATAAGTAACTCGCCGTGCGATCCCAGTCGAGTGTCGTAATTGTATTAAAAGATGCTAGTGGCGAACGAAGACGGGAAACGGGGGAAAGAATACGAAGCAACGTTAAGAGTGTGCTTCCTGTTCTTATTTCTTGGGGGGGCCCGCGATAATGGGCTTTCACTGCGTGAATAGGAGAGGAAGATGTACTCTTTCACGAGGTGTGGCTCGGCTGTAGGTGTCAGACGTGAAATTAGCTCGCATTTATATTCTTTATTTGCATACAATGGAATCAGATAGCGTAATAATTGTACTTTTATCCAGTGGTTTATCGCTAGGCCGATCAGCTCCCGTGAAATCCCGCACTGATCTGGATTCATTATAAACCTATGGCTCCCTAATTGCGTCAGCCTCTATTAATTGCATAATTCAGCGGGGATAATTCCTATTAAATTATATCGCGACTTTGCCCTGTATTTTGGTCAAATCCCAACAGAGACCCGTAGGCTGAAAGGTAGCTTCTATTGAAATTAGTTCGATTATTCAATCGAATAATTTAGAAACTATAGGATCAACTCTATAAGTACCATTGACTACTTGAATGAAAATCTGGCATTACAACCCATTAGATCAAGCGAAAGTGGGGACACGATCCCTTTATCGCCAGTAGCTCCTAAGCGGTGCTTGCACGTTTTATGCGCGTAAATAAATTTCCTAACATTCTCGTTCGACGCGAATGGGTCTCTAAAATCTACATCTCGCGACGCGACGAAACGAACTTCCCGCGCGAGGGAGCGCGAAACAGGGACGAAAAAACTGCTCCCTTTTAAGCGAAAGCTAATTCCCCGTTTAAGCAGGGCTATATGTATAGAAGAAAACCACTGTAGGAGACGGGGACACGTCTTGGCTCCGGCTGGTGAATCGATCAAACTCGAGGCCTCGAGACAAGCCGGAGCCGCCCCCGCTTACACGCTCGATCCCTAATTTCTTGCCCAGAATGACACTCCAGAAAGCATAAACACGTGTTCCTGGACGGCCTGTCTGACGCGCCGCGTCCGTGGGGACGTGAGAGGGAGCGTAGTTTCACAGATCGTGAACGTAAACTTCTCATATGCTCCATTCCAGCCGCAGACACGCGTACACTCACACGAGGGACGGCGACGGATTTATAGTGAACCGTTTTTTCAGATGAAACCACTTACTAAGCGCGAGCAGGATGTAGAGCTAAATTTACACGAGAAATATTCCTCACTGTGCAGACTGGGGCGATTTAACTCTTAATGCAATCAAAAACGAGATAATTTCGTTTGCAAAAATGAGAAACAAAAACATAGACTGTTATGTACGAAGCTATATACGACATGGAGCGTAAATAAATATTACTTTTTAGTTATTTATATACCGATCATTTTTCCCTTTCAACTGCACCACAAATCAGTGCTACCCTATAGGGGTTTTTTTTAAGATACACAAACTATATCATACGCTCGCGTTAAAGCAACAGGACACACATTAATTCATGCTCCTAACGTTATCCCAACTACGTCTCATCTCGAGCCCTCTTCTCGTCCATTCATTGTAAAAAATCGCGTTGAGATATTTTTATCATCGGATATATGAGGGTCGTTGCGAGCAGACAAAGCGATACTGTCATTCGCTTTACACCCACTGCACTGGCAGGGTTCACACCATAATCAGTCAACGATAACTTTCGTATAAGCTATTAATCTCGGACGATAGTCGTCGTCGCCAGCATTTCGTTTTATTGCTCCGCTCCACGGAGGAAGCGAAACCCTATTTTTCTGTTTCTCCAGAGAGATAGCTCGAGAAATGAAAGTTCTACCCCTTTAGATATCGTTCGCCGCTTAAAAGGTAACTTGTCACAGCCTTCTATAATACTTGGTCGACGAAAGGGAAGTAAATTTTGAGATGAAATTAATATAGAACTCTTCAGAAATTTAGAGCCGCATATTTTAGAAGTTTCGATACTTTATGTATCTTATTACTTGCTGTTTAATTTAAGCTAATCGACTGCACAAGATATTTTCGCAGTTAGAAGGAGCAGCATGGCTTCCGCTGTCAGAGTGACACACTAAATTACGAAGAAAATTACCTCCTAGGACACTCGTTAATTACGCTTCTATTTTCCTGGACAGTCATTAATTATACCCAAACGGGGCAGCGCGCTCTTCTTTTTGCCGTCACCTTTGCGCGAAGCTACTTAAAAAAATATTAAAAACTTCTCGGGGAGAAAAAAGCGCCTCTCACTCGAGGCTCGGGAGGAACTTCCTCGGCTGTTTATTACACTAACTTTTTGTCCCCTTTCGAGATTATGCAAAGTCAATTTCTCCCGGCCAATTACTATTATTCCACTCCTTTGTTCTTAAAAATACAATTATCCGCGTTCCAGTTTCTAGAAACATTGTTATGCGTTATTAACATAGTAGGAAATTTGGACAATGATATAATAGAGGTTTACTAACGAAGGTATGTGGTGTCAATAGTAATTGTAGCAACAAAGCCTTTGATGTCTTACTGATACGGAGTTTTAAAGGCTGCTGGCGCTGCTCGCATACCAGCCGACCGCAATGGAACAGTGGGAACAAAGGTGGAGCTTTCTCTATTCGCTTTGTGGCGGCAGCACGCGAATGCGTGCTACGTTTGCCATTAGATACTTGTTATAACTAATGCGGGAATACTCTTCTAACCGACTACCAATTACGCTTGTGAATGTAACAATGCCAAACGGGCTGGTTTAAGCTGGAAAACGCGTAGTCTGATTGTAACGTGAAATCCTCAAACACTGGGCGCAAAGAGGATAATGATAAAGAAAGGGTAGCTTTCCAGATGAAGCTATTGATTCAAAACAGCGAAGAATCTCAAGATAAGGCTGTCTGGCAGCTATCAAGAGTACAATTAATAATAGCCTCCGAGAGCGCGGCTCTCATTGCATCCGGTTGCGTTTCATTTATTCGGCGCTACGAAGAAACACGATTCCAGGAGGGAGATCCTCATTCGAGATCAGAGCTGCGCGGCGTTGTTTGCCTGATACAGGAAGAGCGAGGTAAATTTGATGATTTCATTAGTCCGCGTCTGTAACTTAATCATTCTCGTTGTTTGCGCGAGCGCCGCTGTCTCTGCTGCCCGGAAGTCGAGCCCCTTCCCGCTTCTTATCTTCCGCGCATTAATCACATCTCCTCGGCCTACCCGCTTGAATTTCTTTCCGAGATAGTTACTTAGATACCTGTCGACACGTCAGCCTTGGAAGGATATAAACGCACGTATCCTTGATACGGGGGAGGCATTTCTATGTAATTTAATGGATTAAGAACGACTGTAATCCCAGAGGGTGGCGCTCGAGAGCGGGCTATAATGTATGCAAAGGAGGGACGTATTTATGTGGTCGTAAATGGAATCTCGTTTGATGCACTATACGCGGTGTACTCGTTAATAACTCGAGGCGTATAGAATCACGCGAGCTAACGATTTTAGAAGACGTGTCATTTTGTAACAAAAGCCCAGCGTTCCATTCTTTAGATTTATATTTGCTAGAAGAGATCTATAATACTGTATTCATTCTCTCCAATACAATTTTAAAAAATTCTATTTTTATAATTATCTGTGTAATCTTCAACTTCAGCCATCTCTTAATTAGTCATAAAAATTGAATTAGCTGAAGGTACAATTCATCGCGCGTACGTGAAACTATCCTCTCAATTGCAGCGACGAGGAGGAACTAGTTAGTGCCTAAAGTTCGAAATTATTATCACTTTGTCGGGTTACATGTTATCTGGATCGTCAACTGGTGTTTACATCGAAGCACGAGCTACCTAGCTGACGAACGAGCGAGTTCGCGAGGAAAGTCTGAAGCGTTGGGATGGATTATTAAAGCGTTCAGCGGGTGGGCCGGATTACCGACGCGACACGTACGATTTTGAATACATTACTGCGCAAAACATCGACGTTAGTCGGCAGCTGAAATATTCGCGCAGCCATTCAAGCGCCTCAATTATGCCAAACACGTTTCAGTCTTTAGGAGCGAGCGAAATCCTTAGCCGACAGCCTGACAGTAGTTCCTCTCTTAGCGCATGAATAGAGTACGACCGTGAAAGCGCCATTGAAATTACGTCTGGTAATTTCTAACTCAAATAGTTGAACGCCTTAACTGGTTACAATTTGGGGGACTTTTGCTGTTTGTCGGTTAATGAAATTCGTTCATGACAATTAAATCTTCCGCGAGAGATCTTTTCCGGTTAGCTATGTGAATCTGAATTGCAACGTGTCCTACATTTGGTAGAGTAAGCGTTTGAATCTTATTGGAGTAGAACTGAAAATATTAGCTGAAATAGCTTCTAATCAGAAAAAATGAAATTTCAATTTTCGCAGAAGGTACTATTCTATAATTTGAAATATGTATCTTTGTCTTTATGCTTCCCTTCGATCATATTCGACCTATTCCCCGCAGGACTCAATTTCCATAACCAGCTTCGCGAGCCACCCTCTGCTTGCCAATACCCAATGATCGCGTATCACGTTTCGATTTCGCGAAACGAAGAAAAGAGGCGAAAGCAAAAAGGCTCTCCCAGCAGAGAAGACTTTTCGGCATGAGATAAACACCGTCTACATCGGAGAAGGGAATCGATTTCCCGATGGGATGGGACACACCGCAGACCAAAACACTTTGCGTAGAACATCGCGCCGATGATTGCTCGGTTGAATTCCCTTTTACCGCGCGAAAGAAAATCGAGTCCGACTGATGTTATACATGGGCACGTACGAGATGATCTGAAGGAGAACTTGAAGAATTCAGGGGCGTACAATATTTACTAAAAATAAAAAGGAAGGTATTACATTTATGGAGGTCCACAGTAAACCTCCGTTCATATTTCATTTTACGAGCCCACATGAAAAGTTCAACTACTCTTTGCTAAACCATGAAATATAAAGGAGCTTATATATGCAATGGTAAGATACAAAGCAGAAGTTTTTAACAATACCTCTCGATACTAAACTATACAGTAGACATATTGCAGGTATCTCCTGGAGTACCGAGAAAGCATAAAAAAAGACTGTTTCTTCACCGTTATCTCTTAAAAGCTAAACTTGATCATCGAACCACCGTTTCCCGCCCACTTCCTCAAGCACCACGTGCCTCCAGATCCTTCAATCTCTCTTCTAGATCACCCTGTATACACGTGGAGGCGTAGGTGGAGGGCGGTTCGTTCGATCTCTTTCAGTTCGAGGGCTGGCAACCGGCGCGATATCTCGGTCGCAGGCCGCCTGAGGGTGCTATACTCAAGCTATGTAATTCCAGGATATCTTCGTTACGGGCAGCACGTTCGGTAGCTGGTGTGTGGATGGTAGTGCTGTGGGAGGATGAAACGAAGAGGAAGGCCGTGGTAGGAGGGACCGTCTATTAGTTAGCCAGCAAATGCACAGCAATGTAGGTACACGTTAAGGTGTGCAATGTCGACGAAGGAGAATGGAGAAGAAGAAGGGGCTGCAAGGAAGGGGCGTCTCTGCCGCTGAACCAGGACATTCCTGGTTCCCTGCCACATATGAGGGAGCAGAGGAACTGGTGAAAAGCGGCGTGTAGTGGCGCGTTACACGGCTCTGGCCTAGTTGGACCCGTTCTTCTACGCCCAACCCGAGCAAGTTCGCCTGGCCGTTACGCGTTAAGATGATATATGTTATTCGCTTAATTAAGCGCTTGTCCGCGCGCCCGCTGAACGTCCGAGCCTCAAGCGGCAGGCAAACTTTGGCCATGAGACAGGGAAAGAGAAGGATCCGTGGCACCAGTTTCTAAGCTCGTAATATGGCTCAACGACGGCCCATCCGCGGCTCCCTCTTGGAACCTCGAGATTAGATCCGTTAATTACGCTAAATGTTTTTTGGTTAAAACGTATGTTGAACATTGGGGGAGAAGTTTCGACGATATTAGAAAGCTGGGTGGAGGAAGGCTATCGGTGCTGGGATATAAACGTCATGAAACTCGAGAGGATGGAATAGTAATATCTTTCATAAATCTCATTATAAGTCTGTTTCATTCTAGCATCATTATATCAACTGATTTGCTGAATCCTCCCCTGCTTTACTGACTACGTAACGAGTTACGACACGGTGGCTTATGAGATTTTGCTGACGGTAGAACGATTCTTAGGGGCACTTATACTTTAATTAAAAAGGGGGGAAGGATGGATTTCAATTAGCGTCGGTCTACACGAACCGTATTGCGAGGAGGCGGCTACTTCGTTTAAATAGCAAACGTAGAATGAAAATCCGAGGAGGATAATAGTAGATTCGCAACAAATCACGGCGAGCTGGTAAAATCCGACTTTCGCGCGAGAAAATGAAAAAAAAGGAAGCCAAAGTGAACGTTGGACGCTGGCAATTACCAGACTCACACTTCGTCCGAGAAGGGGACGAGGATTCTGAGTATCTGATGTTTCTGTTAGATCGTCGTTTAATCCGTTACTTTGTTGAGTCGTTAGGAGAAGCCTGTATAATCGTTATATGCAAATACGGAGGATGTTAATTGTTTCATTAGAGCGCGTACCTGGCCCGAATGTCCAAGCTTTGGGGAGGAAACTTTGTTGCGAGGCGTCTTGAGAGGGTTCCCATCTTCAACAAGGGACAAACATGTATTACGGCCAACTTCTACAGATAATGAAAATTGTCTAGCAGAACGGAGGACGAATAAGAAATAGAGGATCGAGATAAACTGATTCGGTTTGCTGGTCGCGATGAAATTATCTAAGTCGGCTAATGGGATTATGTCGCTAAAGGAGGAGCGTCTCTTGTTTGTTATAACTCGAAACAGATTCCGTCCGTTGAGGGGAAATCTGACGAGCAAGAAGTTCATGTGTAATCTCTTTCTGGGTAGAGATGTATTTTTAACGGATAATGTAAAAAGAAAACGAAGATTACGCGGCGGCAAATTCTGCAAGGGGTTCTCGAGTATAAGAAGATGAGAAGAAGTTGGTCCACGAGATTACCCCGGTAGCGCTATTCTTTCGTAAGACTGGAAACAAGGAGAAAATAGAGGCAGCATTAGCTGTTAGTGTGGTATTTGTGTAATTAAATGATCACTTTAGAGAAGCTTGTCTTTTTTTCAGAGATCACGGGATTCCACTGGATAATAATTTCTTTTGCGAGAGACCATTTTGAAGCATTACAGAACAAATTGATGTTCTTATCTAGTTTTAAAATTCGAAGAGGAATCGAAGCTTCTGGCGTAAAACTTAGGTAGTCGCCACCCAGAAAATTGATAATGTTTTAATAATTATTATCAATGGTCCCTGAATAAAAGTCGCGAAGATCTTTCAATGAATTTCTTACCTTACGGCTGAAAAGCAGAAGACCGCCTTAATTCCACAAAGTGCACGAATATTTCAATCGACGATAAACGCCAGCTAAACGAAATAATGGAAATTGTACCGAGAAAAGAGGAAGCTCCCTTCCAGTTCCCTCTATTATCCCGGTTTCATCCTAATGACCCGTTTTATCAAAAGGAAAGCGGCAAAATCGTTACGAGGAGATGAGATGTCACGCGTCCTGGCTTAATTAAGCGCTTGTACGTTCTTAATGTGAGAGATTAAACGCGACGAACTTTGCGCTCCGAGGTCGTATCGGGGACCATTTCTTCGAGCGAAAACTTGAATACGTACGGCTATACACGGTACACATTCCCCTTCGGCGAACACTTTCGTACTTTGCCTGTACTAAAATGAGAATACGCCAGCGAGCGATGAGACGAAAATGCGAAATAAGGGCTGGCTGCTTCGAGGGTTTTACTATGTCGTCGGAGGTTGGGCATATTAATTAAGAAATATGCGCTCCTACGAATTCTATGCGTCTCAGTCGAAAATTTCTACCCTCTATATGATATGAGCGTAAAAATGGACGATCCTCCGGGTAATAATGTTGAAAATGAATAATCATAAAATTTGTTTAATGCTTCCATCGCGAACCAGACGATCTACACTGTGAACATCATCGAAATAATTAATGTACCAGAGTACGCTTTGACTTCGCTCATAAAGCATACCTACGTCGTTGACCTAACAAATTACCTCTCCAACGAGTATCTCTATGCGCGAGCTGACTGTCAGCCGACGAGCCGCGTGCAAATCATTCGATTAATTAAGGACTTATCTCTCAGACTCATGCTTACATGGAACATTCAGCAATGGGAGCATGAAGAGCTCGGTTCTAAGCCCTGATATCTATCCGCACGTTCTAAGCGTGCCAGGCAAACATCTGCCCTGCGATCGTTTACCCCTAAATAAGGCAAATCGTCGATTTCTAGAGAAGAGCACGACCGAATTTTGTGTTGGTTTCTACGAAATGGATGTTGCCAGTGTCGAGTTCTCTGTCGACCCAGGGGTTCGCCCTACTCGATTCCAGAAGCCGGAAATAGTTGGTATCGTATCACATGACCCGGAACTCGCTATTATCGGGTCTCAACTTCGGGGGTTTGCGATATCGGCTGGTACAATTGGGAATCATTGTTTCGGCGTCCACTGCCGCGGTGGTCATCGTATTTATGCCAGAACACGTAGTTATTAGTTTCAATAATGTTCGACCCACTCTACGGCGCCAAACTTTACTTACTGTTAACGATGTTTTAACTCTTGATACTGCATTTGCAAGGAAAGTTTATGTAGTCTCGAAACTGAACACTTAATGGTCTCCTTAATTAATTGATTGATTAATGAATGTTGCTGATTTCATTAACGTTCACGCAGGGTCGTAGGGCTCTGCTCACGATTATTTTAGTGATTTTAGAAATACCGTATAGTCAACATTTACTAAGTTATGACACTAATTATTTATTCAAAATATTGCAAACACTTTAGTCAGAAATAATGAAAAGCATACTCTCAAATCAAACGTTAAAATGATAGATCTAAAGTATTATTGTACAATATCTTCTTGTAACATGAATTAAGAAAAACCGATGAGTCATCTCTGCCCAAATAATAACGATCCCGCCAGCGTTCAATTAAAACTACATCCCCTGTTGTGTCTAAATAGGATGGCAGGTGATCAGAAGAAAGTAGCGGGCCTGACCTTTCGGTTTTGCGGTCCAGTTAACTTATCGATGAATGAAAGTTAATGATAGGCCCGCGAGCAATTTGTCGTCGTCGGGCCACGAGCGAGTTCCGAGGAGGACTGCGGCGGATTATAGCGGGGATGAAACAGGCGCGAGTACATCCCCCAGAGCGACTCTTACGGGAGGCGATGTGGATTTATTTTAAAGGGTCGCTTTTGTAAATGACGAGTGTTGTTGCTCGCGGCGGAAAGCCGAGGCAGTCGAGTACTGGAGGGTGGCGTCGGTCGAGGGTCGAAAAAACAGCTTTCTCACTCCTAAACCCTTCCCCTCCCGCTGTTTTTGCAAATTTAGCCGAGAATACGCTGCATAAATATGCCTTTACTCTACGTTAGTTGTGATATTACGAAACACTTAACGTTTACGTTTCAACAAACGCTTGGGTGGAGGAGAAAAACAGAGCTCACGGAAATGTGAAATAACTTATTAAAAGTAACCTGTTAACAGGGTAATCCTTTAATTAGAGAGAATAGTAGACTAATTTGTTAACATTTAAAGAAGGTCCATAAGTAACACGAATAAAATTTTGATGATTGTTTAACCTTCTTTGACCACAGTATCTTTAAACTTCATTTTAGGATATTTTCCTCGAGCGCTGAATTCAGTCGTGCAAGTTGCTCCTAAAATTGTGAACCGATAAATTACGCCCTACCGGCGTCGCCACAAAAATTTGGTCTGAATTATTGCGAGGACAAAAATCGAGGAAAACGGAAGAGAATTTGCGGACTATATCGTGAAACTTGTCACGTAGTGTCGTAATTATGGGCGTGACCGAAGGTTGATCCGATCGATCCAATCTTTGAGATGATTGATTTAATAGCTCGAGCTGCGACGAGGGATAGAAAGTGCACTGACCTAATGTGGAATATTAATATCTGTTGATAACAAGGATTAAGAGCCTATGTATTGGAAGATTCGACATAAAGACTATATGAAAGTATAATGATACCTACGTGCAAGCTTCTAAATATGTATACGATATCTTCTGAATGTAAATTAGCACTTACGTTAAATCATTCAAGCAGAAACTTCGAAATTCCAAGAAATATTCAAATTTTCCCAAATATTGGGTCAGACATGAGAAGACTCAAAATGCCTTTCAATAAATTTTTACCCAACACTGGCTAAACCACTATACCACAATATACGTGTTATTTCACATAGACCCCCAGAAGCAACCCACTATTAGAGAAAGGAAAGGAGACGTTTGCTTAATTCATTTCGTCAGTTGATGAGCCGAGTAGTCAGCACCGCAAAGGGTTAAGCAAACCTGACCGAAGATCACGAGTATTCGCCGAGCATAAGGCGATGAGCAGGCAAGATAAAATCTTGTTTTCTGATAAAAACATAGCTCGTCAGGCTTTATTTTCCACTAGCAAGAAGAGAGTCCCGTTTCGCTTCGACCGACACTTCCGTATATTTCACGCGTGCTAATAAAGCTGTTGCGTTCACGTTCGTTCACGTCGCTGCTGTTTGTTCCCACTGATATACACAATTATATGTCCAACTGCTTTTGGAAGTACGGAAGATGACACAAGTTTGCACAGGAAACGTAACTACCGGAAAAGTTTCGCACGAGCTGCCGTCTTCTCGCGATGATAAATAGGCTAGACAGCGTCGGCTTGCGGCGCTGTTCGTTTATATCGATTTAGTTGCACAGGAAACAAGTGTAATAATGAAAAAAGATGTGTCAAGTGTATATGTACCGTGTGTAGAATAATTGAGGTGATATGTTGAATAAACTATACTATAAGAGAGCGAATGGTACACGCAAGGATGATGGTACATTGTGCTTTATGAAGCAACAGCTTTATTCAATTTTTGAGGCAAGTAGAAGCTTAAAAAGTTGATGATAAAGGAGTCATATGGTAGTTTGAAGATGTATGAACGTGAATGACAATCGAATTCAGGGTTAATCTCCATAAAAGTGCCGCTGTTATAAGATGTCCAAGGGGGCGTGTATCATAAACAGGCTTCGCACCCGTTCGATGTCTCAACATACAACAAACAGAATAATCCATAAAGGACAGACAGCTGTTCCTGTTTTTTTAAAGAACCCACCCGGAACCTACAATAAAATATGCCCGCCACGTGGCAAAGAAATTCGATTCCGAGCGTGGCTTCTTCGCCTTTGAGCGGCCGAGGAGAGATTTATGGAAACTCGGCAAAAGAAACAGTAAGACGATTCTGTTTCTTGCCCGCTTTTCCGGCGTGAATTCAACGAAGGGCCTAAGAGTTATCGCTTCCTTCGGCGAGAGACGAGTGTGCTATGTCTGATTAAACCGATGAGATCGGATCGAAGAGAAGAAACAAGATAACGCGATGCTAACAATATAGATAAGACATGACAAACTCCAAAAAATTATTTTTTATTAAAAAATTAATTGTAGAAAATGATTATAAACTGATATAAGCAGATTATATTGACGTTACAGCTTTCGCCGATTATTTGTAGATTAGTATTTAATTAACATTCGTGGAACCAGAAAAGAAATGAATGAGAAATTCCCGCGAATTAGTTTGAGTAGCTCAGATCAAGAATTTCCCCTCCCAGTCAGTCTCTCGGTCGGCGAGTAATTACGGTCTTTAATCCTTCCGAGGAACAAGCGGTCTAGAATTTACATTCCACCGTTTAGACAATAATGTTTCGCCATATAATTTTATCTAGGCAGTTTAGACGGCCGAAAGACTCTGGGATTTCTCGGGATTGATATATGTGCACGGTGTCGAACCCTTTCATTTCGAATCGGGCCTGGGCAGTAGGATTTACGCAACAAAGTGAAGAAATTAAATGGGTCCCCTTAAATGGTGCAATTAGGCAATTAGACGGAACACTATCTTTTGCTGGTCTAATCATAACTATAAGAATAACGACCCACCACGAAATACGTTTGAAAATATACCTCGCCGCCTAATGATTATGGGTTTCCGACTTTCGCGAAGGTTTTCGGGGGAAATTTACCTACCACTTTACGCGAATGGCTATTTGGTTTTTAAGTCGACTATTAATACTACACGCAATCCGAATAGGGAAGAATTACAAGCTGCTGTTCGCGTTGTTATTACGACTAGAGATAATTGAGCCACAAAAATGGGTTTTTTAAATGGCACTGCTTCCTTTCTCATGAGAGTGATACTTTGAAATAGCTAAAAAATTGTCTAACTATACGTTGGTTAATAGTAAAGATTTGCTAGAACAATTCAGTTTTTCGAGGGTGAAGTAGCAACAAGTGTATAACGAGAAGCACAGCTTCCTCTCTGAGCTTACTGTTTTCCCATAAGAATGGAAGCTTAAGCCAGATTGAAAGCATTAACTGTTTTTACTCACCAGCGATGACTTGCAGATTCTCCAGCTGCAGCAACAGAATGTGACGAAGAGGAGCACTCCCACGTCCAGACGATGACGCATCTGTAATAAGAAATATGTAAACATGTCACATTATATCCACCCTTTTCCTCTAGAAACATAAATTCGCTGCTGCAATGCCAAAATAGTCAAATATTCTCCATTATAAGTAAAATTCAGAAGTGAAAAAGTGACGCTATAAACTTGTTATCAAATGCACGATATATCTTTAATAATAGGTATCTATAACGCAAAAAAATTATTTCCCGCAGTGTATACTTACATTTTACACTAGTGTATATAAAAATTATCACATGATCTTCACTATTTTGACGGATTTCTGTCATTTTCTCACAATCCGACAACAACCTCTCCACACACTCGCGTCACCATACTCCCGCCGCGCGCGCAGGTGGCGCCACCCCGTAATTACACTCCCCGTCGCTAGGCGCGCCAATTCAAATCTCTAATTGCCACATTCGAACCACTTGAACGCTTCTACAACTATCACCAGCGAGTTGAACGTCCTCCAGCAACAGAGAACCTTGCAGAAGGGAGAGGTTGGTTACATTTCTCCCTCAAGCCCTTCGTTTTCCGGTACTGACGAGCGAGCAGCAACAAATCTATTAAAACTTCGTCGAGCAGAACAACCGAGACGGTATTGTCCGTGCGCCAGGAAGGTATCCATCTTCTCCCGATCCTCGGTGGTTGGCAAAAGCGTCGGTGGCGCGTATTTCCAAAAACGGAGCCACAAAAGAGCAAACTGAAGCCACCGACCGATCTTAAGTGTCGCTAAAAGCGGCCAGAATCGCTTCGGAATGGGGGACCTCCGTGGTGTGCGGGTTCTTTTATTTCTGGCCCTCTCTGTCGCTCGCAGGCAGGTATAGGCCGTGTGCTCCCGGCGGGAGGACGTCATTCGAGCCGTGCCATTGTCAATTTCGTTCGACAATGGGGACAGCTGAAGGAGCGGACCAAAACATTGAGACATATCCTGTTGTTGTCGTTGACACCGTGGACCCTCCCCTTCGGTCGGACATTATTACGAAAATATTTGGAATCGCTTTCTGCCTGTAAGGATATACCCTGCTGGTATTGTGCTGATTCGCGCAACGCTGCGCTCAAGTGATGCTCACCAACCGAGGATTGTTGGAAAAAAAGGACGAAAAAGGATGGAGGAGGATGGCTGAGGGCGAGGAGGACAAGGAGGGAATCATTGGGATTCCCTAAGAGACTCTGTCGGGGATTTCATGTAATTTCGGCTCACGTGGCGTTCAGGTATCCCGCAACAGAAAAATATTTGGAACACCTGCACGGATAGGTGATCATCGCCTGATACCTTCGGCCGAGACGATATCCGCGCGGTTAGATTGGTTAATCAACGCTTGTAGCTGCCGGGGACTCTGAAAATTTCATTTCGACGAGTATCGATGACCGTCCCAGTCAATAATCGCCGACGCGGATTCGTCGTTCCGTCGGGCCACGGTAATTGTATTTACGACTGATCGCAAATCAGAGAGGATTAAAAATGAAACTGCGACTAGTATTTATGGAAATTGAATCGCGTCGAAATCACGGTTAATCGTTTTTTCCGTTCCTCCGCGTTGCGCCCCCCACACGTTTTTCTGAATAACGATTTTGCAAATAAATTGAAAGTAACGTTAATGCAGTCGCGAAATTACACTGACGCGAGATTACGTCTGGGTTGATTTTATGCGCCAAAGCGACGGGCCGTGAAATTTTATTTAACGTCTACCTCTGTGCAAAAATATGCGCGAAAGATTCTGTCTCTGGCGACAATGTCCGACACCTTTGTTTTTTTAACACGGTGGCGTGAATTGTTTCGTGCGGAATTAGCATATTGATTATTTTCAAACACGACCAGTATTCCAGTAAAAAAAAACGATGTTATTAAAATAATTCCCGTGCTCGATCAGTTTGAAAAACTATCTAAGTCAATTAATTCACTTAATAGAAAAGTACTAGCATATAATACCCTTAATTAGAAACGTATTTCTTGTAATCTATTCTGTGCCTGTCACACAGCATAAAGACGTAAGTTTCGGTCGCAGTGTAAGAGAGACGTGTCCCTACGACTTCCACGAGAGTTTAAGGGGATGACACGAAAGAGGAGGTCGGAATTTACAGAAGGGACGTCTTTCGCCGCTGGAGATTTCGTATAATTTTGGCTCACCGGCCCGCTCACGTTTCCTGAAAAATGTTTGGCACACCTGCGGCGTTACGTGATCCCCCGCGGTGAGCCAGCTCCGATCTTGCTAGTACGAGAAAATCGTAAGGTAGGCGTCAGCTTTAGAAAACGCGGGCTCGCGTTCCACGAAATCCTGTGCCACGTACGCGAAGCGAAACTCAGATATCTTCATGCTTTTGACGAATTTGCACTTCGCAAAGAGATTCAGCAGCCTTTTCCATACAAGTGTTAACACGTTCCCTATAATTCACGAGAAGCTCCAGTTTTGGCGCAGTGACTGTAATTTCGAACGAAGTCCTTTCGAATATTTTATCATACCAGACGAGTGTTAGTCAAAGAGAGTCGGATTTCGAAATAACAAGCGAACACTCCTCGCCAGTGTACATTAGCATGCACAGAAAATGTTTCAAGCCCCAAACACAAATATATTAATTTTTACTCCTCTGTATGTTTCGCTAAGCAGAATACATTTCTCTCGAGTCCCGTTTTTGCAAAATTTCCAGCGAAGAAAAATAAAGTTACTCGTCTCTTGAATTTGCGTCGACTAACTCCGCGTGAAAATTAGTTACGAAAAACGCGCGGAGTTTTGCGTCCGTGTAACGCGTAAAGAATTAACAATGGAGCGTAATAAATTTACAAAGTGCAGATGAATCGCCTCAGCAAGGGAACAGTGAACCTAACAGATCGATAGTCGAACGGCAGGCACGTATCGACGAGGAATTCACTCACTCAGTCAGCATTCAGCCGAAGTTAACTTGGATGAAGTTAACGATAGTCCATTTAACTAATGAAATTTCAGGTACCTAAACACTCCCAGGGGAGGATTCCTTGATGCTTGTCAGTGTTCGTAAATTCAGTTCGCCGTTTGCTCGAAACTGGCGCAAGTGGCCGAGTTATGAGCGCGTGGGATACACAGTACCGTCACAATTTGCATCGACGGAGGTCCGCCAATAAACTAGCCTGCGATTTCATGCATACGTCATCGGGAACCGAGGGAATACCGAGTCGTCGCCGGTAAACGTCACCATTCGACGTAAATATGTCCTCGCGCCTCGATCGTCGCCAAATTCCACGGAAATTCTGCTGTCGTCTAGCCGCCAGCCCCGAATCCTCTGTGGATTTCGCCGCGAAGGCGGAACCCTGTTAGCTGCTGGGGAATTATGTGTCGATCTTTGATGCCGTAGAAATATCTGCCGCGCACCATTTCCAAATTGTCGTGCGCGGATCAGCCGGAAATTGCAGCGACCCTCGCGGTAAAGCTTCCTCTATTGTGCAGGAGTCCACGATTAAATTTAGGAAAAGGAGGTTTTTTGTAAGAAATCATTTCTTTTCCTATATTTTCTGATATTGTCTTCACGAGATGACACTTACTTTATTATTTGTCAGAGAATGGTATGCAATCTTTATTCCCAAGAATCTCACGCGAATGTTATCGGAATCAAAGCAATCTTCTCTAGGGCGTGAATAGAGCGATGAACTTATTGTTAGGTTCCATGCTGGCTAATATTCCATAAGTGGAAGATTAGGCTAAAGTATGGGAAAGTAGACGCCCTAAATTGGATACTCTTGCTACTAGAGTGACTCTAACTCGAGAATGTATTTATGGCTCTGTTTTGATAGCAGTAGTCCTTCCTATATTGCGTGAGAGCGAAATTTACTTTGGAGAGCACAGGATCAACACGGTTCCCCTGTTAGCGTTATCAATTAAACTTTTCTTGTTTACATTCCCAGATTTTGCTATTAGGATCATTTGAATAGGAAAATTAATGAATTTGGCTTCCCTAAGTCGACCTTGTACAAATTGGAATTGAACGCAATGTTGAGCACAGACGCTGCGAATAACGCGGCTGGTTTAGGGAACGCTTGGGTAAGTGTATTGTATAGCTCGACGGAAATTTTGCTCGCAGTAGGCTAAATAGAAAACAAGGGAGCCCTGGCAATCAACGTCCCCCCACGTGAACCGCTGGAATTTTCTCCGCTGTCTTCTCTATTTGCTTCTTTGTTCCATTGCGTTCGTGTGCACCGACCCCTAAGCGCCGCTGCGGCGGTTCTCGTTTTGCCGTAACAAGTTTTAACGCACTATCGGCCCACGTGAATAATTAAAGGAGCTGGTACACGTACTGTGGGATCCGTCTCCACGTTAACTAATAATTAATTCAGTCATTAAACGCTATAAACTAGCTCCTGTTTTATAGCTCACACCGTTTATGAATTTTTACTCGGAGCAAAGTACACTGGCTGAGCGGAACATATCAATTTTCTAAAGAATCAGGCTCGCCTTCTCTGTTTGTCCCGGTGGTCGTGGCAAGCTGCGCAACCGTCCCCACTGGAGTTTCATTGTGCCGCGGAAATCGATGTGAAAAGGTGAAAAATGGAAAACGACGTCGAGAAGAAGAGGCTCTCTCGGTGTTCTGGCGCTCGACTGACGGCCCTCCTTTGAGCCACCTTAAAAGCCGTTAAATACCGCGTTGGAATCGCTTTTATGGCCGCCAATGATTCAGTATTTACGCACAATACCAGAGGAATTGCCTTCACGGAGCCCACCCGTGGCTCCAGCAGGAGGTCTGAGAACTTTTCCTACCAAAACCTTCATCCCCCGTTCTCCTATGCTGACACGTGAAAACCATTTCCGCGCGTGACTCTTCCGCAGCCACGAAAAGAAAAACGCTCGCCTCGAATCCGTTGTTTCCCGTTTCCTTTTTCTCTCTTCCAGCCTTGACTAATTGGTCAGAGCAGCCAACCGTATGTTCCTTTTCAGAAAAACGCCGACTAAGAGCTTTTATTAATTTTTCCAACTCTCGTCATCCTGACTTTTCTGTGGAGCAAATTTCCTCCGTCGGATTCTATATTACAGTGGGGTATCATTCGAGAAATTTCATCGAGATGCTGTGAAAACTGTTCGTTATCCGGTGTCCAGTAATCATTTCAGGATAAACACGGAGCAAAAGGCGCCTTAAAGTACAACCCTCTGTACCTTGAATAGCAATATTACTAATTACAGAACCACCCGCCAGGATTTTAATGGGCCAGTTACGAGTAATATTAACGGTTGATATTAAGCTTCTCTGATGGAAATTCATATCTACATTTTGAAACGTTTATACCATGCTTCTCGTTCTGCTGAATTTAACGAGAAACGTTTGTTTTGTATAGCAGAAATCGAGATATTAAAATGTGAATTATTAGCAGACGGCTGTAATTCGTTCGCAATTGCATCTATTCAGACTGTGAAGGCAAACATCAACGATACATGCGGGAATCATTTGGCGTTCCTAATAAACTGAACACACGTCGTTGAGAAAGCAGAATCTGTCGAATTTTCCTCCTGCTACCCTCGCCTGCTGCTTTCGACGCCACACAATACTTTTGCGGTATGCGTTTACGAGCAGGTATTTCAATTGGAGCTCCACGTCGGATCAGAGAAATCTTATTTCGTAACAAACTTGTCGAAATATCATCCACTGACGTCGAGCTCGACTCTGGTTAAAGCTGTCCGGCTGGTTGCTCGAAAAAGAGCTGATTCACAGCTCGAGAAAAAAGCTTAATTCCTCGGACCAAGGTATTCCAGTTCTTCTTGCAATTTTCAGAAAGATAATATTTCCAGCGAGGAACGTCTTTAATTAGCGACCGAACCTTGAATCAAAGATTTTAATTAAACTCAAACAAGAAAGACCCAATTGTTCAGTGAACCCGTGTAGCCTGACCTGTAACTCGCGACACTTCCAATGGCGACATCTTCAGACTACTGTCGATCACAGATTGGATATCAATGGACGCTAGTCGTCATTAGAGGAAGATTAAAGTGGAAGTCATCGTGAATAACGGGTACACAGCAGCGCATTACTATTTAACGAGATAGCTTCCACCCTTTTTCACCTCATCCGTTAACGTCCACGTACGCAAAGTTTTCCTACTTTTTCCTATTACCAATTTTAATTAGAGCCTCACGGATGTAAGTCCACCCACGTTTTAAACGTTTCAATTAAAGTTAACAGCGTCATTGGCGGTCGACAAAGTGCTACGCGTTAAATCGACGATCCTAATTAAACTCAAACAAGAGGGAGCCGATTCTTCCATGAGCCCCAGGGTTACCGCGTGAATTCCCTCCTTAAGTATAGTGGGAGAAATTGGAAAGTGGAAAAGAAATAACTTTTCCACTAATAATAAATTGTATTGTATTGCTAATACTTCTTTGAAGTCTAGGATCTAGACCTATACCAATACAATAATCATAATTTTTGTCCCCTTCCAATTTCCCCCCGCTATACCCAAAAGGGAATTCATGTGGCAACCCTGATCAGCCTATACTCTCTTAATCGTAACAAACACTGGAAATCATGGCTGTCCAACAGTAGACCTCGTCGACCGCGACAACTAGCAGAGCTACGACGTTGACCTTATTCCCTAAAGGGTTTATTGAAATGTCATGGGTTGAACTATGGCAGAGGACCAGCCAAGGCAGCCCACAATGGTTCCCGACAACAAGGGGCGACGATAAAATATCGGTTGCGCTGTTCCAGGTCCTCCCCGTCGAACCTTTCCTTTTGCAACCACGGACAGCCACGCATACGCACGCAGCAGCGGGGGTGGGGCGGCGATAAAGCGTCGAGTAGCTCGATACTGACAAAGCTTCGCGTTCTTTATGAGCGACGCGGACATTACTCTTGCCCGCGAGAGTTATGACAGGGCATATGTTGTCAGTCCCGTATTTCGCACCTGTTCACGCATTTTTCTTCACGAGCAGCTTTCGAATTGTCGCGTTTAATGGCGGCAGTCGTTCGACGCCGCGAAATAAGCTGTCAACCGACGCGGTAATGAAGATCGCGGATAACGAGGGAGCGTGCCGTTCGAGCACGTTCAACGAACAATTAGCTCGCGTTGTTTTCGCAATCGATGCCACGAGATGCACGCGATACCGTCGATAGGGGCTTACCCGTTTTCATAATTCATTTCGCGCGCTATTCCATTCCGCGACCTGAGAACCGCTTTTCCCGGGTTACAGGGAATAAAAATGCGACGACGATCGCGAGTGTTCCACCAGCTGGATCACCGCCAATTCACCGGTTCAACATTATTTCCGGACTAATTCGCGGAATTCCGGGCATGAAAGCCGCATTCGTAATGCGCAACAAATACCCTTCTTGTTTTTATTCCTCGATCCCCTGTTCTTAGTCTACAGCCCCCGAGGCGAACACTCGATCCGCGAGCTATCCCCACCTTCTCGCTTGTTTCGATTTATACCGAAAGGCAGCGTAGCGCGCGGCTCTGCGCGTACGGTTCCCCGCCAATAATTAACGCGGAGGATGCGAACTGTGCTTACGAACGATTAATTAAACCGCACACGGTTTGCACACTCCTGGGACTCGTAAGCGGCGCGGCCGCATTGTAATGAAATTGTGTTCCAATGATAAAGATACCAGCAGTTGCTTAACCCGCTGTTCCTCGCTGCGGTGCTCTCTCCTTTCATAGATTATCGGCGCGCGCTTTGTCCCGTGGCGTGCAACTCCGCGTACCACGTACCTCGAGCATCGAATTGGCTATCGAGTGTACTTCCCCGATCGATACCCCTTTCAGAATAGACACTTCGGTGGCCCCCGATTGGCGATGGCTCTTAAGATGCCTCGACTGATATTCATGTCTGAGCAATTTCGAGTATCTTAATGGCGCTTGGAAATTCTTTTAGAAAAACTGCGGGAAAAATGGGGGTGGCAGTATTCTCTTCGAAGGAATTAAATAACAACTGTTTATCGTTTAAAATAGGAAGAATATGACGTCGCAGCGAGTCTAGACGGAAAAGAGGTCGTTGCAAAAAGGCGAGATGCGCGTGAAATGGTTGGCTCGTTGGTTCCACCGTAGTAATATAGAGGTGAAAAACAGAGATTACGTGGGAGGTTACCGTGGGAACAAGGTAATAATGGTAATCCTTTGATCTTTCAATTTCGGCACTGCCGTCTGGCTCATTTACCTCGAACTGCACTGCTCCAAAATGAAGCGGAAAAACTGGAGATCGTGTTCAGTCGGTTGGTCGAACGCTAAGATTGCAGTGGACCTTGGCAAATCCTGGCTTCCGTGGATTTTATCGTAATTACTGTATAAATGAGTAAAATTTAAATATCGACGATGAGACGACTGTTCTAATTAGTTATGGAAATGTACAAGCCCGTCCCTCGTCTCCGCGTGTTTAAATAGTAACGCGAATTAATATTGGCGGTGCTTACCGTGCCTCGCAGGAAATTGAAACGGAATCTTGTTAGTTGTCGTTGTTTCTGCTTGTAAAAATTCTATTAAAACGCTCTTGCTTCTTCCTGCAGCGAAAAAAGAGATTGCTTGTCGCGGGATAGACGCTTCAAAAACAGTTTGTCCATCGATCTTAAGTGTCCTCTCAGGCGATTACTTGTCTCCTCTTATACAGGATGACGCGAAATACAGGTAATGACATGTTTGCAGAAACACTTTGCAATAAGTAAAAATATTAAGTCTCAAGTTGAAAATAGACCTCTGGAGTTGACCTGAATCTACTATATTAACTTTGGATCGCTCAATGGAATGTCTGGCATTCTTGGAAATGTATACCCATCAAGTTTGTTTGCTCAAGTTACGAGATTCTTATCTGTTTCTATTGTTTTAGCGAGGAAACAGAACGCTCAGGGGCTAGACCACCCCCAACTAAGAAAAATCCTTGCGCATGGATTTCTACCTGGGACAAACGGGTGGGACGATGCTTCACAGTTAATTCATGCTTTCCAGGATGGGCCAGATGGCACGATAGGGTGTTCTTTGTAGCATTCCGACGTTTTCTAGTGATGCCAACCGGTGGCATAAGGTTAATAGAAACTTCCACGAGAAGAACATCGTTAAGCCATTCACGGTGCCTTTGTTAATACAGCAGACCGGGTATTCATGCTACGGGAATGTCTCTGGAAAACCGACTATACATTATGCATTAAGTCAGGTCGACGTGGTCGCGCCTTGCGCTTCAAAATAATTAGAGCTCTGCCGTCTGAAGAGGATTTCGTTTGAAAGGAAATAAAAATAACGAAATAGAAAAAGGACATGCGGTAAAAGGCATCTCGTTAATCCATCCTACAGGTCCTAGTAAAAGAAAGTGACATTTAACTGTAATCTTAATATGCATATTCTAAGCTTCTGAAAAGAAGATCAAATTTTCACAATGAACTAGCGACTCTTGGAAAACACGTTGGAGAACCTTCTTAGTTGCACATTTCTCTCTATTTTTAATGGTATTATACTTTCTTGAGATGTATACAAATTTTGCTGAAGTAACCAAATTCTAAATTCTGCAGAGTGAAAAGAGAAGATTCCTAGAAAACTTGCAGTTTATCAAACCCCTGCGTAGGTTATCGATTCCAAGAGCACTCGTGTCAACGAAACCTGTCGCGTTTAATTTCTCATCCTTAGAACTTGTCGCTCCACCAATCGAGTAGATAAAGGTCTCTTACCGAGTGCGCGGGAAGCGGCAAGATTTTTTTAGCCCCCCCCCTCCCTCCCAACGATCCAGAATATCCAGACGGAATCGAGTTTCCATCAAACGCGATGCTGGTTATCGTCGAAATCCCTCGCGCAGGATTTGTCATCCCCCTCACGGTCCCCGGCACTCGTGTCAAAGGAGTGACGATCGTGGAAAGCTTTGTCAGAAATACCAACCCTCCACTTACCTACAGTACCGTAGCACCTCACTTATTCACCACCACCGGCGAACAGACGACGCATACCATCCCTTAATACGCGCACGTATACGCCCGTGTGCGCAGGCTGTTTGCATAGATATAGACGGAATGCCCGCGTTTGCTCGAGATGGTGGCAATATTTGCGCGGTCCTGACAGGAAGACAATGAGTCTCGATCCGACACGCGATATACAACCCCCCTTCTAGTTCTCTATCATCCACGACCCACCCTTCAACCCCCTCTCCTTGTTACGCTACACCCACCCAGACGCATGCAACCCTTCGTCAAGCGACGAAAAACAGGGGGGGAGGGGCAAGGGATGAGCGAGCAAACGGGCAGGATAGGAGGGATGGATGCTTGACGGTAATCCTGAATTGTAAATTAATCCTCGACCTTTCGAGATTAATTTATACTTCGGGATTACGCGCGCCTACCTAGTTCATCGATCGCGACGCGCCTGTTCTCTATTTATTTTAGTTTAATCTTCGGCCGACTGTCGATCGACCAAAGGCTCGAACACTGTGTGACTGATAGTGGACGGAGGTTACCAGTAATAAGGCTCGTCGCGATTCCCAGCGAGTGAAGGTGTTGTCGATGGTCCAGGGCCAATTTCGGTTCCCACGGCTGAGCGATTACTTTTATTTGTTTACTCAGGTATTCCCGCTATGTGCGAACGGCGCTCGACTACTGGGGTGAAGAGACTTGTCCTATGTATTATTGGCCGCCAGACTCGCGGATCATAAATTGCTCGTTCAGAGGGATGATGGGTAATTCACGTGACATTAATTGTGGGCGTCGCAGATGTTCCATTGTTGCTTGGGATACACAATAGAAGACGTGCGATTAGAATAGAATTTTTCTCAGGATGACATCACGTTTATGTTAACAATTTTTTAAACAGCTCTGAGTGCACATTTTTGAATTCAATCCCTTCTCGACTAATACACCATGCAGAACACCTTTCCGCACGTCTACATGCTTGGGCAAAATCAAACATCCTCTCCAATCACCCGCCAAATCCATAGAACGCGTTGCATCCTGTTTCCCACAAATTCGCTGCGCCTCGTCTGGCGTTCGATCGAAGGTTTAGAAACGGTAGCCGACGGAAGTTTGATTGGACGGGTCAACCGAGGAAAATGTACGGCGCAGAGAAAACTTAACTGTCAGGGATAAGTAGCTGACACTTCCGTTGCGTCAGGGACTAGGTTTGCCGGAGATAAGCGTATCCCTGGGGCTGGGTACAGGAGAAAACCCACAGCTTTCACGGCTTTCGGACAAATTGTGAAAAGAATGATGTATTGAGCCCGTAAACGGCGTGATGTCGAAGGATGCTGTCCCAGGGACCTCCCAGCGTCTCCGGGTCCCCGGAACAGCTCCTTACATCCGTCTGGAGATGTGACCGAAACGTCTGCCCGCAGCAACCGCCCATTACGTCTATTGTATTCCCGAGGAAACAGTCGTCCTGGACACGTAGTTACCCCCTTACGCCCCCACCCCCGATTCCTCGCCGTTCTGGAAGTCTTTCCAAGCAAGGGTATAATTACATTTTCACGTCCCACAGTTTGGACAAGCAGACCCTCTCCAACAGTAGAAAATACGACCGACCGAGAGATGGGATGAGATTTCCTTGGCGATTCGAACGCGTTGCGGTTTATCTCTTTAACGATCTTTTGTGCGCTAGTGGACAGCCGAGGAGAAAGTTGGGGGCTACCCGTACCTACTGGTAAGTCGAAGATTGGATCGATCCTCGAATGCTAATAAGAGAATAATTCGACTTGGAGTGGCTGTAAGGTGTCGGCTCTCGCGAAAGCAATTTGCAGTTGAAGTCGTTTAACGCGACGCTACCTGAGGAAATTATCTTATATCCAACCGGTTTCTGTGGGATCCAGCATCTCAAGATAAAGAACGTCTCTGCTGTTGAATTTTTTGAGGACTCTTTTCAATGAATATTCTATACGTCTAGCTTTTCCAGTTATTAATTTCATATGCATTAAGCAGTCCTCCTTCACGCGTCAAGGTATTCAGTTTTTTCAATCCAGTTTCCGAGGGATCAGATTTCGAAATCTGGGTTATTAGTCAAGTGTCGTGTGGGAACGAGAAATTTGGATTCCAAGAGCAGTGACGTGTACTCCGATCATAGGACACCTCCGAAACACCTTTCTCGTCACGCTAGTCTTTGCCATAATTCGGAACGGCCGACAGGTCGGAATGTTTATGCCCTATAGATACTTTACCTGACCAGACAGACTGTGGTCTAAGCCCGTGATATATAACGAGTAGTTGACTAATCCCTTTTACCCTTGTGGTCAAGGTAGCGGCGTTCTGGACGTAAATAGCTACAGGCACGGTTTGAAATATATATTCCGGAATTATGGCTCCATGATCGTGTTAGTATTGTTGCTTGTAACTTGCCTTAAATGGAGTCAGTTGTATAAGAGGGGAGAAAAATTATGTAATGGTAGGGGCAATATATTAATCTAGCTACTATATAGAGTTGCACAGACTTTGAAGGATAGTTGAATCAGCGGGGTGCCTCATTTATCGACAGTAATTGCATGTAAGATTTCGAGTAGGTTCAAAAAATAAAATATTAAATCTTTTGTATTTGTATTCTGAAAAAAATATTACCTACCGCAGTGTAAATTTATTAAGTCATTGAAGAATGTAGATATTAATTTTTTTAGAATGAAATAATCGTCAGAAGGAACAGTACTTGCAAGAGGATATACATCATTCGAGTCACCTGACGCCAACACAAGGTGCACATACTGTTTTCATCCACGAAATTATTCAGAACATGTTCCCTCGCCTTCTACGTGCTTTCGTTAATCCTGTGATTAATGCTGCCTTCGCATAGCAGTGGCGAAACAACGAGGGCAAATCACTCGGGCAAAAGCGGTACCAACAAACACGCTGCTTTGTGGCAATTACTTTTAAATATACTCTTGACGAGATGGTCTCTACTTTGTTAGTTAAATGTGTATCTGGCTTTTCCAACGCCAACTGGCGCGCGGAGGACACCAATTGTGAGAGAGCCTTCCTGGAAATTAAACTCATTGGGAATCTAATTCCGAGTAATCAAGGCATCGCCAGGTTTCACCTATGCCTCACGCGTTCTGACTCTCTCTTCCTTCTTCTCCTTCTCTCTCTTCCTTCCCGCCCACATAGACATTCCCATTCTGCGGAAACGAATGTGCGTGTAATTGCGTAACGACCTCCCATGATATAAAGGAATTCTTGGACCACGTTCTGGAAAGGCTTTTTTCCTCGTAAAAAGCCAGGACATTAATGTATATCATGGAACAACGGAGTAATCATAACGTATGATCAAACATTAGTCTGAAAAATTGTTCCAAGTCCTGAGGCCAAAGAAACGGTTTTTGCATTGAGGAAGGAATACAGGAACCTCATCCTTTGTGTAATACAATGTTACCTCGGTTGCAAGCTGGTTGTTAGACTTTCTACATCTTGGTCTTATGTAGAATAAACTGCTTCAGATATGCTTAATGAAGAAAGAAGTCTCTTAATATATGAATTGACCTCAGAATAATATATGGATTGGCCCTCCCTGTACGTTCGTCGTCAGCGATGCACAAATCTATAACCAACCGACAAATTAAACTGGCGCTCGAATCGATGAAAATTCTCAACATCTATTTCCGGAATTCTGGTTGGAAGGGCTGTGTGTTTGCTTGTTTTAAGGCACGTAGCATCGATCGAAATCTAATTAAAACACTGCAATGTAACAAATAAACGGCGAGACAGCGAGGAAGAATAAATCAAATATTGAATAGTTAAATACGTCGATTTAATTCCGTCGACGATGTATGCATACTGGATCGTGTCGTTATTAACCGATGATCCTTTATTCAGCTGGTCGATGACGTTTGATCCTTGGTTATTAATCGCTCTCGATTTGCGTCCCGTGGGGCAATTAAAACGCGCGACTCGCCTTATCTTTCTCCCGCCCCGTTCCCAATTAGCTATTAGGATCAGAACAGGCAAGACGAATGGGCAACGAGACGGCTGAGCATTCGGCCGTGTTTTATAAAGCCATTATTGGGCCTTAAGTGAATACGTAAGCAGGGGCTGTTCATCAAAGCGCGCTTCGCCTCGTATAACCGTATCCAGGCCTTGTAAGGCGCGCTCGACACGCTTACACGGCTAATAAATAAGATGTACGCGGTCTTAACGATTTCGATCAGCCATTTGCCGCGGTGCACAACATTACGCCGCCCCGTGTTCCGCGATTCCTCGATATTACACTCGACCCTGGACCAGGCATTTGTCCGATCCCATACGCGCCGCGGCCTACACGACTATCGTCATAATTTATAACGGCGAATTAACTTTTTAAGGAGGGAAGTAGGAACGAAGTGTCTCACAACGGAGAAATTAATGACTTCACGTGAAAGAATGCGAGGGACTCCGTGGGATGGTTCTGTAGGAAGAATGGGAGAAGATCTAGACGAAATAACAGTCTATGAATTAAGAGATTGCACTGATGCGATTTACATTACCAGTCCCTTTCATAAGATCTACTCTTTTGTATTCTTTAATCCTTTTTCATAGTAGCTATTCCTGTCTCTAGAGGTATCTTGCTTTTGAAAGGTTGCTATGATGAGAAGAGATTCCTAAACGAGCTGATCAATTTCAGTGTGAGATATAATCGACAGGAAGCAGAGACTGATGGTAATATCACCTAATTGAATTCTGGTAACGCACACGTGCATTAGAGAGAGGTCAAAGTGCGAAACGGTAGCGATGCTCCGTGACTGATGATAATATCGTTTAACGGTACGTCGAATATTGTAATCAACAATCGAATAGTGCAATCAACTCACGATCTTTAATTATCCATACGTTATATTAGGTCCATGCAGAGTACGACAGAAATATCCTCTGTTCCAGTTATTTCTGCTCGATCCCTGATACGCGTTCGTAATAGACGTGGATTAAAACACTTGACAGGCACTAATTTCATCGCGAAGACCATTTTAATCTCATATCGAATCGACTTTCACAAAGACAGATTGGTGGCAGATTGACGACAGTTGAATGTCATCGCGAGAGCAACGTGAAATCGTCTCGGAAAAGTAGACGGCACGAAACGTGAAACATATTTGAATACAAAGCTCTGAAGGAAACAGAGTGGTTCTCTGTAAGGTGGAAACAAATTTCCTAGAAGACGAATGGGGATTCGAGTTGAACCGAGGCCTAAACCCATCCCGAGGATAAAAAAGAAAGCAGGAGCACCTAACTCCGTCCGAGTGCCTTAAAATTCTCGAAGTTAAATCCCGACACGTGCAGTAAATCATGGCCGCGTTACGGAATCGCTCTGGCTGCGAAACGTCGAGATGACGCTGCCCGGAGAGATCAGACGGAGCGGATCAACGGGGACGAAGGAAGAGCACGAAGAAAAAGGGTCCCGGGGACGCGGTTGGCGCGAAGGCAGAAAGAGTTTCGAGGCACAATAATAATTTGAACGCAGCTCATATTTCACCGAGACGTCCGTGAGTTATGGCAGTCGCGGTCGACGCAAATGATTTAGGTTTAATAACGACGGTGTGTCCGGGCTGGGTCAGCTGGCCATTGTCAGTGGAGGGACGGGCCCCACTGCCGTGGTGTCTCCTCTGGCTCGCGGGAAGGCTCTCGAGGTCAGCTTCCTTCTCCGCACGAGGATGCAACCGTATGGGCTGCCCTCAGAGCGGGCCAAAAATGTAGCAGCGACATTCGAAGCGCGAGCTTGATATTTCGTTTGAAGAAATTCGATAATAAAATTGTCGACCGCGGACCGTATCCACCGGTTCAAAGGGAAAAACTGTTACGCGTTGGTGTTTGCGTTGCGTGAAATTCGTTTTTGATGTTGCTGGAAAAATACGTACGAGCCAGCGAGAAATATTGTGGAATAAAGAGCTTTGTAAATTACTGGGTAGGTTGCACCCTCTATCAGATTAAGCAATATGTTAGAACTGCTTTTACAGAATTTTAAGTCGCGAGACTGTGCACCGTTCGCCATTGATTGATTATCCTGGTATCAGATTTTATGAGCAACCTTTCGAGACAATGCTCATGGGGATTTCTTGTTACTCAAAATTCAGAGAAACGTATTACTCAATCCATTGAAAACGGATTTTTCGAGGTATGGGATAGAGTGGGTGTGCCATGCCAGTTTCAAAGGTCTCGCAATCAGAACGCAGTCACATTTAGAGGACTCTCGGTTGGAGGAGCGTGACAATTCCTAGACGACTTGTAGCGGTAGGATCGTGGAGAATATAGAGGCGAGGAGAAAGCTTGTCTAAATGTTCAAGCAGAGAGTAGAGAAGAGGACAGTATCATAACGCCCACGGCGACGGGCTCGTGTCCCCATACACGCTCTAGGATCGTCATGTTTATGGCCACAGTGGAATTCCGGTTAGTTTCCGTATAGCTGAACAGATAACATAATTTCGTGTCTTGTGCTGGCGTATCGGTGATATTGGGACCGCAGAGACGCCACTGCCGCATAAATATATCCACCTTAATGTTCGAAACCACTTTCGACTCCCCTTTCGCGCCTTTGTTTTAAGTTAATAAATCAGCGCGGCTCCTGTATTCGTTCACGAAGGTTTGTGCGCAATAAAGCTCCGGATATCGCAACGGCTTGGTGCGTTAGCACGTTCTACTGCATTCCAGGCTGCTGGCATTTCCTGAGAAATATGCTCTGCTACTTGAACCTACTAACGTACTCGATGACTAAAATTTTGGTTGCGATACGGTGTTCAACGTCTTCAGAATTTTTAATAAGCGAAGTATTCCAATTTTAAAAAAAAAGGAGAAAAGATTGAAGAGAGGGATGGAGAGGAGATGCCTTCGGAGGCATGGGTCAGGGGTTAGGGAACAACCACCATTGGCTGGTGGAAGGGGTCAGGTACTCACCCAAGGAGTCCCAGAGACTAGGGACGATCCGTCTCCGACGACGTCCCGGAGACATCTGCAAGGTTGACTTGTCGTAGGGTTGTATTTATACCCCTCCGAGGACACAAGATGGGACGAAGTTCTAATTGATTGGTGGATCGAATCCGCGAAACTAATCAACCGATAAATACTTCACAAATGATTGACATACCGGATCAAATAGTGACTCTGGCGACAATTCTAGCTCTACATGCTATTACCAATAATCTCATCTATCGTTTAACACAAATTACGAATACTTCCTATTCTCCAATATCGAGGTTTATATTAATTCGTCTAACTTTGAAGCAACGTCTCATTACAAATGAGTCTTGTATCAACATTGGTAGCATGGTTGACCAGGGGTCAGAGGTAACGCATCCTTAAATCGCTCTTTGACACCGATAAGAAACGACAGGCTGCTTCAAGAGTCTCGAAACAGTACCCCGAAGTTCGAGGTCTTCGACTAATCGGCGACGTTGAACTGCGGCTTAGCGCGCGGCGGCGCAATTTCGCGAAGATTAGCGAGCAATCAGGCCCTTTCACGATGGATTCTCTTCATTCGATTCAGCTATCCTCGGAACGGTTAGGCGTGAGGGTAGACCGTCCGCTTGCCACTTTCTTCGTGAGGAACATTCAATTTAATTACCACCGTGGAACGGCACGAATTCAAGTTCTTGCTCCGAAAGCTTAGTTCAACGATTCGAACGGGCTTGGCTCGGGGGCGGACGAGGGGCGAAACGATTCATCTCTGCTCTTTTACACAGCGCTACTTTCCAGGTTCTCTTCTGCTTGCTTCTAACTTTCTAAGACTGCCTTCAGTTACGTAACGTTTACGTGGAATTCGTTGTTACTCGAGTGCATTGAGTTCTTTGACTTTGTTTAAGCGAATTTTTACTTCGTATGGGAAGAAAGATCTTCGGGAAGACTGCGCTACTTGGAGAAACGAAACTTCTAGAATAGAGAAGTTGCGAAAAATACACTAGATTGCTTGTTTTAGATAGAAGTTTTGTAACTTTGCAGTATTGTATTTATTTCAATTAAATTTAATTTCAATTCTCGTTTTATATTAGCTGTCGGTTACGTACACATTTTCACTATTGTCTCGCTGTCAGAAAGCGCAGCTGTAATCAAAGAATTCTTGAACACAAGAGCGACCACAATGTTGCACACCAGTGATTCTTCCCTTTAGATTCGATTCGTTGCTATTGTCTTCGTTGCTACTAGACTTAAATTACGGTTAAAGAACGACAAATTTGCGGACGTTTCTAAGGTTTAATTAAGTGCGACGAGGCAGCTCATTGTTGCCCGTACTTTACAGCTGCTAATAAACTTCCCGCTGGCGCTACCATTGCATCAATAGTCAAGAGACGCTTTTCAAATGATAAATAATCCTTTTTCCTCAAGTTTCTTGTATTCCAGTTCAAGTATTAATTAACTTTCGGAACAAAGAAACCGTGAAAGAAGCACTGTGAATAAATTATTCTCGGCACTGACTCGGCATTTAATATGTTTAAAAAAATAATAGAAGGAGCTAGTACTACATGTAAGCTTTTAAAATCGTCTAATTTACAGTCGTCAAGGAACTGTCTCCACAGTTACCCATATTCACGAAATGCCTCCCAAAAGGAGCATTCCAGGAGTATTAAGGAAACGATGTCGTAGATGCCGACGCTCTAGCTTCTACTATAAACTTTTAAATCCGAGTAATTCCTCCTTGCCGCAAAGTTATTCGCCGCAAAGTAGTAAGTTGAGGAATGCGCAACTTTATAATTTGATCGCCACGGGTTCGGCGGTAGTCAGGGTAATTTGCAACGAGGCACGCGTGAAACTTCGCAATATTAATTTGAATTTATGCTCAAGTTGCAACCAGCCACCGCTCCATCTCGCGTCAGTCGCCGATTTCTAGCTTATCACGGCCACAGAGAAACAATCTTCGATATGTACTTTCTTTCGCAGGCTTTGCCGAGGGGATTGAACTGTTCGTTAGCTGTTGGCTTACCAAGCCTCCACGATTCCAACTCGGAAAAACGTGGCGCCAGAAGCGCAAAGGATTGGCTATTATTTTTTCGTGGATAACGCTTGTCTTCCTCCCCTGCGTGATGTATGAGTCTTCCGGAGAATGTTCGTGAAAAACTGGATAAAATGGTGATTTTCACTTCTTATTTCCTGGATGATCGTTCAGTGTTCTCTTTAAGAAATACGAATAGCGACCTCCACCATGCGTGAGTCTCGAATTATTGAACTTCTAGATCCCCTGTTTCCTTGGAAGATCTATCCAATGGCAGAATATTTGTTCTACCTCTGTTTTGGAGCAATATAGCTTTAGAATTAATGTGCCACAGTTGGGAGATTTCATTCTACTTACATATTTCCATAAATATTTCAATGTACATCGAAAGACGGTCTACGTCAGAAGCGAAATCTCACAAAGTGGATGCAAAGAAGTATCCCCAATGGAACAGACTGACAGACGGCAAAAAAGGCTGGTTGTACAAAGGTACACGTGCACAGATTCGTCGTCCAAGACGATAATTCGAGTCTCTGAAGTCGCGTTATCGAACATGGGGGGCCTTTTAATGGTACTTTTCCTTGGTATCTACACTGACTCGACCTAACAGACCGTCTGCATCACGCACGTCGATTCGGGGTCCAATTTTACTCGTTACGCCGTCTGTGTCCGTATCTGCTTCGCTTTTGAAAGCAAGCCTTCAGAGAACCGATGGGCTTTTGTACAAAGATAGCATCAATAGTAAATACGACATGATTCATATATGTTCTTCTGCTCGCCTTTGATGAGCACGCGTTCACGTTATTAATGCGACCGCGCGTATTTTAGTCGAGCGAAAGGAAACGGTATGAAACGATGAATAGACGGAAAAATTAGTTAAGAAGATAATAAAAAGATTTATCGGGAACAGCAAATTTTCGCTACAGGCGGGAACATCTTTGAATTTTTTCCACGAGGCAGGAACTTAATTAAAGCGAAGCGCGTCGTTACGAAGATTTTATCCATTTCTTGTTTCCAGCTGAACGAGCTCATACCTAAAAGGTACTAAAATTTTTGGCTTACACCCACGACTTTATTAAAATTCTGTGCTGGGTATTTCCTCGAAATTGTATGTTACGTTGGAGCCATGCGAAAAAAAGTCTTATTCATCGTCTCCCTTTTCCCCTCCTTATTTCAGACGTCACAGCTTTCCTTAATAATTTCGCCAAGAAGGTAGAAGTTAGAAGACGGGCTCTAATGAACAGAGAACTGCAAGTAGCTCTGGCCCCGAAGAATTACATAAGAAATACCGGGAAGTCGAACGACTGCTCGATGAATCCAGCAGGGTGTATATAGGTACATATCTGCTTATTACTCGTCTGCAGCGCTTGTCATAATTAGAAGCGGGCTAAATGCTCTCGTTACTGGGGTAGAAAATCGCAATTTAGTCAGACAGGGTTTGTTCTCTGTCTCGTATTGATTAAGTACTTTTCGCTTCTCTTATCGAAGATTATGCGCTCTTAAAAACCTTTCTCTTCGTGGAAAACTGCTTTTTGTAGCGTAAAATGAATAATTATAATTACAATCTTAATTATCTACGTTTCGATTCAAGATTGATTAAAAAGTCAACGTTTAGTTCTCGTCCTTTAATTCCTTGATCTTTACCAGTTGATATTTCAATGCGTGAACTGCAAGATAATACGCCGTGGTGGATGAGGTTCAGAAACGATAAGAGAAACGGGACCAAGGTATTTCGATCGGTGGTGACACTTTTATTCCTGCCGCATAAAAAGTTCTGGTAATCAAAAGCTCGTTAAGTTGATTTATAATTTGCCAGTGCATTTAACTCTCCCTTGCGCGTCTGCTACGTATAGACGATTTTTTTTTATAACGCCGAACACACCCTACGGCCATTTTCGTCGGCTTATATTTTTGCGATCAGGGGTGGCTGACGACCACGTGCTATTAATGCTTGTGCCACGAAAGAGCGATTTATAGATTTTAGTAATAATAAAGGTGCATAAATTATTCTTTAACCCGAAATTTGTGCTGACAGGATCACGTTGCACATGCTCGATGCTTGATTCTGTTTTAACTTTTAAACAAAAACTAAAAATGATGAAAGGTATTTTAAAAAGGTTTCTCTGGAATTGCGTTACCTATGATGTCATTATCGCGTTTTGCATGAATCACATTTCGATATTTATAGTGGTGAATTAAGCTCGATATTAAATTAAAACCGTTAAAACCTGAATATTCCAAATTTACCATAGAAGACATTTATCCTAATTATCTACGATCCACTTGTAGCAGATTCCGCAAATATTCGCCACATCCATCGTGTTCCCGACCGCGCGAACATTCAATGGTACAGACGACGCTGAAAACCGAAGAACATAAGCAAATTTGCAGTGGGAATGGAAATGTTAATTATACTGTAGCGATTTGGGTCAACCTAGGAAAATAGCGTCGAATTAGAATGTTTGAGTGACGCTACCTAAACAGTGCCAGATTGACACGGAATCGATAGCGATCGTTTCAGCACAGACGAGAAAGTGTATGAAATATTTTATAGAGTTTCGAAACTTTTTGAAGAACCACTAGCTTTCAAACCAAATTTTTATTAAATGGTAAATTGTTAATTCTGCACTCTTATTTCACGCACACCAACATTGAGCGTGTCACAGAAATGATAATGGGACCTAAAACCTCAAAAGCGTGGGAGAGAAAAGAGCATTACTTGTCTAATTTACCATATGTACTCGTCTGTGGTTTCAGGAAACCTCGCATCATTATCACCCACGCGGCGCATATCAAAACCGTTTCTCAATAAAATATCGCCAATTGCGAACCCGCCCGACGACTGAATATAATAAATCACTCTGAACGTTCGTTTTGCAATGATCGAATTTATGAATACTAATGATCCTTTACCTAGGTACACGAGTCTCCAATTACTTCCATTTCCAATCGAAATTAATAAACGAACAGTTAGCCAAATATTTCAAGTAATTTTCGGTTCATTAATGAAAGCACGACGTTCGCGTGATTACGAACGTTCGCTTTTAAGGAAATTAATGATTACACAGATAGAACCGGGTCCTGTCACGTCGTCGAGAGAGAAACGAAAAAAAAAAAAAAAAAAGTTGGGCTGATCAGCGCTGCTCGGTGAAAGAAGGGTAGCCTGAAACGAATGGTAGGTATCGCCATTAGAATTCGCGCCTTCTGCTCGCCCCATAAAATCGATACGTTTTTTCCCCCTCGACGTCCAAAACGTCAATATGGCGATAAATACATAAAATGGGAGCCTCGAACACGATAGTCTATGGGATCGGTAAACATGTCAGCTGAGAAGTTGCGCGAAAAGTGCACTTCCTGGAGAACTTTCCAAGCACTTTATCGGGATTTTCTCGACGCGAACAGGCCATGGAGGCAGTCGCCGAACGAGTCCATGCTTGTCGGCCCGAGACAATCTGCCGTGTGTGGCCGATAAAAAATGGGTTTGCTTAAATTCACCGTCAACCCCGAGAACCCAGTTTCCTTTGGTGCACCCTCCTTGAGGAGTTTAGTTTGCCTCCATGACGATAAATAATATCACGATTGCCGTGTAGACCGTACCTCGTTCGGAAAAGTAATGAGAACTTTGCACCTTATAGCCAGGCCTGATGAAATATTGGGTAGCGCATGTAGAACGTCGTCTGGATGATTTAGAATGCATGTCCATTCGAAAAGTGTGCTCACGGGGCTATCGTGTTGACCAGTAAATCAGCGATGTTCTGCGAATCCTTAATGTCTTGGGATATGGTGAATCGTCGACAATTCTGAGAAGAAGGAGAGTCGTTGCTTTTTGAGAAGCTAAGGATTTTTCATTATCATATCTCCAACTATTTTAATGAAGATATTTCTGTGTGTTAAACGGATAAAATTGAAATTATATTCCACAAAACCTGCTTCCCAGTTCCATCTTTAGAACTTTGTTTTCAATTGGGGTGCGCACATATGCACACGGAAATATGAGTACTCATCTAGTCGCAATATGTCGTTTTATAACAGTGACGCTGTAACAATAGGGGATAGGTGATTTGCTTTATGTTGTGAAAGAGACGTCAGAGAGTCTGCGTTTAGTGAGGCAAAAGGAACCCTCCCATGGGATGACAAGAAGTAAGATTATCGTCGATAAATCTTGCACCCGTTCGGCCATAGGGACATTTTTCCACGTTTCAGGAGAAAAACGGCCTTGCCATTGAAGGAACAGAGTACTGGACTGGTACCCACCAATAATTACCTTCAAACCACGTTACTCATGATCCACGTCGATTTCACAATTGACAAATCTTTCCCCAAGTCTGCCATTTTTATTTCGCACTTCCCCTTTCGTAGACTAGTCTTACCCAGCGCGCACCCCAAAATTTATCGCGATACGAGCAATGTGGTTTTCATGCTTATTCAAGAGTGTCGGGCGCGATCATCTTCAGAGGGTGGAGAAGAAGAAGAAGAGTGAGGGAAAAAAAGGAGCAGGCTGTTCATTCTGGCGAAAGGACCGTCACGGAGTCTGCGCTTACTAGACCAAGAAAATCCTCTCTATGCGCGAGCGGATAAAAAATGGGATTGCTTAAATTCAGCGTCAACCCCAAGAGTCGGCCCCTTGGTTCGCAAGAAGTTTGGCGAACCATTGCGGCAATAAATAATGCCGAGCACGCCCTTTCGTCCCATAGACCACGAACGGACCAGGAAAGTAATGAGAACTTTGCACCTCCACCCTGCTGTGTATAATGTCGATTCGTACACGTATCGCCGATTTAATGTACACTTGGGGGAACGTTGCGTTAGTTATTATTTACTGCTTGTACATAAATCCAGTGGGAGAAGAGGCTACAGAGTGGTGGGGATCGTTGCAGATTAACGTAGTCGCCACTTTAATGGCACGCTCCCTACGAACCGCAGACGTCTCTATCAAAAAGTGTTTTACCTTGATTTATTTTCGCCTAGAGAAATTGCTGGAGATTATTAGCAGCGGGTGAGGGGCGGGTGCCAGATGCGCGAGGGCAGCAAATAATTATATTATACCTCAGATAAGCGCGAACCATTCCCAAAGATTGCATTATTAAGAAAAATTATACAGGCACTCGCGATGATATTAAATTTCTAATGAGACCCGAAACACTCTTTCCGCCCCTGCCCACGGCCGTGTTACTTAAGGCGATTACATCGTGGAAACTGTGTCGCTTACCAAAGTCGTCCCCGATAATATTAAGACCGTCTTCACCGGGTTTCGTGCGTCTCTTTGCTCCTCGAAGCGTGATGAACGCGTTAATTTATTATCGCTCGTCTCGTGGAAGTCTCTTCGTTGATTAAGTGGCCCGCGTGATTAAGTTGAAAGCACGTATGATTCATCGCCAGTTTTCAGACAACAAACGATAGTGACCGAGCACACGTAATCCTGATTAAGGAACCTACGACCGGTTTCCCGCTGGATTAAAGGCGATAAAGTTTCTCAGATTACGGTGGCCAAAGCGCGATTCCGTCGGTTCACGCGATCCGGAAGAAATTAGCGAATTCGATTTAGAAGCAACCGGTTGCACCTTTGCCAGCTGCAGTTTTCGACGCTCGACAATTTACGATCGCCCCGTCGAGTCGAGTCGTCTTCATTCGATCATTTCCTTTCCTTTCCCTTTCACGACTTCGCCCTCAGTTCCAGGGCAAGAAGGAAAACGAAACAGCCCCCATTTTTCTCGCGCGAACCCTTCTTCAAGCCGGCACGTCTAACGTAGCTCGACGGTTTTTCTGCGAGTGAACGCATTACCCTGCCTCTAACGTCTCCATCCTCGCTTCTTAACACGTTTTTCAGAACGCGATGTCGTAGTTTATCCAGCCAGAAGTTTTTTCTTTTCCTTCCCCCACCACGCGCGGAATCAGCAAAAACACCCCTCCTGGATCCATAATTCATACACCCTCCAACAACCCTAAACGTTATCCACCCCCTGATTTCCAATGGTATCGTTCTATTATACGTTCAAAACCTGTTCGTGACCGTGTTAGCGAACCGTGTCGGTGGCCAGCATCATGCGAGCTGTATTATCGTTTTCGACGGTGGTTGCTGTTATAGTTACGAGCTGGCCATGACCCTGGCCGAACGTTTAGGGCTGATCTCTGTAGGAGCTTTATCAGTCCCTCCGAAAATAAAGGCAAGCTGGTAGATTAAAGTAGATGCGTCAGCGATTCCCTCCTGACAGCCGTAATAAGTCGTCGGTTCCGGAACAATATGATTTCCGCGAGAGATTCTATCGGGAGTAATGATGAAGGGGCTTCCACTCCCGGAAAATTGGTTTGCGTGTTTATGCGCCAGTTAAAGCGGCCCGTAAACGAGCGTGACTGTTATTTTTCGGGCTGAAAGAGTTCGATACCCCACGCGGACGCTTTGGCAGCTTGCCTGCCTTCTCTTTTGCCCTCTACTTATCGCTCGATAAACTTTAAACACCGGGCTAATCCGTTTCCCAACTCGTGGAAACGTTTAACGCGGAACAATGTCGGAAAATTGTGAATTTCGCGGATATCGGATTCGGATATTTCCTGGTGGTGTTTGGGTCACTGGAGTAGAGGCAGAGTGACTATAGATAGCACGACGATGGACAAACCGTAGCTTGTAAGTGCTCATCTCAAAATACCGTCACGTCGGTTCTAATTTTCTAGGTTAAGGGCGAGAAAGAAAAGAACTAGGGTAGACAAGAAATTCTACACAGCGATCGAGATACATTCAGCCAGAAAAATTAGTCTGCGTGGACTCACCTTCCAATAACTGTTGCATTTCCACGAGACGGGATCCGAGACTGCCGCTGACTAGTATACTTTGGCAGCTTGCCCCGCCGTGTCCCAGGGACAGTCAATATTTTGGGCAGGTCTCGGTTTTGGTTGTCGTAGTTATTACCGCCTTTCCTGGATTCCTCCGTGCACCGTCGCGGCAGGTAGAAAACCGTAGAAACGCTCAATTGACCCTGTCGTGGTTGGCAAGGATCGAACGGGTCCCTTGTGCACGCTTCCCTCCTCGTGCGCCGCTCCTCTATCGCCTTTGTGGACGCGTCGATTGTGTTTGTTGACGACGGGGGTGTCGAATCACATCTAAACAGGAGATATCTTATTTCCGCGACGCCTCATTGGACGACGCGTTTTACTCTCTTCTCCGCAGACGCTATAAATTCCTCGCTCGAGATCCCTATCTTTATGGATACCCGCTTTACGACTTTAACAAATAGATTTAGGTCCCGCGGTTTCGGCTGTTTTGAATATCGCCCGCCGCTTTCGATTTTCGGGGACAGATAAGGGAAGATCCATGATGCTCGCCACTCGAAGGAATTCTGCAATCAAAAAACAAAGGTATCGTTTGCAAATATTTTTTGTGGGCTGTAGTTCGGACTTTTATGGTCCTGTAGTGAACTGGGTGTCGTTATCTTTGAAGAACAGATGAAGCTGTGGAGTAGAGACAACTAAAATGGACATAAATAATGTAGTATATTCTACAACATGAACTTCAACTTGCCTCATAAAATGAGTCGTCAGAATATTTAGTTGTCTCAAGAATAAAGATCCCATCAATAGCAAAGAGCGAACCACCCTATCGATGATCTAACTTGTACCCCAGTTGAGGGTTAAACTACACAAATTCCTGTAGGTCGTAGATCTCGAAAAACGATCAAATCATCAGCGATAAGGCTAGTGTTGGGTGTGACAGAAGCGTCAGGCATCACGTCCCAACGGGAATTGGAAAAACGGTGTTATTGTTATCGTAGTGGCCTATCTAATCCCCACCAAAAGCGCGTAATATGTACCGCGAACAAACACTGCAAAACGCAGATTCGGCACTCGTTGAAATAATCTTGGTCGTTCGAGGAGAAGTGGGAGGCTGCATCGCAGCACGGGCTGCCTTGTGTTTGGATAATACACACAGATAGTCGGATAATTCACTTGTCTCGTCGAAAATGAAATTACGACGGCGGGGCTGTGCAGCTATGCAAAAGCCAGCAGTTGGCGAAATGGCGACGCGGCGGCCACGAGGCAATGCATAAAAGCAGCACGGCGTATATTATTTTACATTTCCCAGAGGGTCTTCCTATGGGGATTCGAGGGAAGAGTGACGCCCCTCCGCCTTCCCGAACCCTTGCGCCCCTTTGCATGGCTCTCCCCAAACTTTGCGCGTTTATAAATTTATATTGAATAAAACGATGCTACAAAGCGCGCCTTTTGTGAAGAAAAACGCGCGCAGACCCCCGTTACACGGACAGAATCGAGTTTCGCGAGAGAAGTCGCTGGGGACGAGTTCAAGTCCAAACAGAGGATTATGTAGGGAAAGGAAGGTAATGAATCGACCTTCGTGCAACGCGAAGAATTGGTACATTGGTACGAACAATAAATTCTGTTCATACAAAATTTAACGTAACTAAACTGAAGCCATTTGAGACTGAGTTTAATCGTTTAGTTGGTTCGATACTGTAAGCACACTTTCTTTCCTACAATTTTAAACGTATAACATCTTGAATCATTGTTAATTAGGGAACCGAATATCCTCTAGTCCTAACCCACTCCATTCAAACGTAATAGAGTCGTACACTCTCCCACATCTTGATTCAGCTGATGAGAGAACACGATAGAGCTCATAATCATCCCTTCCCCACAACCACTATGTATATTAATATATTTCTAGCTGATCACGATGACTCGACGCGACGATTACGCGTCTAAAAATCGACTGCGTCAAATTCTCGGTTGCCCTTGCGGAACTATAAAGTCCCTGAATGTAATAAATGATCCCTCCCCAACCCCTTCCCCGTTCGGTTCTGGCTGGCTCGGTTACAGATGGGGAGGGGGCGGTCACGGAATAAATTAAGTATTCTGCGGAGGGCGGACAGGCTCGTTCGCCTTCTGGAGTAGGGGTATAGTTTAGTTTTAAGGAAAGTGCCCTCCACGATGGACTCCCTCCTGGGACGTCTGAACAAAGGTCCGAGACGAATACTTTCACGAATAAAACGAGAGGAAAAGCAAGAGGGATGATGGGAGGGGTGTGCGCACGTATCCTGGCCGAGATAATAAATCACCTGCGCGGGATCTTGAGGGAAATTCGGTGAAATCTCATCCATTAGGATTAGGAATTCGAAAACAGTGGATGAGGCAGTTTCGTCGGCCTAAAGAGACAGCCGAGCACGTTTCGTAAATACGCCGCGTATTTGTGTGTTGGTATTGCACGAAAAATGTTCGAAGTCGACGCTTGCACTGGCCGATGCTTGCGTTACGAAAACAATACCTCGGACTTTCCCTTCACCGACTTGGAAACTAACCTCTGGAATATTTACCTCTCGACCGTCTACCTTCCCCCTGACTTCCTACCCTCCATATTCTGCCACCGCTTCGGTAATCCGGGAATAGAGGCTCGAGTGGTTTCACTCCAGGGGGTATAAATCGAGGCAGAGCTCGATTAAATGACGCCAAAAACGAGGAGAGAGAAAATTGGAACGACCGTCCTGAAATGCGGTTCACACTTTTGATTCGAGAACGACACCTTGGAGATTCGTAAAATGAAGACTAGAGCATTTTGCTGGAGTCAAGGACGCAACCCCGTCCCAGAGGAATAGTGGGATAAGTCTCTGGGATAATTTTATTACTATTCAATTTGATCAAAGTCCTGATTATTCGCCACGATTTTTCGTGAAACATAAAACAATTTATGAGTTCAGATACCCATAAATACGAAGACTTTTTGCTAGAAATATACTTTCAACGTCGAGCGTTACTGTGTCATAAACCCCTGCATAATAATGGGAACCACTCTGTCGAAAATGAATATCCCCAACAGCTTCACTCATATTTAGCGAATATTCTGTCGCTATGAAATATGTAGGATATTTGCATTACTGTGCCGTTCGATGATCTCTCCGCGCGAAAACCGCTGACACGTTCGCCTCCGAATATTATGAGCCGTAATGAACACATTATTAACGAATGCTGAAATTCCACATTTACCAACGATTACTGCTGGCAGAAACCTTTTTTTTGAGTGGACTGGTTTGAAACATCCTCCAACTGAAATACAATGCGAATAACCCAGCCCTGACTCATCGTCCGTCAGGGAGCATCGGGTACAGGTGGTCCGGTTCGCTCGATGCCACTCGAGTCTGTTCATCGTGCACTTAAACAGGACCCCCTGCGCTTCTATTTCCTCGCTGAACTTACCCCTTTGAAATCAAGGAAACAAAGACGGGTGTACAGTGTACCGAGAAGATTCATGTTGGCAACGCGGACGAGTCGGGTTCTAAAATATACGGCGACTGCATCGCAACGGCGCCCCTTTCGCCCACCCCCGCAATGCCATCAGCGGGACAAGGGACAGGAGTACGATCATGTTAACCCGATGCTTCGTCAACCCCGGCGCCGCGTTTCGAGTCAAGCTGGTGTTGAAATTTTGTTCGATGAGCGAAGTACACGCTGGTTTAATTTGTAGTACAGCCGGATATGCGCGGCGTGGGTGGCGAAAACGTCGGTGGGCGAGTGGGCGGACATTCGGGCGGTAGTCAAATTTATTGAAACGCAACGCTGCTCTCCTCTGGTCCCCTGGAGACCAGGATCCTGCCATTGCGCAACCGTTTGCTCGATAGAGTCGAATTCTGCTCGGTTCCGACGCGCCGCGCCGCGCCGCGCCACGCCGCGCTCCAAGGACTCGCGGGGTTTGTTAAGGGATATTCCGTGGCCAGCCAGCCACCGCTCTGTATATATTTTGTAATTTAATTGCTGCTGGACAAGATGGAATACGGCTTCCAGGGAATCAATTTAAATTCCGCGGTACCTCGTCGCCAGAGAATTTAAACCGGTAAATTAATTTGTATCGCGCCTCGTTGGGCGAGTGTGGCAAGAAAGGCTTCGGAGGTGAGTTTCATTTGTGGCAGAATGTTGATTCCATTTTTCCGCATGTTTTGTCATTTCTCATATAAATAACGAGGATTTTTTTGCAGAACTGTAGGTACTTCTTTAACTCGACGTTTCTAGTTTTGAGGAATATTTCAGAAGTGAAGGGAATAAGAGTATCATTAAAAAGGGTGTAAAAGTCATCTGGAATATAGTTTTCTTGAAATTAGCCCAGTCTTAAAAGTTAATTGTGTAAGTCGGCAAGTCGAAAAAGAAGGATCCAAATAACCCAGGCTGAATTCCGATCTTCATTTCTGTAATTGACTTTGAAATGAAAGTTTTCACTGCCTCCGTAGTACTCCAATCTATCGGAATGTTATCCTAGCCTGTCCCGCGAGACTCTGGTCTGTGCTCGAAAGCAGTTTGTCTGATAGAGTTGAATTGTGCGGTATGTTAGATACAAGCCTCCAGAGGAACTGACTAGACTGCCATAAAATATGTCAAGAGAACGGGTGGCATCAGAGTAAAGTCAACCCCCAAGATTTTATTGTTTGCTTCTCCTACTTGTCTTGTTTCCGTCAGCTGTTCAGAGACGTCAAGTGTTTAAAAAACAAAACGCGATTCTTTTTACTCTCATTCTCCTGTGCAGAAATCAATGTTCCAGAATCTTTCTCTTATCACGCGACCCAAATACTCTCGAAACGTTTGTGAGACTTTATGTGTAGAAGCATGCTATTAATTTTTATTGGTCATCTTGCAAATGGCCGAAGATGTAGTCACGATATCGAGGAACGAGGTTAACTGGGGCGTATCAGTTATCGAAACAGGGCTATTACTTGCGTTTGACCTAAACGCTGAGTCAAGTTTTGCGTGAGGTATGAACGGTTAAGGGTCGCTGAAAGGGTGTGCTGAATCAGACCGTGCCTACACAGACCGCTCAACGTTTCCTTATCAATCGTTTCGGGGCTAGACCCGCTGAATAGATTCGAATCGCTGACCATGCCGAAGGAACGCGAAACCTTCATCCAGTTCTGTTCCTTACAAAGAATCTTGCATAATAGGACATTGTTTCGCGACACAATTGCATACGTGTTACAGAAATGTCATACAAGTGAATTAATCTTCCCCCTATGGTTCCCTATAATTTCTCTAATGCAAGGTTTACATGACACGGCTGGATTATTCGTAATCGGCGAACACGAAGGGAACACCAGATTATACAAATCCATTCTGAACTGAATCGTCGCGACTATATTCAAGAAACTTGTAGCAGCGCTCCCTAACTTGTCTCACGGTCTCTATACATTCGTAAAGGGACTGGTTGCGACCCCTGTAACGAGATTCCCGCGAAGTTCTTCTCACATCGATATCTTCCCTCAGAGAAGGTACACACATAAAAATATGCATCGTGTATTTCGAGAGATACATCGCGGAATTTGCGTCACGGCTTCTACACTATTTTTATTTATTACTCGTGGCATTAATTTTTGCACGAAATCGATAGTTCGCTCCTGCGCCCCTCGCATCGATTTACGCCACGGTCGGGGTAGGGGGAAGGAAGAAAAAAAATTTAATACGTTATTGGTGGCGGAGAGATTTATCGAAATGCACGCTGCTCTTCTCTCCGGGGAATAAATTCTGTGCCGCACAGTGTTTTACCAGACAGACTCGAATTGCACGGGGTGGTAGATACGAAGGACTCGGGGGGAGTAGCTAAAGGATGCGCCCATCCAGGGCTGTACATTTACATCAAAGACGCCACCGGTAGTGCACGCGTACATTTTTCCCCCGCTTATTATTAAAATAAATGGACTTTCAAATGAGACGCATTATCAGCGCTAATTTTACTTGTAGAACCCGACGAAAAAGAAAAATCCAAATTGCGACCACCTCAAAGTCGGAACACAACTTCCGCATCTCTGCAATTAAAATTCCTCATCACGGTAGAATTAAATTACACCGCGCGTCCAGCTCATAATATAAAAATCCATGGAATCCGAGGCACAAGTTGCAGCGAACCTCGCTTGCAGACAAAAATTTCATGCTTAAACGACCCAACAAATTTCTCCAGATCCCAATAATTTTCTCCTCTGAAACGTTCGAAAAAAGGAAAAAAGGGGGCAACTTGGCGACAGTTTCCTGTTTCCCTCTATATCCGTCTGCTTGAAGGACTCCGAGTTCATATTGGTGCTGAGGGTGCAACTCGATTTCAGCCCCCGAATCGACGGCACTGGGCAGGGAGTTGAACAAAGATCCACCACGCACGTACCTAGTCGAGACAATCATAACAAGCGGCTTGTCGGGGCGAAAGGCAGCTTCCACGGGGGTAGATGAAACACCGGCGGGCTTAAGTTCACCCTCCTAGCGGCAATGAAAGAAGGCTGCGCGATCGAGAGGGGGATGAACCCGGCTGGATACGCAGCGTCGACGATTGCACCGTGCAGGAAGCTCCGCTGGAATTCGCCACGGACCGAGTCGGTTCAGCGAGCGTCGCGAATCGTTCCTATAAATTATCCTTGCTAAAACGACACCCGGCGTTCGCAATTATTTAAATGTACCGGATAACGACGGCGAGTTCGTGTTGCGTGTAGAACGGTGTGCAGGAACGGTGATTCGAGGGAGAGGCAGGAGGGTTCTAGCTGGTCGCTTTGATACAGCCCACGTCCTTGGGGGTAGCGCTGCAATAGATTCAGATTTCGATGATCTGAACTGGTATTTTTGAAATTGATTTTCAAGAAAAGACTAGCATTTGCCTGGTAGAGCAATTTATTGAAAACGTTCTTCGTGGCTCGTCCCAGAGGAGCGAGCTTCCCGAGCTATGCAGCGGTTTCGCCGAGAAAGTTGAATGGCACAGGGCAGGTATAAAGGGGATTCTTGAGAAATATGCTGAGGTTGCTCCTAATGCCAGCATTTTCGAAATGCAGTACACTGTTCTTGCCGTGGGACCTAGAGGGAAACGTGCTTCAAAATCTACGCTCGAGTACCACTCTGCTTTCATGCTGGTAAATTGTCCGCAATATTGGAAAACATTATAGAGCGTATAAAGCTATTCCGGTTCCAATTCGATTAACTCGAAAATCGAACTTCCTGTCAATTTTCAATTGAAACATTGCGTTACGTTTTGCCCGCGAAATTTGATCGTCAATAATTTTCGCGTACCAGTTGGCGGAGCCCGAATAGACTGTTCGCGATGAGAATATTAAACACTTTGATATGTACATGCTCGACTCGAACGTCGAGCGTTATCTAAGTTGACCTGGTAGCTTCCGAACCGCCCATTCAAGTGACTTAACCACCACGAATCACGACGGTGAATCGCATGCAGGGGATGAAGTTGGGGACAGATTCAGATGTTCTGACATAGTATTAAAAGATTCGAAACTCTGATCCGTTAACGGAACCAAATGTTCTCGATGCTGAAGTTAAAGTGGCACAGTTCGGTGGATTAAATGATAGTTGTAAAGCGGAAGTACGTGGGAGTATTATTTAGGTAACTGTGGAGAGCATGGAGCTTTAGGATTCTGTTTAAAAGGATTTTAAGAATCTTTTGATCGGCAATTCCTATGAAACTCTAATCTAGAGAAACTACAGGGTATACATAATACATTAGTTCATATCTATGCCGGGTAATAAATATAACTAAAGTATTTCCAATGGTAAAAATGATAACATATCTCATTGCATACTACATAGTTACAAGACTGAATCAGAAATCAGAAATCGTATGAAGATCTGTTTCAGAAAAATAAGATATCCAGTTAGTCCTTGCTGGCGTCCAACTACAGAAACGTTATCTTTTCAGCTTAGCAACGCTGGTGAGTATGTATTCGTATAAATCATATCTTGAGCTACCCAATGGAAGAGTGATGCAGTGCTATCGAAACGGGGGATCTTGGTTGCTGAATAGATTCGCATATATACATATCTATTTTGTGTTATACCCTGTAACCCCTCTGTTCAAGTGATTCAATATCGAATCAGATTCAAAGCAGAGGGTGGGCTTAACGAAAACGAATTGCGAACACGAAAAAGGAGTTATCGGTGCAAATAAAGCGCATTCCACTTGCATTTGAAAACAGCCGAACCGTTATAAGAGCATTACACCGATGCAATTTTCAACGAAACGAATTGTGTCCAGTAAGAAACTGCCGTGTCAAACGTAAACGGGGAGAAAATTATTCACAAGAATTTTTTTCTCAACGCGAGTCATTCCACAAGCGAAATTTAGATCGTTTAAAAAACTTCGCGCCGAACTTTTTCAACGTTTATACTCTTCTCGTTTACCTCGTAGTCATTTCTCCTACTCGGTACTAGAAACTTTTGCGAAGGGAAGCGAGGACGGGGGTCGTAGCCCGTGAATACGAAAGCACGAAGTAACGCGCGAATTCCCGATAACCCGTCGCGTGATGCGATTTTACTTAAATACTTGCCGTATTATTTTTAATGTCGGTGCACGTTGCATATAATCGTGTCGCGAGATCTTGCGTACGAATTAACATTTCCCTCGCACGAAACACGTGACGCGAGGGCGAGGCTCTGAAGCACAGCGCGTCGTTTTATCAACGAAGAAACCGAGCGTAGGAAGGGCAGAGGGAAAAAAAAAATCTGACGCCGCGTTTTCCCATTGGGTCACAATGGCAGCGTAATTGAAAATGGACGCGTTCCGTTCCGTTCTGGAAATCTTTCTCCCCCAATTATCATCAAGATATATTCAATCGCCAGGGACGTCTAATCAGACACCGCAGGCGGGTGAATCTGCGGGCAGTTTATAAATTGGACCCTCTTTGTATATGCTGATAGAGGTCTAGAAGGGAAGCCAGAATCAATGCGATGGAACTCGGTATTAGAAGAGGCGAACCACGCCAGGGGGAGAAGTAGATTTCAACCTTCCCTAGGGGATTTTCAGACTAGCCAGCTCCGTCTTGGGTATCTTTAGTCTCTTCACTCGTGCTCCATACCGAGTCGACATGCTGTGCTGTACGATGACATTCATCCCGATTCAATCTTTCTGAATAAAAATTATGACTATATAGCTGTGGAGAATCCGCGATTAAAAGTCACCGTGAGAGTGTACCGTAGAAAATGTACAGTGTGACCAAGTCTCTCTGAATTTTTTATACTAACAAGTACGTAGTAAAATCTTGAACTGAAAATATCAGAGTATTCCCCATACAATTAGAAGAAATTGTAGAAGCAGAAAATTATCGGAAAATCTATACATAAATACCCCTATAACCACAGGGAATTTAACCAGTCTAAAGTTCTAACAGCACACAACGCAATCGTATGTATCACGGTGTAAAGGAATATTAGACTTTCCAGCAACAGACTCTTCATCAGCAGAAAGGGGTAACTTTTGATAAGCCGCTTAAAGGAAATCGAAAAAGTATCGGTTCCATGGCTTCTAGCGATGCGATTAATAACGTTCTTAACATTTTAAGGGCATCACTTATGACCGTAATTGTTTGAAGTATCCGCTCAAGCTCGAATAGAGCTCCAATATACACGGTATTCCGAGCACCAGAACACCCACGCGCCGATTTCTACGCGCCTTCGCATATTTTCCACGATTGGAACGGCGGGGAGCGTGTCCACGTGTTAAACTTGAATTGGTGGCAATTGTAACGGGCATCGTTGCCAGTGGATTTCCGGTTTCTTATCCCACGCGAGCGTCGTTCCAACGCCGGGTGGCAACCAGAATCCTGTTTCGTAAGGCTGTGATATTTTACCTGGCTGTGACACGCCGAAGAAACGGGTAGCCTCCATCACAGCGTACGTAAAATGCCTTGTGTAGGGTGGGAGGCAACGAATACGTCGTACAAATGGGTTGTCATTCATTTTCCCCGGGTCACCCCAGATTGTGATTCATGCCGCTCGTCGTTTCGTATTACTCATATAAAAGGAACGCGTGCAGCTTAAACAATGCCCGATTCACCTGACGCTTTCGTTTCGAGCGTGCCACAGGTCCAGTTCTTTGGAACATATCCATCCATCTAATTACCTTTTTGTGCTACGAGAGTCCTTGTTATTTGAATAAACTGAAAGACTTCACTGGTAGTAGAATAATTTAATTTTATGAATTAGTTCGAAGATTTTGTGTAAAGACCAAGCAGGTTAACAATTGTGGAAAAGGATTTTTGCAAAAGATAGTTTGCTCAGATTGCTGGACGGTATGATAGAATACTTGGAAGTTTCAACAGGGGAGGTTTCATTCTATCTACCATCGCGAGTGGGTAGTGGATAAAGTCAAATTGAAATACAGCGTTTATTTCCTTAGCGAAAAAGTTCGAAGCATGAAGCCATCGAAGAAAGGAATAATGAAGAATAATGGTTCGAGTGGCGGGGGCGGTGTAATGAGCTTAAACCGTGCACAATATTTCGTTTAAAAAATATAACCGCGGCAGCCTCGCTGCACGGATAATATTCGTCCTTTTGTTTACTCCTTTTCTTACTCCTCGTCAAGAGTTCCTTCCTATTTTCCTTGTTATATGTATAGAATCTATAGAAAAAGGAAATGGAAGAAGAGATAGAAGGGAAAAGAGAGAGAAAAATGCAAATTGACGTTGGCTCGTTTGCATAATTCAATCATTTATGCTATCCTCTCGATCGATAATGCGAGAAGTTGCATAATACATTTTTTATTAACCACGTAGCTATACGCGGGCCGAACGGGCGCGGCTGCATCGCGCAGGCGTGCAGATGGACGCGCGAGCGAGCGAGCGAGTGTACATTCGCGTCGTCCATCAAATATGCAATAAATTTCCGCGAATGTAAATATTTCAGCGCGTTTAACAAATCTCCTACCACTGAACTGTCCGTACTAAAACCGCAATTTCCTGACGCTACATAAATGTCGAAAATCCTGTAAACGACGTTTTAATTAGAGACTCGCATTCACCCGGCTAAACACGCTCGAGCGTCATTTGTGCTCGCGTCAATTATCATTTAAACAGTCTACCCGGCTAAATTGCGCATGCATTATACACGTACACGCGGGGAGCCTTCATAATTTACACACTCTTTAATGAATGTTTATCCGCAACCGATAAAGGATAATGAGTTTACTTTTACTACCGAGTAGACTTTTTCGACGAGCAGGTATTTGAGAAGGGACCCAACGCGATCGTGTGACCTCGTTATCGGCGATTTTCAGAAACGTCAACCAACCAGCCGGGGATAAACCCCTCGCAATCTTTCATCGATCAAATTCAGACGGGGTTATCCATGGGATTCAACTCTTCCATAACTCTTTGTTAGCCAACAATAGCAAGTTTCGTCTGGTGCCCACGACGGTTTCGTGCTCATCACCAAGCTCCCTCTAAGATTCAAGCGCAACGACACTCAATGGAAAGTTTTATGCGTGCGCACTTGCAGACCCCGTTGCGAGAAAACTTCCTTCCAACTTCTGAGGACGATCCCAGGAGCGTTGAAAGCATAATGTGTTACTTGTTCTAGGTTGTTTACGACCCAGGTATTGAAATACACGCCTCTGCCACTTGAAATGGAGAAAATTCGATGCACAAAGCGTCTCTAATTATCAATTTCATTCATTCAAGACTTCAAGGATTTCAAATCGGAAAGTGTTGGGAAAAGTCGGGAATAATTCAATGTCGGTAGAAATGACTCTTCTCTTTAGAAGACTCTTAATTGGTCGCTCTAGCTGCAGCTGCAGTCATTTAGAAAAGATATCCAAGTTAGACTATCGATACTATTAAGCCGTGACAAATCACGTTCATAAAATTTCAGGATCACGTACACGCTGCACGCCTCCTGCATTGATCCCCGGGATAATTCCATTCCACAAGAACGGGACTTTAGTCGTGGAATTAATCCATCTTTATGTCCTACGAAGATTGCGCCTGCCGATGGCGACTCGTTAAGGAGAGACCCCATGGCAATGCACAAGCTTCCGAAGTTCGTCACGCTGACTGCGTTCCGGATGCTGGAAGTAATTCTGCTTCCTTGTACGAGAGTAATAACTATTGGTAGATTAGCTAAGTGATGTTATTACGAGAAAAGGAGTCTATTAAAATGTGTGATAAATTGAAGGAATTTAGTCTGATTAAAGGATCCTAAAAATGTAGAAATACGTGAAATCGTTCTAGTCAACAGGAGATACTAGATTTAATTATCGAATTGGATCGTGATCGACGATCAAGAATTGAACACCGTCGCATCTCGGAGTTTTCACAGGAGATATCACTTTGTCTGAAATTGACTATATCAATTTCTGTGTTTGAAGTGCTCGACAGTTCGGGCAGTCGTTTCACTCGGTTAGTGGAGGAAAAAAGAGAACAATAAAACTTCGATTTTAATTCAATTTCATCACCGATGTGCTCGATATGAACTCACCGTGTTTATCTATGATCTGACTGTAGATGCAGAGGTGAAATAGAAATTTCATCGGATATATAACGATTGAATAAGGACCCATGAATAAATCAGTCTTATTAACGAATTGCACTGACTCTTTGTCGGAAACCTTTGCCTTTCTTGCTGCACGCTCTGCAATTTAGAGAGAGCACGTCGCCAGTCGATCCAGGATAGTTTTCGAAAAATGTTCCGCGTCTGAAGAACATGGAACTACAGATCGCTCGTAGCGTTCTCATTCTCGATTCAATAAACAGAGGAGATTGAACGGAAGGTACACACGCGGCATCGACGTACACATCCAATCCAATAAAAACCGATTTGCCCAATTTTTCACCGTGCATAAATGGAATTCCGCGTAGCTGTGGCAAGGGTAACGGTGCCGCCGAAACACCAGCTATTTCATCGGTTTTCGCGTTGGTTCTGCCGATTAATTGAACGATTAAATTCAATCGCCCCGCTCCTTGCAATTTCGCGATCGAAATGGGATCGAGTGGAAACAGCGGAAACGTTCGATCCTGACTCGTGGAGACGAGACACATCGAGAAATATCTTTTCTCCCGACGATGGATGGCTGGAGAAGGAAACGAATGGCGACGAGACGCGAGGAAGCGGGGCAGAAAGTCGAGGTAGGTTTCGGCGTTCGCGATGGGGCTTAAACGATATTACGTGGGGATAATTTGTCACAGAGATAACACGAGAAGAAAAAGAGTCGGGATTGGTAAGGAAACGAGCAGCGTCGATCGAAGGGGGTCAGTTTTTCGGGAACTGTAGCGTGAAAACGGGCGAAGCCGCGGCGAATCGTCGCCAGTCACGCCCAGATACTATATTCGCTTTTGTATTCAATCCCTCCGTCGCCCCTCGGCAATTTCGTTTACGTGGACCGATGGCTCACAATGGGGGTCTCACAAAGGGATGATCGGGTCCCCGCGAATAAACCGGGGGTTACAGGGGAAATCGGACTCGTGCGCCGGATTCTATCGCGAGGATGAGTGGGTCAACCGATAAATGGCATACACCGGTGACGATACCGGCGTCACTCGCGTCGTTTCTCTCGCCGGGAATCAAATCCATGCTGTCTCGAAAAAGAGAAGAGAAAATAGGAGGAAAATTGGATGGAAACGAGAAAATTCGTCGAACAATCCTAGCCATTCATGGAGGGATATTTCTGGTCGAATCAGATCGCTATCCTTTTGTCTCTGCCTGCATCTGTCTAGTGCTTAACGAGATGGCGTTAATGCGCTAGATTTAATTTAAGGATAAAGACATTCTTTCGAAGCGAGTCGAACCGGAGAATTTCTTCGATTCAACAATTTCTTCCAATCAAAGTATTTGTCTTTAGAACATGCCTTTACACTCAGTACTTTAATGTCCCTTTGTGTGCGACGTTGAAGTTCTAGATTCTACGAATTCTGACGAACGCTATCTATATCTTTTCCTTTTAGCAAATGGTGGAAGTAAAGGAAAGAATGTCACAGGGGAAGAAAGGTGGATCAATATTGTAGAACTTCATTCTGAAGACGATTTAGAATTGGCAGGGTCAAACATGATGTATGAGGTCGAGTTTCTGCGTACACACAAGAGTATATGTTGATCCTGGTACAACGTGAATGCTTTTACTCATGCATGTAAACACTCGTAATACACCCTACGTGTATGTCATAACTCAATGGGAAAGTGTGTAAATACATTTGACAATTTCATCCTTCAAGCACAATTCAGTTTTCAAGTTTTCCTACAGGGAAACGACTAACCTATTACAGGCAGAGGATTTTATTGTACGAAGAATATTCCAGAAATATATTTTCTCAGATCCAGCGAAGAAAAACCTTGTCACGGGAGGCGAAATTACGTTATTCGAGCACATTAGATAAGAACCCTTTCGTTTAATGATTTCATATCCGTTACCAGAGGGAGAGTATCCCTCGCTGGCGTGACGTAAAAAATGGTCCACGTCTCCGAGAAGATATGTTCGTCTTGCCACGCGCAGTGGTACTCGTGGGTAAAGGCAATACGGTTCCTGGTAGAGCAATACAAGGGGCAAGTGGCGGGGTAAGTAGTATAACGTGTTCGTGTAACACTTGAATAACGACGGCTCACGGGTGAAGTTCGCATCGGGCGACCCTATATAGTTTCGCCCTTTGCGATCCGCAAGACCGTTTAAGCCATTCCAGCAGTTTTAACACGACGAAAGGAGGGCCTGATTGGTCCTAGGCAGTTCCCTGAGATCGCCCCGCATTTCTCATTCGGAGGCACCCTGAAACACTTTCGGGGTTCTTCGCCTACTATGAATTTACAATGAAAGTGTCCCCCCCATTGTCGCTGGAACTTCGTTTTTACAGTGGATCTCGGACAAAGTTTCGCCGTTAACAGAGTGGACGTTTTTCACGAGCTGGGACAAACAGTTGCGTCAACTCTCGGAATTTAATATTTAAAAGTGGCAGAGCAGGCTCCTCTTTTCCGCAATATGTTGTTCCTTCGTGAGTAGGTACATGGTACGTATTGTAACCGTCACTGTAAGTAGTTGTCATGATAACTATGTTTAAAGCTGGACTAAAAACTCTGTGTTGTAATATTACTTACCGCTGAAAGAATGTGTTTAGAATTGTTAGACGATTCCAACTGCAGTAATTACGGTAAGAGATTTACGAAAATGGAAGGAAAAAAAGTGAAGTCAACGATCTTATAAAGTCGTTCCCATATTTCCAACACGTGCAAAAATTCGTTCTATACCGTTTTTTCAACTCCTTTCCCCCTGGCATCCAGTTCGTCGCACCCTGGGGTACTGTTGGGGTTACTTCGTAGCCCACCATGGAACCAAATGGAAAGCGACCCCCGATGAGGCACCCCTCTCCCGTCCATTAGATGTTTTTACAATGAATCCCTATTTACTGGCCTGTCAATGTGATATTTATGTTACCCGATATTGCGTCGTCGAGCGAGTAATTGAAATTTTCCTAGCGAGAAAGAGTGTCCTTCGACCTCGGCCCACCATTTGCCTCGCTGACTCAGCCGAGCCTCCGCCACGTGGTTCTCGTTCGGCCAGAAACAAGGGATTTGTGACAGGAGGTCGTCAGACAATCCATGCTTTCACTCTTGCGAGATTTTCAGCTTTTATTTTGCCGTTGTATTTCACGGCGATATTTATCGAGGGAACATGTGCACGATATATATATGCGCGTTCTCCAGAGAACCATTCGAGTTCCTTTTTATACGGAAGACCGAAAGGTAGGAATATCGATGAAGAGGGTAACGTAGGCGGAAGCAAGCGGTATTCGCGGCAGACAATTCCCGCGCGCAGGTTGCATCGATTTATTGTTAATTTCCCTCGATGCGAGGTTGCCTTCTTCCATTCGTCAGAAAGAACAACTCTAATTACCCCTTCTCTTCATACCCGAATAAAAGCCAACATACGAGGTATGTTTATGAGCGCCACGTATTCTACATAATATTCAGAATAATATTACATAAAATGCAGTCGATCGCGTTATTTGCGTGATACCATAAAATAGGTAGAGTGTATAGACACGCCTGACAAGCGCTTCAGCGGCGAGGCAAACCCCGTGGCTCATTTGCAATTATAATATTTACGATTTTTCCTTCCCCGAGCAAGTTTACAATCACGTTACTCGGAACAATTTTGTTAATTAATGGAGGAATCGTTCTTTTTCTATTGTGCCGCCAGGACTCGTTGTCTCGCCATAAATGAGGGTATTAATTAAAGTGGAAACGATTTTTTAGCCACCCCTTGTTTTCACGTGTCGGGGGTTTATGTTCGTGAATTATGCTCACGAATGCAGCCAGCGTGTAAACACTTTGCATCCACGGTCCACCGCAGGAAAAGTCAGTCTCTGCCGAGCAGCCAGGAAACTTTTGAATTTCCGCCTGGTGTGTCCGGTTACCTTTTCTTTTCAGCGGCCGAAAGTAACGTTAGAAAAACATAGCCTCTGCTTACACCAGATTCTCAACAATAATTTTAGTCCCTCTGTATTGTCTGAATATTTTCTGTATACCATGTGAATATTTAGCAAAGGATTTAAAGCTACGCGAACATTTTACATCGAATCTAGTTGCATCGAATCAATTGAATTTGTTCGCTGATGTTCGCTTGAGCACAACTGGATCCACGTTAATTACGGTTTCAATGAACGTCGATTGGCGCCCACGAAAATAATTACGCTTCTCCGACTCAATTATCAATTTTCCCGTAAAATCAGTTCGTGGAAGAGGCGCTTCGAGCTTCCCATTTTATCGGTGCATTCTGTTACGACAACCGCGATAACATTACTCGTACACAGTTTTTTCTTCTAGCATGCCAGCCACTGCGGATTGCGTTTCACAGGCCGTGATGACCGTGTAAACAAGAAATGCGTGTAATTTTCCAGCATCCTATCAAGGGGGGAAACGCTGTTGCGGCCGATGTATCGTAATACGCGTGGCCCGTGCATATTCCAGCTGTGACACGTTTCACAGATAATACCCAGAATATATTTCTAGCAGCAGGCAGATTCCATTTTTACATTAATCCCCACCCGTTTCGGGGGCTTACAACGCGGTAGGCGGACGCAGATAGCAGAAAATTAGAAATTTATTGACTTCGACCCTGTATTACGTAGCCGTTTCTCTGTTACACGGTAAGCCGTTCGTTTATGAGGCTCGCCTATCCGTGGAGCACAATAGATAGCCCCACCTATTCTCCGCTTTGATTCTGGCAATAAAAGAATAACAGGAGTTACGGCAGATAATCGCGCAGGTCAAAGCGTCAGTATTCTACTAAAAAGCGAGACAAATCTTTTAGAGAAGAAAAAGCGGAGATGTAACATCTTCTCGTCTTGGAATTTAGGCAAGAGTCGGGGGGCCAAAACACACACCCACGTCGTGTAAAGTCTCCCTGTTTCTCTGGGGACCATATTCGAGTCGTCTAATAAAATTAAAGACGAATCCGATCGGCCCTCTTCCATGGCGGTCTGGCGTGAATGGGAGCGAGGGGGGACGCCCACAGACGGATAGCAGGCAGAGTATACGTCTACCTAAAATATAAAATTCCGAGGGGACAAAACGAGGGGGCGAACTTGTTCAAGATCATGTAATGCAATCTGGGTGTAAATCGCTGGGAGTATGCTGCGAAATGCGAATAGCTGTTTGCTGGTGCAGTTCACGTATGTAGAGCAAGTGGCAGCATTCCAAATCTCGCCACTTGCTGGGATAAACATTTCCGTCAGGACAACCGCTTCCACCCCAGTTATGGATGCTTGGCAACACCCCTAAGACTCGTATGACGTTCGCGCGCACCTTATTATCCTAATAAGGATTAGCGACTACGATTGTTACCCACCGTTACGTCATTGGGCGAGCCTTTGATTCACCTGCACAAGGAGAGACAGACCACCAGGGGATTAACGAAATGAATTACGCTTATGGCAATTACTACGATTACGGAGAAACGCATTAAGGCAATAAATTGCGAGCGATTCCTAGAACCAGTTCAGCCAGATGCTGAGAACGGAAAGGATGTTATTTGCTCTTGCTGGAGGAATTACCTGAACGGAGAATCCTGTCTCGCCATACAAGTTTACAGATTTATACACGTTTTGCGGAGAAGTTCGAAGCTCCCACACATGAGAACTATCAATTTTCTAGGTATTGGAAAAAGTAGGAGACGAAATCTTCCTCCATCTTGCTCGCTACATTTTCTCCCCAGTCAACAGCGAACTGTTCAACTCTCTTTCCCTTCTCGATTATGAAACTTCGTAATGAGGATATACGCAAATATTTTCAAGTTAGAGGTAGTTCGTGGCGCAATGCTCGTCGTCGAGTGTAATATTAGGAGGTAAAGCGTCTAAGAAAGCCAGGGTCGAATGGTTCGCGGCACTAATCGCACAAAGTGGTTGTAACCGGGAAACTTTTTGAACGATAACTGAGTTCTCTTCGGTTCGAGCGACACGACAAACGTGGGAACACCCACGTTCGCGCCACTAATGGAATTATACGACAGTCCTCGACGCGGAGCAGCCACTCCGACGGACTTAGGGGCTGCGTCGCGTTCGTCAAATCCTATCGGCGAAACTTTCTGATGGGTTTCATGGAAATGTCGATTCCTTGTTGTAGGGGGCACGTGGTCCTGCATCCTGTAACGTCGAGACACTGCACAGAAAGTAGCGGGCAACCGACGAAAGTCCTTCAAACTTGGTGTCTACGATCGATTCTTTTATTTTTCTTCCGTCGCTCATCCCTGTTATACGGTAACTGTCTCAATACCCGGATGCTTAAAACATACACATGTCCCAGTATGTGAACAATCTAGAAATGTAGTACCTGAATGTTCTATTTTATGATACTTTTTCTGTTCTGTGGGTACTGTTTTTGATGAGATATACAAGACTATACCTCAGTTCAACGTGAAATGAAATTAGCCTTAGTGTCCAGGTTCTAGGACACGTCCAGTTACTGGGACATTCACCTCATTCCTCATGTTTGGTAATACCAGATGTTTGAATTAACGTTTCTAAACGTCAAATTCGACCGATCAGATTTTCAGTTGCTTGCTGCACGTGGCATTTCGATTAGACTTACGCGCGGAGCTAATGGAACGCTGGCTTACCTGATGGAGAACCTCTAACCTACCTAATAGCACGTAGATTGCATACGGATAAATTCAATCGGTGAAGGCTTCTGATAGGTTTAATCGAAATCCGTCTTCGTGATGTACCATTGCGCATCGGTGATTCGTGCTTCGACGATGCACGGTACGTCGAGCAGGATCGCGATTCATCGAGATGAGCGCGGGCAGTACTGATCCTCGATGCGAGGAACGTCAACAGCCGGCAGCGGCTCGCGGCGTAATTCACACGGGAAATTGAAGAAGAACGCGTGGAGGGGAAACGAGTAAACACTAGCGCCCCGAAACTACTGGAGACCATCAGGTGCTTTTTATTACAGGGAACATTCTAAAATTCTCACTTCCCTAATGAACAGCGATTGCCACTTAAGAGGAGGCATTATCTCGAGGACGTGCCCCGCGCTTCACCATAATACAGTGTTGAGGTAACGATACGGTGTCTGTGAAGAAAAAATGTAGGGCCGTTGTAATGGGTGGCGAAGGGAGGAAGAAGGGTGAACAAAGAAGTGTATGTGTCTACCCTGAGCAGTAGACTGGCAAGAGTGCCGTTACAGGCAATCCTCCGTGTTTCTCACCCTCGACGAGGCGTTTGGGTCGAGCAGGGAGATGTTGACGATGAGAGGACAGGGAAGCATCGTCCAGGGAAGAATAGAGAAAGACGAGTCGCGTAGGATGGGCCACGACTGGCTACCTAGGTTACCAACCGTGGAGGCGAACATGTTCATCTTCGTTCAACTGCCCAGTGGTAATTACGCTCCCACATCGCACGACCCCGAGCGTCTCGTGCACGACTGCTGTGCGTCATGGAATGCTATTTCGGCAGCCAGACAACTGCACGAATTTGTATTTACTTATTTGTATTTATTTACACTCCGCGCCAGAATTTCGAAGGTCTAGCTTCGCTGTGGAATACCCTGCGGCGCATCTTACAAAATAGCGACCTTGTCAAGCAACTCTAGTACTAGGGCTGTTGAATATTCATTTGCTTTCCGGCTAGGAACGTCACAAAATAAATCAATTTAATTTGAGTAATGTCTTTGGTATTTTTCTTGCCTGGATTGAAAGATAATAATTTACAAGACTGTGGAAACGTTATTCTAGACCCGTTTCCTTTATTGGAATATTAAATCGAACATTATGTTACCCGCTATCGGTGTTTTGCAGCAGAACGGAGCGAAGCGGAAACTGTCCGTTCTTCCCCTCATCGGGCGATACGACCGCTAGCTAAATGACCGAGCAAAAACTGGCTGAACTTACGGGAAACGTTCTGAACACGGCCGATGTGAAATAGGTTTTAAAAGTTTCGAAGACACACTCGTTACCTTCTACCTGCCGGACAAAACGTATCCTGGTTCCTCGGATCGTCGGCTCGATGGAAGAAAAACCGAAGAAGAGAGACGGGCGAACGCCGCAAGAAATTCAACGCCTTGTTGCTGTCTCGTGAAAGCTTCCGTGGTGAAAACTCCGTAATTGTGTTTCTGTATGGTTCGTGGTACGAGACGTAGACGGGTCGTTAAGCTGCTTGGCGTTTTTCAGGGCCCCACCCGGCAGGTTCGGTCGCGAAACATGATCGATGGCCACGCGAAGGTGCTCCAGGGACTCGACGAATTTCGTGGACGCGAGTTGGGACAGCGTAATGAATTGATAGAGTATCTTGGATCAACGCGGCGGATACACAAGATGCACCGATGCATTTTATGCACTTTCGTTGACACGAGTGTAAAAGTTGCCCCGTGTGACTTTAAGTTTGATGAAGAACTAAATGGGCGAAAGAAGAAAAAATAGAAGTCCTGTAACTTTCGAAGCAAAATGATGCAAGGATTATCGATGTGCGTGAGAAGGAAACTGGGAGTGGTCGAAGTATAATTAATCGAGTGGGAAGACGTGAATGACTGCACGGTGATTATGCGTAAGATATGACGCGTTTACTGCAAGAGAATCGAAAGAGAGACTCGGAGAACACAATTAGGATCGAAGAATTTTTATTTTCTTCATTTTTTCTAGCAATCTCGCTAATCCCATAAATATTATTATCGTACGATCTTGATCTTGAGCGCGTGGCAAGGGATAAAACTGTCACCTAGGCGAAACCACGTTCATTATACCCCGTACAGAGCTCGAGGAGCGACGTTGATTAAGTTATAATAATAAAGCCGCGACACGAAGTTCCAGCATATTCTTCGACGCGATAAAACGAAATTCCTCGCGTATGATTATATTCAAGAGTGAGTCTCCAGGATCCAACCGGTTGCACCGATATCTATTTGTGGCTTATGAAAATCTTTAAGCCTCGTAAATCATGAGCCATGGAACCAATGTAAATTACGATTATTGCCGATTTTACGAGACCCGACAGCGCCTTCGTAATCCGACTGTCGCACCGTAAAAGCGAAAGTAGGGAATTGCAATAAGTGGAGACTTTACGGTCGCTCGATCACTGGCGTTACGTATGCGTAGGATTCAAGGACACGCCAGCTGGAAGGAGGCTGAAGGGACTGCAATTTTCCTTCGAAAATGCCATTGTGGGCGTATCATAAACAGATGAACTCCATGGGATTAGTTTAGTGGCAATATATCACTCGCAATTTATTCGTAATGCTCGAACAGTCAAACGTTCATTGCCCGTTTAAATGGGACTTTCGAGTTTCCTTGAGAGATCCACAAAATATTGTGCCTTGTCTAAATTGCTCTTCCGACATTGGGATGATTTACTGTCCCGCGCCAAAGGGCCAGGCAATTTCGCACCCTAATGGCCCATAATGTTTTTCAATTTTGAAATTCGACGAGCCAAACCTGTACACGTGTATGCAACCCTTATAATTCCAAATTAGTAATGAACCGCCATCGTTAAATATCTAGTTTCACACTCTTACAGCTTTAAATAAAATTTACCGGATAATTAAAAATTTAATATCACGAAATAGTAGCTCCTACTTCCGTGTATTAATAATTTCGTCTAAATTCCTAATTTAATTACTCTCCTGCTAGGAACAGTAATTGTCCTACGCTTCTATCCGCAATTTTTAATATTCAATATATTGTCTTTTACGCTGCAATTCGTTTTGAAGACCGAGTAGCCCATCACAAGCCCGACCAGGGATTTAATCCTCGACTACCGAGGGCTAAAGGTTCAAGAGCGAATGAACTTTCATTAAAAAATCTAATTTCCAAGAGGGACGTTACGTTTAACCTGGAAGGATAGAATTAAATTTTACGCGCTTCCTTTTCTGCTCACAGGAGCATGAAACTTGGTTCGCTCAAGAGATGCCAAAAGCGGACAACAAATGACATTCTGCCAGAGAGAATATACGGATATGCAGATCACGAGTTAAATACAACGGTATAAAATTATTTTTTAAATTTCTCGCGAATACTTTTATATGACCGTCCCATTGTGCGCGCGTGTATAAAACACCGCGGCCATAGCCCAAAGCTTTATGCTGCAAGGAAGATGGGGACGCAGAAACGCTGGAAACATTTCGCGTTTAGAGTTTATTCTTACGAGGAGAACTCGTCACCGACTAAACGGATCTACATATTCAGCCAGTTAATTGCCTAGCTCGTGTGATGCGGGTATCATGGCGAAGATTAGCGAAACCTCACAGAGCATGAGAACTAAACCGTGCCGATTCGCGCATCGAGTTTATGCGCTCATCGTGTGCTACATCCCGAATGAAATGATTGTCGGGAACGATGGCTGGAACAGTTGTCTCAAATGCCATCTATTTTCTGATGCATGATCAAGGAGAGGCAGAAGAAGTTGTTTGGACCGTCTGCGTTCGAAAATAAGCAGGACGAGGGTAATTATAACATCTCGTGGTGAACCGAAACTCATTTGCATGACAAAGTAATAATCTCCAGGGAAATGGCCCTCAGAGATATGATTGTCTTCAATCTTGGTTATATTACACGAACATATTTCTCGTAAATGTGTTGACAGCGACTATAGTACGTCTGGTTAAAGAGTCAATTACAATCTCGTTTCAGAGGTCATATACGTGAAGCTTTGGGCGACGAGTACTACGTTAAACATTTAATCCTTCTCTTGTTCAAACTGTTCGAGTTTACATCTCCAGTTTTTAGATAATTATGATAGATCGATTAATACTACGAATAACATTATAAATTCTCATTTCGACGTTAATTGAAGTCGAAAGACTAATGTGGGAGGTAGAAAAGAAATAGAAGATGAGCTTTCGGAGCAACGCGCGTGATTTGCATCGATGTATTATTCACGTTGGCGGAATTTTTTAGAGTAGAAAAATGTTACCTTCACCCGCGGCTGCTTTGCGTAAATGCATTGAAAGCGGTGCAACGCTTGGATGCCCTTACCGCTGAATTTTCCACGGGAGCACAGATTTTATTCAACTTCGGGAAGAATTCGCGGAAACCTTTTTCTTGAATTTGCACTTCCACACTCACTCTACCATAGAAATTTAATCTTCGAACTGGACGCCGGAAATGCTATCGTTTTCGCGCTCATCCATGATTCGTAAGTGCACAGTATGCATGCATACACTGTCGAAACATTGTTCACTATATTTCCCTTTTCTGTCCACCCACTGTATCTCTTTAATTCCCGCAACCGAAATTCCGTGGTTTTGGGCATCCATCTGTGCACGTAGCCAGTTTCACTTTTGATCACAGAGGTGCGTTTAATAAAACGCCTTGTTTTCATATTTCACCTCCGCGTCAACGAAACTTAAGAACGCGTGAATGTTCATTCAATATACGCGCTCGTATCATGAATATTCGTTTTCCAGTGAAACACATTTTGTTCTTCAGTGATGAACTTTAATTAACGTTTGCCGAAAGAGAAATGGAAAAAGAGTAGAGAAACGAGGGCAAGAATAGCACACGCGGAACATTAAACGAGCTTCCTTTCACTGCTGATTTTCGTGTCCACGATACATGGACTTAAAGCCCGCGCGAATTGAAACACAGAGTCGGTAAACGTTAATTACTTTCGAAACACATTCCCGCTGATGAAAAGCGAACAGGGTGGTTTTCCTCGTCGAACGGTCGGGCGGAAGTGTCCACTCGGCTCATCAAATTTCACGCTTTTAATCGTAGTCCGACCGCAATCGGTTCGAAATTATTATTTCACTTTGCGGAGCATTACACAGAACTAGAAGATTTCGATGGCTCTTTCAATGTTCGACCATGACCCATGCCGCTGTGTAAGCCCCCTTTATCCTTAAAAGGGCCATCGTCCTGCCTCCAAACACGGAGGGTCAAAACACTTTCGTGCACTTGCTCACGAGAAAATCCATCCTCCGCGGGTATGATAAAAAGATCCCCTACCCGTCTTCCGGTTCCCCCTTTCCACTGTTTCCCTTCCTTTCTTCCCCCTTTCTTTTTCTGATCCTAGAAGAATGGAGGGACTCGAAGTGGCGAGTATGTGCCCCGGGATTGACCGGGGCACTTCGCTGCTGCTCCTTCGAAAAGAGGTCGAATCGAGTCGACTGCAATGGTGTGCCAGCACCAAAATATTTCTGAAAGGATGGAACGGGATCCGGAAAGTCTTTGGAAGGAGACTCGACGGGGAGAAGCGAGAACGTGGAATGGAGCGCCACAAAAAAAGAGGTGTGCATGTAGAGAGGAAGGGAAAAGTATTTGAAACGGGGAATGAGATTGATACCTACAGGGTTTTTCTAAGAGTTGAAAAAAATATTTCAAGAGATATAGAGGCGTGATCTGATTGTTTTGCATAAATAATTGCAGCATAACAACAGGAAATTAAGAAAAGTGGAAACAATTTGCTACAAGATTGTAGGGTAATAGAATCTTAGATTTTAGTAAGATACAAACAAGAAACGTGTAACTTCAGAGGACGCGCTAACACGAACCTTCGTTTACATTTTCAATTACACAGCGCTTACGACAACATGAAAATATCACATCCTTAGACAATAGTATTATAGCAGAAAACTGTTGTGTTCGTAACAACCTTCAACAGTGTACTCATTCAGTATCTTATAACCAAATTACATTTCATCCACCCCTAACACGTGTCGCAGACGAGTCTTCATCACCGAACCAAAAATTGATCAGTATCTGTATCAAGAGAAAAAAAAAGGTCGTAAACCTTAAAGAAAGCCATCTAGATCACACCTAGAGTTCCAAAGCACAGGGTATACCGAAAGAAACGGGTGGTCGTTCGGTCGTACGTGAAGGGTCGGCGTTAGGCAGTTGGAACGTGGATAGTGGGGCAAAGGATGGAACGAGGAACAGAGAGAGAAGAAAGAAATGAAGCGTGGTACGGTGAGGAGAGTAAGGGCGAAAGGACGACGAGAGGGACGAGGGTGCGAGGTGAAAGGAGCGAGAGAGGTGGCCGAGGGGTTGGTATGCCTAGGGTCGCGCGAGAAGAGAACACAGAGTGGGGAGATTCCCTAGCAGAAACCAGTCGAGTCCCGGCTTCAGGTCGCGACGGGTGTTCAGTTCACAGGCGAGAGCCGTACCGCGCGGTTGGCCTCTGCGTCTCGCGTCGCACCACACGCTCGCCGTTTCATTCGGTCGAACCTCGCACGCTACGTCAGTGTGGACGAGTCGTGCTCCAACCTCGATCAAACGAATTCGTTTTCTACGCGACAGTGTACAACTGGTTGGACCAAGCTACACTACCAGAACGTCCTAACGTGCTCGTGTGTTAATCGCGTGCTGGGAGACTGTGGCGCGCGAGTTCCAAGTGCGGGCAACTTCTCCCAATAAACAAACGCATACTGTGACAAAGTGTAGGAAGACGTTGGCGTCTGAACGTGCTTACTCTGCTTATCTGGCGGACGGTCCACAGCTCCCGCGACATAAACAAACCCAGAGCGAAGGTCTCCCCGGAGTCGAGCGTGCTGGGTGGAACTCTGTCGTCGATTTCGGTGTGCAAACGTTTGCTGTACCTCTTGCTCGCCGTGGCTGTCGCTGCTGGTGTCGCTGGTGGCAGTCGACTCGGCTGAAAAACTTGGGACCACGCTCGGACGATCCTCCTTGGCTCGTGGATTCGGAGTGAGTGAGAGTGACACCTTTAGTGCGCAAACGAGGCGAACGAGTGATAAGCGACGAGAGAGAGTAGAGTTTTTTCTTCTTCCGTTGCTCCGCCACCGACACATCTCGCGAAGATTTTTTTCCGCCACTTGCGCTCCGGCCGGACGAGCTGCTCGACGACTATTAAAAACCGGCGGCAACTTCACGGCACTACCGTACACCGAGTGGTGAGTTCTGACTTATTCTTCGTCCCCCTTCTTGGGCTTTCTTTCCTCGCGTTTTTCGTGACTGGAAGTCGCAGAGATTAAATTTTACGTTTCGAGGAGGAATTGAGTGCTACCGAGGCGTTTGCTTCTCTGTCATATCGATGTCGATCAGGAAAGAGATAGAGGGTACACTCTATCTAATAGCTTCACCCACCATAGGTTAAATGCGTAACATAGATGCTTATTCTAACCTCTTTATCGTTGTAACAAGCACTCGTTGGAAATGGTACAGAAGGAAATGTGACATGAGAAGGAACTTTTAAACGTGAGGATCGAATGAATTTGAAGTAACGTGCAGTTTTATTCAGTATGGCATCTCTTGCTCCGAATGTGTTGTGGTTACGAGCTTTTTACAGTTTTTCATCATTCATCAGTTTTCGGTAAGAAATTTATATCGATTCATATTGTAGCGCTTGCTTGGGAAGTATGTAGATAAAACTGAACGAGGTAGAAAATATTTCTATCTCTAAAATTTAATTATTTTATGATTCTCTATATGTTCTTTCGCTTTTCTGAAGTTCCAGAAATTTTTTATGCCATTCCATATGCATATAAAAATAGACTATTCAATTACACTAAAATATTTTCCAGCATATCGTATAGCTCCAATCGCTATTTCATTTGGCTTATTTCAAAAGTGTGATTTTAATACTTTATTCCAAATTTTTCTGTATATTTCCCGAAAATGCTGATGAAATTTATTCTACCGAAATGGAGTAAATCTGATTTCTCAATTCCAAATAGGAATGGTTGTTAGACCAATAAAAATTATTTTCTAATAACTACTTAGAGAATCAGAAAAAATCGTGACAAACGTTGACATTAAATTGAAGCTTGAAAATTGTATTACACGGTAAATTGATTTACTACTCTTTCTCGTGGGTCCCATGGTCCCTCGGAAATTCCGCTTTTCCAGACAGTTTGTTCAATCTATTTACGTGAAAGGGATCTTACATTACCGAAATCATTCTGTTTCGGTTTTCTTCGCTTTGCACAAGGTCCTCCCGTTTAGTCGAAATAGGAAACGCGCGATTGCTCCAGATAGCCGGTCTCTGGCATTCCCTTTTGTCCGAGTCCTTTGGTGGCTCTCTAGCTCGTGCCTCGTGCAGATGCTATCTCATTGAAAAAACGTTTACACGCGAAAATCGTCACGAAACAGGTCGCTGACCCGACAGGAAATCGCTAAATTTGTATTATTCGTGGCGCGAGCGACTGGTCTCGATCAAATAACATCTTTTTTACGAAACTCGTTCCGAAAGGTGGGCGTTATCGTTATTACGGAAATGGAGTGGATCTAGACTACTCATTTCGTTTGGTAGACGGAAGCTTCGGCGTGAATAGGAAGAAATCAATCACTTATTTCGTCGTGTCGTCGCGTGACGTTTTATCGGTTTACACGTTCAATATTTGCCTTTATCGTCGACGAATCTCTTTAGCGAGGTTGTGTACACGTTTTTGTGGGTAACGACGTTCTTGCGTTCCGCGATAAATAAAGAGGGGAATCGCGTGCCGGTGTAATTAGAGGAGAGAAATTCAGGAATTCCATCGATAGAACGCGAAGCGCAACAGAGACTATCCGTCAATTAGAAACGTTCGCGTAATTTCATATCCAATTGGATCTGTCGCTCTTTTATATCCTGTATAACGTATTTCCATTTTAGAATTTCCGATTGTTCAGAGACTCGTTCATTCCTCCGCGATCGTTTTCGGGGAGTTTCTACTCCTGGAAAATTCACTATTCACGAGTTGAATGCTTAATCTGCGTACGCCGCTTCCGGCTGCGTACGCAATATGTATGCCGAACCGTTCCCCAATATTCTCCAGCCTTTTGCAATTCGAATTTTCACAATCAAGCTGTGCTCCTGAGAAAAACTGGGCCCGCGAATGTTTATCTTGATACCGTGGAAAATACTCGCTGCCTGTGAAACACGGTCGAGGGCAGGGGCAAAATTGTCCTGCTCTACAGGGGCTAGAGAACTTTTTAAAAACACACGGCCGTCAATACGTTCCGGTTGCTTGCGTCAGAATTTCGAACAGAGCGTTTCGAGTCGTTGAATCTCCTCTCTCAAATTCGTTTCATGAACAATATCGCTGACAGTCTCCAAAATTAGAGGGAATCGGATCTATTTGCGTATATGCTGATGTATTTAATCGCTGACGCTGTAAATCAATTTGTACCGATTCAATTCTCGTCATTGTTGAGCACATAATAGCAGTTTTATATTTCCCTCGCAATGATAGTAACGTTATACGGCATTGTAGAGCAAGCTGTTAATTCGGTTTTTTTATTTAATAATTGTTTTCGTAGACTGATCGTATCTCTGAGTGTTTCCTTATTGCTTCGTACGTTGAGTTCGCCTATGAGTAAGTGTTAATCTGCTGGGAACCGAATATGAATCATTTAAAAAACACGGAAGGGAACGAGTCTAGGGAAGGATAGGTACCTTCAGCTATAGTGACTCATGGCTCGCTAAAATGATCGTTCGAATAGATTACGTAGCGTTTTCGTCTACACACTATACTGAAAAGTGACTAGTCTAATCTACACTAATTATTTTTACGAATTGAAAGAGAAATATAAATTAAAATCGATTATTACACAGTGTATCCTCCTTGAAGCATAGTGTCATCGTTTTAAGCTCAAGTTGGACCCTGTATAAAGTTTGCTCATCCGACACGATGAGTGACCCAATTTCTTTGGTGACCGGTCAAACGGTTCTTATGAAGCGCCCCAAGTATAATGGCAGTGTCCAGCGTGCAAGACTGAGAATTTAAGAGCATTGTCGTGTAGCGGGGCCGAGTCGGAAATAAGAAAAGTTTGAATGAAACTCTTTGCACGGTATCCGCCGTGGAAAAGTCTTTGTCTCCTTCGCTTTTCCTCCTTTCTCTCTCGGTTGGTTGCGATATCAGAGGGATGTCTGTAAATCTCGAGGCGAAACCATCTCCTCAGCGTATCTGTGCCGAAGGAGAACGATCGTGCGATGGCACGATAAAAAATATGGCGCGGAAATGATGAGAAATAAAAGCTCGGGGAAGGTTCGTTTTTATGCCGTAATCTTGATGTTACGTGATACACGCCGCGGCTCATATAAAAGCGGGATATATTGCTTTATGAGGGAAATGAGATTTTTATTTGCTACCGCGCGAAAAAGGATCACGGATGAATTTCTAAACGACCCCCAGAAAACATTAATTTCAACCAGTAAGAATTGCGATTGTACCACTCTTGCCACCATTACCATTCCCTTGCTTTAACCGTTTAATTAATTCTGAACTCATATAACCGCGGAAGGATTTTTAATATTTGCCCACAGTTTTTCGCGGTAACGCACGGCACGTCGATATAGGTACTCGATGCTTGTGTGTATTCACCCCCTACGTATTTCCTTTTTATTGCAATGAAGAGGAAAGGTGAAAAAGCAAAATGACCTCGAGTAGGTAGATTGGACTGCTATTCCGCAAATCGCACTCGTTCTAATTTTAATGAATGAAAAATGGGAGATTTTTTATTTCTGTAGGCGATGAATCCTTCATTTACCATGACGAAATGTCCGTTCCATTTTATCTCGAATTATCCCTACTTTCTACAAGCGATCCTTATATCCCAGAATTCTGGTAAATGTTAAAACCACTTGACGCGCGGAATTCTTTGAAATTCGTTTGTCGGAGGTCGAAAAGAATGGGGAAGCTAGAACGCGTTTAACTGCCACTCAGTTTTGATATCACCTCTTTATTACTTTTTTGATCTATCTGTAGTAATAAAGCCTTTATAGTCCATAGTTGAAGTGCCTTCCCATTCTTCTATATAGTACGATCTTCAAAACAATTTCTCCTTTCTGAATCTGCCTATAAAGTTCCCTCGGCGATCGGCTCAGAGCTCCGAAGCGGGCCACCCAATTTCCCGCGATAACGGTCCAAAATTCCTGGGCATTCTACGCGAGCTAAACAGCCGGTTCCGTTACAAATGGCTGGCTGCTCCACCAGCTTCCTGAAAGTCCGTCATAAATCAGTCTGAGCGCGAGTCTGCTCGGGGAACGTATCTCCGGGCGCGAATACGTGGCGCAAAAGTTAGCGTCTTACATCCTGTTACGTCACGACTGAGCCCTCGAAAGTGGCGGGCGAGATCGCAAAGGAAAAAGAGCAGGATCCTCGTTTCTGTTGTCGTGTCTCGATAGGAAAGAAGGAGTTGGGTACTCGCGCGAGCAACACCACCGTAAGCGACACTGCCAGCAACACGGTAGTTGAGAAAGTTTCGGGGGTCGGGCGAATTTCCATAAGTTGAGGGATGGCTTCTTCGTCGGAAAGTGAGAAAAGATTGTCGCGCGAGGCGAGAGTCGACGGGCCAGGGAGATGGTGCGCGCGGATAGCAGCGGCGTAGCTATACATTACTCGCTTGTCCTGCGCCCAGGATCTCTACCGGCTATCTCCTTTAAGTTTCTCCCCCGAAGGTGTTCGTCTGCCTCGCGAGATCGTTCGCGTTCTCATCTTCTTCGCGCTTCCTTCCTTCCTTCCTTCTCAAGCGCGTGCTCTCTATTCGTCGCCTCTGCGAACAAATCACGCGACCGCTGCTCGAGAGTTGCGTGTCTGGCTACTGGCGAACATAATCTCCTGGGGTGTAATTCGGCAGCTTCAGCGAAGAATCTCGGTTCCTGATGCACTCTGGACACGAATATTCTTCTAGATTCTAGATTGTGCACAGAAGTGGTTGACCATTAACGCGTCGTTGGCTGGTCGTAAGCTATCACGTGGTTGGGTGAATTAATTGTTTGTACAGGTGGTTAATACTGTTGAATTTACTCATTCTATTGTTAATGGAAAATTGTCAGGGATCATTTTCCCAGTATATCATTGTATTGATATACTGTTCTCTATTTGGCTAGATTTAGTTTCGATCGTCCTTGATTCGTTGCCATAATTATCTTTTCACCCTTTCGTCTATCTTTGGTTTCCCCTTTGTTCCACAGATAGCAAGGCGTATCTAAGACAGGCTCGATAACGACGTCAAACACCTCGAGCACGAGCTTCGAAGGAGTCGAATCGCTAGGTCACAGTCTAAATCGTAGGAATAGATAAGGCGACGTTAAAGGTCGATATCGGCCGTGTAGAACCGCTCTCTCGACGGATAGTCTGCTCACGCGAATTCACGTTTTGCGAGCAGCCTGATAAGATCTCGTATATTTCCGCATAGATTTCGTGCCTCGTATTGATCTGAGTTATTTTATGCCGCTAATAAATTAAGGGGCTGGTGTTAATGCGCGGCGAGAACCTTGGCTTTTTGCTTTGTACTTGAATTATGAGTTCCTTGGTCTTCGACTTTCATCTTGGATATTAATAGGTACTTTGCTGCCTGTTATTTCATTCCAAGGTATTTTAATATTGATTCAGGGAAAATATATGTGTGCTGATGAAAATATTGAATTGGTGCGTGCGAAATTGCTTATTTCAGATATTGTATTTCCTCTTCTCCATTAAAGTTTTTCCCTTCTTATTTCACTATGTACACCATGCGGCTTCGTTTCTTTTCAGCGACTAAATCACGCGTTGTATACTACCTGCATCTGTTGATGGTCGGTGTTCGTACGAGTTTACGACGCTCTTCGCATTGCCTTACTTGGCGTCGAGCACACGCGTTGATCCGTGGAGGCATTAACGCGCACGCATTTGCTTACTTCTTCATTCTCTCCCCCCCGGAACGTTGATTTCCAGCCTGATTAGGATTAAAATGCAAAGCACTCGGTGCGGTAGCCTGATTAACGCCCACGTTAATATAATCAACCGACAGAGCTCGCTAATTCCAACCGAGCGAAGTCTCTGGTCTACTAGCCTGCAATCGACAGCTCGACGCATGACACCCCTCTCCCAATTATCCTAATCAGCAGTAAACTTTGCTCCGTTACTTCGCGTCGAATGCATATTGCAGATGAGGATGTTCCGACTGCGAGATACAATCATAATCACAATAAAACGATAGAGAGTTTGAAGAGTAGTCTCTTTTTGCTTTGTGTGCAACGTGGGTGCGCGTACTTATTCTACTTTTCTTTTTCGAAATGAGCTCTCCAAGAAATCGGAATGCCGAATCTCGATCAATCGACGGAAATATTAATTTTCGTTCAATAATTGCATCAATATTAAATTATCTCCGATACATTCACTTGCATTAACGTCGTTATTCTAAATTCACGTTCATCTGATTCTGTACTCATTACAAACTGCAATATTTGATGACAGACAATTTGTGCGAAACGAAATTAACGAGACAGACTCGATTGTGTAACGCAAATCGAAACTGCAATTTGCAATTATCAACTTGTACGAACATAAATTAAATACCACCATGAAAGTGTGTGACCACATATCTGTCGGTCAAAAGCTCAACTATAAATGACTGCAAACATAACTCGTAAAGAAAACTATAGATTGTAGTCGTCTACGAATACGTATCCGAGTATCGACCTCGTTCACAATGTGTCTCAGTTGCCATATTAATACTATAAAAGAAATCAATTGGAGTTGCTCAAGAAATTTATAAGGTAACACGCCCCCGCGGAGAGTTATTGCTCAATCGCCACGGGAAACGTCAATACGAGCCATTTCAACCAGAAATATCGAAATACTTTAATTGCTCGAAGCTACGCAAGACTACCACGCGCAAGGAGGAGAGAGAAGGATTCCCTAGGCACACGCACACGCCCACGTCGCCTCTTATCGCGTGCCCCGCGGCGCGTGTTAATTGCCTTTAGATTCCAGCGGGGCCGAAATGGGCATCGGTATAATGACAGCTGGAAAGAATGCTAATGGAGAGAAAATGGAGTTCCCTGGCACCGCTGCTGGCTGATCTGTAATTTCCTCATGGAAATGCCAAAGACTCGGCGGAGGAGAGGTCGAGTGGGACGTGGCCAGGGCACACTTACAAATTACGCGACGCAGCTGAGTCGCGAGCGGTCGTCGTGGACAGAACCCAGCAATTTGGGAAGGGCGACGAGATTAAGCTGCGCCCCGAAAACCATGATTTCACCGTGACAGAGGTACACATTATCCGCGAGAATTCGGGGGAGAGGTCCACCCGACGATGAGAGCATCGCTCTGACTTGCTAATTTCGACGCTGGTCCCATGGGTCATCCGCTGTTTTCGCTTCCTGCGATCAGCTATGGTCCCCCACTCGTTTGCGATTGACACGCCTTGGCGTCGACGTTTTTTCAAGGAAAGAGAAGAGGTTTCAATAAAAATTACTATGTGGAATACATATATAATAATTGAATGAATTTTCTCTGAATAAGAAGAAACACTACGCAAAGAAATATTGTAAATTTGAATTGGAAAACCTGCGGAAAGAAGTTAATGCGGTAATGAGAGCGAGAGCTCCATTATCAATTCCAAGCTATCGATATCCATGACAGTACAAGCGACTCGACGTCGGGAACAAAGAGTGACCGTGTCGAAGCGTCGATGTAAATTCGTGGGCAGCATTGTTCCGCGGAAAGGGCGCGAATAAACGTCAGCTTTTGACTCTTGGCGCGGTCGGTTGAAATGCTGCAAATTCGCAACAGGATAATTAATTGTGCCATCGTGTTTCGGCTGCTCTGACAGGGGCAGGCGAGAACTCTGTCGGTCCCCTTTGACTTGCTAATTCGAAATTGAAATTGCGCGACCCTCACGGCCTACGGAAAAAAGAGCGTGTTAGCTTTTGTTCGGAGAAATTTCATCGATGGGAAACGTATTGTCTACCACCGTTTCGTCACGCTTCGCAGGTGTCCATCGGTCCACGCTTTTGTCGCGTACTGAAACCTCGCGGTATGAACTAAAATGATTAATTGAATATTGGTATATCCGCGTCGCGGGGCAGCGATCGATCCCTGACGTCGATGTAACATCCCCCATTTTTCGATGGGGACAAGTGGACCGAGAGGGACAGGATTGTGGTATCGAGTCGTTATCTATTTGCTAGACAGTGATTCTGCTTAGTCCTCGTGTTCTCATAGAATGGAGTCGTGTATGGCGAAATTTCGAGGACTCGGCCTTCTCAAGAAGTACATTGGACCAGTTCCAACGACATGTTTTTCGTGCTCTCGATGGCTACAGAATAATCTTGTCATTGTGTCTCGAGATTGATCGACAATGTGTCCTTTCGTCTGGAAACATTTATATTGCCCACTTAGGAATATAATTTAAGCCGATGCATATCTGAAATTACACAACTGGCAAAATTACAACCTTTTCTATATTTTCTCGTAAGCGAATTTTACATACAAACAACAGAAAATTGCTCCTCCAGCACGCAAAAGTGCCCCCTTCCCGTGGAATGAAAAATTTTACCTCCGAAGCTTCCAGAATTAACAAATGCCTTGAAATGCAATTCGTTCGCGTTTTGGGGTCACGCATGCTCGCGCGAGATGTTTATTCACGAGCAGCTGAAAAAGTCACGGCATAACTTGTCGCGTGTTGGAGCGCCAGCATTTTCATTCCGGAAATAAGCGGTTTTATTAAACCGCCTGGAATCGTTCAACGACGATTTTTTCGGGGAAGGACGAAATAGAACGCGTGTCCCCCCCTTGTAAACCGTGGAGCCAACAGATCGGTCGTGTCGTCTGCGTCAGATGACAAATGCTACCGGTAAGAAATGAACGAGCTGCTCCATATATCACGCAGATAATTATATTATGCCGGTTCTGGTGCGTATTTATAGTTGTGTCTCGCTGGTCGCAGCACGCAGGACACCGAACGCTGATGTCACCCTATCTGCTCCCATCCGCTGCTGCTGCTCCTCGCGGTACACCGAGGGAGATAACAGCGGCGGGGCTGCGGTACGAATGGGTAAAATATTAAATTGTCCGTCATTTGTACCCTTCATTCGAGCGAGCATCGTCAGGAAGCGCAGATGCTTTCGTGAAGATAGCAGTTTTTTCCAGCGAGCCGCGTTCCACTTTTATCTCGCTCGCCTATCGCCAGGGGGATGAACAATTAACCGCATTTATAACCGAGATTCGTGCTTAACTCGGTCGATTTTTCATTTTCCCGACTGTAGAATAATTCGAAAGCGCCTCTGTCGTTCGACTGAAGTTTCGACGTTTAACTTTCCCATTATTCTACTTTTGGTTACCACCATAATAGCGAATTCATCCAGGGATGTCGATTTTAATTCCTCCCCTATTTACATATTATTGTATTATTATTTTAATGATAGTTGAACAATGCGCAATTTATCCCATTCGCGGTATTATACTCTGTCAAGATATCCCCATGAAAAGGTTGTTGTGTATAGCTAGTAGAATAAAGCGCGAGCTGCTCGTTGTTTCCTCTCTCTCATTCTCTCTCTCTCTCCAGCGAGGGGTCCACTGTGCGTAGCTCGTTTGTTCGTCGAGAACGCATTTACCTGGTTGCAATCGCGGGGCCTTCCCATAAGCGCATACTAATTCGTGAGTCGCCTCGCTCCGTGGCCGAGTCAAGAGACGCTCTTACAGTCAAGAGCCAGTCGCGTTGTACTCTTCTTGACGTGACTTAAAGTTCTCTCGATGGAGGAAGGGGTTCCTCGAGTGCACCAGCGCATTTTCTTACCCGTACTTGACTGTTTCCTGCCTTATTGCATAACTCCGAATTGTCAGGCTGCGTTGGTGAGCATTGATCGCGCGCTCGTTTTCCTTGCTCCTTGGCCGAGGAAAATTTGCCTCCCTCGATCACCCCTTCCTCGATTCACCTTCTGAGGGTGACTTAACGAGGAAACTTTAAGGTTAAATCGCGGAGGTATTGCTCCTTCAGTATCTCTTTTAAGGGTGAAAATTGCGTGTCACTGGCGGACATGTTTCGAAAGGAGGAACTGCATCAGAAGAAGTGCAAAAGACAGCAAGGGTTCTTTAGTTCAGTTCCAGAGTCTCTGTGTTACGTAAGAGTTGGGTTTCAAAGTACGATAAGGAGGGATTTTCACCTGCGCAAAGTTTCGTGCACGTGAATCTACTTCTTAACAAGTTAATAATTGTTGAAACGGTCTTATTTCTTGTGAATAGTAATATCGTAGCCTCTGAAAGCCGAGCTACATGGAGCGTATCTCTGGCGTTATAGAGGGGTCTTACTGTATCTAAAGATGGTTACCGTGAACGTCCCACAGGGGTTTGTTTTGCATCGTGCTACCTGCAACGTTGCATACTGCGAATTTATGACAACTCCGCAAAATGGAGTTGGCGAATGTGGCGCACGAAACCGTGGGGTCGTTTTTCTTCTCGGGTCTAGATTCAGTCTAGACACGTTACGACTTGTGACGACGTTCCCCATATTTGCTATCCAACAGGCTTCCTGTCGTTTCTTATTCCGTGCAAGTGGCAGAGTATAAGCAGACCAAGGTTGACTGTCTCACCAAGGTTACTTCTACTTCCTCCACTCGAATCGCACTTAGCAATAACCACCAGTTTTATGCTCCTATTGCTGGTCACAAGTGGTCAATATTCTCCGTCCATTTTCCTCTAATTATACTTTTACAAAGACGAAAGCCAAAGAACATAAACTCCAACCAGTCGCGCACTGTCTCTCGGCCCAATGAATTGGTCGGATCTCTCCCCGAATAGATTTTTAATAGCAATCAGCCTGTCTACCCAGCTTAACGATGCAATTATTCCGTTATTAGAATCGTTATGAACGAGTTAATAATTAATTCACAATCAGCAGCATCGGGCGCGAGCCGAAAAGCGCCGCTTCTCGAAATTGCGCGGGTAATATACTCGTTTCGTTCTCGGTGTTTCAGTCATTACTTTTTAATTATCTGGATCACGTCACCGTGTACAAATAACGCCGCTATACAAATGGAGAGGGAACGCGTGCGAAGGCAGGACACCCAGAGTGGTGAATGAGAAGAGCGGGGGCAGAGGACGGGGAGCAAGACGAGTAAATAAATTTGTCGAACTCTCGTCGTGCGGTGCTCGTTATGGAAAGCATTCGAAGTATGCGGTTCAATGAGGCGAGGGGGTTGCGAGCGGGTAAACGTATAACGCTTCGCGACGACCTGTATTTACGTGAGAACGTGCTTATAATCGCGGCCTGGAATGAGCGTAACGTGTTTTTTCCCCCCCATCTCCCACCACCCTCCCCCTCTCTTTCGCTTTGTGTCGTGCAGAAATTATCCCGTTTTAAATCACACGATTTTAACGAAGCCTTTCCTTCTTCTGTTCAACGATACCTACGCGAGCTCTGTGGAATGCTTACCCACGCGGCGCGCTGGCATTTAAAGAGCTCACTTTGCGTCACGGAAATGAGCACTCTTTTTCACTGGACGAATGTTATCTTAATCGGAAGTTCGCTACTAAGACGTGATGTATGAATAGAATTCAAGCGATTCTTTCGCTGAAAAAGTAATTGCCAGACTGCGATGTGTTTGTTAGTAATACCGAATTCCTCTTAGACTCTAGAGAACGTATCAATTATTTCCTTCGTTCCCATCTCGTATGAGTTAGGGAAATCTTCAAAGGATCAATTTCGTTAAAAAAATAATCGTTGCCTACATTCCACTCAGCCATCTCCACTTACTCGCATTAGAAACAATTTCAATCACAGGAAAATCGTAATCATTCCAATTCGCATAGACAATTAAGATCCAGCCGAGGGTGATATTCTCCAGGCATTTCTTTGAGATAGAATTCCCCTTTTAATCTCAATCCGACGCTTTCCTTCGTTTCCTCTCACTGCTGATATCTCACCGTGGCTGATGAATATTACAGCCGAGGAGGGAAGGCCTGCTTAATGAGTAAATCGCGCGACCAACCGCCAGAGCACGTATGAAAGGCTCCAGCTTTTTCACGTAGGACCAGCCTTTAAAAATCACTGTCTTTGACGATTTTCTGCTGGCGGGAAGGCACCAAACCGCGACCGCTGAGCGCTCGATAACGTGGAGTCGGCGTTTAATGAATCGCCAACGTAGCCAAGCCCCGACTGCTGGCTGGAGAAGGATCCCTGGTGATTCGCGTGTTTGTCTGTGCACGCGCGTGTGAAATCTCCGCTTGTTAGTCGAGCCGTTCCGAGTCGTTCGCCGCGGACGTCGGGTTAACGTGAATTTAGCTGGATCAGAGCGGCATTCGAACTCGACGCGACGACAAGAGCGACTGGAGAACGGTTCGACTCTTTGGTCGACGTCTGAAAGTCGCGGACGGTGAGAATTTATCGCTCACCTAGGCAGGAGGATGACAATTAGCCTGAAGCACCTTCGGAGCGGCGGTCGTTTTAACAAGACCAGGCCGTTTACAAGGCGAGTTTGGAATCTCTAGGGTTTCGTGCTTCCTGAAGGAACTAATTAGATATGGGCTGCCATTCGTTTCTTCCGACTCGATCCCTGCCTTTTCCCTGGCTCCACTGTAGCTTATTCGTTGCTAAATGCCTCGTTACCGACACAAGCAAAACATGACCCGTTTTTCAACCGGCTCTCTTTCGTTTTCCCACTTCCGGCTACGCGGGCTTAATTCGAGGCAAAAGTGGAGCCAGGACGCAGGAGTGGTGACCCGGAGGAAAATAGAAAAACAATACGTCGGAACACTGTGCGGAAAAAAAGGAGCAAGGTAGAGGGGAACCTTTTGTCGGGAGAGCTTTATTACGAATTAAGCTGCTGCATTTTTAATCCCCGGAGAAGTCGTAGAAATTGTCCATACGCTGAGAGTATAAAATGGAACGCAATAGAAGATTTATACGAGGACATGGCAATCCAAAGTCTGTTGGAGTGCGACGGCTTCGGATAGCATTGTCGGGCGATGTTGATTGTCAGCGTAAACGGAGCAAACGCGGAGAAGCGAACGTGGAATAAGACTGAAACTCTGGATCCTATTGTCAGGTTGCCTTGCGCTAAACGCAGTCGTCGAACCCAGCTGGCTTTCTTCACCGTCCCCTTTTGCGTCGAACGCGTTTCCACGGTATCTGGTTGAATCGATACACGGTCAGTTTCCTCGAGAAACACGTGTACACGCGAAACAATGCATCGAGATAGCGTGGACGCGGTCTACGCGGTAGCGGCGATCCCCAGCTCCGATTATAGTATGTTACTGCCTTCCTTAACGAGACCAGCCCGTCTATGGACTAATCTCGGCGCTCTCCCGCAACTATGCCATTGACTCGCACGGAAAGCAAACGTACGGATTGCTTTTCATCGGGCCTCTTTCGCTTTCTGCTCGCGTGCAACCGTCTCGTGAGCCGAGGCCTCGAGGAACACATTATTCCTTCCCGCTTCTTCTATCCTCGCATCATTGCTTCTCCGCTCTTCAAAGTCTCGTCCGTTCCGTAACATTAACCATCGCGTTTTCCTCGACCGTTTCACGCGCGCCGTTTAGTTTCTCAAATAAATCACCGTTCATTTTCTCACGTTTCCCCCGTTCGTCAGCGTCCGTCTTCCTCCCTGCGTGCTCCTGCATCCCCCGTGGCTGAACGATCGGAATCGATGATCGCGCGCCAGATCCTGGCTCAAAGCGGCTCGTCACGGAACCGGACGATTCGTTTCGTCGGTTACAGCTAACACGATTTTCCTCCTGGTTCCTTAGCGAGGGCGAGGCGCTGTGGCCTTGCTCGCTTAGTGCTTCCGGCATCGAGTCTTGGAACGTCTGTGCAGAAACTTGTGGAAGAGGAACGAGATACAAAGACGTATTTTTATAATAACGAAATTGGAGTATTGGATTATTTCAAGAGCAGTTAAATAATATTTTCTGGAGTGCTTGGAAGTTGTGAGATATCTGTTTCCTTCTTCGTCGAACCGTATCGCGTTCGAGACCGGTCGCAGGTGAAAGGGAATGTCGCTGACAATCGAGTGATTCGATTGTGAAGGAGATGCTGAAAAACGTTAATCCAAGTTACATGAGAAATTGTTGGAAATGCTTGGATGGCGAACGTTTCCCCGTAGGCGACTGTTGCTCAGGAACACGAACAGTGGGAAGGTGCAATTTTCTCACGTTCCTGATCGACACTCCAACGCGAATGTTTATAGAATATGATATCGGTAGAATGTTCACAGAAGAGTACTGATCAAAGGTTTCGAGAGATGCAGTATGATAGGAAGTTACGAGTGATATGATAATTGAAAACAAATTCATTTGCTGATTAATTTCTCATACACAGTGACTAAGCAACAGACACAACTATTTTTATAAATAATATCTCTCGAATAACGCATTTATATCTCCTTCCAACTCCAAAACAGACCTAACAGTACACTCTGGCAGTGTGGCATGTGTAACTCGACTATAAATACTTATCAAGCGCGACAAAGCCCGTAAAGATTCCCTGGGAATCCCGCGAAATACGAAACGAGCTTTGGCGGGGTGGGAAATAAGAATTCCCAGCGATTCGAGGAGCTCCCCCGGTTCTGGCTTCTGCCACGGTCGAAAAGGATATCGTAAATAGTTGGTCGCCGGCTTTCGGTATTCCTGTTCGCTGGGCTCATCCTGTGAAACCTAATCGAGACGCACACTGCCGCGAGGAGTAGTGCCTCCGTTCGCGCCACTCTCAGATACCATAAATATGTGGACGTTGCACGGGGAACGAGATACACTCCCACGTGTTGTTGCTGCTGGTACTCGGTCTGGCGATCTCCGTGGCGTGGGCAGAGATGCCAACTTGCACGACAGCGGTTACGACGATGTACAGTGCCACGGAGACGAGCATGAAGTGGAAGGAAGAGGAAAAAGACGAAGCAAAGGGCAGAGAAGAAATGCAAAAGAGGGAGTGGAAGGAGGACGATGATGCAAGATGGAGGCGAGCTTGCTGGACGAGCTTGTCTACATAAACGTCGCTCGTTTCTTCCTTCGCGCCCTCGTATACATATCCTCGATTTTCTTAGCAGCTTCTGAGGCTACGCGCGTCGTGTGGGTTACACGGACGAGGCGGGGGCGTGTATCACCAGACACGCGTGTGGCCCGCCACTATTCGCGTCTGGAATTCGAATTCAGCTGCGCAGCTGTCCGAATCTCGTCCCTGAACCCGCCGAGCGCTGGTTACAGAGCTGCCTGGACCAGTCTTCTTTTTCCCAAACACCTTCATTCCTCGAGGAAATGAGAAGGGGTGTCCGTGACAAATTTACGGTTTCGTTTTGCAGACCGATCTGTCGAGCGTTATAGAGCGCGCTAATAGAGCCCTATCGTGTTCCACTCGTGAGCATTGAATGAACTTCGTCTAGGAGACGGTATTCCAGATCCAATGACGTCGTTTTATGCTGCCCTGTGACCATTCGCAGAGACGTCCGCGGAACGAGCACAGGAGCAGAAACTTGACGCGATGGCAAATGTACAGCGTGAAATATGGCACCGTTTCCTACGGGACTCCGACGTAATGAGAAAGGTATGGCTCTCTGATGGTAGCTCATCGTCGGTCCAACGGGGTTTGCTGCGAACAGGGAAAAACTGTTTGCCCAGGAGTGGAGGGTGTTTCTTTTTCGCATTCCTCGGTATTTTCGTGTCTTCCTCCCATTTCCTCCGCGAATCGTGCCCGTAACGCGAGACACGCTCAAGTGACACGTCCCCGAGACGTGTTCCTTGGAAATACGTGCGACCCGTTAGTCTCGGCTCGAATCGGACGCGAGGGTTACAGCTGCTTGACAATCCTTCTTCGTCACGCCGCCCGATGCCACTCGGAAGCTTGAACCGACGGAAGATGCACTGCCATGGCAGATGTAGCTCCACGGATTCTTACGATGCTCTCTTTGACGCGTGACACGTGCCTTTTTCCGTGGCTGTCTCGAATTTCCAGAGAAGGAGCCGTAGAAAATTAGAGTCGGGTACTTGATATCGCTAGGTGAGGTAGTAGTGGAGTTGTATAGAATATTCTGTCAATTTAATGACGTATAAATAAGTTTTGTTCAATCTTTTAATAGTTGAAAGAAGACTAGGTCATAACAAGTACTTCGATCGATAAAAAGTCTTAAGTGACAAGTATAGCACTTTAGTTTGGCGAGAAATTTTCAAGAATTCTTGCAGTAGTTTCCTCATTCTCGCGAAAATATTGGCAAAAGCGTCGAGGCAACGACGAGGCTGTCGGAACTTTTAATCGCTTTCAAAAGACAATGCTATGCTTAAGGGAAATGCTCGTCACGCCATATCATCTCTGCCAAGTCTCTGTAACGAGCTGGCATCGTTTCTCATATTCCCTATATTGGCATGCGCGTTCCTCCGTATTCCTCATTTGAAATCATTAAAGGAAGTATGCCTCTAATTTCTTCTCGCGTGTTGCTATCCCACAGCACTACTATTCACACGGCGCTTCAGATCTCATTGCTATGGGCTGTGCATCAAAGCACAGTGCATCAATGCTTGGACTGGTACAGTGATCCTGTGACCGTAAACCGAGGGTCTGATTTTTGACGTCCCGTCGCATGGCTGTCGAAATTCGAAATTCGTCAGCGAAGGAATTCGGGTCACGTCGAGCTTCGCTCAGGAATTCACCGCGGGCACGAGGGATACAGCTGTTCGACGGTGATCCCTTGCAATGCGTCGGTACCCGCGGCACGCGGAAATTTGAGCTCGCGCGAGCGGAGGGAATCCGTGCCTGCTCGATACGCGTCCGGCTTATTGACTTCCGGTAACGTGGGAATATTTCGTGGTCAACGCGTATTACCTGCTCGTTAGCCGCCGTTCGGCGACATTCTCTCGATGATTTGTGGATTAGTATGCTCTCTTTCTGGAGATTGAGGGAGCCTGATTAGGGAACTCGCGGAAATGTCTGCGAACGAGAACTTGGGAAATAATACAAGAGGAGGGAGGGTGCGTGAGGAGAAGACTGAGAAATAGAGACGAATGAGCTGACTAACCAGAATGGATGTTGGTGATTACATGGAGCACTTCATAGATAGACCGTCCAGACAGATTGCATAGTGTTTGCCTGGAGATAAAACAATAAATCATAGCCCGGTCTCGCTGGCAAGGAGCGAATTCATTATTTTAACGAGAGAGGCAAATATTTCCGGCTGGTTCGCGCGTTATCGAGTTGATTAATTCAATCGTGGCGATCGTCTCCTGGGGAATATTTATTACGGCATCGATGATTTGTTGCTCCTTTCCGTGCATCTTCTCACCCCTAACGCGACGTCATTAAAAAACAATATTTCCTCGAGCGTCGGTAGCCTCCGCGCATCGCCGAGTGTTTATTACAAGGCGCGGGGGGCTTTGCAATTTGAAGGTAATTGCAAGATTTATAGGTTTAATAATCTCCCAGGGGCGTTACACAGGCCTACTGGGCTTGGTATTAATTTTAATCATTTTTCGCGTGGAACTTGTATGGCTACAACCACTTTAGGGGCTTTTTTCCTGAATGTTATTATCCTCACGTAGCGACGCCCGCAGCGGCGGTGCTCGTGCACGATGCATGAGCACTTAAATAATTTTCGTGCACTTCCAACGGCATTTAATTGCGCGAACGTAATCTTTAGCGAGGCCCTCCGTGCTTTCGCAATTATCGTGAAGCTTTAAATAAATGAAACGTTACTCGAGCAAGAAATATTCCTCGCCCTCCGCATTGAAGCCTTAATTAAACGTCCTCCCAACGGCATCTCTGCGACCCATTGAGAATTCCTTGTTCTGATGAAAGTCGAGCTTTACGATTGATCTCACGGAATTGCATCGTTCTCTTGCTAATCCTGTTACTTTTATTTCGTTCCTGTCTTCGACTCGCTTTCCTACATCGCTATTAGACGCTTTCACGATATATGCACTGTGCATCATCGCTTTTCCACCCCGTAACTACGCAACTTTCCTGCACATAAGCCTCATCGCGAAACACTGTTATTAAGTGGCTTGTTAGGATTAGAAGCGTATTCGAATCCCTAGAATATCTGCGCGCGTTGCTAATTGAATTTATCGTACGAACGAACCTGCTTCGTAGATTAGACTGCACGTTTAGTCGATAATGTTAAACGCTGAAATATTAGATGCAGCGATAAACTGAGCTTCGAGACTTGACAAACCCATTTTTCATTCAGAGATGCTTGGGAATTTGGTTTGACTGAAAAGTAGACAATGGTGAGGATTCATTGTGTCGCAGCTAAAGGATGAAAGTTAATTAAAAAACAGGGAAGAAATGTCGATATCGATTGAGCGTCATGAAAGATACGTACGAAAGGGGAGATGAAAGAACGAGGCAGAGTAAATTGATGGTTGCGACGGGGAATTAATACGCTTGAATAGCACGCACAATACGTGCAGTTTCGCGTGGCAGGGGTCGGCCAGCCAGCGACCCCAGTGATCATAGACTATCGAGCGTAGAAGAAGAAAGATTTTATGCTAATTCCTCTGTCGAGCCCACTCGTTGCCACGACCCCGAGCATTGTCCGCTAATAACCGCTCGACTGCGAGATTTCCTCAACCCACTGACTGCCTAACCCAGCCGGGAATAATAATTATTTCGCGAGAACGCGGTTAGAAGGATTGCCGAGCAGACAGACCGGTGAATGGTTCATCTCGCGTAGAGACAAAGACGAGGAGTCGCGCAAACGAAAAGCTGAATGATACTCAAGCTGCGTTCTTAGAAACGCGTCTGGACGACGCGAAAAGTCTCTCTCTTCTGCTACTTCCTCGCTGAGCATTTTAGCATTTCCAACTCGTCGGTTTGGACATGGTAATCCCTGCTCTCACGACCCTAGACTCTCTGCTTCTTTTTCAAACTGTAAGTCTGCTGGGATTGGATCGCCGATCGTTTAAAGGGACACTGTGTAATTACTGGCACCGAAGGGTCGCAATTATAAATATTCAAAGCGCGTTATGGAATCGACGGTTCCCAGGGGTAATAATTATTTCACGGCGATGGACCGAAGAAATCACGAAATGAAGAACAGGGAAAAAGATGAAGTTGAGTCTGTACAGTGAGACCAATGATATTACCTGGAATCGACCTTCATTGAAATACCGCCTCGAGCTACAAAAAGAAACTTATTCCCCTTTCTTTTCTCATTGGTTAGACGTTGGCCTGACTTTGTGCCAGTGTCTTCCTCGCTAGTAGCTTACTTTGAGAGTTATTTGGTTGCTTGCAGCGAAATCTTTTACGTTTCATCGAGTGTCCAAGTTGCCCTCGTTATTTCTACTCTCTGAGCTGTGATTGTCGCTGAGTTTTCGCGGTCGTCACGTCATCCTCACTTAATCGTATTTGCAAGAGCATCTCGTGCAAACAGCAGCGACCTCCTTGTCCCCGAAACGATGTTACGGTTCTCGCGTTTATTACACGCCCCTAAGGGGCACGACCGGGACGTAAATAAAATACCGCGATGTAATATTTCGCGATGCCTATTTGTTCAGCCGACACAGTTCCCTTCGTAATGTATGCATTTCCTCGTTGCCAGTTCTTGCTCTAGTTGCTAATGCTGTTACGTTTCCATTTGTTGGCCGCGCCAAAGAAACCGTACTAAAGCACGTATAACTTGATATTCCTAGCTTCTCCGTTTCCCACCCTCCTCGAGTTATCATTTTTGTTTCCTCATTTCGTGGTATCCGCTATTACCTGAGCTTTTTCGCGAACAGCATTGTAATAAATTCGCTTGAAAGGTTTACAAACTGAACCAGAATCTTCCCTTCGGAGCTTCAATTGAACCCGTGGGACTAGGGCAGCGGTAAATCAAACAAGTTTGAGAATTGAGTTACTCTACACGCTTCTGTTCCCTAGATTGAATACCATCCTCTCCGAGAATTGCATAACTTTTGTGCCTAAGAGCTCATTCGAGCTACGAAGAAAAATAGTTCCTTTACGCTGCAGATTCGTTGTCCATACTACAATTGCTCCGCCTGAAAAGGAAGATTCCACTTCTCCAAAACTTATCTTCAGCATCCAGGACGTCGCTTAGACATTCCAGCCTCTTTTTCCAACGCACAGCAAAGTCGTTCCTCTTCCTCTAACACGTTGCTTCCTGAGTTTCGCACGCCTCGAGCTTCATAGCCAAGAGAGCGACGGTTAACCACCACGAAGATCGTCGGCAGCCGAGAGCGGTGATGAGGATAGCACAGTGTTCGGCGGTGGCTCCATAGCGCATCGTTAAAGCATCCTCTCGTCGGGCAGCGAGCGCAGGGCGCACGATTTAAATTTAAATAAGCGCGACGAAGCTGCGATAAAATATAATTAAGTTGGCCGCGGCACGTCGGATGTGGCGTTGAAGTGGCGCGGGGACACAGGGGCAGGCCGTGGGAGGAACGACGCCGAAGAACAGAAGGAGAAGGAGCAGAAGGGAGAACGTAAAGTCGAGAGAGTCTCTGAGAAAGGGACGAGGCTGTGGCAACGAGAGCAGCACCCGACTCCTTGTATATATGTATATTATGCGTATATTACGGGGAAGGGCAAGAGCCAGGGTATCACGTCGCTGCTTAATTTGACGGACTTAATGGCTGGGCGTAATGGGCGCGGTCGCAAGGAAAAAAGAACGTAATTAAGAGTGGCAAGGATACCCAGTTGCCGGTTACCGGGGCCAAGATTTATGTTATGCAGTAATTTCTGCGAAATCTTACCGTCCTGACGAGAGCAGGAATAATTCCATCCTTATAAGGGGGCAGGACTAAAACCAACGATGTCTGACGTTCAGTGACCACGACTGGTTTAACGATTTCCAGCGGGAATTGTTACAGCCGCGTCGTGGTCGCGCTTTCATGCCTTTCGTTGTCATTCCTGCGCTCGTTTGAATCGCCTGACCAGCCACTGGCTGTGTCAAAAGTGTCATTTACGTGGCCACCGCCGCAGGAGACTAGTGACGCACGCTTGTAAGTAGTAACTCCTCCGTCGGACGTTTCGACGACGAACAACGGTGGCCGCGCTGTGGATTCACACTTGGCGATTTATAGCTCGCGGTAAATGCGCCGTACAGTGTACGTGGACGGTTAGATTTATTGTTCTCCTCGCGAGAGCTCGGGTGTCTTATTAAACGCCTTTCGCGGATGTAACTGACCCTGGCCACCCCCGTGAAAAAGCTCCGCGATCGAGTGTCGCTCGACGTCCCCTCGGACGCGTCGACGTGACTTTTCCCCGCTTTATTGGATGGCGTTCGCCGCGCGGAAAGAGCCGTTTCATCAAAATCGACGTGGACACACGGACCTTGGTCGGTTGAGAATGACAGTGAAACGTTATATGTGGATGGCGCGGGACATTTCTCATCGTAATGTGATTTATGGAACATTTTTAACTCCCCCGAGGTACCCTCGCTCCATGGGCAAGTTGATGGTGTTGCACGCACACTGCCGCGCGGGATCACCCGTTCGCGTTTTATCATCCTCGCGCGTACGCGCGTATTGTTCCCCAGCGGCCGACGTCTCGCCGATACTTCACGCCCGGAACTAATTACCCGCTCGAAAAATTCCCTGCTATTTATTGCGCTTAGCCGACGGTCTGTGGCTCGTTAGAAGCACCTCTCCTCGTGCTCGTGATTTACCGAGCTTGTCCTATGTTCGCTTGTCATTGCCGCCGCATTGACCCTTCATTATTTTCGCCGCAAGCATTCTGGTATCCTCTCTTCATCCTCTGAACGGCTAGCCAGGCTAAGAGCCACGTGCAATCTCTTGTTACGATGGATTGATTGGTACATTTGTTACACCGTATTTGGGTAATGGTAGGGTAATTGTCTGGGTAATATTCCACCGTCAAATAAATTAGTCCTCCTCTTAGATTTTCCTCGCGTGCAGTGTGTGGACACTAGTCGAAGTGACTGTGCAACACTCGTCACATGTTCAGTAGAAAATCCTCGCCAATTGATCGCTGTCGCGTGAGGGTAGTCAGCCGTGAAAGAAACGCTAGGCCAGCAGATTTAGTAGGAAAAGAGGCACAATAGGTTCGTTCTGGCCCGTTAGGCAGGTGGGTCATCGCTTTAATCCATCGTCCACCAAGGCACGTCCTCGTACGTGTAATCGAATCAGCACGAGTGACTTTCTTTTAAAGTGGTCGTTACATCAGCGCGAGTGTTGGAGCGAGGAACGCTGCATCGCGATATTTCCGTGGAAGCAGCGATCGTTTCGCAGCGTTATGTCAAAGGGCTCATTAGTAACCGACATCCCATTATACCTCGTCGTAAATAACGTTACACGCGTACGCAACGTGAACCGTGGGCTTCGCTATGGTTCCGAGCTTGTTTTGTTTGACCGTTGGGGGGGAAGATTCATCGGCGGGAACGAAGTGCCAGCTCGTAAAGTAAAATCGTAAAGGGACGCCGGGGGGACCAAGGGTCAGACCTCGAGAGAAGCCTTGGAGAAGTCACGGGACCCTTCCTCCAGGCCTCGTATCGTCTTCGTTCCGCTGTAAATCGCTTGTTGCTCCGACTTACGACGTCACGGGTCACTATTAGCTTGAACAGGATTACCTTTGTCCCCGGGCTGGCTCGCAGATTAAATTTCCCCGCTAAACCGTGGCGTCGTTGTCAAAATACGCCGCGCGTTAAGACGTCCCAGCGTTACGTAACGCGAAGTTATTAGCAGGCTGGGAGACAGTTTCCATCTCCTCGAGCCGCGGTCTGAAATCGAGAAAGAGGTCGCGTGGGCGTGTTTACAATAATCTCCGCTTATGATAGATCGCGGAGGCTTGCGAGGATCCCCGCGAGAGATCGTTGTTCGGAGCCGAAGCGAACTATCTCTGTGGCTCGGTTTCGTGAGAGACCAGTTTCGAGTTTCGCCACCGATATTTTCGGAGCGGCTGGATAGGGTTCCTCCCCAGCGTTAAATTAAGTTAAATCTCGTTTAATCTCGGCTTTCTACGATTCTACGGAAACGCTTCGTGGCACGAATTTAGATAGAGCTAATCTAAATTCCCCGATCTGTAGCCAGTAATCCCTAGGATAGGGCTACAGCCAGCTTCGCCTGCCTTTGTCCTTCGTCATCTTTCGCAACACGTGCGAAGTTATTTTCCAGAGCTTCCTCGCTAATCGCCCTACCCTTTCATTGATCGAAGGTGTAAGGGTTCCACGACCCTTGAAAGTGGATTTCAAGCGTCGAATTACCACGGCTGTGTGTCTCGGTCAAGTCTGGACGCAGACAACCGCGTGGGTGTATTTATAATAAGCAATAAGTCGTTCGATGTGCAATAATTCACGCGGCAGGCGAACGTTTCAACAAGCAGCGTAAAATTTTCTACCCTAGTGGTCGTCGTGCACGCGAGATACACGCGCGCGGATGAGCGTGTATCGAGCGTAGGCGGTCGTTTGGTCTTACATAGGTGCGCATCTACCGGGAATATGTACCCAGCGCGTGCTCGTCGAGGCTGATTCCCATGAGACGAGAACCATCCGATACGATACAGGCACCGAGCCCAGATCGCCTGTGACACGAAAGTTCTGGGGAAATTAATCTGTCGACAAAATGTTGCCTTGCTTTCTGCGATCGAGCATAGAAGCTTCTATAAACGGCTGAGCAGGTCGATTAGCGGTGCTGGTACTGTGTTTTTAAATCGTTTTTTGATCCTTAGAATTCTCATTTCCTGTAGCCATCGCAGCACTTAAACAATTTTACGTCACTTTCAAAGCAATAAGCATAAAAAATCTACTACACCGTTTCTAAACTAATCGATACTCACGAGCCTTGCACCTGCCGATCTTCCGGTTTCAAGCAGGAGATTCTGCAATCTTCCGTCTAAAATGCAAGGTGTTGGTCAGCTTCTCGTAATAAGTACAAACTAGACCGCTCTGTAGACCTGCTGGCCAAACCGTGACGTAACAGGAGTCATATTTCGGCTACCAGAAATACATACTCGAAAGCCACATTCTCTAGTATAAGGCCTACTAGAATTACTCATTATGGAATGAAACATTGTGAATCTTTGAGCTGCTGTAACGTTGAGGAAAAAGATTGCGTGATAGCGAGTCTGGGTTCGTTTTAAAAAGAAAATCTTTTACTTGCATGCTTGAATTGAGTTTGAGGTAGATATTCAGAATCTAAGAACCACGACAGGTATCTAGGAGAGCCACACGTGGTACTGGAGCCACAGTTTAGCTGTGGTTGCTCTATACTCTATATCATCCAATAGACCGCTTGTCACACGAGCAAGAAGCATCATCAATTCTCTGGCTCAGACACAAGGTCTCAGTCAGCTTCATAAAGCATCCGACTTGTCTGAATAGAAATTAACTCGGCGCGTTCGCACGATCTTTCAACGCCCATTCGATGCTCACTTTTACAACGCGTCCTGTTTTCCTTCCTCGGATGCCACGCACGTAGCACACCCCTGACAGGGAGTGTGGGCGAGCGTGGGTGGTGTTTAGGCGCGTCGCTCGTAATTACTCCCGAAGTCGCAGAAGACTCTATCGGTCTGAGCGTAGAATTACCTGACGTCGTGGGGGGAGAGGCGCATAGGTGGAATTTATAATGACGAAGGCGGAGTTACGCGAGCCGCATTTACATGTAGCCGCGTCGAGACGCACGTTCGTGTGCACGCGTGGAAGCCCCTTGGATTCGTCACGTCCTGCTGGACTACTTTCCGAGGCTCGGGCAGTTTGAGGGAAAAAAGGAAACGACAACAATCTGGAAACGTGAAACTTTAAGCTCCCTGCAATTTTCAGTCGGGTAATTAGGACACTTTAGAGGGGCGACACGGATGGCTCGTAGTTTCTTTCGTTCTTGTGCAAACCTGCCGAGACTTTCGCGGTACTTTTTCACGGGAACACTATAATACCTCTTGCCGCTTCTTAGAGGACGCTCTCGAAGAGGGCCAAGACTTAAGTTGGAAGTTCCTTACAGCCACGACAAAGAAGTCGCTGGTAGAAAATGTTGCAAGGAATAGCATAACGGCGAATGATCGCGAATAGTTTGAAGAGATCGCGAAAGTTTGTTCACGCTCGATATATTACACCGGCACGCTTCGTCCCAGGAAATGCACCCCTTCTCTTCCGTGTCCCCCTTCAATAAGAAAGACCGTCCGCGTTCTAGATTTTAAGCTTCGAGAGAAAATTGGTCGTTCCGCATAACTATTTGATCGTGCGGCGGTTGTTAGCCGCGCGGAAGGATTACATCCACGAATGCTGTTCATATATTGAACGAGCAGGTGAGGCGGTCGTTGGAGTTCAACGACAGCCGTAGAGACCTCTCGGGAAACCACTCTGAAAGTTGGCAGGGTTCCTGATATTAGGGGTAGAGCTGAAGTAGCCTTAACGTCTCCGTCCTCATTATGTACCTACGCACTGGGTACTTTGTGGCGCTCGATCTCAGACCTAACGACCTGTTCTTTTTTAATTAAACGCCGTCCTCTCGCCTATATATTATGATAATTAATGGAACATGAAGGGCCGGGACGAAATCCAACAGTGCTTTGGGCTCAAGTTGCTTGGTCGTAACTGGAACATCGATCGATAGTAAAATCTATAGATTTCACTTTGTCATCGTTAATACATACAGCTGCCTGTCTTCGAACGTAGCGGGTCTTAGAAAGTAGTCATAACAGGATCTTTATGCGCACTAAGTTTGACGCTAATCGAATTCTTAGGAAGACCTGCTTCACACGAGACACCTCTGACATACGTTCACGTATGTATTTAAGGGGGACACAGGGTATCTACAAGCTCTTCCAAAAAATTCCTCACCTGTACCTTTCAGGTGTGGAAAGAAACACGTGTCTGGGTGGTTTGCAGGAGGTTAACCCCACAATAGCCACTGAAAAACAAATCCTCGATCCAATCTTGCAGATCATGGTGAAGTTACTTTACCCCAAGTAACCAGTTCACAATTCTGCAAGCTGGCCTCGCGTTCGCATGTCCGCGAAAGCGGCTTTCGTTCGTTAACCACAGTCGAGCGTAACTCATAATTACAAGCATCGCCGCAGACACGCTCAACGACCTCCGTTCGCGGTCAATATATGCTAATGCGTGCCATTAATACGTACGCGAGAGCGTGCGTGTACAGAGCTCGCGGTGGATGAACGAAGGGTGTAAATCGTGCGAGGCTTCGGTGCACGAGCCGAGGTGCGCTTGACCGATTAAACTAGACGGCTGGAACCGTCGGTCGATACCGCGAACGAAGGAATTAATAAGACAGTCGGAAATCGGGTCCTATATTTTATCAGATCTCCGCCTGTCAGACCGCTCGCGCTGCTCATATATTCCTCTGCTAAGCGATTTATTTATCACTGGATTAATTATTAATACCGTTGCCCTTGAATAACGAATTACGCGTTCGGTAGTCCATGAAATTATTTACGTCGACCATTTTTCGTGTCGGTCCTACCACCGTCATCGTTTTACTTAATTATTTCATATAATCTGGGTAGACGATGCAAGAATTTCAGATTGACTAGGAATAGGTTTCATTAATAGTCTCCAGGTAATCAGGCTAACTGGAGATTAAATATACTTTCCATCCAAAGATGCCCGAGATAGGACGATCCGTTCGTTATTTTCGATAGTCGATAGCGTCGATCACAGAGGGCTTCCGCACGTGCCTGTGCATGTTTACTGCTCGCTCATCTCTGGTAAACATTGTTTGGGAGCCGGTCTGGAGGCAGCAAATGATCGGTTATCATACGGGAAAGAACGTGTTTCGGGTTTACCCGCAATCAATGTGAGCAATGAATGTTCACCGTGATCCCTGATATAAAAATAAATCGTACGTGGAAATTGAACGACGCTTCGAGTTGGTGGCATCGTCACGTTCATCGTAATGAACATATTTCTCCATTTTCCCGGATTACATCGAGGGAGAGAGACAGGCTGTTCCGTGAAATTTCCACGTTTCAATTTGTTTGCCCTGGGAATCAGGGCTTGTCCGTATCACGAAACCGACGAGAGGTCGTGTCGTTCTGGAATCAGAAAGCTCTTGATCGTCTTAGGGCGTCTAATAACGTCGAGCGACTGGTGCGATTACCAAAACCGTTTGCAGACTCCGAACGATTTCGAGACTCGCTCTGCAGACGACAAGAAATGCATTGTTCTGATAGTGGTTGAACTCTCATGAGTGGTTGGGAGAACTTTCCTGCACTGTGAAGTAAGAAGATTTCCATCTTCCGATGTCCAAAAACTATGGCATTTCTTGGAGTTCGATCACTGTGAAGTTTAGAATAGTTTAAGTCTGTTTTGATGGGATACGTGGAGTCTCTATTGTGCCAGCGCACCAACGACGGTGACTGTACATGTTTCTATTCCCATCATAGACTGCTAAGTAATTTGCCAGGGGCCTATTATACCAAGGTTCCGTTCCAGCGATTATAGGCAAACTCTAATAACGACAATTATGTCATTTCTACGGAATTCGACCGCCAGCGGCGATCGGACACAATGCCTTCGTTATCCAAGAAGATTCGGGACCCTTTGGGCTCACGCTGAGATCCAGGAAGATTCGTTTCCTCGGACCTCCCATTCAATCACCCTGTCTCCTTCACGCAGAAGATATTTCCTGACCCATCCTTCACCGCTTCGTTTTCATAACTTTCCAAGCAACTTCAGTCTATGTAGTATGCACCGCCTATATTACTCTTTCATCGTTCGTTCCACTAGAACGATTTCTCCGCGCTAGATTTCCCTGGACATTTAATCGCGACCAGATAGCATATTCGGCTGATAGCAGAAAATAGAGTCGGAAAGCATCGGTCAGTCCATGGGAAAAGAACTTTACGGTCTCTCGTCAAACTTCGTTATGCCGTCAGCGGGTGTACCTAATTATGTGATATGGCGTGCTCGTTTGTTCGTTTGTCCTCCGCCTCGTTGGCCACGCCGGTTCCACGGCTACCGGAACTCGTGCTGGACCCCCTGTCTCCTACTTCCCCCCCTGCGACTGCTCCCTTTGCCGAGGACCAGAGAACCTCTGGGGACTTCCGTAAACTGTGTCGCGACTCGCCCTCGCGTTCACTATTACCGTGAAGATTAAATTGTTGTGTGATGCGAGCTTTTCATCTTCAAAGGGCACTCGTCCGTTTGATGTGGCGAGCCGTACACAGTCCCGGTCCCCGATTGCGGCGTTCTGAAGTTAAACAGGAAAAAAAAAGTTTCCGGGCGAAGAAGTCGAACGCGCGTGGACGCGTCTGTGCTTCCCTAAATAACCGTCCCGGGGACATGCGTGCTTTTTTCCCCCGCGAGCTGTGCGTGTTCCTCGGATTTTATGGACCCTCGGAATTAGAACCGAAAAGGAGGCTTTATAAACTAACGGCTCGAAAAAATTGTCCTCGTTCACTCTGCATGCTGCTCGATGACGAGGAAACGTGTCTGGACGGATTACTTCCTTGTGGAATCGACTACCAGTTTTGCTTCTTGCCCTCGTTTTACGGTGAGCAGGGTGGGGTGAGGTAAGCTGGGCTGGTTTAACTCCCTTGTGACTGGACCTAGATGTGGCGAATAAAATTCAAGTGGATTACGTACGAGGAGAAAACGAAGTATGGAAGTTATAAATTTTAATAATAATAATACTGAAAATTAGATACCTAGTCCTCCCAGAATCAGTGGGAGTAGAACAGTCTGGTTGACCAGTTTGAGAAAAATTGGTTCGAAAAGAAATACATAGGTCTAGCATTTATAGTGAGTGCACAGAACAGTTCTGATACGGAAGATCGATAGGCTCTGCAACGAGGAGACACGTCCGCATCGGTCGCGCGACCCCATTGGTCGCGGATTGATTGTGATCGTGGCTTGGCTCGCAGCCTGTGGTCGTAATACTATTGGACGAACGTATAGCCTTTTTACTGTGCCTTTTTTCCTCCGGAACCCCGGCGGAAGAAGCTCGTATCGTGGGTCGCGTCCAGCGTGAGGACAACGGGCACGTCGATCGGTCGTGGACCTCATCGTGCCAGTCTATGGCGATTGACGATGGGCAATTTACGTGGGTGGATTCCAGGTTACTCTCCTGAAAGTAAAAACGATATAGTAATTCGTATCGTTATCCTTTTCCCTTTCTTAACAACCACTTCATCGCAAGTAGAAAGAGCACTCCACTTTATTGTACAAAATACTTGAAAACATGCGGCCCATAATTCCTGGAATAAATCGGGGGTCATAAAGGCAACGAAAAAAGTTTACACAAACACTGTTTTATTTCGCCTTGTTCCCGAGTTGTAGGTCGATAAATAACTAGGCAATTTTATTATCCACTAAAACGCAAACTCCTCGCTAATATCGTATTCCAATATCCCCCAATCATTTCACCTAGCCTTTCTCCGTATTCCCGAAACACAGAGGCGATGGTTGCTGAACGAAAAGCAGTTTTACGATTCATCGACGATTGTTATCCACTTCTGCTCAACAAGTTCTCCAAACTTCTATAATTTCCCCGAATTGGAGCAGGGGAGGAACGTGACCGCGCAGCCACCCTCACGCCCCTATAAATTTACGCTCGCGCAGGAAATGATGAAGCTGATAAGGCGGCCTGGACCTGTGGCACTATCGCGGATCATAATTCAAGCTATCGAAGAACTGGCGCACGACTCGGTCTCGCTGAATGCGTTCATCGATCACCTGGCCGAAAAATGCCATAGCCTCGTCTGAACAGCGTGTAGACGATAGAACGCCAATGTTCCCCATGCACTGCTTTCGTGCAGTCTGACCGAGGGGCCGATTAATTATGGGCCTCCCTTAATTGGTCGTTTAATTAACAGTCGTCGAGAGAGCGTGGCCAAAGCGCCTCGTCACGCGACATTCGCTACACTGCCGAATATTCGCGGACGGGCTCACCCCGACTACGCCAGCATGGCGCGACGCTCGTCGACGCGAGCGGTTGCACAAAGAAGCCAAGTCGCCGACAGTCGTATTCGTTGACTAATTAAGCCCCTTGACGCTGTAATTAGCCACGCGTCATCCGCGATACCCGACTCTCGGATTCTTTTCTCCGAGATATATGCGTGGCTCGCTGAAGTCTGTCAACACGTGTTCTCTTGTTCCCTATCGGCAGTCTCGACGCCAGAGATTAGTAATCTGTGGAAAGGCGTTTTTGTTTGTCTCCGTCAATCTCCTGCTCTAACATGACGCTGCGCTTTGAAGCGTGCGACTGACGGCTAGTTCGTCTCTGTGGACTCAAAGGTCTATTGATTTTCCTCCTCGTCCGGCTCGCCACTTTTTTCTTTTCGCCAGAGCGTTGCATCGGAAATTGTAACGTCGTTTCGTTCGAGGTAATTCAAGTGAACAGGCTTTCCTCGAGTTCTCGGGGAGAGGTTAGTCTCAGAGGAACGGTTATTAATTTTCTTCGAGGACCGTCGGGATAGTTTTCGCGCGATGAAACAAAGCGCTCAGTAACGAGAGTAACGAGTATGATGAAAAGCCTAATTGACGGTGTCTCCAGCTCGAGTGGGTTTGGGTCAGATGCTGCTTCAGCCTCTTGAAGCGCAGCATTGAGGAATTGCGAGGATGCATCTATAGAAATTGAGTGAAGTCTGTTATATCTGTCTTGAGGGAAATATTTAGTTTATCAATGAATCTCTGAAAAGTCAGCGAGCAAGGTAAAAAGCACTTCCTGGTTTCTAAGTGATCAATTCTCAATTGAGTGAAAGAAACGCTAAAGCAGTGGTTTGTCCCTTTCGCGGGCTATTCGCGGAATCCGTGTCACGTAGAGAACAAGTTTGCCTCGGAGGTACGTTTGAAATACTCCGCGGAAGAAGTCAACGGTCAGAGGCATCAACTGAATACGGACGAGGTGGCAAAGACGAGCATTTCTGAGCGTGAACTGGACGACTCTCGGGACAACAGAGAACACGGCGTACAGCCTCTCGCTTTCCCTCGTTTTAATGACACCTTGCCATTTACGAGCGAAGCTGGTCGGATTCTGGTTCCACTCGAGCCCCCACGGAATCTTTTCGGAATCCTCTCGTACGAGTAATTCACCTTGACAGACCTACTCTTTTGCGCTTCCTTTCCGTTCCGCTTCGTCTCCACTAGAATTTTTCCGCCACGGCTGCCACGCTGACACCGTTTCTTGCACCCTTATGCAACGCCTCTATCTCTCTCTGTCTCTCTCTGATTCCACCCTCGCTCCAATTCTCACGGCCCGTCTTTCAAAATATTCCCGATATCACGGGCAAGTTTATACGAACGGGCACGTAATTACTGGGCGCATCTCTCTTCCGCGTCGCAGTCGAAATTAAAACAAGCGCGACGGCAGCCTCGCAGAATCTCATTTAAGTGATTAAATTGTACGCTCGTTTCTCGGCACGCGACGCGTCGTTTCGTAGCCCGTTTTCGGTGATTAAAGAGTCTCTTCGTGGCTGTTGCAACGAATTTTTTGATTCATTAGATAATTAAACTCGCGAACGGTGTCGGAAGGCCATGTACAGTGGCCCGTCGTTAATATCCGATAAAATACGTGGTCTGGGTCCGTAGAAGAATGAAGAGGGGAAGTAGGTAAATTGGAAACGTGCGATGTGGGTAACGAATTGGCACAGTAAATAGTTCCCATTGGCTTGGTCAGAGGTTGTATATTGATAAGATTATAGACACACATTCTAGCGTAGATTGATGTACGTCCGGAGTCGTGTGCGCATAGCGGACTGGCCCGTTGCGTGTTTCGCCACATACGGCATGTATAGGGTCACGTGAGCTGACACAAAGGTCAGGAACACTGGGTCCTGGTTCCCGTCCTCGTCCTCTGGCTGATGCGCTCGCGAATGTCGGAACACGAGTTAACTCCTTTCACATTGTACGGTGCGATAGTCTCTCCTACGAATCGACTTATCCTTCGATGATATCTATTAACTGCTCTTCAGCTTCGTGCTACCAATCATCTGGAAAATGGCACGTGTGATTTACCGAGGTAATGAAACTTATCGATAATGGCTTAACTAATGCTTCATGCGCGAATTAAATTCAATCATCAAGGATTTTATTTGTCCAACAGCTAACTATAACCCAGCTGCAACGCGATGCTATACATTGAACATCTATCAGAAGCTATGTCTCCTAAATCACTCGACGTTCAACAAATTATCCTTTACTATCCTACACGCAACAGATTAAACTATTAAACTCTAGATTTATCTCTAACATGAACGCACATTGCTCCCACTCAATGGTAGTCAAGAAGAATAGCTCCCCATCAACAGAACAAACCCTGGAACATCAATTCCCAAAAAGAAGGTCCCTTCTCCAACGAAAAACCATAATCCAGCAGCGTGAGAACGGTGCTCCCTCGAAATGCTCGATAGCAGCGAGCAAACAAACACGACAGAGCTACCGGTTGGAGCCGGCGTACGCGGCAATATCCCCGCGTCTCTTTGAGGCGAGATTATCAAAATGATACATTCCGTGTGCGCGTACAGCCGAGCGTATACACACGCAGAGCGAGTGAAGCACGGTGATACGGCATGGAGCACGTAATGCATAAGGCCCGCGGGTGGCGTGGCGCAGCGATCGGCGCGTTGTTCGCGTGCTTCTCTCTCAGCATACGGTACCTACGCTGCGGAAGGTTACGTGTTTCGCGCGAGCGACGACGTCGAAACGGCAAAGTTGCCGAGGTCGACGACGAAGAAGGACAGGAGGAAGAGAAGAGGGCTTACCGATCCTGGATCCCGTCTCCGTCGAGGTCGTGCATTTACACAGGCGGGGTCATCCACAGTCTCCCTGGTACCGTTACTCCGCATGAAGCATACATATTCTCAGAGCAGTTATCCCGCCAGCAACGTATCCCCGAGCCCCTCGAGCCCCTGTCCTCGCCCTCGGTTTCCCTCGGCCAGCCTCGCTGGCTGTTGCATATTTTTGCGCACCGTGTAAGCGTGCATGCAAACTCGTCCCGCTAACGTTGGTCACGTACGTCTGTTCGTGTGTCCACTGGCTCAGCCTGCTGGCATGCATAAGTCAGAAAGCACCGTGGCCAGGATGGCTGCTGTTGCGGCAGTTTCTCGCCGTTCCCGTCATTCTCTACGCTCCTTCCGTAACTAGCTCACCTGGTCGCGCGAGAACGTTGACATCCTCCAGACTAGATCGCCGTCACCGTAGTTTATGGATGAGAGATCGATCGACTCCGTCAGAGGGAGTATCGCTCCGTGGACGTTGCTGATGCTGAAGAAGGTAGGCCTGTCGTGGTAAACGGTTTTATTGACAGCCCTTCAAGAGTGAACAACGGGACTGTGTCCTGTTCAGATACGAATGTTGCACAGCTGTCGTTCCAGCGAGCTTATATTTTTATTATAATGTGAGAGATAATACTATCGACTTCGCGTTGCAGCAGCATGTAAAAGAGAATGGTAATATTGTTGTTGGCGTACGGTGGATAGAAAGGACAGAAACAAAACGCTAAGGGAAAAAAGGTCTCAACATGAAAATCCGTGTTTTTCCCATATTTTTCTCTCTGTTCCTTTTTTTTCTCGTTATATTGCGTTTCATGCAGTCACGCGAACCTGTCAGCTATGCTGGTCCGTTCCTTTTTCGAACGTAGAAATATCGAATTGCCCGTTGTCTCGTCTGGAAATTGAATCTCCGACGGTGATCTCTTTTGGCGCAATTTATATCGACTCGGTCGGAGAGGAAACGTTACTCTGTTGCACAAACGTCGTGCCCCGTCGCGAGTAAGTTTATAATGAGATTTCGCGACTAGACTAGCGTCGTCAACGTTGGCCTCTCGTTTGATTCGACTGCGATGCCGAAGCGAGGACGCAAGGAGGACGGCTTATCGCGCCTGTATTTCTCAAAGAAAGGATTGAGTGTCGGCGACAGAAGGATCATTGGGAATTGATTAAGTGAAAACTAAATGCGACGTGACTCGTAGCAATATCCGTGTTTGATCGAACTTGTCAAGCACAGCCACGCGACGAGGAGACGGCCAATCGCCGACCGATTAATAACAATCCTTGGGTCCTCTCTTGAGACCTGGCAGTTGCCCCTGCGCCACGTTTCTCTGACCCTTGATTGGATTAATACGCACGCAAGTTCGAGAAAGGAGTGATTTCCTTTCTCGAAACTGAGCTCCGTTTCCAAGAAAAGCAAACTCGAGCATCGCCACAGCCCGATTTATCATGCTGGAATCTACTTTTCGCTGCGCTACGGTTTCAGCAAAGACAGGAAACAAGGCAAAAGGCGGTGGCTCGGCGTTAGCGTGATCTCGTTTATCTCTTGATATCGCAACGGCACGGAGCGTTGAGTAAACGGGAATAGGATCGAGCAACGAACGGTTAGCGATACGCAAACAGGGATGTTATTATCGCGGCACTGACAGCAGGCTTAGGACTTAATCACCCGTTGCGATCGCGTGCTTCTAATTTCACGCTCGCAATATCCCCCCGACCCGCCGACTCAACATCCGCCTAATCGAATCTTTGCAGCTCCCGTAATCACTGTTTGAGCACCAAATCGTTTGCACGCCTCGTCGTAATGCTACGCTGCCGCGCATTCACTTTCCTTTTTCCTCGTGACACACTTGCTCGATGATTCGACCGCGGCGCTAACCATTCCATCGGTTTTTCCATCGTCGTTTTCTCTGTCTACGCTCTCGGGCATAGACAACCAACCTCTGTCTGGTGCATCCGCTATTCGCTCGGAAGGGTGCCCAGGGAGAAGCGGTCCTTTGAAAGCGCGGGACACTGGGACAGTTCGAGGTGACGACGGGGCCATTTGTAAAGACTCGGCGCAATTGGAGGAAAGTTGGCAAGACAAGCATTAATTTCGTGGCGCGTCATCCGGTCCCGGGCTAGTGGATGGTGCTTAGGAAATTAGGAGCGAACTTACAGGCACACGAGCATCCATTTTCCAGTGGCATGTCCGCGTTACTCGAGACACGGGGAGCAACAGCGGCCTGACGTCTCATCCGTCTTCCAATGCGCATATGTCCCAGCCAGAAATTACCATTACGATGGATGCTGGTGCTCGAGGCCGAGCTTACGAGCTTACGCGGCAGCCGAGTTTTATGACAGTTGTGCGGGGGTAATAATGCTTGTCGGTGCTTCGCCTCCGTGTGGTCACGAAATTACGTCTTAACGCGCGTCTATACAGCAGCTGAAGAGAGCCAGGGAAGAAGAGGATGCGAAGGGTGCCGCCAGCGAGTGGCTCGCTGCGAAGGGGATCGATACGAGAACAGAGAGACGAGACGAGTGCATGACACCGGCCTATTGTGCGCGATCGAATGACATTAGGGACATTAGACCCGCATCATGAATTACTCCCCCCTCGGACGTCGCACTTGAAATATTCTCGTCTTACCCCGACCTCTTGCACCGTATTAATTAGGAGCTGTCTTCCGGCTGAAGAGACCACGCGCCGGACTAACGTCCTCTACAGCGCTTACATGTTCCTCCCATTCATTACGCTGAATCGTTCCCCATTCAGCCAGAGAACTCTTTTGGTGTGCTCTGCCGCTGAAGGGAGAATAGGCCATTCGCGGCTTCCATAATTTCGCTTGACAGTGCCTCCTGTGGAAGTGATAGTACACGCAATATCCTAATAACATCGATGGTGTCAGGTATGAGACAAGCCCCGAGACACTTTGAATATCTAGGCCTGGAGCCGAGAGCAACAGATGCTGCTTCACGTCACCCTCAGAGAAAACCATTCCGCGACGTTCGTTTGTCCCTTGGAATTATACCGCGTCCCATTATGCGCACTGTTGGAATTCCCAAGCGGTCGTTGTCGCGGGGAACATTCGGGGCACGCGAGCAATGACTATAGGTAGGGTGACATTAGCATGGAGACGCGATGGTCGCAGCCCACCCTCCAGGAATGCGCTGCTTTTCGCGCTTTTCTTCGCTCGCTCTTTGCCAGTAGCCGCGGCCAATTACGGAATGTCTCGGTAGGTTGTTTTGTAGGCCGCCCTATATTGCCCTATTATGTTGGCGTTTGCAGGGAAGCAGGCGGGCTCGCGAGGATAATTTCGCGAAACGTTCCTCGCGCCTCCTGCCTCCTTTCTTTCCCTCTATTCTTCTTTTGTTCCCTTCTATCTATCTTTCCCTCCCCCTTTCCACCGAGCTCTCTCGCCTGTCTCGTTCTTTTTTCGCCTCCGCGTTTTCCGTGCCTTCGCCCCATTCCTCGCGAACCCGTGATCTCCCGTCCAGTCGTGAAAATACAAGCGACGGGTCTCGTTACAGTTGAATTGTGCCCGTATTTATTTTGTCCCTTGTTTCGCCCCGTCCCGCGAAGCCTCCTCAGTGCTGCGCGTTTTAACGACTCTAGAAGTGGCCCTCGGATTCCGTTTAGCATTGCCCGAATGATGAACAGAGGACAGCAGGGTAAAGGGATAGCCGAGGATTATTCTTTCTCGATAGAACGTGAGAAGTTTTCTCATTTACAGAAAGCCCTAATTTTATCCACGAGCATTTCAGTATCTATGATTCATTGGTTTCGAATCACTTCGCTGGATATAATTGGACCACAATTCTAGATTTCTCCTAGATCTAGCTCTACAAATAGCTGTCACTCGCAATTGACCTAGTAGATTTAAAATAACACGAGTATAAGTGCAAGAAGTGGGCTTTGGAAATTGCAGGGTGAGAAATCGATCAAATTGCCAAACAAGGATTGGAGCTCCGATAATTTGTTTACTGGGCAATCGCTCTAACGAGTTGAGCTGTCCCTATCATCGACAAACTTTTTCTTTCCACCTCTAATATTCGAAATATGGGTCACCCTAACGTAAACAAAGCTTCATTGGTTACGCAACCCTAAAAAATGTGACTAAAACAAGCTGTGCTGCATTTTCACAAAATTTACCGCGTGTCCCTTTGTTCATCCAGGGAGTTGTTTAGGCGGAATTTTTGTTTCACTAAAAGGGGATCGAAAGTTTGGTGAAACGTTCAGTTTTGCGGAAAGGTGACTTAATAACCGTTTCCACGCGATTATCCGCGACAGAGAACGCACAAGTTTGGTGTAATACACGTTCTCGCTTCACTAATTTAGTCCACATTCGCGCAAGGAAAGGTATGCAGTATTAGAAATGCGAATGGAGGAACGACGTGTACGAGAATTGTTGGGAAAGCGCGTGGGCGTGGGCGTATATGCAAGAGCGAGAAGAATAGAAGCGAGCTCGAACATGTTTGGTATTAACTTCGTTCAGCCACACAGTCGAACTATTTTGTCAGTTTCCGAGTATATTGTAAGCAAGTATCGCGGGAAATGATGCATTAATTAGCCGCAGACTATTATGCCAGAAATTATTTCCTGGTAATTTTCGCTGAAACCTCTCCATGCAGTTCTTGTTGTAATTCGTGCGGCGAAGTGGCAATTAAAAAATTTTTTAGGGAAAAACTGAAAGCTGGATCGTGTTAACAATATTGAATTTCTTTCTAAAATGCCCATAAAGTAATCAATTTTACACTGAAAACTGTTTAATACTTCAGAGTGAAAAGTTCTTCTTTCTGTTCACATACATTTTTTAATAAAACTGCATTTCACTAACCAGTTCATATTTTGTCTGTTCCAGGTAAGCATCCTCCCACGTTTTTTAATTCCAAGGGGCCTAGAAGTACGTAAACGCTCCACATCCGCGATCTTATCGGCTAAGTAAGTACTTTAAGAGAAAGAATTTTATCACGAACGTCACGCTGTCGCGGCGCTCCTTATCATCCACATTTTCCGCGATTTAATATTTTAATTTCCAGCCGGAATTCCGATAGGAACGTGTTTCGAATATCTCTGCAGTCTTAAGCGTCTGCAGTCTCATTCCGAAAGCCGCGAAATCGCATATTCAAGATAATTCGCGTTTCGAACCTGTCTTCCTGTAACTTAGATCTCCCCTATCCAAAAGCAATGAAAACACGGCTCCTCCCTCGACTCAGTCACAAAAGACTCGTGCCGTGCTCGTCCCAAATACGACCCTCCTCGTATTTGTATCAGGTGGTTCCGGCTAAACGATATTTCCTTCCGCTGGTCGCTCGCAGAGAAACGGGGATTTTTTTAAAAGCGTCCGTAATCCGCGCCGCGACCCAGTCCGCGTCCCTGTGCCACAGAAATACCGTTTACCCTCTGAAAAACGACGCGACGTCCGGGGTTAACCAATTTCATCCTCGGAGATCTAATTTCCTGCCGTCAAGATGCGTTACGCCGGGACACCCGTGTTCCTCTTTATAATACGGCTCGTTTCCCCGTTGTAAACGCGTCAGCCGGAATTGCGTCCCCGTTGTAAATCTCGCTGCATTCTTGCGCGGCCTCGGCCTCGCTCTTGCACCGACGCATCGCCCTCAACGGTGCAGCCGAGCAATTTAAACCGCGATTACACGGACGAGTTCTCGCCGCCGAGGAAACCTGCCAGAATATTTTAATCCATTGCGTGGGGAAATTTAGCAGAATGGTGTTAGAAGCAGTGTCGAATGCTATGTAGGTTAGGTAAGCTTGCTACGTGCATAGTTAGAGCGATACTGGGTCGTGGGGTGCAATGAAATCTCTGTTATCTGCTAGGGGAGGAAGTGGGATCAAACGTGTCGAGGAATGTGTATGGGAGGGTTGAAAATGGTTAGAAAGGGTGGGATTCTATTGTACTCCGCATGGAAAATGGGAAATGGAAATTTTTTTAGAGATCTGATGGTGCAAGGAATTCTACCACGTTTTAATTATCTTTTTTTCTGTCAGTGTGGTACACAGCTACAGTTTTCAAAAGTGTCAGTATATTCCTTTGAATCGTACCATGTCCTCCACAAGTTTCCTTTTACGTGCTCGATAGATTGAAATGTACTCTCCCGCTATGCATTTAATATAATCTTAATCATCTGAGAAGTCTCGGAGTAATCTTCAAACGCTCGTACGATCCAAGGACGCTCGGTTCCATTCCCAGCATGGCGAACGTACCGGAGAGAGCAATTACCAACAGATAATCGTAAAACACAAATTCCTCGAACGATTAATCGTCGTTTCTTTCAGCGGCATCTCGCGATGCGTCGGCGAGGAATCCCCCGCGTTGATTTCACGGCCGGCCACAAACGGACGCGCGCTAATCGAAATTACGAGGGACAATCCTGCGCGAAGGACGTAGATCAAACGCGAACGAAACCGTCGTGTTTCTAATATTAATGAACACTATGATTTAGGATAGATCGGCGAGATCCGCCGCGCCTAATGCGTCGAATCAGCCGTAACGTCCCAGCGGAATGTACCGCAGTTAATATGCCATTACAGCCCATTAATGGTAATCGGCATCGTTCCTTTGAGAAGTCCCGAAGGCAGGCGTCCAACCGAGCAACGGCACATCGAGAATAATCGTCGGCCGGCATTAAACCTTTTCGCGATTAGCGTTCGCGCGTCTTCGCGATTACCCACGCCGCCTGCATCTAAATGTAAATACGCTCCTCGGCACCAGACGCAGCGCGGCTTCCAGATGCGCAAGCGGATCGCTGGGAGATTGAATACTTAAAAACGAATGCAGGCTACCTCAAACGGAACTTCATGGTAATTTCGAGATGAGATATTGACGTGGAGAGATACTGGTTACTCGACCAGTGGATTGGTGAACATAGGGTCCCTTGAAGCTTCTGAAATTTCTACTGTGTTTCTTTTCCCCCGAGGAATTTTTCAACTCGACAAAGATAGTCAAAGAGTGAGACTTGTTATCAGTGGAACTTGGGATGATTTTATTATTCAGTTGTATGTCTGTCGCCAAGTCGCCGTCCTTTCTCTGGCAGAACGTTGAGGACACGGACAGCATGTCCTTGTTACGAACGCCCGAGATAAGAAGTTAAGAAGTGTCCATCTCTTGAGTCGCTCCGCTGAAATATGCAGGCAGGAGGATGAAAATCGAGTTACCAGTCGGACCTCGAAGTGTTCCGGCGTAATGTCAACGCGACAAAGCAGAGAGGGCTTCTCGTTGAAATACGTACGATTAATTGGAGCGCGTAAACTCGCGGAACTCGGCGGACTCCACTTTGCACGGTCTCTTTGAATTTAACTTACTACTTACCTACGCTACTCGACATAATGACCGTTCCACTTACGCCGAGTTCCGCGTTACTTTGCGTCAGTTCGACGTCGCCTCCTCTCCGCGGTATCGTTAATATACGGTCGCGCGCGCCGAATGAGAATCACGGCGGTGGCGTGGCTTTCCGAAAATTGGGTCGAGATTTCGCGTATAACTCGGTGAACGTTTAAGGAACAGGGTCTAAAACGCGCCTCGAAATAGAACGACTCTATTTTCACAGAACTCTAAACGCGTTTTTGCCCTATGGTGCTTCACTTAATATCAGAGATCTAGTTTCTGCTGGAAATAGTTCTGCTGCTTCTACTCCACTTTTATTTAGAATTCCTACGCTGATTTCATCTTGTCCTTGCGATTATTTTTTGCAGGAATCTCGACCAGTTGAAAAGTGCATCGCTCTTAATTATTCGGCGCTGTCTGTGGCGACTGGTTAAGTGCACTTTGTATTGAACAGTGAGTGCAAAGACTGTAGCAGGGCTGTCTTTATGTGAACCTGGTTTAACAAAGAGTTCCCTGGACCCGCAAGAATAACGAGCGCGCGTCTAACTGAGATCCCTTGGAACAAGATAAATTCTTGCCGGTCTCCTTAAATTCAATGTAACACTTACCTGCATCCCGCGGCATAATGGCTGCTCCAATTACGCGAATTCCGCGTTACTTTACGCCTCTCTGACGACGGCTCGGCGTTAATGCGCCGTTAATACGCGGGTAGACCCAGCCTCTGCTCCTCTACGTGTAGACCTTATTCTACTCGGCCGCGTAGACACTCGCTTACCCTTAAGAACGGTCCCTGGAAGTTGGTGTATCGTCGTGACGGTCGGCGCAAAGGCGCCTTTCCAGTCGCTCGTTCCTCGCTGCGAAGAAAACTACGCTCTCCTCTAATTGTTTTAATGACTCCGCTTTCGTACGAACATCCCGCGCGCTATTCTTCGCGGATCTCCTTTTTTCTCCTTTCTCCTTCTTTCTCTGCTCCCTTCTACTCCTTTCTTCCACTTATCCCAGCCACTCCACCTTTCATCATCCTCCTCCTTTTCTTATCCCTCTTCCCTTTCTTCTCGTTCAACATAGTTAGGAGATGAAGACTTCGTTGCGCAAACCTTGGCGCTGTGTAGCTTTCTGGCAAGTACCCTTTTGCGGTTGGTCGATTGCTCGCTGGCCCAACCATCGGTGTATCCACGTATTTTTTTCTGTTCACGGTTCTCTTCGCAACCCCACTCGCTTCAACAGCGTCTTAATTGGGATTTCATTAGACCTGTATTGTGGTCAAGTGGGACAGTATATTAGTAGGCTCGCGAAAGGAAGGGATTTTCTGGAAGTAATACCCCGATAGTCTAAATTTCGGGGCAAATACTGAACCTGGAACTTCTACAGATACCTATAAAAAAGCTACTCCATAATCGTAAGATTAGCAAGAATCTGGATCTCATTATTCATCAGGTCAGGCAGAGTTCTCGGATCTGAAGTTCGTAGAAGCTCCAGGTTCAATAAGACTCCGCGTCGAGTCTTTCGAAAGCCGTTCACAGAATTCGATGGAAGTTGTCTGCCGAGGAAGCATTCCGAGCGGGCGGGATGTGGAAGTTGGCCCCGTAACTCGGCGAGGTTGTCGCTTTGAAAAGCGAAGCGGAACGCGAGATCGATAGACTTTCCGTGCAATAATTCAGCGCATCTCCGCAAAACTAATGCAGGCGGAGGAGCGGTGATCCCTCGAGCGGATAAATCGAGAGCCGGTTGTCGGTTCCTCGAGCGCGCTTCCTGGCCTGTCCCTCGGTTCCACGGGGGTACAAAAAGCTGAGCCATCGACGCGAGGTTACCTTCGGGATCGCCTATTATACCCACATAATCCTCACGGGGACGCCTGGCTCTCTTCCTCTCGCGGACCCTATCTTTTTCCATCGTTCGAAACATCAGAAGCTCTCCCCCTCCCTCTCTGCGCTATAAGCCTCGCCTCCGAGAATCTTTTTCTCCACGGTGCCGCGGTGTTCCCACTTTTGGTCTCGCCACGGAAGAAGAGAGGATTAGGGCTCGTCGTCCACGGTGTCGAAACTAAGCCCACGGTCATGATACGGGATTATATACACGGTTGAAATATCGCGCGACGAGCCACCGCCAGGGTGTATCCGTTTCAACCGTTCCGTGTTCTCGGATCTCCTACCTCACGTTTCTGCTTTATGTATCCCTTGCGTTTCCCCCGGCGCAGCCGTTCATGATCTTTCGCCAGCCGGAAATGTACGTTCTCGGTTGATACGTTGAATGGCCGACACTGAAGTCTGTCGATCCTGTTGGTCACGGCATCGCCGCTGGCTGAACAACTTCTATGGGATTTTAGTATTCCTGGGAAAAGCTAGACGCAATAAAAACCGCCGCTGCGTGTAACTGGAGCCTCGGTTAGAGGCGATTGTGAAGAGGTGCATTCCTAAGAAGATTCTTCTGCTACATGAGAACCGTCGACGCCTTTCCGTTATGCATATACATAACTCGGTGCCTAAGTTTGAAGAATCAAACACACTCGAAATGGATAATATTCCTTCCTGTTCACAATCTGGTATACCAGGGAGAGTGTCCTCTCGCATCCTGTCTGAGAATGTTCATAGAGCCGCGCAAACTCGTCCAGCCGTCGATAGTCATGAAAAACCGCCTTGCAAAGGCGCGGAGCATTATCATATCGGTCGGTTGAGGGTCGAAGAGAGGATCATGATCAAAGGCAAACGGCCCCACTGTCGGGTCTACTTTCTGGTGTGCATTTCGCAGTTCCGCGGCGAGTCGCGTGTGTTCAATATCAACATTGCATTGTACGGACGCATCCAGCCCTCCTTTGCCCCTCCTCGATGCTGTACACACGCATATGTGCATGCATTCGATCCTCAGTTACATGTTTACAAAGGAGACCGGGCGTCTTCCAGACAGTGTCTGTATTGTGCTGGTGCTGCCTGCCGACTTATACTGACGTAATGTGAGACCCTCCACCGATGCACACTATTCCATCCACCCTGGTCCATTCTCTGGCGGCGCTTAAACAGGCTGCTGCAAGATCCAGCTGCCATTGAACGCCGTGGCTCGGTACCAACAACACCAGCAAGAAACCTCAGCCGCGCGTGCAAACGTTCTCAGCATCCCGCTGACGTGATCCAGTTCTTGATAGATAGCTGGAGACTGCCGCAGCTATCTGGTCTCTTTTAAACGTCAACGACCTTGGATTGCCTAGGTAGAACGTGTTTATTTATGCACTGAAACGGGAGGCCACTGTATTCAGTTGCAATGGGATCTCTGGTTTTTAAAGCTTGGGTAAGAGATTTTGGTCAATTTCGAAACTTTGAAATATTTGAATTTTTGAATTTTCAAATTTTTAAATTTTCAAATTTTTGAATTTTTGAATTTTCAAATTTTTGAACTTTTGAATTTTTAAATATCAAGTTTACATATGTTTAGTTCTTCAAAATCTTTTACCTGTCTCAACTTTTAGGCTTAGAAAGCGTAACCTATAGTCATGCATCTCTGCATTTCTATGCATTGTTTGCTCTCAGAGACTCATACTAGCAGATAAAGGGATAAAACTGCGGAAGACTACATTTTTGTCGCAAGTTGGCGAAATGATAGCAATTAGGGTGCCAACGGAGGTTCGTTAACGACCGCGGTGTTTGCATTGCTAAGAGTCACTTAAAACTAACCCGCTGTTCGGAAAATTTTGAAATTATCGAGCGAGAGAGTTCCCTGACCGAAGCAAATTTATGTTAATCCACGGTAAAAAGTTTTTTCAAGTCGTAAAACTTTACGCGTCCCCCCATCGTTTAACGTCCTTTGCGAATTTAACTATTTACCCGACTGGCTAGTATCCCACTTAAGCGAACAGTCAGTCCAAAGAGACGCATCGTGATTCGATTCGAAATGAACGAAACAAAGGAAGGAGGAAAGGGATAGCGGAAAAAGAGAGGAGAGTAGTAAAAACGGGAGAAGAAATGTGAACGAATTTTCGTGATTCGTCCTGCCTCCATCCCTCCCTCGCTGACACATAAAAACTTAAGCACCCTCTTTTAAATTGCAGCGGCGCCCTTTGTTCTTTTTTCCAGCGCTTCTTCCTGCTGCATTTTCCAAAGCCTGGAAAATCAGGTATGGGCCAAGGGTTGACGGCGACCCTCGACGCTGGAACTCGGAATAATATTTCCGCCCCCGGACTATTCAGATTTTAATCAAGTCCAACTGTCAGCGCAGAAAAAGGAAACTTATGCCTGTTGCAGCGTGGGCGGGGGTAGGGATAGGGAAGGGAAGAGCAAAACTCGCTATCGGGGAATTCATTTACCGAACTTTTTAATTCGATTGAAGGACGCGGGGAAACGAGCTTTCACGGCCCCTGCCCGCGTGCAACTTTCGCGGGGAAATAAAACACGCGTCGCCGATTTATCTTGCGTCCGGAAGATCGGTGGAACTCGATTAAAGCGAAGTTAGGCGCTCATTGCTGCTTTCGTAAGTGTACTTAATCTCGCCCAATCGATCAGCGGGAATTTTCGCATCGCGGAAATTCTCGGTGCGCGAGGTTCGCTTTATTAAGTTTGTATCGGCGAGATGGAGCACCGACCGATCGATTACCGTATCTAATTTTTACCGCTCAATTATATCACGAACTGAAACTTGTATCTCGCCTTGTTTTATTATCATCACATGATTCCTCTCTGTACCGCGAACGAGCTGCGAATAATCGAGATAAGGAAAATAAAATTTTTATTCCGAACAGAAGCTCGGATAAAATTTGATCCAATTAACGCCCCGAGTCAGGCGCGAAGCTAAGTGAGGAAGAAGCGATACGGCTAATTACGTTTGCGGGTTCAAGAAGTTGCCTTGAACCAGCGCAAATATTTTCAGCTCACGCTTATTAAACTCAATTAACGTAATTTCGCGATGTCAGGCGCGAAGGAAAACCTGGGGCTCTGTCTTAGCCAGCAACAGGTCGGGGAAAAATGCATTCGGAACAGGCGTAACTGGATAACGCGGCAATAAAGCACAATCGTGCAGCATAATGGCCCAAGAAAAACATGGGAAGAGCGCCTCTTTGACGGATAGCAGATCTCTTGGCCTCTTCACTCCGTATTGTTTCCAAATTAGTACGAACACTATTTATCTCTTAATTTTCTTATCTCGAATATACCTGTTCCATGCACTACCCCTGGAAGACAAAAGCTACTGAAGAATGTGTGAAAGCTTTTAAAGTACCACGAAAATGCCTCTCCAATGAAAGTCTTAATCGCGTTTTTGCCTCACTTTAATTGCCCACCACGTGCTACCATTAACGGCAACTAATTCGAAATAACAATTTACCTATTGTCTGGAGTGCAGCGCGAGATCGTTTCCCTGTGAGCTGGAGGTATTATGGAGTTACGTTTCTTCTCATTTTCTCGCCGTGCAGTTTCACCCTGACTCTTAACCATTCGAGTTCGCGTCGCGACCGGTAATTTGCTTTTTATCGCGAGTCTACCATCGAGAAAAGTTTTCGTCGCTGGCTGACTCGCCTGCTTGCCTGGCTGGCTGGCTCGTGTTCATGAATTTTATTAAGATTCGCGATAAAACGGCGTGCGTCTGCATTATCCGCGGATACGTCGGCCGTCTACGAGCTGACGCGTATCCCCCACGCGATCCTTGACACAATTCGCGGACGCCGATGGTTTTTCACCATCGCCGCGGCTCTCTCCGCCACTCGTCGCTAAGAGCAACCCTTTTTATCCCAGCTGCCGGATTAAATCGAATAAATTCTTGACGTTAGTCCGGATTGCAGCCAGGCCGCTTTATTACGAGATTCCCCGGAATATATCGCAGCCGACAAAGCGGCGGGGTTGTTTTTCGGTTGGAAAATATCGTGGACATGTTTTTGCGTCCCCAATTACGCGATTTCAACCGGCTACGTGGGCTTACGTCAAGTGTTGGTAATCTTTTGTTATAAAGATGACTGAAATTTGAGAAAATTGTGAATGGAATTTCTGAGAAGTTATTTCTTAGACTAGACTCCACTTTCATAACGTTTCTTCCTTATTCAGTCGTATGTCTGTCACGTTTGTCATCGTCATTCCTTCAAGACCTTTCCAAATCTCGGACCCCTCCATTCGGGGAACTTCATTCAGGAAAATATGGTTTCCCAATCGCTGCTTTCTCACACTCGTCGAGCAGCGGCATAACGTCCGAGTAATCAATCGCCAGCAGAGGTTCGCGTAATTGGTCGTAGCCTTTCGTGAGCTCGAGGAAGCCCGGCAGAAGACAGAGAATAGAATTAACTAAAATTAACGTTGCGTTACGAGCGAGGCGCAAGAAAGCAGCGGCGAAACGTTCTCTCGGTGGAGCGAACAATCGCCTATATTTATCGTGCGCAGCACGTAACAAAACGCGCTAATGATCGCGCTAAGAGGCCCTCGGTTCTCCGAACCCGGCGTAACATTCCTCGCGATCTAGTTCTCTTGGCCTGGCGAGTTTTGTCGAGGCCCGTTCTCCCTCAGTTTTTCACCGACCGATGGAATCGCTGCGCTGGACGATAATTAATAATACGTGCCGAGAATACGCGTGATGTACCTGAAATTCCTGCGCGACCGTTCCAAGGTGAATGTCTTGGGAGCCGAGGGGATACAGGAAGAATAAGTCGAGGAGAAAAACGAAGGGGAGGAGAGAGACGATGGAGGAGGATGACAAAGTGGAGCGAGAGAGAGAGAGAGCATAGCGGGCATCGCAGGCGGGACACGCGGCGTATTTGCAGATTTATAACCAGGCGACCGAGCAAAAGGTGTCGCCTGGGAATGAGTAATGATATATTTGCCCGCATACGAGGCGTTTCGAGATCGTCGGATACGCCATGAGCGACCGAGCGAGCCTTCTTGCGATCCCGAAAACGTGGGCGAGGGAGTTGCAATTCTCTCTCTCTCTCTTTTTCCCTTCTCTCCTCTCTGCCACGATCTCCCCGTCTGTCTGGCTGTCGGTAGTTGGTAGGGAAACAACGTCGTATCTTCGATCGTCCTACCCTCGCCCCCTTCCCACGACCCGTTTTAAATATATTCACGAAAGGTGAGAAACGTCTTTTCCAAGATTTCCTACCTGCGACTCGAGCACTCTGTCCGTTCCACAATCCTTCCGACTGGAGCGGACGGAGAGCTGATGGTGCGCGCATTGCTCGCGTTCGTCCTTTGACTGGATCCTTTGAGTCCCTCTTCAATCGGAATTATTCGAGAGATTGAACGTTTGGCGCGCGTTTAAATCTCCGTTTGTGCCTGGTGCAACGGGTACACAGCTGCGCGATATTTAATCAGCAAATGAGTTCTTTTCTACTCGGCGCGGAGATTGAACGGGAAGGGCGGCGACTGAGGGATGGATAAAAGTGGTATTGCGAACGGTGTCTTTCAGAATGAGTAAGGATAACGCTTCCTTGGCGTCTATTAACATTGCAAAGGGTTCGCGCAGGCTGAGAACTATGCGACGAATTTCCCCGAGTCTCTGCTGCTGATCGTAGTCCCTTTGGATCAAAGACAAGACGTCTTTCGCGGAATATTAACGCGGCTCTTGCCCCTCGGCCTGCGTTAACCTTTCACCCGGTGCTCCAGTTAAGGAAAGCTGAGCTGGCGCGAAATTCGAGCGGACTGGCTGTTGTACGGCAATAGCCGATGAAAAAGAAGGGAGGGAAAAGCCGAAAGGAAGCTGGGACGATATACAAATAATCCGGGGCTTCGCTGAAAAGGGGGAAAAACTGGAGTGCTTCATTTTACTAACAAAAACTTGCCGGAGTAGCGGAGGAAGAAAGTTTTTCCGCCGACCGGATCTCCTTTGTATCATCCGGCCTGCTGGAAAGACGTCTCAACGCCCGCGAACCAGGGGAGGAGAGAAGGATGGGGAATAAATTCCTTCGCGATAAATTCGCGACTCTAACGAGAATTAAATTTTTATCCTTCCACGATTGCACCGTCTCGATCCGCCTGGGAGAAAAACGTCCCACTGTAAATTACGCTTCTTGCCGTGTCACGTATCAGACATCCCTCGAAACTCTTCTTGCAGCTTATGAACGTATCGATTATTGATAAAAGTGAAGTGGTTTCAGAGGGAAAACATGTAATATTTAATAAGCTTCTTGCATACAGTGGTATTTTAATGGCGAACGGCAGTGGGCATTGGCATTTGATCGAATGCTCTAAAGTAGAACTATTTCGTTTTGTATTATACGTCATTCGCAAATATCCTTAAAGTTCAGCGTTATGTCGCGATAAATCGACTCCCATTCGCCTGTCTCGTGCATCCTGTCATTCTCTCTTCCTCTTCTGGAGCGAACGATCCACTTGGCGCGCGAATCGTGCCCGACCATATGCCGGCAGACGCTTTTAACGAGGGAAGAAAGGACGTCGGATCGGGGCAGATGTCTAGGTACACGCTCGAGCGATTTTCCGGCGAAGATCGTGAAAACCGAGGCCCAGAAACCGGGTAAATACGCGTCGAACGGACAAAAGGGAGACAATTTTGCTAACGCCAAGCGTGAAAGGTTCGCCGAGTAAATACGACGGATTGTTCCCTCGTCAAACCGCATGAATAACTAATAATGCGTCGCTTGGGGGATTGCCCTCGCCGCAGGGCTACCCGTCTACCTAACCACGACGAAACGGAACATATAAATATTTCTATTAAAGCATCTTTAAAACGATCCTTCTCATTCATCCTGCGCACTCGTGAAGCGATCCTCCGCGGGTCCGAATAGCAGCCCCCACCAATCTGCCACCTATTACCTGCTCGGAGATTGCCAATCGCCAGAGGCAACAACAATAGCAACAGCATCAACAGCCTCGGGTAACGTCGCGGTTAAATACCCCAGTGGTTATTTCTCCTGGCACTCCAACGTCTCCTGTTGATGTCGTGGAAGGGGGTAGCATGTTGGAAACGGTGAAGAGGGGACGGGATGCGAGCGAGGGGCAAGGAAAAAGCATCGACGTGCCGGGCACAATAAACGCCTAGTCGAACAGGTTCACCTATTACACTCGCTGGCTAAGCCACGTTTAATGCACTTCCGCCGACCGTGGAATCTTCGATCGGTTATTTGTATGCGCGGTGTAGTCGATCCTCTGATCCCCTTGATCCTTTACTCGCGCATTCACCTCTTGAACGATCATTGATGGGGAGAAAGTCTTCGTCGTGGAAGTCCCTCTATCTTCATTCGCTAACGTCCTTTCCAAGCTTTGGATCAGTGACTCAATTACGTGCTACCAGGAAGTTTGATGACTTTAATGTTCTCCAGACGTAAACGTAACTGGTAATTCGCGAGGATGCTGAGCTGAGTTGAAGCCTCTTGTACTTTGGCTCTCGGGAAGGATTACGCGCAGGTTGTTCCAACTTGTAGAGTTCTGTCGGCATAATCTCTGGATAAAAACTTGTTTTTTATGTCAGAACTGTAGCGCAGCGATTCTCAGTCTACTGCAGTCATTATCCTCCGGTAAATGGGTCAAGAAATCAGGCTGCATCGAGAAACCTCGCGTCAGCTAATATTTTTATCTAACTTTATGATCGAGCAATCATCCTTTGAATGAAGTAGATCATATAACCTCTCCGGTACTAAATATTCCAAGTACAATTCCTACTAGCTCAACTCTGCTGAGTCCACACTGTTCTTTCCTGTTTCTACTTTTACTTATTGAGCAATCCCTGTCGATCGCAAAGCAAGCATTTCCGAGTTACGTCTGCGCGAGTCTCGCGGATGAAGCCAGCACTAAAGAATATAGAGGAGCATGTATATTCAAAAATATTTTATAGACCCTATATTCTCCGATAGATTCCGCCTTTCCTCGCAGTCTCTCCGCACGGACTCCACTCGCCTCGTGCTCACCTAAGAATCGGTGTCTCCTTTGAGTGACTCGCGTCTCTGCCATCCCATAAGGAGGTTTATATTTCAAGGATCCTCTTTTCGCTGAGAAATCGCTTTTTAACATCACCGACTGGGCAGATCGCATTCACTGGCACCAACTGCGATATGTCACGTACCAGTGTCCCGTTTACCGTTCCACCGTTTCGCAGACTTGCCTCAGCTTCGGAAATTACTTTTCATTTTACCGTTCCTCCCTTCAGAAATTTTGACGAAACCTCTTACATCGCAGAAAGAGCACTGCGAAAAGGTCTTCGCGTCGCTGGCGTCCTTTGAGCCTGCAGATCGATCGTGTGCATCTTTGACATATAACTTTGGAAAAAGATTGCCACGATACGATCGGGTCTTTTATGCCCGTGCGTTTTATGGGAGACGCTGAGAATCGGTGGCGTCGATACAGGCGCGGGGGTTCGTACTTGCCGTTAGCCCCGAGCAAGATTGCAGATGACCCTATTCTTCGGCGCAACTACCCGCCTACATGCAAACCAAATTTCCGTCGCTCGACGAAAATATAGGGAATTCGACGGTCGAGTCTGAAAAGCGAAACGCGCTTAGCAAAAAGTTCACCGGGGATCTCTAGCTCGCTTAAAAAGTTTGATCGCGTTAAGGTCGTTTCGCTGGTGGGACCGAGGCGGAAAAAAGGAATCCCCTGGCTTCGGGTTGTTTCTCACGCGTTCACGGGCTCAAGTCGTTTCTCGCCGCCATGGAAATTGATTTCGACGCTTATTTATCGTTATCACAACCGCCTGAATCCGTGACGAGGCGTTCGCGCTCCAGCCGCTACAAATTGCACGCTACCTGGATTAATTGATCGTTGCTCGGCGCAGGTGATTTATTATATTCCTGGTATTCTCGATCTTCCCGTCGCCATTAGTAGCTCTGAGCGACGTTATACCTCTCGAGATGTACTCGGTTTCCGGGTTCTTGCTGGATCCCGCCTCCTATCCACAACGAGATCCTTCATTGTTCTCGCGCGAGCTCTCGTCGTTTCGCCTCCTCCGTGGACGGGCCGCGACGATTCTGTTAATCCAATTTACCCGTGAAGGTTAAACAATCCCTTGTGACAGGGCGGCCAAGCGGCGGGGATAAGCGATTCGTCGACGCCCGTTTAAATTTACAGAAGAGTCCATCAGGGTTCGCACACATGAAACTTTCATGTCGCGTCGAGGTGTGTTCTTAGAGGCCGCGTTCCGGCGTGAAACGAGTAGACGACTCCCTTCGCGGGTCATTAGGAATTCATGACTATCGACAGCTCGGCCCACTGTGGAGAGGGACATTTCACGAGTGTATGTCGTGTATCTATTCATACATGAGCGGATTCAGCTGGTGCATCAGTCATTTATGAACGTAGGGATGGACCAAGTCGGGACGTTCCTGGCGGGGGATGATTCCGATTGGAACCAGTTACTTCATCCCGTCTCCCTCCCTTTCGTTTATTGGAAAGGCTCTTGTCCCTTTTGAAGTCGGTCCACGGTGCTTTCTTAGTCCTTCGCCCTCCCAGAGCTTCTTGAGTGGCTTCCGTCTCCTCGAATCGAAAGCGTTTTATAGGTCAGTCACTCCCGACTACGGACAGACTCTGGCTCGTCAATCGATTCGCCAGCAGACACGTAGTCATGGTTCAATTAGCGATCGACGCATGATATCTCGCGCGCCGTTCGTCCTGCTATGTTCCTAGAGTTATGGCTGAAGATTAGCGCGAGTGATGTTAGCACACCTGCTCCCTCAATCCCCCTCGGTGCACCCTTCCGTGTTTGTCGAACGTGCGTCTGTGTGTAAGGTTGCGCAAACACGCGTGTGACGCGACCAGTGAATCGTGCATTGTTTCGTGCGATGGAATTCGTCGTGAAGAGACTGGGAACGCTGTTACTCGCTACCTCGATGCACTTGGAAATAAGGCTTCCTTCTGAAGGGATTGAAATTAGAATTTCGAGTGATATCTGAGAGGAATACTTACTACTGTAGGGGTGCAAGGGTTAAAAGATTGGAGTAAAGTTGGAGGGGTGAAACTTTGAAGAACAGTGATTGGAAAGTAACAGAAAGTTCAATCTATCCACTTAGGACTTTGTGAATCCTTAGCTTTAGTCCTCTACTTAGAGGGGAAATGGGTGCTTTAAGATAAAGATTGTCATATATACATTATTCTTTATTGACAGTTTTACCTCATTGCCTTCTGTTCGAGATTTAATAGATTGAGTTATGATCAATCACACGGGCAAGCTTTGGTGAAACAGCGTGGGTTACTTTGACAGGGTTTGACGACTGGGGTGAAGGTATCAAACTTTAGGGGGCACACGTTTCCTCCTTCTGCTCCAGATGTCAGTGACATGACGTAAACGGATGTTTGGAATTGTCTTCCTATTCAGGACAGGGTCCTTTTCTAAGTGAATATCAAATATTGTTTATCCCCCTTTACTTATTCCACTATAATTCTAGCAGCGAGTAGATAGCATCGACTTAAGTTCAATTCCGAACGCGTTCTCATTATAAAATATGCAGCGAAACGTTTGTCCCTACATACGTACGACGAAGTTCAATATATCGTACACGCTTCGTTACTTACCGCGTCTTATAAAACGTGCCTACACCAAACACCCCTCGACGCGAACACGCGCTTATAGAGGAGTGCGGTGGCGCTCGCGCACGCGCACACACACGAAGGGCGCACACAACAGGGGAATTCCGGAGGCGCTTCCAGCTCTTGCGCCTTTAAAATAATATTTTACCAGGATTATTGTCGATGGAAATGGTAAAACAGCTTACGCTTCGCAGTCGAGCGAGCAGAGGCATTATGCAAACCGAGTTCACCCCTCGTCTTCCATCTCCGGTGTTCGTTTTCCCTGCTCGCCCGTCGAATCGCCCGACGCAATCGCGCGCTCACGTTGTCCTCGTCCTACCAAGCCGCGCGTCACCCCTCGTGTCCTCCCTGCATTCTCTTCATCCCTTCTGCGCGGGGCTTCTCATTAGGGAAAAAAGATATCCTTCGAATGAAGGTATCTCAGGTGTGGGATCCCGTTGTTCTTGAATCCCTGCTCGAAGGGAACGAATCGAATGCGTCTGCCCTTTCCCATTGTCCCCCGACCGCGTCGCGTCCTATAATTAACGCGTACACAATTAAGTGGCAGCCTGTCTGCCGACGAACCGGAGAAACAAAATGACAGTCTCTGGAACCCCTCGATCCTCGTGCGCCTTGAACGACAGACCCCTTCGTCCGGGCCCAGCCATCGGTTTCTAATCGAGTAAACGAGGAAAGGCGAAATAAATTGCGAGCCCTGGGAAAGGCACGTCGGCTTTAGTCGGTTGGAAAAAAAATCGAGAATATCCATTATGCCGTTCCACTGGCGAGCACGAGGGGAAAAGGATATATCCCCCTAGCGCCTTGTCTCCAAAGTTTCCAACATTGCTGACATTTTCACCCTTACGATTTCTATCTTTCCGCCCACCCCCTGGGTCCTTTCACACCCGCTAAATCCTTTTGCTCGCCCTCGACCGTGCTCCGAGGTGACGGGTTTCCTCGTTAGGAAAGAAGCTAACCGTCGCGACGTTTCAGCCAGAACGAACTGCCGTCGTCATAGAAACGGGTATCTGGCGACGCCAGGGGCAAGTGTCCTCGGTTATGATTCGACACGGTCCCTGCTCGACGTACATACGTTTTCTACATACGTACGTATGTATCGCGTGCGGGCACCTGTGCACGGGAGTCCTTGCCGCAGATAGCGGCTCCCTGACAATCCGTCGAGGGCCCTGTCCCAGGTGTTGCCCTGCAGAACTGGGTTGCGCTTCCTCGCATCCTCGCCAGTGGCCATCAGCGCCGAAATTTCAGGCTTATCGATTCGCCCTCGTAACCCTTTCACCCTCGCTCTTTTCCAGCTGACACGAAAACGACTCTGACCCGCTTGTTATGCTCGCGCGAGAAGTCGTTACTTTGATGTCGGCCGCGCAGTGGTTCCGCTGATGCGCGTCCGTAAAAGCTCGCCTTTGACGATGCAGATAAAGCTGCGGGAGCTGGCCATTAACAGCGTGGAGTTAGTTACGCGGAGGCGACATTTTGCCTTCTCATCACGCCGAGTGATTCCATCGCCTCATCTGTCCTGAACAAAGCGCCTCGGGTGAGGAAGACGTGAAGGGATCGCGTTACGCTTCATTCGTGACGTCAGATTGTCCTGGCTGATTGACGAATTTCCATGAGAGGCGACACTGTCTTCTGCTCCGCGCTCTTCAATTTTCCTTCGGATATACCGGGAGCTTTTCTCTCGCTCCATCTCGCCCGTTCCGTCTGAGAAGTTGATTCCATCGACGGAAGAAGATCGAATGAACAGCCCTCTTGCGAGCGTTTCCTTCGACCTCCAGACATTTCGCCTCGCAGATGGAAAAGCTTCTCCCCCCGGGCTTAAATGGATTCAGCCGCTTTCAGTTGCTCTATATTAATCAAACTATAAGTGGATACATTTATTTAGGGGAATCTACCGCCTCGGAAGGAGCACGTAGCTTAAGGTGGCTCGATCTCTACAAATCGTAGCTTAAAACTTTTATCTTCTGTCGCGGCGGAACTTTGCACCGAGATTTTTTTTATGAGGCTAGAGTAAAGTCGCCAGGGAAGTTGGAGCTGATTTTTTGAGGGACTCTCCACTCTGGAAATTATGTACGTGGAAAAGGGTTTCAGAAGAGAGAACGAGCGATTAATAGTAGAAGGGACGAGAAATTAAGCAGAGAAGTCCTCAACCATAGAATTCTCCTTCGTTTTATATGAAATTGAGTATGAATAATAGAGGTCGACGAGTTTCTAAATTATTTGACAGATTCCGAGTTTTAAAAGGCAGCTGAAAAGGTTATCCCCGAATATCGAGGCAAGGAGTCGAGTAGAGAAACCCCTCCATTTCCGGTCGAGCTCGATCGCCCGATCGAACTCCCTTTTTCACCGTGTCAGAGACCGCTGGGAATTCGCTGCGCATACACTCATCCGAACAGCGAGAATTACGTAGAACGGGATCGCGCGTGTGTACATACATCAGCCGCCGCCAAATATTGATTTTCCCTCATGGATATGACAATGATTTGTCACCGTAGACGAGTCGCTCGTGCATACACAAAAGTTTACGGAGTCGGGACAGCCATGTAAATAGAATGCGTGTTTCACAGGCGAAAGGGCGAGGATCGGGGGACAGAGGGGGACAGAGGGGGACAGAGGGAGACAGGAGGAGGCTGGTGCTCCCCGTGAATCCAAAACGAGTCGTTCGATTCTTGTTTGCCAGAAGACAGTCCGAGGACAGTCGGAGTACTTTGCGAGGGAGCGTCGTCGAAAGGCAAACTGAGATGGTGGCAGTCGTAACGAACTTCCTACGTCAGGTGTAATCTTGGTAAATCTTTTCCATCACTTCCTCTTGATTCCCTTTGATTTTATGCGACGATCTGGCGATATATCGTCAATCCACCGCGGACCAATCCTCCCAGAGAGACAATGAGAACATATTCTCCCCTATCCAAGAGCGAATCGATTTCTTAAGGGAATCACGGCCGTCTTTTCGCAAAGAATCGGGGGGCTTTATCGCAAATTGGCCGGAATACCAATCGAAAATGTTCTCTGTACTGGCTCCTGCCTTTCCGCGCGACCCATTGAAATTGAGAGTCCATTTACCGGGAGGGGCAGATACGGAAATCCTTTCCCTTCCGCTTTCCGTCGTCTCCTTCGTCCCATCTCCAGCGAACGTTCAATCAGACGCTGCTGGTGTCTGAAATGACTTTATCGCTAATTCGTTTAAGTTCGACCGCATCCTCTTAGGGTCGAAATTTCTCGGCTGCCTGGGGAGGTAGAGATCAACGCCGTTCCCTGGCAATGCCTCGGTTAATTAGATGTGACTGCACAAAAGGGAGGACAGAGAGGGAGAGAGAGAGAGAGAGAGAGAGAGAGAGAGAGAGAGAGAGAGAGGAAGGGAGTGTTGAGTACTGGTGGCTTAAACAGAGGAGCTGCGTCGCTCCGTTGAACAGCCCGAAGGTGAAATTCTAAGCAGTTCCTTATTACACCATGGCTTTCCATTTAGCGCAGTTGGGCTGGACGCAGGATCGCTTTAAATGGGCTCCCCACAACAGTTCCTGTGACCCGCTAGCGTGAGCCTGAAACGCGCACTGTCGAATCGTCCAAAAGATTCCCGAAACTTTCGCTTTGTGATCTCCGTCGCGAAATTGCTGGAGTTTCCATTTAAATAGTTTAACGGTCTTCGAAGACCGTGAGGATGGTCCTCCGCTTTGCCAATATCTGGGGTAATTAGATACAATTAGAGAAATAGCTTTCAGAAATACGAGTATGACTTTGACTTCAACTTCGCGGCCAGATATTCCGCATCTTTCTTTCCTCTTTTCATCGCTACTTGTGCTATTTCTTAGCCTGTACTTAACTTTTGGCTTATTTTTCAATAATTGGAGAACACTTTACACCCTCCTCTCGTTAAACACTTGGAGACGTCGTCGTGGCGAATACAGCGGAAGTTGAAGCTCCTCGGATTTGGGGGATCACGTAGAAGACGATGGGTGGTCGGGCTGGACAGTTTAATGATCGATTTAAACGGGTTTCCAGCACATCCGCGCGTTCGAATCTACAGAATGCAATTAATGAGCGTACTTTGATCGATCTAACTGGATAATCTCGACCGCAATTTCAGCGGCGACGTCGGCCAGGATTCCTTCGCCTTATTCGTCGTCGTTCCGCTTGCTCTTTCGTCCTGCGGGCCGGCATAATTGAGTTTCCTGCCAAGGGTGGCCAGAAATTGGCCAGGTTTAAATGAATTAACGGAGAACAGGGGCGCGCGTTTTGTCCTAGTTCCGATATCGCCTGGAATATAATCACCGGAAGCGGTGATCCTATAGAAACGCAAATACGAGTATGGGGTGGCACGGTCCTGTTGCTCTCCTATTCCATTCCCTCATGTTTGTTACTCTTTTTAATCTCGATTTAACAAGTATTTAAAGCATCAGATATGGAATTGAATTCGCAAAGTACTGTCTAAATTTAACGCACAGAATAATATGAATGTTAATTTCCAATAAAAGATAGTTTATTCGCGTGCAACATCCAATGTTTAAAATAGTGAACGAGTTTGAAGATTCATAACATATATGCATATTCAAAACCTGCTGTACAAACGCACAGAACGTAATTAACATTGATCAATTCTATGAAAATTAGCTCCATACAGTTGATTTTTTGTCGAGAACGTACATTCCAATCTTGTTTCAATTTACAACGTTGATGGCCTGTTTTATCATTTCAGGCACTTATAACATCGTAATTAATATAGGGTGATGACTTTAGTGCCGTGAATTTTCTTCAATTACGTTATACGAGCTCCAGTTTCATCCCACACACCTAACCTGTATTCATGGACGCATCGATTCACTGTTACGCCCCTGCACGCCTGTTAACATAATTGTTGCATAAATTAAATAACCTACTATCCAGCAATCAGAATACTCGGTGTAATCTAGAACAAGGCTCCTGGCAAAATGTTCGCTCGATACAGGGTTACAAATCAACATTTTTCCCTTATCTCTCCGCAATTCTTTTATCACTTAATCGCGCAATGGCACCATAAATACACGTAGTCATCGACGAGCTCGATTTTTGTGCAACATTTCGCGAACAAAGCGGAGTAACTCGAGTTAACGGGAGAGGTTCCCACCCCCGGAAGCTTTCATATTTTTTGGCTGCAGCGTAACGCCGGGAGTATCGGTCGCGACAGGACAGAGAGCACGAAATTGCGATTGGCGCCTCGGGTTATGATTTCGATTCTCTTTTTTTTTTGGTCACCTCCACTCTCTCGAACGTATCGAACGCGAGAAATATCGTAACCGGTAGCTTGCAATTTTCGAAGGCCGACAACGTCGCCCCAGGGATTAGCAATACAATCGTCGACAGAGATACGCTCGGTCGACCCGTCGTCCTGATTTCGGATGTAAATCGCTCGTTACAGCACGAGCTGCGCGTCGACTGCTCGCAAACGGAAACGCAAACAGTCGGGCGCGTTGAGTCGTTCGTGAGATTGTGCGTGGTCGTGAAGACTCGTTCGCGAAAATCTTCTCCTTCTTCTACGACGTCTCTCCCATGAATTTTTCATCCAGCTCTTCTTTATCGAGCGTCAAATTATTCTGACAAGTTCGAGTATAAAAATACGATCTTCAGGTTCCATGAATTTTATAATCATCAGTTAAAGAGAACTTCAGCAAAGCCTTTAGCATCCTTTATTGCGCGTTCCTCTCTCTCTCTCGATTCATAATTATACTAAATAACCATTCAGCAAACTAACCAAGCAGAATTCATTAACATGTAACTCGCCGATTAATCGCTCTTCATTCCGAATTGCTCGTTTCCCTTGAAATTAAGAAGCAAACGAGTCCGTTCCAAGCTGATGGCATCTGACTCGATTAAGCGCAGCGCTCCTAATAGCCGCTGGAATCCCCGACCGCAACATTATGTTCGCGGTGCGGCGCGGCGTGGCGGGGCCTGATACGCGGAACGCGGCGTGGAATCTGCGGCCTGGACGACAGTTCTCCTCTTATTTTCACGCCGTTACTCCGCTCGTCTTTTCGCCAGCGGCTCGCTGGGCTGCCGCCGCTGATGGATGGAAACTGGATCGCGCAAAAACTCGAGGCTTCGTGCTCGGGTAAGCGGCGCATAAAATCGAGTATCACGGATGAACCGTACACTGTGGCCTGTCCGTGGGACATCGATCAATCGGTAAATTTTCGCGACGCATGACATCCTAAGGCGTTTTTGCCTCGACGTCGTCGGATATTGGATTTCCCGTGGCGTGTACCGTTGTACCGTGGCCCCGCGGCGCCCGATGCCTCCGTCGGATAAAGAATCCTCCAGGATGGATTGGATCGTTCGAGTAACACGTTGCGATTGATTTTCAGAACATGGCTTCGATCCTGGCCCCGGACAGGAGACAAATTGCTCGAATTCGCTGCGAATTTTCCATCGATCGACCGCCTCGCTTCCGCCCTGCTCGAAATTTTCATCTCAACAGGCGAGCGAGCCGAGGGAAATTCGCGGTTGAAATTTTCGCTCGATTCGAGGCACATCGACGTCCAGCGGTCCTGTGGACCGAACGTCGACGATATCGTTGAGTACAAGGGTTGGAAGGGTCGGAGGAACGCTGAGTCGCTTCTTTACATGATAAGAGAAATACATATTCCTGTTCTGGTACGTGAAGAAGATTAGCCGCGCGTATTTCACCGTGGCGCTTCGCAGCGAGATCGTCCATCACGCTCGCGGTGATTTACGCAATTATGCGCGGCGAATTCCATTCGCGAGGACTGTATTTAGGCAGTTAATTGTACGCACGTTGCGTTCGGGGCACTGTAATTGCGAGGGAAGGAAGGAGAATGGAATGATAGAGTGATGGAGGAGAGTTTCATTTTTTATTCATTTATTTATATATAGTAATCTGTACGCAAAGTCGTTCAAGCTACCTGAAACAATTGCGCAAGAAAATGAAAATTTCAACAATGTTTCCCCTCCCCGCAGAAGGATAGTTAAACTGCTCTTACAGTTAGTTCAACAGCAGCGACCCCAGGTGCGAACATGCTTGTCACGTTCGCGAGGATTTATATTATTATGCTGAGTACTGTTTGTTAAGCCTTTACATAATCCTCTCGACGCTATTGCCTCTCTGGGGGAAGCGGGAAAGGAGCGAGGCGAACAGAGCGGAAAGGGTGAGTCGATAATCTCGTCTGTTTTGCTCCTTCGCAGATAATTTCGTAGAGAACGGCCGATAGCGCGATCGACTGGGCAAAACAAACTCCTTCCGTCGCGAGAGCATATTTTAGCGTGTCGAGGGCGAATACGCAGAGTCGTTTGTCACGCTTCTAGTGATTTACACAATTACGCGGAGTACTGTTTGCCAACGACGTGTAGAACAGAGCCGCGCTGTGAAAGGGCCACGTCGTCGCGCGCTTTACTGGTCGAATTTGTATTAGTGAGCATCGCGCGACCAGAGAGGACTAGGGAGAGAGGAGAGAAGCAGCACGTCGCGTTACCTACGTAGCAATTAAGGTAATGTCGCCTTCGGCGGTCCAGCGACGGCCGAGCCAGCGGTTTGTCTTTCTCTTTGACCGGATACGAGGAGCCACGTCTATTTACCTGAAAACTGGCTCTGAACCGGCGCCCACTATCCCCTGCGTTGGGTTTCAATATTAATTGAAATGATTGCGAAAGCGCTTTTCTCGGAGCGGCGTGATCATCGCGAGCTCGTCGCGACCAACTCTCTGTCGCGACACTGCTGAATTAAATAACCTCGGGATTTGTTTTCTATCCCCTCACGCACTATTCTCCCGTTTTCAACAAAATTTTTCTCGCCACTGTAATTCTCTTAACACGTTGCGCACTGAATCTGAGGAATTCTGTGTTCGTATTTTAGCGATTGAGAGATTAGCTTTCAAACACGGTTTTGGGGAATAAGAATGGAGTCTACGTTGCATTCAGATTTTCTCTATATTTCTAAATTCTTTTCTTTTAGAGACGTGGCTAGGTATTTTTAATCCACGCGTTCCTACGACTAGGTCACTGGAGACCCGCTAGAGCGAGCACGGAGGGGTTACCATTGACCTAGGCGCAGGCCATAAACTGTCCATACTCCGAGGGTTAAAGTACTTCGAGCTTGCTAATTATTTCAAGATTACTTTATCTGCATGTTCACATCCCGTTCGATAGGTTCTCTCTTTCTTGTAGCATTAATGTGTTCACTAGGCATAAAGAAATAACCACTCGTACATGGTAATTATTACACACTACCAAGTGGAATCACAGGTAGCGTGATGAGCTGACTTGACTACTGAATAGGGTAGAAAAAAGATAGGTTCTGCTATTGAATCTAGACCCAAGTTAGCTGATAATTAATGGTACGTCGTCGAGTTTCTTTCCCTCGATCAGGGAACATCTTAATCGACCATTGTACAGGCTGGATACGTTCAACTATTCGCCATTGGCGCGTCGTTTAGTTTTCCTTGACCTTTCTTCGCGCATTTATCGCTGCAATTTCGAAGCCCGAGCTTTCAGGGCACGGACGGAGCTGGGAGGAAGTCAGACCTCGCGATGCTCAGCCAAGTGTTCAGAGATTGTTCCCATTCAGAGGAGAATACGCCACGCAACGCGTACACGTCGGATCACATGCATCCGCGGTTCAATTAAGGCTTCACCGAGGCGTCTTATTAGGCGATGGCCGCGATAAGAGTCACATTACGCTAGGCATTGATTCGCCGTGGATTTACAAGCCACGGGTTAACGAGTACGGTTTAAAATATTTCTTTCGAAAAGCGAGAGATAATCAGCATAGGCGCGATGGGAGGAAACAACGAGCCACGCTGTGAGAAACTTTCCTGTTTTCGTTTCCTTGGATACCTGCGAGCCAACGCCCCCTCCTTCCACTTCACTCTTTTTGTAATTTAGATAACTTGCCAAGGGAGGTCATGACCTGGACGAGCGCTCTTTGGATGGAGTCGGGCTTGACGCGTAGAGGTCAACGAGTACGACGCAGTCCTCGAGTACTGAGGTTCACTGACCCTTTCATCTTTCAATATTACAATTACGGACTTTACGGACATTTTACGATAGCTTCTTTTGAGGTGCAGAAAGTAGAATCTCTCGAAAAATATTCTTATTACAGTGCCAGGCTGCCATGAAGTATTTCACGCGTCCTTTGAGGAACCTTTAGAAGGAGCAATCGTATCAACAAACGAATTGAAAGGTGGCGGTAATAAAAAGAAATCGGTGGGTAGAGGAGTCCCTGCGTTGATCGCCTGGAACCACTCGAACCTCTCGATATTACAAAGTCAGCAGGATAATAAACTCTGCTCCGATATCAAAGCACATTCATCTTTCGCTCAACGGCCTTCATCGTAGCCATTACCCACTTGCTCGTTCGCTATCGACCGAAGAGCGTCGAAAATAACAGGATCCCCGGAAATTCCTTGCCCATAGATACCCGCAAATCTTCGTGCCGCATTTTCTCCGCGCCCTTGGTGACTGAATAGCGTGATATCGCGTCGGTTAGGTCCTCGTGACAAAACGAGGGGAAAGGAAGGGCAGAATTTAAGGCCTGACCACGTTGGAACGACCAGGCTAGAGAGTCTTCCCAGCGAAATGGATTTCGAATCTCATTGTCGTTGGGGAGGGCGAAGGGAGGAAGAGCACCTCGGGCATCGATGCATCGGTCCGCTCGTCTATCCGCGGAGCAAGGTGGTCTGTGGTTTATCCCTCATTACGTGCGATTCGTTTGCGGTACGGACACTCGCGCATCGCGTGATTTTCTCTTATTTCGTTTCGCCCGATTCCTCACCGCGCGCGCACACCACCGTCTTCTGCGACTGGTGGCGCAGTTATTTATCGATTTGCAACTCGCCTCAAAGCACGTGATAACAAGGCCCCTGGCGAGAGGTAGCCGTGGCCCTTCGACCGTTGCCGATTGCCACGAAATATGCTCGTGGTATACTGGACGCACTGCCAGCACGTCGCCCTGTGTATAAAAATGAATCGAAGGTGCTTCTGTAGGAATTCTTGGAACCTTTTTGAATTGAAACCGATGGAGAGCTCAACTTCGCCAACCTTAACTGCTGCCAATTCTCTGAAAGCCCAGGAAACGGACGATTTTCCCATATCATTGCCTTCAACCAGCTATAACTTGAAACGTCGGCTGATTGTGGCGTAGAAAACCATACATCGTTCTCCTATCGAAACGACACGCCGAGAATTGGTCTCATTTGCGGGCAGCTTTTTCTGTCGCCCTGCTGCGATCGATACGCTTTTCGAGCGATAAAGCCTGCGAGTTTATTACGAGCAGACCTCTGAATATTTTTGAATTCGGATCCGTTGTTTGTCGACGACGGATAATTGAAGTAAATATCACGGGAGCAGTGGTCGCGATTTTATGGGGACACTGTTGCAAGGAAAAAGTGATAAATGATTAATTGTCACCGATTGATGATCGGTAACGCGTGTTCGTGTGACGAACCACATAATACTCGTATTTCGTTAGCAGATCGCTGCGCCAGATATAGGCTGATATTTTTCAATATTGTTGACAGGAGTTACTCTTTGATCGGCTGGATAACGATCGCGCCCCACTTTTAACAATTCCAGCGTCGCGTGATTGGGAGTCGATGACGAGGAATCCTATTGAGCGGTAGGGAGGTAGCGTCCCAGAACGAATCGCCACAATTAAGCTCGCAATTATTCGCGCCGAAGACGTTCCCCCGCGTCCCGTTAATTTAATTTGCCTCACGGGAGACGTTGCCTGAAGAAAAACGGCCGGCGAGATTGGAATCCACAGCAATGAGGTATTGGAGATCCGTTTTTAAACGCTCCTTATCGGTAATTTTCTATTGATCCTCTTGTACCTAGATTAGAACTGCAGCAACTGTGTAGTTCCACTGGTTGTATAGAACCTACATTTAATGTTCAAATATTCAAATAGATATTCATATATTCAGATTTTAAAACTTTCAAGTTTTCAAATTTTCAAATTTTTGAATTTTCAAATTTTCAAATTTTCAAATTTTCAAATTTTTGAATTTTCAAATTTTTAAATTTTTAAATTTTCAAATTTTCAAATTTTCAAATTCTTAAATTCCCAAACTTAAATCCTCATTTGGGTCACACTCTGAGAGCCCATTGATCTATCGCGACAGCATTGCGAGTGATAAATTGTCCGCGATTTCTTCGCTTCCTTTCGTCCAAGGCTCGCGCTGTCAACAGGAGGAGCGTGCGACTCGCCTTGCCGCGGACTTCCGCTCGGTGCAGGTGCGTGCAACACGCGTGTACAACCATTGCAGAATAAAAGGCATGCAAGAAGCTTAAAACGTGCAGAGCATCGCAGAAGGAAGCGCAAATCCGTCGACCAATCGCAACCCTCGCAGGAAGGACGCCATTTCTTCAATGCTGCTTCAAGGTGCGCTGAAGCAGGACAAGAACGGACAAGGGCGTGGTTCTCTTGATTATTTCATCCAGCAAGGACAAGTTTCGAGGACTATGATTATCTGTGTATATGAGAGTTGCTAGCAAAACCAGCGCTACTCGAAAAGCCTCGAACTTGATAGGAGTCACGATAAGATAGGAACTCGCGGCTACCGCATGGAGGAGCATAAAAAGATCTTTACTGGGTGTCAATATTGTATGATGGTATCCATCATACGAACCTTCGTCCTTCTATGAAAGTTTACGTACCGTGATTTCTTGAAGCGCAGATTGACTCTAAAGAACTTTGAAGATATCTCGAGTGCAAGTATAACAGGACCTTATCTGGAAGGAAATTTATGAAAGGGAATTAATTGTATTGTCTGAACGTTGAAGGGAGACATGTCCGAGTCAGAATTAGGAATTAGCTGAATTTGAATTTAGTGAACCAGCAGCAAATTTATTTCCTTTTTCTGATTGCTCCTTGAAAATATCACAGGTCACTGAAGTTCCGAAGAGGCCGAGCTCTGGATCAGCAGGTGATAGAAATGCGATGCAATCGGGCGACAGGAAAAAATTGCCGCTGATCGAAGGTGGAGCGACTCGAGCAAGGTGACGATTCAGTTTCCCGGTCGGTCGAGCTTCGCTAGCAGGATCATCGAGATAAATTCGAGTCGGTGAAGCATCGCCCAGCACGTTAAGAAATATTCGTTCGAGTTCGACCATAAGCACCCTTGTAGCAGCCATCATCGACTTCGCTATAGGTATCCCGATGATGCTTGCGCGACCTCGCTTTAAAGGGATAACGCGTTCGGAGACTTATCTCATAATATATTTACGGTTACGTTACGACGGTTATATATTATCCTCGTCCTCGCTCTCACCCGCTCTGATGTATTATGCATTCCGAACGCGATCTATTCTCGCATGCGCGCTTTATGCTGTTCATATGTTTTTGACCTCGATCTATCGGACTTGTTACGGCTGGCAAACAGAGGGACACGAGGCTGTTGCTGTGGAGGATGAGAGTAAACCTAATTGTATGGGGAACGTGAATATTTAAATTAGTACGCACTTTCTTAGACCGTATAGAGAAATATAGCCGACAGCTAATGAGCTTCAGCAACGCGAACGCTTTTTGAGCTACTATGACTCATTTCCATAACCGAGACGCGATAATTCATGGGCCCATAAATGACAAAGTTGAGATTAATCTATTCGCGACTACTGGGTATATTTTCCAGCGTCCAGGATCCAGAAATAGTATACTCTTCTTCATTTTCGACACTCCACCGCCTTTGCTTTCGCTTCCACGACTCACTCCTATCTATAATAGATTGCTAGGCACCATCTCAGAATGAGCTCGCGAGTTGGCTACCGCGTAAGAACACGCGTGAAATCTATCTGCGGGCTTCCTGCACGATGCACGTTCCCCAGTGCCGTCGACCTCGCTCTCTCATCTTCTTCCTCGTTCCTCTTCGTCATCATCCCTCCCCTCCCCGCCCCACGTCGTATCCTCGTCGCTCTGATCCTACGTGGTTAAGAGTTGGATTACCCTTATGGCGTTCCGCGGGCTAAATCACCTATTATGCATACGCCGGCACTTCTGCAGACCCGCGCCGAGGCTAGAGCGATCTGGAGTCGAGTTCCCGTGCCACCGAAGACTCTCTGCGCCTGTTCTCTCGGCAGGTCGGAATCCTCTGCCTATTACTCCCTCATTTGCCCCCAGGTCCATAGAAATGTAATTAAATCCCCTGAGCGGACGCGAAACGACGCGACGACGCGAAGCTGCCGTGCGCGAGCTGACTCGTGGGAAAGTCAAGGGAAGCTTCCGGGACGTCGGTGGGTGCACGGAACGGGGAAGGGCACTTTTGACAGGCGAGCGTTAATTAGCGTCGCCAGGATCGACGACCTCATCATTTTTTTAAACTTAATTGGGTAAGCACCACAATTAGAGCTCGCGAGCGCGGTCTCGACTCCGGGGAGGAGGGAGCGCATCCACCGCGGGACGATCTTCTGTTTCGCGGGACAAAAGACGGGCCGCGGAGGAACATCCTACTTCTGTTGCCACGTCCTTTTTTCGTTCGTGCTTTTCATTTTTTTTTTCTACGGGGCCAGAGAGCGCGGCCGCGGTTGATATACGCGGTTCCTGGCTACAGGGAAATTAATTTCAACGTTCGCAAGACGACGGCAGACTTGGCATCAGAATTCATGCGAGACTCGCCGTTGAGTCCGCGACGCGCGAATAAAATGCCTGGGTGAAAATAAAAATATCCTGCCGCTGGCGTGCGCGACAGTTTCTTTTAAAATTAATTGCCTTGTGCGGAGCCTGTGTGCCAGCTGCCCGTGTGTTCCTTCTCGTCGCGGAAACGAGCTTGATGTAGTCGCACACTTAATGGTACGTAGTCCTGTTAACGATAAACCGACAATATAAATGCAAATACGGTGATATCGATGCATATTGAAATATTAGTGAAATATTGATGGGAGATTTAATCGTAAGCTATCGATAATGATTGCGCCTATAACTGTTTTATAGGAGGGAACTTCGATTCGATGGGATATAGCGTCATCAGTATTTCTCAGGAAGCCGACGAGGTTATAGGAATAAGAAAAAGAATTATCGCTCCCTTCCAGGCGACAGTTGCATCAATGCGATTGCGTTCCATGTTCTCTTCGACTTCGAAAGCTCACCCCACTCTCTTTCGTGCATCTTCTCGCTCGTTCCCTCGAAAATCCCGTTCCTTCTCTGTTCTCCAAGTCTCCAGCAACTTTAAAAGTTTATCTTTACGCGCGTGGAGCCTGTTCGCCCCCCTTTCTCTGCTGAGCGCGTTCCTCGACCAGAAACGACGGCATCGCGATCTCTGGTCCAACTTTACACTCGGTACATTATGAATATCGCGATTCCACGAAAGAAGTTATACGGTTCGGTCATTTTTAAAATGGAAAACTGCGGGGAAAGTAGGTCGCGGGCTTAGGAGCAACGCTCCTGCCCCTACTACGCTCACCGATCCTGGAATCCTCTTATCGGCTTTCCGGCTCTTGAATACCTCTTCAGCAGGCGCAGAAAGCGTGGCATATTTCCCTCTTCCCATTGAATTATTAATTAACAACGTGGTTTCACGTTGCCCGCGAAAAAGACGCGGCTTTGATGACCTAGGACAACCGTTTTACATTTTGATAGCGATGGGCATGAAACGCGTTTAAGTACTCTGGACTCCAAATATAATTAAAAGCAATTTCACTGGAGTAGCAATTTTCATTCCTGCACCACGGTTTACTGGAAATTTCATCCTGCAAATGCAATTCTTTGAAGCTTTTGCTTCGCTCCAACTCGCTGCAACTCGCTGGAACCTGCTCTGACTCGCTCCAGTTCACTCGCATGGATATCGAGTGACCCAGCCACCATCAACCGAGGGTTAACAAGTCTCAAATAGTTTCTCGTTACGTGACGACGCAGTGCACCGGCGGCCAGCTAGCTTTTATCGGCGAGTGGAGATCTGCACGCGTCGGCGGTAGGTTTCATTGTGGAGCCAGGCACATTGTAATCCACAGAAATATTAGAATAGTAAGTCTGGTCGGTATTAATGCTGGAACCCTGTATCAAGGATCATTAAAAACGAGGAATTATTTGCTCGGCTACGGGCAAAATCGAGGGAGAACTGGCAAGCTAATCGCGGAAGGACACGTGACCGTGTCGAAAAACACGCGAGAGCAATGTATAGCGCGATAACGATACCGTGTCGCTGGGTGACGAACGAGTTCAGGTGAAACGCGTTATCGCTAACGTTCGTTATCGACGACCTTTGATGTGATACCTTGGAGGTGCTTTAATTTCGCGACCAGTGTTGTTTAGACTGGGTGCAGAGCTGCCAGAGAAAAATGGGAGCCGAGAGGAACGTCGACTGGTTGTTGACGGAACGGTAGACTGTGTTAATTGCTACTGGACACGTTACGTGTAATGAATATTTTACTGGGTAGTACCGTATCTTTTCCTGAAACAAGGTGAAAATAGGATAAGAAAAATATTGCATGGTTTCGTAATTTTTTAACCGTATCTTTCTTCTAAATCGAGCGATGTATGTGCATAGTCGTAACCTTAGCTCACCTAAAATCGACGCTTACACCCGTCCTTGAATAGACTCACCCAAGAATTTAATTAGCATTCCACGAAAACGCAAACTTCGTTGCTTTCATTCCATTTCCTTCTTTCGGCATAGACAGGGCTCAAAAGATAGTGCGTCGCTAATGGAACTCCCTCTTTCCTTCTTTCCCCAGGAACCCTCCTTTCAGCGCATATCCAATTAAGAAATGGAACGAGGTCACGAATATAAATGATCATTCAGTCCAATCTCAGTTTTATCGCGTCTTCCGACTTCTCCGCGTTGCATCTACCTTTCGGTGCCTTTATCCTTCGGCGAAGCGTCGTGGACGTCACGAATCCCGTGAAAGCTCTGATCAATCGAACACGAGGAGGATCGCAGTAACGTACCATAGCGGAATTTACAAACCCAAGACCGCTTAACGTGTTTTCCTAGCACACATAGTTAAGATCCATCACGTCAACGCGTCTTAAACGCTGAAACGTTTAGACCTCTGGGCCCCGTTGCGTTTCACGATAGTAAAGGCAATTTGAGGCGCGTTCCAGGCGTCTTCTCGTGACACCGAATGATTTCACGGGCGTTAATTAGCGCTCCACGTCCCCAACTTGTCAGCAGGTATATGATTCCCCCTCTCCCTTGGCAGCGTGAAAAAGAGTAAGACGGCCCAGTGTCAGGTTGATGGATGGATGAGACTCGAGTTAGCCAGCTCTCGGCACTCCAAACGACACCGTGCTGGTTCGTTGACCCAGGGGGTTCGTTTAAAAGTTTCAGCCTCGAAAACTTGATACCGTAGCTGCATCGACCGATACCGGTCCACCGTCTCTATACTGTTTTAAACTGTCATCCCGATAGCGTCGGAATTTGTCTGGGATTAAAAGTGAATGGGAGGGGCGACAGCAGCTTTGTAATATTCCACGTCACGCTTATCTCCGGTGTCATCCGCAGAAATTACATTTCAAGTTCCTCTTTAGCGTACCAACGTCAGATTTTTCAAACGACCTCGTACCGATACAGTAGTTCTCGTTTTTCTTTCGACAAAGTTTGCTTAGAATCGCTGGAAAATTTCTTAACGGGGCAATTGGATTGAAATGTGTCACGAGGATCTTACAGTAGCTTGGAATTTTATTGCTGAATATAGCTTAGTATCGTAGCATATTAGTTTCATAAGTAACAATGTGACACAGCAGATTCGACGTAAGTAAAAAGCGTGACCGTAGTTTTTGCTTTGAGAATCTCTCGCGTTACTTATACCGAATAGTTTGCGAATCTTGCGTTTAATTTTCCAGAGAACTGACTTCAAATTTCCTACACAATTCGCACGATTACACGCTAGTAAATTGGTTATTGATCCACGAACAATGCTTAAGCTTTTATAGATGAAACTGCTTGAAAAACAATTCTTCGGTAATTCTCCTTTTATTGCGCCAAGTACGTATCACGGAACGATTGAACCGACGCACTAATCCTTCGCACAAAAACTACCCTTCAGCAACGAGGAAAAATCGATGGGCCACGGTTTCATTTCATGTTCGTCGCTGCGGCCCTCATCGCAAACAATCCTCTCGTTGGCCTAGCAGCGGTCCCGGTTTACAGGCTGATCGAGATCGCCGCGCGTGATTTCGATTTCGCCGCTTTAGCAAGCACTTCGCGATTTATTTAACTTTAAGAGGAGTTGAGCGGCGAAGTGGTGGCCAGCGGCAGGGATGAAGAGGACGGATAAAGGGAGAACGTGGATGTGGGTCGAGAGGAGGAGGGAGACGGGTAGAATAGGTTGGTTTTGCGGGACGCGAAAGGGGAGAATAGGTGGATGCGCGTGCATCGATGGGAAAGCCTGGCAGCAGGCATCCCTCCGACATTCGGGGGCGTCAATGTATTGGGGGTACGTTCCAGGTTGATGCCACTGGCGTTGGACGCAATTTGAGAGCAATCGACTGAACGACACGCCGCAAATCAAACCCACCCGTGGTAGTCGTGTGTTAGCCAGCCTCACCTCCGTCGTTTCTGTCACCCTCGAACCCTTCCCCCTCCCTCCGACGCTCCCTTGGACCCTTTGCGTCACCTTTCACCCTGAACCACCCCCCTGACCCTCACCCTTGCCGTTTCGCGGACCGCCACTGTCCTCTCAATTTGAGTTGACGCTTCCCTGCACGGTTCGCCGATTCGAGTTGTCGTGTACGCGAGCGCGCGCGCGCGCTCGCACGAGCGAGCGACAGCTGCTCCCGCCGATGCATCACCTCGCGTCGAACGCGCATTACACCGCTGTTACTGTTAATTGAATCGATCGTTTTCAGATTGGCGGTTGCTCTACTAGCACCGTGAAATCGTCGAAATCACATCGGGCGCGCTCCCCGCCTGCATGCATAAGCGTGGCGTTGCCTCGTCACGGGAGGGGCCAGGATCGACGTGTCGCGTCGGGAGGGATGAGGGTGCTACCGCAAATTCGGTGTATCGGATGCGGGCTGGCTCGAGGAAACGGGTAACGATTCAACTTCCGTCTGTCTATGGCTCCTTTTCGAGGGTCGTTAAGATCGGGGCTGATATCGTTCGACGTGATTTCGTTTGGCAAATCGATCCCTGGCTCTTTGATGGCTCTTCCTGCATTTCTGTATTATAGTCTATGGTTGACAGATTGGAATAGAAGTGGTGACAGATACTTCATGAAAAAGGATTGAATATTTTTTCTGTATTTTTTAAGACGTTCCTACCGACGTCGTCAATATAAACTGAATGTTCTTCAGGGAAATTATCTGACATGTACTTGAAACTTCGCGCACTTGAAGCGATGTAGTTTGATTGCTGGTCGAACTTCAACTATTTGTGCGACCTTATTTGAGGTTTCTGCTCTTCGAGAGTGAAGTTTCGGCTTCGTGCCGCGTTAGAAATGGTTATGCATCAGAAGTCCATACAGTTCTCCCAAATTGCTTCGTCGCTTGACCAAGTCTCAATTTGTCAATTCAGAAGTCGTCCTACGCTTGCTATCTCAGTCATTGCAATTGTCCCTGTTTCGTCCCAAATTTGCTAGGTAATTATTACGCTCGAGAGCAACAAGTGACATAAATACTGTATCTCTGGATGCATGTATTTCTCATTCTCATTCTTTATTCCGGCGAGAGCAAATTAATTACTAATAGTTTATGCTCGTTGTTCGCACTCTCAATATTTCAGCTCCCAAAACTCGCTTTAATTGCAACACTTGCTACATAATTAGCGAAGCAGAATGAATATTTCAAATTAGCAAATTTATTCTATTATTTTCGAAAGCCATAAACATTTCAGATGAATAAGCTATTTAGAAGAAGATATTTCGACAGCAATCCGAGAAAGAAGGTTCGTACGAGCCAACGCTAAGCACTCAACTAATCCATTGAAACTAATTTCGCCATAAACTCGGAGGCGCGAATCGAAGCTAACAGTCGCAATTGTCACGCGGCGAATCACTACGTCAACATTGTAGCGCAGGCGTTAGTTAAACCCCGCGTAATACCATTGTTGTCGTTAATTAAACCGATCGGTCGCGAGTTCGCGGTCGTTTCGCCGGCCTGTGGAAATTGCTCGGAGGCACGCGGGCAGGGTGAACCGCGGTGCCGCGCGTTTTGCAGACGCCCGCGGAAAACATTCAGGTGCAATCCACGCGATCGATGATCTCTCTGAAGCGCTTAATTCTGCGCTCCTCTGTTCGCGGGCGAAACGAATAGCTCGATGGTGGCCGGCACTCGTCCGACACTTGGTAACTGCAGCGTCCCCTCAATTTGCATCGGCCCGTTCAAGCGTCACGCGATCGTTACTATTAATCGATTCGATTGCTTTCGAATTGACAGTTCTCTTAAGCGGTGTCCTGCTGATTTACTGGCGGATGTTTGCGCTCGCTAGACAAAAGAGGCATCCCACCACCTCCATCTGCTTTTTCTCCCTTTCCGCTGCCCACTGTTGAGGGACCTCGCACGTTTCACAGACTTTCGTGGTGTTCCACGGTGCCTATTGAATCTTTAATCGACGTTTCATTCGATTCCCTTCGTCCAGGCTCCCATCGTGTTTTCCCAGGACTCGAACCGTGTCCTGAATTTTTCTCCCTTACTATTTTCACGCTGTTCCTTTTCTTAGATCTATTCTGTTTTCTTTTCGAGAGTGCAGAGGAAAGTTACTGGAACGCAAATTGACTCTTCGGCTGGTGCGAGAATTCCCTCGCGCCTTGCTTGATTGCCGTTCGTCCAAATGATGCGTCGATGGTCTTTTCGAACGCGCTTCGATCGTTTTCTTTTTCGAGCAGTATAGCCGCACGATTCTCCCTTTGTTCGGAGAGCTATTCAGTCGGCGACGTTAATCACGTTATACTCATCGACCTGTGGTACGATAGCACTGCGATATATACTCGCTGGGAACAAAGTAAAATTGATAGCGGCTAGATCGACGCGACTTCACAAAGGACTGGGCAAGAATATATCCATAATATCGCGTTGTCTTTGGAAATCGAATCGCCTTTCACTTCGATTCGAAATTAAGGTCAGCATCAATCACCGATAAGAATACCGAGCTAAGTAAAGACGACCGAAACTGTTCTTCCGTTTCTGCGAGCATTTAGCTTCGTGTGCTTGGGTAGAAGTGTCAGCCAAGAATTCCAGTGAAGTCCACAAGATTGCATCAAATTATCCTCACAACTTCAACCTTATCAAACTGCTTCCCTTAAACTCAGTTCTTCGCTACAATCTTGTCCATTTCCTGAGATCACTCTTGGTTTATCGCTCTAGGTCATCAAGCGGCAATAATCGACAAAATAAACCAATCTCAGTGTACGTGACCTAGCTAAAATCAGATGAACGAAGTCAGATAGAAATTTTCCGACGATGACATCATTTTCCCAACGTGCAACCGTGTTTCCATGCACTTTCCGGTGGCAACCTTTACCTTCAGCGGCAAGTGGGGCGACCAGGGGCCGCGATAAAGAGGTTAATACGATTTCACGTAGGAAGCGAGTGAAAATAGCTAATGTACGTACACGGTAGCTTCCCTTAAACGTGGTGAAATGGGTCGCACGAAACAGGAAGCATTGAGCTTGAACAACAACCGGTCCTGTACCTAGTCGACTCGTTTACGCTTTAAAAGGCCGACTGGCCTGCTTTGCGCATCGCTTAATGGCGAATCGGCGTCGTTAAAATGTTGAAGGAAAATACTACTCGGCCGTCCATGGCTGCGTAAGACTCTTAAATAGAAGACTAACGATGCGCCAGTGGCGTGGAAGCCTGAATTACGAGGCGTCTTGAATTTTCGCTGCTGATAGGACTTGGACATCGAGGCAGCGTTCTCGCGCGGAGATCGACCATCGATGGAAAAATTCCCGCGTCGTTTTCACGGCCCCGCATTCCTTCTAAGGACTCGAAGTACTTGTAATTGCAGCATTGGAGTCTCTGCGAAACTGCTGGTCTATGTTCCGTATGCAGAGAATTGCTAAAGTGAAACAGTGGAATGTGCATAAGAAGTGCTTGCCTTGCACTACGTGTGAAAATTGTTCTTTTAATCACCTTGGAGGTATCAGCAATACCACGATTTCACGCAGCCTGCGATTTAATCACGAAGATAAAGAACTTTTTACACAAGTGACGTGGTGTACAATATTCTAATTTGATTAAGATTTCCTAAGTAATTCGCGAGCCCATCTGTGAGAAGCACTGCTTGTTACCCATCCCTTCTAGGAAACTTCCCCACTTTCTCTACTGTAGCCAGTAAAGCAGCTGTTTTCCCCTCCTGAACTTGGCCAGAAATTAATAACCCATAATTCTCTGATTGCAGATGTTTTGAATCGCACCAGCCGTAAAGATGAAGGCCGTAATCGGGTGCTGTGTCCTCCTTCTCCTCGTTAGCAGCGTCCTCTCTGTCGTCGAGTGGAAACACAGCGCGATCCTGGACAATAACTTCTTGGTTCTTTGGGCGCCAGATGAGAGCGAGGTTACGTTCGAGGTTCAAGTGAAGACCCTCGGCTACGTGGGCCTCGGTTTCACGAACGATGATGGTCGAGTTGACATGGTCATCGGATGGGTCGACAACCAAGGACAGGTCCATCTCGAGGTAAGTGTCCTTTAGCGAGCGTTATTCTAGAGAAGCTCTTAGTTTTACCACCATACTCGTCGTTCGAATTTCCTCCACGATTCCTGGAAGCTTCTTAATGTATCGAATCATTGATACCCATGAACGAAGCTTGTTCATAGAGACTCACGTGTAATAAAAGAAACGAGAGACGTAATTATGAATTACTATCATTGGCAGCTGCGTAGACAAGAAATAGAAAAGCTATTCGTTCTGCGAAAACGATTACTCCCAGCGTCCTCTAGCAAGATTATATTCATCCACCGTGTACGTCCGCGTGGAATAATTTCGACTAATTACTCTTATGCTACCGATCCCTCTGCTCGGTCGAACGTTGTAGCTCGGAATGCAAACCGGTGTGGGGGGAACCGCGCATAATGATAGTCCTTCCGAAGATAAGTAATGGGTTTCTCGTTTCGATCGGTGCATCGGATAGTTATCAATCTTGCCAACTGAGGCCAGCGGCCTGTCATTACGCGTGCTCGTCATTTTGTACGACACTTGTTGTCGTTTTATTGCGCGGGGGACGATTATCTTGGACAATTTTCACTCACCGTGCATGATGCATCGCTTTTGTCGAAACGATGCACCGCTGTTCCTCGATGAAGAGGATAAAGCCTTGTTTCGACTTCAATACTTTCAACAATGGAAGAAAACAAGGGGAACAAAAGCTGTACGAGTAACGAGGGAAGGTACAGTCAATTTTAGACAGCAATTCAACCTAATTCAGCGATGATTTATTTAATAACATTTCGTCCAGCTCTTACAAGACCTCGTGCTTTATTTCTACGTAAGAAATGAAACTGGTTCGAGTCATGACACACTCGTATCTTCCCTCGTAAAGTAACGGACGTCTGAATATGTACATTGTGAGTCGGTTGCTAAGGTACACGTGGAAGGTGCAGATCGACTCGATATCTTCCGGCTCGTTGAAACGGAGCACGTTCGAAATATCTTCCAGATCCGTGGAAGCAGGTTGATAAAGCACGGAGGGTAAACATCGGTGCCGGGAAACGCCCTGGAAACGTTTCGAACCGGTTTAATTTCGCTAGAAAAGAGGCTCAGAAAGCGAACGTGCGTAGAATTTCGTCGTGGCCGGTTTATTTTTCGAGCGGCGTTAAATTTAAAACATCTCGTTGTCCTCGGGCGCATCTGTTGACGCAAGCCCTTCTCGAAAACCGGACTCAAGAGGATTACGCGGCTATCCTCCCTTTCATCAGCGTTACGCGGAGCTGTTGTCACTTCACCGGTTCTTCGCTGCGACGCTGGGCTCCGACGCTGGGCTCCGACGCAGGGAGACGGATGTTATTCTTTTTTTTCCCTCCCTCCCCCGCAGCTTTTGCTATGACGCAAATGGGGGACGAGGAGGCATTACGCGAGCAACCGTGCACGCGTTGCTCGTCTCTCGTTTGCACGTTTTTCTCGTTGAATATTTCTTTCGCAATGGCCACGTTAACGCTCCGTTTCATTATCGGCCTCGGCCTCGGCCAAGCTGCTTGCCGAGGAGTTTTCCGTCGACGACGAACCCGCTGCGGCATTGTCAACCGCACGACAGACGTTCCACCTTTCCTGATTACTTTCCCCAATTAACGACACCAGCTTCGCCACGAATAAGCCTTTCAGAGCGCGGCTGTAATTTCTTATCATAGGATTGTCCAGGAGATAACCATTCCACTGCTCATTTTAATCGATATAATTTCTCTTTTCCGGTAATGGATCCGAAACCTGCGGTCCAAGTAGCCTGACCAATTGTTAATTCTGATATGATTACAGCGATGCTTGGTACATGCTCAGCTACTTTCAGCTGAGTGATTTCAAGCTTTCTATTTTTTGCTATAAAGCATAACCTAGCAATTTTGTAGTTCATCGATGAGATACGGGTTCATACGACCGAAACTGGTGAGGAGTTGAGAGGAGGAAGTGGAGAGTGGTTAGCTGGGAATAATTAAGGGCTCTTTCAGGGAATAACTAGTAATACACTTGTACTTCTCAAGCAACTCTGGAACGTTTAACATGCCTTTAATAATTCAATAACAGTAACACCCTAAGATCAACTTAAAGCACAGCCCTACTTGATCTCTAGGAACTCGAAGAGAATGAAAGAGAAAACAAAGGAAGTAGTTCCCTCTTCTCCTCGGCATTCTATCGCGTAAACAGCCTGCTTATTGCACAGGAGTACATGATCGTTCGGTATCAGACTCGCGGTATAGAGATCTCGGGCGTTTCTTCTAAAATGGAAAGGAGCTGTAACAGAGAAGAGGGATGCAATATAGGAAAGCAATCTTCTCCGTCGACCAGCGCGCCGGGTTACCGAGAGTGGTGGGTCGGTACTTAGGTACATATCTACGTTAGGTTGGTAGGTGGATAGGTAGTCAGGCTGCAGATCGCGTCCGTCTCGCGTGTCCGCAATTTTTCCGGTAGAATCGTTGCCTGCTCGTTCCATAATGCATGCCGTGCCGCGCGCAATGCTCTATGCGATGCAGCCGTCGCCGGACGTTCTCATACAGAGCGACGCCGGGGTGAAAAAGGAAGGGACGAGGCTGGCAGCAGGACAGAGAGGGACAGAGGGCTCCGAAGAACGGGCAAAGAAAGAGAGAGTTGACGGGGCAATGGGAGCGAGAAGGTTTTTCGTTATGATCGTAATCTTAGAACCAGAACAGCCGCGGGCGTCCAGACCCAGCCAGGCGACCGAACGACCCCGAGACTCCTAGCGCTCGATTTCTTGTCCTCGTGGATATGCCCGTTTTGCACCCCCCATCCTCCCACGCCACGCTTTCGATCCAATAGTCCGATTCTTTTATTCGCGTGGCTCCACTTCCCCTTCCCCTCGGCCCTTCCCGTGGCAAACGAACCGAGTCTCTATGACGTATCGTAACGTTGGGCGAATGGGGTTGGTGGAGTCGAAGGTCTAACCTTGCGCCATCTGGACAAGGACTGTTTATGGAGAGTATTTTCGCCGCGGAGGTGACTCGTCTTTATTGCTCCTGAGGCAAATGCGAACGGGGAAGAGGAGCGAGGCTCGACAAGACGAATTGAAGTTGATTAAAGATGTACGCTCGATACATTCGCCGTTCAGACTGCAGCCTCCCTGTGTGCTCAACCACTCCTCGAACCCCCCGTCTCTCTTCAGTCAGCTGAATTCAATTTCCCTGGTCTAATTCTTTTATTCGCTTCGTTTAACTTGCCCGTTCCGTTCGGCGCGTCGTTTCACGGCGGATCCTTGGCTCGGTGTCTATTTGAGGTCTCCTCTACCTGAAATACTTTTCCAGCGTCCCTGAGACGAATTCATACCTTCAGACGGTTCAGTTTTATCGTTCTTTAAATTCAGTTACCCATTTTGTCCCCCGTGATTAGTCGGTGATTGATAGGAAATTTAATTAATCTAATTTATAATTAAAATCATAATTACCCTGCCGTACTATTTCTGCTGAGAATTCCTAAAAATGCTCCCAAGGCAGCTAAACCCTAGAAAACGAGAGTCTGACACCCACAGCGATGTCCAAAAAATTCCCAACAGCTCAGAACGTTCAGAAGACCTCAAGAACGTTCTTCTCTGTCGTAAAGAATCCTGGTGTTGCCGCGTGGCGCGCGATACGAAGCGGCAACCAGAAACGAAGGAAAGAATAGATCCTCGGCAGTATGATCCAAAGAGGGCGGTTAATATTTAACAACTTATACAGACCTGCGAGCCGAGGAGCACACAGAAAATTCTTCGGGAGCTGTGGCTGGCGTACGGATAAATAATGCAACATGATAAATCGTTCCTCGGGTTTAGCTGCCCTGGTCCTCCAGTGTTCTTCCTCCCCCTACCCTCGAGCCTCTTTAAAAGAAAGCATCGCGCGCGAAAACTCGGTTAATGCGCGATTATTTCAACCGCTTGGCGACGTCGGTGGGTCACGACGAAACGAGCCTCGAGCGAAATGGTAATGAGATCTTGCGCCCGTGCAGTTAATTTCGGTATCTCCCCCGCGACGGCCCTCGTTTCGTTGCGCGCGAGTAGTCAAATGTAATCACGGCGGAACCGGATGCGGGACAGGCGCATGGGTGAGAGGAAAAAACGAGGAGCGACGCGCAGAATGAAATTCCTATTCCGCATTGTCGGCGGTTCGCCGCCCAGCACTCGGCTAAAGTGGCTGAAAAAGGCGACCATTCGGCCGAGATGAAATTCAGCGAGCCTCCGTGCACGCTGCGTCGCGTATTTCGTCGTCGTCACGTGGCGAAACACTTGCTACGCGAAACCCATTAACGAGGGGTTCGGACGATTGTTGGGCAAACAGCGAATTTCCTAATTCGCGGTGGGAATTTTTTTTTTTTTTTTTTTTTGAGCCAGCCTCTGCCTGCTGGAGAACGAGAGCTCCTTGGGCGGAGGATGGGATGGGAGGGGCGGTGTTTTGGACGGCACCCAAAAGGGTTCGAAGCGGCGGATAGTTCGGCCGCGGTTCCGCATGCAGAATCTATTCCGATCTAAGCGCATCGGAATTTAAATTAGAGTTTAGCAAGGCGAATGCGGCAGTGTAATATGTATGAAACAGAATACAATTTTTCCGCATATTCCGGGCATGGTTATATGTGGAATATCTTTTGGGAATAATTTTTGACGGAGGGTTATTCCTGTTTGAATAGAAACGAGATATTTCTGGCTATCTCGAATTTCCATGGTCGACTGAATAATCGTATCTGACGAACTCGTATTTTTAGTATGTACAATTTAATATTTCTAATTGATTTGGCCAAGTGGAAATAGATTGTTAATAGTTTTTCCGATTTCCACTGTTGGTGATTGTAGCGTTTCAATGCAGATATAGTTTGGCACGTTTTTCCCAGTGAATGAACAATAAAGTCTGCATAATTTCTCGGTTCACTCTCGCCGCGTCGCGCTGAAAAAAATCGTTCGACGGCCATTAATTCTTTCGGCGAGCAATATCGAAGCGAGGGTAGCGTTTAAAAGAACGCAACGCGTCGAAACGGAAACAATGACCGCAGCGTAGCGGTGCAATTGCGAGTGCATCAGGCGAACAGAGGGCATTGGGGGAAAAAAACGTTTTTCCGATGACGCCGTGGAAGGAGGGATTGGAAAGAATTTGCGGATATTTGCGGACGCGTGTCCACATTGAATTCTGTTCGATGTTCGCAAACATGTGCCGCGTGCTCCGCCCTTTATTGTGCGAGGTGCACAACCAACTGCACCCGTTCTGCTCGCCGTGCATTCCGACTGTTTGGTGAATAAATGATATGTTTAGTAATACCACGTCGCGATGCGCTACTCGCGGTATTCGTGGGCAGCCGCGGGGAGGCAGGGGACACGGGCAAATAGTCGGCTAGGTGAATAAATCATAAAAGAATCGTGCGATGCGTGGGTCCAGATCGTAAATTGTTGTTTTCTAAATGATTTAATGTCACGCGCTGACGACGAGCGCAGCGGACTTTTCTCCATACAATTGTCAAGTAGGAATTTTTTACGGGAGATTTTATTGATGATGAAATAGAATGATACGGGAAGCACGAAAAGTTGTTATAGTTAGAGTGTAGCAAGGGTGTTCTATTCATGGATATTTAATTGTATTCGGATCTCGTTTAGATTTAACCTCAGTTTCAATCGTCTCAGAATGAATAACATCAATTTGTGGGTATTAATATAAGCTTCGAACTACTGACACGATTTATGCGGCACAGTTTTAATTCTATTCATCTGTGAATATCGTCATTATCTATTGAAAGTGTAGGAAGTTGGAAGACCGAGTTTCAATGGAATCGAATCTCGTTTACTCTTCCCACCATTCCGTTTAGGTATTAGTGGACTGCTGTTCATCCTTTCCTTTTACTTTCGCGCGATACTCCGCCTATTAGTCGTTTAAAAAACAGAAAATTGCGGAGCGTACAAAATCACCGACTAGCTCTGGGACACCTCGACGAACGGCGACGGGGGATGAAAAGAAACAGAGGGAGGGTTGGGGGCAGAAACAACGAGAGACGATAAAAATACGCGAGATTCGCGAAAGTGCTTAGCAGCGGCGTGCAACGTTCTTGCGTAAAAATGCTAGCTGTGCATTCTGCATGCGCGGCACTGTTCGCTGCACCCACGCTGCGGAAGGGGCGAGAGGTGTATAACTGTGCAGAGGCTATTCCCAAGGCACTTCTGCCATGGGATCCCCCAATGCGATTTTACCCACCGTAAATAGGATTCAGCGTAAATGCAGTTACGTATACACACGCGCACGCACGTTCGAGCAAATGTTGTGTCGCGACACTGTTTAAAAGACCCCCACTCCTCGCTGCTGCTTTCACCTCTTGCACATGCATCGACACGATAGTCCCGCTGCGACGAAATCTCTGTGCTACTAAGCTCGAATGCAATTGCTGCAAATGAGGATCGTCTTTTTCATTCTAAGCTTCTTAGAGTGACAAACGAATCCTCTGCTTCTAATTGTGAGCAGGTTCGGGGACGAAAAGAGTGCTTCTGTATTCTTTGTTCATTTTCTGGGTGGAAATATAAAAGCTGCAGACGTCAGCAAGATCGCAGAGTCTGATCACGAGTAAGAGAATTTCATTCGACGCGATGCTTGTCATTTTTTAATAACGTCAATTTCTAAACGGAGATGCGATGCTTCTGGCGTAGATAAATCGAGGCACCTTTTAGATTTACCTCAACGGTAAATTGAACGTCCAGGAACACCTGCCCCATTTCCACTTTATTTTAGTACGAGAAATCAACCCTTCCTACCAGTTTTACCAAAATTTCAAAGTCCACTCAGGCACACGCGGACAGAAGCGAGTTGATCCAATGAAAATTGCACAAGTAATTACGAGCTGTCAGGGGTATTTACTTTTCATTCCTGGCTTTCTATTTGGATCGACGCGAAACTGTAACGAAACAATCGATGCAATCCGCTCTCCGGTGTACAACATTTAACGTTGGATTCTGTCGTGTGCCCTACGCTTCTCCGTGGGACCAATTTTCCTATCAATAAATCCTGCATCGGTTCGTTTTAAAAAATGATTCGAGTCGATGGCTCGTCTATAGAAATAATTGATCAAATCCGGCTGGGTATTAGTATAATTCCACAGTCGCGGAAATAGACAAGCAGTGTCGATCTCTCGCTTCTTTCCCTATCCTGGAGCCAACGCGAAAGTCCCGATCACCTGTTCGAGAATGAACGGATTCAGTCAGTCGATTCCATTATTGACTCTGCGCAGCTACTTATCGGATCAGGGATAGGAGTCCGTGTTATGGCATTTGAAATGAAGTTGGGTGTTCCTGGGTGGCGCGTCGTTTGGAAAAGCGTGGGGCTGTGTAAAAGGTTTCTCGTTCAACGCCTTGCATGTCGATTCACTTTTCGAGATTCCTCCTCTGCTATTCTACGGAATCGTCGCACACCTCGAAATCGACAACAGAAAACCATTTAAAGTTCCATCTGTAAGAAGAACCCACAAATCGTCTAAATTATACGATCATACAGATATTTCGAGAATGTATTAAGATAAAGCGAAACGAGCGTCCTAGGGAAATAAAGGATTCTCCAGACATTCTTCTGAATATATCTGCTTCGCGATTCTGTGCCTTCTTGGTCCACTGGAGAGCCACTCGCGGTATCTCTCGAACCATTCGTCAAAAGATAATATTGATTTTCCAATGAACGCTGCCGTGATTTGAATGGAGTATTCCTTGTCCAGTCGTAGAGAAAAAGGTGTCGTGTCGGAAGGGAAATGTTTGAAGGAGAATTAATTTCGCTACAAATTGCATTATAATGGCGGACATAATTACGTAGCTGGCATTGGAGGTGTCCCGAGGAAGGGCTACATAATGGCATTCAAGCAGTCCGAGGTTTTGTAGTCGGTCGCGAAATGTATGCCTGAAACGAGTCCATGGAAGACTCTCTCGCTATACGAATGGCTTCAAAAGATCCTCGGCCCGAAGCCATGCCTCGCATGCTGATTCGTCTCTCTCTCGACGTCTTTGGAGCCATTCGGCGCCTCGGGCTGCGTCTAGACTCTCGAGACGAGATTACTCAGACCCAAATCCTTCCAAGAAGGACCATTTAAATCTTCAAATTCAAACGAGTCACTCTTGAACGATTTTAATGGCGCTAATACGATTGTCGCTGCGATTCAACGCTGGACCAATCAAATTGTCCGCCCTTACGTCTCGTCTTATTAACCATTTTCAACGACCATAACCCCTACAAGTATCGCAGTCGCACCAGAGGTGATTTTGCAGTTGGTGGGCGATGCTAGTTAACTATGGCCGCTTTGATGGCTTCGGGCAGTTTCTTTTTAGCATTCGGAAGTTGTAAATAATACCTGAGACATTAGTTAGGGTCTATCTAGCTCATTCGATTCTAGCCACGCAAATGCAAATGCACCACGAACCTGAATAATCACTGACAGGAAAAAGGTAATTAGGACCAATGTTTTCCCTGACGTGTATTTATACTTGCGTCAGGATTTGACATAAAATATTACGCCAAGTGTTAAGTAGATCTCAAAGTCTCGTTCCCATTATACACCTTCAATTACAATACAGTAGTGGATCGAGGATCAAGATCAGTAAACATCACGAACCACCCAGTTTGACGCAAGAAGAGAAAGCAACGTCCCCCGAGAAAGGAATACATACTGAAAGAACCAAAGAAATGTCTGAAGGTGGACGCTGAGTGATGGATCAGGTCTCATTTCGCGAATATAGATAGGTATATTATAATGCAATCGTTTTGAACGTCGATCGGTGTCCTCTTGAAAGGGAGTCGAGAAGTTACTTTCTCGGGGACCTCGATGAGCCAGGCCGATACTGTCTGAACGACGATAGGATGGGCGTGAACGTCCCCTCTATCTCTCCCTCCAGTGGAACAGCAACGATTATCTTCCTCGACTTCCTCGACTCGTCGTGTCAGGTGGTTAACAATTTTTTAACGAGTCCCACCGCTGCTGTAACTTTTGCTCGTTAACCAACGGTGGGTCAGCGGCCATCGATGGCAGATGTTATTAAATTATTGTTAATTCGACGCGGCTCCGCGGGCCGTTACATGACTAGCTGGAATGTCGCGCGACGTGAATTATTGGAACGCCAAAATCTGCTGTCATTACTGTCGTTTAATTATTAAATTATGCGGTGGTTAGGGGAGGGATAAACGATCCAGCGTGTGGTCACCGCTGTTATCTTTCTCGGATTTCTGTTTACGCAAGTGTTTGGCAATTATCGTCTTGCTCGTAATTAATCTGATTGCAAAACTATATCGTGTAATAATGATATTCTTTAGCAACGAGTTCTCGTTATTCGGGGACTAAAGGAAGCGGAGGAAGAAGTTTATGGATTATTCAGTACTTCCACCGAAGCGTAGCCTGGCTTTAGTGGGGCATATGCGATACAATTATCATATTCCATACAGCCGGTGCATGGGGATTGAGAATCCTGACATTCACAAGCGAACGATTTAATAACAATTTACAACGCGCTATTCGTTAGACAGATGAACGCAGCGGGCAGTCGAATGATAGCTGTCACGAGTCACCATACGTCTCGTGAATGCGTCAGTCCGTTATCAGCGACGGATAGGACACCGACAACTGATTCGATACGTATGCAAATTCGTGGCCAGGTGAACGCACAGTTATTGAGCCGTGAAATATGATTGGTCGATAAATAACAATAACTTGGGACGAGGGATCACGACAAAATTACAGTTTCCATGGTTACAGTGATACGAAGTTAGAAATACAACTCCGATTCGGGATTCATCATGACCACTGTCATGACCACTTCTGTCTGTACAACCAACACAGACGCGGTATGGTGGATAATCGATTTTGTTGGAACACGATAGACAAGAAGTTCTATCAATTAATCTTACGTTACTGTCATCTCGACACGACTCTATCGCATTAATCTCTAACAGAGACAAGGTGGTTCCGATGTCCCAGCTATGTCAGACAGGAGCACACCTCCCGACTCTTCGTTCTGTTTTACTTCTGAAACGCCATAACGAATGTAATCGGTCATGGATGAGATCTCACTTCTGACAAAGTCAGCAGAGTCCATCTGAAACTAGCAGAAAAGCGGTACACGAATTTCTCTCATAAAATGGTTCATCATCGACCATTTCATGCCCACAGTTTTCACTTGTCATCCAGCTAAGCGTATTATTCCGTGACGTTAATATGTCCTCGTAGAAACAGCTACGATTGCACTTCCATAACTGTCCTAGCGCTACCGTTCTTCGGGAGCGGCTAATTAGCAGAAATTAGATGTCCAATAAGTTTAGACGAGGGAAACAGGGATTCGGTGAAACGTAGGTTCCCTGGGAGGGAAAGTTAACCGGGGCTCGGGCTAAATTGGGTTCAACTTCTATTGGTTCTTCGGAAAGGACGGCAGGATTCATCGATTGTGTTGCGGCTAAGCCAATTACTGATACAGGCTTTGTCTTCCGCCGCTGTCCGCGCGATGTATCTTCCTAATGGCCGATTCTTTAAGCACAGCCAATAAACGCGAGCCCTTTAATTTTTAATTGCTCAACTGTGGCCCGTGACCCCCACCGTCCAGGCGAGAGGGACAATAGAAAAGGAGCAGCTTGTCCAAGCAAATGTAACGCTAACTATGAGACTTATTGCGGTCCTTTTGATTTCTCCGCGTAATTATGAACCGGTCGTAAGAGGATTTGCCGACTCATCCTTCGGGTTCGTTTGCAGTAAGTAATTGCATTTTTAAGCGCGCTGCTCGACTTGTTGTACCTGGAGTAATGAAAAATCCTCGCCGCGTCTCCCATTGCTTGTTCTCTTTTAATCTCTCCACTAGCATTTATGAATTCCTTTTTCATTTGTAATTACTTCTTAGCGTGTTTGGGGACTTCGAAGAAAGAGTTCCCGAAAGGAAATTGTGTCGAGGTAGGGGAGCGTGGGAAACGCTCGAAAAGCTGTTCGTCCGTTTCATTTCACGATCAAGAGAGAGAGAGAGAAAGAGAGAGAGAGTTTCTACAGAGTTTGATCTTGTTTCTCCGAACCGAGAGGCACTTTAAATACCACCAGTCGTTGGATGATGATCCGTCACAAGAGCAAGCGGACTTTTGCGTGAAGCCACGCTAATGCTGACGTTCGTCGAGTGCTCCAGAGGGTTGATACACCCAGACACGTCATTCTCCCGCGCCACGTCACCGTAACCCCATCGTTTCGAAAGCACCTAATCCCGCTCGATCGCGTCTTTATTTTTATTAGTTCTGCACACCGGGAGGAAGACAAACGACCTGGGATCTAATACATCGCCTGATATAATAGCGCAGGACGTCTCAGAACAGATAGATATATATATACTGTCTCCTCGGAGGATATCCTCCGACTTTGCTCTCATCATTGGACCCCAAGATGGAGGAAGCCCTCAATAATTCTTCCTCCTTTCGTTATCCTTCCCCTGTTTCGAGGGGACGAGAATCCCGAGCCAAAAGGAGTCTCCATAGATTTAACCGAGCCCCGCGGTTAAGTGGTGGCACGATACAAAGGATCAAATCTGCCAGCTCTTAACGATCCCCGGCTTAGTTCGAAATCCTCGAAGTGAAGCTGGCTCGCGCGGTGCTCGGCCAGTGTCCAGGGCAACACGAGGACCAGGGTAAGACGCCGGTTGCAGTGGCGAAACGGATAGACTCGGTTCTGGTCGACGGATAGAGAAGGATTGCGGGTCGACTTAAGCCCCTCCCGCCGTTCTTGTTCGTCCTTCCACATCTCCGGCTGTAACAAGCGCCGACGTAAAAGTCGACTCCGCTGAGTCAGCTTTAGGCAGCCGTGTGTGTCTAGTTTTACCTCGTCTCTTACGGCTCCGTACAACCCTATCCTTCGCCTTTCGCCCCGACCCGCCCCTCGCGAGCCTAGCATTGTATCGAAATTCCCGAGAGCCTTTCCTGCTCCGGGACAGAACAAAAATGCTGCTGCACGGTCGGCTCCTCTTCAAAGACCGCTAGGCGCACTCTCCTCCCTCCGTTTCCCCCCAAACCCCTAGAGAAACGCCTGAATCGCTCGCGACAGTCGCGCACTCGAGGCTTTTACGCCGGGGACAGGACTTACATTGCAAGCACGCCGAGTGATGCCGGTGTATTGACTGCTTTATCGCGGATTACGAGCCGTGCGCCTTTTGTCCGGTAATCCTTTCCAAATGGACCCGGAAATTGTCCTCCCGCGCGGGAATTCCCTTCGGCTTTCGTGGGCAAAAGAAGAGGCGCGTGGGACGCGTCAACTGCTGTTCCAGGCCTGACTTGAAGAGCTTGCGGATACTGGTGATTTCGAGTGGAAATAGAAGCTGGTACCAGAACTTCGATACACAGAAGTTTACAACCGAGGACTGGGAGGGTTGATTAGAGGAAGGTTGAAATCCTTCTGAAGATTCAACTGTTGGCTTTGGAAGCTTCAAGTGTTGACTTAACATTTAGCGTGGACAGAGACTAAGGCCATCGAAAGACTGGTCTCTCAGGATTGAGAGGTGCATCGTAAAACTCATTTCTCGGAATTGATTAAAACCAGACTGAAACATTGTCAACCGGCAGCTTCTTATCGATCCTTTTTGTCGAAACCCCCCGCTGTCGCGGGATTAAACAATTTTTGTTATGAAAGTCACGCGCACGCCATTATATCACTTCGTGGATATTTTTTTCCCGTGAGTGGTGCCCGGAACTTCGGGGTTAACGCGTGGAGAACGAGACCGGTCCCATCAAGATTTCAGGAACCGGCTACTTTCTTGCTACCTCGCTGCGCGGAGCGTGCGTGACACGTTTTTATGCGAGCAGCCGCGATCCGGTTGACGATGAAATTCCTCATTTCGCAAGATTCATGTTTACGGCGTTGGCCAGGTAGTGCATCAGCAGCAGGTCTGGTAGGTGTGTGGGTTCACCGAAATCCTCTTCCTTGCTCCCCTTTCATCTTCTTTCATCACACGTGCCCTTATATTTCTACTTCCAGGTCGGCATCAGGATTTTATCGACCTTTAACGAGCGTGCTCGTTTTCTGGACGAAATATTAATTTCATGGTCGAAAAGTGGCACGTTGAGGAAGGTAGATTGATGCGATTTTTCTAGGAGCAGGTGCGAATCTAGATTAAATGGTAACACGTTCAACTCCGGAGAACAATTCCTCGCGGTTGCTCTTGACTTAGACCGTGAAGAGAGCGAAATAGTCGGTACGTGTTTTATCTTCTTAAAAGAAGACTCATTATCTGTCTTGCTTTCCTCCGCCTTTTTCTCTCGACCCAGGTTGATCTTATAAGGCGCTCGGCCATATCTCTAGATATAGCTTAATGCCATTGTGACGGTTGCGAAGCGCCAGAAACTCTTCGAGGACGTTGTCTTTTTCCGCCTCGCTCGAAGGCTGTGTTATAAGAACAAGCCGACGGGGCGTAATATTCTCGAACACCTCGCAAACCTATTACCGAAACGTGCATGAAATAAAAGTGAAAAGAGGTCGACCTCCTTGGGATACCAAAAATCGACTAGCTCGGCGCAAGAAGAACACCAAAGACGGCGCAACGAGAGCACGAAACAAATCTCGGCAGATCTCGGGCCCTGCGCAGGGACATTCATCGAGTATCTCCGTTCGCCTCTCATTTCCCAGCTCCGTTTCATCTTATAAGGCAAACGTCCGCGGTCCCAGCTGTTGCTGCCGCCGCTCTTCAAGAGCGTCCACCAGGTCCCTCTGCGATCTCTCGCGTCCCCGTCCCCTCTTGGTCCTTTTTCTCGTCCTCCATCTCGGGTAGCCCAGGCTCGGCGGCGACGGTGTGCGTGAATGTGTATCAGGAATGATGCATGGAGGCCGAAGGACAGAGAGAAGGGTAGAACAGAGGGAGGAGAAGGTGGAGGCCTAAGAGGCATGAACGAAGGCAGGCAGGGAGGGGAAGGGGAGGAACTAGTTATGGTAATGAGGAGATGCAATGATAGCTCCGCGTCCGCTCCAGCTTTGCTCTGGCCCGCTTGACTCCCTTACCTTCGCTCTGCTCGTATGGCAATGATCTTCGAGACCGCTTACACCTTTTACGCCTTATTGTCCGAGAGATGGCTGTTATCCGTGTGAGAGGCCGCAATCTGTGGCATCGCGACCGCGTCTCTGTCCCTCCCGCCCTTGTCCGTGAGCCTCTGCACGGCCCCTGCACGGCCCCTGCACGGCCCCTGCACGGCCCCTGCACGCCTCTGTCTGCGTGCCCGCTGCTCGTCCCCCGCCCGAGCACCCTCGTATAATGGGATGGGCTGCTCACTTTAAACATGGTAAATAACTCTCGCAGTGGCGCCGCATTATCTGGAACGCGGACCGAGCGTAATTTCGAGACGCTCCCTGGATGGAAGTTTTTTGAACGTTCACCGTTTCGACGCGGTGCGCGCGCGATCGCCTCCACCGCGGAGGAGAGTGTCTCGAAGGCAAGCGGGATGATTGCCTCGCGTGGCTTCACGTATCCTTCGCGGACTATATTATCCTGGAGCTGTCAGCCGGAGGAAAACTCTGTTTCCTCGTTGCTCGGGAGAACTCACGAATTGAGATTGAATTTTGCTCCGTGGGGAACTTTAGGAAGAGGGGTCATGTATGAGCAAAGGAGCTTCAAACTTACAGATTGATTTTTTAAGTAAAATTCACTCTTCAGGTCAGTCGAAGGTCATACTATACTTAACAATAGTACCTATTTTATTTAATCCCTCGAAGATGGGACGCGTGATGCTTAGAACACATATCTATTACCCAAACAACAATTATGTATTCGAAAAATATCTTCCACCCGATCTCTTTCCCAGCTCATCGTTCCTTGACCTCTTCGCATTTCCAAAAGAACACTGTCGGCACGTCTCGAAGCAGGGGCCCACCCATTAATTGATTCCGCACAGTAGTCGAAGCGTCGGGGGTGCCCCGAATAATTGAGCCGAGACGATTCGAGAGATCGCGAAAGATTAATTTAGCCCCGGCGAGGAATTAAAGGTGTATCGAGTTTCCGTTGAAAGGAACAACCCAGGCGGCGTGCTCGAGTCACGATCGCCGTGTTAACGTCCAGTGGGAGGGAGACGCCTGATGGAGCTCTCGGTGCTGCAGCAGCGGTCCGCGATAGCATCTTAAGAATCTTTCGGATTCCTCGGCCGGCCCGCGGAGAGCGAGAACGTATTATCTGTAAATTCGACAAATTATCGGCCGTATCGTTCACACGCAATAGCATCGCGAGGAACGCGAACGAGTCGAGGATGCCCATGGCTTGTTAAAAGATTATCGGGGCCGAGGTGAAAGCCACGAGGTCGTCGGTTTTCGTCGGGGGCCCTCCCCAAGATAAATTCCGGCTATTCGGCTACTTAACTCGTATTACGGCTAATTGGTGGAACGGCTGCGTCCGTTTAATGGCTCACTCCTTAACGACGCTTCCATTTCTACCTCGAGAGAGAGAAAGAGAGCGGTCGCTGTTGGCCGCGTTACAGTGTCACGCCTCACGACCAATTAGCTCCCGGGGTCTGCGTTAGGGAGGCAATAATCGTTAATAGATTAATTACAGTCGTGGCACTTATTCATTGGCATCCCGGTTTCTTGCCGACTCGTCTTGCCCAGCCTCATAAATTAAGGCGTTTCAAGTAATTAAGAAACATCGGCCAGTTCGCGATTGCGTCATTTTTTCTGGACTCTGTTGTACGCTTGCTCGCGGGTGATTGCCGGGAAAATTAAGGGCGTCGATTAGGTGAACGAGCCGGGGGCGGCGAGATCGTGCTTTGGAATTTTATTTATTCGCCTGATAACTGTTTCGCGTGATCTGCCTTCACTCTGCTCTTAAATTCCTTTCGACACTCTTTACGAGTTCCACTGTAGAAAAACATCACACCTTGCAGAGGATCCAGAATTTTTCAACCCTACAAAAATATATTTTCAAATCACTCTTACTATTCATTAAGATTCATAAGTATTCATTGATCCTTTCTCAGCGAGTGGTTTAAAATAATTGACTCGATACTCAATCACTTCAATAAATAATGGTGTTGAAGTACTTATTTATTCATTGTGCTATTAAGAAAAACTGTAAGATATAATAACATATCAAAACTTAGAGTGAGATTAATTTAAGAAAGTTCAAGTAACGCTATCTTATTATCTATCGAAATGATGTGTACTGATCGAGTACCGAGTCGACTACGTTATTCGAAAGAACATATTTAACACCAGCAACGTCTAAAAATCGACGGAGCTCAATCGCGTATCCAGCCGTGGAATTCCCGTTTTGATTCTCGAAGGCGAGGCAGAGGGAGCACAATTGAATTCCCCGCGAATAACGAGGCTTCGCGTAACGACTGCGGTTTTCTATCCATCCGCGGCATTGTGCGCGTGGAGAAGGGTCGTGGATTTTCTGCGGCGTTCGTTGTCATCCGATTATGATGGCAAGAGCTTACGCCATTATCGGGTTGACAAGCGGCCTGGTCGTAAGTTACTTTTTGCCGTTTCGTTCGCCAGCTAATGTATTGCGTCCGCGATGAAGAGAAGGCGGCCGGCACCTGGCATTCGGCTCGCTTCCCCGCCGGGACAAAGCTTCTGCTGGGGCCAGGAACATCCTGCGTGCAGTAATGAGCCGCAATAAGACGGTCGGGAAGAAAAACGGGGCTGGCCCTTCGTCTCTTTCTGCCGGCTGCGAGAGGCCGTCTACCATCGTGTCCCCTTGCTCTCAGCCCGACGACGACGACGAGCAGGCGAACGGTGGACAAGAAACGGCGAAAAGAGACGTCGAACTGTGACGTGGGAGGAAACGTAGCGTGATACCGGACCACTTGCTCTGTACATAACGTTATCCATCCACTCGCACACTCCGTCGCGGCGCTCTCTACCCTTCTGTACGCCCTGCCCCGCCTCGCCCGACTCCTCCTCATCCTCTTGCCACGGCCGCTTTATTTCTGTCCCGACAAGATAGCAGTGTTTTTCCTTCGTGCCGCTGACAGTTTTGCTACTCTCGCTGACGGTGCAGTTACTCGGGATTGGCCGACGAGAACGGACAATCGGGCGCAATTCGCTCGGTGTTTCCACTTCGGGACAACAACGCGCCGTGTTAGCGGGGAAAATGGCAGCGGGATGGAACGAGCTACGGACACGCTCTCCTTTTGCTACAACGACCAGGCTTGTCTGCGACTTTCGATGTAGTGGTGTCTACGGACCCAGACCCTCTTGTAAATTGCGCGGGACGGCTTATTTTAACGTATGAGCGTACTGTGAGTCGGGGGAGTTTGAGGTTGATGTGCGTTAAGGGGAAGAGGTCGTTAAATGGTTGCAGGGATGAAGCTGGATGGAGATGTTGGGGTGTGGAGATGTTTCGAGATTGCTTCGGTTCATTTCGCGTGTTTGATGTCTTCCTATGTACCAGCGGGATGATTTGTCGAGGCTTTCAATCAAATTCATGCGAATGGAAATTCTTGTTGAAGTGAATTAGGAACAGTTACTTATCTTTTCAGTCCTTTTTATGGAACTAGAGAAATTTATCGCTTCAAGAGTTATTGAAGATAGCACTGATCTTGTAGCAAAAAAATGCTGTATGTATATCCATCCAAGACTTAAATGGAACCGGTTATCGTTTCTCTCGCAGTCCTATCTCAAATATTCCTTCATTAACTCCCAGCTTTATTCCCCTCCCTCGAAGAGAAAATATCTCCGACAAAGTCAGGGCTACTGGAAACCTCAAACGGCAGTTATCTGTATCGTCTGCAGCTGAAATGCCTTCCCGATGTCGTGGAAACACTACGGTGCCGTAAAAAAGGCACTCTCGCCGTTGAATCGAGGCGGGGAATCAACCTCGGTAAATCCCTGGCTCCAGAGTGATTTATATTTTACGACAGAACAATTTACACCTTCCTTATCAATACGTTTACAATCGCTGGAGCCAGATAAAGCCGAGGGAAACGGTTTTTTGTTTATTACTGCAATAAAAATTTTATCCACGCGGCTGCGGTGTTTCCCCTCATCGAAGAGTCGACAAAACCGTGGCGATACACGATTTCATCACGATTAATTCACCTCGCGGATTAACTATCGATGATCTCGGTTATCATTCGGGAAAAATGACTCTCGGAGAAATTCACTTTTGCACGGACTGCTCTCGCCACCGTTCCCCAGCGCAAAGAAATTGGCACGGGCTGTGAAAAAGATTAGATAGAGAAATAGTATGTATTTCCCTGGAGATGGATGAAAAAAGAGGCACGGTTGGAAAGTGGAACGAATAAATGGATGTCATCCGTCCGACTGCACGGTGGAGAGAGTGTATAAGCTATCAGGCTATCTTCTGGGTGTTTCTCTTTTAGATGTTCGATGGGGAATTAGTGGAAGACCGATTTATCGTTTTGGCCCCGTTTATTTCTGCATCGCGAGATTGCTCTTTTCTAGGTTAGTCGCCAAATAAAAATAGACGACGTTTTTTATTTCTAAACTTCGCATTTACTGTAGGCCACGTGGCTAACTTGCTTGGGTTGCCAACGTGAATGCTGTTCCCTATACGTTTCACTCTTGGATTTCTGAAATTCGCGATACACTTGTGAGATAAATCTCAATGGAATAATTGCGGACAATAGCTCTCGATCGAGGATCTCGCAAATCGATGGAGGGTAACCGAAGCGTGCGCGGCAGAGAATCTCAGCGGAGGATACGACGCGGAGAATTTCGATGGCTTTATCACGACGATCTGACAAAGGAGCCGGAGGATTTTCGGCTGCTTGACATTCCTCGCGTCGGGCCAGAGGGCTGTGCGCGTTCGCCGAAGCGTTGACCGTCGCTCGCTCGGTCCTCAGCCATTCGGCTTGCTGCATGAATGCCACGCGTTCACCGGTGCATATGCGTGCATGCACCAAAGGTCACGTAAGTGGATTAGTCCCGTGCTGCGAACTACACGTCGTGCCTACCCCCGATAGACCGCCGGAAGTAGTTTACGAGCTGATTCGATCGCGTATTAGTCGCTTGGGAAACCTTCAGAAATATGTACTGCGAGACCCCTTCGAGCCTACTTCACGCAAACTTTCTGCATCCTCTTCCATCCGTCGGAGAATAAGAAACAGGTTAACGAAGCCTTGGTTGTGACTTCAGGTCCTCCTGTGTTACTAGCTTCACTCGATTATAACACTCTAGTAACTCGGAGTCAAGATTATCATCCCGTTCAGAAGATTTATGTCCAGTTCGCGTTGCAGGGTTTCTTTTAGAACTATGTTTAGAACACATGATCAGTATAATTTTCGCCACGTGCAAATGTCAATTCCAAAGCAAGCAGGATAGCTCGTTAAAACGCTTTACGAGCGGTGGTCGAGCGATTGCGGGATGGAGGCTAGTTATCCTGGGCGCTGGTTAGCTACGATCAGGGCAGCGCGTATCACTGATACTGGAATTGCGGAATATTCTGCGGCCTGGCAAATCGTTTTTCAATAATTGCTCGCCGCCGCGTGCCGCAAGTACGAGCCATCGCGAAGGCGATAGAGGGAAAAACGCTGCACGCTCCGACTTTCCTGCACTCGATTCCGGCTTTCTCGAAATTTGCGAGGCCGAATGGTTGGTTCGTGGAGCGTTTAACCGCCGGGCAAAACCTTCTTTAACTTGCCTGTCTGGCACGAACTTTCTATCGTAGCTTTTTGCTGAAGTACAGGGCATCGGTTTTCCATTAAATCCAGTAAATTTCAATAAATTCTTCCTCGATCTTTTGCTCCTTTTAGCGATATTCGTATTTTTGGGCTTGTTCGCACGTATTAATTGTCTTGCCGACCAGCTGAGAATTCCCATTCGTTTATGTGCACCACGCCTGAGTCTGTAAGCAATTATCCGTAATTAGAAGACGCGAAGGGTTAGCAGCTTTGATCGACGCTTCCTGTATGGGAACTTTGACACTTACATTCAAACAGCGTTTGATCAATCGACTCTAACGATATTATACTCCCACAAGTGAGAGTAAATTTTAACTAAAACAAAATTGAAGTAGAAAAATTAAAAAATCAATCTACACAGCAGCTGCGCAATATTTCTTCTCGCAGTGAAAAAAACTTTGCTGTCGAATTTCGTTCTACCCTTCCCAAGAACCTGACCCCTTCCGACCAATCTTTACAAGGGATTCACGGGCCGTAACGACGGAATGTCGATGACATCTTATTACACGGAAACCCTTGGTGTTACGAGGGCACGCAGCAACGGGGACAGTTTATACGCGCCTCGTGGGAATCGAGGGAGCCTCGGTTAAGGGTATTGAGTTTCATGAAAACGATAGGAGCTCGCGTACCTGCTCGTCGAACGGTCATCGCCCCCTTTTTCCCCGAGAAATCGCTGGCTGCCTCGCGAAAATATGTCACATTCAATGTTCACGCTCGGAGCAGCTCCGCTTGGAAAAACCGCAACCGTCACGCGCACGATTTGTCTTCGACGCTCGTGTACCGTGTTGATCTTCCGCTTCGCGGCTGGCGATAAGTCAGCGAGCGCAGGAAAACGCGGCCAGAGCAGCGACGCGTGATTTGTCTCGTCTATCCGGCTTTTTCATCGATCTGCTTTGTTTCGTAGGCGCTCGAATTCTCTGGAGTGACAGGTTTCCCGAAGCTTTTCGGAGTTCTTCGTGACTTCAATCGCGTGCGCGTGAAACATTTTTCGTTTATCTATTGCACGCAGTGTGTGCAGTGATATACAGATGAAGTGCATTCGAGGTGGATCAAACGAGAACAGAATAATTGCTGAGAAGTGTGAGTAATAGGATCTATGTTTTTTGTTGATTTAATTAGAATAATTATCATTCTATGCTGAACTCGAGACCATTATCCTCGAATTCTTCCTCGACAAACGTCCTCGTTATAAGTTACCCAACTTTCTCGTCCCCTCAATAATCCACGAAGAACTAGATTCGTCCCAGTTTCCGCGATAAGCCCCAGTCACGGGAAACTTTGCGTCGATGACGAGCATCATTCTGACGGTGGAATATTACCAGAAGAGCGCAGGTGTATCAGCGTTCAGAGAGTGGTGCGTTCTAAAAAAGGAAAAAAATCATTAGGCTAAAAGCAGCTGGCTGTGCGGAGGTGGAAGAAAAAACGAAATTATTCCAGCAGGGGATGAAAGAAACGCTAGCACTTTGTCAGGGAAAAACGGCAGTCGAGCACTTTTCGCTGAAACTGGACGATACACGAACTCTCCCTTGCACTCTTACCTTTGTACCATTTCGCAAGTCACAAGGTGATCAAACTTACGATTCCTCGCGCGTGCAAAGGAGCCTGAGAGACGAGGGTGGTTCAGAAGGGTCAACAAGCGAATGAAGTTTTCAGGAGGGAGCCTGTAAACGTCTTGGACCTATCGAGAACAGAGGATCGCGCGAACGATCTACGCCCCCAGGGAGAAGAAACGGTCCAAAACACAGCAGCGTTGCGTATCGTCTCAGTTTACAAGCCACGTCACCATGGGAGACCAGGAAGCGGAATTAATAAGCGTTCCAGGTCCAGGTTAAAATATCGCAATGGGTCACGACGTATAATGGCTCGAGGGACGAAAGCTCACGGCGGAGACGCGCTCGCATCCGCCTGAACGTTGCTAAGTAAGCTCGCACGTTATTAATAAATTACAATATACCCGACGACGTTAATTACCGGCGCAGGATTCGCGCTGGGCCCGCCGCGAAAGAGGAAACAATTTCTAATTACCGCGGGACATGGGAGTTGCCGAGGAGTCTATAAAACAGGAGCAGAGCCGCGCGCGCGATCCTTTGAAAAAGCTGATAGACGAGGCGAACGGTGCGCGAGGTTCCCTGCCACGTCGTAATTTCTGTCGCACGCGCGCGATCCACCGAGAACTCGGTGCTTCTAATTTACGGGATGCCATGCGAAAAACCGCTGCGCGAGGGAAGTTGCTGAAGAAAGATGTCAGCTTCGGAAAACATGCGAGGGGTACACTTGCTCGTTGTCGATTACTGCTGATATGCCATGCCTGCTCTGTTTCTTGCTAATCTGCTTTCTTTCGGCGCACGTACTTTGCGGTCTTTTCTTCGTGGACACTGTCACCGTCTCCAGAGCTGTGCTTCAAGGCCTGAGGAGGGTGAGTCATGCTGAAGTATAAGTACTATCGTGGCCACTGCTTATATGCCTGACCTACATAGCTTCCACCGTCTCCACATTCTACTTCACGAGCCCTTAGACCTGAAGAATACTCGTGGATGAAGCAGATGAAGCCAGCTACCCATACCAGCCCATCGAAACCTAACTCTTCCCCGTGACAATAACGACAATAATAATTAGCGTCTGTCTGAAACATACATCGCAATGCACAGAGATTAGATCTTCAAGACCCCCCTAAAATTGGGAGTTTAGGGAGTAGACGGGGGTCTACTGGACCGAAAGCTACGATCGTTCCCGACGACATGGACTCTCGTGTTCCAGAGGATCCTCTTCCCCATTTACATTCTGACCCTCGACGATCGGACCCACGGATCTTGGCGAGCACTGGCCCGGTTAATTCGACCGTGCGTCCGCGCCACACCTCGTCAAATTCCACGGAACGTCTGGCCGAGGAAACGCGAGAGGCCCGTATCTTTTTCTACTTTGTGTCGGGGACAACGGCGCTGTCCTGTCCGCGTCAACACGCATCAGACGCAGGTGAACGATAACGGCCTGTGTCAAAAGAGCGCGAGCCATAAAACGCGAAGGGAACTAGAAGCTAGGGGCGCGGAGACGTCCAGGGGAATTCGAGAGTCGAGGATTACGAGCTTGTCCGAGATCACCGAAGGTGATAGTGCGTGGCTCGCTAACGCCTGACCGCGCTGGCCCGACGAATAAAATTAAAACGTCCGTCGCCGTCATTCGGCGCAGAAACGCCGCGAGATTCCTTCGTGGATAATCCGCCGGAAGAGTTGATTTCGCGGTGAGCTCGTCGAAACCGCGGCGGACCGACTCTGAGGGCTCGCTGCCGCGGCAGTCGCGCAAAAACTTCGGGGAATCCCATGAATCTAATTACCGAGAGCCGTTCTAATAAATTCACGAACCTGGCTGGTGTAACGTTTCCCTCCCCTCTGCGTCTCTCGTTGTTTCTGTTGGTCCGCGCGGATCCCGAGCCGCTGGCCAACGGAAGGCCACGTTCTCTTAGGGCTCGCGTAACGTGTCACGGCCAATAAAGTCACGCGTGCGTCGGCGATTTGCATATTACAGCTATCGTATATTCTGTCCGTGAAATAAATTTCGCCCTCGGTTTCGGCTGGACACAGGCTCGCGGTAACGAGAGGGGAGGGGCAGAAGAGGCTGCGGGCCCACCCTTGCGGTATACGACACAAGGCTGCTCGAGGGACAGGGAAATAAAAAGCAGCCCTGTTCGAAGGACGGTCTCCGGTGTCACTCGGAGGATAAATATTAGTAGCAGGTTTCACGAGATCCGGCTCAGTCAGCCATGAAAGCGCGTTGGACGAGAGGATGCGAAAGGATGTCTTGGAATTCCTTGCAGCGAACGTACGTCGGGTTTCGCGAGAAAACGAAACGTCCCGACGAGGGGATCGTGATTCGGTTGGCTTGATTAATGCTGTCTTCGCACACTGATGCGCGGCATCGCGCACCGCGGACGATCGTGGTCGTGAAGGAGGTTGATTCTGGGACTCGTTTGTCGTACCTACACCTATCATCCACTTACGTATCTTCTTTCGGAGCATGCCCCGAAGCTGTTTTCAAGGTGGAAGTGGGATGGTACGTACAGCCTGTTCTTGGCTGAAGTACTTATAATGGACTATACTATCAGTGAATTAGATTTATGAAGAAGTTGGCTGATTCTAATACTGTCTAAATAAATTCTTTCTCATAGTTAGTTGAAGGCTCGCTCAAGATTTGTAGCTCTGTCGTCGCAAGAGCAATTGTCAAGAAACAGCCTCCACTAGTTTATGTCTCCCAAAGTAGGTCCAATCACGAAGCAACAGGGCCATGAAAATGCGTAGTTTAAGGCCTTATTCGTGTCGATTCAAGGAGCAGCTAAGGTACGGTGTAATATCAAGCAGCGACGTTCCACGGCGTTACAAGGCGATCCTGTGCCGCGTTCTTCGCCTTTACGAGCCTGCTCTCGGTCCAGCGTTCAAAGGAGGAGTCCTCGTTACGATAGGATCGCGCTATTCCGGCAGCCAGGATTAATGCCAGCGACGTTTAGCGTATATACGAGGGGGCCTGCGCGCAGCCCGCCTCGGCTCGCATTCATTTGGACAATTTAGGCGGACAAGGAGAAAACAATCGGGGATCGGGATCGAGTCGAGTTTGGACTTACAAAGAGGGGAGAGCGCAGTCGCGCGGGAGAAGCGGTAGCGAGAGATACCGAGCGAGGAGGCCACCTCTGGGCGAGAGAAGGTGGATCCAGGAGAGGACCCAGGGCGTCCATGCAGAGGAGATCGCTGCTGAAGGGACGAGGACAGAGACAGGGGGACGACAAAGGGAGAGAGGAAAGAAAGGGGTAAGGAGAAGAAAGACAGAAGGTCGACGAAGATGGGACCCGTTATGGAGATGAGAGGGCCCGTCGGACAATGGCTTTCGGGACCGGGCCCCTGAATTCATAATCCTCATTCCTACGGCGCACAATGATCCAAATATGTTTTCTGTATAACAAAACGCTTTTATAAATGTTTATCATCAATTTAAATATTATCTGATGCGGGTGGGTTTCGCTGCGCCGCGGCTACTACCTGTCTCGTCTTCTCTCTCCCTGCCACGACCACCCTCTCTGTCCCTCCACGAGGACAGATGAGGAATGGCTTTGAGATTTTTCACTGCCTACCGCAGACTGCTTTTACGTCTTTCAGCTTTCGCCTCATCCCATCCGGCCGACGACGACTTCTTTCTCCGCTCCTGCCCCCTCCGCAGCTGGACGGGGGAGAAGTTACGAATGAATTAGACCGAGGAAGAGCAAACTCTCTGGTTCGTCTTCAACTGCGACCGGTGAACGATGACTTTTTAATCCGGCCCCTTCGCAGTCAGTTTTCTTTGTGCCAACTCTTTCGTATTAATCTTCCGGGCTATCGATATCTGGTATCGCGGTGCGTTGCCGTTGACTTCGTGACGGATGACAATGGAGGGGACTTCTGTGACGCATAATAGATAATAGAACGATCACACTTTTGTCAAGACTCTATACAGGCTCCTGAATACGACATTGTCCACCTGTCAAGCGATAGACTCTCATTCTACCTAAGGCTCAAGATAATCACTTGCTGTATTTTTGTGGACTATAAACTAATTACTCTACGAATCAGTGATATTTTACCAAAGCTCGTCGAGCACAGCATCTGAAGCGAAATTCAGCAGAAAATATACTCAGATGGCTCATCGAGTGCACGAAGAGCACTTAACAGGCTGATGATTATTATTCCACCTCGGCGTGACGTCACAGCATGACCATTTTTCTTTCACGGTGCACGTGTACAGCGAGTGGAGGACTGGAGTAGCGCGATATTAAATACGATGAAAGTGATTTATGAGCGTGAAACGCTTTCTGGGATTTTCTATCGTCGGAGCGGCGAGTGGTCGCGGTCGCGCGCTCGATACTTACCCCCCGCCACCCTGATAATTTACGAACATGCGTAATTATAGCGAAATTATCAACGGTAGGGGTGGCTCGTAACGATGGCCCGGCGAAATTGGAGGCGATTATCTCCGTCGGGTTTCGAGGCTTGAATTTTAAACGAGCGACGAGTCCACCTAGAACGGTAGCACGCCGTGAGCGTATACAACTTTTAACCGCGCGCGTTTCCTCTGTTATCTAATTAAGTCCCGACTTGTCACGGGAACTAATATACGGAGTAACACGGGATTGCTGTTTAGAATTACTTACTCCTCCTGGTGAGGTTGTTTTTAATGCGGATTACGCGCAAGTGGTCAGAATTTGCATTTTAAAGTTCCTGGACGCTATGGCGCTTGATGCTTTTCACTGGAACACGCAAAGGAGGGAACCGGAGAATGCATTTTTGGGAAAAATTTGTCTGTTGTAGGACTCTTTCAAAATATTTAATTATAGAGAACTGTCTTTCTAAGGCACAAGATCGACTCTGTTCCTCAAAGGGCATGGAAGCCTTCTCTTCTACAGTACTCATACTCCATCATCATCATACACGCTGTTCCAATCGCTATTACCACCGGAGCACTAGCTTCACTCCGATTCTACATCGACCGAACATGGATCGCGCAGAATTGCAAGCCTGGTCGGTGTCCTCTGCGCGAACGCGCAATAACGCGGGAACAATTGCCAATAAAATCGAACGATCACGGCGACGTTGTTTCGTCGTCGATGAACCACTCCGCCGGATGTCTCCGCGCGGAACGATAACGATCGACGGATGCACGATTGCACGAGGCATCGGTGAAGAAAATAGATTCCCAGGGAGGAGACCTCGTAACGCGGAACATCTCTGGAAACAAGCGTCGGGAGGGAGCAAGAACTGCGAAAGAATCGAATAAATTAATACTTAATCAGACTAAGGAGTGTGGAGGGGAATCGAAGCAGGACAGAAAGGGCAAGGAATTTACGGGTGGAGGTCGTTTCGCGTTTCCACGATAATATCCCCGCCTGTCTCGTGATTAATGCAGTCGCTCGGCTGGTGAAAAGGCGACGAGCTTGTGCCTGGTTCGACTCGTGATCCAGAAAAACTGGCTGCACGGGACGGAAAGAATAATGGCGTCGCGCACTGATGACTCCTTTCGTAGCAAGCCTCCATCGGCGACGACTGCGAGACGCGCGCGACACCCCCGCCGTGGGAAGGTTTAAACTGTCAGGAGACGTGAACGTGTAATATGGGGATCCTTCGTTCCGCACTCCACGCGACAAGGATCTGCGTGCATAGTGGAGCACTCGCGGCGGAGCTCCTTCGAGCGTAACACCGGTGCTGCGTATCAGACGTCGCTGAAATTTACTATGCAGGCCGCGGGGGCGTGCGATCTTCGCGCGAATTCGGGGACTGTTTCAGCTGGAGTTTCCTTTCATTATCTCATTGCTGGGTTAACTTGATATTAGAGGATATGAGCTTATTCGATAACTTTCTGGAGCATCTACTTGGGTATTCAGGACATTAGTTTTCTCGAGACCAGGGTTTCTCAACTCATTTGGGGAACATGCTTTCCTTTCGCAATTGGCCACCTCTACGACTCCCTTCTCTTCCTATTTTTCTCCTATTCTCATTTTTTTCTGCTCCATTTTCCTTTTATTTATCTGACCTTTAGGAGAAATCCTGCTCTACATAGATTATTTTCTACGAGAGTTCAATCTCTCAGCTAGGCTTTTTCAGAAATTGACAAACTCTCCAAAGGTTACCTTGAGCCTGCTGGTTTTGCTTAAGCCGCGCACTTTTCGCGTGCTCCTGCGTCCATTGGCATTCAGGGTGGAGGGTTGGCCACACATCCTTGCCCCGTCATAAAACGGTTATCGTCGCGCGACGATCTAAGCGGCGGTTAACCTCGTCCCGTTTGTCGCAATGCGTACCGAGCAATGTGGATTTTATACGGCGCGCTCGTTTCCACGAGTGTCCGCGTAATCATTAACAGTAGCCCGTGTTCCTCTGCCGCCGATGCTATCGGCTCGATAAATAAGCGCAAAGCCCGTGCGGCGTTTCTCAGCCGTGAAACATTTGGCGGTCGCGCGTTCTCCCGAAATCATAAAATTGATAACGACAACCGCACGCATCCGCGGTCCATGTTTATCTGCGAGCGCGTGCGCGCGAAACCAGACGGGAGCCATGGGGCGCTGATTCTCGGTCGAAAATAGCCGTGGTTTAATGACAAGTGCTTACACGATAACAAAAGCGAGCGCGGAATGAGCCACGAGATTAAACGTGTATCTTCATCCTCGTGGCGTTGTCAAGAGAAATTGCTCCAGGAGCAGAGTTATGCAGGATGCACGGTGGCTCGTGATAAGACTGAATGCAGTAAAGGTGCTCGACCAAAAATTAGGTCTTTGTATGTGAGAGGAGTTAACCGCTGTCTGAGATATGGAACCGCTGGAGGCTTCTGAAACTTACTTTTCCCGAAAATTGTTCCCTGCCTTTTTGGAGAAATAAATTCCAGAAGTTCGAGTGTGCAACTCGACTGTTTCGAAAAATGCTTGCTTCACAGCTTTTCACCTTAACAGCGCGACCACACGAATCAGGATTAATAATTTACCGCGCTCGTGTCCAGCGAAACATTGTTCCGTGCAACACGATTCCGTGGGTGCACGACATAATCGATGTTACAGCCCGAACAACGACCTTCGATTCCTCGTACTCCATTTATCCATCGAGCGGGGATTACAATCGCGGCGAATTCGTGCGTCTCGGTAATCGAACGTAACTCAGAGACGCCAGCTGAATTGGAATCGGTGAAAGAGTCGTATCGAGAGCTCGCACGGGCTAATTCTATTGCGCTGTGGATAACGTCGACTTATTTGACCCTTGCACCGTGTGCCAAGTAGGTTGGAAGGACCACCCTACGGCGATAGAAGAACTGGGACAATGAGATGCTGGCTGGGGTTTGTTTAAATTAATTTCGGAGCTTCTGGGCGGTCTGGCTACCAGGACTGATTTGTAATAATTGTGAGGGAGGAGCTCCCTGTCGTTAATTTCCTGCAGACTTGTAAAGAGGATTAAATCACGAGTCCAAAACTTAAAGTCTCGAAGCAGCAAATATTTTCAAAAATCTCCGCTCAAACTCTGTCGGACCTATTCGAATAAATAACTTTCGTAAATGATGGATTGCGAGTAATAGAATTGCAGCTCTAAGAAGAGACACGTCTCAGGTTCTTTTAAGTGCCAAAATGCCTTACGAATGGGTCGTGTATAAATTGCCAAGTCGGGTTGGCGAAGTCAAAGGTTGACGGCGATGAAAAGCTCGTCGGAGACTCGGTCTGCTCTCTCGTCGATCTCTTCCACTTGCAAATCGATTCGTTTCTCGGCTACTACTTTAAGGTTTCGTCCAGGAACGATTTCCAAGGGGATTACCCTGTCTAAAGGTAGGGGCGTTATAGGAGCAGAGTGGAGTCAAATGAAGCATTATCGAGCAGCAGTCACGGCAAGCTTCGGGGAATTTACAGGAAATTATCGAACGGATGGAAAATGAATGTTGGATGCGGGAACGCGAATGTATCGTCTTCGCGGAGATTGAGCGTGGCTGACGTCTCGGTACGAGAGAAATATTTTATTCAAGACGTTGCCTCGTATTGCCGGGAAATCGTAAGCGGCGGCTCTGGACTTGTTACAGATGAAGACAATTACGCGCTGAAAAAGAACAGCGGAAGGGCGAGGGGAAAGGGCGACGGGACGAAAAAATTTCATGAATACCAAGGAGCTGCCGGCTACGAATTTCACGGTAACCCAGATTCCCCGAGATACGTCAGTAGCTGTAGACGATGCCTCGACTTGATCCATGCAATGCTCTGCAATATGATAATTGCTGAAATACACTGGCCAAACAAATCATGGCACAGGAAAGTTTTGGGCAAAAATCGGCTAACTTTGATTGACGATAACTCTGCGAAAAATCATCGTAGGATCATGGTCTTTTTTTTAAATTACAGCTTAAAGTCTTGACTGTAATGCACTATGCTTCAAATTTAAGTTTAGTGTACCTCTACTACTGTAGCGTCTTAAATCTGAAGGCATGTTTGTCGTATTGAAAATTACCAACTTCGATGAGATGCACAGACTTGGTAAAATTTTTTTCAAAGATGCCGTGTACAGGAGCATATAGTCTGATCCTTTCCCTTTAATTTAAAAAAAGAATCAAGTTGATACGATTTTTTTTCGCAAAGTTACAGCAGTTCAAAGTAACCCATGCATTTTCATAGTAGATGGGGTAGTGCCAATACATGGCAGAAATGCGAGGGTTACTTTGAAGTGCTGTAACTTTGCGAAAAAAAATCATAGCGACTTGATCTTTTTTTTAAATCAAAGAGGAAGGTCCCAACTTTATGTTACTGTGAAAGATATCTCCGAAAAAAATTTTAACGAGTCCCTGCATTTTGTCAAACTTTGCAATTTGTCGTATTGAAAATTGCCAACTTTGACGGGATGCACAGACTTGGAAACATTTTTTTTGAAAGTTTCGTTTACAGGAGCATAAGATTAGAACCTTCCTCTTTAATTTAAAAAAAAGATCATCCCCTAGCGATTTTTTTTCGCGAAGTTACAGCACTTCAAAGTAACCCTTGCATTTCTGTCATGTATTAGCACTACCCCATCTGCTATGAAAATGCATGGGTTACTTTGAACTGCTGTAACTTTGCGAAAAAAAATCGTAGCAACTTGATTCTTTTTTTAAATTAAAGGGAAAGGATCAGACTATATGCTCCTGTACACGGCATCTTTGAAAAAAATTTTGCCAAGTCTGTGCATCTCATCGAATTTGATAATTTTCAATACGACAAACATGCCTTCAGATTTAAGGCGCTACAGTAGTAGAGGTGCACTAAACTTAAAATTGAAGTACAGCATCTTTCAGTCAAGACTTCAAGCTGTAATTTAAAAAAAAGATCATGATTCTACGATGATTTTTCGCGGAGTTATCGTCAGTCAAAGTTAGCCGATTTTTGCCCAAAACTTTTCTATGCCATAATTATTTTGACCAATGTATTTAGTAAACCCGAAGAGCTGAAAATGTTATGATCGATATCTTCTTCAGAAATCAGTATCTTTTCACTTGTTAAAGACTTGTTCAAATAGTGAGTTCCTGTTCGAGAAATCTAGTTCATCGTCGGTTCACCATTGTTCTTCTTGTGAAGATCCTATCAGACATATCCACGTCAGTGGTTGCCAATATGCATCCATAACCCGAAGAATATTCCCGCTCTCTATCATTCATTTTTGAGATCCATAGCTCCCTGACACTTCGATTCAAATCTTTGGCACAATGCGCGCCCTCGTACAATCTCGTCCTGCTGCTTCATTCCGTCGTTCGCGACAAAGGGGACAGCGACCACCTTCGACCCTCGATATGACGTTCTCATTATGGGAATTTCGGCTATCGATTCTGGTTCTTGACGCTATTGGAGCCCATTAAGCGCGATCATTAGCTGGTCTGCCAGGACGCGGCTGTCAGCGTCGCTGACGTCGCATCGCATTATCGCCACCGACGAATCGGGACGGAGTAATTGACATAATTGTCCGGTACGTGAAATCGATTGGGTTCGACGGCGAGGAAGGGTTCAGGGCGAGAAGGACCTTGTGCTTATCACGAAATTCTATGAACTGTACCTCGTAATTGCAGCTTCTACGAAACGGTTCTTGCAGCTTTACGATGACCAAACTGATTGGTACCTCGAGTAGCTCAATATGTCAGAGAACACTTTATTGGGGTTTTTAAAGTGGCTGATCATTAACCATCGAGGAAATGCATATTTTATTATGTGATATTCAACCACTGTCTTTGCTAATTTAATGAAGGCAATTATTCTGAATGATTTGATTGTCCATTGTTCGATTTTGACTGTTTTGCGTTCTTTTTTAGTCTGAAAGGAATGCGTACTGGCCCCTGACACTAAACTTCCAACATTCCTCACCCCAAAAGTCATCCTTCTTTTGTAGGAACAAACAACAGAGGCCTTTCGCGCGCTTCAAATTATGTAATATCCCTAAATAAGGATAATTAGTGGTAGAAGTGTAATTAGTAGAGAAAGGGGAAGATTAGTGAACCCCTCTTTACGTAACAATGCTTCCAAAGTTGCCCCGAGGATGATATATGACTGCCGAAACGGAGTATCGTGCCTAATTGGTGCAAATTTTTCGCTACGGGAAACTGCAGGTTCGCAAGATAATTAGAGTAATCGTGAGAAGCTGTGGTTGGACACACGAAGGTCAATTACGCGGTCACCCTCGTTCATTCCGTGTCACTCGTTATTATAAAGAAACTTTCCAGCCGCGAGTCGCGACTTGGAATTTCCGGAAACGTTTTCCTTTTGTCGCTTCGCGTTTCTCCTTTCCCTTCTCGCTCTCACACGGTTCGTGAACACGCTGCGTCGAGCACAAGAACGCAACGACAATTTATTAACAATTACCCCATCCGGTGGTTGTTCCCGTCTGCGTGCGTGACCGACCCTCTCCTGAGACTCCAACGATTTTTGTCGAAGCGTGACAGGTCAATTGTTAAAAACTATATTCTCGACGTTTTGCATAAAAGATGATAACTCTCGGCGCAAGAAACACTGGGAACCGAACGTTCTCTAAACCATTCTTCGTGTTCATAACTACAGACAAGTGTGAGATGGTAGAAAAATTCGGGACTTAAACAGTACACAAAATATTCATGATTTCGAGGCAATCACCTAGCATCCAAACAAAAGGATTTCAGGTCCAAGGCAGAAGCACGCTTAGATGATACGTCAATACTATCCTCGACGAACCGTCAAACGGGTTGCTGGCTGTTCAGCGAAACCTGTCGTTTCTCGCCCCTGATGATGCTTCACACGCAAGTGCGTATAGGATCAACGTAATTGCTGTAATTTCTCCACACAGAGGATCTGTTGTTACGCCACGTACGTGTGCTGCAGGACGCAAAACGCACGTATCGGGTGGCGAACGTGAGATACCTGGCCCGATGGAGTGTCAAGACAATTATACGCGATGGGACAGCGGACACTCGCGTCCAGCAAAGGTACACACGTGGCTTGGTTGCGTGGACGCCGAACGACACGGCTGGATTTACGGAAGACTCGGGGTTGATCATAATTCCCAGTCGTGGATTACCGACCTGATTGCAGATTAAGCGATACTCCTGGCTATTTGATTACCAGCATATCGGAAATTGTATTAACAAACACGGCTGCGACCGAAAGAAATTTATTGCTTGCTCGGTTGAACGATCTTGCGATAACGAGCTTGGAGTAATTCATTGACTGCTGGCGAACGATCGTTGATAGGAGGTTGGTGGCTGTGGGCTGGCTTAGGGAGAATTGACAGGGCCGAGTAAGTTCTCTATTTTCTTCAGACTTCCGCTTTCGGCGATGTAATTATGTATCGCTCATAATTAAGAATTACTGCTGCGTCTTGGTCTGCTGGAAACAATTTTCTGTTTTCTGAAACGTTATTCAGATAAGGTTAGTATTACGGAATTAATGAATAACTGGAATGCAATTTGTACGATAAAGTAGTTCCACGAATCGGCTGATTCCAAGACCAACCTCGCGAGCTGCGTGTTTCCTATAGCATGACGCCCTCGCGACAATAAACACGAGGAATGACAGTCGATGGAAAGGCAAGGCAATAGCACCGTGGGACGCGTGCAGCCGCGGAAACGATGCTTCTATCGCGATAGCATTTTACAACAGCGTACACTTCCTGATTTTTTCAGTAGCTTTGGACTGTGTATGTAAACGCGCAAACAATGCAGTCCGCTGCACGCGAGCCGCAGAAACTTGTGAAAACTTTCTCGTTACGCCTTGCAAACTCTTCACAAAAGCAAGGTTCAGCCTGCAACTTGACTATTGCTTCAATCGACTCTGTAATGAACGAAACATTTCAATTATTTTCAGTATTCTATTCAAATTAGGTGCTAACTTTCAAATGAATCAAATTAAATTCACTATTTCGGAGCGTCGCAAATGAATGCATTATCCAGCGTACGAAAAAGCAAAAATGGCACGGGAGAACCTGTCGAATCGCAGAGAAAGTCGTTTTGCAACGACTGGTACAAGGTTTGACGAGCAGACTCGAAACGGTAGCCGAAACTCGCTTTTCCCATTTGGATCTGGGACGCTAAACGCGTTCCCGACGAGTCTACAGGCTGGCGCTCGTTCGCGAGAAGGTATTGTCCGTTTGTTGAATGGCGCAGACATAATTCGCGTAATTGCAGGACACGTATTCTTTCGCGGCGATACGCGGTATTCCGCGGGCATCAACCGGCAGCGCGTGGGTGGCAATAAACAGCCGGCGCATGCTGGAGGCGGACAATAGTGTGGGGACCGCGGCGGAAACGGAACCCTCGTCGGGACAGGGAGCGATTTCCACAGGGCGAAAATGATGGTTCTCCGTTTCGATGCTATCCCTTTCTCACGGCGCTACTTCACGCGGCTGCCAACAGGAAAACTATATATCCGCGGCTTTACTGCCGTACGTGATTCGATCCGACTTCCCTTTATCGTTCGACGACCGCGTCCGCGCGCGGCCCGACATACCTCGGTGAACGAACGCGTGTAGCGCTGAAGAGGCAGGGGTAGGGACTTGTAAACTGCCCCCCAGACCGTGTCTCGCGTACGCGAAATTGTCGACGAGCACCTCGCGCGATGGGGGGAGCACGTACGACCGTAGAGTGTGATGGAGGGGAGGAGGTGGGCCTGAATTTTCGATCGGTCTTGTGCGTCTGGCGGCGGCTGCCAGCGCGGGAAAAAGTACGCTTCCGACGTGGCGGCGGAAATTGAAGAAGTTGCGCGAGACGGTGCTGGAAATTATTTATTACTCGCTTGTCTCGCGTCACTGCTTTTTGCAGCCCAGCCCGCGGTTTCCCAGCCTTTCAGTGGCCAGATCGTGGAGTTTAGCGTTCAAGGTCCGCTGAGTCTTCGACTCGGTATTACGAGGTGTGATTAGCTCTTGCGTATCCAACTGAAACATGGATAGTATCGCAGATGCGCCTTGCGGATCTCTGGAATATTTCTCTAATTTTAGAACACTTCGCTTTGTATTAAGTTCTTAAAATAAGTCTGGATAAAATTGAGTTTGTACCCCAGATTGTTATTATCTACTATTACGTCTTACAATGACATTTTTGGCAATAAAATATTACCAGTTGCTAATTTTAAGAGACAGTGTCTTCGAGTTCTTTGACAGATTAGTATCCATTACGAGAAGCTTCGAAATAAAGAGATTGATAATTCCAGGAATAGACACGCCCAGAGATTTGGATGGAATTTAATCTGTACATTATTTTTACTAAGTTACAACTGTTGAACAATCGATCCAGAGAGCATTCAATTTCCTCTGCAAGCAGTTTCACTTGGACGATTAAAACGACGCTTATCTAGCCAATAAAGCGTAGCCCCATATCCCGGCAAGTTTAAATCCACAGCATCTTGTCTCAGCGACGCGGATTCCCGAAGCGTCCGAGACAAAAGGGAGTAGTTGTTAGCTATCAGCGTACACGAACTCCCTTTCTTTCCCAGGGAAGCCTTTATCGAAACGCTAAACGCGGAAGCAATATCGACGGCGACTGCCAGCTCAAAGCACGATCGTCGCGCTCTCAAAGCGAAGGAACGGCTCTTGTTTCCTCCAGGAATTCGAATTTTCTCTCCAGATTCACTGTGTTACATTTTCAAGCAGTTACCGTGTCCATTGCAGACGGTCGACGCGAAAAAGGAAGACAAGAGAGGAGCCCTTCGAGAACGTTAATAGAAATCTATATAAGTATCGACTTCGCGCGCACCAGCTAGCATCACGAGAGGCAACTTTGACAATATCGTTCCCGTTCGACCATTCCTACACCTGCGACCGCCTCTTTTTTCATCGTTCCAAACAGCGGCTTGTTTTTGCGCTATCCCAGTCCACTCGCGCCGCGGCAACTTTTTATTTCCAACAGCTTTATATTTTATATCCAATCAGGCCGCTCCCCCCGCGACAGGGCCTGCTCCGAGCCTTTCACGCGTCGGAGCTAACGTAAATGGATATTCGAGGCGTTCTTTATTCCTCCCTCTGCCATCCTTCTCCCTCTCGCCGTGTTTTCGCGTACGTGCATGTGCATGCGACTCGCAGGTGAGACGAATGGCCAGGGCCAAAGAATGCCGGGACAAAAGACGGGCCAGAAGTATAACACGCGTGACTCGTCGGCGCACACGGCGTACGCGCTGCCTCTCTTGTCCCTGGCTAAATTAAATTCTAATAAAGCCCGCCGAAAAAGCCCGAGAAAAAAGCCGACGGGCCCCTGGCCCCGTTTACCGAGTGAACAATGGCGTTGCGAGGCGTCCTTCGGGCCGACGCGAACCGCGGATAATTATATCGAGGCGGCGACCGGGAATCCCGCAGAAAAACTTGTCCTCGGGCCCCGCCACGGTGACTGTTAACTAACTCCCGCTCGCGTCGGTATCCGACTAGGTGTGTCGCCTCGAACCGCGTCGGGCTGAGAAAAAAGGTCTGGGTTAGGTGGCGATAGTCGAAAAAGGCGGCGCGACGAATAGTTTCGTGCATTCGTGCCTTTGTGGACTTCGTGTGCTGCGTCTTTCTATCGCCTCTGGTCGGCTGCTTTGATACCTTCGCGTTTCGAGAACCGAGACCAGCTGGATGCAGGGAGTCGATAGGGAATTCTTCAGACCCGAGGACTTGTGAGTTGTTTCATTTTTTTGGCACGTGGGAGAGGAATCAGGCTTCCCTCCCTTTGCAATTCGGAGTAGCATACTAGATTCTTCTTGTTTGAAGAGCGTAGTAGCGTGTAGTGCAGGAATGAACTTCACTCGAGTATCAAATTTTCTAGGATTACTGCACTTTGAAAGAATTGAAAATCTGTGGAGAGAGGTTTTTTGAGTGAAACGGAGATAGATCGCCGTTTCCTGATGAATTGGTTTGATAAAGAGCTCACAGAAGGGTAAAATATGGAGTGCGAAAGTTTGCGATCGGGCGGAACTCCATTTCGTCGTCTAGGCCGACAGAAGGTCGATTCCGAAATGGAAATGGTCCATCACCGTCGTACATTATCCTAATGTTTTTACCGCTCGATTTGCGCGTAGTTTAACGTGAAGTTATTGCTCTTTTCAGGACCGGCACGTGAAGGATGACAGCAAGTACCCTCAGATGGACTCGAGCCAAGACTATTGTCTGCTAGTGGGTTACGAGAACAAGACACACACGGTTCTCCGTTTCAGCAGACGATACGATACGTGCGACCCACGGGACCTCAAGATCACGGTAGGTGGTTTGATTTATAAGGTTGCCGGTGTGAAAGATAATTTCGCCTGCAGCGTGAAGTACTCGCCAGAGGATCGTTTGATGGATTTACGGGAAAAATTGAACAGCCACAGGAAGAATTATTTATCCTGGCTCTTTAGGAAATTGCACAACGCGGTAGTATTGATACGAAAACGAAGAGCGCGTGATTCAGTGGTTCCGTGAGTTGTCTGTGTAGGATTTAAACGCGTGCTTAATGCTCGGTTGACATAGTGACACTGTTATAATGAAAGTGGTACAACTGGATCTCTGGTACCATACTACAAAAAGTAATTTAATATTCAGTTTATCAATCTCACTAAATTACACCTTACACCACTGTCGATTTAATTCTGTCACCCCTACAGTGTATAAGTAACCAAAGCAGCCGAGAATTAAGCATCCTCTCTACTTCAACCACGTCCTTCACGAAACAAATCTGTCCCCTTTCAGGCAAATTAATTCAGAATCCAATACTACAACAAAGCCAGGATAAAATTAAGCTCCAGTCACAGTTCCCCTGAACACAATGAACTTCACTCTTCATCGCAATTAACTTTAATTACCGCCCCGACTCGTGCTCGAATCCCACCAGCCAAAGTGTCAGGAATGTCCAAAGGGTTCACGGTCGAGTAACCAGAGGGTGGAGCCCGCAGGTCTAGCCGAGGGTTCCTGACCGATATGCAGAACGATTGGTCAGCCAGGGTTAACGTAGGCCTCGATTCATTCCAGACTCGTTATCGCGAGCGGTTTTCGTTCTCAGCATTCCAACCGGTTGTAGGACAGGCCGACCCAGTTCTTTATTTCGTTGGTAATTAACTCAGAAGTAGATCGCACGATAGAGCCGTCTAGTTCACCGCCGTTGGTGCTCGGCACGGGTTTAACTCGCGGAAAAGGGATTACGCGCGTGTTGCGATTTGCCTGAACCCATGCAGCCTGCAATTTGTGGCGATCGAGCAGGGCACGAGGCCTGGCTAATGCCGCCATCGATGTGCAGTTATGTCTTCCGGTGTCCTGCAACTATTTTTCAGCGGCTGCCTTCGAAGGGGACTAATTGGCGAGGTCGGGGCTGAGGGGGTGCAATCGGCCGAGAAATTATCGTGGGACATGGGACGCTTTAATTGGTAATCGTTCGTGACTAACTTCCATCGTTTTGGGGTTCAGGGAATTCTAATCGAGATATTAGTCTGGTACATAATATGTTTGTGAAGAAGCTTATCTTCTTGGTAGATGAATTGGAATTTTATTTCCTAGCGACTTCATCTGGATGTGAATTAGAGCAAAGATCCTTAAGGAAATCTTTTCTGTCAACTAAGTGAAAATAATTCTGGATACATGGCTACTGTAACGATGACGCAGCAAGTGTCAACATTGAAGTTAGCGTTCGATGCTGTGACGCGCGAAACAGAACGGAGTGACTCGTTGCTGGCCGAACGATGAATATTCGTGTTCTGTGTACGCGTAAATAATCGACGCATGCAAGTGCAAATATTGGCAGGCGAACGCGAAGTTGAAGAGGAACGTTTGGCTAGACTGACGCGTGGAATTTCCACGCACGCGAAGACGCTGAAGCAGGAGTGCTTTGTCAATAAAGTAATAACACGGTGTTCGCGGTTTCTCGCAGAGGAATAGGTAATGTTCATAGGAAAGAGGAACGCATTGTTTGCTCGGCTCGGGGGAACTCCGAAATTTGAAGATAATCCGTGTACTCGTCCACGCTTCTTTAAGCGTGGCTCAGCAGGATCGACCATTAATTTCGAGAAATGTCTAAATCATGCAGATGAAGATTTCAGAGCGTTGTCGCGTGGGCCGATCTTCTCCACGTAGCCACGATTTAGAAAAAACGGTCAGGGCCGCTGGGGGATCTTGATCTCCGGGAATCTGTTACGAAGGCGCTGAACATCCTCCTGGACGTGGCAGTACCGGTTGCCCACGGCCCAGGGTACGTCCATCTAGGCAGTTGAGTCATCAAAATAGTTGGGTGCAAAAATAAAGCGAGCCACCGCGGCCACCGAGATTCTATCGGCACGACAAACGACGAAGTCAGCTCCCCTTTCGTTTTATCTGATCGCGTGATGTATCGGTACCCTACATGATATTTTTACGTGTCACGTTCGCCTGCCCGGGACGACCCTAGGCCCTGCATTATGCCCTGCGAAAGGAACTGCTGAATCCGTAGGTGGACCCGAGATACTTTAAATGGGCCCGAGTCTCGGTACCAGCGTACGTTTCGTACAAGGTTATCGGCGATCAGGGACGGAAAATGTATGGCGAGTCTTTGTTTTGAAAACGAAAATCACGCTGAGGAGTCATTGCAGGAGCTCCAGCGGAGGCAAGATATCAATATATGTACTACTACCAAAGAGGCGATCCTTCGAGAAAGAAACAAGCAAAAATTTTGTGCAGGGGAATCATCAGAACTCTTTATGGAACACCTGTTCACCTCTACATAGGTCTATATAGGTACTCATGTGTCTTAAAGCTTGTACAGTATTTCGAAACTTAATTCAAAAATAGAAATTCCTGGTCTGCCATATCGAGAGTCTAATGTACATGGCAATATGACAACGAATCGATGTTTTCTCCGATACAAGATAAGGGTAAGAAAAGACGAGAAAGTATTTGGAAAGCAAATGTCACTCGCGTGTCAAATTAGGGTTACAAGGTACACGTGAGCGCGACATCCATGGTATCGATCGTCCTTGTAAATTGGCAATAGCTTGGTCTCGCAACGGGCCCTCGAACCATTGTTATTTCTACCGCCAACCACGTTGGATTAATCGAATGAACATCAAATTAAGTGATGCTCCAACCTAACCGGCTTACATGGAAGAGAGAGGACCACGATCGCATATTAATATTGTTGGTCCGTTCGTTGGCTTAGTATGCAGACGGTTCCACCGACGGGACACGAAATTAAGCTCGACTACGTCGTGAATGACGCAGAGTCGGAAACGATCCAGGGGTTGTATTCAGAGGATTCTGCTTCGTCTTGTGTGTTCGTAATTAGTTCATTAACGGGGAGAGGGAACAGGGAACGCGTGATATTTCGACGCCCATTGAAACACGTATTTTTCGTAATTAGGCTTCTCTGCCCGGTACAAATCACGCGACAGAGTTATGCAAACTAGTAATTATTTCGTTAGCCCGCCGCGGCGAAATTGCAAACGAACCTGCTGGACAGAGGATTTCCAACTGCTGGAGTGCTTTGCTGGGGGCTTCTCATATGCCAGCCTAATGGAGAAAGTTTGAAAGAATGGTCGAAAGTGAGGCTGCTACCAAAACTATCCCTGAGTGGACTTTGAAGAAACGAGATTTGATTTAGAGTAATGAGGATTATTAGCAAAATTGAGTCTGAGAACGAACATAATTACTCAGACAATACAGAGCACCGACATTCATCGCGAGACAAAGTCACCACAGGTCGCTCCCGACTCTGCTCCGGGACAAAGAAGCAACCAGCAGCAGCATTGGCAAGCTCGGCCTAATTTCGCATTTGTCCGCGGGTCACGCGGACAGAGTAAACAGACCAGGTCCTTTGCATCCGATAAATTTCCCAATGCGCGGGACAGGCTGCAACGGGATCTGGGAAGTCAGTCAGCAACTCCACTGGCCGTGTGTTGTCGGACGTCAGCGATAGAGAAGCCGCAAAAGTTCTGTGCCGCGCGTCCACGGATTCCTCTTTGAGGGAGCAAGGATTCTGCGGCGAGGCATTATGCAATCCGACCAAAGCTGGCAAACGAAATCGACCGTCACCGAGAGTTTCCACTTTGCAAGATTTCTGGTCCGGTTTTTCCGTGGGCCGCGGCTGGCGTCCTTTTTTCACGGCGCAATCCTCTCGAGTGCGATGACGGGGAATCGGCGCGATCTGGAGCGAGCTGCCGCGAACTCGGACGTACATATCTCAAGGAAGCGCATGGAAAATCGGGAGGTGGCAAGAGGGAAAGAAGATGCAGGAAAAGTGGGATGAAGGACTGAAGAGGAAAGGGCGGAGGGGGAGAAAGAAAGAGGACAGTTGGAGGTAGCTGGAGGATGTGCACGTGAATGTTACCGGCAGGGTGATTGGTGTGCCTTGCAGAGGGGATTGGCTAGCTGACCCGGTTCTGCTTCTATTCCCTTCCTATCTGTAGCCGTATCTAGTTTACCACTTCGCTCCCTGGCTGGCTGGCTGACTACCGACCGGCCCTATAGTAACCAACGCGAACTTCCTGAATAAGGTCCTCCCTCGGCGCTAGAACTGATCGCCATTCCGAATGGTTCGACTCGGTGTAAAAGGAAAATCGAATTTGACCGATGCCTTTGGGAGTGACGAGGAGAGGGTTGGCCCAGCCAGAGGGGAGGACGAGTCGCCAGGTGCGCTGACGATCTTATTGGGTGGATTCGTATACTCCTAGCGTGATGGCAGAGGGCGCCAGGGGGATTTCGCCGGAAGCTACTATCCGGAGTGACGGGAAATCAAATCAACAGGGAAGGAGATTCCGCGGGACCCCCCAGCATCCAGATTACATACGTTTGGAGACAATTATTGGCGGAAATTCGATTTCTGCGTCAGACAGCCTGTGCCCGATTATTGCTTTAATCGCTCACTCAAGACAGGATTGTCAGATGAGAAAGGTTCTTGGGCTGATTCAGCTCCTCTGTGTTTCAATATTTCAGCAGCAGAAGAGGACTTTCTTTTAATTAAATTTAACACCGTCTACATATTTTATTCCCAGTTAAATTCATTAAGAGTTTAAATCCCCTTAAAAACTAACACGTTCTGGACTTAAAATATAGAAGATACAGGGATTTTGGGCTACATAGAGACAGTGTACAAACTACTCAAACAACTACTTCGTCCCAGAGCCCCCATTTTCGCTCAATCGGCTGTCTCTTTGCGGATGCCAGCGAGACATCGATCTAACCAAGCATGCGACAAAAGCAACCGTTTCTGAAGTTCCGTAGGAGGCAGGCGGTCAGAGAGACGAGCGTCACGGAGAAGTAGCTTCCAATTACTTGGATGCCTGTTCTTCCTCGGTTTTTCGCAGCGAACAATCGTGCCGTTGTCAACATGTTTGTTAAAGGGGGCCAGCCGGCCGAGATTGAATGAAACCCGCTCGCCTATCATGCGAGCCCACGCTTCTGTAACTAATGACAGTTCGAAGAAGTTTCTCCTCCTTCTCCAGTCTGGTTTCAAAGTTTTCCAATCGGCCAAAAACTTGCAAACTGACATTTACCTAGAAGAATCCCGTTCAGACACTGGGACTATCCTCGTAGGGGGTGTTATCGATGTGGTGACTGTGATCAATCGCATCCCAGCGCTTTCCAATCAGCGATCACCGTCATTTACGTCTGTGATGTTTCGTCGAAATGGCGGGAATAAAGTTCTAGAATGCTAGAAGTTCGAAAAGTGGCGTGATTCGGAAAATCAGACTTCAGAATTGGCCTTTTTGCTTCTGGAAACCCTTCCCAATCGAAGAATCGAATGTTCTCTGTGAAGACGATCACGACTCGGTAATGTCTCCCATATTCGAAATGTTACTACTGGGTCGAGCGGCCACCATGAGAGATAAAGGGAAACGTGGATATTGACCTGGTCGTCCGAGAAATTGGAGTAATTAAATCGAATAAAATGAAATTGTCTGACTCTTTTAAGAAAACAAATTAATTTCCTTCTAGAACAGAGGATCTGTTTTCTTTAATAGAGTACAATTAAACGAAACAAAACTGACAGTGTAAATAAAGGGCATGAATATTTGAAATATTGTGGAGTCTGCAAAAGTTGCTTAGACAGATCACTGTTCTCATGGTATTTGGTTCCATCACTAATAATCTAATAATCCGATTGACTAATAATCGATCGACGAAGACCGTCAATTTGTTTATGCATCAGCCCCGGTAGTCGCGTAAACATTCAGCTCGCGACTGTATGAAGAGTCGCCATTAAACTCGTGTCTCGGATTATAATCTGATTCCTCGGAGGCGTCGCGTCGAGGGAGCCAGGATTAGTCGAAGATTAAGCTGTTGGACACGTTATACTGGCCATGGCTCGAGATCCTGGAAGAAACTTCCTCCAGGTTCCCTCACAAAAGCTTCTTTCCTTCGCGAGGTTCAAGTTATCGACGGCACGCTTCAGGCTAAATTGGATAAGCGTTGCGAGACCGTAACTTCTTCCTGGCTGGAATGAAAGTAAAATGGCGCGGAAAAAATTGCAGGAAGAAAGACGGCCCCCAATCATTTTTTATCGGACAAGGTACTGGGAATCTCCTCTCGCGATCTCGACTGAGAATTCTGTTAAATATTAGTCTGGGTAACCGTGGCAACTATTGGCATTTTTAAGGGAGTTGGATAAAGGGATAGAAGGGGAAGTCATCCTGGGAGCGAGAGATAAAAAAGTACTTTCATGTTTTATATAGTTAAAATATACAGATAACAGTATCTGAAAACAATGAGTACGATATCATTCAGCTTAGTTCACGGCATTTCCGAGTCCATGAACATATGCTATAATAATTGGCGGCTTCTCATTATCTCCCCCGATGACGAGGGAGTGTCACTTCGTCACAAAGGACTGGCTTTAGTGGCACTCGACGACCCGATACGTGTATTAATGTACATAAACCGGAAACATGGCCACGCGAATACGTAACCGAGATAGAGAGGGAGTGGCGGCTGCTTTTTACTGTACCACACTAATTTCGTTTTACAAAAGAAAGCGGGTCAATGTGGAAACCTTGTTAACTTGAAAGAAAGAATCGCAGGGGATGGTTTTGTACCGATGACTTTATACAAGCTGCATTGGGGCGGATCAATATTTAACGGACATATTATACGTGTAAGAATCGCGTTCGAAATATATCTGAAACGTCGATACATCGATGCGACCTCGTAAAAGGGGATGAAACCAGGGGGGCGGGTGATTTTAAACACACAGAAGGGACTCTGTGTACTCGATCCTCATCACGAATGTTTGTACATAATTGAAAGAAATGAAAAATGACCGGTGCTCCGATCTATGGTAACAGGCATGGCAATATTCGAATCGTATCTTTTTCAATGTCCTTTTTTTATTTTCGGACTAATTAAAATTGAAGTAACGTTAACTCCACAGGGTTGTGCAAATCACTAGGATCAGATTAAAAGAAAGCGCTGCTTTTTGTTCTGTTATTTACTTAATGCTCTTCGCGGTGAAATTAATCTAGCAATAGTGCTTAATCGAAGAATAGTACTAGCATCCTCGCGGGTTCGCGCGGCAATTATCGACTAGTTGTAAAATTGCATTAAAAGTCCAGGTTGTCGCCAGTTGATGTGGTCATACGCACGAAGTAGTTTATACACAGGACAAGCTCGACGCCATTAAATCGTCCCCAGCACATATTACGAAATCGGCCACGGAGCTTAACTGCTTACACCGAAGCTTAAAATTAGGTGGCGTTCGCTCACAGTCTCGGAACAGCGTTAACCAATTTTATCGTGGCCGTTAGACATGTAAATTAGCTGCATACAAAATAAGCTAATGCAAAGCGGAAGCGATCGTATTTAGGGGTGGGGGGAGGGCAGCGGCTTGGGCGGCCCGGAAAGGGACGTTCGACGTAGAAAGAGCCGGTCATGCAATTTTAAGCGACATTCTTACGAAGGAAGGCTACACGCGTTTTACCGCGTACACGTGTATCGATTGAAGCTATTAAAGCCTCCTTCGTGTTTGGTCTCCCTTTAACCATAGCTTCCAGGCTGAAATACTTATCACAGAAATGACAAGAAATTATCATTAATTCCTACTCATCACTATTCAACAGATTAGTCTTCCCCCGGCTATCTTGAGCAGAAAGATGCATTCTACATAGGAATTAGTGGTACAACACCAGCGTAGAGTCCCTTCCCGCGGGCTCTGCATGTTCTTTATTGAAACACCGAATGGTGAGATTAAACCGGGCTTATAACGATTATGCGTTATGGCTCCGACCGAGGAAACAATTTCCATTATCATTAATTGCGGTTTTATATGCAAAAACGGTGGTCGGTTAGCGGCGGCGCGACCCGATTTAGCGGGGAACGAAAGAAAAAAAGAACGAAGCGAACGAGAAGGGCGGGGGGAATAGGAAAAAAGGACGAAAACACGTCTCACGCAATGAACAGGCGACATTAATCTTTGGAAAGTTGACGGGGTTGTCATAGTGTTGCCGATCGCGATCGTCGGGCACCATTAATAAAACTGATCCGACCAACGATTTCAATTTGTAGCCAGGCTCTAGAACGTGTACACATCGCGGCATTACATCAAAGTCACACACGGAAGTTTATAGTTCGTAACGAGGTTTACCTAGGTTCGTGCGCGGAATGCGATTTATGATTTATGATCTGAAATAATCGAACGGCCGAAAGCAATTTTCGCCACCCCTTTACTTTGCTCTCTCGTGCGCGCGGAATTCCTTATCGGATCGACTTTTTTCCGTTCTGTCGTCGAACGCGATGGGAAATTGCTGGGAAATGCAAACTTAACGCGGGCGAATGAAATCACAGTGAGTTAACCCGTTTTCATCGCTGACGATTTTCGAAATTCATCAACAGTTTCTTTGGTCGAGAGAGATTGGCTTCTTGCCTGGCGTGTTGGGTCGATCAACCGCGATGAGAAAATAAAGTTTCGAGCGTCCAGATGGTCACCACGTGCGTGACGATGAAAGAAAGGATTCATCGAGGTAAAAAAAAAGAAAAAAAAAACGTTTCCTGGCGAAACCAAAGTTGGGTTCGAGCTCCACTTCATCAATCGTTCGATTGATCGCGTATCGGCCGTGTCGGGGCAAGCAGAAATATGCATGCGCAAAGGAATCTCGAAAAGTTGCAACCTTGTGCCTGTTGTTTCCATTACAGCCCACCAAAGTACCAATGAACTGTCGAACAAAGTTTACGCTTGACTTCGACCCCCAGTCGCATTTCTATCGGTCTGATAACTACCGCAGCTCGATCGATTAAGTGTTGGCTGCACGTTTAAACTGTCCGATCATCTCGGCCCTAAATGCCAGCTAGGAAATACCCGTTGGCAGCGATAATGCAACTATTATGTCTGCGGCCGTGGCTCGAATCGGAGTTGGCGTGGTTAACAGCCACCAGATATTGCAAGTTAATTTAAACTTTCTCATGCTCCGGCGGGGATCTTGAGCGCTCTGGTGCGTGAACTTGGAAAAATGCATTCCTCAGTATAGATTTAGATAGCAAGGAAAACGAAACGGAACAGGCTGTGGAATTTCGATCGGTGAGAGCGTTTTACTTTCGAAACAATTTATGGCTGAGTTAGTAGTCAATCAGGAGCATGAACTGTCGTTGTATTTGTTCAATTTATAGCAGATATTTTCTGAATAAAATTAAATTAAAATGAATTGATCTTTTACAGTATAATGTTCTAGCTAGTTTAAGGGATAGGCCAAGAAGTAGACCAAGTGAAGTTAGATTTTATATATTAACACTTTAGAAGCTGAAAAATGTGTTCACATTATTTCGTTCATAGTGCTTTAAATTCCTATCTTCCACTAGCTCCACTCAGAAATAATGAAGTCATAAAATCAGCTACACTCTCAAGACCGCTTCGATCCGAGATACCAGATGTCCCTTAACGACACCTCCTCTAAACCACAATCCAATCGTAGCCCAACTTCCTCAACTCATATTCTCCTACAGATATTAGATAGCATCTTTTTAGACATTCCGTACGTTTCTCCGTGATCACGTCGATACAATAACTTTCGAAGAACAAATCGTGCGAGGTTTTGGATACCGATACGTAGATCGTAAACCCGACCTCACCAGTTTCCCTTTAATCGCGACGAGCCATCTTCCTTGTCCCTGTTCCGAGGACACCAAGATTCGGCTAGACTCTAATGATCGTAAATTCCCGTCACCGCGGAGATCTGGAACGACATTCGAGTTCCGGTCATGTAGCCAGCCACCCCAGGAGAGATACCTGGCTGGCTGGATAGAAGGAAGAGTCACCTCAGCTTCCTCCACGAAAACGACAATCCTCCCGCTTATCCAGCCAAACCTGGATGGAGTTCGCGTCGAAGTTTCGCCCGTTACTTCTCAATTCTCGTCTCTGCCGTCGTTGAACTTCTTCCCTTTACCTACTTCCTCTGAGTGGGCCTCTGGTTGACTCTGATTCGAACGCTTCCAGAACGATGCCAGGACGGCTCTCCCCTTTCCGCCGATCGTTCACCGCGCTCACCCTCTTTCCCTTGCACGCGTTCAGTCTCTATACTGCCACGTACCTCGCTGGCGAACCACCCTAGCGAGCACACGGAAGTCAAACGAAGAGGTAATCCCGTGCAAATATCATGGAATCAGCGATAGCTCAACTAAGTTACGGGTGAACAACTCTTTCTCGCTTCCGCGCTCAGGTTATCGCGCATAATATATCGTCCGCCGCGAGAAGACTATCGCAACCTCGCGGTGGAGGGTTGATACGAGGATTCGGAACAGACATATGTTCCTTCTTCGCTTAACTTTCGGGCTAAACTGATATCCGATTGATCTGAAATATTGGAAGCTTAAGAGTGTTTATGAGGATGTGGATTTTGGAGGGTTCACATTCTGTTTTAAATAGAAGGTTATTCTAATTCTTGGACAAAGGAAATAGTATCAAGGAATTCTATGTCATTTCATACGTTCATTTCCTTTCCTGTGTCGAGTTTGTCAACCAGAGAACACATTCCTTCGAAATAGACAGCTGAGCGGGCGGCCGGAATCGACGTTGAGATATCATATGTACGAGATTCCTCGATATATAAATCTCGTCGTGGGGGCGAGCATCAAGGGGGAAATGTAGGCCACCGATTGGATTCCATTCCATGCGTGAAAGCGCACCGAAGAAATTGAGAAGGCAAGCTGCATATTGCGGAAACCTTGCGAGTCTAACGTGTATCCTAGATCGATGTCATCGCGATAAGGATCTTCAACGTTCCACTGAGGACTCACGTCGATACTAATTCCTAACATAAAAATTTCACATGCAAAGCAATTCGAATTTGTAATTCCTCCTGTGTGAATATTCAGCATTGCAAAGCAGAAATGAGTATAGAAAAAGCTAGGCTGCCTAATCCGATTAGAGCTTTTCGAATATAATCTCGAAAGCAGAGTAACAGTATTAGCGCGTAGAAGCGCTAATCGGGATTCTTTAAATTCTTCACCGTCGCCCTCATAATCGCATATTTTCGGAGGGCGGAGGTGTTTTAACGCGCGAACCCGTGCAAACACCATGAATTCCTAAAAGCTCGCCGCCGTAACCTTCGGAATTATCGTGGGAACGAAAAACTCGCATTTGCCTCTAATCTTCTTTGCCCTGAATTACGCGCTCATCGAAGTCCCTCCCCAACCCTGTTCCTCCCCAGAATCCTTGGATTAATATATGTTAAGACCGGCAATCCCACGAGCTTGCGGCCAAGGATGCCTGCACAGGGACTTCCATCATCCCCAGGTTACTCTTTCACCCTTATCTCTCTCTACCGCACGTTTTTTCGCTGAAACACGCCAGTAACAGGTGTTCCGATGGATGGTGTCCTAAAAAGCTTCTCATCGCCAGCGTTTGCTGAAGCATCTTAAATTTGAGCATTTTGGCAGCTTTAGCGAGACAAGTAGTAACAATAAAGCTACAAAAGTTACCTGGAGTTACCTAATTGAAAACAGATAGGGGAGAACGTGTCTTCAGAATGCTTTTTTAATATGTGTCCAAAGTCTAAATATGAAATTGCTATTTATTTCGGAGGTCCCAGCGGAGAACAGAAACGATCAGTTTTCGATCCAAGTTTGCCAAGTGGATCGTCGCGAGCTAGGGCGTTAACCCTGGAATAGGGAGAGGCGAACTTGGATGTTATTTTATGCAAAGCGTGCCAACTCGAAACTTTCATAACTCGACGGGGACCGATACTGTGGCTACCGCGCGATTCAGGCGATGAGTATAATTAATGCCTATTCGCCGCGTCCGACGATAGTTCCGCCCTATCGTGGCTTGTCGTATTTATAAATTTCCCGGGCTCGTTGTCAAAGTTGATTTCCCATGCATGGAAATGCGCCGGAAGGCGGCGACGCGCGAAACTGCACAGCGGAGATGGCTTTATCGGGGCTGCGTTAATCGCGTTACAAGTTACAAAATTTCCCCGCTCTACACACGCTAGTCTGCAGAAATTTCAGCACGTGAAAAATATGGGAGTATAAAGAAAGAAATGGTCCTATCGCTTAGGCAGTTCTTTCTTCGCTGCGTTAAGTATTCCTGTTCAGCCAGCGGAAGCGAAAGAAAGGGTAGAAGAGGCTCACCGAGGCGAATAGCGCGAAATAGCTCGGATTTCGTGGAAATTGAAGATCGAGTGGCGAATGCCAGAAGAGTGGCTGCTACTCAAATGGTTGTATTCAGCGTGCTCTTAGACTGAGTCTGCAAAGGGAGGAGAGGTGCGTCTGCCAGCTCGCGAAGACCGACTGACGGATTCTAGCAGCGAATAAGCCGCGTAATAGGAATGGAATATGGTTCTCGTCCTTATCGAGTCGCGTGGACCGCGCGATACGACACGATTTATCCGTATTTTCAACCCTGATTGAATTCTCGCGCGCTGAGTGCTGGAGGAACGTCGTCGTCGCCGCACAACAGCCTCCTGTCACTGCTGAATTCTTCCGCGGATGCTTGAACTCCCTTTGGCTGATGGGTCAATCGATTTCCAGTCTGGGGAAAGGGTTGCACTCTCATTTACCATATTTCGGAATAAAATGCAGGGAATTTGATTTCCACGATTTTCAGCAGAACATTTTGCACTGAAGATAGCACGAGAACTTTGGACAGCTCCATTGTAACATTTAATCCGAGCTTTCCATTACTCTTTCCGCACGAAGTACACAGAAATTTACTCTGCGGCGCAACTTAAAAAGATAACAATTCCACCGAGCGGAATTAACATAAATTTCTCCCTTCAGCCATATGGCGCAGTAAATAAACGTCAGGCATCGAAGTACAACGCTGGCAGCGTTATTTTTGCCGCGAAACCGCGACGTGACCTAAATACGCCATTATATTCGCGAGCCTCTGCATTGTCTGCGTGCGCGAGTCGATGTTAGAATGCCAAAGTTGTCGCGTTTCCGCGCGCATAAATCAAGACTGTAAAAAGCTGATGAGACCTGTTCGCGGATAGCTCCAAATGAAGCCGCGTTGATGAGAATGGAGTCGCGCGAACGAAACATATGAACCGTACTCGCGATACCGCTGTTGTCTCTGCTCGCTGAACTGTACTCACTTCGCATAGTACTCGCGATATTGTTTACCGTTCGCTGCCAGTCGACGGTGATTCCTCTTCGGTAGTAGTCGACAGGTGTCCGAAAGGAATTTTTTTAGAAGATGAAGAGTATCGTCGAAAATTTGAGAACGCTAATTTCAACCAATTTCATATTTATTCAGTAAATTATCGGCACAAATATTCGTCGTATTAATAAATATTATATAACAAATTTGTAAATAGATACTCGAAAGCCAATCCCTCATTATCATGCAAAGAATCGCCTCTCCCACCTCCTACCACGGTTTTCGTTCACCAAGCGCACTTCCTCCCTCGCCACAGTTCACTGCTCACCCTCCCACGCACATCTCTCGAGCTTTTCCGAAAACCGAACCCGCTCGTGCGTCATTTCCACCCTCTGGGCGCCCAACGAATTCTCCACGAACGTGACCATCAATCTCCCCCTCGTTCCTCCAAGTCGGCCGCTCCCCAGGTTTGCGCAAGGAAACGTCGAACGAAAACGAAACGACTGGCGCAGTTTCGACTTCGCTGACCATGCTCCAGTTTCACGATTCTCCTTCGCCCGGCTCCCAGGCCTTCTTTCACCGTTTTCCCGCCTTGTTACATGGCCGCCAGCTTATCCGACCGACTAAATGGCCGCAGCTCTTCTGCGAGCCTTTCGGTGTTCCCTGCTGATTGGATGGCTCGCCCGATGGTGCACGCATGAATGAGTCCATGCCGGAAACCTTTGGATCAATCGTGGCGGGGCCGATTCGATTCAAAGCGCATAAGGTATTCGTTTTCGACTGGCGTGTGCTCCTTCGCCCGTGTGTGGAATCGTCTGTGTGTGCACGCTCGCGTAATCCAGACTCGTCTATCGAGCCACCGCTGATCCTGCTTCTGTCAGACTTCGATCCTCTTCCGCGCCGTTACATATCCGCTTGCTGGTTTTCGGGAACCGCTCCACGGATTGGAAAACGCGCGGCCCCCCGCGTAATCTCGCGCGATTCGAGGTTTATTTATCTCGAGCGCGGGGAACAGTCGAAGCGGCTGCCCGAAACGGGGTGCACGAGGGAAAGATGAAGAATAAACGAAAGGGGTTGGGCTGGCGAACGGTTGATAAGAATTTTCATGGATCGATTCGAGCTGCGGTACCATCCAATCCTAACGTCTGTCTACCGACTGCCTGGAACGTGTTCCCGTTCTCTCCTGTGTAGGTACATTTATCGTGAGCGACTTCGTCTTTCTGTTTCTGTTTCGATTAAGTCCTCCACTGAATTATTTAGCGAAAGGAAATTGAAATATGTTAGAGTGGCGCAGCTTTCAAGATTCTTGGAAAAAGAAGCTATACCCTTGTTACCTGGAATAAGTACTGGAATATTCTACATTTTAATGCCTCGTGATGGAAGTATTTATAATTACAAGACTGGTTGAAGGAAATTCGAAAGAGGAACAAGAGTATCGATACTGTACGAGGAAGTATATTTCCCTTCCAGATAGCACGATGTTCAGAGTTAAAGTTATTACTTTGTCATCACTGTAGATATTCAATCTCTCTCCAAGATCTACCTTTCTCTCGTCAAGATTATCTCGTCATCCACCTTTGTTTATTCTTCTAAAGACATTTCATGAATGAACTCTCCGCATCTTTGGCGACCCACGTAATCACGTTTACCAATTGCAGTGGAAGTCCGCTGTATTCACTTCCCCCGGCGGGGCAATAAAACCCTCGACAGAGAACAAAGAAAAAGTCCGTGGAAGGGGATGAAGAGATAACGATGGAATTTCAACGTCAGCTCGTACAATAATCCTTGACCGGAGTACACGCGAGCGGAATCCTGGAATAGATACGCCGGCAATTTATTATCCTGTACATCGCGGTGAAATAGCTTCCCCGAAGAAACCGTGGAACGGGGCTAACGAAACGACGGAGTCGAATGAATAAGGGGGGTGGAATAAGGGGAGTAGAATCGGTGTGGAAGTGGTGGGAAGTGTTCGAAAGTACGAAGCGAAACGAAGGCTCGCCAGGCGCAATTGAATCGGTTTCGCCCAATCAGCGACGCCGTTAATGGCAATCAACGGTCCTTCCCTTTTGCTCTTTGGCAAACGATCGGACTAATTACTGATCGGGATAAGGTGCGCGAGCGCTCTGGCAATATGTGCACGGATATCGGACGTGCCGAACTCTGTTCTTTTCTCTCGTCCTCCGCCCCCCTCGAACTTTCCCTTGGTCCTCTTTCTCCGGCTCTCTGGTCGTCGACTTCCTCCCTTTGAAATCAGGTGGCGGCAATAGGAAGCACGCATGCGCCTCCGCGAGCTTGAAAAGGAAAGGACATGGAAAGGTGGAACGAGGGGCAAACGAGGCACGATAGGGCCAAAGGGTGAACGGGAGGGTTGCGCAGGTGGAAAGGAGACAGAGCACAGTGGGGTGGGTTTTCAGTGTGCGATAACGACTGGCATCAGCAGCGCGCCTCTACCTACCACCTTCGTGGCCCTACGAGCTTAATGTACGTAGAAGTAGAGAGGGTAAGACTGCAGGGGTGGAATAGGGAGGAACAGAGAGGAACAGGGGCTAGGAAGCAAGGTGTACTATACGTCAAGACAATAAGTACCATTAAGATAACAGTGGGGGGGGCTTAGATAACCCCCGCATGAACCTCGGGGGTCCGTAATGGAGGATTCCATTTTATTCCAGCGTTATTTTTACCATATCCACTGCGACTACGTTGCGTCCTCTGCTTTTCGTTCACGATAGTATCTTTCGAGGGGTGGACGGATTTAATTTGAAGCGCAATTGAATCCTCGTTTGCCCTGAGGACTTGGAGAGCAACGACGCTCACAGGTGTCCCATAAAAGGACGCGCTCCCTTTCTTTAGCATCTCCCAGGATTGTCGAAAGAATCTTTATTAAAGATTCAAGAGGAACGTTCATCATGGCTTACGGAGGAAGCTCAAAATTTTATCGTCCCAGATAATCATTGTTCCAGGGCGTCTGGCAAGCTCTCTAATGACAATGATTAATATTGACCCACGTGTACGGCGAAGGAAGTAATACGGTCTCCTGGAGAGACATAGTGGGTAAACTTTAGTGTCTGTCAACCCCACCTACGCGGCAGTCCTTAGGGATTCCGCAGTTCGTCGGCGCGACAGTCACCGTCAGAAGTTAGGATATCTCGTCCTTGGTACCGCAGCCCTCCCAGATATTCGATGGGACGGACTCGAGTATTCTTATTAAGCCCTTCGTCTGTCGTTAAATTCGAATTAAATGGCTCTACCGTGGGCTGGATCCCGAACAAAGTAAGGAAAGTGAACGCCTAATTGTATTGGGAAATCGTCTGAAGTTTCGGGGAGGCATTAAGGCACTTGTAGCACAAATTTCACTCCACCAGGACTTTGAAATTACTCTATCGTCGAGCCACGTCGTAAATAGGCTTTCTTGGAAAGACGCGGGACATAGATAACTTGCAACCTAGTGAAAGACACACAGTTCATGGATACTATTTCCTAGTTTTTTAAAAAATAATCCATCACGAGGGAACATACCAACTTCTTCAAACTCATAATGTATGGAAGAGGATGCAGTAGATAAACGATCGAACAATTTTTTGCTTAGTACCTCCCACTCCCACAGTTATAGCCGACCTTAGGGTCCCCGCCACTTAGCATCATTCATTAACGATACTTTTTCTATCCTGCCTTACACACAAGATGCTTGCCCCTGAGTCGATACAAAGAACAATTACTCGAGAGAAATAACAGGAGGTCGTGGTTGGCGAATACTTTAGAGCGTTCGGCATAAGTAGCGTGGTTGGAAATGGACACATGTGACTTCGGGGGGATCCCGGATGCCGTCGGAAAGCGGAAGGTCTTCTAAGTCATTAATTATACAAGTACTGTACGTACTTACTCGACTGGCTTGCTGACGCGAATATTCAGCCGCCCTAGACAGGGAGGCGAGGGTTGCGCCAACAGGGGTGGGCTCGAGCAGGGCGATAAACCTCGTTTCAAGTGGCATGTGCATCGTTCACTTTTAATTCCTAGCCATCGACCGATCCAACCGGGGATATTTGCACCCCCGCCTTGCTTCTTTAGCCTCTGCCTCCTAGCCTAGTCATTTTGGTTAGTTCCTCGGGAATGTTCTATCCTTCCCATGAAGTTCGTAAGTGAAGCTATTTGACACGATTTCGCCGTAGTTTTAAACGATCTAATCGAGGGTTAAACGGTATACCGTGTCAATTTCATCGATCCAGTTGCTTTTAACTGGATGATATGCCAGTCTCGTCGATCCACGTTTAACGAGACTGACCGTAATTGGCCAGTATTCTTTTCGCGAGGAGAAATCCATATCGCGGTCTTCGTAGGACTGTGCGGGTAATCGCCTCGATGGAAGTAAATTGACTTTATCGACCGTATCAACCAGTCGCTGCAAATTGGTCTTCTATAAATACATGCAAATGGTAAATCTGTCGAAGTCGGATCAAGTAATTACTGATGGTCTAGTATACAATTATTTGTGATTCTAATTGGGGAATATTATATCTTAGACCATCTCGAATAATTTCAGGAGATACAGTTTTTACTTTATTGATTGTATGAAGATGAGCTCTTTGATCGACCGACGACTGGTTATCGCCTTGAAATTCAATTTGTTTAGCCAACAACAGTCAGCATGAAAATAATCCAAGCCGACAGGGCAGGTTGCGTATCTTTGCCGCGGTGTTACACGCTTTAAAGTCATTATTCACGGCCGACCCAGGGAGCTTTAATCGCGGAAAGTTTAATCACGCGATTCTAAAATTATCTCCAGAGCTATGGGCGCGCGAACGCGAAGGATTTCGTAGGCTGCGCGAAGGTTAAAGGTCAGACGCGGTCGGTCGAGGTAAAGAAAAAAGACGGAATGGCTCGCGCGGTCTCGAATGATTCAGTACTTTCATTCCTCGTCGCTATTAAGTACCATGATCTTTTATACGCTGCTTCCGCGTTTGAACGCGGTTGCTCGCGAGGCAATTAAATTTTAAACTCGAAACCGCACAGTTTACCAAAGGCACGAATGAAGTCACGGGCTTGCTCGAGTCCATTCGAGCCGTCACAGACGGAATTTCACAGAAAAATTCGATTCTCTCTGCGTGTCGAGGGAACCCGAGCTGCAGGCATCGAATTCGAATCTAATCGATGCAGACAGCTTGTAACTGCGTCGGCGACAGCCTCAATGGGACTGTGTTACAGACGAACGACTCCTCGAACGATATGCGTATCGCGTTCCACTCGAGGAGGACGAGAGTGAAATGCCAGCGGGAACACAGACGCGTTATGAGATTCACTTTACACTCCGAGTCTCTGTCGAGGAAAAATGCCTTCAAGAATTTGAGTAAATACTCCACTTGTGTTGGCTCCAGCTTTTGATCGACTGTCGCGGTTTGAACCGCGAGATTCTGCGCGATGATGGGAGAATCGGAGTGCATCGGGGACAATAGGGCTTTCCCGAACGACACGGAGGACAGCGCGAGGGAAAAACGAGGAAAACTGCCCCGCTAGTGATGAACGAACGCAAGTTGATAGGGAATGAGATGGGGGAGAGAAATAAGGGTTGAGAGAAAGAAGAATAGATCCGCGTGGCGGGGGAGAGAAGTAAGCGTCGAAAGTTTGAAGCCCTTAATTGCTTTTTAAAACTTTCAAGTTCGACTCGGACCCCTCGTCGTTCCTCATCCTCGTCCCGCGTCCTGGTCGCACCCTTTGCATTCCACTTTGGAATGTTCAATATTAGTTTTCCCTATCGGAGTTGCAAACACGCTCACCATGAGGGGGTAGGAAGAGGCCTCTCGCTAAGAGGGTGGCGACGCGCAAGAAAATAGAAAGGGAGGAGGAGACAGTTCGAGGCCCGTCGATAACTAGCCGCGCGCCACTCGGTTTTTGCACTCGAAGCAATTAACGCTGCCCCTCGGAGAGGGAACCTGCCGCGCTCCTTCGCTCGCCTCTATCGGTTTGTCTATCCTCAGGCCGTCAAGCTCACTTTTCTTTCACGAAACTCCGCGAAACTGTAAAGTGCTCGACCCCTCCAACTTTCTCTGGTTCTCCTTTCCTTAGTTTCGCGCGTGGATACTTTTATTGGGGTCCGAAACTTTCGTCCCTGGAATCACCAGCATCCCATAAGAGCCTCGCGATGCTTCGTCAACGTTCCTTGTATAGATCGTATACAATTCTCAGAATTTTACCTTTTTCTCCATTTTCTGGAGGGTGCACATTCACCTGCCACGTATCCCTCAAGCGTTGCAATATTAATGAAACCTCCAGGTGTCTACGGATATTCTACTTCATCTTATTTCACGGGAATCATCAAGTAGACCCACAGCAGCAGCCGAATGACGCCCTAAATTTTTATCCTCCCTCGAAAGTCGGAATGGCTCTCCTCATTTTCCGCGGACCGAGAACGCGAGTCGTTTCGCGGTGGATCTTGTTTAACGTTTCCCCTAACGATACGCGTTTAATCTACATTTTGATCCATATTGCATGAGAACACGGGGATGCTCTCCATCTGAACGTCCATTCAAATGCGAAACCGAATGGTATTGCAAGGGAGCGCTTCGCGAAGGGGGAGGGCCGCTCGTATCTTTTCCTCCCCATAGAACATCCCCGAGTCTCGAAAGCCTCGAAGAGGGTCCGACCGAGTACCTTTTAACACGAGCCTTTTTCGCGGAGGCGACTCGTTCGTCGCCGATATCTCTCCTCGAAATTGGAGCACGCCTCTCGCATTCGACTGTCACTGAGCGAAAGGTTAATCGGCGAGGCACGGTCTCTCTTCGTGGGGGAGGCGCTGGAAAATGGAGGGAACAAAGGAAGGGTGGAGTGAAACGAACTTAGAACTGGTCGAATCGCCTTGACAAAAGGCTCCTTTCTCGCGATCCATTATGGCTCGTTATATTCGGACTTCTTAACTAATCTCTTTTCTCCATGGTATCGCGTCAACCCTTTCGTCACCCCCACCCTGCCTGCCGATTGTCGCTCGTAGATACTTCGACCTTCCACCTCTATCGTCTCCAACAGCTTCGAGCAATTACACCAGATCTTTTCTGCTATTTTGTTAAAAACATTATTAAAGAGAGCAGCGCAGTTACGTAATTCGCCAATATTCGTGCCAGCATCTGGTTGAACCTAGACCAGAGTCAGTGGCGTGGGCGGCTACATCCTTTATGGCACGGTCGTTGGAAGGACCCGAGGCCATTTGCTCGCATCGCCAGTGACATCTTTAACTTCCTAAATGGGATCTCGTGTTGGGGATTCAACGACTATTGGAAAGGATAATCGCGAACTATGGTCCTCTGCAAGATAAACGTTCGGCTCAGGTGTATGGGGGTGGAAATCCAAAAGAGGATTCAGGAACGAAGAGATTCCAGCGTTTCAGAGCGAAAGACAACAGAGTTTCTTAATGAAGAATAACGCTTCCACGAAAGGAAAGATATTTCCACTTAACCTGAGCTCCTCGCTTTCTGTCTCCTAGAATTGCTCCTTCTGTTTCCCTTAATCCCTCTGTCGTTCCTCCCCAATTGCTGCCTCCCACCGACAATTGATAATGTTGTCACTCTAATCCATCTGCTCTCGGAATTTTAATTCAGTAGCTCGCCTACAGTGACACTCGCTGCAGCTCTAATATCACGCGAAAATTCAAGACATTCCAGGCGACTGTGAAAGTGAAAGAAACCCCGAGGAAGAAATTTTCGCGAGAGAAACCTTTCAGGGAGTCCCCGTTCCATCGAAATTTTCACCGTCCGCCTTTGTCCCCTCGGGAGGGTTCGTCTCGATCTGAGGGATCGTCGCTTCAAAGCCGAGCGGCCGTATCGATCGTTCCGTCGCATGCGACGCGTTTAATTTTCTTAATGATCAGCTCGCGGAGAAAGAGAGGAAGTTCGGTGAGAAGCGCTGGCTCTGTATGACGTCGTCAAAGAGGCTCCCCGATAGCGTCGGATCGCGTGATTCCGTCCCGACTTCTCACGCGATGCCCATTTCCTCCTATCGACCTTCCATCTCCTCGCCCTGACGGAATCTCTCGATCTCCAGCCGGGGATCTAGGTCGGTGGCTCTCTCTTTCTGTACCTATCCCAACCTATCCAATTCAGGTAAACGGCGCCCAATTGTCTCGACGCGGAATGAGCGTAGGCGCGGAAAGCCCCGTCAGATCGTTGATTCCAGGGCCTCTGGATCTCAGACTGTGGCGATTATCGAAGAGCCTGGATGGCTGACGCGTGAGCCGCCTGCGAATCTTCCCGTCATTCGATCGGGACTGCGAAATTCCGCCCTTTGACTTAAATTACGAGTCTGCCGCGATGTTATGTTGGATTTTTCGACGACGTCGCACGTACCCTCGTTACGGCGGCTGCGTTATCTTATCTGTCGTTACGAGAGGGTAAGGAGATGATTTGGTCTCGAGTGGTTCTGGAATACCAATGGGAAAATGGATTGGGATGGGAAAGTTTTCAAGGCGTGAGAGAGATTGGATTGGAGGGCAGGGTTGGAGGTGCTGAAGACACATGTGCAGTGCTGAGTGGGGTGTTAAGTGCGAGATATTTCGTGGTGCATAGTTAATAGTAGGTGATGGATGTCGGATAATAGGTAGACTTATACTAAACATCAGGTATCGCGATACCATTTATCAACCATTGTTATGTACTATGTACATCATTAACTATCATTCACTAAGAGACCCAAAAAACTAATTATAGAGGACGCAACGAACAAAAACCATTCCAGAATGAAAGGTCACCCTACACAGGATCCATGGGACAAATCTGATCACTCCAATTAGTTTAGGACCACCTGATAAGGGGTTCCCTACGGTCGAATGCAACATTAACGAGACTGCATCTGGCCAATGCTCCAATCAAGTGTGATTGTTCCAAATTGTGAGTGGACCCCAAACGTTTGGCACATAACGCGGATCGATATACATGTTTCGAGGTCGACCACGACCGGTGGATAGGAATACCATCGGCGGTATTGTGTGGGACGCTCGCGAGGCCGACCACCCTCCTGTGTCTCGTGTGTCCCTCCTTTTCGAGGGTGCAGCTTGTGCGGGTGCACGACAGACACAGATTATCGGTACACACAATGGGGAATTGATCCCTGAGGCATGCCTACACGTAAAACTTTCGGAGATGAAAACGCTGCGGATTGATTGCTTTGCTCGCGTTCACGTGGGAAAAATTCAGGCCGCGTCACGTGAATAAATCAGACACGCTCGCTGGCATATTTCTTAAACATGTCGTGCGAAGGGCGAGTTAAACCCTGTAATAGAGGGTTGCTCTTTAATAGGCAGCAAATAAAAAATACAGCTTAAGGTTGCACACTTGATTTACAATACAAGAAAAATACATGAGAAATTATAAATTGCATATCGTTAAATTTCGTATTAGCTAACTTTTATTCAGAAGTCAATTCCTCTAAAGTCTCACAAAATTTATTAATAAATTCCCTCGAAGTGTTCAGAACACAACTCTTCGAGTTCACATAGCTCGCAGTTGAAGTGTCATATTCGAACATGAATTTCATACGCGATTTTGTCGAAAAAATGAAAATGATAGGGTACCACTTGCAGCACTAATTCGGTATATGCATAAAACCATGTCTATACTATTTTGTGCTTGGAACGGTGCCAGCTGCGGGGTAAACACACGTTTCATGGCGATAACGTCAATTTTTGGAGAGGTGAATCGTAAATGAATCCAGCCGGCTATCCTTAATTCGAAATCGAGCGATGCACGGAGGTCGACTGGTTAGATTAGCGAGACATATTTATCGACACGGATGCGCGACGTCTGCACGCTCAATCGGATAGTCCAGTGATCCGTTCTTCCGCCAATCAATTCTTTCGCGTGCTGAATTTTGAGCAATCGAACTGCTCGCAGATTAATTAATTTCACCTCAAATAACGAGGCGTATCTCTCTGGCCGAGTAAGGTGTCGATTTCAAGGATCGACGAACCGGGGAAAGGGGAAGGATTCGACTGGCCTGCCTATCTAATTTCACCTGGTCGATATACAATCCAATCGCGATAAATTCCACGCGAACGACTGCCAGGGGAATATTACTCCAGGCAGGCGTGCCCCTTAGAACGCGATTCGTCCGATTCCGTGTTGCTCGCCACTCTATTACCATGGCCCGCTAATCAATTTATGTCGAGTTCCATTTTGGTGGCACTATTAAGAGTAAATGAGAACTGAGGAGGATGAGACAGCGGTACAGACGAGAATATAAGTGAAATCGAATTAAGTACTATATGTGGCATTTCATTAAGCTTGTTGAAATTTTATACATGTCTGAGTGATGTGGAAACGGCGTGGAGCTGTGAAATTCATGTGGATAATAGATAGCTCTATTCTCGTGCTTGTTTTGTTGTAATTATGTGTAATAGGTCTACACATTACCCTCGTGTCGGTGGCGAGCCACTCGATTCCATGGTTAGACGAACGTGTACCACTCGTTTCACAAGCGACACATTATCAAGTGGCAAACAAAGGAGATGTGGAATGCCTGTGAATGAGTCTGACATAGCTAGCATGAGCTGCCGAGTCTGCTTTGAAAAGGCTCTTATCCTTCGATAAACGGGGGAACACAGGTTAGAGTGCGATGTACACGAGAACGCTCTTTCCCCTTGGAGCGACCTTGTCGAAACACTGCAATATGCGATTCGCCGCCGGGGGATATTGCGAAATAAAAAGGGTTAAATTAAAAATTCTCGGTCGAGTTCCCCGTCCTTCGGCCAAGACTCGAGAATATTCTTGCGGAATTTGAACGTGAAAGCACGAACAAGGCTTCCCTTCGCCTGCCACTCTGACCCAAAGGCTTCGACTTTTATGGCATGCTGGGTACAAAAGATGGGAGCTTTGTGCTTGCGCGAAACGTTCTTATTGATATTTTTCGGCAAGAAAAACGACCGTTGAACTCGTCTCCTCCGGACTAAACTTTCTTACTCTGCCAGCGTTATCTCCATCTCTTCCACTTGGTTCACCTGGAAATTCACTAATCAGCATATCAGTAGACACAATCTCTCCACCTCTAACCCTAAGTACTCATTTCGTTCCAGTTACCAAGCATACCTAAGTATTCTTCTTTTCTGTTCCAGAACGACACGATGCAAGTGGTTTGGCAGTACCACGTGGACGAGCCTATGTCAGTGGCCGGGGCTCTGCCAGAGTATGGCACGGTGCAAGGCTCGAAGCCGCTGTATTTCACGCAAAGGGACACGCAGCCGAGGCCAAGCCCGCGCAACCAAGAAGCCGAGCCACCGCTTCAAACGTGGGACATATTCAACCAGGTTGGTGTCCAATCATTTATCCACGTCCCCTGCGTGGCTCCCAGGCGATCAATTACCCTACACGTTGTATCTCATCCTTATGTAACGCGTTGGCCGCGCGTCCAGCCACGGCCGAATCGTTCCGTTCGACGCTCGATGATGTGCGAAACCGGGGGAATCGCGTGGGCGGAAAATTATGGTGTAATACGAGCCATTGCGTGGCGAGTATCCCCGTAATATGATTATACCGCGGAGGAAAAGAAGTATACGGCGCGGTGCAAGGCGTCTTATGTATGCATAATGATAGACCGTGGGCGTGGGTGGTAATAATGTAATGTATAGGTGTTCGCTGGATTTTGGGTGTTAGGAAAATTAACGGGGAGGCGGGTAGGAGGGGAAGCCAGCCGGATATCTCGGTGTACATAGCGCGGCGTGGTAAGAGCTTTATATGCGTGAACACACTTCGCGTAGATTTTTGTTTGCCACGCTTTTGTTGCGGATCGTGGACCACCTAGGGAACAATGCTTTGAAATTTCGGTGCTCGACAATGCGTTACAGAGTCGAAATCAATTGGTTGCGCACTTTTGCGCAAACAATGCGCTAAACAATGGGACAATTGGTTGGAAATAGAGAAGGAATTTTTATCGACTCATCAAATAAGCATTTAATCTTTCTGTTTGCGTGGCTGCCAGGGATGGAATATTGCTACTTTATTTTTAATGCAGTTACTAGTTAAGTAGAAGAGGCAGGACGAAGTTTAATATTCGCTGGGACCGTGTATTTCCCGACAAAGGCGATTAAAGACTTTTAATTACAGTTCGAAAGGTGGATGGTTTTTGCGGTATAACCGATAGCGTACTAAACTTGATCTTCTATAGAAGCTGCTTCTCTAAAAGCTCTCCGCTGGAGTTTACTTTCCTGAAAGTGTGCCGGGCGAAATGAATCGTCGAGTGGTAAAAGCACTGATACGGATTCATCGAACTTGCTCGGTGTCTGCAGAATTATGAAGTATTATCTGTAATAAAGTTCGACGGAACTATGTACAGCACATGGCAAAGAATTAATTGAACAGAAACTCTAAACTTCGGCGCAATTCATCGATCCACATTTTAATTCGATACAATAGCGTAGGATAATGTAGAATAGCATAGCCCATATCCATCTGGACTACCCGAAATTCAGATCAACTTCCAGACTCATCGAAGGAAGAATCCCTTCACTCGAAGAACCAATAGAATCAAAAAGCCTGGGCTCCGTGGATCCCAAGGCACCCTAACGCAATTTCCCCACATGCTCGCTAATTTCGTTGGTCCGTCGATGCCCTGGCCGCAATCTGTTCGCGCAAAGGGGGCCATTATTCGTCCTCGTTCGACAACCGAAGGCAACCGACGTCGGCGGATAGATTTTTGTTGCTCGAGCTGCGATACTCCGGCGAAGTCGATTTAGTCACGCTTCTGTTTTGCGCGTGCACACACAGCTAGAGAAGATGAGGAAGACTGGGAAGAGGGGGAGTGGGAACAGGGGATGGCGGTGGTGACTCGGTCGCGCGTGAGATGAATGTTCGAAGCGCATTTAACGTTGTTCAGGGCCGGTACGAGTGGATTTTTATCGGATGCAAGCCGCGGCAGCATTGTGATGGCGAATTTATGACGACATAAATCTTAAACGGGTCACAGCCGGCAAAAACTATTCGTTCATTAGCGTCGCCGGGTCATAGATTACGGGTCGACGCTATCGCTGCCATCGGACGATGCTAATTCCACAGGCTGCCTCGTTTGCTTATAGTTTGTGCACGGTAACTCTTAATTCCGCGTCAATACTGGTGTATTATACATATAAGGATGGGGCTTAGATATGTACATTTGAAATTGATACTCTGAAATACAGTCGCAAGCTGAAAGTTAAAAGTAGCAAAGAATTGTCGTGCTATTACCTTTAACGATACGATAAAAGCTGAACTTTAGTATACGTGTAATGCACTAGCATAAATTTATCGATGCATTAAATATTTCTATTAATGTTAATTCGACCGCCATGAACATCCAATTTCCTTACAACAGAAATGATTAGAGCGATCCCATTACTCGGGCCAGTACAAATAATTTCAGAGCAGAGGGGAACAGAAGTAAAAGGCGAAAGGGGGCATCGGATCGTTTCATTTGCCAGGCGAACGAGTAATTTCTTTCCAGCTGGGAGCAGCGGTAATTGGTTACAGCGTGATGAGCACCGAAACACGCCAATTCCATTCGATATAAATTGTAAACAGAGCTGATGAAATTAGCGTCGTTCGGTATCATCCGGCATACCGCCACCCCGCGTAATTCCAATTTATTATTTCGTCGCTGGTATTCCGATAATGTCACCCTCCTTCCGTTCGTCGCCGCTTCCATTACGCGACCCGTCGACACGCATCGGTTGATTGAATTATTCAAAAATATCGACGCGTCGATTCGTCCGGCGAATGGAATATATTTCGCGCGGAGAACCACGACAGTAGAAATTTCGCGGGCGTTCTTTCTAAAATTTACGATCCACCGCGAATCGGGAGCAACGGAGCAAGAAAGATGGGGCGAAGACGAACGCCGACGGGGTGTACTCGCGATTTTTCTCCCCGTTTCCGCTGTGCTTGTGTACGCTCCTTATTTCCGTATTTACGAATTGTGCCGTTTTTACGGCTCCATTTACGCTCGGGCTCGTCGAAGCGAACTTTCTCTTTTAGAGCGAAAAATATTTCAACGCCACTCGCGCTTGAGGATTTTTCCTCTATGCTACGTTCCCGAATGATCGATCTCTTCCCGTACCAATTGCTTTGCACGCTGAGATGGTCCTACTGGGAGATTCGATTGTTGATACTCCTAGAGGAGAGCAGAGAGCTAGGTAAACCTAACTTAGACTGTGTTCGATCAACCAGATATAATAAATTCACAAATTTTCAAATTTCAAATTTTTAAATTTCAAATTCAAATTTTCAAATTTTTAAAATTTCGAATTTCAAATTTCAAATTCAAATTTCAAATTTTTAAAATTTCAAATCTTTAAATGTTTCAATTTTTATAAATTTCAAAACCTTACAAATTCCTTTCATTTGGCTCAATATCTTCCAATCGATTTCTTTAAGTCCAGGATACTTTCTCCCGCACTTCAACTGCAATTTCTCCGAACAACTCCAGACTCCCTTCATCCTCTCTCGTTAACGCGAACTTTTTAATTCCATATGTAGCCGATTACTCGACACACGTTCTCGCCTTCTCGCAGAAACTTTAGTAACGCGTCGCTGCCTTAATTGTCTCGACAGTGGCAGTATCCTCGTTCGAGGCAGACGCGGGCAAAGTTAGCCGTGTACGCCGCTTATCTCTCCGCAGCGACTCGTCTTCCTTTACTTCTTTCTTACGCGGACGCTACTTGTTCTTCCCCTAACTACGTACGCGGAAGTTTCGCGGCGGTCGAATAACTTTTGTATCGCGCCGCGATGAATATGAATGTCCGCGGGCACAAAGAGGAGCGCGGCTTGTTAGAACAGGTTTGCATTCATTCGACCCCCTTTCTCGGCCGACAGCGATACCCTTTTTTTTTTTGCGCGACTCGGTCCATTCTCGCGACGAATCGAAAGGGAAACTTCGTCGACAAGAGACGGATCTGCCTGCGGGCTGTGCTTGCGTGAGTCGATTGCGGGGCTGGTCCCTATTTGCTTCGAAAGGTGTTGGTACTTTTTCAACAAACGCTGGGGCTTATAATAAAGAGTCTGGTGTATCGCATTCTCTGGTATTAGAATCTAGAGAAGTTTTTGTATGTTTGAGAGGTTTCGGAATTTATTCTGGACTTTTTAATTCACTTTGTTTAAAGAAATGAAATATTCTAGTTTGAACTCCTTTCAGACTAATTCTCTCCATAGTTCGTGTAGATCGCGAGCAGAGTCGAGCTGGAAAGAGGATCGCGACGCGTTATTAGCTATTTGTAGGAGCAAAAGCTTGGATAAAAAGTCGGCGCCACGCTGGGAAACAGGAAAGAGCGAAATGCGAAGTGGTCGCACGAGTGAGCCGGTCGAGCAGCATAAAACGCGTTTTTATATGGGCCCCCGGTTCAAAAGAAGGCACCCATTTGAACGCGTAGGACGTGAAACGCGGCGTACCCGGAGGATAATTATCGTCTCCTCTCTTTCCAAGAAGTGGCGCGACAGGGGAAAAAGCGGCCAAGGGTGAGCCGCGTCGTGAATCGCTCGCTCAACGACGTTTGCTCATGCTGAATTCGTGAAAATAAATTCTGCGATCCTCCACCGTGTATGGTCTTTAAACGTTCTTAATTCTTCTCAACTCTAGCATCATAAGTTGCTCTTTCAATATTCAGGATTTTCCTCGCGAGCGAGAGTGGTAGTTTTCCATCTCGATTTGTTCTACAACGAAATTCCAAAGAAATCTTTCAAACTTTACCGATAGCAATATTTCTCTTGTATCATCCATCTCGGCGATGGCTTCTGGGGATGGATATCGACTCCCGTTCTTCGGTGCATCGAAGTTGTTCGAAAGATTTGTAGTTTCGTCTGGAAGCACTGCTTTGGGCTCTTTCAGAGATTCGAATATGAATTTCTTTAAAGTGATATTAAATTGTCCAGTCTTTTGTTACGCCGTGCAAAAGTTTCGTCGAAGATTTTCTCTCAGATGGGCTTCGTTTCGTTTCATGGATAGGGTAGCTGCGAAAGGGTCAGACAGTCAGCAGCTATGGAATCGTAAATACAGATCGCGAGCCTAAATCTTGGCCCCCGGAGGGTGCGTTCTGCATACCCGACCGCAAAACAATAAACGCGGCCGTCCTTCTCGGTAATCTTGACATCGATAATTTCGCAGAAGCGCGTGGGAGAATCTGACGGCGATGCTGAAGGCTCAGGGCGTCCGAGGAACACGGCTGCTAAAAAAGAATCGCAATTTTCTCGGGACCCCTCGGTCGCGTACACACCCCGCGGCTGCAACTCGAGCCAGCCACCTTCCTTTCCTTCGCTTTCTCCATTCTTTCGGATCTCAGCGGATCGCTTTCAATGTCAGCATAAAATCCGATACCGATCCCTGTGGTCAGTCTCTTATTTCAACGATAAAACTATTTTGATTTATGAATGAGCCTCTGTAGTTAAATGCCAAGTACCTGTGATCGAAATTACAAAATGAAAATGAAATTTTCACGAAAGGACGCGCGTTGATCGATCGCCTCACTCGCTGCGGATCGATACTCTAATCCAGGGGAGGAAGTAGAGGCAGAAGTTGCTACACAGACAGCAGACGATTTTCAAAAACATCAATAGTCTCGCTCGTTTCGCTCGCAATCCCATCCCCGCTCCGAAAATTGTGCCTCGGATTAACTTCGTCACGCGAAATGTCCTGTATACAGGGAACTCGTTCGAAGACGGTCGCAATTAGAAAAACAGTTTGGAGTCTGGCGACCGTGTACTCCCTGCTAAATACTACGTTACTCCATTAACGGGTATAGACGGATCTACTGTATCCAGACAGTTTCGTGCAACGTTGGATGAGTTTTCAGTCGCATTGCACGGTACGCGAGCTGCGAGAGGGAGGGCTGTACAGGGCGTTAACATTCGGGAAGTTTTGAGAAAGCATTAACGAAATTCCTCGCGCGTGTACAGCCAACAGCATCCGCCTATCCCCGTCCAGCTCTGATTCCCCTCATCCCCTTGGCACAAGAAAAGCGAATGGCTCCTCTGTCTGCGACCATCATTCATGCTGGGGTATTCCTAAAAGATTAGTTGTAACTTCGGCTACGAGCAGGGCCTATCAAAGGGTGGACAAAAAAATCATATCGATGGGAAAGTTTTCTTTGGATCAAAGGAATAACTTCGGGATAGCGTTCGGGGTAAATTGTTGCAGATATTCTGTTGGACGTCTTGTCTCTCGTGTTTCATTTCCCCTTGTCCCAGCAAGTTGGATTCTCCAGAGTTTGAATCACTTGGACGTGCAGGCTATGTAATCTTCCGTCTACTCGCGGGCGTCGACAAGGATTCGATGTACTTCACGTGGACACGTGTTTCTTTTGACTGCCAGTGACACATGTTTCACTAGGTGCTGGGAAAAGTTCTTTGAGTGTTTGTCTCTTCGGGTTTCGCGAGTACAGGTCGGTTGCTCATCCTCGCCAGTTTCTGTACCTTCAGGGAAGGTTTTTGCTAAGGTACATGGGTTCTGAGGGCAGTGAACAAACTGCAGAGCAACCTAGATTATCGTTGTATAGCAAAACGCGAGGCTGCATGGAGAATAGGAACGAAGACGCATGGCTGGGTAGAGTTAACGGGTCCAATTACAACTGAATGCGGAGTAGACAACGAACGACACGCTAAACTGAACTACATCCACGAGAAAAAGTATATAGACTAGAATTCATTTTCTTCTCCCTTCGCGCGGAACTACCTTCGAACGTTTAATCAACACCTTGAAAATACCATTCGCAGGAAGCAGCACATTTTTAACCAATCTTCTTTGAACTACTTAGCAGGTTCGCCTACCCATGGACCAGGACTCGTTTCTCTGGTGCCGTACTCTCAAGATGCCAAACATTGATCACAAACACCACGTTGTGAAGGTAAGTTCTCGTAGCTATAAGCCAGCGCCAGCTCCACGCCATATGCATCCAAGCCATCTAAACTTGATTAAACCGAGGAACGTGGGTGCAGATTCTCCGTCGACATGGGAGCACTCGATTTCCACGTGTATTCTAGTCCCCCGAATAGAGATCCTCGCAAGTTTTCTCTGGGATCGAGGCAGCCATTTCTTCCCTCTATTTACGTTTAACGTCCCACGACTCGATTACCGTAAACGTTTCACGAGGACACTCGAGGAACAGTCAATTCGATGGCCACGCGACGAATTCTCCTTTAAACGGCTATCAAATTATCTTTATGCACGTTTTAAGGATATTTCAAGACCTCGAGGTCGAGTTTACGTGAAATCGATCATTCCTGCGCGCGCGAGAGGACTCATTCGAACGTCGTTTTCTGTCCCTGATTGCGGCGGGACGAAATTGCGAAATTACTTTACGGTTTTAGTACACCTGCTCCTGAACTGAATCGACGGGAACCTGTGGTGATCGTAAAGTTGCTAACCACGAATCGTTTTCTATCAGTAGCAGATTTCAGAGCGAGTCGTTTCGAAATTTGCTCTCTATTCGTTTCGACAGATTCAAACGGTAGATATAGATATTCTGAACTGAGCACCGCCTGTTCTGAACATAGAGAAAGCAAGTAGAAAGTCTCCTTAGAAAATGACACGTTTGTTTTGTGAAATAATAAAAAGTAGTCGAATCAGAGATTCATTTCTATCACGTTCCACGTCGCGAATCCTTCTCGCTAGTCATCCCGTCACATAAATCACAATTCCCCATTCGCTGTGATTTACAGTCCTGTCTGAAGTACGTGGAATAACTCGGTAGACCTCGAACAATGTCGAGTCGATACAGTACGTGTCTACTATCGACCCAACAGCATCTCCAAGTCAATCGAACGTGACCGTGATACACGATGCGATCGCTCTCGCACCAGAGGTGATTAGCTTCTAGATCCTGATAACTCTGCTGTTTAGTATTCGTTCATTATCAGGATTCCGCGATTGAAACGATCGTTTAAAACCGCATCGACACGTTATCGATTCATCGGAACATCCCCGATCTATCAACAACTCTCATGCCTCGATCGCAGTAGATTAAGTCCTCAAGGCGCGCGCTGAGTCGCGCTCACGTCTCTCCTGCACCTGACAGGTGTTCGGCGCAACGCAATCATGGTTCTTTCCTTTTTCTTTCACAGTACGAGCCAGTGATACCACCCGGAAGTCACCAGTACCTGCATCACATGACGCTGTACGAGTGTCGTGGAAACCAGACACAATTGGAAGCCGCGTCGCAGACGTCCGGCAGCGTTTGCAAGCAGCTCAATCAGCCGTCCCTTCAGTGCAACACAATCGCGGCTATCTGGAGCCTGGGCTCTGAGGTACGTGACACGTTTAAATGTAAATGAGCAAGAACTAGATAAATTCCCAGCGTGGCCTGGTGAAATGAATTTTCAGTCTAAGTACGCTGCCAAATTGAATACGCTTGAATACGTTTGCGGGAACTTATGGAGATAGGGCAGGAAATTAATTGAAACGTTTGGAATCGAAGCATAATGCAGTGGAAATTTGTTTAATTGAACCTTGTTTCGGTAAATTTTAGTCGTATGGAAGGGGAGAATTTTCCTTTGATATAGACTCACTATTCATTCATTCTAAGAAGAGGCGAATGGTATATTTCGCATGACGAAGTGGATAGATATGATCCATACAAGCAATTAAATTCTGTCAGTGTATCCCGTGTGAAATTAGTGACCGCTGTCGCACGATCAGTCGCGTCTTCACAGGACGTTCGTGTTTCCAGCGACCACGGAGGAACGAGTTTGCGGTGGCCTTGCCGTCGCATTGGTATGCATTACGCAAAAGCCAGCGTTACCGCGATACACCCTGTGTATACTCGTGTCTCTTACGATGACGTCAGATTAACATCCGTGGACAGTGATTTATCCCCTTTGTAATTAGTCGCCCGACTGATGCAGATCTCAGCCGTGTCTCAAACATAATTTACGAATAGGTACAATTGTAGGGATTTCAGCAATAATTATGAGAATACTGAGAAGAATAGAAATCACGGTGTTGCAAGTGAAACTTCAATTTTATTGTGCTATTAGGTGATTCATGCTGAGAGCTATGACTGGCTCAGCAATTTACCAAATTAGCATTGGAGAGCCTGTCAACGACCAGAATGGCCTACTTGGTTAAGCTCAGCTGACAAATTACCGATTAGGACCTGATGATTTCTGTCCTAGCAACGCTATTACTACTCTAGCCTTAGCTGAGATGTCTCTATCCTAAAATACTAGTCAACTTGGATCAAGCAATCTCTAAATAAAACACTTGTACTAAAAACTGTGGATATCCAGAGCTATATACATCGTCCTCTTATTCACTCATCAGTACTCCTTCTTTCTTCATCTTGAAACTCTGAAATAACCTTCACCATTCTCTTCTCCAGGGCTTCAATTATCCTCGAGAGGCAGGCTACGCCCTGGACCCACAATCTGGCCCCCATTATTACATGCTGGAGACGCACTACACAAATCCACAGATGGACTCGTTCGTCACCGACAACTCAGGCCTACGATTGTATTACACGGATCGGTTGCGCATGCATGACGCTGGTATCCTCAGCGTCGGGATCGATCCGAACTGGAGGCACATCATACCGCCTGGCCAGCCGGAAGTGGTCTCCGAAGGTCACTGCATCTCGGACTGTACAAAGCAGACCATTCCCAACAGCGGCATCAACGTATTCGCCGTCATCATGCATACCCATCAGCTGGGCAGGAAGGTCCGATTGCGTCAGATAAGGTCTGGCGAGGAACTGCCACCCATTGCGTCTGACACCAATTACGACCCCAACTATCAGGAGTATCGGAAGCTGCAGAGGCCCGTCATGGTCTATCCGGTGAGTGTTTGCTCCGACGATTCGCCGGCGCTGTGTGCTCCATGTATTTGATTAGACGTTGATTTAAATAGTGCCACGAAGAGATCGCTAGATTAGCTCGAAGTGGATGGAGATTAGAGTGGATAGGGAAATGTTTGACTTCGTGCAAAGTAATTTAGTAATTGCTGTGGATATATTCGAATGTAGAGAATCTAATTATAGAATCAAAGTGTATATCTTTTTATTTATTCGAAGTCGAACAGATTGTAGAACGTTGAACCCTATAAGAGATCTACTCCAGACCACTCAGCTACTATTAATGAACTGTCTACAGTGGCCCATTTAGCTATTCTTACACGTTTAATGTCCCTCTCGTTTAAACCGAAAAGAATGCTGAAAGAAACCGAGAGGGGCTGAAGTAACAATCTACTGTGAGCGTTCTGGTCGACTAATCGCAGCCATATCTCTCGTTTCTTGTTACAGGGTGATCATTTGGTAGCCGAGTGCACGTATACGTCCGAGTCGAGGCAAACAATCACGCTGGGCGGCGTGACGACCAAAGAGGAGACTTGCCTGGTGTCCACTCTTTATTATCCGCGCATGGACCTGTCCCTCTGCTACTCTCTACCCTCGTTACCGACTGTTCTCGGGAGTTTGGGGATCAAACAGCTAATACCGTGAGTATTCCTTCAAGATTCCATCGTTTTCTTCTTCAGGCTACTCTGTCATGGCGTCTCCCTGTCTCTAGACAAAAAGATCGCACGCGTTACTGCTCCGAATCTCGCGAAATAATCGCAGTGTTCATTTCACGCATTCGTTTCTCTTTGATCGGAGTTCAAAGACCGTTTCATATTAATTTACACGGCAGAGACACATTTGATACCGCGCTAATGATCAACCACTGTGTCTCTGTATGCACGTACACAAAGCGGGCAAACGTTCTCGCTCCTTTTACTCTGATTACTTTAAATTGGCAATTAGGGACGGCGATGGCCCGTGCGTCACGACCGCCGCGACCTGTCGTTAGTTCAACGAGGGCCGGCTATATTGCGACCAGACGCATCGTTCATTGCATTACGTAACGTTACGTGTGTCACGAAGACGCTTCCTGCGACGTGTCACGAACTTTAATGTAACAAGCGTCCTGTTTCGCTAAACACACGCCCGGTTACATAGAATACCGTAGCTAAATTACTATTATTACCACCACTAATATCGGCAGGTTGATAGTTGTCGGTCTGGGTCGTTAACTCTGGCGGAGATCATTGTCATCGTTGCGTGACATCGGTACCAGATAAGCACGACCAACTAGGAAACGAATGTCTCCGCTTTAAACTCGTGTGTCCCAGAAGAATGTGCTTGTTGCGGGAATGCCAGAGTTATGCAGAGTGTTTCATAGGACGTGAGCATAGTACCGGAGTGTCTCTAATTAAGGAGTAGTGTGGAAAAAAGAATGATTGAGAAAATTATTCTGGGTGATTTTAAAAAATATTTTGTATATATTTTTGATCTATCGAAGCGATGTTATTGATAGAATACATTAACGCTAGTCTCGTTTCGCCTTCTATTCTTGACAGAGAAATCTAGTTTACCACGACATCCAGGAAAATTGTTCTGTTAAGAAAAAGATGTCGTGGTCCCCAGCGGCGTACACAAAGGCTTCCCAGCATGCTTTGTTCCCCAAACGAGCGTATTCGTGATGCAGGTCATGGAACATACACCGTTGCGAAACTCTTGCCTCCGAAATTTCAAGCCCCTTGTGTTCTCGTGTAACAAACACACGTAGTACAGTTCCCGATTGCTCCGCCAACTTAATAATTTCAATTGCAAGGCTAAGGAAGCGACTTGAACTTTCTGAATCCACCGAGAAAAATTTCACTCGAAATCCTTTCACACAAAATCTCCTTAATCTCATCTCCGCGTTACCCTTTCTCTGTCCACAGATTCTCCAGCCCAGTGAGGATCCAGGAACCCCAGAACCTAAAAGGCAAAACGCTGGAGGAACGCCTGATGACGTACGACTGGGAAACGAATTTCCAAAGCTTCCAGGAGGCTACACGCAGAGGTACTTTTAAGCCTCTTTGCTCCACTAGCCAGGGAGCGCTGGCAGGCACGGAGGCATTGGAGGTCCATTATCCTAGAATCCTGAGGCCGTACGAGGAGACCAGTCTCCCTTGCGCGAAGAAGCCCCCGAGGAACAAGCTGTCGATGCTGCTGAGCGAGGACGGGGACATCGGGGCGCCAGTAGATCCTGACAGTGACGAGACCAACGCTGTCGAACGGGGACAATTGGTGCGCAGCAAAGTGTCCCGCAGCAGTGACGGGCCCACTGGCGGAAGTTCCTCCACTAGATCGGTGTCCGTGGCCCTGGTCCTGGCCACGTTCACGGTGATCGTCGGCGGCGCGTTCAGGTGAACACTGGCCGGTCGTCTCGACGCCGATCGACTCTCGATCGATCCTGTTTACCTAGGACGGCCGTTTTATCCTCTTATTGATCGCGCTGGATCGGGGAGGAGATGCATGTAAGTACGTGCCGGTGTGTACTCTCTCTGACGCGTCACTTAGACTAAATTAACTATTGTCGTTCGTTTGGTCGTTGAGCGAGGACAGGGTGGTTGCGTTTCGAGGTCTCCGTTTCGACACACGGTTTTCCCCGCGTCCACGATCGCCCCCGGTCACCCAAACTAGATGTCACGTGCAATGTTTCATACACAGAGGACGGCTCTCCGTTCGCTGACGTCGAGACGCGACCGATGGACCGTGAGTATCGCAGGGGATCACGTATTTTTGGACGAGTTTGGGATCGCGACCGAGCAGAACGAATGGAATTCGTTATCGCGTCGCGTAACCGATTGCCGGCTAGAGGTTCCCATCGCGCGTCCATCGAGGATCCATGCTGCCCTCGTTCGACGATCGACCTCCCTTTTCGCGATCTCTATTCGTGCACTATTGTTATGACGTATCGCGTGCTCGCACAGGACGGTCGTTGGATATCTTTCGGCTTCGAACGCCCGGTTCACGATTTCTCGATCGGTCTAATCTCCCCTGTAAATGGGGTTGCGATAGTGTATGGAATGCGACGACTGTATAAATGTTCGTATGAATCTACAGACGCGAGTAGATTCGCTGACCCGTATCGACGAGGACACTTCTCTTGAATCGAGTCCATTGGCAAAGGAGCAGGCAGAAGCAGATATAAGATACGATCCAAGAAAGTAGCTAGAGATTTTGGCAAAGATGCTTCTATAACTCGAAAGTCGATATGAGTCGCGAGTCCCGAGGAGCGATAAGGTTGCTCCAACCCTTTCGTTTCCTCCTTTTGTGCATCTGAACGATTTATATTATATCGCTCCGAGTATAATATAGAAGTCCAGCGATGAGAGGGTAATAGGATGTCACGTTGTGTTGATCAGCAGTATCGCGATAGGATCGATGCAGATAGAGGGAGCAAGGAGACACACAAGTTTCTAGTCCACGTAGACGAGCGACGAGTTTCGAGCTCGCTCGTCATTTCTATGTTAAGAACCGCTCGCGCGCGGTCCTCGTGCGCGCATCATCGGTGCTTGGCCTCTTTTAACAGTCGATGGTCTCGAACGAAAGATATCCACGGGAGAAATTTGACACTTGAGTCCTGTCGATCGAGTGGGATTATTATATTTTGAAGATGCTCGACTCGAAAGAATTTATATTGTTGGTTGTTTATTTCTGGAGCTGGGAACCAGTAGACAATGGCGATTTTCGCTGATATTATTTCTGACCACGTTAGTGTCTACAGAGTACAGGAACGCATGATTTTGCGTTTCGACCCTCTTCGAATCGATTGTGCGTCTGGTTCCCAGCCGACTTTGTATATTCTGTTATTATTAGAGCTATGAATAGATGCGTTTTTAATGGATTACCATATAAACGTTGGTGGATCCGCACAGGGGTTGACATTTCGCGGTTATGCGAGACACATCGTACTTTGTTTCTTTTTTTCAACTGTTGTGTCGCTCGACCAACGTTTGTATGGAGCAACTCTGGTGATCCTTTGTAATATTCTGTACAGTTTATTAAGTGTAACGTTGTTCGAGATGCCGGTCCAGGCGCGGCCGAGCGGTTATTTATTTTTTATTTAATTGTATAGAGCCACATTCGGACGCTGTTTCGCTTGCTACGCGCTAGCTCGCGTTTTCTTTCACGCGTACGTTTGTATCCCGCGAGTCACGTTCGGCTTCTCGATGCGCCTTTTGCGGGGGTGTGACGGCGGTGCTTGAAGATTTACCATCGAAGATTTACCGTGACGTCGAACGTTCCCGCTAGGTTCGATTCGAGTGTTGGATTTCGATTCACTCTGGGGTTTGGTTTACTTGTAATTTGCAGGATAGCAACAATGGTAAATGTGAAACTCTTTGTAAGCAATAGAAATAAATCAAATTATATTTTTATTGCGACTTGATTTTCGTTATATTGTTCTGTATCAAATAATTGCATGTGTTTTCACGATATTATTTTATTTGAATTTATTGAACTGGAGGTAGAGGAAATTGAATCGTTGTATATGAAATAAATGTAGGAGTTTTATAATAATACTTTATTTGAATTTAGTGAATTCAAGCGAGCCCTGCATGCACTACTACTAACGAAACAGTGCCTTCATTTCTTTACTTTGCAGTAAGGGATTTTCTCTTAAAAAAATAACTGAAATAGTTGAACTGTGAATTCACGTACTACTTCAATTCCTCAATAAAGGTAACCCTTAGGCGTTGCTGCCAAATTGAGTTCACGCTGGCCAAAAATCTTTCCTCCTAGAAAGCTTTCGAAATCCTGACTAGAATCGTACGGATCAGTTACCACTGAAAATTTCAAGTACCAGCACACCCTCAGTCTTCGCCACCGGGGACACTTGTCGCTGCGATTCGATCGATCTCTACCTGATCGTCTCTATCTATGAATGACACATACTTCTGTTTCTTTGTGGAGCGTTTTAAAGGGGTGCTATTCAACGGAGAACATACCCGTGCATCGTAGGAAATGAACAATGACCAATTGTTTCATTGAATAGTTGTTATCAAGCGTGGCTATCAGAAACTTCATTCATTACCGCTGCAGTCTTTCATTCGAATACCACGCGAGGTAAAAAGAATCGATAAAAATTGCAACAGAGTATTTTCCATGGAAAAAATTAACGAAATACTCCAGGTAAATTGTAAAAAATATTAAAAACACACGAATAATTGAATCGCAGGTGAAAGACCACTTCGAATTACACAACAACGCAGTTTCAGTATTTTCGACTTCATTCTCGAGAGCGCCTCTCGCCTCTCTTAATTAAATTGAACTCAGAAGTAGCGCGTAACCTGGTTTAACTCGACTCGATCTTCGACTTCGTTAATTTACTCGCTCGACACTCCACTGTCGTATAATCGATCAAGTCTCCGAAGCACCACTTTAAGTATTAAAAAAAAAAAAAAAAAAAAAAAAAAAAAAAAAAAAAAAAAAAGAAACAAGTAAAAGAGGAAGAAAGGAGAGGTCTCCTTCTCTCTGGGGAAAGAAATAGAGGGAAAAATGACGCGCACGGTGGCGTGCAACTAGAGGACTTACGCCAGAGCACGGCTGGATCGATAGCAGCACGTTGTAGTCAAGGGTCCCCTATCGCGCACTTTTTCTGAATTCCATTAGCATCGGGAAGAACTTAACTTACACGGGGACGACACCTAAAATCTGGAGGAGAGGGAGCCTTGCGAACGCGTATCCTACCGAAAATTCACGATGGGGAAAAGTCACGTTTCGATTCACAATCGCTGGACCGTCAGTCGCCGATGCAGTGTTTCCTCGTCGCAAAAGTGATGGCTATTCGTCGACGAGTTTACAGCGAGGGACACATTTCTAAATGAATCCCTGCATTGCTAGCTCACCTTTGTCTCGCTGATACTCGACGGCAAAGCTCGTTTGCTCCGAGTAATTCCGAGTTATGGCGAGCACAGGAACGAGATTGCAGCGAGGGAACACTGTACATCGCGTCCTGTCGGTGACGAAGGTCTCTCCCTAGCGTAGCGATAAACCTCACGTAGTCGAGTAAATCGGTAACGATAACGCGTAGCTACGTTTTACGATTTAAATACTACGGATTACTCGTAAGTGTCATAGGAGATTTGTATGTGTAGAGAGCGTAGGGCAGTCGAGCGATTACCTTGCCTCGGACAGTTTTAGGCGCTGAAGAGAACCGTCTCTCGATCATCGAGCTCGTAGCTCGCCATCAGAACTGCCTATCGTTACTGCCTGTTGTTGATTTCCGAAGCAACTCTGAATCATCGAATCATCGTACACTTACAAACACACACAGACACACAAGCATACTGACACGTAATATAAGAGATGGGTGATAAAAATTGTCCAAGAATGGGGCGACGAAGTAATCGAATATCTTCGGTGCGCGTATGATCCATGGGATAAGCGATGATTTATCATTGCCCAAGAAACTCGTCGTAATCGATCGTACGAGGAGGAAGCTATGACTTCTTCCGCCCTCCGAGATGCCGACGTCATCGACGAGGACTGGGGTGGTTTGGAGCAGTGCGGGTGGGGAGTTGATAGGAACTGTCGGTGATATGACCAGAACAATCAAGCAAAGTGTCACAAGTATAAATGTCATTTACGCTGGAAATAAGTATGTTAGATACGATAGGGAAACGATATTACGCATTTATACTCAATGATCTTGCATTGTGTGTACGTTAGCTGGTTCGTTTTCGCGCCGAGGCTCCTGGCGCCCCGTCAGCCTTTCGACGATCCGAAATCGACGCGTCACACGTTCCTTCAGACATTCAGCTAGCGATTTTCCATAGTAATTCCTCCAATATAGAGTACACAAGAGAGCAGGGTTCATATCTAACAAACAAGTGGAAAAAGTCACGACGCGATTCACTTATGAGTTTATCGATACTCTACGCAATAGCTTCTAGTCCGTTACTATATTACACTTGCCAAACTTCGTTTATTCTTAGCTTTGAGATGCCCGTTCGTTAGGTGTGAATCCTGCTTAACGAATCAACGACAGCGTGCAGTACCTGACAAGATGCGTCGTGCATGAAAGAACGTTCATCGATTTCTCGTCAACTCGAGCCAGAATACTTCTTTATAGTCCAAACGACGTTAACTGACTGCTGGAGGCTGTTCCCCTACTCCTGAGTCGTAGCAGCAGTAGGGAGAAGCAGCCACCTGAGAATTAAACAGATATCTGAAACGTCGAGAACTCGATCGAAGCAACGAGTGTTTGGCGGAAGTTCGACGGGGCCAGGGTATCGGAGATGTATGTACTGTATGTAGAAAAGATTAGAGGTGATGAGCGACAGCCGTGAGGCCCATCGATGGGCGGGCGGCAGGTCGAGCGGCAACGCAAGCGAGTGGATTAAGGAATCGAGCGAATAGCGTGTGCGTGTACATAGTTATCCTGTATATAGTTTTTAGATTTAAACTACGTCTCGGACTCTTCATAGGCACCTACACTGGACTTCAAGGTAGCTAGCTGAGAAAAAAAAAATAGTATCTTGTATCTGTATAATTTACATGTAACCATGTTAAGCTGTACTCGAAGTACTTGCGCGTGCGTCCTCGCAGCAAGTAGCGGACGCGCAAGCACGATTCGTACGCGTATCTGGGCGCCCTGTCCTTCCATACCGCTCTTGTTAGATTTATACCTAATTTACACTGGATATTAACGTCTAAACGCTACACTATCATCTACACTGTAACAAATTGTATTATATTTTATATATATAAATATGTAAATGTTTTTCTAAGACGAGTCTCATTTTCTTTCCCCTGACGAACCGCCAGAAGGAATTATCCTGTTCCTGATTCCCCTTCCACTATAACTTGCCACTTCTCCACTCGCAAACTTCCCTTCCTCATCGAAAACAATTTCCACCAAGAACCTAGATGCGCTTAGACCATCGGCACAGTTGCAGAAATGGGGGACGATGGGTACGCGACGGAGGAACCAATAAAATTACCATGGTCGACGACAAATCAGCCACGAAGCGCACTATCGAGCGCGACACAACTAATTACAAGTGCGTATATTAGTTGCGGTCCAGACCCTCCTAAACCGTGGTGGCTTGGAACTGTTCGGCTGCTGCTGGCAGTTTCAATTGCCCTCCCGATCCAACCTTCAGATTACAACCGTGGATATACCAAGGCGTACAACTCCCGATCCATTAATGAACAAGTTTCCCGGGTTAAGTTCGCTAATATTCTGCTTGCATCCGGCTGCCGCCTAATCAAACTTCCGCTGTAGCGTTACCTTAACTAGATACACCGCTGCTTTCTTTTCCTCCGCGGTCGAACGCGTTCAGGGACGCTGAATTTACTAATTGCGAAGGTCCTCCGGGCGTTCCTGTTCCAGGAAGTTTCGAGCCCATCAGGTGAATGTTACACAGGGAGGAGGGTGGATAGGAAGAGAATGATTAACGCTGTTTATCGCTTGCTAGCGACAAATTTCTTGGAGAAGATACCATAGGAGTACATTATTTTTCCTATTTGCGTTGCTACTGCTTTCATTGTACTCTGCAGAAATTGTTTTGCCACGTGTCTGTGGAACTCATGCTTTCATTATAATACCAGCTTCGCTCTGTAATTAGTAGTATCAAGGGACTAATCAGTCCTATAGAGTGTAGAGAATAACTGACGGGAGCGACGGCACTTGTTACGTTTCGATTTACACAAGCATGAACGAGAACTATTGGTTCTCTATTGCACTCTTCACAGAAGTTCATTGAAACGAGAAGACTCGCTGGCGTGCACTTTGCCGTGAAAAAGTAAAATAAAACGTGCACGTTCGACTGGTAATTCGGATTGATGAGCAGTTTCATTACCGATGGTTCGTGAATGCACAATTAGTGCAGCTATTCGGCAACAATGGGGAATGCAGAATGCACGGAGCACTGAGCCGCTGGGAATATTTAAAACATTCAGAAAATTTATGGCAGCTCTACTGAGAACGCTCCTTGATAATTCAAATATTTGCTAAGGAACATGCGTCAAGTTACATGGATTTTTATGAAACTTCTATTTTTAGGACTGATGAAAAGATTATTAGAATTCCGGCTAATTGTATAGCTCCACGTCACCTTCCAGGGCGGAGCCTTTCACTACAAACAAATCTCTCAAAATATTCTAAATTTCCCGCCAATCAAAAGCAAAATGAAGTGCCACTTCCGCTGCAGAATTCAGAGCAATTGTGGCTAGTTAATTGCAGTCGACTGCAGCAGAGTACACGGCAGTCGGTAGTCGCGCAATAATGAAGTCACAATGCAAGGTTTTTCGAATCAATCCCGGCTCCCTCGTGGCCCCAGTCCCTTGGTTATCGAGTTTATGTAAAGTGCCCGGGCATTATTACTTCTTCGAACGCGAAGTTAATTAAAATCTGTCAATTCGCAGCGGAAGGCAATATTCTAGCGCACGATTTCGCGTTGCCTCTCGATAGGGGGAAACGTTCGATTGTCAGGGAACGTCACTCCCCTGTAACGTTTGTTACCCGCTCGAATGGACTCGATGTAGCCGATCGGTAAACAAAAACGTCTGGAGAACGAGCGGTAAGGAAAGCTTAATGAAGCAATTTACGTTCGACGAGGGTGCGACAGGCGCTGTTTTTGCTTGCATCCACCGATCTCGATGGCAGATCCAAGGAAAAAAGGAGAAACCTTGTAGTTTAAGGAAAGTTGCAGATCTTTCACAGTAACTTTTCCACTTGCATCATTTTCTCTGTACTCCTTTCTCAGCTTCTCCAGAGAAATCTATTAACCTCTGTTCGGTTTGGTGAATCACAAAATTAGGTGTTACAGGAGTCGGTCGAATTACTTTGCTTATCGACTCACCCTCCATACCACAATTCCCACGTCGCCATGAAAAAGCTCCTTCTTCACGTATTCTCCGGCACACACTGGAGGAATTCTCGAGGGGATCAAGCAAGCCCAATTTACCAGTCAATCGACGGTCGATCAATAATTGACGGCCGAATCACGGGCAACGACAACGTCGAACGAAAGCGTAGCGACGGTTTCGTTTAATGCAAATCTCGACTCGCCGGAACCAATCAACGGAACACTGGCAACGGGATTTACGTTTCCGTGGGTGGCGTGTAACGCGCGGCACGGTGGACGATAGACGAACGCGAGAGAGCCAATCGACCCTCGGTGGCTGCGATCAGCCGACAATAAATATATCTCTACAGGGAGCGAAGTATGCGAGCGACGCCTTGAATGAGAACGACCGATTGTGTATTTCGGATTCCCTTCAAGCGAGCGTCGAGCGCGCGTCGAGCGCGCGTCGAGCGCGCGTCGTCGCTGCCGTTGATTGAAATTTATGTCCGATGGGACCACGCCAATTCCAGCGGCGAGCAATGGCGATACCGTCGTTGCCCGCTGGCGGATTTCGGCGTTTCCGCGATACACCCTGGAGATCCTGCTCGCTAAACTTTTCGCTTCAACCCTCCGCCCCGACCTCCTACGACCCCTTTCGATGTCCGACCACCCTCACGTTTACCCAAGTGTTTCGAGATTGAATTCGCTTTGGCTGCTTCGATTTTCATCCTGTCCCATCTCCCGTGGCCTCTCCCTCCTCTAACAAGGATTTCTGTATTTTTATTAATATCGAGGGGATTCGGAAGGGAGTGGTGGGTGGTTTGATCAAAATATGATGCGCGGTATTCAAGGTTTAGTATGTTTTCGAGGCTTGAAGAGGAATATTAACCATCGAAATACTACGATTGAATCTTCTTGGACTCAGGAACTGTTGAAAGAGAATTAATCAAGGATTTTTTAATAATCTTGTTAATGAAATCATGAGTCGCGACAATTTAGACCTGTGGGTAAGATCGAGAAACGAGGTCACATGTTTTTAATCCTCGCGTTCCTATGTTGGGGTCACTGGAGAGCCCTCAAAGGTCTATACTTTGAGTAAAAGGCTAAGTAAAAGATACTTAAGGGCAGGTAGTTACTTTTCAAAGCATCAGGGCTATAGAAAAGTTCCCGATACGAGAGATGTTTGATTTGAAACAGGAAATGTGATATTTTACTTGAATCCTTTTTGATAGTATTACTTGCCGAGGTTTCAATCCCAAACCTATTCCTTCGAATGGGGCCATGGATTTTTGTTTCACCTCCTCCGTTTTATATTTCAATCCGTGAGCTGAAATTTTTTAGATGAGAATCCCCTTTTACACTGTTGACAGATCGAAGCCCTTTCGACAATAGAAAATCACAGACATAAATATCTTCCCGAAATATCAGCGAAGCTTAATGGACGTATATCCGCAGGCATTATCCTGTGATATTAGATAAGGTGCTATTTATGTATCCATTATACTCTCGTGATCATACTCGTCATTACGATCCACTACCCTTCCCAGCCACGAGGCCCAGCTTATTTCACAACCGGGTAAGTTCGTCTATTCAAGTGTTCGCCACTATCCCACGTAATTACGTGTTCGTCCACTTTGCATGATAAAAGGGAGATTATGTAATTTATGAATCCCATTGTGCAGATCCACAAAGGACGCCATACACTCTAGAATACAAGGGTCGCTTACTTCGACGCATCGTTTACATCTCAACTTCGCGACTTCCATTTTATCCAGCGTAGTCTGTAGATCATGTTTCAACGTGACTTACTATTACTTACCTTACTCTTTTCTACTCTCAATGACCTGCTTTCGAAAGTCGAACTTTCGGAAATGACCCTCGAATAAAAAGGAAGGAAATTGTAGAACCTGAGTGAGAGTATTTAAATTACGGTTGGTTATTGTTCCCTGCAAAATATTTCCAATTCCACTCCAAATAATAAATTTATTTATGGCTCGAAATAAGTCACAGTATATAATTAATGCGCGAGTGTTTTCATGCAACCGAACGGAACCAAACCAGATGATTCAATACACTCTTTTCTGTGCGAATTAAAACCTTGCTTTATGCACTGCTACGCAATCAAATCGACATGTATACACACGAATATAAACCAAACCTATCCTTCGACGTAATACTGCGTTCAAACGCCTCGCTAAAATATTTCCAGCGATCTCCCATAAAAATCCTAAAAGCTGTAAAAATTAGAATACATCCAACAGAAAAATAGGGGCAGAAAAATGCGGAAAGCTGGCTCGTTCCTGTACCTCGTCTATGCTAACACTACGTCCCGCCTCGGAAATATTAAATCGATACAAAACGGTCGTGGTATTTGATCGATACTCACCACCCAGACCGAGCGCGTGCTGTCTGACCATAGGCTGACTCGCACTACTGCGCGGGAAACAGGAAGACATTAACGTCAAAGGATGGCGGTCATCAATTCACGAGGGGGCAACTGGGTCTCATCCTCCGCCAAAACAGTCGAAAACAAGGGACCCAACGCACGCAGGTCACTGATAAAAACAGTCGAAAGCATGCGACGAGCAAGGAAATATCTGCCTCAAGGAGATGTACAATCGACCAGCCGCGTGTAATTCTATGTTAATTTATGGACTAATTAAACGATCGAAGTTCCAACGCAAACAATCGAACTTCCATCCGTTGAAGATGAAAGTGGGTCGGAAAATGGTAGAGGAGTGTGAGGGACGAGGGCAGAGGGTGGGGGGAATGGTAACGAGCACGATATCACGGCGGCGCACGGTTGGATTTCGTTACAACGAAGGGGAGGGTAGATTTATACAGGAACTGGCGGCGCTTAAGTTTGAGTTTCCTCGACGTTTTGCAGAAGGGTGTGTATTATAGATGCGCACGGCGAATGGCGCGCATCTTGCACGATTTTCGCCCCGCGATTCAAAGTAAATTGGCCATTCGTTATGGGTCGGGAACAAATGGATCGTTTACGAAGTGCGTGTGCGCATTATCTGTGAACGAGATTGCAAATAAATCTTGTGGGGAGAAAGTCTTGGTAAAGATATCTATTTATTAAAAAATGTAATATTTCGCTGAGGGATTTTTTTATAATTCAGAAATACATCAATGGTGAAGTCAGTGGAGTCTTTTCTCGTTAAATTCATTAGCTACAGTGTATTTTTCTAGCTGTGCGGTATATTTTGCAGGGAATATTGAATTCATAACAAAGGGAAGTTTCTTTTATACGTTTTACAATAACCTATATGTATAATTATTTACCTTTGATCTTTCATTGTGAACGTCGCCCACTTCGACTCTCTGATTATCGAATAAATTAAATTAAATTCAATTAAAAGTAGCCAGTTTTATTACTGTTACGTGAACGTATTCAATTTCAGCATGTTGAAATTCATCGAAAACGTTGATTTTAAAAGCTGACACAGATCTACGAGCGATGGATCGTGAATTTAAATATGCGCTGGAATTTATGCGCACCTAGGCTCGATTTGTGTCAAGCGTTTTTCACTTTCGTGTTTCATACGCGCACAAGCGGCACTGTTCCTGGCTTTGTTCAATACAGCAATCGGAACGTGTTCCCTGTTGTTGCTTCGCGTTATAAAATAATCTCTGGCGAAACGTGACATTGAAATTTATCATTGAAACACTCGATATCGTGCTGGATGCGAAATTGGTGACAGAAGTGGCAGTTTCCGGCAGCGTCCCTTGCATTGAAATTTGCGACACTGCTTATTGAAAATTGGTAACATGCACACTGACTATACTTTCACGAAATCGAATATTTTTGAATAATAACAAGCCTGTTGTAACCGAACCTCTGAATCAGTCACAATTCATATTTTACATTACCTTTCTTAAATTGTCGATAAATGCTATGACTTCGTAATAACTAAGGCAGAACTTTTCTTCGTGATATTTCCTTTTTTCACAGTCATTAAAGAAAACAGCCACTCGCGTACCTCTTTGCGCTATGAGTTTTCCCATGGCTAGTCGATCACGTTTATTCCAGTATCTCGTTTGTCGGTCGTTTCGAGGCTTGTGGACCAGAAGCGCGCAAGGTACCGAACTTTGCCAGGACCATTTCTTTATTTCGCCCTCTCGCGATCTTTCTGAAGTTTTGAAACTGCCACGAGCGGCAAAACTTATGACTGCCACCGGCAGACAGTTCGGAATTAATGAGATATTTGGAAGTTCAAGTTCCGCGTAAAACCGACGGTCGGTCGTCCATCTTGGAAACTTATACACCGTTCCACCCCCGTCGGCCATCAGCCACCGAAACATCGGCGAACGCAAGGCGTGCGTCGTGCATTTATAAAATTCACCAACAGCCCTCGCCTCGATTTTTTATCCCTCGCTGCTCGCTAGCGGAGCCCGCAAAATACGAAACGCTTTATGCGATCCGACCAAACGCGTCGTATTTATTCGTCGCGATCTCACGGCCGAAAGTTACGATTTTCTGCTTCACTTGCCTCTCGTTCCTTCGCTGCAATAATCGAACTCGGCGGCTCTGAGCGCTGGTCCTCATGATTTTTTATTTTTCCCTGACCGAGAGGCAAACTGAAAAGGCGAGAGAAGAGAAAAAAAAAAGGTGGGCCGCTGCGCGACCAAAAAATTTGTGAAATGTATCGATTGCTCGTTTACGATAAATCACTGCCACGAGGAAATACCCGGCCGTTGGAATAATTTGCTCGCGACACCATTTTTCACCGAGGTTTGCATGCGTCGATGTGGATTTACAGTCAACTATGCTCCTCTCTTCCCAATTTATCTTTCTCTTTTTTCCTTTTGGCCGCATACCTACTGCTTTCGGTGATTGATCTCGTCAAATATCGTTTTTTTTTTTTTTGTTTTTATGGAACAGTGACGGACCGACATTTTTCAATCGTGAGTGACTTCGGAGTTTATAATTTTCGTTATTACAGTTGAAGTTTCAGAATCGGTAAAAGTTGAAGGGAGGAAAAATTCTATTAAATTTGCAGAGTTGGATATCGTTGGGACAAAAGTTAAGACAACGACGGCGGAAAGAAAAGCACGAAGAACCTGGGACCTGGACGGTCTCAAAAGTTAGTTAAGAGCGAATATATTGGCCTCGGGGGTTGGTTGTTTGCTTTTGCCCTGTTTTACACGTTTGCACCGAAATTTACGGTATGTTCGTCTTCCTTTTGCTGGAATATCCGCGAACCGGCTACCCGCAAATGTTTGAAGCAAACAGTTGGTGAACGGTGACGATGAAAAGCGTAGCTATTGACGCTTCAAGTAGAACCGCGCTATTTATTGTTCCCCTCTTTTAAGGGGAAACGCAAACCGAGATTTCAAAAGCTTCTTCAAACTGAACATTAATTTAAAATTCTTTTCAATTGAGTTATTGTATATTTCGCTATTCTCTTCGAGTTTCTCCATTTTCGTAGCTTCCTTTCAACTTCTTCGTAATGAATCTGTACGTCAAATATTTCAATTGGGCGAACTCAATAGACTGTACACTTCGTTACCATAAACGAGGAAGTATTATTCCTATTTGCATAAACAGAAAGGGTCTCGACCCAGTTTTCTATCAAAATTTTTGCTTTACAATTTTCCAAGTAATTTCTCTTGCTAAGATTTCTTATACCACGTATGTATTAAAAAATTAATTTATCACAATTGAATGGGTCGGTGGTATTTCCGAGAAAGAAATCGATATTGTGGAAAGTCTTCTACTCGTCAGACAATAAATCAAAGAATCTTCTACCTCAGGGACGAGCCACTTAAAGTCGTCGCGAGCCCTTCACTTGAGACTAGAGAGGAAACCACCCTGTTATAAAATGTAGTCACGAAAGGGATCAGATGGGAGAAATAAAAATGAAAAAGGATCTCGTCGAAGGAGAAAGAATGGATAAAAATATCTGCCACTTTGAACGTTACGATTCATTTAAAAACGCTATTTTCATCTTCAATAAAACACCAGAAACCAATTCTATTTTCATTAATTCCTCAAATATTCAGTAATCGATCCTAAGAAACCCCAGTTAATACCTTCTTGAACCAACGGGAAGCAATTCCTACAGAATGATAGATCTATTACACATCTCCTCTACGGCAGCTCTATAAATTCCAATACATCTGGCGCATCTTCGCAGCAAAGGGGTTAAACGTTCACCTCTCCTCCTTTCCCAGAAAAGCCAGCAGCAATCCCCCTTACGAAGCTCTATCAGCTCGACATCGGGAATAACGACGCATCCCTGAAGCCGTACACGCAACAAAGCGACCGTGAACCGCGAATTGCCAGCTAGACCGTAGAAACGTTGGCACGGTGTAAAGGGAAGACGCTCAGGAAGGAATAAAAGGCGAGTTTCAATAGGGCGACCGAAGAAAGGAGGAAGGAGGCCGCGAGAAAGCTTCCCAGCGAGCCGAGTGGGAGTCTAGAAATTTATTAGCCCAGTACGCGTGTCACTGTAAATTAACAGCAAACAGGGAAACGAAACGAAACGACCACGGCCGCTCGAACTTTTTTCCACGCGCGCTATCGTCCCTCCCGCCCTATTCTTCCGCTGCAGCAGCGTGTTCGCTGCCTATGAATTAAAACATAAATTTCAATCAACCGAGCGGGGACGTTTATGGCGGCTACTCGCTCGACACCGTCCTCGCGGTCGTTCCACGCGCTGGTAAAGCGGCCAGGTTCGCTGGCGTCGATCTCACGCCACGTCGGGGACAAAGGGGTGCAGGTGGTATCGGTGAATAAGCGATTACGAGGAGCCTGGAATCGATTAAACCGTTCCATCGCCCGTCTTCGTTACAGAACGTTCGAGGAACACGCGTCGAGGCCAACGCGTTCGCTCTCGTTCCGCTGCGTTTCGATTGTTCTCGAGGGCTGTTTTTACAATACGGACAGCGAAGCGCCACTGCTACCTCGGGGCTGCTTTCTCGCGGAGAACAGACTCATTAAATCCCTTCCTTTTTAAAAATTGCAAGACGTTATGGGATTGCAGGAGATCTCGCTGGCTTTCAAGTGCACTTCCACCAGAGCTCTTTTCCTTTGTTTGGAATTTTGATTTTGCAAGTATTGGGTTCAGTAAGGTGTTAATAAAATTAAGGAAGTTACATTGAGTGCCTCGCTGTTTCTTTCCTGCTGCAGATAAAAGCTTTTGGAAGCACCTATAAATTAAAATAGGGGCAAGAGTAAATGGGATTAACAGAGCAGAGGAACACGTTGCAGTTGGGTATATTCTTTCGTTAATCAAGGATGCACTGACCATCCCTGTTTAGTAAGCATTCGTTCCTCTTCCAAGCGTATCATTACGGTCAACTCGCATGCACGGCGTTGCGTAATAGCCGCGCCGGAAGGTGTAAGCTCATCCAGGCCGTCAATTCCGTCAGCAAACTTGGTCGTCATCGTGGTCGATATTACTTTTAATTACGGCCGGACGCGAACGAGCGCGGCGGCGACGCGCGGTTGTTTTTGCAACGAGCTGGCTCGTTCGTTAATTATTTAGCATGTGCGCTGGCCCCGCCAGTTTCCGGCAACTTTAAACAACAGAGGCCAGCTGGGCAACAGGTAGCTCGCGATCACTTGTAATAAGCTAATTATTCTGCCGCGTGTAATAGAAAACCATTAGCAAGTAGCGCGCCGCGGCATTATTAACTGCCTCTGCCACGTCAAAGCCGACGCAACCGACGCCACGTCGACGGTAATTGATGTACACGTCGCGAATACTGATCGTCCATCCGCGAGAACGCTGCTACGATTCTGATGGACGAAGGATGCTTTCGAAACGAGCCTGAGCCTCCACTAGCTGGATATTAAATTCCACGTGCAGGAGCACTCAGTCCGCTCGAATCTCGGCTCCCTTTCTCTGCGCTAAAATTCGAATTGTGTTTCAGCGATTGTTCGCTCGAGAATTCTGGGTATGAATTTAGTTGAAACGCTAAATAGAAAATTTTTCTCGCAAATGCTCCACCTTTTACCGCGATTCAGCTCCAACTTAAGAATTAAGGAAGCCACAGAGCGCGCGGAGCAAATTGATGCAAGGTTCAACAAGAGCTGCCTGTGTTACAGGCGTTTTTACGCGCGTCAGGCAACCAGGAAAAAATTGACTGCAGCTCGAGAATGAACCGCCTCGGGACGAAAGTTTATACAAATATTTTCGTTTTTCTTTTAGTAGGAATTCTTCTTTTCTACAAATTTCTGTAGAATAAGAGATCATTTCGCCCAGAGACTCTAGCGAAAAAAGTGCTTACAGGAAACATTTCCTCGTAAACGATGCACTTGACGTACCTTTTAGATTCTACGTCGAATAATATTGCGGTTTACAAATTGCACAGTTTCTTTGCTTAATCGATATCCGGCGTTTCGATTAAATAACCCGTTTGGGGACATCGTGTATTTAGTTTGACCAGCACTCAGCCATGGCGTACTGCTTAATGCCTTTCGGCGAAACATCAAAGCGTTTTGGAAGAAACATACAGAGAGGGTCAGCGAGGGATCTAGGTAAGCACCGTGGGGGTAGTTTTAAAAGAGGGCTTTTAAAAGCTGTAGTTTGTACCTGTTCCACTTGCAGCCGTGTCTATTTTACCCCCGTCCGGTCCCCCAGATTGCATTAGGACTTAATGGAACGGTGCATCGGAGCACTCGCGGTATAACGAAACGGAAGAGTCGAAAGTGCAGGATCCTTATAGTACTTCAATAATTAAAATCATCCCTCCACGTACCTGCATTAATCTTGGCACGTCTTGAAGCTTCGACGTGCAGATATATCAATGTTAGCCATTCCCCTTTAATAAAAATCCCCAAAAAATGTTTTCACAGCAGAGTTTCCGACTGGGAATACTATTAAAATTCAACACTAACTTAATTCTTGAAAACCATTTCCTCGTACAATTCTAACACCTAACCCAGTTACGTTTCACGGCCAATAAGAAAATATCATCGATTGGAGCCTTCTTTTTGTACACAGTCGATCGTAATAAAACTAGTTGAAGGAAGGAACGAGGTGTGACACAGGAAAAGTAGCCACTATGTGTCCCTCGACCCCGAACGTACGTGCACGACCTGCCCAACCCCATCGACATGGAGAAGTGGCCTGCGATTGGAACGTGCACGATGCCATCCATGGGGTGAGTACGACCGTCGACCAAGGTTCAGCTCGACGAAAGAGTGGAGACAGGGTTACGGCACGAAGCCCGATTCAATCAGCTTTCATTGTTTAAAAGTGCTGGCCCCGATACCGCGACGCTCCTGCCGCTATTACCGCCAGTGGGACAATCGTGTTTCTTGTCCTGCCATACAGGGTGCGGCAAATTCGTGGTGCGAAGTGAGGGAAAGCAGAAAAGGTTGGTCTTGATTCTGGGGGATGAACGCTACGTGATAAATCAATTATCGGAGTAATGTATGTTGCTTAAATACAGGTCTTCTCAAATAACTGTATTCCTTTCTTAAGTGATCAGTAGATTAATTTAGCACGGGATTGGGTATAGAGAGAAAGTGGTAATTCAGTCTACCTTGAATTAGTTAGTTTCTGACACCAGATTGGTTTCTTATTATTTTCAGCCTATCCTACAATTTTTCTTTCACATTATCTCGTTCCACAAATTTGATCCGCCTACTAGAAAGGGCCACCAGCGTTTTCAGTGAACGCCAACACCCTCTCACACAGCAGCTAGGGTGAGCCTTCTACCACTTTCGACTTGATCGCGCGCCCTTCTTTCGACGTGAGTTACATTGACTACGCCGCACATTAATTACCATTAGAGAGGATTGCTCTAATTCCACTTCACTCATCCCATGCTCCTCTCCTCCTGTCTTGTCCCACCTCTTCCTGCTGCCGGCGCAGCGAAACCGGGGGTTGGTTGTTCCTACTTCGCTTCCTGTTCTCCCATTGAGCGAGCGGAGAAGCGTTCCGCAGAAAATTGCGCCAGAACCCTGCGAGCTCGACCGTGGCTCCCGGGAAATTTATTACAGTCACCTTCGACGCTGACTTAACCCTTTTCTGTGTCGTTTCGCTCGTCACCAAATGAATTTCCAACCTATTGATGCTACCATTGTGATTTAAATATTTATAGAAACCTGATCTTAATTTCAAGTTTCATTAGAAGTCCGCTGATAGCTCTGATCTTAAAGGGTAAGATTTAAAGTGTCTTAAAGTGAATCATTTGTAATTATCTTCAAGAAAATTTGTATTGTTGTTGCTACTACTGCTATTAAGCTTATGTGTATGCAGACAGCAGCTGACTACGCTATGATAAACCACCATTCCGGAGAACTTCCTCCTGCACGGAGGGTGCGTTAAAGCGTGCTCGAGTTCCATAGCGAATGGGAATCGTGGTCATAATTGCTCGCAATTTTCTCTCGCAATTACTCCAGCACTATTTATATCCGGAATTATCTCCCGAAGGATTTTTCGTTCTTCGAGACCACGATAACGTATCGAGATCCTTCTTCCGCCTCGCGTGCGTTTTATTACGCGATGCGCCGTAATTCGTGGCCATGTATCAAAATATTTATGGCGCGCGAACGTGTTATAAGCTCTGGGAGAATAATGTTCTTAGATACTGCAGCTCCACTGATTTAAAATCTTACGCAAGGTGGCGGCAACGACGGCTGCTAATGACATTGCAAATATCTAGGCCTGTGCGAAGTACGTGGAAAGTGCTGGATCTGGTTAGAAAAGGACGGAGGCTTGTTAAGATTTACACTGACCGAACGATCTAGATCTGATCAGATTCGAGTTTAATTATTCTCAATTATGCATAATTAAAAAGCTCGTGCCTCTTACGCGTTCATGTTAATCGTCGCTGTAATAAGTTGCGCTCTCTCACGAGAGTATTCTGCGATCGACCACGAGGGAGCGAGAAAACTGTGCGTTAAATTGCGTTCGAGGAATTTAGAGTGGGTCGTTATTGCAAAAATATTCGGAAATTATTTTCAATTCGTTAACAAAGGGGCTTTCGAATGGGATTCTTGCAAATTTCAAAGTGGATTGTTTCTGCCTCGTGGAACAACGTACAATGATTAATGCACAAATAATTGACGAGACAATTGGTAATGGCTACGTCGATGATCCATTTTGAAGGGGCAAATTACGAGTGTTCTCGAATCCCTGATATTACTAGCGTTTTTGAAATTCAATTCGCTCTGAGCCTTTGCAAAAACAAACGGCTAATATAATATAATTAATAACCGATAACTATATGAGTATCGTATACGCACGTTTGTATGTATTAATTCGTTGCGATTTTTCAAGCACCTTTACCACCGTTTTTTAGGAAGCATAATAAAACTGCAATTAACGGGAGAAACTTTTTCCACCTGGAGAAGAAATTCGACTCGAAGGTTATATTAACAAGATTTTCTATTCGTTCAAGGTAATACCCGTAAGACCTGTAATTAGTTTCTAACAAAGCCCGCGCCGCGTGTTACGTAGCTTTAAAGTTTCGCTGGTTTTGCAAAAACAACACCGTCAGAAGCTCGTTTCGTTTAGGAGCTACCCTTGTCAATCACCCTGGTGCAATCTGCTGCTCCTCTTTAATCTACTTTCATTCAACTTTTATTATCCACTAGAAGCAGTACGTGTTTCTATTGGACACTATACAAATTTATCCAGAGGTCCACTCCACCATCAACCCCCTCAATTTCCCAAGCACGACGATATCCCAATTACCACCCCAATTTTAAATTCAAGTTAACACGACTCCCCCACTATACGATATGGTGCATTCCAGTTCATTCGGACTCGAGCAGCTCTTTTAAACCGTCTCGTAAAATATAACAGTGCAATTATAGCTGAAACGCATAGCCGTCTGAAAATACTGTACGTGGTCCATTCTATTTGGAGCCTTTATGGGGCTAAGATGACCATGGAAAGCGAGGCGAAGGTAAAGCCATGTCTGACCCTCTGCTCCCAAACTCGCTCGTCGTGCCACGTATTATTGAATGCACTTGTACGTATACGGCTATTACGAAAGGGTAATTACCAGTCGCAGTAGAAGCTGGTCGCGCGCTTTCCGATACACACACTCGTGGCACGTATATGTACAGGCCACGTTGCCGCGGCGAATCGCGTTTTGAACGACTTCCGTGCCTCCACATCCTCGATCCAGCGAAATTCAGAGAGTCGTGCTCGATGTCAAGAGGCAGACGTTGATAGTCGATAGGAAAATTCTCCCCTCGACGGGTCAGCGAATTATATTGCCAATCGTTTACTCTTTAAATAGGATTCGCGGCTCTCTGGAAAGGAAAACGTTGCTTGGAACGCGAGATGAAAATATTTTCGGATTAAACAACCCTCCTCCATGCGACGAAGATACCTGTTAAACGCTCCTCGACTAGAGTTTCCATGTTCCTGTGCTACGCGTGATATTCCACGGAATCAGCATATCATGTCAAGGTACGAGTGGATTAGCCGAGAAGCTTGAAAATGTGTTCATTTTGAGAACGATGAATTTTCATGCCCTAATTTACAATTGTAGAACTCTTGAAAACAGTGAAGAAGCTTATTTCCCATTTGATTTTTAAAAGTACGGTCGGTTACAATTTCCAGGTCAGAATTAGGTATCATATCCTTATCGTAAAACGGTAGAAAATGGGCTTCTTTATCGTTTGGATTGCAAAAAGCGAGCAGATTTGCTCGTCCAAGTCCTCGTCGAAGCGAATCGCTGGTTAATTGCCATAACTACGCGGGCATACGTAGTGGTAGTATTAAAAACTTTCGAACTGCAGCCAACAGCTGAATAGATCGAGTTTTTAACGACTGCAGTCAGTGATGGGTCACTGACTGCCGTGAAAGGGAAGACGTACGCGTGTTTTGGCGACGGCGAATTAAAGACCGTAACATATTTGCGAAACGGTCGCTCTAACTGCTTCCTTCCGATGCTTTACGATACTTTTTTTGCGTCCATCGACCTGGCGCGGGTCAGGTCTGGAGTTTGGCAAGAAACAGAGGAGGAGGAGATCAGCAGCGAAAGAAGGATGAAGTACGCGAGGAAGAGGGGAAACTAGACAGCTAAGTTATCGCTTGAGAAGTTTGGTAACTTACGATACGTTTCGAGCCGATCTATAATCGACGGAAGTCTGTATTCCGCGTGTTTCTTCTTGACAAAATTAATGCACTCTGATGGAAGGAGATGAGACTTTACAGTTTGCGAATTTTCATACTAAATCTACTTTGAATTCCAGGACATCAGTGCCTTTTGCATTAGTTCCCAACATTTGGAATGTAAGGAATAGATCTAGTTATTTTGATCGACTAAGACCGCCTGGGTTATTCTAGGCAACATCAGTGTCTCTCGGGTCGCGAGACATGATTAAGGTAGCTGTTGAGTCAAGGAATCCAACGCTGATGATCCCAGAATTATTGGTCTCGACGTTAATGCCCTCTGGATTCTGTTTCAGTCATCTGAACATGATTAGAACGATCCTAGAATCGTAGACATCGAGTCTAAGTCCTTTTGGATTCCTGGCCACCACAACTACCTTCTGCGTCATGAGATATGGTTCAGACAACTGGCGAGTGGAGCAATCCGCCAGTGACAACCTTGGAGTCGTTCGACCCAATTCGAGTAATTCCGAGAGCTCCCAAAATTATTGCCACTAACAGGACCGACTCGAGATATTTGGATTATTGGCCATTCTTCGGTGGAGATAAATATTTAATAAATAATATCTACCTGTAATCATTTACTTTAGTCTAATTTTAGTGGACATTGTAAACTGTATCACAGAGCGCCGAGGCTTTAAAATCAGGAGCATATAATCACTGTGCAAGTTAACATAGTGCAATAGAGATCTAGCCTAATTGCGATCCTATAAGACCTATGAGTTACAGAGTCCTTCGGACCAAGAGCCGCTAATCCTTATGAATGTTAAACTCCAGCTTTCCTCGAATCCAATCCACGATGGTCAATTCCCCAGAATCTAATACCTACATGAAGTTCCAGGATTGTCTTCACGGAAAGTGAAACATCCGGAAGAAAATCGATAGATTTTGGAAGGTAAATAAGGCTATCCGTGTCGTTGGCAAAGCAAACAGCAATCGGGCGATCGGTAATTACTTTGCCCTGAACCCTGTTCTTCGATGGCATTGGAGAAGACTGGATGCGCCGACGAAGTGACCCGGTGAATGGGTTGTTAGTCGAAGATTACCCCGACGCCTTACAATCACGGCGCCACTTTGAAACGCATGCTCTGACCTGGCTCCTAGCTATCGACTCGCATGCCAATTAGCGAACTAGTTATCTTCCCTTCAACTATTGCGGCGAACGTACTGATTAATGGCGGATTCAGCGATCCCGATTCAATCCTTCGTAACCTGCTGTCGGCTGAGGCAACGCCTGTTTTTGTAAGTAAAAACGATTCCGTTGTTCATGAGTGAAATTTTAAACAACCCTCAGAGCCATCATAGCTAACGAACGATCGATTAATCTTTCCAGCCAGCAGCTTTTTATTTCCAAGCGCACTGTAATATCCCGCAAATGTTTTATTCGTCCGATTTAACAATGTACGTATTTCATTCGGAGAATACAAATAATTTCGCTGCTCTTGAATTATTTTGCACAGAGTGGTATATACCTATGTTGCGTTAGGTTCAGCACGCTAAATACGAAGAACATACGGGCATTATTTTAGGTATGCGATTTAATTAAATAATGTAAATCCCACATCGAGGAAATAGCACGTTGTGAATATTAAATTAACATTGTTCGACCGTTAAAAAATTTCGGTATTTAAGTAAAAAATTCATTGCCTTGCATTTACAGCTACCATTGTAGAGGCTTTTGCGGCTTTTTTATTGTACTGCTGGTAAATTCTGACGTTTTTATTCCTTTTCTGCTCGTTGAAAATTATCAAAGGTTGTGAATATGCAATTGATGAAAATAAATTAAAAATGCATTATGATATGCTGTTTGCTAAAAAGTTGGAAGAATGCTCCAAATGTGAAACTATTATACCCTATTTATTCAATAATTTATAATAATTAATACTGTATGATATCATCCTCTACTTTGACGTACTTAAGTTTTTAGGACCTTTACTTCTAGGTTCTTTCAAGTACTACACGTCAATACAGACTTTCATTCTTTTTCTCAGTCATTCTGTACGCGTGATGCTGAATCCTCCCACAGAAGAACAATGTCAGCATTGTCGTGGCTCGATGAACGTGATTGTTAGAGGAGGAAGATCTGTTATCTCGTTGTCTTTCCGACGAGTATTTGTATAAGTCCTCGTTGTAAGTATCCTGGACAAAGAGCGATTAGGGCAAATAAATGCTTCTTACCAGCAACCGTTGTGTCTTTACAATCCATTTGTCGAAGCAACAGACGAGCGAGAAACGAGTCGAAGACCTATCCGTGGAAGGAGAAAGGCACACCGGTATAGAAAGGTCTGAATAGGCTACGTATGAAATGATTAAAGCTGGAAGAAGGAAGGTGGACCCTTGAAAGGGTCGGATAAGATTATAGGTTCTTTGACTGGTATAATAGCTCCGATGCCTCGTTTCCTGAATCACTATATTACGCGCTTATGAGCTTTTAGCTCATACTTGGCGGTAAAGGAAAAACTGTTCGCTGTGAACATTTTTATTTCGAACCTCTCGCTATTTATGAGTGTATAAATTTAATCTTCTTTATCCTGTGCTGTAAATTATTGAAGTTATATTTCTGGAACTCGAATATATAAATTTTCGTCTGGATCCCTACAAATTTAGGTACTCAAACACTTGAAAGCCTAATCTCTTAAGTACCTCTGCAAACGAGTACCTAAACGTTTGAGTATTCGGATATGCAGATAATTAGACTCTTGTGTACCTGAGTACCTGCGTTCTTGAAACATTATAAGTACTCAAGTCCTCAGCTTCATCTCCTCGATCTAAGTCGATAGCATTCGTGGAGTCTTCGTCCCCAATTACAACAATTTCACGAACAGTTCTCCGTCAAATTCCGTCTAAATTACTCTCCCAAGAGTTTTCCCCGAATTTCTCCCCGCTACTCGGATCCCCGCCGTATTATCTCGATAGGAGTCGCGAGTCTCGGGTGACGGGATATGAACTCGTTATTTATTCCTCATAACCCGCGAGCTCTTCGCCGGCAGCGCCAGGGGGGATACAGCGGGGTTACGCTGATCGATGGTGGCTGAGGGTGCGGTAAGCCTGGCTCTTCAACTTTTTATTAAAACCGGCGGAGTTAACAAGGACGCGAGCGTACCTCTGGCGGGAGTGTGAAACGCGTGGCTCGCTTAAGTCGCGAACGAGCCGAGAATATCTCGGTGATTGAAGAAGTAACAGGGGCCAGGGGGGAGGAGGGAGCCAGGGCGAAAGTTGGCCGAGGGAGGGAAAGAAACGGCGCAGGATAGAGTTGAAAGTTAGGTGGAGAAACTGTGGAGGAGGGTGACTCGCGGGGGGGAGAGGCGAATAAAAAGATAAAGAGAGAAAAACAGTGAAATAATAGCGCGGCGCTGAAGCGGGACAGACGTAACGTTTGAAATATGTCGTCAGATAGGAAGACAAAGGGAACAGAAAGAGATATCAAGAAGTGAGATAAATAGGGTGAAGGGAACTCGATGGTGAAGTCGTGAGCGTGGGTCGCGGAGGGGCGGAGAGGCGAGAGGGGGGGCGTGAAGAGAGAAGGAAACGAGTGGATAGAGATGAAGACGAGGATGAGGTTTTAGATGAGCACGCAGATGGGGGAATCGAGAACCAAGGGAGAGAAAAGTGAAGTGCAGGGTGATTTGCAAATTCCATCATCCCTCGTCGCATTAGCCCCCTTGCCTTCCAGGAAGATGCCGAGATATATACCTATATAGTCAGTCGCCATCGTGGCGTGATTGCACGCGACAAAAAGACGATTTGCGGCTTTTCCTCTGTCGTTGCTCCCGAAGAAGAAGTTGCTTTATGTTCGTATACATTATGCGGATTACGCGGTGAAATCCACCCTTAACGCACACTAGGGGGATCATTTTCGCGCTGGATCGGCTCGAAGCCCTACGATTTAACCACAGTATAGATAGATATTAATTGAAGTAGAATAGGTATCCGAATAATCTGACACGGCAGGTGATCCTCTATGAATGCACTATCTACTTTAAGGGCATAATTAATGCACAGTGTATAATGTATAATGTACTCTCCACGCACTTCACTACAGTGCATTTAATCCTCTAAACTACTCAGCCCACAGACTTAAAAGCTGCAGAGCGATGTTACCAAGATTCCTCACCCTGCTTCTATGCATTCCACCAGCCAGTTAAGTTTCGACCCCCAGCTCCGAAACAACCAGTACATTTTACATCAGCGAAAATCTTTCGCTGTAAGCGAACGACTTGTTGACCTATATCCAGGAAGCTGTTCCTCTCAAAGGTATGCCCGTTATTTTACTCCTTTGTGGTGAGCTGCTCGTTCCTTAACGGGCTAGCTTCCTTCTTCCATTTACTTCGGTTTCCTCAAGAGCCTCGATAGCGGGGCCAGATACTGAACGCGAAATAAATCTGATAAATGGCGTGATGCACAGTGAGTCGCTATTACGACGATTCTAAGAGCTTTGTGGGAACTGGTCGAGGTTGAATGGCGAGGCTACGCTAACTCGACTAGGGGTATTGAAAAATTCCTCGATTACGAGCAAGAGCTGGGCGAAGAAAGGTTGGAGCAGTCGGGCCAGTGGTCCACCCCAAACGAGGCCACTGCATTTTTCGATTTCGCTCGCGCGACCGTGCGCATTCGTCCCGCATTCCGTGTCAGCGTCGATGCATGCGCGGTACGTGCACGCGTGCATGTGCAGATGGACGGTGGACTGCTTTTGCATAAATCACGATTACGTTAGCGTTTCCGTGGGTGTAACTAAATTAAATTAAATTGTATCGGTGGCATTAGTAAATGCGCAGCGCGAAATAATTCAACGGCACGGCCAACTGATGGATTAAAAACTGCGGTACCTGCATGAGCGATCAGTAATGCGAGCATGAACGATGGTTGTAAAATGTGCATTGCTATCGGTGCGCTCTCTGACTGGTCGAAATGCTACCTCAGGCGGAAACGTTCGGTAAATTTGTTTCAATAGGATTCAGAGGCTCGCGGATGTGTAGCCTGAGCGTAATTCCATTTTGTGTAACTTTTAATTACTATTCGGTCCATAAAATTCTATATCTGAGTAAGAATAATTAACAGAATTGATCTATCAAGCTATTTGCGTAACAAGCATTGCGCGGTTTTTAAACAAATCTGGACCGAAATCCGAACCATCAACGGGTCTTTCATTGGACGAACGAGATTCGGTGAAATCTAGCGAATCGGCGCAGCCGAAAATATATTTCGCAACATGTTCAAGCTTGGAATGCAGTTTTCCGACTCAGAAAGGACTCGAAACGGAAATTGGTCCTGGTGAATGGACGGGTCAAAGAGCAGCGTGCATTTTACACGGGCACGACTTTAACGGTGTGTTTCGTCTACCTGCGATGCATCGACTGTCGAGCAGTCATCTAGCTGTGTATACACGCGTGGCCCCTCCCGCGGGCAGCTTCGTCGCTCGTCGCTGCATCCATCTGCCCTTTCAAGCCTTTTATTTCCGACCCTACCTGTTCAGAGGAACTTTTACCCTCAAAGTATTCAGATACCTGTACGCTTCGCTTTACGTCGAAAACCGTCCCAGTTCTTTTTCCCCTCTTTGCCGCGACTGGTGCGCGCGGCCAAGAAGAAGAATGGCAAACAGCGTTAAAAATGCATGCGCCTCGGAACGAGGGAAATTCGATTGTCGGCAGACGAACCCATTCGTGTGCTCGCGAATCGACAGATCGCATGAATTTGTACACAACTTGGCAACTTTCACCTCGACGCGGGAACGTTCACAAGGGTAAGCAATTGGATTCTGTTTCTTGCTTGATCGAAGATGAAAAACGAATGGCGAGGCGTGAATTGTACATTTAGAAATGGAAGTGAGGGAACATGTGTCTTCGGTCACAAAAGCTGCACAGGGATTTATAGGGAATTCAGCTTTCTATATTATCGAGCCTCTGTGTTAATTTTTCTAAAATGATATCTACTGAATTCATTTGGAGAGTGCAATACTTTAAGTGGAATGATACCTAGTTCCACAGACGCAACAGAAGTTGCTATAAAGTAGGATAAAAGTCTTGAAAACGAAATAGCTAAGCCCTAAACGATTTAATATGTAATCTAATGCATTATCGTAAATCGATATCACCTACTCTGTTCATTTTATGCGTATGTGGCGGGTTAAAAGATTCGCGTTTCCAACTGCTGACCCCGTAATGCGAGTTTTCCAGTTCGCAATTCATCCGGTAAGAAATCAGAAGAGTGTATTTCCTTCGCTGTGCTTCTGCCGTTCTTTCAGACTTTTTATTTCGCTCGGTACGCGTTCGTTCAAAAACCTTTCATCGAGTCTGAGCTACGTACGCCACCGGCCTGACCCAATTCCGTGGAACATGATACGCTATAGCAACCAGATTCGTCAAGGCAAAATTATGTGGCATCCAGGTGCCGCGTTTTTCCGGCGTTAATGCAAGTGAACGATGGTCGAGCCTCGGAACAGAAATATCCGCGGAAAGCCTGGAAGCTTTCCATGTTTTTGCTTCAGCTTTTAAACATCGAAACGCGGGGAAAATTGCGAGCAGCTTTCAACTTTTAATTCCTTGTTCACGAATAGATTTATAAATCTTTAGTTATATTTATATTTATTGTATTTTTCTACCCGTGCGTGAGGGATGTAAACTCCTTTCATAATTTCAATTTTTCCAGAGAGAGAAATACGCGTTTTGTTCCGACGTTTTTTAGAAGATAGGTACCGCGCGCGTCTCGTGATTAAATCGATAGCTTTTCAAAGACAGCGGTCGAAGTTCGACTCAATCGCGTCATTTATGTCGCAATGGATTTCCCTGTTGGCATTGTACGAACAAACTGGAATGACGTAACGTCACAATGCTTCCCCCTGCACGAGAGTTCCACCGTGCTCGTATTTTTCCTTCTTGATGTAATTTTTCTTATTTCTTATTTTTCAGCTCGACAAGAGGCCGCTGCGACTGCTATAAATGCATGCACTGCGTGTTTACAATTGGCAGTTTTACGGCGACTCCCTTAAAGCTCCGCTTTTTCACATTCACCCGTTCTCATTGCTCCTCGCGGAATTGCCTTTCCACTTATCGGAAAGTCTTTCCCTTTCCGCCATCGTAATTTAAAAAGGAACGATTCTACCTTCTGATTTCCCCCTACGCCTTTCTCGTTCGCTCGTGTTTCACGGATTCCTATTTCCTCAGTAATACAAAAATATCCTAGGATATTTATAATTTCGTTCCATTTTCTTCTTTAACGAATGGCGTTGCACTGTTGCCTTTCAGCCTTACCGAAAATTATAACGGTTGCTGAAATAATTCCAAGAAATTTAAAATTATGTATTCAATACTGCAAAATGCCTGAAATGCGGCTGTAAGGGAATACTAAAATGTTCAGACCACCAAAAAGTCATGAATCTCTAAGAAATTGTTCCACTGAATATTAGAAGCTTCAGTCACATCAAATTTAAATCATTCTTAATTAAAAGGATCCATTAAATATAAATACCGAAAGATTACTCAAACCCCACGAATCATTCAGAAACTTTATTATACACTTCCCAAAAATATCCAAAGCTCATTTCCAAGGAACCACTGACCCCATTACAGTCCTGCCCCGTCTCCATCACCACAAATCTCTCCCCGTAGCAAAGTGCCTCAGAATTTCCGTCACCCCTGTAAAATCCCCATTCGCAGGAGCGTATTCGTGCAACCAGACTCAGGCGTTCCCTCGTAAAAGAAAGAACGTGGGTGAAAGCCAAACACGAGGGAGCTACGATTGGTTAAGTTGAAGGCAGAGCTTAAACTCAATGTGCTTCGAGCGGCGTTCGCGTAATTGCCAAGCAACACCAGTCGAAAGGGTGCTGGACCCTCTCGCGAGGCGTTATTCGGCGACGCCAGTCACTTAGATCGCGCGACAATTACTGCGGGAGCAGGAACCAAGCCGAAACGTGATCCTGAAAATCCAGAGTCGCGAGAGCATCGAGGGAGGAAGACTGCGCGCAGTAAGTGCCGTCACTAACGGTGCACTATACACAGGGCGCGCTCGTTGCACCGTAACCACCCCAGCTACTCACCGCATCGCGCTGCATCCTGCTCGACGAGGAACCCGTGGAAAGGGTGTACCGTTCAACAACCTCCTGTTTTATCGTTCCTGAACCATGGCCCTCTTACTGTGCTTTCGCCTTCTTTCCCCGTCCCCCTCCTCATTCCACCCTAATGCCACCCTTGTTTCCCTCGTCCGCGTTCCTCGTTTCTTTTTTCCGTGCTCGCCCTTGCCTCTCTCTTCCATTAGTAAATTTCTAACGTTCATTGCTCATTCGACTTGTTTTCCCTCCACGGTTTTACTGCTTTCGCTTCTTATCGTGCGTTTTATACGACGATACTCTTGCCCGAGAACTTGTAGATCGGGGGAATCTTTGTTTGAACGAGATGGTATTTGTTAGGGGGGTTCTTGTAGTTCTTGCTTGGATCTTCGTGTGGTTTCTCGTGGCGGAGATGAGGGGTTTTAGGTGGAGGTTCCTGTCTTAATGAATCACATGACCTCGTGTGACGTGACCTCGTAAACTTTTCAAGAGGGATTGTGTAAAAGTTGGTAGATGGAAATTCCAGTCTACTGAGTTTAATGAAACATTGGATGTAATAGTTGAGGGTTTGCTCGGGCTCGTGAATCTCATCTCGGTCGTGACTTCCTCTCGTCAATGGAAACGTCGAAGCACCGATCACGAACAGTCCAAGTGAACACATCCGACTCTTAAGATGACAGAATTTCAAGTTGGAGTGACAGTATTGGATCCCACGTTTCAAAAGGGTTGCCACGGGTAAATCCGTCGAATAATTGTGCGGTTGAAAGTGTTTAATTGCGCCGCTGTATAATAAATTACAGTCCAATTCCTGTTGAAATGCTCGGCTAAAATGTCTCTCCTCTGGAAAGATACAGTGAAGCTTTTCATTCGGCTGCGCGCAGCTGCTTGTCCGCGAAATTAAATTTCTCCTTTCCCTTTTACATCGACAAAAGGCTTACAGCTTGAAACCCTCGCCCGCGAAACTTTAATTAACATTGACTTGGCTTATTTTTAACAAGGTTTCCCGGTAACCCCCGACATCCCTCGACCCGTAATCTCGAGATTTCGTTTGCCCAGGGGGTGGGTTCCGAACGGAACTTCCGGTATCGTCGCGTCCCTCGCTACATGCGTTACGCCAACTTTAAATCTGCCCGCTTATTAGCCAATTATCGTAACAGCCAGCTTGAAAAAATTACACGAGGAAAGTTCGCGATGTGCCTCGTCCCTCTCGCGACTCTTTTATTCCGCACGCAAAGTGTCCGTTTAATCCTTCCTCGCACAATTACTGCGCGTAATTACAATCGATCCATGTCTCTCAGTTTATCGTGCTGTACAGGATCCTTTTTCTTTTTTTTTTTTCGTTCTTCTGGTCGAGGTAAATTTTCAACGATACCTCGCTCCGTCAAAAGTTGCTGCTCTCAAACCGTTCGAGGACCGGATATCGCCTGGCTTTAATGCGACCTGCATAAAAATATTTGCGCGGAAACTCGTCGCGGCAGGTTACGATTTTAATTAAAATTCCCGGCGCTAATTACGAGGCTGCAGTTCTTTCGCGTGAGCGTTAAAATAAATCGTGATATTTACCAGTATTCTAGAGGCACATCCGGTTCACGCAAGTGGGACACGACCGCTTTTCCAGGGGACGTCATTAGAGTGCACTCCTGAAACGGGGGTGGGAAAGTTTCGTTGTTATCGTAGCTGTTAAGCAATTCAGAAACGAATTTGTTTCTGATATAGAGTAGCTTATTTTGTTATCGTAAAGTATATTAATCTTATTAAAAACAGTACGAGGAATTTATAGTTTGACGAAGCTTGAATGTTAGGCAGAAGATAAAAGCGATGCGCTCTTGAATCGTATAGAATTGAATTGCCGTCGTCGTTACGTCGGGACAATAATTGTTTGGACGTATTACACAAGTAGTAAAGCAAATTAGTCGCAGACGTGACTGGCGTATATTTAGATCAGATATGTGCTATTGCGTCAATTGGTTCGGAGCCGCAGAATGGCGCCAGTGCGATTTCATTAATTACGAGAGCAAATTGAAAGGTAACGAGCTTGATGAAATACTAGACGTTGTAATAGTTCGCCGGAATATTACATATGCCAGCTTCCCAACCTCTCCATTACCGAAACTCTTCCTAATAATAATTTCAACATAAATACTCGAATTTTCTAATCTCTAGTCTACGAATTTATTCAAATATTCTAATTTTGAGCATTAACTTTATTGTAGCGCGAATTTTGATTACAGAAACAAAGAGAACGCTTCACAAATATTGGAATTCATCGTAATGTGACCATATCATTAAGTAAATTGTGGACAGCTACTTGTCAAATTATTTACAGTTATCCATCGAGCGAGCAACGTTGTGGATACGTCAATTTATAATTACACAACAGAGGCAATGATATTGTAATCTATCAACAGAATAATGAATACACTTCATTAAAATAAATAATCATTGGGAATTATATTTGATTCGAAATCAACCGCGGTGTTTAAACGCGATTATATTTCGGGCCGCACTATGCATAATAATGCACGAACAAATAGCCGAGAAGACAGAGAAAGAGGCACGGTTATTTGCCCGCGGGTTTATAAGACGCCACCCTTCATATTCCTCCCGAGAGTGGCACTTGCTCTTATCTCTCTTTCGTGGCCCGGAGTTTCCATAAGTTGATAGAGGAATTATGATAGAAGTTAATGTGGAATTACGGCAAACCAACCAGTCAGCTTGATAACGCACCTGTGCGGTTTGGGCTGCCACTTTAACAACCGTGCCCGCTGTTCGCAATAATTATTCTCTAGAAAATATTGCTAAATCCGTACCTGTCGCAATAATTTCGCTGGGAAATAATGAGCATCGGTAGCACTACTGGTAGCGTTATATCAAACATGACGTAGAGGGTAAAGTATTCTACAATTCTATCTTCTACAGTTTTAAATTCCACGATAAAGAAACTCTAATGTGATCTACATGGGATAATTAATTATGTATCACTGACGAAGAGGAATGATGCAAAGTGGAGAATTCAGACAGTAATACCAGAGAATAAGCCATCAAATTTGTCAGAGAACCTCTTGGTTGCTCGTTATCTATGGATTGCAGGTTTTAAAATAATATCTCGCTCCTTAACTGGTGCATGCTTCATTTTTATGACTCTCAGAGGACTTGGGTACAAGATGGCGCAGCGGAAGTGGAAAAGGTTTAAAGCTCGATGTGTTCAGGTTCAGATTGCGTGGAATACCGTGACTTTAAGCTGTGTCTGATGGAGAATAGTTGTCCCATGGTTCCGTGTACAATTATACGACGGATTCGCGTAAGCTTTTCGAGGGGCTTTCCGCGACACCCTGTTAACGAGGAAGACAGAGCAATTATTTTGCAATTGGGGGATGGATTGATAGTTAAGTCCCCGCGTATCGTGTCCAGCCTGATTGCTTATCGAGAAACAATACACGCGCGGATGAAGTCACTCGGAAAGTGCTTATTTTTCCATGAAAAGCGACTATATTCTTTCTTATTATTTTTGAGAAAATTGAATAGTAGCGATTTAGATTTATTTAAATAACTATTCCGACGAATAGATTTATTTAAATTTGGAATGAATTATAAAGTTGCCAAGAATTACTTCCCTTCATTTTCCAGCTGCAAAAACGGGGATCTCAATAGAAATTAAACTCTGAATGCGATTGTTTTTTTAATGCTTTCCAGCAAGCTTAAATTCATTTTCCCTTTTACTTAGTGCGAAGTAAATTAATTGTCAAGCCAGTCACGAACAGAATCCCGCAATCCCGACCGATTTTAAAAGTACTGAATATTAAATAACGATAATTTCACGAGGAACCGTGAGTTTCCTACAGGGCGGGGAACTTTTTCGAAAGTTCTGCAGTGAAATCAGATAACCGAATACTTTAATACTCCTTCGACCGAAGTTAAAATTCTTATCGGATAAGATATCTCGGTGGCCCTCTTTGGACCGAGCAGAGATAAAAGGGAAATCCAATATAAAAAGATGAAACGGTTCTGGAGAGCGAGAAGAATACTCACAGACGATCCCCACTGCTTGTTTATAACAATACGCAATATTTTCTCAAGCAAAAATCACTAAAACCCAAGATTAATTTAGAAATGAGATTGTTCCAGTTCCTAGAACCACGCTAATATTAAATAAAAAATGGCTACCTAATAAAAGAGTATCTAGACATTCTCCAAGTTAATTTTCTAAGTAAACTGAAACTGCAAGAAAAATTTCTCACTTAACGACACCGATTCTTATCGAAATTCGCGTTAAGCCGTCGGTTTATCGTCCAAGCTTACTCTCGAGAAACTTTACAAGTCCCGCGTTCACAGGCCAAGGAACAGGAAAACCGAGACTTTATCTTAACTCAACCATTCCCGTCGAATTCGATAAATCCTTTCCAGGTTTCTTTCTTCCTCTGGCTGGGGCGGTGTTCCCACCACCTAATCGATGGAGGAACATCGATTATCACCTTGTCCAGCTCGCTCTGAGACGAATCCTCCGTACATTTTTCGCCAGGGCTCGCCCTTTCGTAAAATAAACTCGACAGCGACTACTCGACATCCTTCGTTTCCCTAGCGCGAGCCAGACGAAGAGAAAGATTACCCATGACGCTTTGACGTTGAATTGGATTAAGTCTGTCCGCGATATTTCATTTAAACTTGCACCATCCGCTCTCCACTTTGTTATTCCGGCCAGGCGACGCGTTTTGTAGATGAGCCTGTTACGAAGTCAATGAAAGTACGCGTGTCAAGGAACACGATTTCAAGCCGGATCTCGTTTCCCTTCTATCCTCTTCCACGTTACATTTCATCGTTTGCAAAATGCGCTTCCAGACGTTTCGCTGCGTTCTGGATGCTCTCTTGAACCACTTGTTTGATCAATTATTTACTTTTAATCAGATTTATTAAATTTTAACGTTTTAAAAGGGAAAGACAAATGAAAATTAGAAATTCGTTCAATTTAGAAGTTTGAAAGAATGAAATGTCCATGCTTTTAATATTTCAAGTAATACAGTGTTAAAATGAATTATTTTACAAATTTGCAGAAATATTTAACACGTTTCCCTTGTTAATATTTACCAACTGATTGTTTTTCCATAGTTTTAAAGTATCGAGTAGCAAAGTATGATGATAAGAGATACGACTAAATTTAATAAACTTCCGTTCGGCACAGTCTGTATCGCTCAATTGTTTGATTCGATCAGATTGGGTGATACAGTTGTTTCGATAAACAGTAGGAAAACGTAAAGGATAAACTGGAAGTTTCCGGAGCGATTCGTGGAGCGCGATGATAATGGTTTCGCGAAGGAATAAGGGAAATATTGAGCTTGCGAACTCCGCGTAATATCATCCTCTGTTTGCTTTGCCCAAGTGTAGTACTACTGTTTAATTTTGCGAACCGACAGACCCTTTTTCATTTCATTGTGGCAATGTTTCGTAGATCTAAAAAGATACACACTGTACCGCGTTGAATTTTCATTCTAATTAATTTAATTAATTTCTCAACTATCATAGTACACTGCACCTAATTAAACCTTCCCCTACAACTGTATATCTACCGTACCTTTAATAAAGTGCCACAGGACGCACAAAGGTAGCAAACGTGTCAGGGATGCGCCCTTACAAGTAAATCCCCGATATTCACGAGCTTCGACGATCCTCTGTCAATGACTTTGCGCCTCAGCTCACGCAGGATCCTTCTCGCACAGTAATTAACCTGGTACAAGGTGTGTATGAGTCTGGGTCGAGTGAATTATCGTTGCGTAACGTCAATTATCCTTAAGAGGATTAACGTCAACCAAGTTGCTAAGGAAGCTCACGGTAAACCAGTCGGATTTCACACGAACCGTATAATGACGTCCCTGAAATCGGTATCGCAGGAATTCGATAGAGTAGCGCAGCGACTGTAGAGGCGAAACCGCAGCAAGCATTCGTTGGAAGATCAGCTGATTCCCCGAGAGGCTTCCAGGCCACAGTTAACCTGCCTTTCTCTCCTGCCAGCTCCACGCCATTCTACCCTTAACTTCCAGCAGCCCAGGTTCTTCGGCTCCCCTATATTCAGCCAAAAGCCATTCCCATACTGCAGTTCTGCCGTGCCATGCACGCCACTCGCCCGAAATTTACAGTCCGGCAGATTGCGGGAAACAAACGGTTTCTCTGTTCGCTTCCAAGACTACTTGGACCGGTTCGTAGGGTAGTAACGGCTCTCTGTTCTCGAGAGAAACCAATGCTGTGCGTGAAATCGTGGTAACTAATTTTCGATGGCACTGTTCCTCCTTTCAAAGACCCTATATTCATTACATTTACGCTCTAGTGGATATTTTCGGATGCAAAAAAGATTTACAGTAATATTCTCCTGAGCAATCTATTAACAACGAATCGTATTTTTCTACAATACCAAAAGCCTCGTGTGACAATTGTCACAGTCAATCGGCACTCGCTGGTCGGGACGAGTCGCGTCAAAAATCTGTCCAGCTCGTCATGACGAAACAAAGGGAGTCTCCCGATCGTTTTTCGATTACAAACACCTGCTTGGGCGGCGGCGTCGAGCATGACAACGCGAGGAGCGAATGAAATCTGAACGAGAGAAACGAAATATTGAATTCGTGCGGCTTATGAGTGCACAGTGGACCCGAGCGCAAGATAAATCTGCTCTCGCGAAATCAAAATGTCCCGACGCGAGATCACGCGCTTTATCCGACCTGAACGAGAGGCCACACCGTCGTCTATTATCCAGCATTATATTTCGCGTTATTCGACGACGCAATTTCGCTGGATTTGCCTCGCGGGAGAGGCAGAGAGGAGCGGAGCAAAAAAACTCCCCACGATTGGTCTCGATCGGATTGGCGACGCGTTTGTCAGAGGCTGCTGACTGAAAATTGGCCGCTATCCAAGTGTTTGAGGCACAAGAGGCATTCCTCGTCAGTTCTTTCCGCCATTTTAACGCGTATCTATAATTGAATCTGAGGCTGTTCTGAATGAGTGCCCTGAAAATATGAACAACGCGAGCCACGCTATATTATCCAAGAAGAATATGCGAAGAGTTCTTAATAAGAAGTATCAGAAGTCGTAGAATACGTAATAAATTCAGAAGACTTAATCGAAGAATGAAAAGTTAGAATCTGTAAAAGGATGACAGGCGATTTATTAAGTTAGTCTCTCAAGAACCAAAAGACATTAAAATCAGTTTTAATACGAGAATACGAGAAGCCTCAGCGTAAAGAGATATTCGTATCCAGTAAGATGCTTAGATACGGATATATAAATAATATTAAGAATCAGTTTTGGGGCGAAAAGAGTGGAGCTGTTCTGTCCAGCCATGCTTATTGTACATTTGCATGCGCTTCCTGCACGGCCGCAAAAATATAAGGCACACGAAAGACTCGATCTCCAAGCATACGTGGGCCCGCATTCAGTCGCGGCTCGACTTCAAAGGTAAAAGTACTCCTGACTGATAAATAATTAAATACGCGAGTCGTATGGCGTTTCACGTGGAAGACATCTCGTTAAAATATGCAGCGTTCCCTGGCGGACTTGAGAGACGCGCCGAGTCATGCAACATTCCAACGTCGCTGGATAAAGAAAGTCACTGACGGTGCTGGGGAAAAACTTATGACGCGACACTCGACTTTCGGTAGCCCTTGACTTCAGGTTTCGCGCCCTGTCGTTGTACTCTTGTGAACTTGAAGAGCAAGAAAATGTTATGGTGCGCTTAGATCAAGCAAATAAATGCTCGTTCTTCTCCCACCTTCAGCAAAATTCAACTATTATGAATGAATACAATCGACAACTGAATGAAAGCATACCCGTGTCAGGAATTTGTGTCAAAATTTGTACATGAATTGAAGTACTGAAAAAATACTAAAAAGAAGATTCTAAAAAGAAGATATTAATTTGAAACCTTTCTATGACTACCCTTTAAAAGTGTTTCTTCATTTGAGTACACATTTGCAAGCGCTTCATACATTTATGCAATACTGACAAAGTGGATGCTTGAGAATATCATTACGCTTCCATAAATCATTCGCGTAGTTGAAAGGGTGATCCCGGGAGATCGAACAACTCGTGGTGGAATTAACGAAACAGGCTGCGTCCGTCGCGGAACTCAATTACACGTCATTAGACGTGTCTCCCTCGGCACTCGGATATAAATTATGTCCTCGTAGTATGCAAGATCAGAGGATAAGACGACGCCGGTAGCATTAATGACTAGCGCATTAACCAGCGCGCGTGGTTTCCCGGTCGCAGAGGCCGCGAAAGTCCCTTCTTATTAAAAGACGAATTAAAAGCTGCTCCATTAAAACCGCTCGCCGCGGGACGTTTTGCATTATTCATGCCGCGGAGATCGTGTCTTTGTGACCGATCGGCCGACGTACCGAGACAATTTAATTATCCACTGCGAAACGTTCTTGCGTTTAATTAAAGGGAAACGCGTGTACAGCGTTCCTGGGCCACGTGCGAGCGACGACTTAAAAAACCACGCGCCTTACCTGGACGCGCATGCAGCGCCATCTATGTCGAGGAACGCGACGCAATTGGCAATCGTTCACTTGTTGCTTTTTACAGCGGAGGTTGTAAATTTAAAACGTCCAATCATTTTGCAACGAATGAGTTAATAAAAATTTCCTAAGTACTTCTAATATATAAAACAGATTTTTCCACAAATGCCTAATTAATAATCTCCTTTTACGCAAAGCTGTAAAGCACCTTTTTTCACCGCTCTCCATACCCTCGCGTTTCCTAGCAACTTTAATTAACGCAAGCACTGTCCCCATGTCAAGCAGAAAAGGGAATAATTAAAATTTACCTCTCGTTGCTGAATCGAGGTGAACTTTTTCCGATAACCTGGCGCGATAATTTTCACGGGACAATATTCCGTCAGCGTGGTGTCCCTGTTCGCCCCGTATTTTCCTCAAGCAGCTTAAGTAGCTCGAAGTTAGGAAGTGGCTCTGTCCTGCAAAGAACAAAAATACAGATAATCGCATTTGCTCTGCTGGAGTGGCTGATAAAAACAAAAGACGAGGTACGCTGAATTGGTTGCTCGGAGGGTGTCTCTATGCTGGACAAATATTAATTAGAAAATTTCGCTTTAAGTGGTCGCGGACAAGTGGCACGGATCGTTAATAAAAAAGCAAACCTTTGACCGCTCGTACGTGCTTTTAATCACGATCAACGGGCCGGGGTGAAATCTCCATAAACACATGGTCACGAGTGACTGTCGTTCAGCGGGAGTCGAATAAACGTTGCCAAGCTTCGGACGCACAGCTCGAATAAATTGAAATCGGTGCCACGCGTCACGATGCGCGCGGAAGTTCGCCTCGAGTGGCCGTTTTGTTTTTTGCTTGGCGCGCTGCATTACGCACTTTAGCTATGTGAAATTTTTTAATGACCCGTGACGATCGAGTATCGCATAACAAAATTGTTTTTCGTTGCGTGGAATAATAGATGCGAAAAACGAAGTTCCGAAAGAATTCGTTCAGTGTTCGGTAGGATAAATGCTGAAGGGATTACATTTTGTCTGTGCCGTAGCTTGGCAGAGTGGATTTAAGCATGAGCTCTCATCCTTTACTGGATGAAATTTTGTTGAAATGCAATATTACCTATTTCATTTTCAACGTGAGATATCTCTTGAACTTCTCATGACCTCCATATAAAAATTTCAAAGTGGAATGAGTCTACTATCAATTCTCCGAGATATTAATTTTAGCAATTACTGAAATCATTAATTCTTCTAGTTGGAAAAATCTGAATTTCACACGTTCCTTTCACATTTTCATCCGAGCACGATTTGAACATTGAACGCCCGCAGCACTGCGGAGAATTTCAAAATTATGTTCATTAGTTTAAAAAAAAAAAAAAATCGTGGAAATGGCTGGCGAGTCAGGAATCAAAAAATCGCGGTCATATTTTCGGCAACGATTCTCCGTGAAATTTCATCGGTCTTGGCGCGGAATTTCGATCGAACCGAAATAAATTACAAGCTGTCGGGCCGATAAAAAAGCGCGGAAAGCAACGCGCATTCCGTCTGTATGGGTACATTACATTTCGGATGAATTCACGTGGCAGAAAATACGTTTGGGAAATACCAGCCAACGTGCCAGTGGCCTTGCTCGAACCAGTCGTACAGAGAACACGCGTCAACCTCGGGATTTAGGTACGTATAATCGTTTTCAACGACTATCTTTACATCTGTCCGCCGGTACAAATTACACCGTGACCAACATCAAACAGAGTTTTCACCGTTGAACGTTCCATTATACGGAAACAGCGACCGCGAAACGTTTCCAACTGGCGATAATAATAATCGTAACAATCGTAATGGTAAATGAGGTGTTTAATGGAAACGGAAAAACAAAGTCGAAACGTTGATTGCAGCAGCCAGTGCGTTGCAAAAGCTCGTCTGGAGAAGTACAATCAATTTACCACCATGGCAACTCCATTTCACTTTAATAAAGTTCAGCGTTTATTAATTTTCTTCGAATGATTCTTCGAAACATAAATTCATGATACTAATGAGAAAAAATCAGTAAATACATTCAACAGTGAGAATCGTAAAATTTAAAATTAGAATGAAATCAGAGAGTACTCATCTTAAAGTACACTCGGCCAAGCGAAACTATTCTTAGGAATGTTCATTAATTAATCCCGTCCTACAAGCGACGATCGCTAGCCGATCGATCGTCAAAGGAAAAAAAAAAAATAGAGCATTCAGTGCGACATCTACTGAAATAATAAAACAAAGGAGAGGGAATCGAAGACATAAAAAACCGTTTCTAAAGTTAGTGTCTCGTCGCAATTCCGATCGCTGCGTTTCGTCTGGTAAAGGAAAACTTCCCGGTCCGTTTACCATCGAGGGATGACAGGGGGCGAAGGAGTGGGAGGGCGAAGGGAAAAAAACGTTAAAGAAGAAACGAACGTCGAGAACGCTCTGGGAATCTATGCGATCGCGAGACAAATGTTGCCTTGATCAAAGGGAATTCGAAACGGTTCCTATCGTGGAAAGCGGCGCGAAGATTGCAGAGAAAAGGGCGAAGTAACGGATCCGCCTGATCCGGCGTCGAGTTCGACTACTACGCCGTACCTCACGAGACGTATTCCACTTCGACATGGCACGCCGCAAATCCGTAAAGCTCAAATCCCACGGACTCCCTGTGGATTTGCGGGACGAGGGGGAGCCTCGAACCGGGAACGATGGAAAAAGAACGGAAGGACCGAGGTGCCTTCGTGGCAGGGGTTGGGAGAGGGGTTGGAGGAAAGAGAAAAGGAATTTTGAGGCTCAGACGCCCGATTGGAAGTACAATTTAGAGGAGTGAAGTCGCGCGCACAGTCGAGGGAATTCGTTGCCGATCGATACCATGAATATTCGATATATCCGACGCACAAAGTACCTGTCAAAATAGCAATTTCGAGAGTTAACATCATTGCTAGGACAACATTTGCTGGGTAAATACTGTGCTGCGCTGGCCTCTTATTCGCGAGTCCTTTATCGTCCTCAATATGATTAATACTTACTTATTGATCTATTGCCTGATACCATGAACGCTGTGGACACGAAATTTAATATAAACCCGATCGTGTAATGACTGCTGTTTAACAGGAGAATCGAGACTGATCTTTTCTTAGAATACTTCAGAAGGAATTTTCTATGAAACTTAGAATTCCTAGGAGCTATTATAGTATTGTTAAATAAGTATCCACAAACAACCCGCAGGAATAGTGCTTAAATATCAAAACTGTTTCTCACTAAAGTACAGTCTGTTAATGATTACAGACAGAAGGGTCAGCTATTAGCTCTTCCTCAGCATATCGTTTAAGCTTAGTGTTTGTGTATGCCAACTCCAACTTTAGCTAGCACTTGAACCGAGGCAAGATTTCTATTTGTCTTTGAGCTGTATTCTGTGCGTGATGCGCACTGCGCTACTAATGTTTATAGAGTGGATACGCGACGGCGCATTCGCTGGCTCGTAAATACACGGTAAAACGGTGTTTTAATATCACGAGTATACATTCGAATCCTACCAGGGTCGAGGATCCTTTAATATACGTGGTAAGTAACGCACGCGTTGCGTCGCGACGATAAAATGGAACCCGATGAAACATTGTCAATGTATTACGCGTCTCGAGCAATAAATTCGTTCCAGCACGCGGCCAGCGTAAAATACCGTTACACTTGATCTGATTAAAGTCCAAATGAAATTTTTACCCGTGCAAGAGACAAAAAACGTCCTCCCGATCGACAGAAACGCGTTACGAGCTATCGACGAGAGGCGAATAAAATTTATCTACTCTCTCCCTTGCTCCCGTGATTCCTAGAACATATCAGCGATATCGAACGGAAATTTTTCATCGTGAATTACTTCCTGTAGGTTAACGAAGTCAACTGCGCAATTTTTTGATGGTAGATGAAAGAATGGAGGGCGGAATAGTTGCCAAATTCTGTTTAATACTGTCGGGACACTCTTGCAGCTTTTAGGGTAACTCTATTTTTTGAAACTACAGAGATGCACGCTTAAATTAAAATAGAATTATTTCACCTAACCTGTAATGACCCTGCTCCACTACTCATTATTTCGAGAACTAGTGTTACCTAAAACTACTCAAAAAATTCAATTGAGAAATACAAGCTATAGAAACTGTAGAATTACATCAGTAAAACGAGGCAACCGAGTAAGTAGATTCAGACGTTACTAGTCAGACAAGTGACCCATTTTTCAAACGTTCCCAGAAGCGTCACCAGACAACTCCTGCACTCGTATTCCTATATATCATAAATCCTGCAATTAAATTCACTTAAATCGCAAGCCGAACAGAATCTCTATCTCCTACCACCCACTGTTCACGAACGTGCTTCACATTCCGCTAATCTCCATCCCCGAAGCCTCCCAAAGGACCACTAGACCCCGACAAGTCCCAGGAAAATCCCCGCTGTCCGCGTATTATCGTTTTAATTGCCACCTTGTTACGAGGTCGCGCGTTACGTGCGTGGCAGCGGAATGAAGCGGACCGCGACGGACGTTCCGCGTATCTTCGAGCCGCCGAGGCACGTGCACGGGCCAGGCGCAACGTTCCCAAGGAGAGTTTCTCTCGCGGGTAATCCCCAGCTACGTCCCGCGATAAGACCAGCCAGAAGAATATACGGCGGCGTAAAGTAAGCGAGAGGCGGCGTTCGGCCCGCGCGGAAGATTCATTTACGGCTTATGAAGAAGTCCGCCCTCGTCTGCGCGTTCCTCTGCCGAATATCGCGCGCTCTCGCGGGAGCTGCACCCTTGGCATAATGCAGGAGGATCCGTCGGTGGAAAGTTGGTCGCGCGAGAACTTCGGATATTTTATTCGATGCCGGAATAACTTTTAATATCCCGCCGCGCGCTCTCTTTCTTTCTTTCTTTGAAGTTCGCGGCGCCAATAGGGCGGCAGAGGGGTGGAAAGGGGCGAAAAGGTTGGAAAAAGTGGGCTGTCGCGGAGAGGTGTTCAAGGGCTTCACCCTCGCCTCCCCTCGACGCGACTTTTTAGCCATCTCTCGCTCCGCCGTCGCGCTTCACCGAGCTTCGTGGAGTTTTAATGAAGAGTTCGGGCTCTTATTGGTTTCCCCTTTAGGGCGGGCGAAAGCGACCGCCACAGCGCCGCTTCTCTCGCCACTGTCCCGAGGCGTTCGCGCGTTTTATTGCGCCCCTACCGCCGCGTATTTTCTCGCCGATCCATAACGCCCTGGCGGCGTCGAGGCCGCGTCGGGGTCGCGTCGGGGCCGCGTCGATGCTTAAGTCGAAACGGAGCGGAGATGGAATATTATATACGCAGCGGCTGTAATGTTAACTAGTTGGAAACTGGAGGGCCATCGACCCGCCGCGCGGGGAGGAAACGCTCGTATTCCTTACGGGCGTAAGTTTCCCGGAAGTTCGGGGAGACGGTAAATTGCATGGGATACATTGTCCCCCCCACCCCCTAGAACGCGCCGCTGCGCTGATGAACTTCAGATGTCGAACTTCCGCGTGACCGATTTCTTTGACGGTTTCGCCGCTGCCGCGCGACCTCTGCGGATTTAAGGATCAGGGGAAGTTAATGGATCTGGCCAAGTTCGAACTCTCGTTTCGTTCTGTGACGATGGAGGAAGGAAGATCCTCGCGTAAAAGATTCTTCCTGGAGTTTTATCGGAGGGGGCTCTGAATTAAAATATTTCTGGTTTTAGTGAGAAACACAAGCTTCGAGTTAATTCGTCTCAGATAGAACGTGTTTGTCCCGTTTATTCCACGCACGCCGAGTTCGCCTGGATGAATTCAGCTCCGCGAGAAATTCTTTTTCATTTAAAGCGCTTTAAATGTCTTCCCGGCTGTTTGTTACGGCAAAATGAACGTCAGAACGCTCGTAACCCCGTGGCTTTCGCGCTTGTGCTCCTCGCTGCAACAGTTGTTACAACGACCCTCGAGAATGGGTTTTAGGGTCAAGGCATAGCGGCGTGAATCGCGGAATAAAAAAAGTCGGGGTTGAAACGGTTAAGGGTCGAAGTTGGAACTCGAGGAGGTTAGAATCGGAGTTGAAGCGTCCAAGTGTTACTGTGTAACAGAATGGAAGTTGCCACTTTCCTGGATTGAACTATAAAGTAGAAAGGACTATAAGCGAGCGTAAAAGACAATATCAGGCGTGAACGTAGGACAATGAGTTTTAATTGAATTATAAAATCGAGTTCCCAGGCGGAGCTTGGATTTTCCTCTTGAGACGTATTTCACGAAATCATGGCTCGACGTAAGCGTGGGACGCTTTGCGCCCGAGAGCTATGAGGCACGGTTCAAACTCGAGGTCGACGCCATAACAAATTCGGGATGTAATCGCGTCCAAGTTCGCCGTCTCCTTAGCTGTTGCTTAGTTACGTAGTCCGCCGACGCGTCTCGGCAACTACGCTCAGACCAACTTCCTAATCCACAAATCGTTGCCTAATATACATATATACACCGGCTAGCTGATGCATGCTTAAGAGAGCTGGCTCAGCTACCACTACCTTTCAGACCCTCTTTCTTTCCTGCAGTCGTTTAAACATTCAGGTATTTAAAAATTTGAAAATTTAAGAGTTTGAAAGTTTGAAAGTTTGAAAAAAGTTTGTATATTTTATACCTACTCGTGCACTTCTTATCTTTAACTTGAGTGTTGTTGCTATCTGCAGTGGCAAGCATTAAACTTTTCAATACAACAAGTTTATTGTTTAGTGAAATCACGAAAACCTTTGTTTATTCTTGATTGAATACTAAATTATACATGGACTTAATTACAGTGAGAATATAAAATTCTTCTCGAGAAACTGGATATATATTTCTAACAACATCACCTAAACCTGGAGAACAGATTACTTTCATGATACGAGTCTCGTATTAAAAATCCTAAGTTATGTTATCTGATAGTCAAGACGGCGGTCTCATCAAGGAAGCAAAGTGGATGTATTTACTAACGCGACTCCTTTGTTTCACAGGAAATTATCGCGGTCTTTTACATTTCCCTGTGCAAGCAACATACAGCAGGAAGTTCGCGACGTAAACGGGATCTTTGGCACAAGAAGACCGCAATTATAACTTTGGTGTTTATAAAATTGCAATCGTAAGCATAAATCCTCTCTAGAGCAGTCGAAACGCGTAAGAAGCATCCAACGTGTTCGCGTCTATGCCAACAGCGGAAAGAGATTTGCTCGCAATTTCGGGCAGTTTACAAGAAACTTTTAATTAGGATTTTACATTCTCCACGACAGCGGAGCATTTCAGGCGCGATCAAAGAAAGAATCGCGGCGTCTGGCGTGGTAACGAGGCCTAGAGAGAGGGAAAGTAATTTTCATCGGGGAGCATTTCGTCAACGGCGTTTCCCTCTTTTATGCAAATATCGCTTAAGCAGTGTTCAATTTACCCTTTTAAATTCAGGACGAAATCCGCGGCTCCTACGGTTTTATCGTTCTTACCAGAGGCGAGAGAAAGCCGCCGCGAAGGAGACAAAGGAGCTGGATCCTTGATGGGACACTTTCCTGTCACCTCGTTTAAACGCGAGTATTTGCATGGACTCGAGGCGCAGCGAAATCGGAATCGCGTCGAATTCATTGTGGATGCGCATTTCAACCGGAAGTCTTCTCGAGGGACGTAACGAATGGACACTGATGCCGCGGAGGGGGCTAAGTCTTGCGCTTGTGCCAAAAGTTGGCAGGATGTGGAGAAGGGAAGACGGTCGAAGAAGGGCGGACGACAGAGTCAGCGTGGGGGAGGGTGGAAGTTGTCATTACGCAAATTTAAGGCCAGAGTATAACAGACGCGCGGAATTTTACGCTTTCTGCTGCTCTGGAGTTCGCTCGTAAAAAAGGGGCCTGTATTAAAACACATTAAGTCCACCTGCTGGTAGTTTTGCCCGTATCTACGTACGATGTTTTACTACTCATGCCAAAAATTTAATAAGTTCATGCAAATGAGGCCCTTATGTAAATCTGGAAGATTTCACCACCGGCGAGATCCGGCGATCGCGGTACATATTTTTCGGCTGCCTCTTATTACTATGGTAAATTGCGCCCCGCTGTAACGGGGGCTTATTGCATCGCGAAAGTAAAGGACTTTGATTCCGCTTGTTCTACAAGCTGTTAGAATAAAGGGTTTAGGGCTTTCAGAGTGTTTCGTATTCATTTAGGTGCGTGAAAAATGCTCGGCCGATGCGGCTCAAGGGACTAAAGCTTCTTAAGTTAAAGGAGCTACTTTGTGGCGCCCTCTACGTCTCAGATTCCTCTTTTTTTTTTTGCTTTGTAAATGAAGCACAATGAAACTTTGGCTGCCCGAACGATGCTTGGGTAATGGATTTTCTTTGGATAATCGAATCATTACGTTGTAGAATGAAGAATAATGAAAAAATTACATGAAAGTTTAATTTTCTTCGGTGTCTGCCACGGATACTCAATCTTTCTGTATTATCAAGTTGTGCATTCTCGTTAAAGTTATATTTGCCTGTAATTTCTTATCTTCTGAACTTCTGATTGATGAAGCTGCATAATTATCGGCAGAAAGAATACTATAAGTCGAAGTCCAATAAAACTTAGCCAACCCCTATTTCCCAGCGTCCATTCAATTTTCTTTAAAGATCGTTTTCTGTCCAGAGCAAAAATCTCCAGAAACTTCGCATTCTCCGAAAATCTCCCCATCAACTCAGAGGATTCTAAACGTCCGAACTTTTCATTTCCCCATAATATACAATTCCCTCTTCAAAAGAAGTCCCTCCGCCATGCTGTCTGAAAAAATATAAGATCTCAGCATATTCTATCAGAATCAGTCGAAGAAGTGAACGAAAGAGATCAGGGCTCTCTTTTGAAACACGTGTCCCCCTTATTCGTTCGAATAAGAACGTCGAAGGAAATAGAAAGTAGTATCTCACGGCGTAAAAACGGGGAAAAAGATCGAAAGGGAGGCAAGAAAAACGAGGGGCGGAAGAGTGGTGCTTCGAAGTGAGAAAGAAAGGGAAACGGAACAACTTCGGGGAGAGAAGTGAAGAGGGGGAAATAAAAGAAGGAGGTCGGGGGTAACTTTATCTGCGCTGGCAGAAGCGGCCCTCCACTTCGATTTTGCGCTAGTCACTAAGTTACCCGATCTGCCCCTCATTGTCTTGCGATAACTTCGCGATACCTGACCGAGGGTTTTCCTTTAGCTACACCGTCTACAGGCTTGTTCTTCGCGAGAGAACGGCGAAGAAAGACGAAGCGCAGAGCTTAAGTCCTGAAACTTTCCCAACGAGCCGAGCCACCACCCCGTTCGCGGGGGTGTTGCAAAACTCGTATATCCGCGAAATGATCCCAGCCGGTACTTCCGCGTGACTCTTGTTACTTCAACGAGGAAACAATGCGCCGTTCCGTTTATATGCTTTATGATACGGCACCGCGCTCTCGCGAGTACGTAAACACGTGTTCCGCCGGAAGGGGGTTGCGAGTGAGGATCGATCGTGAGTGTTAGACGGATGTCTTCTTCAAATGAGCAACATGGTGGTCTCTCGAATATCTCGCGAAAGCATATCGATTTGGAAATTATTTTAGGAAATTCTGCAAGCTCTATTGATGTTGATATTCAACTGCAAGTAGAATATACTTGTGTGCAGTCAGACTGATCGTTCTTTAGTGTCAGTACTATCATGCAGATTTAATTTTTATTTTCTGACAGCCATTTTGCGAAATAAGATTATTTCCACTGTATCACCTGTTTACAAAATGACTGTATGTAGATATTATTACAAATTCATTCCATTTGAGTACTACTCGAATATCACAAATGATACATTATCTGTAAACGACAGAACGATTGCATTATTCAATTAATGAAAGGGTAGTATTGGATAAAATGTATTCATAACGGTGCATTACACGCATTGTTTTTCGTTCTTTGCCTCGCGTCGCCCTTTGTATAATTAATTAGCATCAATCGATGGACAATAAAGCTAGAGAATAGCGGGATTCATCCAGCGAGCCTTTGTATTTGTTTATAAATAAAATTCAGGACCACACTTGGCTGTAAACATTTTCTGTTTAAATTAACGCAGTGGTTAATTAGTAAGTTAATTAATACACAATATCTCTTTGTTCAAGGAAACTGGGTTACTCGGAGCACGAGCTCTTCAAAGGGGAAGCGATATCATAATTAATTCATATGAAACTGATTTTCATGTATCCTGAATATTTCTTTTGATGAATGATATTCGTTTATTATCAACTACATCGTCGTTGCTTCTTCATTTTCTTATTTTCATTTTTATTAGAAAAGATAAGATGGCCACGGTTCATTTCAGAATCCCACCTCATCTGCATCGAGGTGTTTTCAGCAAGCTAGCATGACGGAGCAACATGTAAGCTCATCCGAACTTCGAGTGTTCTTTCTTGTTTTACGAGACAGAAAACAGCTTAGATACTTAAGTGGTAATTTGTCAAAGGGAACACGGATGAGTTCGAACAAGTTACACGGTTCGAAACTTGGGAGCAACATTCGGGAAACCTTCGACAGGCAAATTGATAAAACTTCTCAGAGTTGGGGAGCAGACTAGACGAAAAACAACGAACTTTTTCTGGGATCTAAGAATTTACTTCAGTGACTATAATAGTTTCAGACAGATTCAGGAACCATTGGTCAGTTCTAATATATACCAAATGCAATTAGCTTTCGTCGTCAGTAGTCATAATATTCGTTCACCTTCGAAGGTAAACTTTTATTCTAAAAATGATAAAACGCAATGTAGGAGAAGTAATTCCTGGTAGGAATAAAGCGACAGATGCATGGCCATTTATGAGAATAAAGTTTATAGAACTGCGCGAGTAGCCGTATTTACTGCTACGAATGTTATGTGTGAATTTTATCACTCTATGAATTGATAAGCTTGCAGCACGTCAGTCACGAAAAATTCATTTCATTGGCACCACTGTCACGTAAGCTTTTTATGGCTGTGCCCGACAAGCCATATCTACTTAATGTTCTGCAGAGAAACATTTCGTGGAGAAACAAAACTCGAGACAGTTAGATAATTAGACCATAGATATGATGAATCTGAATTCAGATTCTTCAATCTTATTCTCTTATGAGTAAAAGTATTGTTCTTCAAATTGATAAGCTCACGAAACAGTAACTCCTAAAATCCAGTGATAACATGACAATTAATATTCATTTTATACGATTTTATGTTTCCAAGAACCATTGAAAGATATCAGAGACTCGAAGAAAATATCCAAAGTTATAATGTTCGAATGATATAATACTTCTAGAATATACGATTTCTCTATTTTCTCAGTTAATTAGGAGCAATTAGCCCATGAATTCAGCGATCAAACCTGAATTCGACGTAGTTCGCGCAATTGCATATTTCTATTCCGCCTGCGCATTCATGTTTCATTTCCCTTCGCAACGACCCACTTTTCACAGTTCTCCGTTGACTAAAAAGCAAGAGGAAGTTCGCGAGGACGAGCGTCTTCCGTCCCACGATGACGCAAATCGCGACGCGGAATAAGGAACATTATAACCCCGGATCGGTGCTCGCGTCTAACATCTGGACCCTGGTTCCTCGGCATATTGCTTCTGTTTTCTCGAGAATGGAAGCATGGCAACGCCACGGCAGGATTTTCATGAATATTCTTCGGCCAACATTAATGTGCTTTATAAATATGTATTAAACCCGCGGATTTTACTATCTCCGACAAATTAAGCTTGCCAGCTGCCTTAAACCCTTCCTGTTCCACCCCTGGCTGGGGCGTTACCACTGCAAAGACGCAATTGGAATAGTAATCTCGAACCGCGATCTGCTATCTCGCCGGGGACATTTAATATTCCATACAATGAATTTATATTTTCTATTACGAAGCGAAGGAACGGAGCATTGTATACGGCACGAGTAAAGTCTGTTACTGTTGGATGTGTCTACTCGCAAACGGAAGAAATTTAGGAGAGACTAGCGAGTGAATGAGTCAGAAGCGAGGAATGAGATCAATTCTATTCAGCGTATTTAAGAGAATGTTCATTTCTGATTCAATATTAAATTATACATGCACTTTAATATTGTGAGAATATCAAATTTTATCTTCGATAAACCGAATATTTTTCAATACCTTAATAATCCTTACACCTTTAGAGATTGTGAGAAACATTCTACGACCAAAGCGAGCAGAAAATAATATTTATTAGTCAATAACATTCTTGCCACACACTAACCACGAAAACTGTATCAATACCAGCCAGTAATGTGTGATCGTATATTTGTTTATCGTCATCGTTTACCAGACCATATAAAAGGTGAGTGCAATGTGCATTTTAATGTTGAACATAGTGCAAGAACGACTCGACCAAATATGTCTACAAATATCAAGGTATTACTATTAATAGTCGCCCTAATTCTCATGTCAGAGCTTATGGACTCAGTGCAAGGAGTAATTTTGACTTCATTGAACATTTGTCGTATATCCACACAGGGTCAGAGAATAGTATACTGTCTGTATAGTATGAATATTTTTAACAGCCTTAACGTTCCTTCCTATTGCACCTTTAAAGAATTAGGAAAAATATTTTACGACAAAATACGTAAAACATTTTTATGAGAAATTTAAGCACATTCTACTGTTTGATCTTTTTCACTTTCTATTTTTTATTTTTTCACTAAAATTAAATTCCAAGGATCTGCGGCGTCGGTGCTGTAATTTAAAATATATATATTAAAGGACCATTTTTCGCATTTATACTGTATTGTCACGTATGGATAAATTCGATGAAATTTATTTCGCATTTCTCTTTGATGATGCAAAACGTGCAACCGTCGAAGACTTTACAGCGCGTTCACCATGGTATGCAGATTTAACGATGAAAAATTTCAGGCTCGTTTGTATCACCAGTTTGTACTGTGAATTCGGTTTTGTTTAATTAATGAAGAGAATAGAGGAAGCGCTTCCGAATATATTTTTCATAACAAAAGAGAAAATGATGGGTAGAATAACTTTTGCAATTTTGTGTCCAATTGTATTCCAATATAATTCAGGTCCATACTGAGGCAAACATGAACAAATGCATAACATAAAATTATTCTGAAAAATAGGTGTTCAGCTCGGTACGAACATAAATTATTTTTAATATTCCTTGGTTTCAAAATTGTTTAGTAACATCTTAACAGAAATTGAATGTTATATTGCTGTGTTTGCGAGAAAGGATATAAGTACCTGTAAATTTACCACTTCCCAGTGACCCATTCTATACATGTAATTGTTGTAATCAATTATTTTCATTTCGGACACTAAATAAATCAGTGTTTCATACTGTGTGACATTGACGCAATGTGCCCTAGCTGTCGTCATTTCAATCTATTAGTATTACATACTATGCTATCGGCATTTATTGTTGTTATGTCAGCATTTAGTTTGACTAAGTATAGCACTTACATATTCATTTCATAGGTACCTAATATTATTATGGTATTTCCGATTGTATGGGTCGACGTAGCCTGTAAACATTAATATGTCAAATATATCGTTTTGGAATTGATAGAGGTCGCTCTGATTAATTTCTCAATTTGTCGGCGTAACTGAATATTCATATCTTCACTTTGGGCATATTTGTTGTGACAAATTGGCAGAGTATCGATGCGAAAAGCTTGCCTGGACTTCCAGGATTCGCTTGTCTCCGAATTTTTTGTAGAAAAGCAGCACAATCTGTGAAAATTTTCATGCAGATTATACAGCAACAAAAGGGGGAATGTATTGCAGGCGGATCGCTGAAATCGCGATAAATCTTCGTTATAAACTTTTGCTCGACTTCAACGCGCTAATGAAGGGTCATTATCCGATGGATTCACCGGGTGAAATTAAATTTTCATAATTAAAGGTATATTACGGGCACAAAAACGAATAAAAATTGCTGCTGAAAAATCAGCTCGCTAAACAAAAAAAAATAATTAGAATCTAAAAGAGGGTGGGAGTAGCAGAGGGAGAAAAGTTGATAGTAATATAGTTTACACTTTCGCGAAACGTAGTAATGAGAGTGATACTTGAAAAATATCCGAGGGAGTTTGTTAACAGATAGCTGAATGCACTTGAAAATTTTGTTTTATCTGCTGTAATATTTTTTAATCCATCGTGCAACTGCAAACTTATGATAAAACATTTTTAACCAACACTAACATTCACTCTTTATTTTTATGATACGCTAAACCTCTCGCGATAGCAAGTTTTAAATATAAAGAGGTGTATATTACGAAATATCTAAAGTAAAAATTAGCAAACTAATTAAAAAATATTAAAACTGTACAGTAGATTCAGCCACGCGTATAAACACTGTAGAATTATTTTTCAGAGAATAGTTCACGCATCACAAGCTAGTATCTGGTATGCACAACTTTATGGATGAAGTTCAGCTTCAAGATGGAACGAGTTTGCATTCATCGTTAATGACTTCGTATAACCGATCCTCAAGCGTACCATTTCTGCATTCATTAATATTCAGTAGACAAGCTGAAGATTATGTCTGCGTGACGGTCAAGTGTCATAGATGGTTCCATTTATCGGACCCAGTTCGGTGGCAACGATCGTTAAATTCATTACCGAGGAATAATGAAAAATGAAAATTCTAATGACGAACGATGGTAGAATAGAACTGTAACATCATTAAAACTTTTGCAGCGTTAACAACCAAGTTCTCGAAATAAAGATTTCCATTCGCAGTGTATTAATAGACCTTTATCGTTAATGCAGGCGCGCATGAATAACAAATAATATAGTGTAAATGACGACAGATACTAAAAAATTAAGAAAATAAAAGAAATCTGAATAAATCTCGGAGAATCTTAACCAATAGTAGTGACAGTGTCGTAAATATTACAAGAAAAATCAATTATAATACTCACAGTCTCCATTACTAATGAAATTATTTTGCCGCCAATGAAAAGTATCGTCACGAAATTAGCAACGTCTTAATAATTATGAGAAATTTAATATCGCGTTACGATGTCTTGAACCGATAAAGATCAGAAGCATGACAGGTTCCAGGCAGTCCGGGATTTTCATTACGCTAAAGCGCTGCTCTTTGTTATTAACACGTTATCGCTCGAGCACCTGCCGGCGAGAGAGGATTATCTTGATAATGCGTTTTCTCTATAGCTCCCACCTGAGTAACGTAACACGTTCTCTGCCAAACTTGAACATTCTCTCCCGTCCAACCGTCCTCGTTAGTTATTACCGAGCAATATTATTCCCTTGGATCTTCCGCCTCGTAGTCGAGTTTCTTCGGCCTTTCTAAGAAGAAATGCTCCTTCAAGCGCAGCATTCTCTCGCTGTAAGCCTCCAGCTCGAGAACCACGTTTTCGAGATCGATGTAGCGGCCCTTTTCTTCTCAACGAAGTCATCAGCGAGAAAAAATAATTGCGATAAATAAATAAGCAGATTCCACGGTTCACCAGAGTACCTACGAGTTCATTGTCTCATTTTCAGACTTTTCCACGGAGGAACCATTAAACCGAGGACCAGGCGATATTGCCCCGACATGAATTCCCGCAGAAGACATCGTTTCGTTCGGTGTGGGATACGCAGGTGAAATTGGCGGGCAGCGTTGGCAAGGGACGCGACCAAATCTAATTTATACAAAGCCGTATAGGGTGCAGTCGGGGTCTCTCAATCTTTGGGCACGGTTTGCTGGATTACAAATCGTTCTGGTCGAGGACGCAGACAGCCGGTGGCCTCGACCAGACACGGCCACCGTTAAGGTTTACGCTTTCGGCCCAGAAACGCCGCGAACAACCGGAAGGAAGGCGGCCAGCGAGTAGCAAAATGGCGTCAGATGGATGCCCCCATTAATTAACAGCTACCTTGGAGATTCCTCCCCGTGGCTCTATCATTCATTCGAGTCACTCTCGTTTCCTGCGACTTATCTCGCTCCTCCGAGCGTCGGATCGCGTCTCGTTTCGACTGAATTTATACGTCGGGAAGAAGCTGTAAAACGGCGGGGAAAACGAGACGCGGGCATACAGTTTGTCAGGGCATCGTTCGAGCCCGAGATCCCGAGCATTCTTATCGTTATTATTAATAGACGTCAGGGGACGGCTAATCGTTCCATCGGCCGTGGAAGAATGTTAATGAGAGTGGCCCCGAAAGAAGGTGGATCATAACTGTTGGAGTCACGATAGAGTCGATATTTTAACGCCACCGAGAAGTTGATGATGACCAGCTGCGGTATGGAGAGTAGAACTCTGTTCTGTTCAATTAAAACACTTTTTTTCGTTCGAATGTAGGAAATATTTCTAGAGTATAAATGGTTTTTCAAATAATTTATAGACTCAAGTTCAGTTCACGAGACACTTCAATATCGATCAATCATACTCATAATATTGAGACACTGCGAGAACTTTAATTATTTCTCCATGCAAAATTCAATCATGGAATTATGTCACGAAATATTCTATACGTTATGTATATCAATATACCTGACAGTAGTGATTCTCGTGTCATTTAGAATACGACATACCTCTACGTCCATACCTATATATATTTTATTTTCTAGGACGCTCGTTGCATGTCAATTCTACTAGAATCTATTTCATCTGTGTCTCATACATAATGAATATCAAACTGTGGTTTGCCGTTTCATTCGTCATTCCTGCAGAATAATCATTAAAAATATTTTACTACTAGCCTGCGTCGTTTCATAGAATTATAGTATGTTAGAATATTTAAAACGCACGATAAACCTGACTCGTTAAATAATTCACGTAGTAGAAAACTTCTATCCAGAATGTGTATCGTGCACCGTACCCTATTTCACTGACAAAATATTATTGATAATTTTGACTGGAAAAATTGCAATGTGCAATTTCACTAAGACACAGCTACTAACCTAAGACGCATCGCCTATCTCAGCGGTATGCGACAGGTATTCAAAGGGACATCCCTCTCAGAATATGTGGCAGATTGCATCTATGCCTTTGATCGCTGCGCAAACCCCGCGGTCACGCGGAATAGCTTGCCAGCTTAATGAGATTGTTTTATAATAAATTTCCATAACACTCGCTGGGACGGTCCGTTAGCCACATGTTAGACGGCATTATTACGTAAACCTTCGGGCGGCTTGGTAACTACCCTATGTTTATTTAATAAGCCATTGTGTCTCTCTCGTTAAAAACCAAATACCCTTGCCCTTTGTGACGAAAGCGCATTAATGCAGCCAACTACGGCTCCAAAGATACTTTCCTTCAGAACTTTTGCACATCCTTCTATCGAAGCGAGTTTCATCGAGCAAATTGGAAAATTTAATGAGCCCTTTCTACCTGCCTCCGCTTCCCCGCTGTCTAAGAACCGCCAGCGTCCCAGCGAAATCAATTAGTTATAACTGATTCTCTTATGTTACCTCTGAGGGATCGGTCTAAATCCGTGGCGCGATCTAATTACCCTGGAACACGTCGATATCGAGCGATTATACGGTGCACGGTTTTCGACGCGGAAAGCAGCCGCACAATTGGCAATGATAAACGGTACGCGGCTGAGTCACGAACCACTGGCAGAACGGTAATTCTCGGTCGTCAGCGAATCGGTAATTAAAAGCAAATCACGGTCGCTGGAATCGACCGTTTACGTAGAATGAATATTTCATTCTCTGACTCCTAACGCGACAATTCGTGCTCCACGTGCCAGGGAACATCCCCCCTCTGAGGAGCTTTTTGAAAGCTTCCGCGGTTACTGCTGTGGCCGACGGGGACGCTCGCAAGTGTTTAATCACTGTTCACCTGTTCGTGCCGATGAAATTTTATAGCGGGTCATCCGCGGGAAGTTTCAACGTGTTTGCTGCTTTCTGTGTACCGACTGGATATTTTTTCTTGTCTGGTCACGTATCGAATTACGTAGTCTGTCCCCTGTAACGTGGGAGGCGTATTTGTGGACTCCAAAATAGTGAAGTAAATACAGAATAATGGCGATAACGATACTGCCCAAAAAGGGCAAAAATTGGTCAACTTTGATTGACGATAACTCCGCCAAAAATTATCGCAGGATCGTGATCTTTTTTTTAAATTAAAGTCTGAAGTCTCTACTTTGAGATACTATATTTAGAGTTTAAGTCTAGTAGTCCTCTATCAACAGAATCCCTCAAATCTAAGGGTATGATTATTATATTGAAAATTGCAAAGTTTGACAGAATGCTCAGACTTGGGAAAATTTTTTTCGGAAATATCGTTTACGGGAGCTCAAAGACTGAACCTTCCCCTGTAATATATAAAAAAAATCAAGTCGCTGCGATTTTTTTTCGCAAAGTTACAATACTTTAAAGTAGCCCTTGCACTTTTGTCATATATTGGCACTACCGAATGTGTTGTAAAAATGCAAGGACTACTTTAAAGTTCTGTAACTTTGCGAAAAAAAATTGTAGCAACTTGATTTTTTTTGCAAATTACAGGGGAAGGTTCACTCTTTAAGCTCCTGTGAACGGCATTCCCGGAAAAAATTTTCCCAAGTCTGAGCATTCTGTCAAACTTTGCAGTTTTCAATATAATAATCATACCCTCAGATTTGAGGGATTCTGTTGATAGAGGAGGACTAAACTTAAACTTTAGGTACAGTATCTCAAAGTAGAGACTTCAGGCTTTAATCGAAAAAAAAGATCATGATCCTACGATAATTTTTGGCGGAGTTATCGTCAGTCAAAGTTGACCAATTTTTGCCCAAATTTTTTCTATGCCATCATTTTTTTTGAGCATTATATTTTTTAATTTTTATTTACTATATTTTATTTATTGCTGTTTTATCATTCATCTAGGTACTCACACCCTCTCTAGACCTTTCCTTCTGGTTTTCTACGTGCCATGGACCAGCGTAGCAATAATTCTTCAGGGGATCATCCTGCCAGACTATTAATTCGACGCCAGATTCGCTTTGATCTATTACGACGCACCATTACAGAAGCATCGTCGCGTTCTGTGGCTCGCTGTCCGCGCGACGGCTCGCCGAAGATATCGGAATTCCTGCGGTCGGTCGCTCCGATAAAATTAATACCGCCATCAAACGTAATGTAATTAAAATGTAAATTCAAGCGTGAATCATGATCTCTGCACCCTCGTTTCCACTCAGTTCCGCGCGTGCCCCTGGAGCTCCCTATAGTTATTGTTACGCGTTAACGCTGCCTGGACGACGTCGTATTTGAATTGGATCGCAGAGCAGACAGTGGAAAAGTGTCGTCCGCGGAAGGGTTGGAAGTTTAACGAGTCGTGAATTAATGGGCGTATCAAAGTTACGGCCTTCCTGGGGCTTCTGTGTCGTTTGGAACGCTGCAAGCGAAAGAGTCAGACGATTTGAGCCGGGGATCTTTTGCTTTCTGGACGACTGGTTTTATCAATTCAAATTTCCGAGCTATTGACGAATCCTTTCGCTAAAGGAATAACGTTCCAGGATATTTTCCGCTTCAAATTCGGTATGGTTCTTTTTTATTTGATTTGCTATATGGGCGGGGAATCGCGTTTTCCAAGAAAACCATAAATAGAGAAGTTCGTATCAAAAGCGTGGTCTACTTCAGGATCGTTCCAGCAATTGAATTACACGCGTCATTAATATCTTTATGTTCAGTATTGGGAAGTGGTCGTCGGTTGATGTGGAAAGATTGAAATTTTGTGATGAAATATTACAGATTTTTTCTTGTAATTGGGCAGAGAAGGGGGGAAGAAATCATGTTCGTAAGTATTCAGGATGTTTTTTACACCAGAAATGAACATTTTGATAATAATTCGCAAGCGTTCACGTTGGGAATATGGCGATAGGTAACATTCACGTCATGTCGCTGTTTGCTTTCACGTTGTTTTATTTGCAGCACGTTTACCAATGCCACTCTATTTGTTTCGATGCAAGGAAAAATGTGTGTGTGATTTAATGTTCGGTTTTCTGGTGAAATTTACGTAGGAAAATAACGTTCTCGACGATTTTACATGCGCTGCATCTGTGATTGCCTCAGCGCGTAAAAAGGTAAATTTTCATCCGTCATTTTCGTTGACATCCTATGTACAAAAAAAAGGTATAGTATTTGTAAATATATTGGAATAATTAACAGATCAAAGTTTTCGGTAAGCTTAAAATTAAATTTTTATTTATATGCGCAATGCACATTTAACCACGCGAACTAAGTATTAGAGTTAGTAGAAACTAATTAATATTTCCCCAGGCAGTTTATTACGTTGACCTAATTAATTGACTGTATACTGGCGTGCGTAAAATTATAATTAATGATATGCATTGGTTAGTAGTTAGTCTAACTATTGTTCTTCACATATCCGTGTTTGGTAGGCAATAAACTGACGTATCACAGGTAACAGAGAAAGGAATAATTAATAACAGGCGTGTGTGAATATTAATTACAACTTCGTATGAAGATAGACCATATTTAATTATTCTAAACAATGGAAATAAAAAATCCTAATACTTCTACCGAGGCACGTACTGTATTAATCAAAACTAAAACACTCGTATAATACAATACTAAAAGGCAAATTAGAAATAGAATAATAATTGCTATCTTTAAACTTAGAGTACTTTCTACACTGCTGGCTGGCTACTTTTCCGAAACTTTCGCTCTAGAAACTTTCTCGATACTCGTTCAGCTCGCTATCCTCCCCATACTTTGCTCTTATACTGCACTGACCATCCTCAAGCACACTCTTATCTCACACAGCGACGAAAAAATACAAACCCTTTACCGAGGCATTCACGCCGAATTGAAATCCGTACTTTTTTTCTCGCCTCTTGCACTAAACGAGAAGAAAGAGCTGTCGCCTTCATCATCGAATAAAGGTACACCGAATCGATCAACTACCCAGAGTAACACTGAAATCAGGGTGCAGTGGCGTGCAAGAACTCAGAAGGTGGACGAGTTTAAAATATTTACCCTCCCAGGCGAGGCGTATCGGCGGTCTCGTTAACTTCGCCAGTTTCTTTGAGGCAGGAAGGGGCACGAACGCGACAGGTGAGTGACGGTCGGTCCATTTTATCGCGGATCACCACTGAGCCGACCTTTTCCATCGGCCCTTCGCGTGCAACGGTAATTAAAGGTGCCGTCGTACGCGAAACGTTGAAATCGAGCCACGTGGCGACCGGAAATACATGCTTAACAGGCGTATATAATGGATGCACCACTGTACGAGTGATTTCGTGCGTTATGGGGAGATTGATCGCTTTAGAAAGATTTTTAACGATCATCGTTTCCGCTATGCTTATCCATCTCGAATAGGAACAGAAAACCTTCCTCGACGTTCTTCAATTATTTCTGGAGGATTATTTAGCAAACCTCTGCTGTCATTGCGACAGGTTCGATGAGCTTTAAACGTACCCAAGTGTTTTAATTCGTTTCGAAACAGAATTGCTGATGACTCGTTCATACCCTAGTACTTGTGGGAAGCACGGCAACGAGGTAATTGCTGTTAAGCGATCATCCATATTGTTAAGTACCAGGAAACATTCTGAATGACTCTGTTGTTGCAGCGATATAATACCTCGGTTGCATGGAGACAGAGGAGTGGACAGAGAGACTGGCAACTTTGCTCATTGTTCGTGTCATCGATCGGTCTCGTATCGGACGTTTAACGAATACATATGCATCTAGACAGCAATGTTTCCATTACAGCAGACGGAACGAGGATTATCGTGGCTTCAATGAATCGTATCCATTACACGCGAGTTCGCGTAAACTTCAGCGGCGTCGAAGCTCTGGATAAACGGATCGGTGTTGAGTTACTTTTTCTTCGTGGATAACTAGTCAATTTCTTTATCATACTTCGATAGGGTTTTTTAAGTCAGTGTCATAGAGTTGAGCTTGAATTAAAGCATATTCTACGAATAGGTGTGTGTCTTAACGAAGGATATGAAAATTCAAGATATTTCTGTCCCTATTCAGATATATATTGGCTTCATCTCTTCTAAATATTTGATTTCAATTAGTGTATCTACAACCCTGAACAGCATATTGGAAAATCTCAAAGGCGCAATAAAATTTCATCGAAAAATGAATTGCAGCGTTCATGATCAAAGCAAGATCGATCGTAAAGTAGAAAAAGAATGTCAACGACAGACAAGAGTTCCTTTCGATCCGTAGCGATGCCCTATTAAATTGAAATTCGCAATAATTTCTCCTGAATGAAGTAACGCATACTTACATTCAACGTCCTGGAGGATTAACGAGACTCTATTATAATCTTATTACGTCATTCTTAAGCGAAGCAACCCGTTCCATTGAACCTTTGCTTCTGCTCCAATTATAATCTTTCATTAACATCACCTCTCAATAACTACCCTTAAATAAAACGTTCGGAAATACTAAGCAACCCCTGTCACAATTACATAACTCTCAAAACTAGATCGGCAGCAAAGTAAAACAGGAACGTCGAAGTCAGCCACAGACTCTATTTATAAACGCATTTTAAGCGTAGAACCCATTATTCATGCTTCGTACGCATGAACTCTCTCCACACGAAGATCGTCGAAATTGTTCGAAATTGTTATATTATTCAAAATGTTCTATTTTCTTCCGTCTCCTACATAAAACAGACTTCGTGTTATTCATTCACCACAGTCTCGACCTTACGATACATCGAAGACTCGTAGTATTTCTTGGAACTCGCGTAGTCAGCGGCAACCTTCGTATTTGCCGCGAAAAAAAAGTGTGAATCAACGAAAAAACTCAGCGCCAGCCACGCGACTAGCCCCCAGGTATGAGAAATAAGAACAGCGCGTGGCTCCTTCTCTTTCCTGCAGCTGCGAAACCAGTTTCCTGCCTGCCCGCCTCGAGGCGAAAAAACGTGTCTGCTTTTTTCTACTCAATACGCGAGCCTAGATAGCACATATTCGAACACGAAACAGAGCGAGACAGCCCTTACGCTTATTCCCGAGGAACTACTTTTTACAACTAGTCTATCTTCCTCGAAGCGGAAGAATAAAATCAGCTTTTTCTAAAACGCAATCACGAAAGGGTAGAATGCACATATGCGTGTGAATGAACGAAACAGACCAATTCTATTCCATCTGCAAATATTCCTTTTTCCTCGGCCCTTGATTTAATGGATCAATCGATTCGTTGCAGAGAGCAATGCATAATATTTGTTCTCGATAGGTCTATATCGTTCATGGGAGCGTGAGAAGACAAAACACGTCTGCCCTGAATAGCACAGCGAACTTACAACGAGGAATTGAGCTCATTTTATAGAAATTGTAACGTTTTGTCAAGGGCGAAGCATTTGCACGGTGGGCTGGCGAGAGGGTTTATTAATTAACAGCAACAACAATACCGATACAACGACGACGGTACGTGTTCCCTAATTCTGACGATGGTTGACGCACAGCGTGTACTATGCCGACTGTGTTACAATACTAGGCAACGACTTGCGCAAACACTTAGGGTGATCCCAGAGTGTACGTTTGTTTAGCTACATTCCCGTGCATGGTGCGGTGCTCGCGAACGCGTACACGCGAGACGAGAAATGGTCGGGGAGGGTGGAATAGTTGCTTATGCCCGCATGTTCCGACTGAAAATACATATGCTCGATTATACCGAGCGTTAAACGTGACAAGGTACGGGCGCGCGGTAATTGCGTCACGCCATTACATTTAATTAAAAGTTCGCTCAACTAATGCTCTGAAGAAATCCGATTGTTCGAAGCTTGCTGAATATAACGAGGAGGGCCGCGGCGGGCGGAAGTTCGCGCGAGTTCTCGTCGCGCGCCGTTACAATTAAGCGAACATAAGCGTGCCCTGGTAAGGAAAGGAAATTGCGAACAAATGGAAAAATCGTGGATCCCAGAGTATCTGTTTTACGAACGAGAGGATTGCTTTGGAGATCTTTGGTCCACGCTTTGCTTTGATTATTGGCAGGGGAAGACAGCGGCTGGAGCCACTTGGAAGTCCATAGTCAAGCGTGGGATCAATTTGTTTAATTTGGAATTTGAATTCTGAGGCATTTCTACTATCTAGACTTTAGCTATCTTCTGCTATAGCAGTTTCCAGCGACTTCTTATAATATCCAAGTCGATAAAAGAAATGCCCTGAGTTTTTCTAACTTTAGCACAAAGAAGCAGCACTTTCCAATCGTATCACGAATTTCTGCTAGCCCCCACAGAGCTCGTTAGATCAAACTGGGTCGTGAAAACAAGCATCGGAGCGGAGACGACGCGCGCTCATCGTTTTATATCCCTGGGGTTGGATGCCGTGGACGTTTCTAATCCCGCAGACTGATGTCGTAGCAGTTTCAAGGCTTTGCGCGTTTGCAAACGATGTCCCCCCTGCGCTGGCGCCCCGTCCAGCTCAGCTATTGCTGCTTCGACGACGAGTCCTCATAATGGGAGCTGGAGGTTCTTAGAATGGTTCTAGTCCCGCTGGCTCCAGCTGGGTGGAAGTCGGGATTCGTGGCCCGCAAGCTGACGCAAATGCGTCTGATAATGCAAATAGAGCGTGCAATTGTGAGACAGAGAAAAGTAATTCGTTGAGTGGCTTCACGAAAGACCTTTTCATTTCCCGCGAGCGCGACAGAAGGAAATCCTCACTGGTAGTGCTCGCAACGTTCGTCCTCGAGTTTTTTCTAATTAACGTTGGTAACCTTTATGAAGCGACGAAGTCCCGTTCCTCCACGAGGACGGGCTTTCGGGGGTTAATAAAAATCCTTCTTTACGCTCGGCACGGTCGCTTGATTCATCGCTTTGTCGCGACACCAGGATGCAACGTTAATCGCAAAGCGCATAATTGCAGCTTTCCCACTTGACATCTGGGTAAGAACCAAAGTGGAAAATTGGGTCAGTGACGAAATTGTTTAGACATTTATGTTAACGCCTGCAGGCGAGACGCGTTATTAATAAACAAATGAGAGACGACTAACCGAATTCGTGGCGACGACGCTGCGCACTTTCCACGGTTATAATATTAATTTTGCGTATTTATGAATTTAAATATTGTATAGCCGTGAATAAATGAAATTTTAATCGTCAATCTGCACGCAAACGAATCAACCATTTATAAAGGCGAAACTCTGCAAATGTCGTGGCTTCCTGTGCTTATCGTGAAGATACATGCAAGCTTAGATTAGTGTAAACTTTGCACCCGTGCATGCAATTTATCGGCGACACGTAATAATCTGATGACTACATTTTCAAATATTCAAATATTCAAATATTCAAATATTCAAATATTCAAATATTCAAATATTCAAATGTTCAAATATTCAAATATTCAAATATTCAAATATTCAAATATTCAAATATTCAAATATTCAAATACTCAAATTTTCAAATGTTCAAACTACAGAAGAATCTATAACACTAAAACCCTATCAGGAAATTACTCAATGCTATTTTTGCTAACCACATTTACAAATTCTCTCTGCTAAAAAGTCCTAGATCAACTCAAAGCCCTGATTCACGATTAGAGCGGACTGAAACAGTCGCGGTGGTCTTCTAATTAAGGCTTCCGTTAAATCACGTACAAGTCGAGTGGCTTCGCATTTGAATCGTCCATCGAAGAAGTCAGAGAGATTCATGATGATGAAGGCAGGTGGCCAGAGAAATGAAAACTCATCGAGTAAGGACGTGCCGCGCGAAGATCGAGAAAGGACGAGTCAGTGGCCGGGCCGAAGGTGAGAGAAGACGAGGAGAAGGTGCAGAGTGGAAGGTCGCGGTACCGCTGATGCCGCTGACCTTTTTCCCTACCCCCTTCGCGTTACTCCATTGCAACGGTCGCCTATTCCTTGTTCTTCCGCGTTGCGCACGGACACCACGTCTCTTATAAAATATCCACGACATCGACTGCGCATACCTGCCTAGAAAATCGCATAACGCGGGAAGAACAGCTGCGTTCCCGAGGCTATCGCGTGTGTCGATAGTGACAATGCAACCCTTCTTTTGCATCGTGGAAATGATATATTACGAGAGATAGAAATGTAGTTATTTCGACTATCTTCGAGAGAATTTTAATTCTGCGATCACTATCACCTTATGGACTGTTGAGACTGGCGGTTAAACGCCTCGAAAGATGTTCCACAGGAGCTGCTGCATCCGACTAAAACAACCTTATTCCGCCCGTTCGAAATAATTACAACCCATTAAATTTGAAACGTAACGACCATGGAAAAAAGCGTTAAAGGTATCCTCGTCAGCAGCGCAGGGGAAACGAAGGTTTTACTAGAACAAAAGTGATTTTGTTATTTCATTTTCAGTCTAAAGCGTCCGTCACTTTTTCCCCACCTTTCTTACCACGTCGTCCTGTTAATTTCCGTAAACGAAACGTTACAAAAACGTTACGAGGCCGAGACAACGTTTTAATTAAGCACGCTTATTTTATTTCCTACAATATATTCACTGTCATTGCATAAAAAGCAATCTCTCGACCTGGCGTGCTTAACAACCAGGACTGTAATTAAATAAATAATTACCTGATGCCGGTTTTCCGGCGATCCCTTAACGATATCTGTCGCTTCCACCAAGGAAATGAGATTACCGTCGCGTGAAACGCGATAGAACATAAAACTACACCTCTTTTCTTTCCTAGACGGTATGCTAGAACGTACCTGTGAGATTCGTGTCGCCTTGGTCGCTCGTAAATCGATATGGAGGAAAAATAACTCCAGAGACGAGGGAAAGTTGCGTAAAGTCCACTAGAACTTTCGTGTTGTCTTCGCGAGACGATTTACCATCGTTACTAACATATTCGCCTCGGAGTACGGTACCTGGCGCGTTCGCGCGACACGTTCGACGGTTTTAATAAAGTTCTCGATTCGCGGGGGTAACTCCGGCACAGAGGGCCAACCATGGAAAATGATACTTCGTTCGTCGAAAAAATGTAGAATGTGGATAACGAGTAACTTTATACATACAAAATTTTTTCCCGCTTGTTTGGTCTCGCTACTAATGACGCGGATGTGTTTAGAGGGGAAGGGTGAAAGGGGATGGAAGAAGGACGAAGAAAGTTGTCCAACATGCGCGCGCGGCAGAAAGCACACGAGAACATTTTCCAGGGACGCGGTTGTTACTTATTCTCATAATATGCAGTTACCACTGTGCGCTTCTAAAGCCGACGTTGAAACTTTGATGCCGTTCTCCTCGAAAGAGCTCGCGCGTATATTTTCCAGCACAAATTTCTCGGTATTCGCGAGTCTTTTGGGAACCAGAGGAAATGGGAAGTATATTCTAAACGAGAATAAAGTTGCAGGTTATTCCGTAATAATATACACACGGTTAGCCACCACAAATTAACGCTGGAAACGAGCTTCACGTGTCTTTGATCTCCGCGCAGTATTTCTCGGGGGAGATGCTTCGACAGCGAATCCGTGCGAGAGCATGTCGAATAATTGAAGTTAATTCTTTTCTAGGGGATTCGTCTGTCTTGAAACTTTAATCGTACGAAATGATTTGGGGATTAAAATTACTAGTGGCTCTGCTATGCTTGATTTAATACTTATTCTACTGACTTCGCTGTGTCTGTCTGTCTCAGAAATTATTTTTCTGGCTCTGATATGTTTGACTTGGGACTCATTCTCCTGACTTCGCTGTGTCTGTCTTAGACCTTATTCTTCTAGCTCTGATACGTCTGTATTGGAACTCATTCTACTGACCTCGCTGTGTCTGACCTGGCTACTGCGCGTCGGCAGTAGAGTAAGTCCTAAGTCAGACACCCTTGAAAAATATTCAGTCTCGGAAACAGCACTTCGGTATCTCGCGAGGACAGTAGCGAAATGTCAGGTCACAGGTTTTCTTGCCTCAGAATTGTGGCAGCTCGCTCGACATTTCTCCGTGCGGGAAGCAAGCCCCCAGTGGCCTCGTCGTAGCACGAAGCCTTTGGACAACGCGGTGACCGAAAACAACATTCAATCCGCACGATTACGCCGCGACGTCTCGGAGGCACCTCAGCGGGCCGAGGGCACGGCGGCCACGTGCGGGTCTTCCATTTGGTAGGCAAATGCAGGGGAACTCCGCCGTCAAATATTGAGACACGTACGCTCAGTGGCTGCGTGCATGGACCAGCGAACGGGATGCACGCTGAAATCCCGCCTTTCCTGTGCTATTTATGTAAACGACAGTTCCCGCGGGAGAGAAGACGCGCTTATATTTCCGGCATTTTGTGAACATTACGGTGGCATTCAGGTGACGTATTCGTGGCTCTTCCTACCCCAGAGAAGGGACAACATCCTTCTTTTCTCGCACAGCACTGTGAGTCGCGATGCCTAGCTTTATTTTCTCTTCGAACGGGCTCTGTTCCTCTTCGTTTCTTTCGTGGAACCTTCCTGTGGGATACCCCCTTTCTGGAGCCCCAACCTCCAGTTGCAATAATTTAGCGTGCTGCCAACCCTCTCTCTGGCATTTTTAGACTGAGTAATCCTCGCGAATATTCTAATGATAGTTATAGTGTTATTGTCCTGGGGTGAATTACGTATATTAAATAAGCGGAACCTATCTCTCTTGATTGCGTCTAAATCTACGGGGGAGTGATACACAATAGCTACCCTATGATTTGATAAAACTACAGTTAGTACAATTTGATACAACAGAGAATAATTGTTACACGTTTCATCGTTGGAAAAATGATTATCCTGGGATATCGCGATATCCTGCAGGTCTGTATGGAATACAACCCTAGCAATATGGAGAGGTGTACTGTAATTAACCACGAGTTTCATTTTACAGCGGCGTTCAGTAGAGAAAGTTGACACGTTACAGACAGAACTAGGCAGCTATCACGCGGGACATTGTGCACCTCGAGATTGCAGGGTAAATTTTATACGCCAATCGTTTGAATGTGCATCAGGGAATGGGTAAAGGGACAGGATATTCGAAACTTCTTGATATACTAGGCAAATGGATCCCCGAACCGGGGATATAAGTGATTTAAGAAGCGAGCGAATGCGAGATGAACTCCTTGAAAAATACGACTACGATTTGAATGATTTAGATCGAGAAGGATTGAAGTCTGCCTAAGGGACTTTACTCTGATGCGTCTTGCCTGTGGAATATGTGTTATCGATCGATCCTATCAGTCGTACATTCATAAATATCGCGATGATAAATATACTGTGATTTCTTATCGGAGAAAAAGTATGTCCCCAAGTTGTAACACACGTCCAAATGCATGTAACAACTCGGAATTATTAAGTAATCCGATTAAAGCGCTTCGTTAGTCTGGTGTGAATAAATAACCACGTCCTGAAATTCAATTCGCTGCGATCTCATCAAAATTACTGGGGAAATTCGTAGCGTAGAAATTACGCGGGCAAATCTGCCACATCCTACATTTTTTGTCGTAATAATGACATTTTTAAGGTTTCCGAAATAAAAAGTTACAATTGAGAGAATTAACTGTTTCATTATCTTCTTGTAATTGGCCTAATTTCAGAACATGATGCGAATAATAACTGCGATGATATTCAATTTCAATATTGAATATTTTCATATTTTTCGTTTAAATAAGCTTTCTACAAGCGATGAAATTTGCGCATTTTGCTTTGAGGTACCCTGTAGATCGTATCCATTCAATGGAATTAAAGCGTGAGTGCATATGCATGCACATTATACAGTGATGCGTACGTCTAAGCGAGGTGGGTGCAGATTTGCAATTTCATTGATCTCTTCGAAAAAAAGCTGCCACATGGGGAAGAGCATTTGACAGTCATTGAGAAGCGTGACTCATCTAAAATAACTGAATAAATTCGACAGCAGAAACACGGCTCGAGACGAGCAACGTTTATACCTCTTACCAAATAACACAAAATTAGGTTATGCAATTAAGTAATCTTATTTTATACACGACACGAATATGAAATTTGACCAAATTATTTGTATAAAATATTAGACATTCTTCTCCGAAATATTAGCTTGATGCATATTGTATCATCAAAAGCAATTAGACTGACATTTCTTCATATAAATTAAGACTAAAATGAAAACTAATAACAATATCTTTCAGGCAGTATTGATTCGTATAGATACAAGTCTATTCCAAGTTCACGAGCACCAACTCAAAACGAATTCCCAAAGGAAAGAGCATGTCAAATTAAAGTCAATTATAAGCATTGAAAAAGAAGAAAGAAAATAAATTGTAATATGACTCACCACCAGGAGAAGCACCATAAACAGAGATCAAACGAAACGCGAAAAGTTTCTGCCCACGCAGTAGAACCGAATCAATTCCGCAACCAGGCAGGCTGCATGTTGCATCGATGACAGGCGTCATTTGCAATGCCATTACTTTGGTCTTACCTGCAACAATGGAGGGTAATTTGAATATATTAATTCGGCGTTGACAAGATAACGTTCATTGTTCAGTTTAGACAGTGGGTAAAGACCGTGCACGCGTGTGGGTGCGGCCCAAGTGACAATGAGTACTATCGTTGAGTTCCGAGACAGAGAGGGAGCAGAGCAGAAGAAAGAGAGGGATCGCAGGAGGACCGTGTAGATGCATGTATATTGCTTCATGAATACACGCGCGATGAGCTTGTAGTTAGCCGTCGTAGCGTCATTATTAGCGTAGCCAGCTTATACGTCGCGCGTTCAGAATCCGCGGTGACAAATGGCCTCCTGGCAGACGAAACGGCCCGAAAGCAATTTGTACTCGCCGCGCGCCGCCTCGCCTGCGAGTTTCAACGCCCGCCAAAAAATGTTGCCCCTTGCGCACCCCTCCTCGCTGAATGTTCCAGCTCGTCTCGTTATCGTTTATTACAGATCCACTCGAAACGAAGGCTTTGTGGTTTTTGGTGGAATTAATTGGCGATGAAGTTATGGCTTGTGAAGGTGGCAAACTATAGACTCTAGAGCAAGGGTGAGAAGAACGTACTAGGGAGGTAGTTTGCGGGGGTGTTACAAACTAGTTAAGCTTCCCCGTCATTGTCTTTTTATGAGACCGTTAATAAATCTTTCGCGGTTCATATCTTCTATAAGACTGTTATCATAATATTCTCTTTATGGGGATAGTGTAGATTTGTGAAAGCGCTCCCTTCTAAAGACGATGGAGTAAAATTTATTTTTCGTTTTCCATGGGATACTGTCTTAAGCAAAATATCTGCGATTGTAGACGCGTTTCGTTTGACGCACGCGGTCGGCCAAAGGCCGCTAGAGCCCTTATTTGGCGTCTAATTACACTTTAGCTCGAGGCAAGAGGGTGAAAGACAACCAAAAGGGACGTTCCTGGATCGATAGAGACGCAAACAGGACACGAGGGGTGTGTATGACAAACTCGTACTGCTGTCTAATGAAACCACAAAATGTCAAAGCTTTGAACCAATGGGAGGAAGCCTTAGGTTTCGGGGAAAGGTAAACTGAGGGCGTTTCGACCGAAAGCAGGGTTTATTAGGAGCAACCGAGTTTTTATCCCTCGGCTTCCCTTCTGTCTAGAAAATTCGATTCTATGCTTGGAGATGAAGAAACTGATGACCCGAGTCTGACGATCAGGCCCTCACTCTACTTCCTGATGACAGACTAATTGAAGAGGGACAAGAAACACTGTGCAACGAGTCACAATAAGACCTAATGGAACATCCGAGGTCTCCGATGAATCATGGTCCACAGAGGCGGCCGAAAAATGGAAATATCGAGCCGGCCAATATTAATCTAGCTAAAAGGGTGAAATTATGATTGGCCCGTTCGTTAAAGAAACCCCGGAAAAGTTGAGAAAAGTCCTTACCCAAGGTAGTTAGGGAAGTCATTGTCTTGGAGTGGGTCGAATCAGCCGTGGCGGATGCTGAGGGAAAAAGGAAAGTTTTCTCGGTTACGCCTGGGAAATATTACCCTTTATCGCATCCCGCTACGATCATTGCCGGCCAATACATGGAAAGAGCTTTATTCTCGATCCCCTTTCAATCTCCTGATGGGACAATTTCCTTCGAAACGGCGAATGATCAGCCAATATCTATTTCTATACCTTTCCCTGAGACCCAACCCGCCACCCCCCTCCGCTCCCTTCCCGCCACGTCGACCTATTTCTATTAGCCATTTATGGCCGATGAGTTACTTTGTGTAGTTCCATTGATCCCGTTGGCCATTCGATTCTATCGTATCAGAGTTCGGATAAAACGATGGGGCCATTGTTATCTTGCGGGCCGCGTTAGGGCGACCCAGGCGGGTCGACGCATCGACCGACGTAACAGAATCTAATCTACGAAGGAGAAATAAGTTTCGTCGGCTGGTAGGTCGCGGTGCGTGGGAGGACGCGCTCGAGATTGTTTTCGGATCGGAGGTAAACTCGATTTTTCAGGATTTCTATCCGCGATCCCGTGAAATTGCGTTCCTGCCGGGAAACAGGACGGATATTTGAATTCAATCAGAAACATGAGAGTAAACTCAGTTGGATTCGTGGTAAATGATAACGTGCAGCGGGATTAATGGTTCTTGCCTGTAGAAAGGTTTACGTTTATGGAAAGGGAATCGCTGGAGAGGCTATTCATTTCATCGTGGACTGCTGGGATATTAAAGCAGTGATACATTTCAATGTCAGTAGGTATCTTTCGAGATATTCTACTAGGCTAAAAAATGTGGAATGGGAAACTCTATTTAATTTTGCTGAAATCAGTAGAGTAGGTCGACCATGGCTGAATGCTTCTAGTATTGATTGTTATTTACTAGGACACGATTATGCAGTCGTGTAAATACGTAACAGGGGTTGGACATTTTCCTGAGAGTGTCATCCAGGTTGTTGCGTAAGGACGATAATGGAAACGCGTTACTAGGTCGGACGGATTATAAGGAAGGTGGAACAACAGTGCTCAGTTACTTGTTTGGATTAAAGTAATTAAATTTCCAGGTTATCTGACTAATTGGAGCACGGTTAAGAGGCTAACGCAATTACGACAAATTGATTGTATTTATCCGCGTAATTACCGTGCACGGGGACCCGCGGGATGGAGGATGAAAAAAGTATTGAGCGTACCGTCCGCTCGTTGATTATGAAACTTTCAGTTATTAATGCCTGTAACGAGATACGGTAATTGAAGTTATGCTGTATTTCTATGAAATAATATTTCATAGAGGATCATAGAGGAAAATAAATAACTTGACATTACCATAGAAATGTGTTTGATATTATTTTCAGTCTAAAAAAGTTCCGCAAATATCCGGAAAAACGCAGACCGTCCATATATCGTTCAACAAAAGCAAATTTATCTTAGCGAAGGCTGATCGCCCGACACAGACACGATGGATTTTGCATTAAAGTGCATCGCCCGTTTTTCCGCTTCCTTTTTCTTTCGTTGTTAAAGTAAACCGCGCTTCGCACTGCAAATGTAGCGTACACCTTATACGGAAGAAGATAAATGGACGCGGTTACTCAAATCAAACGGTAGTATTCAGCTGGTGCATCGCCACACTGCAAACAGTGATTTATAATATTTAATGAAACGCGGTGATCGTCTCGTGTGCCCGACCTCGGGCACATTCTGTAATTTTAGGTGAGAAAATTGTAATTCAGCCAACGTGTTATCGATCACCTGGAAAGGAAAGGAAAATTACACGTTGCAAGAAAAATTGCAGGCTGTTCTATCAACCCCTCTATACAAAAGTTGCACTTTAAAACTGTACCAGTGTACAGGAAATCGTGTTACCCTTAATTTCTGTTTCTCATAATCCTACACGGACATAAATTAGATGCAATATCGAAGCAGCAAATATCAATGAAGACATTTGGTTTTCATATCGCAACTCTTTCCTCAATCCTCAATTTCCTAATACTATTTCTATCATTCTAAACCAATACATTCGATCTGAATAGTCTCCAGCAATTCAATCAACCTTCCCCAAACCAGTGCTGCATTTTTGAGCAAAGTGTCCGCCTTCGATTAGAGTGAAATCAGGTAACGAGCGGTGCACAAAGGCAGCCCCATCAGTGGGTCTGAAACGTCGAGAATAAACCACGGCAGTAGATTCGTCGGGCACAGGACAACCGTGAGAGAAAAGCTGAACGAAGAATGCTTGGAAGTCCCCCAAACGGGTGGTTTCCACCGCCGTTTACTCGGTCACACAGCATCCCCGGTTTCGCCATCATTTTTAATTCAGGTTACCGCGTTCAAGTTGCGAACGAATGTACCGAGAAACCCGTCCGTGCCTCGGTGTGTCGACCCCATTAACAGCATTGCGGTCGAGGCGAAAAAAACCGAGGAATATTTTTAATTGGACCGCAAACTTTCGCCAGCCTCGGCGGACTCTTGTGTCGCAAGCTTCCTAGACGATAGCCACCGCGCGGTTCCCTGCTAGCAGCTCTCGCGCGGATAAACGCTGGACGCAGAAACGCGAGGATAGTGTCTATCCTCGATCTCCCCTACCCTCGTTATTCAGCGCAATGAAACCGAGGGAGATGAAAAAACCACGAACAACTTGGAGTCTTGTCAAGTGCATGGGTCAGAGATACGCGAGGATTTGGAAGCAGCGAAGCTCGTACAAGTTCGGCACAAGAGGTATCGCGGCTTGCATGAGAACACGAGATTGGTAAGAACCCTGGGATCGATGTTCGACGAGCGTGCTCGTGAATTTTGCACCGGTAGCAGGCGATGAAATGTGAAACGAGGGAACGTTACATCGATCGACTCCTCCCGGCTGTCGCGCTGGCGGAAATTAAAATTTGAAATGGGACTTAAGCGTGAAAGTAGGCGACGCATCGCGGTGCAGTTGGAGAACTACGCGTACGAGTGATCGTTCCAGGAGAAATTGAGAATGACAGGGAGGCTTCACGGTACGTATTTTCATCGCGGGCCTGGGAAACATGGAGTTTTCGAGTACGCGCACACTGACTGCCGACTGAAACTTGAATACCACTTATGCGAGTGTCCTCCACGGTTTTGAGGGTTTTTGAAGCGAGGACGCGAGTGATGCTACAAACTAAGCTTCGGGAAGGTTGGATCCGTGAGATGGGCACGAAAGGTTAGGATGACGCAGGATTCCCGGGGTTTTGAAGAATATTTGCTTTGAAGGAAAAGATGGAATAGATGAGACCTACTACCTACTGTTTGCGGACATACAGTCGAATTTTCTAAATCTGGTACCTTTGAATCATAGAGATAAAGTAAATATTTAATACAGTAACGTATGAAAAATTGTTGAACTCAATTTTTTCTGCGTTTCAACTTTCCCTCAATATTTCCATTTTCCACAGCGCTCACACTCCGATTTTTCACTGTTCATGTACTAATTCCTGTAAAAATGGAACAAAACAGTTGGAAATGTTTTTCATCAAACAATCATAAACGCTTCAACCCGCTTCCCTATTTTCAATACGAGTAACTGTTAAAAACACGAAGCGGGTGAAATATCGCGCTCTCAAGCTGGAACACGCGGAAACTGGTTCACCGTGGGGCGGAATTTCTTGAAAATCTACCACGGTGGAATTAAATCGTTCATACGTAAACAGAAAGAAGAATATTTTTCCTTAACACACGCAGCGGGCGCGATGAAGGCACGTGCTCTCCTTGCGAACTACTTTCAGCCAGTTCTAAAAGCTCCCCACCTCTTTCTCCACCTTACTTCTCGAGATCTAGCAACCCTGAGTCGTAAATTAATTTAAAAGAAATGTAGGATAAAGGGGGGATGAAAAAAGGAACGCCCCGATGGTTGGTCGTGTCGCGTAAATTTCGCGGCATGGCGAGTCACGCGAAATTACGCGGATCCCAGCGGCCTTCGCCTGAAAAGGCCGTGGCGCGAATTAGCGGCCGCATTAGCGTATGCACAAGCTCGCGCCAAACGAACACGCACGCGGGACGGTGGATCCTTTGAGTCGCGGGCTATGTCCCTCCGCGGAGATGAAAACGAGCTTGGAACCCAAAGCGCGCTCGATCTCTGAGCCGCGACTCGCCGCGGAGCGTGTCTAAGCAAAAATGGGAGGAAATGTAACTTGATTCGCCGCGAGCTGAAAATGTCGCAATTAGACATGCTCCGCGATGAGCGTGTCAGGAATCCGCGGCGCGGCGATCGTGGCGGCGAAATTACGCAATAAATGTTACGAGACGCAGGCCGAGGCGAGCGAGATCGTGTGTCGACATAGAATGTATTATCCCTGTCGGACGGTCCTCGACCGCGTCCCTTTGTCCCGTGGCTTGGCTGAGGTTTCACGCGGCAATTGAATAAATATTCATTTGCGTAATTAGTATGCACGCACGGCGCGCCATACCAGCGGCGTGCCTTTAATTGCAGCCCACGCGTTCCACGTTTTTTTCTTTTCTTTCGTTACCTGTTTCGCGGTTTATAATCTGTTGCCAGCTGGGTCGCCTGACAACGTGGATAGTGGAAACGTTGTTGGTTACATCGACTCTGTGTTGAACAGCCGATGATCGTTTAATGAATGAGGGACGTCTACGAAATGTTCATTGACAAATTTGGTGAAATTTTGTGGGTTTGTGGAGCGATAGAGAATGTGTGTTTTTTTAGATGCGGTAGAGAATATTTGGAGAGTGGATCTATCTGTTTAAGTTTAATCCTTCTAGGTTTATCTTCTGTTCTGACGCAATCTGATACGCAAACTTGATAATTATCGATGCATATCCACGAATTCCAATTAATATCGATGAAACGGAAGTTGTATCGACAAATTATGGTTACTATTGACGTACATGGATTAGGGTCGATAAATATCGTTGAATATTACAGAACTTCCAACGAGATACATTACAAAGATTAGCATCGCTCGCAGATACCGCGTTCCCAATAAAACGCAATGACGTAAACTGATGATGCTGTTATTGCATAATTCGAGCTCGTAGAATATCGGAATCTGGGATATCTAATACTCTGTTACATGTGCACCCTTTGAATGACTCTCGGTGCATGGACCTGCTAAGATTGATCGTCTTGTGTATCGGTTTTCGCGCTGTACTGTGCAAATGATACCTTTGTAACCGATAATATATCTTGGGCGTATCAGTTTAAAGGGCGTCAAGGTATTAATTAATTACATAACTAGGCAGGTATTTTTGGGAGTTGCCTGAAATATCTAATCTCGAGAAGACGTGCGTCCATTAACTCTGAGTAGCTTTAATGAAATTTAAATGAATCACCTTCAACTACATTCCACTATTTCATCAGTTTTTGTGTTAAATTGTGTTTAATTAATGGGATTAGAGTGTTCACCGCTGCTTCTGTCATAACATTGATATTACGTCCGCCGAGAATTAAAATATTAAATTTAATTCTTTATTTGATATAAAGATTTATATAGGTAGCACTCTGTTTTAACGTTAAATTTATGTCCGATGATTAAATTATCCGGGCTAAAGTATTTAACACAGAAGAATACTTTATTAATTTCTGAATGAGGTCGATATGGCAATAACGCCGTGCCCTGTATTAATATTTTTAAATCAAACCTAAAATTATTTCCATTTTCCATCATTAGATTTCAGAATTCTTTATCCACCATCATGCAGTCATAAAATAGATATTCCAACAAGTCAAGTATTCTATGCCCTGTTCAAACGATAACAAAAATCATAGAACTTCGAAAATCTGTGATCAATAAAGACTTCAACATGGATCATCTTTCATTAGTCCCAGCGAGAAAGGAGCTGAAATGAATTTTAACACTGATGCCACAGTACCATGCATCGATCCAGAATAAATAAAAGGAATCTAACGTTCAGTATTCAAGATCCATTATTCCGTAACATGGAATCGCTACGCAGACGTCCATCAAATATTGAAACCGAAACAACGCCCACGGCATAAAAGTAATCCATTATATATCAGCGGGTGAAAAGAGAAAATAGTCACGCGTTTATAAACACGGCGTATCGCTTGTATAGGAGGAAGAGCATTACCAGAGGGAAAACGACGCAAATCACGACTCCGATGAACGAACCGCAAACCTACAAAAAAATATGAACAATGATACTTTCGCCTGCATCGCAGATATCGCGAGCATCGCGAGCATCGCAAATTCGTGAAACGCGAGCGCGTCGGGCCATTTGCCGAAATTGCCACAGCCGAATTTTAACCGCAGCTCCATCGTGTCCACGTCGTCATGTGTATCGCCGCAAAAAGCATAAATAAAGTCGTTTTTATTTCGATCATTGGACAGCGACCGAAAATCCATGGCCGATGTCGGCTAACGTAACGAACTAATCGTGTAATCTCGTCACAAGCCCGTTTCCCGATGCCTATAAATCATGGAATGGAAAGCTTCTGCTTCCTCGGCAAAGGGAGTGCCAGAAATACGGGAATCGGGATGGCGGAAGTGACGCGAGAGACGCAGGGAAGAGGAGCGAGACGAAAGAAGGATGTTCCGACAGGGAAGAATTTCATAACCTCTTAATTGCACATACCACGATAGCGCCACTCATTTACATTTATATATCGCATTCCAATAGCTCGCTGCTTCGCATACTTCGGCTATATTTTTCCGCTCGCGTATCTGCCAGAGAATTTTCACGATGTCACAGATGACTCGTTGGCCACCTTTCTGGTGCACGCCCCTGGGAGATAACACTGTACTTAGCGGAAAGGTATCCAAGAATCTCATGAATAGTAGCTTTCAGTACTGAAAAAATTCCAAAGAAGTCCCATAAAGCTCAGTCATTTCCTGCAACCCTAGAAACGATCAAGGAGCCCATAATCAGAGTTCTCCGCTAATAGAATGCAGGCAGCAGTGCAGCGAATTAGAAGAACGTCCTAGAAGAACAAAGTGCCCGCGAATCTGTGGATTCTAATTCCTCGGCGTTCATCGAGGGATCAGTAGCTCGTAACGAGGAAGGAGATCGCCCAATAATGGCTCGTAAAACGCTCGTCAGAGTGGCGTGTGCACGGTGGCTCGGGCGCGCGCGCTGGGTAAGAATGCAGCAACGAGAGGCGCCGAGAAAAACGGCTTTCATTAAGAACGTAGCAACGAGTGGTAATGAGAAAAACGGGTTCCACGTGAAATAGCGGCCAAGAGGAAGCCGCTTTTTATACCGCGGAATGCGGCTATCGAGGAGGAACGCCTTTCCTCCGGTATCCTCGATCGGTACTACCTTCGTGTGCAAGGGTTCACGCGTGTGCATGCACCACGAGCCACTAAACCCACGATGATAGTTATTGAACCTTCGCTCGATCGCTCGTCCACCCACGTTGGTCTGCTGAGTTATGAATCTTGCATAAAGTGGCCACGTGCTCGTGGTGAGCGTAGAGAATAGCACGAGAGCGGGAAAAATTAATTGCTTGCGCAATTATGTACGTAAGTCGAGCAGAGAAGATAAATGAAAATTAAGTTGGTCCATCTTCTGTAGAAAAGGAACGCGTTGCTGTATCCCAGGTTGAATAAAACTGTGGGTACCAGAAGGAAGGCAATGTAAAGGGGGATAAGAGGTTCTTAATGATGTTCAGATGATGAATAACTAGTTAGACTGGAATGTAATCGCTCGCAACTGTTTCTAGCGCAGGTTGAACTCTACAAAGGAGTCTGCATTCCTTGATTTTTATAGTCTGCTTAAAGAAATGCAACGTGAGAGCACTGGAGGTGTAGAATGCTATTCTTTAAGAAACAGCCAATATTAATTTTACATGGCAATAAAAATATTCACAGCGTTTCGAGTTGGGAAGGGTAGTTGTCACATATCGGATCTATAAAACAACGACACCCGAACAAACGTATATGCGTGAAACGCGAATATGCGTTCATGAATGCGTTAAAGCGTAACCATGGTGTCTGTCATACACAGGACGTGTCATTATTTGCTTCGTACGTAATGTCGCGCGTAAATTCGAAGGGTAGGATGACACAACGCGTAGATACCTTTTCGTGATTGGTGGACCGTCAAGAATGGCTTGGTTATAGCGAAGGATCGCGAATCATGAGATGAGAAACGACGTCGTTCTGACGGTACGCGTTTTACGTCAGTTGGATTAACGATCCTACTGTAGCGCCGTGTGAGAAGACCACTTTTCTAGAATAATAAGATCGCTCGAAGAAACGGTTTTACTAGAATGGTTACGTTACCTTTATACACGAACGGGGCTCAGGGGTGTTCTGTAGCTACTACTGCTGTTGTTCTTTCGGTTTGTTTGCGCTTTAATGGCCGGCCAACAACCTGTTAATAGTTAACCGAGTTTAAGGGAGCGTTTGAGACGCTGGTCTCGTTTCTTTTATCACGAGAGGCGCGATAATGACTGAATTGCAGCACTGTTTTATTTTTCTGGGATAAAAATAGAAAGCAAGATGTGAGTCGTGACTTAATATTTTGAAATTAATACCTTCCTTCCTTCTTCCTCTTAACTGACTCACTATCTTCCATTTTTAATAAAAAAAAAGTAGCTTCCTTAAGCTCTCTGGCTATAATCGCGAACGTCTTCTGTCCGATGAAGCGCGGCTTAGATAAAACTAGTGTCATATCTCACGCGATTGGCTTCATCCATGGGTAAAGTGCACGAAGAAGAGACGATCGTTGACCCGATGACCTGCAAAGGAGCCGCGTATGCCCGCCCGATTATATCGATTCAACCCCTATTCACGACACCCCATCCCCCCCTTCGCCAATCGCAGTTTTAGCGGCTTTCAAACAATGGGGTCGCACAAGTGAGCCTCCCACCATTACAATATTCCTGTGTATAACCAGCAGATACTTTTCTACATATACTAGATTTAAGTAGAAGTCGCCAGTCACTGGTCAGACGCCCCCAAATTGACTCTACTCTTTACGAAAGGATCTTCACCTCCTCAAATGTACACCAAAAAATGTCGAGCTTGGAAAGAACATCTAGGAGTTTGAGTAACACCGAAGTCTCACTCTTGTTACTATCCTTGCTAACAATGTCAGGACAAATGTTCCAAGTATCGATTCCGTTTCTCGTAATTGTTCCGCGAGAGGAATTGTATAACGCAATTGTTCGCCTAGGATTCAGACGATGTCCATAAATCCAAGTTAGGAACTATCGACTGGAATTGGCCGCAGAATTGATTAGCCGCGCGACTAGCGCGACCCGAAGCCGTGACCTTAATAGTAATTCCTGTACCGCAGCCTTGCATTGCCTTTGCGTTACTTCCTGCCAACCGTTTCCATCCCCTAGCCACTTTCTACAGCTCCGGCACGGTGCTAGGGCCAGAAGCGGGATTGAACCCCTGAGAAAAGGTTAAGCACCTAAGTGGAGAGGTCGTGCCGTAATAAACCACCACTGCACTCGTTCGTCCCGCGTGTACGTCTCAAAATTGCGAGACCCACGGGACACCGCGATCATAATAATTAAACGATTCGAGAGCAAACGATATTAACGAGGGAACTGCACTCCCTTGGTTTAATTAATGCTCTGGATATTCGGTAAGCGCCGGGCAAACGATGGGAGTGAATAATTCGATCGGGTGAAACGCGAAGCTTAGGCAAGGGAATTGGAAGAAATGCTAGGTTTCACCTTGTTTTCGTTGAGAGCATTAGTTCGTGTTAACTATTCCCTTTCAGAGAATATTTCCTTGATAAAAGTGTTATTTGACACTACGAAAGACGCTAACGTAACGTGACTTAGCTTCCTGTTGGTCGGAATATAGTCAAAGGTCCTTTGATGTGAGCTAATGCATTGTTATATAAGTTAACGCAGGGATCTTCAGCCTGTGTCAAAGTACAATCTTACAAAGAAAAATCTGGAATAAAAGGATTTTATTTATGGGTACTTTCAATGCGCTGCTCCTTCATCTCTCTTAGTATTTGATCCTCAGTACCGTAATATCCAATCTTGAACCAGTAAGATACAATCTTGGGAAGGACTTCTACGATGTCCCATCTCATAGAAATGAAGTTTCTTTAACTCTGTGTTCATATAGCTTCAAACTTTCATTGCTTCTTTAATATCCTCCACGAGCCACAGCAGACTGTTGGATAATCGTAAACGCAAGTTTCCCCTCGTTTTCGTGAACGAAAGTTCCAGAGATAATTGGTATGCGTGCCAGCTGAGAAAAGCATTTTTAAAACACGTATAGGTCGATTTTTGTTGCGAAGGGAAAAACGTCAGGCTGTTCTCGCGAGTGTTCATCACCCAGCGCAAGCAGCGACGCATCGGCGCCAGCGAAATCGCGACTGTCAACGCTGACCCATTTAAATATGATGGGAATTCTTTGTGGACATATTTCTAAAGGTACCGACAGACCTTTTTGCAGCGAGGAGCAAACTTGTGCCAAGCAATTCCGCGCGATACGTATCTCGTGCTGCGCTTTTTGTAGTGGGTAATATCAGGACAAACATATTTTGTCCTGCTGCTTTCGTGCTCGAGTTCCACCGAGTGGAATCAGCCTGACAGACACAGGAAAACGGTATTAAACGTCGCTTGTTCGTTGTGCGTTCCCTTATTTATCCATGAAGGAGAGGACCATCGACGAAACGTCACGCGAAAGGTGTTCTACTCAAATTTACCTTGGGAACCTGGTAAACAGCTAAGCACGACCGTTTGGACCTTCGTGTAGAATTCATGCGAGACCTCGATTAGGACGCACAAGTAAAGGAATGTCCATATCTACTTAGACTCAAGAGTCAGAGGACTCTGGTCATGGTACCTCACTTTCAAAGTGAAAAGGTATCTTAAATTATATAAGCTGAGAAGTCCTCCAACTAAAAAAATGAATGAGCAACCACTTCTGAATCTCTTAACAATGAACCAACGTAAAATCGCCAGAAACGATTCCCACGATTTCAATCAAGAGTCAATAAAGCAGAGTTTCAAAGTTCAGCATCTCGCGTCGCGCAAAAAATCGCTCTCGCGCGGGAGCCTTTATATCTCTGTATCAGGCGGAGAAAAAAGAAGCGTTGCAACGTACGCAAATTCCTTTTTCCTCGACAAAGGAGGCTGCCGTGTTCACGCGCCACAATGACGTTTCTTTCTCGTACCAGCTCTCTTCAAAGCGCGTGTTCCGCGTTAGATCCCTCTCGGTACGTGCCAATATTCTCTCTGCTGAGCGTTCCAACGTCACGGGAATACCAAGGGAAGTATCAATATTTCCCGCGAATTGATAACCACCTTGTACAGTCGGCCAGTATAAAGTATATCGACAGGGAGAGGGGTTGCAAAAAAGTATTGCGTAGATACGTGCTCAAAGGTGTGTCCGCCCCCTCGTAAGAACGTGAGATTCTTTACGAATGCATTTTATATGCAGAGCATCGCGCCATGCTCTGCCCTGGATCGAAAGAAGCAGGAGTACGGGGAATTTTACTAGCGGTTTATTGCGGCCAACTTGTTTAGAAACTCGCTGTGCGATACGAAATATTTAACTGTGGCCACCGAGAGCCACGTAAAAGAAACTATGTTCCTGTGAACACGCGTTCCAATTTTGCACTGAATTCTATTTTTCAAAAAATTCCACTCGCGTGGGTTATACTATGCAGAGTGTTTGACAACAGGTGTTACAAATTTTAAGAGATAAAAATAAGAGGAAAATCAGAAATATTGAAATTGCGTTTGAAGCTACCCAAGTTATTAGTTGCTGAGAAAATGCCTATAATACTCGTGAAATGTGTCTGACTTAAGAACCCATTCTACTGATACCACTGTGTCTAACCTGTCTATCGTACGCCATTAGTAGAATAGGTCTCAAGTCAGACACAGTTCTCGCGTATTCTAGGTGTACCTTTCACAATTCATTTTCGCTTTATTTTGACATACAGAATCAATCCTCAAAATTTCTGACACCTATTATCGAATACCCTGTATAAAACAAGTAACGCATTCACATCCTTCCTCTAGCCCTATTCTACGTATCCCTCTTCCTTTTCTAACGAAGTCGTCGACTTTCGCAAACAGTGGATGCAGAATGTCTGGCTGCAGCCCGTAATAGAGCGGCGTGCAAAGTCCCCCGAATATAAATCTATTCCGTCGCAGCGTTCTCCGTCGGCGTGTAACATCAAAGGCTCGTTTCGTTTCGTCGTGGAATTTTCATTAGAATCCCAGGACACTGGCGGAACTTTAGGACGAGAGGATGGTCGGAGGAGGGAGCTGGATAACCGGGGGTGCAAGGGGGTTGGTAATGTTATTGCCGTGCTTTATTGCAGGCAGCTTGTTTAAAAACTTGGAACCCGACGCAGAATCGTCTGCGGAGAATAATAGAAAAGTTAGTCGGTCGGGGGGCTGACGTTCGCGCGCCGTCGAGGGAGTGAAGCGCAGACGTCGGTGCACCTGGGTACGCGCCACGACCGGAAGCTTTATTTGCGAATCTTAATTCATCGTGAAAATTTCACGTAGACCGCTCCACTATCTGAGAGATTCAGCCTTTATGGGCTGTTGTAAACTACAAGACGGCCTAATTGGAAAGTTAACCGAGTTTCGACAACCGCCAAGAGAAGGGTTGCATTACGTACTTCCGTGTATGCGCTGTTGAGGGAGTTCCATGCACAGATTCAGCGGAAATTCATACTTGATTTTAGACGATGAGAGAACAGAGGATGAGGGAATAATTTAGTATCGAAAAACTGGTATAGGGTAAAGTTATTACTTTGTTGATGATCATAATGCGAACTCGTGTTGATACATTCGAATGATATTTCCTCAATGGATTCAGCGATTGATCGTGTCTGGACCTCTGTGTGAGTTTACAGCATGAATATTGCGTGACTTAGTAATTTGCAGGTAGTTCAATCTGAATGCCCCAATTTCCACCACATGATTACCATAATATGTTGCGTATATTTCCATAGATACACACCGACATGAAACGTGCACCTTAGTTGAGCATCACAGTTCCAATAGAAGATAATTTGACCGCCAAAATAACAGTGTTTGCTCTCGAAACAATAAATTATATTTTACAGAAAATTATGCAAACTGAATATGAATCAAAATGATGGAAATGTAGGTAAAAGATTCAGATCTGCTGAAAAGAATCTGGAACTACGTGTGGTCCATTTTAAGGCTAGGTTTATCCAACTATTCAGTGATTCAATGACCTGAATGTTAAATACACCTATATCAGAAAATGTATTTGCGACGTTTGGCTATAAGAAATAGAATGATCGATAGAATATTTGAATTTGGAAATATAAAATCGCCCGGGTGGAGGAAACCAGCATTGTCTCGAGCGTCTCATAAACCACGACTGCATTATCTCACCTCCTTCCTGTCTGGCCTATGAATGGCAACTTCCACTAGCATCGTCCTGATTCTCGCGCGATACAATATACCGTAGAAATGACATCAGGTCAACATAGTCCTATCGTATTAACCACACCAGTATCGCGATGGATGTGCAGTTAGTGTATTGAGGTAATCGCGCGGAGGAAATTGGGACACTCAGGTTCAACTGCACACGGATGATCGAGTTCCATACTAACCGCGTCAGACTCAGTGTAACGCATCCATATTAATCAAAAGTGATGTAACAAACAGTCCAATTTACGATCCATCAAGAATCTTCGTCATGACTCATCTCCTGTTGGAATATTAGCCCAGCATATTCCAAATGAAACTTTAAACACTGTTTGATTGGATAATCAGAAAAGGTAACAAAGCCGTGTTTCCTGCAGGAATAATTGTATCTCGTATTACCAGTTAAACTTATCAATTCCATAACATTGAAATTTTCTCTGCTAATAAAACGAATAATAGTAGTACTAAAAACTCATGATGCAGTTTACACTAGCTTCAACATTAATTCGCGTACACCAACAATGTTATTTAACCCTGCAACACGCTGTACATATATAAACTCATTTAAACGCGTTCTCGATACAAGTAAATGATTGTCCACGATATCCGGCGAGAAAGAAAGAGTTTACAGAACATAAAACTGAATTTATTTCCCCGCTCGTCGGCCTACTCCCCCGCACGTGCGTTAATCTAGGCGCGAAATAAATTACCGAATATATCACGAGGATAACGAAGTCTGCATATCCGTTCTATTGGAAAAGCGTTCGACAAATGCCGCGGGAATTAACTTTCGGTACAGATTGAAGCATAAATAAGAATGAAGCGCGAGCGAGAATTCACGGGCCTTTAAATTCAATTCTCCCGAAAACCTGGCATTCCACTGCTCACGTTTTACTACTCGATCTGAAAGAGCCTTCGCAAAGGGAGGACCGATTGATATACCCATTAATGTCGCCGATATTTCAAGCCATCCATTTGAATAACCACCAGCACGTGCATCCTAGTATAAATTATGCGAAATAACCCAATAAGAGCCCACTACTTTCCATCGATACTATGAAACACAACTGCCTCTTAAAAATATCAGCCTCTCTGCTCGTTGTCTCAGTTATCTCAACCGTGGCCAGGGGCAAGTGAATAAATTTTTCTGAGTACAGACTCGATTGTACGGTTATGGCGTTTTAGTCCCTCGTCATTTCGCCTAAGTCGAATTTATGCCGCTGCTTTAACACATTCGAATGGTTTAACGACACAGCAACCAGCTCCGGAAGGTGTGCCGAGGAGCATCGCGGCACGTCCGCCGGAAATATCGCGAGCAGGATTTTACTGTCGCAATATATCCGGTCGGTAGTATTCTATAAGCACCGAGGATCACGTATAACGTTTGTAGGCGGTGGAACAGAATCGCGTCGATCTTCGTACGGCACTCGAACCGATTAATATTACGCTATATTCCCCGACACTTAATTAGTTTGATTTAACGCCCTGTTAACAACGGCCCTGTCGACCCCGTCCACGTTTCTGCGATTTCACGCGAGCGATACCATCGCTCTGACCTCCGCTGCCTTACTGGGGAGCGTTAATACTTCGTTCCGCGATTTAAAAAGCCACTCAGAAGTTAATTAAAGAGTTATATCGACGTTAGATCATTTAGCGCGATTTGTTCACGGTTTAAATTACTTTTCCGTAGTTTCAATACACACGGAATAATATTACGTAAGGGAATTATCGGGGGGCGCGTTAAGCTTTCGTGCAAACTCGTGCGATACGAAATAATGAAAGCATTGTATTGATACAATGGCCCGCGGCTTTGTTTGGGCGGATTTAAGAGGATAATTAATCGAGGACATTTTTGCACACTTTTTAGGTCTTAATATATGCTACATACTGCAAATGGATTCAATTTTAGGGTTTCTCAGATTTGACTGGGAAACGCTAGAACACGTCAGGTTTGATTTATTCTAGTCGAAATTTAGTTTAGACCAATTTTAAGTCATGCGTGATAATCACAGGTTCGCATGACAATCGAAAGGTTCAGGGATCATCGCGTACACCCTTACCTATCGATTCTCTGTAAAGTGGCGATAAGGGATGTCAGCACGGCACTGTGTAACAAGGGAATGAAGCGGAAAGGGGAACAAGCAGCCAAAGTAGAAAACGATGGGCACAAGGTTTTCCCTGATACTTGTCCCCACGTTCTGCCTATCGTCTTATCGCGGGCACCTCAAATGGGAGAGAAAAAAATTGACGTGCGCCTTCCCAACTGTGCCCATCTCGATTTTCAGCTGGAAAAACGATGTGAAAATGCGGGTTCGTTACGATCGCTGGGCGGCTGATTTATTGGCACTGGGTACATTTGCTTTCGAATGAGAAACGAAGTTTAACACTTCACACAGAGGGGTGGAAATTTGATTTATTCTGCCCTAAAAATATGTCACACAAAAAACCAATAGCTCAGAAAGAGCAAGTCTTCGAAAACAACTTATCTTTTCCTTCCAGAAATTTCTAGTCATGCACGACATTATAAACACCCTGTACATCTCAAGCGCCATTTAACCAACTAGATATTGGCTCTCGTAAAAGTGTCGATCTGAACGCATAAGTATCTCTATTTCCACGGTACACAGGAGCAATAAAGCACACTCGAGCGAATAGATACGAAGCGAGACGGACTAAGAAGTAGATTAAGGAAGAGCGTTGTCCTCGTTTCGATTCGATCGCGGATGAACGCAAGCGCTCATCAGCGGAGACGATCTCGAAAACTTTCGCCGAGGATGACGTCGGTTCGCGAAGGGTTTTGCGCGCGGTGGAATTATTTGCGGCTTCCCCGGGGAGATTAAAAAACTGATCCGCCGACGAGTAAATCCAGCGCGACTAATTTGAGCCGAGGATACGGCGATGTTCGCTAGTTCCAGGGCTTAAGACTTCCCCTTGTCCCCTTGGTCAGGCCAGCTCGCCAGAAACCACCCCTAGCCTGTCTCACTCTCCCTCTGCCACTCCTCGCCACGCCTCATCCTTATTTATGGGGGCTTTCTTCGGTTCATCCTTCACCGTTGGCAGTTTGTCAAAGTTGTGTAAGTTCGTTCAACATCGTAAATTAATTGTTGCCTTCAATTAACCCTTCGCCTCGGTCCAAGGAATTAAGCGACCCCCTATTCCCTCCTCTCCCCTACTCCTTGGGCAAACACGATAATTATTTAAGATCCCGCGCCTCTGAATTCCTCCTTCTTACTGTTATGAAATGCATACAGAGACGGACGGAGCATTATTCCGTTAATCGGCCTGTCGAAGTTTGCCCAAGTGTTTCCTTCGGGCAAATTGTAAACGTTTGCCGTCGCGCAACCGGTTAACGAGATTAATTCGGCCCATTGGACGATTTTAATTATGCCGCGCACAGTGGCGTGAGTCTCGAGGTTAGAGAATCCCTCTCAGGCAATCCAAATGTGTGTAGACGCTATCGAATTGTAGAAGTGGAGAAAGGACGACTAGTAAAAGACAGATTAAATTAAGCGCCAGTAGAACACTCCCAAATTTCGAAGCAAGGGCTGCCAAAGCAACAGACTAATAGGTACCAGAATAAATTAACCTATCAGAACTAGCAAGAGGCTCCCAAGAATTAATGTCCCCACGTAAGTGAAACGTTCTGGCGACCGCCAAGTACGACTCGTTCGCACTGCGGGTAGGAGGAGACGCAGCAATTAATTACAATCAATATTCCCTAATCTTCGGCTGGCAGGAGGCTGGGGCAAGTGTGCCGCGTACTCTGCGGGACATTTATCACGTTGAAACGGCCCACTTCTGTTACGAAGTTCGAACCGGTTATTACCATCCGCCCTGCGTCCCAGTCATCCACACGTCGGATCGGGCGAAATACCAGTATCCCTGCCAACGGACCGATAAAACGGCTGTTATCAGAGCGACGACGAGGAGGCGAGCCATGCGAGGACGAGGGCAACAAGGGAAGAGCGAGCGAGCTTCGGCTTCTGGCTCAGAACTAAGCAAGTCACGCACGCACAATCTCCATACATCACCGTCGGAGCGTGTAAACTTTTCAACTGCCTCGCATATCCTGCCCGCACCGACTATCCTCCGGTCGTCTGACTCTTTCTCTACGCCGATTTTCCTTCCTTCTACTTGTCGTCCCACGTACACCAGTCACCCCTCGCAGCTCGCCGTTCCCGTCCCCACCTTATCGGCCGCCCAGACCACTGGCGCGAGGCCACAAATTATTGAAGCTCAATTGAAGCGAGGGAAGACTTCGACCGGCTAAACGCATCCACGTTCTCGATTCTTTCTTCTGGTCTACGTTCTATATCCTCCACTCGATGTCTACCCTTCTCCCCTTCCTCCACACTAGTCTACCATTCTTTGTCTCCTTCCCCGCCGATGCTCTTTACCCTCCTGTCGCCCCTAACCCCTTCTACCGCGCTCGTCGTTAACCTTTCTCGGTCTCAGGATTATTCGGAATCCCGCGGGGTGGTGCAGGCGAAAGGAGGAACGTCGAGGAGCTTAGCAGTCGCCCGTGGACTGTTCTTACCGTCATTGCCCTCGGCGGGCTTTTCGTATCCTGCAATTATTTGAAATTTCCGTTCGATATCCCCCAGCCCGCCCCTGAGGCGGAGGGAAACTTTATTTGACGACGATTAGCAGCCGGTACCACGTCGAGGACCCTCCTGCGTCGGAGACAAATGGAGGTCCGCGATATTGCGGTGAATCGGGAGCTCTATTTCGCGGATACCTCCACGATTGGATTATCCGATCGAATGCACGCATTAAAGTGCTATTAGTTCCCCCTTCTACCGAACTGCCGTCTTTTCTTGCTCTTTGCTCCGGTGCTCTTTTTTGGTGAGACTTGTAATTAGGGAGGTCGGTGTATATTTAGTTAGTTCAATATCGTCTACTTCTTTTTACTGCTACAGGAGACAGGGGATTTTAGATGTTGTGTTAGGAAACTAAAAATGAGTATATCGAGAGTGTATTAAAATTTGAGTGGACCTATGATTGTATCTTTTTTCCATAGACTTCAAGATTTAAGGAAAGGAGTAGGTACTCTTTCAAGTTCTATAAAAGAAATGATCTAATTTTTTTCCCCTGCCTGTCACTCTTCTCATTATTTATCGCTTTTCAGCAAAGAAACCGAACACATTTTCCGTGATCTATTAAAGCCCATTCGGAGGAAAAGCTCGGCTGAAAGAGGCCCTCGGAGCGAGCTGGAGAGTCGATCAGCCCCTGTCATCTAAATATTCATTGATTACCTATAGCTGGTCCCGCGTCGCGGCAGATACGGATATTAATGTCGATACCGCTGGAACGCTTGTAATGCGGAATTTATGATGCGGAAGTAAATGCTGCAAAAAATTGTAAACGCCGTCGGCAAGATCTTTAATCATAGTTCCTATTCGATCTTGTCAACCGCAGGGAACTTTGCTTGCATTAAAGCATCAGAGGGAGATATATTAGTAATCAGGAAACGTTATTACGATCTTGTTTATTCGATGGGGTATAAAAGTCGATAGAGTGGAACCTACTCAAAGTCAGTTATGTATAATTATTAAATATTGTAGCTCAAATACAGATGCCATTAATGGACGGATACATACAATTATGATCTTACAGTAATTAATTCCGTGAGAAGCAGACAGGAACTAACCACGATATGCAACACGAAAAGAAGTCTAAAGCAGGATCTCTCAGTAAATTACAACCACTAGAAAAAATTGATACCGCCAAATTCAATAACCATTATAGACGATCACAAGAAAATCACAAAGAAGAAGGACTTTTACCGCAGAGAATCCTTCTAGTATAAAGAATCCCGTCGACAGCGCCGTATCGTCGAGCAAATTCGAAATCTGTACCAACTGCTCTTAATTTTACAAGCTCGATTCGGTGCAGGCCCCGAAACACCCTCGTCCCAAGGAAAATAGTCGCCAGAGCGAAAAGAGACGGCAATAATCGTTGGTAGGTTAATAGTGGCCTTAACCGTTTCCTGACAAATTGTACGACACGTATATATATAAGGGAGGGTTAACGAATGACCAGGGCAGCGAACGTTTATCGTGTCCACGGCACGGAATCGTACAGACGGGGTCGTTTCCAACTCCATGAACCTTCCAGCTGCCGGAAGCTTAAGAGCCACCCCCTCCAGCAGTGGTACAGAGAGAAACCGCATCGTTGCCTGTACGAGGATCCTAAGCCCGTGTTGTTATATATATATATATATATATATATAGCGCACGGATTATGCCGAAATGTGTGAACCAACACCTTGACTGGCCCGATCTACTTCAACCCTTTCGTCCGCAGGGAACCGATCCTAGATGTGCACCGTCCCAATGGGCAACCGCGATCTTCTTTAGCGAAACTAACCCCTTCCCGATCTGCGTACACCATGGTACCTCATTTCCTCTTGTTAGGTACGTCGCTTAAGCTTAGTTTCCGCCGGAAAGTGTTATCGATCTACGCGGCAACTCGGCCCTCCAACTGCCCAGGTTACCCATGCTTCGCCACTGTTACGTGTATCCATTGTACGAGCGATACACCGCTATTCAGAGGGCTGGGTAATGAGTAAAAATGATCGTTTTAAGCTGACCCTGGGTATCTCTGAATTCAAGGTGAATTGAAAAGGGAAGGAAAATTAAATTTACTTAGAAGGATGCTGGATTTTTATCTGCTCTATTATGCTTGGTATCTGTGAATAATTGTAATCCTCTGATTACGGTGAGAATTAAGAGACCAGAGGAAATTGTATTATTCTCTAGAGCATGCTAGTAAGTTTCGAGAATGAATGGAGTCAAAATATTAAGACAAGTCTGTCTGTAGGGTATTAAGTTTCAGGTGAAACACGCATGCACACAGATACGAGGATCTCTAATAGATGTCGCCAGATTGGAGGAGCATTTTGGGAGCACAAAAGACCTGCTCCGTTTGACTAGTTCCGAGTAAAATCTATAGCCTTCTCGATGTCTTTATTCCAAAATTACTTTGCAAAAGCTACTTTTTCTTAGAATAGTGTTAAACGCATGCCTGTGAAAAACGAATATAAAAATTCCGCGGCGCATCGATACGACGTTCCCATAATAAAGGGTGTATGATTTCAAAAGATGGGGCAAAAATAAATGAAAATATGGGATGGGGCCTTTATATAAAAATGGGGGAGTGGTAGAGGGAGCGCGTGGAAAGCCGCTGTAAGGCGATACTGGACGGTTGAACCCTTCGAGACCGGCTCTCGTTCATGCCCAGCCATTCCCTCTCCATATTCCAGCAAAGAGGATCGGATTTGTTATGACATGAAACTATTCGAAACTCGATCTTTAAAGGGGAAAGGGTTTAATATTTTGACAAGGGTCTTCCGCCCCCGGTGTACGTGTCATTGCACATATTTCCGGTACAAATCGTTTTATACGATCGTGCCCTGGGTATAACCGATCGTGACACTTTTCGGCTTCGAGCGGAGAATCTTATAGAAACACACCTGCTTCGAGAAGTTGGACGCCCTTTCTACCGGATAAACGAATCGCGCGTTTCTCACGTATTGTGTGCCCTGGAAACTGAACTGTCTTTCCTTTAAGTCCAAAGTGATGCATTTTTACTATTTTGCAGTGAACAGAAAAAAGGAGCTGCCGTGTTACAGCTCTCACTAATTTGATATATTTCTTGGTAGTAATACATTCTAGGATCTATTCTGCTGCTCAGAGTAAAGTTTAATCACAGTACACTGAGTGCAAACTTAGAGTCATGTTCGTATGTCATGAAACAAGCTATATGTTTTTACAAAATTACTCCAAGCAAGCCTCATTTATCAGTGTCCACAACGAAGCAGCTAAAACGCCGTATTTTCCCTCCAGTTGTCACACCATTGTCACGGAAATGGGAAAGTAACGAGGAAAGCGGCAGACACATAATAAGGGATTTTACGCAAACAGACTAAACTCGCGGCGTCGCTCGACCGCTTTCGTCATTGGATTCTCAACAATGAAGATTAAACGTCCCAGAGCATTTCCAGTGAAATGTCAATTGATCTGCATTTAGTCAATCTTCTCGCGTTCGAAGTAATTGACAGTCGTTCGGTTAGTTTGAAAAAAGTGTAATGGACTTTTAGTGGCATCGCTTCGACTTTTCAAAACTGCCATGACAAGGATGTAACTCTTGGCATACGCGTCAATACGACTACAATAAAATTCCTTCATTTCATAATTAATCCTCCAACCATTGTTTCACCAATCCTCTAATCCAATCCTCCACCAAACCAGGAAACCCAATGTCATTAAAGAAACTAACCTTGCAAAGTTGTCAAATCTCGGCGAATAGTCTATTAAATCCGCCTAGAGTCTCTCGAGAGGTCTTAAAGCTTTGATATTCAGAGGTGTTGATTACGTCTTGAGATGGATGACGTACTATCAGCCTGTAGCGCAGGCTGTACTGTGTCAAACGCCTAACGTCGTGTCTCCATCGAGGGACGAATTATTATAATTAGCACAGTCGAATCAATTTATCGTTAAGCTCGTCATCTCGCGATTCCCCCTTTCTCACCGCTGGGACATTCTAATCTAGAGTCGCGCAGGCGTTTGCGGAATTTCGCGATATCACGAGAACCGTCGGAACGTTGCCAGTCGTACGCTCGATTCTCATTCTCGAATTGAATGGGGAGGCGTGCGCTGCAGCAGCCAGGGCAATTAACCATTGCATTCGATTGCCATGTCCTTGCACCGAGAGAAAACAAGGTTTCGGTCCTCTTGCGGATGCTCGTAGGTACGCGGCAGCTCGTCCGCTCTGTTGTCTGCCGGAGCTCGGTTGGCCGGATAGGGTACTCTAACTCGTTGCAATCAGGGGTACCTTCGTTGCTGTTTGCCCACCTTGTTGCACCTCTATTAGTTCCGCGTCAGAAGGCATGCTCACGTGATTTGTATCCCCAATGCGCCGCCTCGTCTGGCCAGACGCGTGCGTAAGGCCCGCACTCGAAGAAGCTGCCTTGCTGTGTCCCTTAAGGGGGAGCATTGCGTTTAACGTGCTTGCAATTTCGGGGAAATGAAATTCTATTCCTCCTCTCCACTAGCGAGACGTGAGAGTGTAAATTATGTATTATTGCAGCAAGAGGATTTCAGAGAAGGCTTCCGAAAATTCACTGACAGCTGATTTTTTATTCTGATCTGGTTTGTATTCCTGACACCGTCTGTTTTCCCATTTACATTGCCCTGATTTTTTTATTTTTACATTTGACAGAAATAAAAGACTGGTCCTGTGAAATTTCTTTCAGAGCAGTTTCGGTAAAAGCATTGAGCATTCTTTGAGCTCACAGGGAAGTTACATCACGTAGCGAAAGGGTAGCCGATGGGTTCTTATATAATGCATTTTTAATCTTGTCACTTTTATAACCGGGTGGGTGTCATTGTACCTACGAGATCGATAGCTGGTCGATACTCCCTCACAGTGAGCCATACCTCTCGAGCCTTCAACCCTTGCGGACTGCCACGGTTCTATAGCAATTCTTTGAAAGTTTCAGCGTAAAGGGGACAACCGATGGGAGAAGAGAGAAAGCTTGGAATAATTTCACCGACAGAACACACGTCTGACGGATATCGTTTCTTTTAAGTCTGCGCCCCCTGGAACGGAACAGTTCCTAAAGACTTCACTAACAAGCTTTTGCCGACTAGCCTTTCGCTTGTTTGTCGACACTTAATGAGTCCTATTACTTCTGATACCCGATAACGGAGGGTGATATCGCTGGGGAAACCGAATCGCGCCTCTTACGCCGAAAGATCGAGTCGAATAAAACGATCGGAAGAACTTTGGTCGTTACGCAAGCTACAAAGAACAAAAGGAGGAACTGGCGTTCGCGGAATTGCTCAGTCTAAGCATAGACGAGCTTCGTTCGAAAGTGCAATAGGGCTTGTCAGAACTTATCGAGTGCCTGATCTCGTTACTCATCCCACTCCCCTTCTCTGAGCCTTACGTTCCATGTCCCTTTCCCTTCGTCCTCACCCCTACCCTCTCTCCTTTATCCGCTTTTCTTCGGCCTTTTGTTTCTCTCCTTACTCAGACCTCCTCAAAAAGTTGATCTAAAACATCCATTAAGGATACCTCCTCTGACGCAGTTCTCCTTCACAGAACTTTAGAGCGGCAATTTGTGGGGGTGTAATTAAAAGAATGGAAAACGACGAATGGTTTCAGTAAAAACTGAACGCTTGGTTCCATTTCGTCGAATATAGATACTGGATCGTTGAATTGCGGGCTTCAGGGGTATTGCGTTTTACAGAGTAGTACGACGGGCGTGTGTTTCTGAGAGAGAATTGGAAAAACTTTTTCGAAATCGAGTCGCTCGATTTGAGGAACGACCGAGAGACCAGATGGAAACTAACTCACCTCCAGGCGTTCCCATCATCCATTGATATATGCGCGCGTTGGCTCCGTGCATTTTAGAGAACATCCTGTCTCATTGAGTAATGTTATCAAACTCAAACTTTTATCGTTGATGAAAGTTCCTCTCCAGTGGGGTGACTTGGCGCAGCCGGGAATGCCAGATGAACTTTCGCGTGAAAAGTTCTCCTGACCTTTCGTTATTAAGGGCGAGTGAGCTTGATGGCATCGGGGCGTGGAATTATTAATAGAATAACGTCGTTGCAAAGCGTGGAACTGATAACGCTGAAATATTTGGCGATAGCGTAACTTGCTTCTAAACGATTCAGAATCACTCATCAGTTCTTGAGATAAATATATCACTGCTTCTTTTTAGCAAAGTAAACTTTCTAGCAGTTAAAAAACTGCTATCAGAAGACTTCCACACCGACATCCATTTTCTCGCCTACTTCTTCACCAGAACTCAACAGCATTCTTCCCAGACGTTCTTCATCTTTTATTAAACTGGAAATCCCGTTATCCTTCATATAATCCCGATCTAAATACCCAACGAAGCCCAGTAGCCATGAGTACGTTTTCATGTAGCCTGCGCTGTGCGAATAAATCACGCGTTATCGAGCGTCCTAGCTGGCCAGCCCCAAAAGTGTATATCCGTCTGCTAGAACTAACGTTTCGCTATCACCCACGTCGATGGGGTCCGCGTATTTCTCCCGTCCAGGGTAACTCGTGGGCGACAACTCTAGCCGTCAGCAGGGTTCGTTCGAGGCTTCAATTTCCTGTGGATATCAGCGAGCATAATGATCTCCGAACGCAACGATAAGGTGATACCCGCGGCAGGATGCACATTGCGCGCACTGGTTGCTGGAGGGCGGTCGGTATTAGGTGCAGAAACCGACTGAGTTACGAGGGGGTTATAAATTCCGAATATTGGAGTTCTGCCTTGCGCACCTCCGCCCCCGCCACGCCGTCCCACCGTCCATTCTTCGTACAATGGAAGGAATCCTCTAACCCGTGCAACTTGTCTTGACCTACTATAACGTCTGTCCATACAAAAATAGAATCTCTATTCGACTGGTCCGCATAAAGCGCTCTTTGTGTCACCAGAGGTCGCGCTCTCTCTGCTCTCACAATGGGACGAAGGACTCTGCGGACGTCGGATAACGAAGCTGGAAATCAAATATTAAGGCGAACGCTATTGAGCGTGAGACGCAGCCTGCGCTCAGTCACGGTTAGCGAGGGATAAATCAGTGAAGAACGAGTTGATAAATTTACGAACATCCTTCTTTGAAGGGAGAACTTCGTTTCCAGGTGGCAGATGACTTCTGCCCGTTATTTTGGAGGCGATTTAGTATTAAAAAGATTTGAATTTGTCAGTCCGCTTTTAATAGTGGAGTACTGTTGAAAGGCGGCAGGGGGAGGCAATAAAATTGAATTAGCCAATCATCAGGGGTAGCGGCGTACTCGACGTCACTCTCAGCTCGTCTTTGGACGGAATAGATTTTTTCCTCAAGGTACTTGACGTCACCAGGCGGAGCGAAAGGAAAAAGATTCGATGGGAAGTGAACTATCACGGAAAATTGCGCAGCGGACCGTTCTCCTGGAAAATCGACAGTTTCTTCTATTTGTCGGATCGCGCTTGCAGGATCAAAAGAATGAAACTTTAATTAGCAAAGGAGCTGGTACGTGCTGGCGCTACGACTTAACAGGTCCCTGGGTCCTTCTATACACGTCATTACGCATCCTGACAAAGGAGCTCTGCGATCGCCCTTCGACTAAGGGGTCGCTGATAACAAGGCACCCGTATCTGCGCCTTCACAATTTGCGATATTGGAGCAGATCGCAGACCCGATCGTACAATCAGACGAAAAGGAACTGGATGTTACGTCTTATCTTCAGTAGTAGCGAAGTAATGAACAAAACTGGTCGAAGCAATCGTTCTCTCACAGGAACAAAATTTCATAATTTTTTGATCCAGCATTTACGTTATCATATCGCTAGGCACGTACGGATTCACTTCGGTTGACTACAATGCAATCTAAACTGTATTAACACTGGTCAATTCAGTATGCGAGGTTACCAAGTACAAAAGCGGCGGGACAGAAAGTGGAACATTCCACTGGCTGACCACAAACAAAATTCGTGGACGGTAAGGGGTATAAGGGAACAGTTTAACCGGAGATTACACAGTCCAGAGATAAAGCCCGCTGTATTGATTTCGCATTCGTGCATAAGTGCGTCCCCGGGCAGTTTGCGAGGCATTATACGCCAATAAATTCGCGTAACCGCATATCTCAAGGCAATCGTGGTACACAGTCAGAGGCGTTCCTTGAGAAAAATATAGCCTCCGCCTGGGAGATCTCCCGGGGGCTCTATACATCCCCCGTTTTTCTGCGCTTCCGCCTTCGAGGGCCGCGCGGAGCATTGCTTCGAGCACTTTCCACTCTCCCTTCTTCTCGGTGCTTCCGTCGACTTCTTCTCCTTTCGCGTTTTAATGGGCAGTCGTAAAGTACAGGAAAATTAAAAATTCATACCGGGGAAAATTTAAGAGCCCCCGTGTACGAACAACCGACTGCGTTTGGCCTCGGTCAGCCTCGCGTGTACTCGCCGCGTCCTCTACGCTCGCTTTGTCCCTCTGAGCTTTCCTTTTCGTGCGCCCCAGCCTCTTCGCGGCCCTTTCTTCCACTCTTTTCTCTCTCTTCTCTTTAACTTCCTCTGGTCGGCGTACTCCACTACGGGGGAGCGGAAACACGGCACCGGAAGCCCTGGCCGAGGGGGTGGCGCAAGAAGAAATACGCGCAAGGTCCCGACGCTTCCGTGGAAATCCTTCCCGCGACCCACTTTCACGCTTTTCACCCTGGCCACCGACCCCCTCGGCCACGGCGCTCGTCCCTCTCAAGAGCTTTCGAGTCTTTTCGCGCGAGACCTCACTACCCGGCGGAGGAATGCCTTTGAGACACCCTCGACGTGCAGCGATCCTTTGAATCGATGATAATCTGATATCGAACGGGTCTCGGACTCCTGGAATTTTCTAGTCTCCCAAGTTGCGCGTCTCCCCTGGGCCCTCGTCCCAACTTTGATTCTGAATTCGGTGGACCCTTGTAAAACGTGCTGCTCGTCCAGCGGTAGCCTGAACCGAAAGATCTAGTTTGAGTGTATTCCATTATGCGAGTTATTTATGCGGGCTGAGTCCGATGGGATGTCGTTGAACTTATGGGACTTCCACTTGTAGAGATTAAGGAAACTGTTGTGTTGAAATATTGAAATTCTTCATATCCCAAGTATTATTTGTCTATAGGATTGTCAGCTTTTTTCTAGCCACCTTGTATGCAGTGGATGGAGTTTAAATCAGACGAACAACCCTCTAGAAGTGGCCAATTTAAAAAAGTCCAAAGTTTGCCGACACCTGCTGTGCCATCATCCCCCTTGTTTCAAGACTCCCAAGTTTATATCGGCGATTTGTTATCGTTAGTGGCTGGTGATTAAGCAAGATTAAAGTAACCACAGCCTGCGATGGTTAGCCCTCTGGCTTTCCGGTTGGTCGGCCAGGAAATCGGGGATTTGACCGCCATCGAGGCTAACCTACCAACAATAATATTCCTTGGGCTGTTATGCGCATCTCCCTGGTGCAGGTTTGACGTATCTCGGCTACCGTCAGCCTTATCTGCTATTATTGTTGCTACTTAACAGTTACCATGGGACACAGGGATGTCGGGGGATTATCCTTCGTTTTCCACCGTGTCTCGAATGTTCGATCGAGACAGCGGAGACGTCTTGACGCCGGATTACTTGGCTAGATGCACGAATACCCCAACAGGGCATATTGTATACAATTAAATGGCGATAACTGGTTCCTGTGTTACCTGGTGATGCACTGATAAATAGATTCTTGCAAGAGGAATTCTTCAATATTTCAAGTTTTCGGTGTTATTTACCTCCCCGCGATTTGTATCGTCTTCATCAATAAATGACGTCGAGGAAGCGATTAGTCTTCAAGATTCCCGTACATCCGCTGGCTACTCTACAGGTATCGATTGATTACAACATTCAGCTGAATTATTGAAAGGTAATCTGGCAACGAATTTTAATTAATTATTCACTCGGTTCTTGTTACAACTGCATCCACGTTGAATTAATGAAAGAGCTGGGTTTTCGCCAGAAATGACCCGCAGCCCCGAAGAAGCAACCCCTTATCTCGAGTCCACTTCGTCGTTAACGTTCCCAGCGAGCGTATCGAGAGGAATTATTGCGCATGCGATTAAATATGCTCGATAACGAGGTTTCACTGGTAACGTGGTAAATTTGTCGCGCGAGGGAGTGTGCACGGCCACCCCTGCGCAAGGGGATTCCCGTTGCCACATAAATTCGAGGAGTATCCGTGCATGACGACGCCCAACCCTTCGCGATTCTTCTCTTGTTCATTAGCGGGAGTGCCGTTATTATTATCGTTATTGCGAGTTGGTGAGGTAATGCAATCGGAAGAAAGGGAGTCTGCTCCTAGGCTGGCTTTAATTTGCAACTGCAACACAGTATCCTACTCATCTTTAAATCATACCATCCCTTGAAATCGGAGTATGCACTGACAGAGAGCACACTTCATCTTTCAGCAGACAATTTGAAACATTAATCCACTAGGTTTTCAATCTCCACAGCCATTTGCATTCCCCTTAATACGATTAGCAACAGAACGATGAATTTTTCAGCGAATCCAATTTACCACCTTATGACATTTGCAACAATTAATTTTCAATCTATCGAATACCTGCTATTCCCATCCTCCCAGTCTGACAGCTATTTCGTGATCGACACACTTGGCTACGCATATGCTGCTGTCTGCCAAAAATATATGGCACGTCAGCGGGTCGTTTCCAACACGCCGCTCGTCTCTTCTCCCCAACATCCCTAATTTAGTACTTGCATCAACAGAAGGGTGTAAACTCCTGCATGCGACCGCGCGGGAACCTGTTACAGTCGCCGAGGAAGGCGAGAAGGATTTTCACTTGAAAGAAGCCGACGTTTATTTTAAGTGAAAAGGGTGACGCGCTTATTTAGGGTTAACTTTAAATTAGATATTCGTGTAGAGAGAAAACTGTCTCTCGGGAAGGCTTTGAGACGATTAACCGAGGCTTTTAAGTTTGACAGAGTTCAGTGTCCTACGTAAATATTATTAACTTCATTTAAATTATTCGTATACCTACACCATGGAATAAAAAATAATTGAAAGATAAAATTAAAAGAAAAACAAGTTTTTTCCCTCTTTTCTAAAATCGGCATTGATGAAGTTACTCGAGTCTATTTTCGTGTCGGAAGGGTGAAGTTTAGACACTAAGTGCTCCCCGTGGACGGATAGGGGCCATCAACAGTGGCTGACAGCGCGGTTTTTATTTTTTTACAAGAAAGGAAGCTCACGTTTTCCCGTTGTAATCGGATCGTGCATAGCACGCGTTGACATGCCAACGAAGGTGATTCGTCACGACAGTTGAAACTGCACTCTAAAGCCGTCAAACTCCTGGGAACGTGTCTACACGCCATGGACGCTTCCTGTAATGGAGAAAGTCGGTTCCCTGTCTAACTCGTTCACCGGAAACGATGCCCGTTTGCGAAACGACGAGCCGCGTTATTTTAATTAAACCTAAACACGTGGGCAAGAGGTTTTTCGTGCTCTTTAAATTGACTATTCTTTCCATTCAAGTTGAAGCAACGTAATCCAGAAGTTACTAGCCCCGTAATAGAGACCTCGGCGTTTCGAGTCGTAAAAAAAGAACGCGGAAACGTGGACAAGTCTCATTCCGTCGAGCCGGTATGAATGGTCGTTAACTTGCGAATTTTAAATAACTTCGACGGGACTGTTTAAACTTCCATAGAACGGAGCCATTTCATTTTACGCGTTAATTCAGGAACTAATTACCGCGTTAGAATAGACGTGCCCGCGAAAAAAATAGAGAGCGAACGGGGGAAAGAAAAGGAACAGTGGATAATGAAACGCGGAGGAGGAAGTTCGAATCGCGCTTGTAATTCTATAAGCAATTATAGCGCGCCCCCCCTTTCGGGATATTCAGCCATCTCGCGTGACTTTAAATTACGAATTACACGAAATGACGCTCCATTATCGGTTCGTATATTCACACCGATTTCTATTACAGATTGGGATAATATACTCTTCGCTGTGTATCAAAATTACTGCGTCATTTTCAATTTCACATTCCTAGTGATATACGATCTTGGAGGATATCGAATAAAAGTCGCGCAATCACCATAATGCTGTCAGCTGCCGCGAAGAATGTTTTCGAGGATTTTCTGTGCAACTTAAACTCGAATTTCGATGCAGAACGATTTGACCTGCGCTTTACGTCAAGACGTTGCGATCGTCGGTGCAATTTGCATGCAGGTCGCGCGACCTACACGATACACCCTCCTCGCTGGACCAGTTACACGTTTCGTGGGCAACTGGTCCGGTTAAGCTCGAAATTATTGAAAAAAACGCAAGAAGAATTAAGAAACAGGGTGACTGGTTACGTGCCCGACGACGACGGTAATGGAGATTGGACATGACCAAGCACACGAGTCGTCGTTATAAAGCCATTTAATGGTCCTCGTGCGAATGTATTTGCCCGTCGAAGGTTCTTCTTTGTATTCATGGGCCGGGTCAAGCTCGAACGTCTGGTCGTTCCAGTGATCTCCATTTAAACGATCCTCGTATTTAAACGTTCTTGTCGTTCTCGTTGTTGCCTACCCTGTTTTTCGCTTGTCCCCTTTGATAACTGTTACGAGCACGTCGGCCGTCCGCGTTACAAACTCTTCCAGGCTGCTTCAAACCGCGTACCTTAATTACGCATTCAGGGCTCGGCATCGTTCGCTGTAATTATAAACTTCGACATGGAAGCGAGTCGAGCGAACGTTTCCCTTTGGCCCACGACTGCCTTTGCCCGCGGTGTCATCGAGATCGAATCGAACAAAGTGCCTGATTACCTTTCCACCACCACCCCGGTTTCCAGGGGATAATATATCGAGTACAAAAGGGCTGAGTTGTACTGAGACACGGAAAGAGAGACAGAGTAGAGGAGAGGAGAGTTTAGCTATTTTCTGAGCTTAACCAGAAAGTTAATTCTATTTGGTTCGTTAAGGTTACTAGAATATCTTCATATCGAAAGGCGAACTTGTTGAACTTTTTTGAAAAATGGTAACACATGTTTCACTTTGCAGATTGGTCTAACTCTATTAATCAATCGAAGTTCTACTGCTGTAGGATAGAAATAAACACGATCGAAGATTAATCCCAGAAATGGAACAAGAATTAAATTATTCAACCCCATACAATTTTTCCCATATTCTCGGTAAATGTTATATGTGACTTCATGCTCATCTTTATTAGATTTCAATTTCAAACTTCCCTCAAATATTAATTCCTCGTGCCAAATCCAGAGTCACAGTTAAATGATGAATCAACTGATTCGCTTCACTTAATGGATGGAAATATTTCACTTTTATTCAATTACTCGTAGACAAATGTGTCCGCTTCTCTCGAGGCTTTATTCAAAGAGACCTCGTTCTCTCTGGCCACCTTCACTTTTTTTCACCTAATTAGCTGGATCTCTAGCTTCAACCGAGTCTTTGAAACCAACAGCTCGGATTCGAGGTCCTCGACGACGGCGGCATGAGTGAATTTATCGCTTGATTTGAAATGCACCCGCTGCGTAATGTCCATTCATATCTCATCCGAGGCAACAGCGAATATGCACCAGCAGAAGGTGCTGTTGGTCAGCTCGAATGAATTCCTGGCTGAGGGTTGAATTCGTTCGGCGTGGGCGCACGCTTCGCCACGTACACACTCGGCTGCCTATATGGAAATGCGCACTTTGGCCTGGACAAGATGTATTTGCGCGTTGCAGAGGATTCCACGGTGCATGCTCAATCTTCGGTCACTCTGTTATACCAGGCTCCCCATCAACTGACCTCAGAGAAATGGCTGGCTGATTAGCTGTGAATAGATCTTCATTCGGGGAAAGAGTCTGCATACAAATTGCGTATGATTTTCGGGAATAATGTTGAGTAATGTTCTGAGTGCCTCGAGTACTGGGGAGGAAAATTGTCCTATTTTGTTGGCGCAATCAACGTCTGCTCAATTAATAACGACAATCACAGATTTTCATTTTGACTTTTAGGAAATTGTGTGAGGGTTAATTTATAACCCATCTGTGTTGGAATTAAAAAAATGATTTAATATAAAAGTTGCAGTGAAAACTAGCTCGTGCAATATTCGGCTAATCTCAATTTTATTTTTATCAACTGAGTTCAGTGTCCTGATCCTTTCGCGTTATTTCCTTCTTGGCCCCTCCCATGCGGAATCCAATCCCCAAGCGTTGTTTACGTAATGATTATTTCAGTTGGAGGGCTTAGCAGGAGTCCAGGACCGGAACTTTGTTACATTGAATTAGACAGGGACGTTCAGATTCGCGATTAGTGCAGATGGCAGCGGCAACTGTGCAGCGAGAAACTTTCGTAACTCTGGATCTCTCTGTTCCAGAGTGTTATTCCAAATTCTGGACAAGCTCTTCCATGGAGCGATACGGGCAGTTTCCATTCGCGAGGGTATCGAATGAATTAAGATTTTTCCAAGTTAGTTTCTGGCACATCAAGAAAGTTTCCCGATAAATATCGAGGCAGTGGAAAGCGGGGGAAAGGACTCGAGATAACTCGCAGTTAGCGTGGATCGATATGTAAATATAGTAGAGGGAAGTAAACGTGAGACATGGCCGTGGCGTTTAAGCTAGGAAACGAGCGTAATTGAAAGATAAGGAAATAATATTTCTTATCGCGAATGGACTCCGTTAATCCTGTCCGAGGCGATCACTTGTTCCACGTCGAAGCGAGCTGAAACGTCTGACTTCTAAAGGGGTAGAAAAGAACTTCGATGAAAATTGAGGAAAGCTTTTAACGCAAGTACGCAGGAAATGAGAAAGAATGTTTCAAAGAAAACAGTGGAGGCTTACTTTGGATGATAAGTTGAAAACTGAGGTATACCTCTGTCTGGACTCAGCAAAGGTCCGCGCTTAAGCCACGCCTCTATGGAAAACTAACCCTATCAATTTCAGAACGTAGTACTCCTATACCAAAATTCCAAAGAAAATTAAGAAAATCCTTAATTCTGTCTCAATCCCACTAAAATGTCTCACCGACCACTGCCACTACGATCAACCAAATCCCACGATAAAATCGCAGGATCCTACTCCCTACGATCAATTAGCATCCCTCGAGTAGTTGGATCGGTTATGAGGATTAATCGATTCGCAATTGGGTGCGCGTGGAACCAAAAGTTGCAGCAAACCGTCGCGCAACACTGGTACATAATCGTGGATCCTTAATTGGATCGAGGTTCACGGCAGAGGAACGCAGTTATTATCATCGCCTGGCGATGCTTCTAGCATGCTGGTTGTTATCTGGATACAAGCAACAAGCCGCACATTTGAGCCCCCGAGTAATCACACTAACATGAGATGCGGAGAGCCCGACCTCCGCCCCCGCCGCCCCTCCCACGCTGATCTAAACTCCTAAAGTCTGCCACAAGTTGGCCCGGTGCGGTGTCAGCGCAGCACAGAAGGAATTCCCCGGTTAAGTACGTATCCAAGGCGAGGCGAGGTGTACCTGTCAATTGCGAGAGTGTAGGTGGGTCGGAATACCTTTGGATCCCGGGAGGTTAACCGCGACGCTAAGATAGCATTCAACGCGAACTCGGGGGCTCTTATTTTAATTACCCCGTCCTTCTCTGCTGTTGGAAGCCCAGGTCCCGCCGCGTCAACGGCGGGAAAACAGAGAGAGAGAAACGCGTCGCCCTGTAATATGTTTCCTTCTCGCGGATTAATGCAGTTTACCACTTGGCCCCTCGCTCCCCTATCGTTCCCTTCCCTCGTTGCAACGCCGTTTTCCTTGTTGCAAGGAATCAAAGTTCGCCACCGTGGAGACGATTCCTGTTATCAAGATTCCTCGAGGGGACGTGATTCTTGCACGAATTGAACGGCGTTTATCTTCGCTCTTGCTTTGCTCCGCGAACGGGACAGCGAGTGCTTCGAACTTGACTGCATTCTTATGAAGCAAGTGTATTCTGATTTAAGTACCGGCGGAGCTGTTGTGTAAGTCTAGACATTCTTCTGTCCATGAAACTCCGATTGTACACTTATCAAGTCGTTTAATTTGTCTAATGGCTGGCACGGTTCCTTTGTACAGTTATTACGCGATGCAAGTAATAAAGCCGATACGATGGGAACCCTTTAACGGTGCAGCAATTATCCTCCGTTTCTTGGGGATAACAAATCGATAACGACTGATAACATCTCTAATTAAAAGAAGCTCGTTAAAAAATCCCGGTTCCTCGTTTTTTCTGTCGGTAGGGAGATAAAATGATCGCGGTTATTCGAGACAAATGCGTTCGGACGAGCGAACGTACGACGTGACGCGGCCGGTTCATCGTTTATGCATTCCGTAGCGACGCATAAATTTTTCTGCATCAGGAAAGGATCAGCCTCTTCTGCGTGGCTCTCTTTTTGTCGGGGACACGTGACACGCATGTATCCGTGGCCACTAAAAGCCACTCAATATTTGATGCTCGGTGAAAATGACTTACGCGGCGTCCCCTTCCACGTCGCTCGAGACGGAATGAAAAAGCGTTTGCATACGCGATTAATTGTTTTCCTCCGCGCCGCGATCCATCTCCGTAAATTCTTCTCTACGGTGTTACGAACGAGAAGCTGACCAGCGCAGCTCCGTAATTACAGCCCTCAGAACGTTCTTTCTCATCGTCGATTCCTCCATTCTATTATCGTTCGACGGCTCGCTCCTATCCCCAAAGCTAAACTGCGTCGGATAACGTTCATTTCCTCGGCCATGAGGATCGAGACGACCCGTGTGGATCTTGCTCGCAATTCGTTCAGGATGCACGGCTCGGTGAACCTCGAGGAAATGAACGCGGACCAAAGGAGGCCCGAAAAGGGAAATTTCAACCCTGGAATTTGGTTAGATCTGCCAGGGGATGATGAAGATTGTTCGCGATGGTTATTTCGCCGTTTGCTCTCACGTTGCATACTCCAGTCATTAAATATGAACTTCTTAATCTGGCTTCGGATTTCCTCTTACGAAGTCTTGGATTCAAATCTTCTTCAGAAATTAGAGATTCGGAGCTGCGATTCTTTCTTTTGATCACGAGCACAAAAATCGGATAAGTACCTACAAAGCCTACTGTAGTCTTGGGAGCACATAACTTTAGAAGCTATAAAAAGATACAACCTGTGAAATAGTGAGAACTTGAGTATTTGAATATCTGAAATTCTGAAAATTCTTCAGTCAAATTCCGGAATCCCAGCACGAATTTAGGCAAAGCTATGCCACTGCCAAAGCGAATTTCGCTGATGCGTTACACAACAGACGTAATACGCAACCTGACCAGCCAATCGCGCATTCCCAGTCGAAGTAGTCGAAACTACGATTCGATTGACGATAGGTGAAAAGACGGGCGTCGGTATCCGTGCATATAGAGCACAGTTAGCACAATAGAACGGAGGTGGTGTCTTTGTTGAGGTCCGTTCCGATTGGACTGGCTGAGTCTCTGCTTATGTTAGTTATGCCGGCGCATTCAGCCAGCAGTGGGCAGAACTGCTTTGTTGGCACTGGCATATCAGGGTGTAACGAGCGTCTGTATTGATGTTCTATTCTGCCGCTCTCTCTGACCGTGAATCTCCTGTTTTCAACAACCACTATTGCCACCGTTACCTTTGTGCCCGCGGACCTACGGCTTTACACATCGGAAAGTTTTCCTGATCCCTGCCGGAAGTTTATGGATAACAGAGTTAACTCTGCATCGCGTTGGGGGGTTGAACACGCGAGAACCGAGAGACGTTTCCCTTCTGGAAACTGGCGAATTTAAGCCTCGTTTAGCGGAACTTTGAGTACCACCTCTGTTTCACCAAACTGTCTATCATAGGTATATGCAGCAACAGTAATATTCGCGGATGGATGGGTAAACAGATACAAAAGAGACGAATCTATGGAACATCTAATGAACTATAACAGTAAAGAGTCAAAAATAGGAGAAAGTGTATCCTAATTTGAGAAGAAAGAATACTAGACCTATACGATTAATTAAGATTCGTGAAATCCCGCTACCTCAGCCACTATTTTGCCCCATTACCCTCCGTCAGACTAGCGTTCGAACCAGATCCATCTTGCGACTGAATTCTTCCCATTTCCCAGTTCGACGACAGTCCAAAGATGTCCTCTGACGTTTCAGTGGAAGCGATGCGTGCAACGTCAGACATCCAGTCAAGGGAAATCGCCAAAAATCGCGCGCATTCCGATCGATTCGACGATTCCAGGATTCCGGTTCGTGGGTCCCATCCTCTAGGAATTCAACGGAGCGAGCCAGAGGACCCGATACGTCGTGCGTCCCACTGCAGTGGCAGGCTGACTGCGCTTGAATCATTATCATGCAACTGCAGAGCCCCGCAAACAGCGACCTGCCGTGCAGACGCATCCATCTTACGGTGTAGCCGGCAGGAGACGTGAAATCAGTTTTATTGTATCTCCCTCTCTCGGTCTCTCAGCGCTTGTTCACTCGCCTCGCGTATGGATGCAAATTTGCTTCATTAGGGTATCGGGGATGGGACGTGAACCGAATACGATTTTCTGCGGAGATGGCCGAGCAGCCCACCGCTCGGATATGGCGAAACGCACCAATTAAGACGAAGGCTATCGCGTGCCCGAAACGTAAAAGGAGAGCATCCGAGAGGATGGGACAAAGCTTCTGTTCCTGAACCGATTTTGTATTATTTTACCGAGCTCTGGTTCGCAAACGATGCTTCGCTTCCTTCAACGTGCTGTAGAGGATGTTATAGAATCCTGGATATACGGTTAATTAGCTGACGGGGATCACAAGGTAGATATGTGGATGTTCGATGAATGAAATTTACTGGAAATTCCGGAATTGAGAAAATTACAATGCTGTGTTGGGGTATCTAAATTTCAATTTAACATCAAGTAGAAATATTCTAGCATTATAATGCATTGGCTTCGCGATAGCATACTTCAATAAAGGAATCTTTGCATACTCGTTTCAGCAGGCTAAAACGCTTCCGAGGTTCCCATTTTCTCCGCAAATACTTCCCTCTATTTCTCCGAAAATGAAGTAATTAGAACCGTTTGTGATTACGTGGCCGTTGTCGGGCTGCAAAGGGGTAATTCTGATGTTTTCAAGTCGAGCAAGGAAGAACGCGGAAATGTGGGGAACAAATGTCGTTTGAATGGGATTGAAACGCGCTCGTTGCCCGTATCACGGACTTATTAAAAGGTATGTGCACACTGTGGAGGGGCGCTAATGAAGACGAAGGCCATCGCGTGCCCGGAACGCGAGAGAGCAGAGAGATTTCAGCCGTCTGCTACCTGGACCGATTTATATTTACGTACCCGAGTCACGTAGGTTGCGTGCGAAACGAAAGATCGGTGCTACCAATTTCGCGAGTGGCCACAGCGCTAAAAGCCTGCTCTTCGATTTCTCTCGCGACAGCAACAGGCTGATAATTAATTCCGCCGATTAATCCCGCTCGATTCTTTCGCGTGACCCTTCTCTTCGACGAAAAAAAGGACTTCTGATACGAGTTGCCAACTGTTTGCTTTGCGGATGCGCCATGCTCGTGGAAATAGCTTTTCCGCGACGCTTTCTCGGGACTCGCGTGCACGCCACGGTGAAACATTAAACGCAAATCGATTCGAACACGCTCCGCGGCAGCAAATAAATAGATCGAGACACCGTCTGTTTTACCGAAGAAATAGGTGGAAGTCGTAAAGGGGCAGAAACAGCTGTTTGAGTTTCGAGAACAAGCCTTGAAATTGGCTATTCCTTCTCGTCGGCGAGCTTTGTGTATTTCGAAGTTTTCCTGGGAAACGGTTTCCATTTTTTCCGCGAAGTAGTTAAGACGATCGTTGGGATTTTAGGTAGCAGGGGAGTAACACAGTGTTTAAACAAGATATCAGAATTGACTCTACTATTTTCTACGTTTTGTATTTTAGTTGTCTAGGTCCACACGTAGGCGATGCATTTATTATGCAAATTTATTGCGAAACTGACGGGTGTACGACATCGTTTAAAGAGTACAGCAATAGTCTGGCAAGAAACTTGCATCCACCAGCAGCGCAAACTTCGTTCAAGTGTAACGGGAACATCATAGTATGTCTAACTGGTGAAACTGGTGCACGTACACTTTGCTAAACATGTATATACAATCTAGATAATCGTGCATAATTTACCGCTAGGGGAGCACAGTTATTACAAAGCCTTCGTTGAAACTTTGATGAACAGTCCAACTAAGTGCTTACTTACATATGAAACGTTAGAGTTAACCCCCTGAATGATTAGTTCCTCCATAATATTAGCGCTCGTAAAAGGTTTTAACGGTGTAATTAATTGGAGAAATATCCTACAATTAAAATGGGCGAAGAAATCAACCTACGTTAACCCTTACGATCATGATCATTAAGCATATCTCACAGTAAATAGTCGCAGGTACATCTCGACTTCCAAGTGCTCATAGAACCGATTCAGTAGAATATCCTCATCACTGCCAGACATAATTCTGTACCCCAAATTTTTTACTACAACTATATCTCCATAAAAGAAGCAAGAAGGAGTAGGAAAACGAACAGAAATTCATTCAGCACTCCAGGGAGCTGGAGTGCTTCAAGGGACAGAAGTTCCTGAGAAACTTTGAAGTCAGTTCCCGGTCGAACCGACGTAAATCTGTAAGCAAATACAAATAAGCTGATTGCCCTGGAAGTCCTTCGTCCATCCCTCACCAGTAATTAAACAGGGCAATCTGCACTTCCTATCCAGGACGTCGCATGAACGGCGAGAATGAGCCGGGTCCTCGGGCTGGCAAGCACCTATAACCCGAAACCGAGAGAGCCAGGACTACAGTGAGAGAGGGAGGGAGAAAGGAAGACCATCTGTGTGCACTAAGATTATATTTGGCTTGGCCCATGCAAATTCATGAGTTCCTCAACGTCCTGACATTCGGCTAGTTTGAGTTAGATAGACACGAAGCTATTGTAGCTAACAACTTCAATGGCATCGGGGCTTGTCAGGCAAATTATAAAGGACTCCTCGATGCTGAGCAAGGATTTTCGCGCAAACCTGACGCGATTCGATTAATGACTTGTTACTGGCAAGCATATATGGGTCAGACTGAAGGGACTGAATCTTGTTAGCGCTAATGGGCGAGCATTAACGCGTGTATACGTTAGGGGACAAATTGGGTGATTGTTCCTTTATGCACATTTGTTAGAAATTATTTATATAGATTCAATAACATCTTGGTGAACTATCTAATAATTAGTATGAAAATAATTCCTTTAATTTCGTTGCGATATCTATGCAATTATAATTTAATAATGCCGTTTTAATTTCTGCATTCGGTTGAGGTTTATTTATCGCAAATTTTTCTGATTCTACGTTCTCTTAAATTTTTTTAATGCAGCCATTTTTTACCGACCTGCATTACCACAATTTTTTCGGAACGTTTCACGAAATCGCATTCTAGGAGTGCTTGTAGCACAGAAATTTACTGTAATTGCTTCTGATATAATAAAGTATTTAATATATAGGGTAATTCAGTAATTGTATTACGTTAGAGAGACGGTTCTTCATAAAACAGTGAGTTACGAATATAAAATAAATATGAAACTGAATTTGCAGACATATGGTTCTCCGAAATTAACCTAAAATGTGTATAAACTTCCCCAAGTAACTTCTCCGCGAGAAATCATCTCCTTTCTAATTATATCACGGTTATTAGATCATTTTATATTATTAAGAGCAAAAAATATACATTTCTATACATCACTTACCAAGTTTGATGTTCTCGATCATGTTTAACCCAGGAGTTTATCGACAATTGTCAATACCAAGTCCTCCTGGTGTAATTCATCCTTAATTCCAGATAATTTGCTTCTTCTAATTCTTGCTCACGCACTAACACTACACACAACACACAAATTGACGATAATTAGTATTTAAATTCACAATAAATGTCAAACAAACAGAAACACACAATATCCACATCCATAGCCCTCGCTATTAGTAGCCTTTTCGCACTTTCACCCGCCGCCACTTGTGGCGCTACGTTCCGGAGGAACCACGAAAGCAACACTTTCAAATTCGAACTTTAAACTATTTCTAACTAACGAATTACTGACCCCACGGTGAAATCGCCAAAATTCGTATAATTTACATTCCCTGCTATTCGAGCCATTCTCGCTCGAAGCGATCCACAGCGGAAAGGCGGCTATATTAATTCTTCACTCAACTTATCTCATCTCGCGAAAAGTTCGGTTTATCTTGTAGCAACCTAGGCAAAGTAAACGTCTAGACGAGCAGGATCCCACCGAGATATCCGCGATACGAGACATTCCGTCGTATTTTATGCTGATCCTGATCTATCTACGAAACACGGGGCTAAAGTTCGAAACAAGGATGTAAGCACGGTAAGTGCATCGTCAGTCTGGAGGTGCATCGATGCAAAAGTAAAATGGTTATACAGTTGAACGATGCTGAGCAGTAAATGGTAACTGGCATCTCCAGCGTATTCGCGCGATTTTCGATAATCTACTTTGCGTTGCATTCTTATTTTCGAAAAACTAACGAAAATAATAAGGACAGCAACGCGACAGCTCCACCACTGAGATTTTGGGGCATAATTTAGTTAGAATACTGTCACGTCATTCTCGGAAATTTTGTATGTATTATTCCGCTTAAGCCTGCCCCCGAGAGCTTCAGCTTTCGAATGTAATTTGGACGTCACCGAATTGTGAAGAGGCTGTATTTAGAACGGTCGGCGAAGAATGCAAGCGCTCTTTCCACTCGACCACTTGCCACTGTTTCGCGCGACTTTTAACGACGAAATTGTTAGTCAAATTTTTAATGACAGACCATTTGATATAATAGGAACGGGACTCACGAGTTAAAAGGACCCTTATGTATTTGGCAGCGCATTCGAAATACGGGTGAAAAGGTCGAGCCTACAATCGCGAGTGCATCGTTGTTGCACCCGTTTTCGAATTAATCCGCTTGAAAATCGGGGCGTTCATTATTCAGAGTCAATTTTGATTCCGTGACGGTCATGCTGTTAGTGGGCGTTTTCGAATATCGGAGCCATTTGGAGCGGAATTAATCGTGATTTAAATAGTGAAACTGATAGTACAGTTAGCTCTAAATTATACCCAGACATTTTTTTTTTTAATTCTTTCAGAAATCAATGCCTCATATTTTCCACTTGCTACAAGCATATTTAAGAATACTAAATACTCACAATCTAAATAGAAAAATTTCCTTAGGGTTACTCTTAAAAGTCCATCCTTTTTGGTAGTCTCCAGCAGCCACGGAGACAACCAGCTTAAGGCGTGTGCGCTTAACATTCCATTGGAAGCGACGCTCTCCAAAGATAGCGTTACACCGTCATTAAACAGCGCCGAATATTTGCATTATAATGGAACGCCGAGCCAGTGATTCATTGAGTTCGTCTCGTTCGTTATTAATGGCCCTCGACCAGTCGCGGGTATCGCATTGTGTGTCACTCCGCGCGGGTTCCTCGCGGTGCCACGCTTCCCTCCGCATTAACATAAGCGCCGTATCTCGCGGGGTGTCACTCGAAGACGCGAGACACCGGTATACCAGCGACACGAACGAACGCTGAGCCCCTTCCCTTTAATGATGACGTCGACCGAGCTCGATGCATTCTAAATGCCGACACGCCTCTAAATTAGCGTCCTCCCATCGACACAGGCCCCGAAAGGGTGCGTCAACTTCGCTGACGCGCAAAAAGGGCCGCGACCAGCTGAAGCTCGATCCCTCGTTTAAACATAGGGTACCATGGGGACATGTTCGACACGCGTGGTCGACGTACTCGTGTCACCTGACCGATGGACGGTCGGAATGGGCGGAGGGCGACGATGTAATTCACTTCAGGGCTCGAGTACTCGGACGACTACGCTCAAGTGAAGTTGGATAAGCGTTTCTTCGAGGGCCTGGAATTAGTTTGTGGACTATGGAAATTCAGAGGTCAGGCGGTCTCCCTTCGAAACGTTTGCGTACTTCGAACCACACAGGTTTGATTAGAAGGAGAGCGTCGAAAATCTCTTAGTATACGTCACTTCGATTACTTAAGAGAGGCTACTCAGAGGACCTGACTAGTAAATTTTCTTAAGGAAATCAGATCCTTCGAGGAAGAACCATCTTGAGCATTGAATGAGAAACGTCTCGTGCTGATAATGGTCCTGACCAACTACCAGAATTTCTTAGGATGTGACTATTCTCCTCGAAAGTATGCGGTTACCTTCCTTTCTCTCGGCTCGCGTGTCACAGGTGATTCTTCGACGCGTCCTCTTTTTCTATGAAGAGAAAAGAACGGCTGGCTGAAGAGTGTTCAAGTAATTCACTGCGACGCGGTTCTACACGTTATTATGCCACGGTGGAAGAGACGCAGGTGGCGTTACCGAATCCTTATGTCTGAGAAGTAACCATAAAAATGGTCGCATCCTCGTGAAGTCGTGTTTAATGTTTCACCGCTCTCGCGCGATGAATTTTTATTACTCAACCCAGCGCAACTCGCGGAAACTTCTTAATCTAAATTATCTCGGGGCAGATGTGGTATTTATGTAGCAATTACAATGTCCCAGAAAAAGTGTTCGATTTATACTTAACTAACCCCCTTTGCGTGTTTCAGAAAATAAATAAAGAATGTCGACAAATTTCATATTTTGCGATTGATGGGCCGCCATCCTGACCTCATTTAACTATCAACGACTCGCTGCGGTTGACACGAGCAGATAAGTCGTTAGTGTCAGATTCATCGACACGTTTTCTGGATTATTTGGAAAATTCATTATTCCAATACTAGTGGAGCGTGTGTCAATCGAGGCAATATGTCGATAAAATATTTAGGAAAGCTGTGTATAAATCCAACTTGTCTACACTGCTGTCATCCTGACCATTAGGGTGTTATTCTCTCCGAGCATAATCTCTTTCCCTAGCTGTCATCGAATCAGCTCGAGTGTTTCATAATTCAAAATTCCTAGTGACAAATGACACTTTCAAAACTTTACAAGCCTTCGAAGAGGGGACATTTTCAAAAACGAAGAAAAAATCGAATTATACTCTGCAGAAATACAAATCTAACCCTTGACCCTTGAAAGAGGAGTCCTCGAGCCTTTTCACGATAACGCCAACTTAAACTTCCGCAGCCACTGCTTCGTGAAAAGAAATTGAATCGTATCGAAATACCCAGTCGTTACGAAAAGAACTGCAACTTCTCAATCAGGACGTACGAAACCATTGAACGGATATTTATGTGGCAGCGTAAAAACGTCGATAGAAGGCGGCGAGCGTCTACGAGAATATCTAAATACTCTCTTTAAATTGCCAGCCGCTTCCGCGGCCGAGGAGCGTCGTTTGAATGAGCGGAGAAGATGAATGCGCGGTCGCGACGAAAAAATAAGTAAAAGTGTCCATGCGTGTCGGCGTGTAGGAGCGAGGAAACGTTTCTTTCGGCGTGCATCCGCCGCGGCATTCGAAGTCGAGATCCCGCTCCTTTCTGCCTGCCTTTGTACCCAGCTTGCGTGAAGACGTAAATAAAACGGCACGCAATTTATTCGCCGATCCCGAGTTGCTCTCCTCCCATGAGAATATATACGTATGTATGCCTGTTGGCCGCTTTCCTGCGGAAACACGTGCGGTTTTCTCTTCTGTTCGACGCCCCTTTGCACCGCGCCGACCCTGTGAATGCGAATCTCGCCGCGAGTTGACGTTCTTTTGTTAGTTCGATATGGAATTCTCCGTTTTGCTGGGGTAGTTCCCAGTATTGAAACGCTATCCCCCCACGGACGCGGTTTCTTTCTCTCCGGGCACAGCCAGACAGTTGTACATGTAAATTGCGTTGCTGCTCGTGCATCGAGTAACTCTTTGACTATCCTTCGCCAGCGATATTGTCGCGGAATTTTAGAAATTGGAAATATGGTTACTCGTCGTGGGAGCGATGCAGGAAGAATTCCATGAAATTTCTAGGGTTCCAGAAACGAGGACTGCGTTATCAGTATCTGATGGCTCAGTGTTCTACAATTTTTCCCCACCCCCCTCTATTCTCGAAGAATAAGAAGAAGGATAATTCAGAGGCGAAGTATAAAAGGATTTCTCGGATATGCTCTCAAGAAATGTCTCGAGCAAACAGTCGGTGGGACAGGGAGGCAGGAACAAGTTTCTAGAAGCGAGGGAAACTTCGCAATCGCGTCGAAAGGGACGAGGGAGAGCGCGTGATGCACGCGTGACTTCTCGTACTTTCCTGTCCAGAGTCCATTTCTTCGATAGAGAGCGTCAGGCGAGACAGGAAACTGTTTCGTGCCGTTCCTTTTGTTCCGAGTGGCAGCCTTTCACCGGGTTTGAGTGGTTTCGTGGCCCACTCCGTGGAAAGAATCGTCGTGGAAGTTCGCTTTGACCGGTTAAGGTATAATTTTCGGATACTTCCGAGGCTCTTTCAGTCCGCCGGCCACTTGTCAGCGAAGCCAATTTCGCGTTGAAAAGTTTGCGAGCGGAGCTCATCGACGGGCCGGGACTCTGAAAGAAGTTCTCGCGCGAAACCGTGACCTCTTTGTGCGACCATGGAATATTAAATCCATGCAAAAATCCTCCCGAAACACAGAAGTGCTGACAATTTAACTGTTCACTTAACATTCTAGAGCTCCTCTGTTATAAAAATAGGTCAGACTTTCCAGATATTCTTTCCTATTCTTAGATTTGTATTTTCGTCAACGCTGACCTATATATGTCTGACTATATACTGGGCACTTCTACTTATTCTGGCAAAAATTCGATAAAGAGAAAAGGGATTATTATCTGAGAAATATACAATCTACCTGTCCATCAGATAATCACAAACTTTAGACTGCAACACAATTTCCAATTTTATAACGAGAGAAAAATATTTTCTATCAAATTTTTCTGACATCGAGGATGAAACCTCAAATTCTTATATCACGATCAAATTTGGAAATTCAAATAGTATGAGTCCTGCACGTCTTCCCGATAAAAAGTCTGTCTTTCTTCATCAATATCTCGGCGTTTATGAACACCTGTCACGCATCGCGGAAATTCGTATCATCAGAACGCATACTCGCGATCTTGATGGACGCAGCTCAACGTAATCGCTGACGGCAGGTGCGCGGCAGAATTTTGGCGACAGTGCAGTGTCCGCTATTAAAGGTTGCTTGGCTCGCCTGTAAAAACAGGCATCAAGACTTTGCCTCTAGGGACACTTTGGTATCGTCACTTTAGATCATTCTTACGACTCGACAGAGTGGAAACTGATTAAGAGGAATGACATAGTAATCCTGAGGACTCAGCAGTTGCGCCAACCACTGTACCCATAATTATGGGACGTATGCAGAACGCCAGAGCTGACACAGCAGATTCAGGTACCTTTGAAGACGTGAGGATCCTCATTGTACTAACAATTACTGAATTACTACCTATTCTTGAAGATTCAATTGTTCCCCGAAAGAAAACGCTCTGTCTATCTAAATTCTTTGCTCAAATACTCTGTTCAGTCCCTCTCTCGCCCATTCTAACGTATTCCCCTTAATCAGGTTCTGATTGAAAGGGTTGCCTTTCGCACGCGCGAAGAGATAATATCTTTCTCTCCTCCCTCGCAGTCGCTGCTGTTCCTATTCGCTATTTTCGAGAGCACGCAACAGACGAGGGCGCGTGCACGCTCCTTTCTATGTCCCTCTTCCCACCCTCAACGTTTCCTCTACGCATTCATCGACACGGTAATTCAAACGGATGAAATGTTTTCAAGCGGCGCGTCCAGCATCTCCGCCTTTTCCACGAAACGCGCATCTTTCAATAATGGCGATGCGTTGGCGATTCCACTCTACTGAATGAAAAAAGCGGCAGTCGGTGTATCCGTCCGCAACGTTTTTATCCTTCGACCCCCCGTTTCTGGATAGCAAAGTTCATTTCCGCATCGGCGAAGCCACCCCAGGTCCATGTTTCAATGTTAATGCTCCTTCGCCCAAAAGGCGCGCTCTTATCTCAATTGAAGCCAGCTAGCGATTATTACTTTTGCAAATTTAAACATCCCATTATACCTTGTTCTCGCGCGGGTCGTCGACGGGACAGACAAGGAGAGTTTCGTTTCGGAAAATTCATAAAAATTCTCCGCGATTCTTTAATGAATCGTAACTGCGAAGCAGAAGGCACGTAATTGCAGACATGATTTTAATCACGGCCGCGAGAGAACGCGAGCTCGCTACACGGAGCTTTGTGTTTCATTTTATCACGGAACGTTATACTCGTTTTTCTAGGTGAAAGAAAAGAAACGACACGACGTCTTTCCACTCTCGTTAATTTAATCGATAACGAAGTGAAAGATAGAGTTTCGTTATTTTAACGGGCTCGTTAAAGGATTGCGTTACGAGGAGACACGGTCTGGTTCGTTCAGTTATTTCGACCTGATTTTGGAGACTATTCTAGGCAGACTGAAATATTGGATCGACAGGTTCGTCTTTTCGCTCTGTGACGGAGTAAAAGAGCGTCTACGGAAAAATTCAATTTTTATCCTCGAAAATGAGCCCAGGTTTCCTGCTGTACTATCAGTTTGATTTTTAATTATCGACGCTACAGTGCATACCAACGGACGATCATTATTAGACTAGAGAATTCGGGCGATAGCGTGGCAGCGTTGCACCAGACAGAAGGTCTGGTATTGTCACCGTTGTATTCATTGTGGGCAAGTTGCTCGCTCGCCTGATACATAATAGTTGAACCATTGTGTCATTTGACTGCATAATTCCAGTTAGTCGACGAGCGACCTATGTAACACGCGCACGCAGCTCTGTATACTTCGCTGCCATCAATTCAGCATCAATTCATTACGACTAGATACTGCCTGGACGGGACGTGACATTCTCTGATTTTGATCGATGCCCTTGCAACTTTCATGCTCGCATTGTAACCTTCTCTACTCCCACTTCAGCTAATATACAATTGTACACTATTCTATTATTTGTATAAAACCATTTTCTAACAGAAAACTATTAATCGAGACGAAGTAATCGTCTCTTTGTAGGAAATGAGCGTGAAAGAGTGCAGTTAGAAATTGTTCAATTTATGTTAAAAAATTTCCATTTTCTAGTCTAAAGTTTCTATGGAATATCAGGGAACGAGATATGAATTTGGATGGACGGAAGTTCCTCTAAAACTATGTTCAGCTACGCGCAACCGTGGCGGGAGCAAGTGAAACCATTTTATCCATTTCGTTACAGCGTTACCCGTCTTCTCCCCCGTGTATTTTCGTATTAAAATGCAGATCGGCGTTCCCTTCATTCGGGCAACCACATTTTTCCGTTCGAAAATCTCCTCGAAAATGGTTCGGTAATTCGTAGCGAAGACCGAGGTACGCGCACTTCCAAATTTTCCCATTACAATGCAGATCAATCGCGAGCGCCCCGACTACCAGTTCTCCACGGTCATACCTGAAAACCGATTTTTACAGGATTGCCGGAATTTCAATGCATACAGGCACGCTACCCAACGACGGTAAGCTTCATCGATTTGTTACGAAAAATATCGACGTCATCCCGCGAAAACAGTCGCTCAATCTCGGGGTCTATTCAGGTCTCTCTAACGACAAAAATTTGTTCCCTTGTAATCGTCCGAGTTTGTAGGAACAATTCGGAAAAGTTTCTTCAATTTCGATTTGAATATCCTATTATATTATACGCACTATTAAATACACTGTTTTACATACCGGTGTTCAGGGATCTCTCCATTTTCAAGTTCACTTTCCACAAGATCACAAACACACTTGACCCGACCGTCACTATTGACAAACTAATTCTTACTGACCTAGCCTAGTTTTGCCAGCCGTACCCCACCACCTCAAATTGTTTCCCGTGTCAGCAGGTATGACCCCACTAACCCCTCCCAGCACCCTTGCTACCAATTAAGCCTCTGTAAACAGGCCTATCCACTACTGGGAACCCAAACCTAGGAACCTCTTCCGCCACTCTCACGCTAATCTCTATCGCAAATGGAACGAGGGAACTCAAGAAGTGACAGTGCCTTGAAACACACATAGCATTATCTACCGCCATAAATTGCACGCGATAGAGATGTACCTCTAGGGATCCACCCTTATCAGGATTTTAAACCACGCAGCTTCCTGCGACAAGAAACAGCGCGGTTCGATTATTCTGATTTTGCTATAAGGTTCTCAGGTATAACGCGGTGTTCGGAACCACCGTCGAAGATGCATTGTCAGTAGGAGCAATATGAGGACAAGAAGCAAGAGTTGAGAGCACGGTAGCGGGATTACAGATGCAGCGGATGGTCTCTGGGTTGCACGGTCGCGGCCGCGCGAGCACATACGCCCTGGGCCACGCTCATTTCCATAACGGGATAGGTACATATTACCTTACGTACCTTCATCTCCGCGCCCTCCCGCTCGCGACCATCTTCTGCTCGGACTCTGCTCTCCGCTCCTCATCATCCGCCACTCTTTTCACTTTCGCGCTTTGTGCCCTTCCCAGAACCTCTTGCTCTTATTTTTCTTGCCACCGCCATCCACCGTCTCCGTTTTATCACTGCTCCCTCGGATCCCTTGTTCCCACCTTCCGCTTCGCGAGATTCCCTCTTGTTTCCTTAACGAAATGGCGGTCGAAGTCGAGACGCGTCGGTCGTGCCGCGAATGGGACAGAGGTCTTCCGGGTTTTCCTGGAATTCCGCGAACCTGGGGAGGCATTTTGCATTTTCCATGAGCGACCCTCGATGATGACGTCTGTAGCTTCCAGATATTATAGGATTCCTGTTTATTAGAACAAACAAAAGAGAATTGTAAATGATGAGATTGTTTATAGTATTTACTTGCGAAAACTGAACGCAAATATAGCAAATATTGAATTTCTTTCAAAGCTAATACTGCAATTTCGATGTTCAACAATAATTAATTAATTGTAAACTGTATGTCAGTCCATATATTCCGGATTTTCGTGTAGCTGCTGCAATCAAACATTATTGTTTGCCTGTTATAAAAAATCTACTGTTTCGTACGTTTCTGCTGTGATCCTAATTAAAAACTCACCCCTACATGCAAAATTACTTCTCTCGCTGCTCAAAATCAAATGTGAATTTCAATATCCTTCATTATGAAAGAGGTAATCGGAGAGTGGGAGAAAGGAATGAGCAAGGTAAACAAATTTATTACGTGGCAGGGAAAAAGAGAATTATCGAAGGTTCGTTCGGGACAATGTCCAATAGACGCGCGGTCGCGTTACGGACGGACGAGTCAAGCCGTCGAATTGTCGTTTTGCCAAACGGATAAATTGCGTGCCGGATATTTCATCGAACAGACAAATTGTTGAATATGTTGCGTCGGCAATAAGCGACTGCTCCCCTTCCCTTCGCGTATTAAACGCGCTGAATGGATTTATTAAACTTTTGTGTCCTTTCCCAGTGACGCGTCAACGCGAGCACCAAGCTCCGCGCAGCGCGTGATACTCTTCAAAGCTAACGCCGCGATCATGGATTTAATTTGAAAAATAAAAAAGAGTGGGTGTGGAAAAATTCGACGAATCGAATTTGCACGTGTTTGACGCACTGTTGGGCGAACCTAAGAGAACTACTGTGCAACGATGTTCTCTTTGGCGCTTTTATTTGTTTCTCGATTTTCTTCTGTCTTCGGTGGTAGTATTAAGCTTGGTAAAGGTAGGAGTGTGGACTTTTAAAGCAAGTGGACATAATAGTAGTGTAATTTATTGGATGGAAATAGAAAGAGAGGGGGCAATCGAGATTTATGAACTATATTCAAGCAAAGAATCTATTAAATATCGCGATTCTTCTTTTCCTCTGTAACTCTACAAAGTTTCCAGGAAAATATTCAATTTTTGCTGCCTGAGTTTTCATTTGAATGTCAAAGGGATTTTTAAGGAAATATATTACCTCGACTATGGAACCAGAATTTAATTTTTTTTCGGAGTAGATGAGGGGAAATTGCACGAATTAAATATTATTTTACGATTGAAAGCGTACTTATGAGTAGAACATTGTAGCGAGTCAAAGAGCAGAGGAATACGATTTCCCATATCATTCAAGTTTCATCATGAACGACTCAAAGGTGTCAGTATATGGCCCGTCTGGCGTGACAGACGTGTACACGCGTGATCCTGCAGAGGAGCAGGGTAATCGCCATATTTATTCAGCCAGTGGATAGGGGAGGAGCAGATGTGTAGCCCTGGACACCTCTTGATTGGCAAACATGCATATTTTATCTCAGCTTCTCCCAATCGGATAGCAATGTTGTCCGTAGCAATTATTCTCCCCCAAATTTAACGCTTACACCTAATGGGAAAGGAGTTTTAATTGAAATTTAATCGTAATTAAAATGAGCAAGGGACTTTACCTTATCGTGCAGAATTATTAAAAATCTCAGTGTACTAATTAGCTAGAAGTGGCGAAAGGGGACGAAGCTCAAAAGTTCTAGACGTTCTTCTAATTCAATTTATAAGTAAGACAGCTGCAAAATTCTAGTTCCAAGGAGTCGCAGCCATCTTCTGCTTCTTAATAATAAGTTAGGTAGCTGTAAACCCTCGAGAACGCTAAACTTCAGGAAGTGACTTTGAGATTGCAGGTCGGTTCACCAAATTGGAGATATGTGTAGCATCTCTGCAGTGGTTTTTGCAGAGCTTGCGCAAATTCAAGCAACTGAGCCAAAAACTTCTTGCTGGCGTCCTGGGTATCTTTGCGCAAGGAGTTCCAGAAATACCTTGCAAGAAGCAGGTAGAGCTTGCGTACAGTATTGTACTTTTGGAAGTTTTTCACCATCTATTGAGCTTCTACATTTGTAAATTAGGACAGCTTCTTATCGTAAAATATAGGAGCATTAGGATGAGGAAATATGTAGACATTCAAGGCTGGATATCATAATAATTATTAGTAGTATGATGAATATTTCCTTGTAAATTTTCTATGTCCCAGTACTCTGAAGTCTGTGAACCTCTAGTTAATTCCATCCTGAACTTTTGAACTTACCAAAGTATTCCCTGTGTAAAAGCTGAAAACTTCTTTTACACTACAAGAATTATTTCAAGTCGAGGAGTTTTCAGAGCTCTTCTATTACTGTTTCTAACGCGATAGAACAAATCCTCTATTTTTCTTCCAATATATTTATTCAGTTTATTTATCCATAACGACTTATATCTCTATGCTCCTCAAATACACAGTCTTATATCTGGCATGACTCGTACCGACGGTTATTTACAATTACTCTCACAAAACGTCACGTAACAACATCATACACATCCTTTTGTAAATATAACGTATCTCTGTAAACGACTTCTCTCATAGGATCCATGCGTCCTCGTCGAAATTCGAAGACGATCAACTCGAAAGACACTTCTCTCTCTTTCCCTCGTGTCCACTCTTAATTACTAGAGCTCGCCCCATCTTCATTCTTCCATCTCGTAGAAAAAACTCTATGCGTGATTTTGCATCGAACTGTATGCTTTGAAAAATACTTCCGTCACTGGAAGTAAGCCTTACGAAAGAAACGAACAGAGATTACGCGTATTGTCGGGCAACGATTCATCCAGGAAGCTTGTCTGAACCGAAAGGAACTGAGTGTAAGAATATTCTGTGAACCGAAAACAGGTGAACTTGAACGCGGATTCGTTTGTTTCTTCATTGCGGGACACAACGATCAACGGCTATTATCGTTTCCTTAACAGCTACCTACGTCTAACATAGTTGCATTCTCGTTCATTTCGCGCGTCAATGACTCGTTAAAGCACCTTCGAGAATACTTTCTGTTCCTCACAGGCAATTCGGTCCGCTGAATTTGATACTTCGTTTTTATTCGTCCAGAAAATGTTAGGTTCAACGTAGACAAAATACAGTCAGTAGTAAAGGTACCCTGCAGTTTTCTAATTCTTTCTCCATTTTAGATCGCCTTTCTACCAATCTTACCACAATGTTTAGGACACGTGCACAAGTAATTTAATTATAAAACCATAAAGAAATTACCTTCACTGCTCACTGTAATTCGTCCATGCACAGTACGGTGATTTTTCGCGTAGCATAAAGTTGTAGGCGATTGCAAAGTTGCTGCAAAAGCATTCTGCAGTGAATTTAGCAAACGCTGGAAGCTAGTGTAGATACGTAGAGAATTTTTTCTAGAAATCTCGAAACGTCTTTCGTCGAAAATTGATATCGGGGTGATTAGAGGCACGTCGACGCAGCTACTTCGAAAATTTTGGACTTCTGATCCCTCTAGGAAACGAATGCACTGTTTAGAGGCTTTCAGTGGTGCGTAGAAAAATTTTTACGCGACGAATTGACGAATCTACCTGTTATCGGTGGGTAAATTGGACGTAATGGTTGACAGAGCAACGCCTACTCTACTATGCAAGCCAATAAAAACTTGTTATAGATGGTGTTTGCAGTTTCTGCCGTTTCGATAGGTTTCAAGTGAAATTTCGATCTGTCAGGCTCAATCTACTTCAAGGGAAACAAATTTTAAATGCGATTTTTCGAATGTACTATTCGATGAAACTGTGATAATTGAAATTTGAATAATACATAAGAGGTATAGAAAAATTCATGGTGAATGTTCGTTCAAAAATCAGCACATAAATCATTTTTCATATTGAAGTCCTAAATATTCTATGCGTTAACACATTGATATCGTAGTAGGTGAAAGTTAAAGGGTTAATAGGACAGGAACCTTAATAATCCCTTGGGAACATACCTGATTCGATATCAGGTGCGTCCAGTAGACAATTTATCTGTCAGAAAGGCAACCAAGTTTATCAGTACGTAACTACGTGCTAAACTGACACACCTGACGTAACATGTCTGGTATTGAATCACTGCTATCACTGGACCGCCATTATCTTGTGTACACAACTAAATTCACCATGAATTTTTCACAAACAATTCGCTGAGCATGGCTTGGAGGATCTAAAACTGACTACTCGATAAACTTCGTTTCCAGTGCCTCATAAGAATGACACAGCCAACATAATCATTGTACGTTTTCGATTTATACATTTTTGGCAATCTCCGAGCAGGAATGAAGGATCTGCAAGTAGAACGATCATCTTAAGCGTAGGTCGGCTAAGCTCGTTCACTGACGGCGTTTAAATACGAGGATAATTCTCATATTAGAAACATCTAAAAATACTACACTTTATTCTGTATCTTTCCTTTTTTTTTTTTATATATAAAAAGATCTCGAGCGGCTGTGACGTTCGGCTGCGTTCAATGTACAATGGTTCAATGTACATGGTTATGTACAATTTTGTTTGTTAAACCCACTCCCCTTTCGTGTCCAGCCACTTAATGGTACGTCATTACTTCTGCCCAAACGGTCCACCCGCGCGCTAAGTTTGCGCAAACGTACCGACAAATTAAGCTCTAATCGGCGGCCCCGTTCCTAACGATCCTTATAATTTTATACAATCTCCTGTGGCATTATGTTGCATCTGTTCGAAGGAAATTCCACGTTGGCCGCAGCGCAGCGGTCCCGCGATCGTGATTTACGATCGCATGCGAGATCACTGTTGGGCGAAGCGAACACCGCGAGCAGCAGGAGGAATGGAAGGCATTTTGTTAACGCTCATTTTTTTTCTCTTTCTCATTCGTTTTTTCTAAAGCTTCGTGCGCGCACTCGCTTATCGCTTATCGCTGGGGATAAATCGAGACGCGATAACGAGGTTCCTCGCGAGACTGGAGGGAGATCGAAGGCATCGAATTAGAAATTGCAAGTGTTTACGCGTGGATCTCTCTACGATACTTCGCAAGCTTCCCTTTCTCGTCCACTCACTCTTTTTTCCTCTCTTTCTACATCTCTCTCTCTCTCTCTCTCTCTCTCTCTCTCTCTCTCTCTCTCTCTCTCTCTCGTTCTTTCTCGTCGTAGAGATGCTCGTGAAGCTATTTATCTTTTTCTTGGTTAAGCAGAGCTCGTAAAAAATGTTCGTAATTAGTCAACGATTCATAGACTATAAACGTTCGAAGAAAACGGAGGTAATGATTAATACTAGGGGAAGTACGCGGATAGAACGGTGAAAATTGTGTTCAATGTCGAGTTTGTTGAGCGGTCTTGTGTGGTAACAGGCTGAAGTCGTACCTTCGTGAGCTTCACGCCGCAATACAGTCGGATGTCAGATGGTTTACTCAAGGCCACTACCCACAACCTTCTCGTCTAATTACACACCCTTCATCTGATAATTCCTATCAAGTGCGTTACAAAAGCTTCTCGAAATTTTCCTACACGTTCCACCCAATATCGCCAGGATTGAATTTTCAGGTTTGCCACGCGAAGCGAAGGCAGACTTCACTTACTCCCTACGTCACTTGAAATGTGTTCGTGCCAACAGTACGTTAATGAATAGCACTGTATGTCTGTAATTAGGTTCGACTGATAACAACGTCAGGCTCCACAAATCGGAAACAACGATTTAGGCCCACTCTGTTAACACCGGAACCACAGCTGGTTCCTTGCACCACGAAGATGAGCCATGTGCTCGGTTCCACATGGAACCAGTTAAAACAGATAAATCCATAGTCTCAAGTGAAATCTCATCCTTCTACACTATGACCTCTTCAGCTGCTCCATGTCAGACTCTTTGGGTGAGTAGAGGCCCAATTTAAGGGTCAGCTCTTTGGGCTTCCTGGGAGGGTTCCTCACAGGGAAGGGACTGAACTGTGTCTTGGGGCTGGTCGCCGCGATGTAATTATTTTCGACACCTTTGCTCGAGTTCCCTATGTTACCGAGACTCAGAGAAGACTTCCTGTAGCTACTGGACCCTGCCCTGTCGGGCAACTCGGTGTACTTGCTGATATTCACCTTACCAGCGTACTCTGGGTGAGAGACTGGCCTCTTGGTCTCGTCAACCAGGCCAGGCGACAGTTTCGAGGCATAATGGTTTATAGGAGAAGTGAAGTGCTGCTCAGCGAACTGGCGACTCGGTGACAGCGGATGGTAGTCCCTGGGCTTCGTTGGCAAGTACGATCCTATGTCTGACTCTGCGTCTATCGAGGGCAGAGTGCCTCGGTGTCTATCGTACTCCATGCTCTTCCCATGGGAATATTCCTTGGGCGACAGTGCGTCGTACTTTCGACGAAGGAGGTCCGAAGCTTCGCTAGAATAGTCCAAGAAAGAGGATCCAGTGGAATCTAAGCACCTCTCCTCTTTGGGTAAATACTTCGTAGGCGTCAAAGGCTCACTATTACCATTACTGTAGTAGGATGTTTTATTCGAAGTTGTTATCGTTCTGTTGGTCTGAAGGGACATGTAATCACTGGTGACATCCCTGGCAGACTCCTCTTCGTATCTCACTCGAAACTCCAAGGACTCTTTCGTCATCATTGGACTCTTCAGGGGCAGATCGAAAGTGTTCGTCAGGATCTCTGGCTTGTTGTTAATGTATTCAAAATTGGTGTCTATAATGGGCTTGTCGTAAGGGGTTACGAAGGGGTTGGTCGAAGCTTGCTTGGGCGACAGTTTGAGCTTGAAGTCGAAGGTTTTGTAGGGATCGTAGGCGCTTTTCAAAGGCGATGTATCATAACTGGCGATGGAAACTGGCTTAGAGTACCTTAAAGGCGATACGTCCTTAAACGGCGACGTGTTGGGGACGTATGGAATCGACGATAGTTCCTTCTGAGGAAGTTCCAGAGTTGGGTCTGGTAGCACCTGCGCGGACGAGATTTTATCGAGCTTCTCTAATTCCCTGTAGATATCGATATCGCTTTTTGGGGAGGAGTCGTCGTCTCTGTACTTCGACACCGTGTACGGTAACACTTTCTCGGTGTACTGAGAGTATTTGTCCACCGAGATCGATGGTTCTTGCGTCGATCCCAGGTCGCTTCTGGTCTCGATAGAATCGTTGGACGACTTGTAGGAGGAGAATACGTTGGTGGAGATGCTGGACAAATCGAGCCCGTCGATTTCACTGACGTTCTGACTGGAGGACCCTTTGTCCATTGTCGCTATACTAGCGGGGGAATGTTCCTCGTAGTTTGCCAACAGTTTCGACAGCTCCTCGTTTATCTTGCGATCTATCAGAGCCTCTCTGGTGTCCAAGTATTCGTGGGATATAACTTCGTCCACATCGAAGTGATCCATTTGCTCCATGTCATCGATCAACGAGAGCTTAGATAGTTCTTCGTTAATTTTCGCGTCGAACTCGGACACATTGCTGGCGGTCATACTGTCGAAATCCTTGAAATTGATCCTGGCTAGCTCCTTGTTGATTTCGTGCTCATTTAGACCCATCTTCTCTAATATGGGACTGAAGATCTTTGAGATCTCCTCGTTTATGGGACTTATGGTGATGTCCTTGGATATCTCTTCGAGATCAGGCAGACGTTTCTTCGCCTGGCAGGCGAGGATCTTCTGAAGAATGGCAGAATTCTCCTGAATTATCTTTAAAGCTCTGTCGCTATTTCTCCGCCCGTTGTTCCCTTTCTTGCGAGGCTTTACCTTCGTCCATACTCCCAACTTTGACTCCCTACCATCATCAGAATCACCGTTGTTCTGACTACAAGCTACAGTTTTCAGTATACTGTCACTGTTCTCGTCGATATTGATTTTTGGATGCACCACGTAGGATTTTCTCCCTTCCCCAGTTATATTAATATCAGGTATCTCCAGGCGACGTTTAGAGAAGTTGCTGGCAGAGTTACTGAAGGTGTCCTGTCTCCTAGCTTCCAGGCTCTTCAGATCCTCCCAAATGTAGCTACTTTTCTTCGTCAGCATTCCGCTATCCGTCGAGCCATCGTTAGCCTTAGCTTCCAAGTGTTTTATGTCCTCTAGGATGTCACTGGATCTCTTCTTCACAATGGAAGTGGAGAACTCATCCGTGGAGGCTGACGACTTCATGTCAGCGTACCTTCTGCTGTCCAAGCTGCTGGAGCTCCTTTCCAATCCCTTCGACCTGTCTCTGTGTCTGTAATTATAATTCAAGTAGTGTTTGTCTAGCTTCTCCTGCGGCAAGGAGGGTACTACATCTTTCTCTGACAGAGGATCATCCGCGCTATCATCGAGGGGGTCTTTATCTTTACGATAGTAATCGCTACCTGACTGATAGAACTTGATATCGTCGTCACCGTTCCTTTTCTCAGCTAAGCTAGAGTCCTCCTTCATCGCGTTGAACTCTGGTCTAACAAGGCCTTCAGTTCTCCTAGGAATAGTGTCACTGTCTTTGACGTCGGACTTCAACGAGGAGTCGAACTTCGTCTGGTAGCCCAGATATTTGTTTGACTCCTTCGAGCTGGTCGACTTCTGCTCAGGCGACGTTTCTGTGCTGTCTAAGCTGGACCTTCGCCTAGATGCGCCATAGGGAGACGGAGGAGTCTTCTGGTTGGGGTTCGAGATGGGGTAGAAAGGCGACGTGGCTGCGCTGAGATCCATGGGTGAGGCAGACACATCGTCTGGGCCCCTTCTATTATAATTCGAGGTATACTTTATGGAGTTGGCACTTATCGGCGACTGAAGGTCCGAACTGAACGACCTTTCGGAAGACTTTATCTTGCTGGGGCTGCACGAGTCACTAGAACTGCTGACTACCAATTTAGGACTGTTCTCCGACTTGTTTCTCAACGAATCTGTGCTCATAGGAGTAGTAGAAGTGGACTTCTCGTACGGCTTCTTGATGTCTGTCTTTGTACTGTCCCTCGTCACGTCAGAGTCCCCTGATCTAAAGACCAGAGTCTTCGAATCAGAGCTCACTGAGGAGCACGCTGATTTATCTATCGAGAAGTCTCTTGACTCTGATCTAACAGGAGTCCTTGGACTCACGGTGACACTGGGGGGTTTTGAGTCAGGTCCCATAGTCTCGCCAGAGCTGAAGGATTTAGTACTCTCAGGTGTCTTGGGACTTTTCTTCAAGTCGGAGAACGTTTTCATCTGAACCTGTGGCCTATCGCTCAAGTATGTCTTCTCTGATGATATTTCTATGTTTGGGGGGGTTTCTGGTTTCATCCCTGCAACACTGTTTGCTCCATGAGTGAGTGGAGTGGCTTTGCCGAGCTTCTCATCCACTGTTGCTGGAGAAATTGGGAGATGACCGACGTACGTTCTACAATAAGATGTTTTCTCAGTGGTCACTACTGTAGGAGACACGTCAGTGACCAGACTACTGGGTTTTGGGCTTTCGTAGGGCTTCGTGTCCAAGGAAACTCTGCTGGTGAAGTCAAAGGATGTCTTGAAACGATCTTCGTTTTCTGACATTAGATCCTGGGTAGGTGTATCAGTGACCGTATCGTACTTGATTTTCAGTGGCGAAGAATATTCAGAGAATAATGTTGAATTCTCATTTTCAGCAGTTTTAGGTACTGTATCCTTAACTTCGTCGTCGAGATTTGAAGTGATTTTATCAAGCGACACTCTTTCGACTTCTTCTATGCTTTTCTTTAGTTTATGACTCTCATGTACCAGTACTTCATCCTCCTTAGTGGTAACAGTGCTGCTACTGAATTTTAAATATTCGTAGTCATCCAAATCTAATGGTTTCCTTAAACTACTGGTATCCGAAGTGCAAACCTCGGCGAGGTCTGGCGTTGACTTGTCTTTCACCAACGTGGACTCCTTCGTCGATGGATCGTCAGGCAAAATTTTGCTCTGTACACTGAATGTTTGAGGAACCATTGAATTATTGTCATCCTCCGCCGACAGTCGCCGGATTTGATCAGTAATTTTCGCAATCGACATGTCGCTTAAATTATAATCCGTTCTCTTAACATCCTGCGAGCTCTCAGCTTTATCTTCCCCGATCGTTTCGTCGGGCAACGAGCTCTCAATCGCCCTATCGGGAATCGGTGAATTTTCCACTCGAGTATTTTTCTCCTCGTCTGTTGCCATAACATAGGACTCAGATGCTGACGTAAGATCTTCGCTGTCAACGTCACTGAGACGATCCGGCTCGTCACAAAGCTCAGTTGACGTGCTGTCACTGTCGCTATCCCCATTACTTCGCTTTGGAGATGCTAGCTCAGCTTCCGTGGGTTGCAATACTGCTATGGTGGCCTCTGTCGCATCTAGGACACAGAGGAGGGAAGATCGATTATCGCAGTGCTTGAATTAGGACTGCAACTTCACAAAAATCATAAAGTCTAGAGCTTAAATCAGTAAGTCAAAGATATCTGACCAATGGTCAAGCTGATCACTGGCCAGAGTCGGACAGGACTCGTGGGTCCTGGACCTTGTTGGCCCTTCCTTGACCATCCTTGACCACCCTTGACCACCCTTGACCACCCTTGACCACCCTTGACCAGTGGTCATCATGGATGACCGGTGAGTTTTTGCTCAAATTTTAAATCTATTTTTTTTGTTGGTTCGATTTTGCATGGACTTTGCCCCCTCTCTTCTGTTTTCCACCATTTTTTTTATGTACTGTGTTCCACCCTGTCCTCTAATGATAACTTTGCCCTCATTATCAACATTTATAGTTTAACATTTAATTATTTTCTTTTAATTTGATTTGTTCTCAACTAATATTTCTAATTCCTGCACATGTATATGCTCGTAACTCGTATGCACAGATGGTAACTCTGATCAACAGAAGGTAATATTGACCAACAGGCGGTAACGATGGCAAGGACTTCTATATTATCCACCTTCGATACATTTTCATTATCGTCAGATGGTACAAGAGATCACCTTCTGTTATCATTCTTATCGTAACCATAGATAAGATTTTTTAATTCAGTTTCAATGTATTTTACATTTTCAAATTGTTTAACAACGACTCGAGCTTGAAACATATTATTCATGCCTATTATTTTTTACATTTTGAATGAAACTTTAGTATAAATTTTCACATAGCAATCATAAAACATTATTAGTTAATTATTTTTCAATCATATCGATTATAGTTTCTAAATATGTCTAATATCCTCATCTGGAGTACCTGTACATGTTCTTAAATATGAAAATAGATACCTGATGAATTCGAAGGCTTCTGCTTCGCCTTCTTCGTGTCCTTCCAGTGAAGCGTGACTCCCTGTCGGTCCCTCCGACTCTGGCTAAGAGGTGTAGGTCGGGTCTTCGGCGTTGCATTACCAGAAGGCAGAGTCAGGGGTCGATTCTTCCCGCTCACGAGCGCATTTTTGCCCACTAAAAGATGATTCATGGCCTGAGAAGTAGGAGGTGGTACCATGGTCTGCCGTGCGCATGCAGCTGCGTCAAGAAAAAATTTATGCACTGTTGTACCCGTTCTATTTCAAGCAGGCTTATCCTCACAGTCCTGACACTAGCCTCTCCCACAAAAACTCTATACTTTCGCACTCTTTCATCAAAGTATTCAGATTCGCGCGAAGAAAGCAATGAAAAAAAGCCTAAGCTGCTGAAACTGCTTCATCACTAGAGTCAGCCATTACCAGAGAGTATAATATGCGCTTGTCGCTGACGCTCTCGCAGCTTGGCGTACTGCTGCTTCAAGGTGCTGATGTCCAAAGCGAGGCGTTCGCGATCGCTGCTGGGTGCCATTGCCTGTAGCGCGCCAATCGTTTGAGGCAGACGATCTACAAGCATATCCCTCGTGACACGAACAATACTATTGTTACAACGACAATGCATGTCTCAGCCCCATACCTTTCTTCAATCGTTGCGCCATGCTGAACATCGCGGCAGCTACAGCCAGCCTTTCATCCTCTTCCGTGTCGCTATCGTCGTCGTCGCTGAGCTTCCTTGCCCACGGAGTGATATTGTATCTGTGCTTCTCCCTCAGACCCGTCACACCTTGCAAAGGTCCCATACTAACTATATTCTATCAAAATAATTCATGAATAAATATGTGGTACGTGACAGCAATCACATTTGTGACCTGGCTTGCAATGAGCCTTACGAGGAGATCCAACGAACCTTTATAAGATTATTTGTGTCCGTGAACTCTAGCATCTCCCTAGTCAGGACTCCCATTATGCTGTAAAACTCATCCGCCGATGTCACGGTCATGATACGGCTGGGGGAGACAATTTTACAATTTATAGTGTCCAAGAAGAGTTGAAAATGTGTATTCTGTGTTTCGCGAACTTACTCTGAGAGTCCCTCCCAGATACTCAGCGCAGTCTTCAGAAGAATCTCGTCACCTTCGAGGAATATCAAGTCCCATACACGCAGGACTGCCTCTTGGGGCAAACAGTGACAGAACAGGGTGAGAAACCATTGCATCGTGAATACATTTGTCAGAGGTGGTTCATAGCTGCTACCTGTGATAAACGAACAAGGTGTGCAGTATCAGTAATGGATAGATGAAGAATCAGTAGCTGGGTCAGGGAAATCAATTCACAAAGTCTTGAGGAGTACTTTCTCAAATCTTGCGAGCAATCGTGTCTTGTTAACTCTAGCTATCTTTCCTTTCAATTTAGAATTACTTCTAAATTCAGGCTCCTCCAAGAGATTTTGTATTTCAGTAAGTTATAGCTACTTGAGGGGGCATTTAGATTGAGTAATCAGTTAGTCTAGGATCCTCCAGTACCTACATCACTTTCCAATCGAAATCTACATATCATTTAAGCTGAAATCAGAACTGCTTCGTCTTCAACCAAGCATCCTCAAACCCCTGAAGTTTCACCTATCCCAACCGACTACCCAATGAATCTCAAAAAAAACACAGTGAACAATCATACTTATCACGAGAGGACAACCTGTCGCCTTGTCCTTCGCATCGTTCTGCAGCGCCTCGAGATGTTTCGACAGCTTGGGCAGCCTGGCACGAAGAAGGTCCCTGAACACAGCCATGTCCACCGACAGCCCGCGCAGATTGTCCGCGAAGTAGCCCTCTGGCAGGACACCCTCTATCAGATAGATCATCACCTTCACTGCTGCGGACTCGGCGCGATCCATGACCTGCAGAATGAGGGCAGCCAGCACGTTCAGACCTTGGCAGTAGCCAACTGACTTGTTCCATCGGGCAAAGCCGAGCAGAACGCGACGAAGCACAGCTTGATTGTCTCTGCCAGCTGCGCCGCAGAATAGACTGCAGCCCGTCCTGTGTAAATCCTAGAACGACCAGCGGCGTTAGATATAGAGGATCCTGCTGGGGCCAATCGCTGAATTTACGATTGTCGAACGAGCCGAACGGGTGATTCTGCTTCGAGCTCTCAAGTGTCAGGTGCTGGTGCATTCGTTAAAGGTTATTCCTTCGTGAGCAGCGCGAGGTTTAATTGGAAGGCTTATCGGCGACACTTAATTGCCTGGCGTCGAAGTGATTAATGATGGAAATTTAATTGCGGGTAATTATACACTGAATGGTTTGAGTCGCGGAGGAGTGTGTTACGGAGTTGCGTTACGAGGGCAAGTTTTCTGGATGCATTTCGCTACGTGTGAGTTGATTGCTTCAAGTGATCTTTTTAAAGGTATTACACCTTTTTTCAAAATTGTCTCGACTATAGAATTCATATAAAAATTAGTTCCTGGCTTTTCAGTGCATTTATGAAGTTCGTCACGAATTTTTAGATAGAAGATGACATGTTACATTGTAACACTTGTCGAGAGATCTCGTCACTCGTAGAATTTTGAAGAGGCAAATGGGATGAGATAGAGATTGAAGTAGAGTCGGTAAAGTTCGCGAGGACACTAATGCGTACGAGGGACTATTGTAAAAAGGATGTAGGTTTTACAGTCTTACTTTAACGATTTGTATACCGAGCTCTTCATCGTCAGGATTGCTCCACTCGTTGAAGCAGACCTTTTCAGCCTGCTTCCAATCTACGCCGCGCTGCTCTAGATGACGTTCCGCCAGCGTCAGCCATAACTGTGAAATATTTGAGAATTGAGAATCAAGATGAGATACTCGGATCTCTAGGATTTATTTCAAATCTCACCTTCTTTCGAAATTCTGGCGGTATTCCTCCCTGCAACCTGGCGACCATTTTCATCGCGTCCAGCCATTGTATGAAACCACTTTCTCCTGGGTGCGGCGTCAGGCTAAATCTCATCTTCGTGTCTTCGACTGTAAATTAAAAATTTAGACCACGGTCAAGAAAAAAAGATTACTAAAAAAAAAATTAAAAAAAAGAATTGATGAAATTCAATTGCATAAAATTGCATTTATGGAAAACTGAATTTGCGACGAATCAAACAGCGGAGCAACGAGGGGATCGTAAATACCAGAAGCGGGACTCGTTTAATGCCAGCAGTCGTTTCACTAGCGTTGAACAAATAGAAACGTTAATGCACCTAATTCGATCGAAACGTCGATCCTCGTGCGAGTTTTGCAGTCAGACGTCCCACTTAATGTAACGCGACGCATTGAACAAACGACAAACTGTTTTACCAGTTTTTATATGGTAATTCGATTGACCAGCGTTCTTCATCAAGAAGAATCTATGATCAATTTTATATCGACTGCTCAAGGACACTTTAATAATTTATTTAAACAGCGACAGTTTATCTGCAGCGTTGATGCATATTTATTGCACGAGCATAATATCATACGTGCATAATAACGTTGAAAGTTTAATCTTCGATTACTGGGAACAATCATAAAACAGTTTCAATGTCATTCTGCAGCCATCAAAGTTGCTATAGCCCTCAAATAATAAACTGGACGATCAAAAAATCGACTGAACGAGGAATCCTTGAATTACTTCGATCGTTGCACAAAGCACACGAGATGAGAAGTCTCCCTCGTTACTCGTTATTTAACAGAAAAAAATCGCAGCTCGTTAAAAATGTCCGTTCTACAGAAGGTACAGTGGTCATATAATTATCATACGATTCCATTTGCGAGCAGCAACATTCAACTGCAATTTGGCCTTCTAAATACAAGTTCATTAGCCAACAGCACCATTTCGCATCGGCGAGCACAAGTGCACACTCGTCCCATCGTAAATTTTACAACTTCGTCGGAATAACGTAAACTCTGCAACCATCTATCCAGACGCATTGCACATGCAACGTAAATTAGGGTTCACTTATCCTTATATTGGACAACGAATTCTCAACAATAGAATCAGCGGAAATTCGAACTCAGTTAAAATCGAACTCTAATAACGTAGTATTATTTTATTGGAAAGAAAGCAGCATGTCGATCTCACATTATTTGCGATTTGAGTAATCAATATGTTTTTATTGGTCGTATAAGTCAGTTTGTATTCTTTAAATAAATGTTTGCCGCGATGATTCTGATCGAATCTCTTTATTTACCATTGCATTCGTAATTGTTTGAAGAGGTCGTTTTATCAGGGATCGTCGAGCGTTTGAAATTGATTTCTCTCGACTATGAAGGCTCGTGAAGAGAACGTGTTTCAATTTTAGATTTATTATTGAGAAGAAGATAGCTCTTCCTTTCGACAGTATCGGTAGCTTTAGCGAGGAGACTCGGTATTGAGAACATTGCGACAACGTGACCAAAGCCATTTTTAGTGTAGAGAAGTATTAAAATATCTATTGAGAGATTGAAAGTATCGTGCGAAGCAGAGAGAATACGTAGTAACGCATCAAAAGCTGCACCGTGCAAGAACATCGAAGAGAAGCTACGTTTTGCATGCAATGTTTGTTCCAAAGAAATTTCACCTTCCAGTTCTTCGTACTTCTCGGCAGAGCTGGCGGCGTACGCGGCTCCCGACGCGAAGTTTTTGAGGGAGTTAAAAAATCCGCTCATTCTCCAATTAGGAACGCCACTCTTTCTTCTTCATCGTCACTTTCACCTCTCCCGCCTCTTGTTGTACTGAGCACGGCCGCGTCTCAGCCGTTTTCGTGTGTCATCATCCGTCGATGTCGCGTACAGAGTCTCGAAATCACGCTTCACCGTTTCTCGTGGCGATCCTTCTTTTGCGCGAGACGCATTTTTAACACGTGGCTGAAACCCCGATCGCTACGTTCAGTTACCACCCACGCATCCTTCAGCTATCGGAGAAAAATGAATCTCGAGAAAGTTACGAGCTCGCAACTCGCTTCGAAATAAAAGGACAACACTCTGATCGGTTCGAGTACACCAGGAACCAACAAGTCCTATTCCACTGGCCACGACTGATAGAAATATGAGCGCAAATCGATTCTGTAACTATTTTACAAATCTATAAAAGGGAATCGAAATCTAAGGGAGCTATTTTCTTTTATTTAGGTCCTCAATGCAGACTGCTCAGGCCCTCGAGAACAGAACAAGAACGAAATCCTTCTGGATTTTCTAATTATCATTAATACTTCTCACAGTACTTGTCTAGTTATTCACCGTTATCAAAGGTAATAGAAAACAAATGCTGCGCCCCGAGGGCAACAATGAAGCTATTAAATTCTTCAGAGCGCAACGAGGCAGCTCCGTTTGAAGCATTAATTCCTTCGCTGCGCTGTGCTGCGATATTAAAAGGAGGATTATTCCAGGCGTTTAGCGGCGAACCATTCCCGCTGGACTTCTTCAGCGTGCAGACCTGTACCACCTGTTACGAAACACGTACTGCATCGTGTGCGCTCGATTTCGCGAAGAGCCTCGCGCTCGCGAGAGCGAAATTAATCGATCGGTTATCTATGGTCCCATTGAAACTGTATGACGCACGCAGAGTTGGGTATGCGACTGCAAAACTGATTTTTTGCACGAAGGGTATTTGAAAGCGAGCCTGGCGGAGATTAAATGCACCTTGAAGGCCAGTGAACTCCAATTAGCATTAAGTGTCATTCAAGAGAGGTGCTCATTTAAGGGTTACAGGCTCCAGAAAGACTGAGAAAGAAGAAGAAAACACACGACATAAATAAAATTCTGTAAGAAAGTTTGGGCGAAGACGAACACGGATCACGAAGCTACAAAGAACTACGAAGATGCGACGAACAAAAGGTTGCATATGGTTGCTAGCCCGAATATCGAGCACAGCCACGTTATCGCACACACAGTTAGATCGCAGCGTAACTGGAGTCATAAACCACCCCCCTCGAACGTTTTGATTTATTTAATCCCATTCACCGAAGACATTGATTTCCCGAGTCTTCCGAGGCCTACTTGTTTCTCGCCAAGCGAAGAGCTCCTCACCGAAGTAGAACGTTCCGAATAGTCAGACACCGAGCTCATCCTCTGCGCGCATACCTCTCCACAGGCACAGGTCAAACGACGATCTAGGTATTTCCCTATAAATCACCGTGAAGGGTGGTCGTCGCGGTCAAGGGAGCCACCAAAACACGTCCCCGCGAGAGGTGCCCCCAGGACGCGTCTTACCATCTTCAGTGCGCGATTCGACCGCGGCGGACGTCGTGGCCCCTGGCACACCGCACTCCGGACTACGCATCTGTCGTCGTCTCACCAGGCACACGGTCCTCCAAGCCCCGCTGGCAGCACGTCCCCTAGATGCAACCCCTGTTCGACACCGACCATGCACAGGCCGCGGGCTGGACTCGATCGAACTCGCGCTGCGAAACACCGAGCCCTCGCCTTATCTCACAGCTGCGTACGGTGTCTCCTGGCGAGCAGCACACGTCGAGTCAGCTGAACACGGCCACCACGTCGACGGGAGAAAAGAGATCGGGACGCGCGTGCGTCCGCCGTGACAATAACGACGTGACCTGGCGAGCCGTGCGAGGGTTGCTCGAGCCTCGTGGAACCCTGCAATAGGCACTGAGAAGCCGTTCCGTCGGCTACGGCAGCCTTAGCGATCAGCCACTCCCGGCACGACGCACGCGCGGACGCCCACGCCGCGCACCCCCCGCTGCGAGGGATTTGTAGCGGTCGGGGGTGGCTCGCGTGCGCCTTTCCGAGCCGACGGCTAACGGAGACAGGGTGCTCGCTCTGTATGGGGTGCCTCGAATCCGGTTGTTAGCGTTTTTCCACGCTGCCGCGGTTTCCCTGCTTCCTGCTGTAATTTGCATGGAACATGCCTCTGCTTTTTTTACGTTTTTTACGCCTCGGTGGCCTTCCGTCTACGAAATTCACGATTATGTTTTGCTTTTCTGTTTTCGGGTGTCTGAGGGTGGAGGACCTCCGCTGGAACAGCTTCGATTTTTGGTTTGTCTGAGATTTCTATTTAGTTCTCACTGGGAAGGGTGGTCTTGATTCCAGTGGCGCTTTGGGGAACGTAAATGGTATGTAAATAAAGGTGTAGGCGGCGACAGGGGTGAGTTTATCGCAGCGTCATCGGTGCAGCCGATTTTAATCCGCGTTCACAACAAAGCCTGCCGCGGATCGATGAACTTATCGACTCGGTCCCTTTATGGGTCAGTCGGAAATGTCGTCAGAGTCAGTGGCAGTGCGGCTAAGACTAAGGCCATCTGATACATTCGCGGCGTGGGGAGGTGTTTAACGCGCCCTTCGCGGTCTATGCAAAGTAGGGTTTTCTTTCTGAGAGGTGTGAACAATTTTCTGTGCCAAAAAGCACTCTATTCTGATTTGAAAAATTATCTTTCTAGATCAGCCCTAGTAAAAACTCCAGCACACTCCACTTCCAAACACTCGTTGACACTAATATTGTCCTTTATCACTAAAATCTGATACAATCTAAGTTTCTAAGCATCGTTGACAACCAGGCTTATCGAAGTTCATCGACGGGTTAAGTAGGTGGCACGGAACCAAGGAAAAGTGGATCACGCATACATGAAAGATCCCATAAAAGTAAATAGGAAGCATGGAAGACTGGTGTCGTTTAACTTTCCCTCGATTAGGGACGTCGATAAACGGTGGCCGACGTTATCGCTTGCGTGGTTAGGTGCCGGAAATAATTAGGAGTTCTGCCAAGAGATCGGCGATACGCTTCGCGTCAGGACCGACGGAGTTGACTCGAGGAAGGACGAAAATAAAAATTGCCAGTTATCGACATTCTTAGATCTTAACGGATTGAATCTGGAGGCAGACGGAAATCTGGTTGAATATCGATTAAAGACGGGGGTTATTCAGTTTGTAGGTGAAATTACCTTTCACCCGATGTCAACAAAGCTGAATTGCGCATTCCCGATTCGATTGAGACACGCGACCCCTTTTTCGTCGAGGCTCGCGTGAATCCGATCCAATTCGCCTCAATTTGATTCTGCAGGAGCCCGATGAGATCGCTTATTTTCAGGCTCGCGCGCGCAGCTGCCGATCGAATTTCAATGGCCATCGATATCTGCACGGGTATTTCCCATTCCAGAACAGTAACATTCGAGGGGAATGAGAAGGTACTATAGAATGTAGATTTCTTCGCATTTAAATATCTCCCGTGTCAATCTTAGAATACTTTTTATCGCAAAGTATTTGATAAATTGTGGAACGTACTAGTTACACATTATTATTCTCAACTTGTTTCTCAGTTCGCCCCTTGTTTTGCTATTTTGTACAGCTTACGGAACACAACAGAGTTGTACTACTCTCTTTAAAAAAAAAAAAAATTGAGCAACTTGAAAGTAAGGACTTGACCTTCAGCTCTCCTTGACACCGCCACCCGACATCCACTTCCACCATGCAATGCCATCCTCGAACTTTTCTCATACGAACAGTCCTATATTTTCTTAAACTTTGAAGGTAACAAGTTCATTTTATATCTAAAGCACGACATGTATCTCTCCCAAAAGAATTTCTATTCCACCCTCAATGCATTTATGAATTAGCATTTTAATTCTCCATGTACCCTGGAGAATTGAAGTGACCTGACATTTCTTAAAGATATGGATTATAAATAAACATCAGGCTAAGCGGCACAGAAAATGTTATACGAACAAGAACGCTTGTATTTATCTAGCCAGCGGTAAAATAAGTTTCTGGTGTTACGTAAGTCCTGAGGGGGTTCCGCCATAATCGATGCAATCATCAACGCATAATCCGCGCGGATATATTCAGCAGACACGGTCATCCCGCGAGAAACGCTGTTTTGCCGTGCCTGAGAGCGCATCGGTTTAATGGCTCGGAAACGGTTACTTAATATTTTCAACGGTTCGCTGCACTATTGAAGCAGTTCGGGCAGAAAACGCGGAGTGCAGAGGCGTTTGAAAAATTGCGCAAGGTCAATAAGTTTCTGGAGTTAAGGATGAAAAATTACCTGGGAAACGTAGGTACTGACGCTTCGAGGGAACGGACACTTGGAGAAGATTGTCGCGGCGGAAACTAGAGACGAGGGGGAGAAAATAAAAAACCACCAAGTGATGAACGACTTTGGTAATCTCTTGCGAGGGATGAACCGATCTGAAAATTTAATAATTTAGTGGAAGGAAAATTATGCAAGTTTCAGCGAGCTGTGTCTCTCTACCGTATTCTTGCATAAGTGCAATGGAATTTCATTTTTTTAGCCTCAATAGTCATCCAAATAAGACTGCCAAGAGATAAAAAATTTTAATCGCACAATTCCTTCGAAGGGTGAACCTTGACGAGAACGTATGGAATGCGTCGCGATGCTTCGGGTTCATCGCGCTAAATGCGGCTGGAAAGTTGACGAAGACCGAGAGAGAAGTTCCGCATTTCCGGTCCTCGCAGGCGCAACATCATTAAAACTTTATCAATGACGGCACGCGCGTACCGCACGCGGAGCATGCGTGGTTCGCGCGACAGGCGCGCGGCAAACTCTAATTATTGATCACTGGCTCGTCGCGCGTGAAACAGAGCCTTTTTGTTTTCCGGAAGTGGTCGGTGACGACACACCACGTGCACTCGCCGTACCGATACCCCGCTAAAAGTATCGATAACCCGCACCCTCGAGTGCACACTCTCGAGTGGCTTGCTAGAGCTTTTAAAGCTTCTTCCCTGTCGACGATACGCAAGAGAAAATTTGCCTAGTCGCGTGTCGAAATTTCGCGCTTCTACTGCCTTTGCAAACGAGGCGGCAGTAGTTAGCAGCGAATTGAGTAGACTTTGATGTAGGTGTAGCTGGCTTCATTCGAAAGCAACTTTAAATTTCTGGACATGCACAGTGAGGGAGGGTGAAAGTTCGACCTCAGCTTGATATAATTATGATATAAGAGGATCTTGAAGAGGAGTATACCGCGAGTTTCAAGTTCGTTTCTACGCACAAAGTTAAATTACCGCTTCAGCTGTTCCATATTTAGAAATGCAAACCAGCGATAAGATAAATAATAAACTGGTACTGGCATAAACCACGTGGTTGTCTTTAACGTCAATCAGAAGGAAGATCGCTTTTGTGAAACGACCGTTTTATTGTTCGAAACGAAACGCGTAGCTTCCACGAGCAAGACTATTCTATTTTCATATTAAACGAAGCTCTATTGTTTATTCAATGACACCGTCGTTCCTGTTCGTTAAACTTTATTTTTTTCTGCACCGGTAACTCTAAAAGCTAGTTAGAATTAAAGTATATTTATATTCAGGAAGACAGAACCTTCAAAAGAATAACTAAATATTGAAATAAAAGTATGTTAATATACTCACTACGTTTTGGACTGTGAGCCTGGACATAAGCAGTGATTATATCACACTGTTTCTCTCGTTTGATGACTAGGTAATCCTTCCGACGCAGCTGTCGAATAAGTATGCCACCGGTATGATTGATATAGTCGCGTAAATTGAGCACTAGAATTTCTAGTTCGTCTTTACCTGAAAAATTGAGCTCACGTTAGAAAAGATATAGGTATAAAATTACTTCCTCAGAGATGGCTACTTGTCACCCTTCTTACCTACTCCTTTTCTGATTCTACTTTTCTGCGTTCTTTAATCTTCAACTACCAGCGCTCCTAAAACGTCGAACATTCCACCGCATAAGGAGGCGCGGCGTTTCAAAGAAAAAAAGATGGAAGAGAACTGAAAATGTAACGAGCACGCACGATATTCGAGATTGCACGAGACACTTTCGAATTGAAGGGGTCGCGTTTATTTCAGCGCGGTTAAAAGGGCGAGACTCTTCGAGGAGTCTTTGAATTGCAGCCGCGATCTTGATAACGGCTCGAACGGGCTCTCCCTCTGCACACACTCGTCGAGGATTGCAGTTTTCCGACTCTTTCCATTGGTTGCCCATGCACCCTGCGTACTTCGATATCTCGCTGGGCGAGTCGGCCAAGTCCTGACCATTTTCTTTGATCATTCTGTACGAGAGGACAGGTGCTCTCAGTCCGCGCAAAGGGAGTTCGCCGAAGACCTTTAACGAAGTCGGGTTACATTAAACCCTTAAATTGGAAAACTTAGTGGATTGGTCGGGAGAATTGCTAATGAAACAGAATCGATTTTGTAGAATAAAGACATTTTTATGTTCTCTTACTATCGTGGAAATATTAGTGACTGATAAAACCGAGTGCAGTATTGAAGATGAAAGTGCATTTTTAGGCAGATCGATTCTGAGGAGAATAAAGGAAACTTGTTCATGGGTTTCGCTCTAAAGCTCACGCAATCTACTCCCTGTTTTTCCCTATGCATGTTCAACGAGGCGAAACGAAGTAGCATCGTGTATAGAGATAAAAGAAGTGTCGTTCCCCCTCGAAGAAAAAAGGAGAAAAAGGTAACACTCCAAGTCAAAGAACCTTCTAGCCTCCAAGTCAACGAGGTCGCTTGTCTGTCTCGTCGCTGCGACCTCTTGTCTCGTCAGCGACTGCCAAAGTGTCGTCCCCTAATTCGCGAAAATTTCGAACATCCTACTTCAAGTTGAGTTTCACATTGACGTCCTTACATAGGGATTACTCGTAAAAGTGAAACAGCTCGATGAAAGGGTTAAACTGCTGCCGAGGAATTATTGAAGAACTCTGAAGACTGAAATACGTTACATAAAAAGTGTCCTCTTATATAGACGTTCTACGATCATTAGACAGCGGATACTTCTTTTTTCTCGGCTTGGAATTGAAACAAATGTTTTCCACGTTTCCACAATCAGTGGTTTTAATAATAAATGTCCCCGAGTCGAACGTATTCATCACGCGCCCACGTTCTCTGCTTCCTTTTTCCTCTGCTATAGACGTTTCTATCTCTTATTGAATTACACTTACTTTTCCACAACAGACGTGCCTTTTGCAGATGCTGATGCTGCGGAGGACGCGTCTTCAGGGACGAGGCTGTCGAGTCGCTCTCCGATCGTCCCCTGTCGCCGTCTGGCAGACCGTAGATATCCACTAAAAGTTGATCCACTAAAGAGGAGACTGCTCTTTCCTGTTTCACAGGTGGATTTGGTAGCGGTGATGGGTATATCTGAAAGAGATGTTTCTTATCTGCAATCTTTCGATCTGTCGTTGCTACTTTAACAGAAAACTGTTGGTCGAAGTTGTACAAGGTTGTGCAAGATAACGCGTATCTCTCAAGTTCCCAACAGTAGGAAGTTCCTTTGTAGACTCACTACTACGTGTTTAGAAACCCAACAGGATGTTGTCAGGAGATTAGGAACTCAGTGTGGTTCTGTGTTCACACCGATGAATATCCTTTTGTTCATTAACACTGAGAGCTTATTGAGGATTCATTTTCAACCTCGTATAACTTTGATTCTAAGTTGAATTTCAAGAACAGAGTAGGATAAAAATGAAAAGAAGAGAAATTACCCTAGGATATTTAATCTCAATTGCCTTCTTCAGGTTCTCGCTACCCCTGGAATCATGTTCGATCATGGTCCTCGCATCTTCAAACGATTTCCATCTCTTCAAACATCTTGTTGTCACTTTGAGGGGTGCGACACTGGCTCTTCTAATCTGCTTCTTTCTATTCAATTCCATAAAATCAGGACCTTTCCAGGCCCGATGTATCAAGTTGCATTTTTTTCTGTTATACAACGAGGGAAATTGATATCCATCTGCACAGTAGAGGAGATTTCGTGTCTGCTGGGTGACATAGACGTCGCCAAACACGCGTTCGTTCTCCACCGAGACGCACTTGACGCGGTAGCTAATTTCTGCATACCTCTTCAGCGGCATCACGTTGCAGCTCATGTTCCATCGGCCTTGTTGACACCTTGATTCAATGAAGGTCACTGGGATTCACCAAGAAATCCAGGAGAAATTTTAAAGGCGGTCATTCGACCTTTCTTGAGATAAAAACTTCAAGTTTCATTATGATCACGTGAAATGCATTCACACTATTTAATAGAGATATTAATTTCTGTTTACGATGATCTCGTGGAAGATGCATTTTCCACTAAATGGAATTCACGCATATCAGCGTGAAGGAGGATGGTCCTTGTCGTTTTTGGTTATTGTAATTTTGTGAATGGAGCAACTTGTCGTGACTGGGGTCGAATGGAATTCATTTATAACGAAGTAAGCAGAAATATCAACGAGAATTGTGGATGCGTTCCTGGAGGATTAGAAAGGTTTCTTGCTTCTGCTAAGTAGGTAATACAAATTAACATAATTAAGCGATCTTTTGCCACTCTGTTCGTTCGCTTAAGCCAACAGATAAATTACAGGACTGCGTTTCTCTGACATTTCTACGCGGCCAGTGATAAAGAACGACCTTCTTCGCAATTGTAATTATCTAACATTTATCATTTATGATAGAATGATGTTCGTAATCGTTCCTTCCACTGTGGCGAAAATCAAGGTTCCTATAGCATATGTTTTCATTGTTGTTGCAAAATGAAATGGCTACTGTAACGAACAGGACAGACGTTATAAATTACTACACAGTGCTTATCGGTGATACGACAAAACGCAATTACTGTGTTTAAAAATAGACAACTAAAATACGTATGTACATTTTGTCGTTTTAGAATACGTTTAAAAAGTGTTGAATTTAAAATATATCTTCTGATTATTGCCAAAAGCAATTAGGTTTCTTATCACTTTTGAAAAGGGTTGTTAGTATGTATCACTTTCTTCAATATTTTCACAATTTTTCACTTGCCTTAACAGTATATTCACTTACACTTCACTGTTTCAGGAAAAGTCAATAAGCACTAATGATTGTAATGTGTTTGTTGATTTTTCAAGTGGGATTTTTAAGGATAATTTTGTAGAGTTTTAAGCTTTTTGTTTCGGAAATAAATATGTTAGCCTTTATGTTAGATATCCGTGCACGTTGTCTCCCTTATCAGAAGGCTAGTAATTCGCTTCTGGTGGCCAGACCGCAACTGGAAGTGCTGGCGATAATAATCCTTTCATTAAGTCCGTACCTACACTTACGTTGTCGACAAACATGTCGCCAGAGGTGGTGCACCAACAAATGAAGCAGCTGTCGTTATTTATATATCAACACGTGCCTCGTGAAAATTCATAGAATTTCACGCCCGACTGGGAACTTCAGTAAACGCCACCAATAATTCTCTGCCTGAGACAATATTTTTTGACTGGAGATCAAATAAAATATTGAAAATAAATGTGCAAAGCTATAGAATGTACTAGATAACAGTAAGGCTACTGAACAATTACAAAAGTCTAATTTTTCTCTTTCCACACTAGTAATAAATTTCTAGTAAAATGCAAAGGTTATGGGTCACGTTGCATATGCACAACACCTTTGCATTTTCCAAGTAGGAAATGCCGAGGAAAATACCGATTTTAAGGCGGTCAACGAAACCACCGGTGTTATCGGCGTCGCTGATAGTGCGCCCGATGTAATGTAGTGCATACTCAGCTAGAATTTTAAATGCTCGCTGGGTGTGCAGTAGTCGTTCACCTGGTAGGTTCAATAACCCTTTTTCCTCACGAAAAATCGCTGGCAAGGGACAGGTCCCCTATTTCCCTATCAGCAAGTGCATGCACGAGATATGTAGCCTCCTCCAGTTACACGAATTAAACCACCTAGAATAGCGAAACGCTATCGCTCTCTGTACAAATAGCTCATTTGATTCCGTCTCAACGTTGCTTAATTAGGAGCTACATCCACTTAGGTGCGCATGCAAATCTAGACTTTTGCACAAAATAAGGTGCTAGACAAATTTTTCAAATATTTGAATTCAAGAAATTTTCAAATATTTGGATTTTCGAAATTTTCAAATATTTGAATTTTTGAAATTTTCAAATATTTGAATTTTCGAAATTTTCAAATGTTTGAATTTTTGAAATTTTCAAATATTTGAATTTTTGAAATTTTCAAATATTTGAATTTTTGAAATTTTCAAATATTTGAATTTTTGAAATTTTCAAAGGTTCTTTTTTTAAATAGAATTCTTCATTTTACGAGAGATGAGAAGTTTTACCCACTCGTCTCTGATTTTACCATAGAAGTATGTGAAGGAGTACAAAGGAACATGTTTGATCGATCTGCTCTTCACGGTCAAGATATTGTCGCTATAGGAACGAAACAGTTATGGCCGACTCTCTATGTAGAAATTGCGCCGTGATTTTCATGGTGATTGACGGGGTTTATACCATAGTATTCGAGCATCAGGATACTTTTGCGAGTAGATTTGATAGCTTCGTACTCCGAAAATGATAGAGACGCCATGTGTTTGCGGGGAGAAGGAAAGGAAGGAATCAGCGCTGGGTCCACGCACCGATGACATTTATCGAACCTGCAACCTCCCAACACGGTTCATGTACCCACGTGAGTTTATATAATTTATTAACACGATTAACAGGGCGTTACCTTTACTCGAGTAACAGATAGTTAATAAATAATTCAGTTATCTGTCAAATTACGTAAGGGAATTAATCCGTAAAGTGTCGATTGTTGCTCTGAAAAGATAGAGATAGGCAGTTCGCTGAACTCAGCGTGGCAATTGATTCCGCGTATCGTGAAAGTAACACATTTAGTGGTACACGCCACGGCGAGAAGCTTCTTCGTACTAAAACGATAACGTTCTGCTATTAATAAGCCAGTGTTGACGATCGGTACGTTCGTCGAAGCTTATCGGTGGTGCAGGCATTTTTGCATATGCCACAGGAACCCTTCACAAGATAGCCATTGTTGCAAGTACGCACAATTCCTCTCTTTCATCTCCAATCTTCCGCTGAAACATCGTCTCATGAACTTCATCTAAATGCACTCGATGCACTTTCTGAAAAATATTTGAGATGCAAATAAAAATATATAAAGAGAACCTCCCTTAAAGAATCACTACAAGTACATTGGCACGTCCATTTCCATACACCTCTAAAAATAATTTATTTTTATGAATATAATGCACAGTACCGATAGCAAATTGAGCTCCAGCTAATATTGCCAGGGAAGGCCTTCCGTATTTTTCTACATGCTAAAATACCGAAACGCCAAAATGTCACTTTCTATCCAGCATAGTAGAACATTTCATAAAACGACCCTTGAAGGCATCTTGGAATGACTTGGCGGAATTTCTCGAAGTCGACTCGAATAAAACAGCTCGGCAGGACGACAGCCGGAACGCGGCCCCGTCAACCGTGAAACATGGAAGTACAGATAAAGCCGTCGATCGAGGAGCGCGCATCGAGACGAATAAAACGTCTAATTTCCACGGAACTGGACTCCAGCGTCGAGTCGCATCGCGCGCGATACAACCGATACGTGCATATACGCATCGAATGGTATCTCCTCGCAACGGTAACCGTCGGTTTATTCCCTCGACTGCACGGCTGCTCTCTCACGCGTTCAGTGCGCATCCAGCATCTGAGCACACCATGCGCTGCTTCCTCTTGCTCGTTTATCTCCTCTTATCGGTCACCGCTCAAGACGTTCGCGCGGAGGAAGTGGACTGCCAAGTTTACAACCATCTTTACGTTTGCCTGGCCGACGGCGTGCTGCAGAGTGTCGCCTTCGAGGATGTCAACGCGGTGCAGACCATCGAGGACATAGAGCTGCACCTGGAGGGCCTCGGGATCGTCGACATAGCCAAGGACGCGTTCCTCGAGGTCGCCAATGCCTCGGCCCTCTACATCCGCGACAACGAGCTCTCCACCATCGCCAGACACTATTTCGCTGCCCTGGACCAGCTGACGTACCTGGACCTCAAGAACAACACCATCCATGACATCGAGGATGGCGCCTTTGCTAGGCTGCACAGTCTGGAGACCCTGCTGCTGGACTACAACAACCTCACGTCGTTCAGGCTTGGTGCCTGGAAGGGCCTCGGTGATCTTCATGAATTGTACGCCACGAATAATAATATTATGCTGAAGAGGAACATGTTCAGGGGTCTGAGGAACCTGGAAACTCTGGCGCTGGATTCTAACGAGATCTCTGAGATACCTATTGGGGCTTTTAATGGCCTGCCTCATCTGGATCTTCTATACTTGTCAAGGAATAAAATATCCTCCCTGCAATTGGATGTATTTCGAGGCCTTACTGAGATTAACGAGTTGGATCTTGGAAGGAATCGACTGAGGAGTGTTTCTGGCGGGGTGTTCCGACACCTGAAGAACCTGAACTCCTTGTGGCTGAATGGGAATCAAATCGTAATGGTGAAGGCTGACGCCTTCGAGGGACTGGATAATTTGTTGCTGCTGTTTCTGAACAGCAACGAGCTCCGTTTCGTGGACATGTCCGCCTTCGCCAGGATGTTGAACGTCACGGTTGATCCAGGATTTAAGATACGAGGAACAGTGATGGACAGTGTTGCCAAAATACGGGGGCGGTTTCGGTGTAATTATGTGGCGTATCAGTTGCCGTACGAGTGCATGGAAATTGAGTTGCAAAATTAATGGAAATTTAATTGTAAACCGAGTTACGTTGTAATATGATACGAAAATCTCTAATTAATGAATTTCTGAGAGTTTTAAGGACTTTATATTACCGCAGATATTTTACACAGTGCCATATTTAGACATTTTTATTTTAATTTAGACTTATTGGTGATTTAAATAGTGTCTCAATTTTTGAAAGTATCGAGACAGACATTTCAATCGTGCGCGATGGAGTATAGGACATTTTATCCGATGGAAGTTGTTTTTACAGGGATCTTCAAGGGATACAGACAGGACGACAGTCCACTTCCGCATCCTTGTTATAAGAGCACGGCCATGGACTATGGATGGTACGCGCCGACAATTCACACGGTGCCCACCACTTATTATCCACGAAATACTTCTTTCAGCGATAGTCTAGCGCAAGGAGGGATGTATAGGAACTGCTCCTTGAACACGGAACTCGATAAAAGCATCGTTTGAGTATTTTATATTATTGACCGCGATCTACTTTCTGTTTGGCACCAATACCGAATTTTATTTAAAAATATTACTCAAGATATGAGAGCATTACACTGTGCACATTGTATGTACTGAATAAATATTCTTAATAAATTTTTTTAATAATTATACTCGTTTAAATCATGAGATCGAAAGAAAGGAGGCAGGTATTTAAGACTGACAATCGCCCCCACGATGTTTCATGTTTATATTATATAGATATATTTTTCTTCGTCATTACAGTTTAACTTACGGTTATCGCAGTAATCGTATTTCAACAGACTCTACGCAGTCCACCAGATTGCACGGTGTCCCGACATTATATGTAGTACGGATTCAAATGTGTCCCCTTGTACACTGTTACGATTACTGGGATTATTGGTTTTTACTCGACGTCAGAAGTAGATAACATCTTATAATTTCGAGTGCATGCCATATTCTCTCGGTTACGCAATTAGTTTTACTCGGTAAATGTCCATCATAGTGTCAATGGTAACTTCAACATGTATATTTATATATATATTTATATATATTTATATTTATATATATTTATATATTTATATATTTATAAATGTGTGTACATAACACGATGAGACAGGTTAATTCATCAAAGAGTTCTTAATTAATCTTCAAACGGCTTAACAACCATAACGACCTCCGAAAACGCTCAACACGTTTCATCGTCCAGTATGGCGAGTATTTGCTTGTCGGTATGCAATGGGATGATACACGAATTTTAATCCAAGCGACTCTGCAACGTCCACTATTACCTGGGAGCTGGGTCACGTCGGACATCCCACGAGAGCATCGTCGAGAAACCCCGTATCGATCGGCGCGGGGAGCCTAATCGTATATCTGGGAGCGACTCACATGGTTCGTTTCACTCTCTTCAGCGATTGAAAGAACTTCGACAGCGGTTCTGGCGCGATTGAATCTTCGAATAGTCGAGCCTCTTGCCCACAAGTTTTCCACATCACATCACGTATCAAAATGTCCTTGGTGACGTCGTGTGGAAAACTGGGTAAGAGAAGAGGGGAACGTCGAATAAAGCTATCCTCGGCTAATTATAGTGAGCATTTTTATACTTAAGACACTCTAGCTAGCTGATTACAACGTCTCCGTTCGACGTTGTAATCAGTTCTCGCTAAATGTCGCATATTTGTCAACATTCTACTTCATTCCACGCGAGTTCTTTGAGTCACATTCAGAGTCAAAGGTCATTTCGAGACACGACGATACTGAGGAACACTCTACCCCGGGTGAAAATTTAATTATACGTATAAAATGATCGCCAGGAATCGAGTGTCGACTCTCTAGGGGAAGACTCCTTTGATGTCCCGTGAAACACTGTGCTCATTACCCTTCAAGCTTCTCTGTCTCAGGATTCTCAGGTAAGGATCATCTTGATCGTCCACCTGAGAGCTGCAAATCGAACGACAGTATTTCTGTGATATCGTGAATACTGTAGAACATCCCAGGGTCTTCAGGGATCGTGAGAAGACTAGGTAACGAGCACCCGACAGACCCAAGATCCTTCTCTGTAACCTATACACGATCCTATACATTGTACTACTTGTATCATTTCTCTCGAACTCTCTCAATGTGCTTAACGCTTACTGGTTTCCTTTAGAGCTACCCCCAATACTTGATGATCCTTACGGCTAAACGATGACAGATAGAACTCGCATTTTACGCATTTTTACTTAACATTCTCTCCTTCCTTTACGTGGCGGTTAGATAAACGTGGTTAACTGTCGCACGATCACAGGATTGGTGATCGTCCGAGTATCGATAGAAACGACAGACACCGTGCTGCGATCGCGTCCGCTCGATCTCGACGATTCGTTGTTCGTTCGACGTCCACGATCGGGGCTCTCGAAGGACTCCACTTCGACCAGTCTCGACCAGGGAGCGTGGAAAAAAAAAAGAGAACGAGCCCAGCGATCGACGACACGGTGTCCCATGGTCGCACGCGATCGACCGATCGAATTCGACTACCAGGAGAATCTGCACTTCTCGCGGAGTAACTTCGAAAGGTCGATCGAGTGGCATTTCAGGGGAACGTTCTAAGTGATCTCGCGACGCATCTGGGATACGCGCGTCGCGACATGAATATCGATATTAAACACTAAGCGCTATTCTCTCACACTTGTCTCGTCTCTGAGCAGAGCGATCGCGTGTGCCGCGTCCCTCGTCCCATAATGCCTTATATTGTCGTACAATTGATATGGAATACAGGAGAGGACCGTCGCCCGCGTTGCGGTCATTGTGCCGTTTCTTGGAGGAGAGAAACGGCGCGCGAGGACGGTCCGCCTCGCGACTGTATTCGCCTTTCTTCGAGTTACAATAGCATTCCGACCAATTTATATTTAATTAGACCTGAAACTCCCCTTTCGCCTTACAACATCGCGTTACGCGTCCCTGGAACAATGGAGATCCTCCATTATTCGGGACGATAAGCTATAACTGCCGCGTATCATAGATATATATGTATATATCGAGTGTCTGTGTAGGTGTTTGCGTGTGTATCCGTGTACGTGTATGTATATATATGTGTATAATATACTCGTGTACCGAGAATACGAGTGTCGGTAGTGTGGTTATAATACATGTGACTAGCACTCATTGAAATCAAGTTGGTAACGTACGGTTACATCGAGCCTAATGTACGTCCTAGCCTATTGTGATAATAATCTCACCTTAACGATTAGTAATCTTATTATCCTTACATTCGTTACACAGAGACACTGAATAATTAAGGGACGAGCGTTCACCTCGCGATCGGGACTGAATCGTGCATCAAGTGTCCAGCGTGCCGTACCTCAGAAAAAGATTACGATCCTTCCACATTCGTTGTAGCGTTATCCCATAAGTATTTTGGTGTTTCGTTTCACGTCCCCAGAGCGGTCACCAGGGGAACGTTTGGTGTTGAACAATCACGATCACTCGAGGTGTCGTTCGAAAGGAGAGGGCCAAGGGAAGGGAAAGCAACGAGGCACTAAATTGGCAGCGCGACGCCGTGGACCGAGAAGTCGGCTGACTGGACACCCACGCGACAGATGCAACTCCGATCGACGGGATCGAACGCTCGATGTAACTCGCCGAGACGATTGGAATCGTTACTTAACGTATCCCTAGGCTGTTCAATTCGTTTCGTAGCTCGTCGCGTGCTTCTTCGAACAGAGTCGATCCAGGCACAGTGAAGCTGCGCTGACAATCACCCAGGACCACCCTGTGTATCGTTAACGCCCTCAGCGTGCCTGTATCGCTTCGCTTCTCATTTTCCCTTCTCTTCTCTCGATATTTTTATCCGGTGTCGTTATCCAAGGCATCTAAGTAGTTCCACGTCCTTAAAGTATTCTATTCTCGAGTATGTCCTAGCCAACAGCGGTGTTACACGACACAAAGAATTCTTAAATAGATTAGCTTAATCTTAACACTATTTCTAGGCAAAAAGGAAACAGATATGAGGAGGACAGGTGATTGGGAACATCGTGAAAGAACGGACGAGATACGAGGCGGTGCGAGGTTTTGTGGAACAGGGGATCTACTAGTCTACTGGTATTGCTGGAACCTCGCGACGAAATTGAGCGTCGCTTCTAACATGTAAATACGATTAAACAGGGAGGAAGGGATAGGGGCAGAAAGGTATATTATCGGCTGCACACTACAACGCACGGCCACTAGAACAAATGGTAAAGTAATCGATCTAAAAGTTTGACAGGTGTACTGACGTAAAATCGATCGTTGTCAAATTAAAGAATGAATTACGATAGAGTGGAATATAATTACATATCGAGTACGATTATAACAATTGGAGCGAGGGTGTGACTATTGGAACTATTGTTAACGAGGATTGTTCTCTCGTGTTTTGTAAGCGGATGATGGTATATTTCCAGGTACGACTTCGGCTATGCCCCTAGGTGAATAATCTGCTAAGCGTGCTGCTAAATGCTAGTCATTCGTAGTGTTCGAAATCGATGCCTTTGATTCGTCTAGGCTGCAACGCTTGAACCCAACTGCCTCTTCTAGTTTTCTATCCTACCTAGTGCTTAAACTCGCACCCCTGAGATATTCGTTATCTTTAACCGCATCTACGTATCAGTGCAGATCGAACACGTCCCGCTTAACAATGTTGAGCTGCGTTTACGCGGCTTCACGAAGTTTCGATGACAGAATCGTTGATGATCTTCGTCTCAAACGCTCTGAGTTGGTCAGAGGCAACACTAAGACCTCGTGACAGCAGCGTAAACGCGCCCTTAAGCTTTCGTTTCGTTCTGCATCGTGGCGTCAGCTCCGAAAGCGAGTTTCAACTTTCGTTCCTCGAGGACTTTGTACTTCGTCGAGCAACGATCCCAGTTGCGAAGATTGTCCATGTGTCTTACGAATGTTCTTACTTCGTTATCCCTTAAAGTATTTAGTTGAATATCGGTAGAGTTTTGATATCGGTTTAATGTCGTTCTTCTGATCTCGTCGCGTAGAAATTTAAAAAATTAGGTGTCTCTGAAACTAATTCTGTCCATTTAATACCTGCTCTAGTCTCGACTCTACGCTCTCGTAGTCTATTCTGTCTACTCGTCATTGCCTGTCAGTACACTAAGGTTACTAAACTCAGGCTAACTAATTCCACGAGATTTCTTGTACGTAACGAAATCGACTTCAACGATTAACCCAATTCTCAAAATAAGTTTGAGAATGAATTGAGCTGTCATAGTTATCGATAATCCTGATATTGAGAAATTGACGGTTCGAGTGAAGCTTCTGTTCGTCAGGTTGATCGTTCATGGTTGGACGGTGTACCTGCACTTATCCACGATAATCGAAGGGCGAATGACCGACAAACGTCTCGTTGCGATGATCATACAAATGCAATGGTGCACAGGGATGGTGTGTCTCGTATACAAAAGTACAAACAATATCATGGTTGTGTGCATGGTCTCATGGTTAAGTGCACAGTAAGGAGAGTGAATGCGTCGAAGTCGTCTAGTACGGATGAGCGAGGAAAGGTGAGAAGGACACTTAAGTATCAAGGCACGTCGAAAATCAAAGCAGTCGGACGTCTAATAAATTGAAATTAATGGCAAGCCGCGGGAGCCGTTTCATTCGTCACTTCTAATTGAACCTAGGCACAGTAGAATATAGAATAACCAATTGTGCAATAGAGGATGGACTTGGTTTACACATCTTTGCATCTGCATATCGCTTACTATGCGCTCTCGAATCAGCAATTTATCAGTAACAATACAGAAACGTGCCAAATCGATACGTAAAAAGAGGCAACGCTTTTCCATTTCTATTTTGCAACCCTATACACTTCCTATTTCGTCTGTCTAACAAATCAAAATGTTTGCAGTACGATCCCTAATCGATTGAAATTCAATCGGAACGCGAAAGCAAAAGGGAACAGAATATCAAGAAGGAGTTCTCTTTTTTCCTTCAAAGCTGACACCACGAAGCCCGTCTTCGTAAATACGTTATCAGCCTTTAGGCTAAGGTAAATCTGAGATCATTGGATAAAGATGTTTCGTTCCTTCTTTCTCAATCGTCGTCGATCCATTTAGCTCGTGATTCTCCCTCGAGTATCGATCCAAAGAATCCTACGCAAAATCGAACTTTTCTCCCCAGAAGGCAAACACGGAATATATTTGCAGATTATCAGGTCGCTGGAATGCCCATGTTTCATCGTTCTCGCGCCACAAGCGGCCATTCGACCGTCTTGCCTTTCGCTTCCCCGTGTCTAGATTCGCGAACCCGTTTTCCATACATTTTGATTTCACGGTAACGATCTTAATACTACAGGAGAAACGAACGTTTTTCTTTTTTCGTGAATTTTCACCGACTGCAAAGTCGCCTTCCTCGGCTGTAATCTCTCTCCTCTCCCTCGCAACGACTTACCATGCGCGAAAATTTAGGAAAAAGAAGCGGTTCGTTATTGGAATATTCGGGACAGTCATCGGCCATCGAGGTGCTCGCTATTGTATTCGAAGAACCATGAATTTAGAATAATCCAAATGTGTCTATCGTCGGCCAGTGAATTTTTGACATCCGAAATTGTATTATTCGAAAGCTGAGCCGACGATTCGCAGAAAGAATTTTTGCCTCAGTCCGTTTTGTCTAAACGTTTTGCATTGCTCGCACTCACGATGTCAACGTACTGTCCCTTTCTCTCGAAAGCTTAATGACTATTTGTGCGCTTAAGATACAGACTCCGTGGATCTTGTTCTTCCAGCTGACGTCGCCGAGCGAGCGTCAACGAGCGATCCAGAAGTCCTCTCTAGCCCAAATGTTCAAGTATAATGCCCGAATCTCCTCTTTTTGTTTTCCTCAATCATCGTTTCGAATGACGTCGGCTTATTACAAATATTTTAACAAATTTTACAAATATTTCTTTCTCCCATTTCATAAGTCCCATAAAATTTTCACTCTTTTCCTTTCAGTTTCGTTTAGAAAAGTGCTATATTATCGAAAGTTAAGCCTAAAAAGGTGTGTGGAGTCTGCCTGAAGTAAAGTCGGATGAGGAGATGACAGGGGCCCTGTGTGCTACTGTTTTTCCTGTTCGAATCGAAAACCAGAGGTGCTGCGTTCCCGTAAACGAGACCGTGAGGTAATGCAGAACGGATACGTCGATGGTAACGAAACATAAACGGACCTTCAGAAAGCATTATCCCGTGTCTTTAAACCTGAGAATTTACCTAGCCACTATTTAAATGTTGAATACATCGAATACATAGAATCTATATTACTTTTCTCTCTTCTTTTTAATATACATAAACGACCACGACTTTTCCTTTTTTTAATTTTCATTTAATTTTTCCGCCCGTCCAGCATCGAAACACTTGTTAATTTAGCTCCAACTGATGTATCAGATACATATACAATATTAATAAACAGTGTCTACGAATAACTAATACTTCCTTAATTCAGAATGAATTTTAGATAATCTTTACTTGAATCGAAACGCAATCAAAGATCGAATCGTTAATAGGAAAGTAATGATTAGAGAGTTTATGTCTATACACATCGCCGTGGACCGTTAGCAAAATTTACATCATTACATCGTGTCCCGTGTGTGAGACACGAGTGTCAGTTGCTCGTGATAATCTGCAAATATATCGATGTTGCGCTCACCATTCAATAAACTTCAACTTATCTCGCTTAAATCGGGTCAGCCTGACGTTTTCAATGAAATTACAGAGAAACGAAAGACTGCTTTAAAATATACATAACTCAACAAATACCTATAGAAGACTTTAACCAACTCATCGTCGCCTCGAGTACCTCTCCTCTTCGTCTAGCATAAATCCTGATAACTTAAGACGACCGCCCTTGCGCGAGTACTACCAGTCGATGAATTTACATGTCTCCGAAAATCCCAGCGAATGTCTTTCGGAGATTCTTCATAGTGTCCTCGGTGTCTTCGCTTTGGGACTGGCTGCCTTGTCTGTGAAAAGGTCCTCTGGATGGTGGTGGCTCTTCTTGGCGTCGACTCACGGATGGAGCGCTGCTCACTGTACTCGATTGCGATGCTGCGAATGAGAAATTGTTGCAATATTAATTTTACTGACAGGGAATTAAATGTTATGGTCTTTATCGCACGAAGTCATAAGACTGTCCTTATTATCCTCTGACACCTGATTGTCTTAACTTCTCTAGACCACAAGTTGATACATTCATTACTAAAGATCCACAAACCTTGAGAATCACGACGTTGTAGTTGATGGTGACTGTCAGAGACGTTCGCATCCACCGTCGCTGGAACTGTGGATGCTACCGAGCCCAAGCTTCCTATGCTCGCCATGGATCCCATACTTCCATGGGATCCCAAAGGAGCAGATGGTGCAGTAGTGCGGTCTTCTACTGGGCTAGTCGCCTGACTGGAGCCAGACATTGACCCTCTGGATGTAGTTTTGGTCATCACGCTTGGAGCTCGCCAGTATGCCTACGAATAAAATAGAGTGACGAATAAAATAACGAATAAAATATTTATGGTAAGTAATGAAACAATATAGCTTACCTGCATCTTGGCGTGGACGAGATCCGCGATGTGTTGGCGGTCCTCCTCCTGTGTGTCTCCTATTAGCGATAGAGCACTGTCATTCACCTCAATTATGTACTCCTTGCCATCCTTCCCGACCAACAGCTCGATCGCGCATATATCCAACCCGCCGAACAATTGGGCCACGTGATCGATCCAAGCGCGATGTCTTTCGCTCACAGCTAATTGCTCCAACATCGCCGAGCCAGTGTTGGACTTCCAGTTTCCGCTTATGCTCTTCCGCCTGGGGGAGGAGTAGCAACGAACGCAATTACCATACGTCCTGACTGTTTCGGTGTAATACCTGGCTGCATTCACTGCGATTGCTTGGTCGATTAACCCTCAACTAGCAGGGCTGGGTCCATGTAAAATTTGTTTTTCAGTAATTCCCATTTCATTAGTTTCGATTAACGAGTGAACAGCGAGAAGGTCTAAAATCATAGACTGAGTTTCTGAGGGATTGAATTTCAGTGAAAGACTCAGTGACAAAACTCAGCCAGGCTATTCTACGAAGTTGTGACAGCCATAAAAGACACTTCTTGCTCAGAGCGGCGCGGAGACAAGCTAGTTTTTAAACTGTCCTCGACTAACAAGTTACGTAACGAGTATTTTACTCCGCCAGCCGAGGGTCAACCTACATTACAACTTTTTCCCTCCAGTGTCTCGTGCGAGACGCTCGTGACATTTCCAGGCGCAGTGGTCGCGATCAGTCGGACGTTTCGCGACACTCACATGAACGCCTTGTAGTTGTCGCCTATTTTCTGCACGTGCACGTCGTACTTAGTGTCGACGTACGGCTCCGAGGTGCAGTAGGTGTTCGCCAAAGCCGCCAGCGAGGCGAGATCCAGAAACTCTTGATTCGTCTCGGCGCGAGCTTTTCCCACTCCGCCGTGGGCGTGTCCGAGTTTCACCACGACTGGATAACGAGATGCGCTCACCTGCAAATATAAAAACGAACGGGAGCGATTAGCGGCGAGAATAATGAGCGGCGGGGATCGAGTTGCCCTGGAGCGGGTCAACCGAGTGAGTCGTTCAGAGCGACGACTCTGTAAGCGTTGCACAACCGCGCGGCGACACGCGTATGGGCGACGCAGAATTTATTTTCTCGACTTTCTGCGTCCAGCCGCGGTGAATCGATTAACAATGTATCTACACGCGTAGCATGCATTCCGTTCTAACGTCGACGGGAACCAGTCCGATGGCACGCCCACAGCGGTCTCCCTGCTTCTCTTCAATAATCGAATACATTAACCGACATCTGTGGATGAAGATCAAAGTCTGCCGATACGAGGCCGGTTGATTAAGCAGTCCGCGATAGCCGCGTGGGTCGGCTGAGATTATTACATGTTGATAATGCCGCGAGCAGTCGCATCCGCAGAACGACTCGCGTTTCTAACGGCTGTTCGGGAAGCCTTCTGGCGCCTCCAAGAGAGCCGGATGCTGAGAGCCATGTAGATACCATTTGCTGATGGCTTTGCTATTTTATTCGAACTGTTTTCCTTGCATTAAGTGTTGCTGCTCTTAGACAGAGGTCTAATGTTGGCAAACTAATGATGTTCGAGGGTCTGAGAGATATAAGTCCCAGCTAATGATCCTCATCTGTCGGTGTTACTTGATATCAAGATCAAGATACTTGTGATTCTTCTGACAAGCAGTGATAAATATTGCTGCAGGATGAAAAATATTCCAAAAGTGTATTTCGTCGTATCGTCACAGCGATCGGGACCCATTTATAGAGTAGAACCCCAGGAGCCACGAATGTCCTTCGATTTAACTGTAATCGAGTTAGTGGAATAGAGGGTAGACAGCGTAAAATATGACCACCTTCGAGACGTAGCTCGTTAGCATAGATAGCCGCGGAATTTCCTGGCTGATAGAAAGACTGTCAGCGTTGGGAGCCTAAGTGGACAGCTCCTACATTGAAACTGCTTTCAAAGGGGACTTCTAATGCTTCTAAGTCGTCGTCATCTTTAGCCACTGAACATGTCCTGAACACTTACTCAATGGAATCTCGCGATTCTAATATCCACAGTGCCAGTCGATTCCAAATAAGACATCCGCCAATCGACAACGTCCAGCCATCCACGGGACTCGCTTCAGCATCGCGTTGAAGAGTTTGCCGTCGTAGCCGTGACGTAGAAAAAAGGAAGTGGCTGTTTAATGGATTGCCCCGTGGGTTCGTGCACGATGGACTGACGTTGCTGGTACTCGGCTAGAGCCGTGCTCAAACCGTACGTACCCACGTGTTCGCGTCGGCACGTGGGTGTCGCAAAAGTGCCTTCCTGAGCACCGCTGGACGCGTGCTCCCCTCCTCGGCCAGCCACGGACACCAACGATGGGATCAACGGCGAGGGACACGGAGATAAATCATTTATCGTGCTCAAGGGGACTTTCGAGGACTCCGACGGGGCAGACAGGGGTGTCGCCTTCGATTTTGTTACTCGTATACACTCGAGCCGCGTACTAAAAATAATGCACGTTTCACGCCGACCGTAGCGAACGTTTATATCCCAAAGCGGCACGATTACGAGTCGAGACTGTTTCAGGAAGACGCGTGTTTCTGGACGCTCGAAATCCTCGCGTTCCTGGGATCCAACGCGCGCTACGCAAACTCTTACGCCATCGTTACAGTGATCAGTAATCGACAACCTGCAGCAAGACCTGCGTAGCAAAGTTTGTTCAACAGAAGTTCATAGTGCAATGTACTAAGTACACTATGTCTTTGAGTCTTCAGGCTACAGGACAGACAGGACAAGCAAACTTGAAACTAGTAGAACTCAAGGTGGAACTTTAATGTTAGTGTGGAGTACTGAGTACTTTATCCCCCACAGGATTGCCCTCTCTACCCAAAAGAGCTTAGGGTGTTTCATTAATGATCTGTGAATATAAATTCGTCCGAATCGAAGCTGTTCACCGTCCATGGATCGCCATCGTAGTATCTCACCACCCTCCCTTCGAACGGCGCGCCAGAGGCCAAAGAAGCCCCGCGGACATATTAAATGATAGTAATCGTGGATCAAACGGTGATGAGTGGAACCCCCGCGTGCGCGATTCGGGGCGGGCGGGTTCGAGCGGGAGGGGGAGGAAATATCCAAAAAGAGAAGGGCGAAAAATGTGGATCGCGGCTCGAAATGAGAGAGGAAGACGAGACTGGCGAGACGAGGATACCATGCAGAGAGAGACAGAGGAGGACTGTGGGTGGCCAGCGGGAGACGGAAAGTGAGCAAGGTAAGCAAAGTGGTGGGGGGTGTAAGAGAGATTGGTGGGAGGTAGCGAGAGGAGGGGACGCGGTAGATCAAACAGAGAAGGACAGAGCGAACGATAATGAAAATGCGCGATAGAGATAGGCAGCCGTGACTCGAACGATAGAACGAGAGAGGTGAGCAAGGACGCGAGGAAAGCTGCGGAGGAGACGGCGACAAAAGAGGAACAGAGAGATGAAAGAAATGCGGAGAAAGAGGGGGGAGGCAGAGGGCATGAAAAAAAGATCGAGTTCGAAAAGAGGGGGAGAGAGAGAAAGGTAAAAGTCAGAAATGGGGACGGAGACAGAGGACAGGTATGATTGAGGGGGCGCGAGCGAGACGGTGCCAGGAACGGGGAGGGGCAGCGAGGGAGGGGAAGAAGAGAGATGGAATCAGCGGCGAGATCGACGTAAGAACGTAGGAAGGAACGAGAGGCTCCCGATGTCGTTCGCGCTTGCATTGCTTTTCGAAGCTCGCACGCGAACGGGTCGACTTGCGTACGAGAGTGGCGAGCGTGTGGAGTGGCGTGCGTAAGTGTGCGCGGATCCGATAAGCGCGCGTGAAAATCCAGTCCGGTCCTCTCTCGCGTGCGCGCCCGATGCTATTATCGGTTGAAACAGTCGCCGGCCACGGGATCGTTGGCAGCGCGTGAAAGCTCGCGCGACAACTTCGATCGCCGATTTCCACTGTTCCCAGAGCCGCAGAGGAGGAACGCTGCCGACGCCGATTTAAATTGCGCGCGGATTCCACGCCGGACTTGCCCGCTCGCGATTTCGAGGCATACTCCCGCGGGTTTGAGGTCAAGGAGAATAACGGAGAGAAAGGTGGCGTGCTGAGTCGCCGCCAGGAAAGCCGAAGCGGAAGGATCCTGCGGGGTCACGGAGAAAGGTATCTTGAACATCTCTACGACGATTTTCACATTGTTAGCGAACGTTTCCGCGTTCGCTGTGGTCGCAGCTTCGGTGGAGACAATTGGCGCGCGAAGCGAAGCGTTTTCAGACAGTGTCAGTGGATTGGGTCGATTTTTAAGGGGTGTTTAAGAGGCTGGATATACTCTGATATTATGTTACTGTATGCTAATGAGTCATTAAGGAGAGATTGTAGTTTTGGTATTCTGAACTGAATAGTCGCCTGATCCACCAGTCATCAGATGAACACTGATCCGTCAGAACAAAGCTCCTTCGAATTTGGAGCAAAGATAGTGCAGTTCTATGCGTGTGTTAGTGTCAATTCGCTCCATTCGGCCCGAGATTAGATTTGACGCGCTATTGAACTAGCAATCGAGACGATGACATCACTCGGCACGGGGGCCAAAATAAACTTCGCTAATCGAGCGTCGAGGAGTCGCAGAAACGCGTTCCCACGAATGCCGACTTTGAGTCGATCGAATTTATCTCTCACGAATCCTCTTTGACGAAACCGCGGCAATTCCGTAGCTCGTAACCCGCGTCACTCTTAAATTATTGTCGACGAACACCGTGAAAGTCGCCCAGCACCGTTGCCAGTAAATAAGGCGATAAATCTAGACGAGGTAGACGACGTTGAAATCGTTTTATGTCCGACTACAGTCATCGACGAACGAAAACTCGCGTAAGACATTTACGGCGCGTGTTTTGCCTCGAAACGCGAAAACCGCGCGGGCTTATCTCGGACAGGAAAAAGTGTCAGAGGATGGAGACGTTTACGATCGTTTGATTATGCTAATTTCGTGGTCGGACACCTATTATGTCTGAGTTTCGTGTAAGTCGTCCCATCCCAAAAGCGACGAGAAAAAAAGAGGGAGGCCGAATACCTGTTGGGTTTCGCGCTACCGCGTGCGAATAAAACTGTCGCCTGATTACGTTCTATCATCCTTTTATATAGATTCCGCGAGTGACATGAATTATTCATGCCACTAATTAGTCGAGATCTTGGATCTATCGTGTTCCGAGCTGACGATCGTCGTTTCCCTTTGCCACAGTCTCGTCGAACACGATAACGCTGTTGCTCTATGATAAAGGGAAGCAAAGGTCGCGAATTAATTGGCTCCGCTAATAAATTCGATGAAAATTGTGAATAGAGTCATTTGTTGGGGTGGACGCCATGGTATAGTAATTTGCCGTGAAATATCGTATATTTGAATATAAAGTAAGGAACGATGAAATTCTCTCGTGGTATGTTAATGGAATGCTAATAATATCAGAGTTCCATTACCAATTGCTGTCAACTAGGCGGTGCTATCGATTTAGAAGGAAACGATAGCAGCATATCGTACACTATGCATAAATTTCAATCTATTACATTTTATTATCCCGGGACGAGGGGCACACGAATTCGATCGGAACTCTCCATATTCATGGGCAGGCTGGAATGCCTTGCGAACAGATTTTCTCGTAAACGGGGACCACCTTTTTATTTCCGTGACCGAGAACAGCGAAAGTCGAACGCATTAGCTGGATCACCTTAATTACCATTTCTATCGCGCGAATATACGTCTTGTCTGCTGCTTCAGATTTATATTATTGCTCAAGAATCTGACAGAGATTCCAGATTTGTCGTTTGGGACGCCAAACCTAGAGTGGCTACGTTTCTGGAGACACGAGGAGATAAAGAACTAACTGGTTCCCATATTCTTTATTACGCTCGTTTACGACTGCCTCGTCGTGTCAATTTTAATAGAGTCGAAACATCGATTCCTGCCGCGATTGAAGCTAAAAGGAGACGTAGCTTTTGCTCAGCCAGCTCACCGTTCGATCTGCAAAACCGACGCGCGCATAATCGAATTCGGCACGCTTCCGAGGAATCGATTTCGATAAATGGCTCGGCGGAAAATATGGGAGCGCGGCTTCAGGACTGGCTGAACGAGTTCGAGTACCGAGCGGTGTACGGCGTACCTACTGTTAACGAGCTAACGAGCAATTCTTCTGAGCTAACTGTATGGATACACATGCGACGAGGCGATGCACGAAATTATGTTATTTTCTCAATTAAGTACGATTCCCAAGCGGAGATTGCTGCGATAGTCACAGTCGAAGTAAATTCATTTTCGCAATTCAAGCTATAGTGGTTCAAGAAATATTCCTTTTCACGTGAACCCAAATGAAAAGGGACCTCGTGGGTTGGAAGAGTAGAATTGGAAAAATTTTCACAAGCTACAGATTTATTACTGTTCTTCTCTGGTAATCTTCTTCGAGTCATCCCACTGGGTCCAGTAATATGTTCCGTCCTCCACATAATGGAAAATAGACACCTACCACGTTTATAAATCAAATCCCCATGAAGCTTCCATTTCACTCCGAAGTAGAATGTCCGGCTATTTGGTTCCGGTACAAGGTTAGAAGCGACGTTCATTAGAAGCAAGTGACTGCCCCGAAGTACAAACAGGAACGAATAAGCTGGACGTGTTATAAATCCTTTCCGGCCTCCCCACGTCGAGGCATCGCATTGTGATAGGCCGATTAACCAACCGAGGAAGATATAATCCCTCGGTTCGGCTCGTAGGGAACCGTAATGCATGAGCCGTATCGGCGTGTACGATATTACGTTTATTACGCGTTACACCGATACGCGGAGGACCGAGTGGCGCCAACCAGCCGGCCTCATGTACCTACCTCTCGCCTATGCAACGCATTATACACGGTGTCGTGTACCAGGTGATCCACAGATCAAGGTTCCAAGGGAAAATGAAAACAAAATTGCAACCCTTCGATAACAGATACCAACTTTTTTGAGTCAGCTAATTCAAGGCCCATCGAACTCTGAATACCTCTGATTCCTGAGCGTGCAAATTCCTCGAGATCCACTCAGACTTAGTCGACGAATTCCTGATGGTCATCCATGATCATTTGTGTTATCAACAACGTTCTTAATAAGAATACTGGATATTATAGTATTACTTTTCATTTCACACAGAAGCATCCACCAAAAAGTGCCACCGTATACGTGGGCTGGCTACAGTCGCACGCTCCTCGTACCAGTGCTCTACGTGTTTTATTATTTCCATTCGAGGAATACTTCGTATTCGATAGACCCAGGCTCGTCCACAGATTAGACCGGCGAATCGAATATTTATAGCCGTCCGTTTTCGTGATTGCACACGCGCCGTCGGTCGGCAACCACGGGGAACAGAGACACGGTGCAGTGTCGCGTCTCGATAACGCCGCGGGAGATTCGCGATTCATTCTTCTTTACGGCAACGACAGCATAATCTGGGAATCTCGGTGATAAATCTTCAACTATTCCGGGATCAAACGTTCTCTTGAACGCGTGTCGGAGTTATTGGCAATTTTGCTCGTTATTTATGCCTATACACCGCTCCTATACCACTGTCCCAACGCGTGATTACAACGTACAGGCGAACGTTCTTTATCGTAGCGTTCATTATGCGGCGTTCGACGATATTTATGCCTTATATTTGCTCGACGAGAATCAACGGGCTGCGCGTTCGTTATTTTCAGTACGATGTTATTTCACGACCCCATTCTTCCGGTTACGTGCATTTTCGGCAACGTGAATGCACGCGCCACGGTCGGTGATTAACGGCCTTCCCTCCACCATTGGCCATTATCCAATGCGCGCCGCTGGCGCCAGTCATAAATTGATAGTTCCTCCTGGAATCCGTGGGACCACCCTTTCGTGACTACCCACCGATTCAATTGTCAAAGTGCAACGTTCTGTCCTGGAGATTAAGTTAAGTCGATTCGCGGAGCTGCAGTCACTTTTAATTGTAGCTTGTAATGGGTCGTTGCGCTAATGAGGAGCAATCTTGTTGGAGCCTCTTGAAATACTCGAAACCGTGAAGTTGGTCTTCTTTCCACCCGGAAATAGTGCACGGTGTTACATTTCTCAAGCTGTAATTGCTGGGGGTCAAGAACCTTCGACAGACGAGAGCTTGTTTGACCGAAGGTGAATTGGCGATGATGAAACTTAGTTATGTGACGAAAAAGGATGATAACTGTGTTGGAATTATTCAACATTTGATTGATGATTCTGGGTGTCTCTATGCGTAACTTCAGTGACAAAATGTCATAAAAGAATTTCATGGAGATGTAATCGAAGATACGACGAAATCATTTGTCAAGCTCCAAGGATGCAGCGTCTGAGAAAACTGGAGCAGGCGGTTGAGCCTGCTCCAGGGTTCGCCGAATACAGCATCCCATCGCGAGTTGGCCTTGCCTAAAAGTCAGTAGCTTACGAAACAGCACGTGGCTGCGGTATCGTCGGGGTGTGGTCTCCGCGGTTTCTCCCGTTACATCATCACGAATATACGGCCAGTCTAGTCATGCACTTTCTGGGTGGTTGGCATTCCTATTCCACTGTTTCTTCTTGTTGTTGCTTCCATATTCCCTCCCCCTTCGGGGAAGGATTCATAGCGTGCCGCGGGATTACGTGGCGCACATAATCGAGCACGGGTCTTAATTAACATTTGCGATTATTCGCTGGCACGCCGCTCCGACCGATTGCATTAAGCGCAACCGATGCATTAAATCGTGTTAACGAACGCTCGTTGGAATTCACGAGCACGATTTCGTTAGAGGAATATAGAATTGCATTCTAACACGGTGAGCCATCGCTCCAGGACTGACTTAAGACATATTCATAACTCTGAAATCCTGAAGGACGTTCTCATCTTATCTCTTACCACTGGCATCTTTCATTTCACGGATCTCCGTCTTCAATAACAGCCTCTCAATCTTCAGCAGCTATGGATACTCGTGCGCACCCTTTCAGCATTCCCAGTTCGCATGGAATCCACTTTGCATACGCTCCTATATTGCCTCTTTCACCGTGCTCGTCACCGCACGCAGTTTCGCGGGAAACACGGAATCCTTCTTCTTGCGGTGCAAGGAGAAATGAATTTTCAGCAGGGCGAGCTGCTTTCAGCTGCAAGAGGCGAATCGGCGGCGTGAGTCAGCCTTGGCACCGATCGCCGCGTATCCATGAATTAGCATTCGGGAATACGCAGAAGGCCTTCGTGCGGCACGCCACCGACCCCGTCGAGGCCTTTTTCAAATTTCAGCCACGCTCAGAGCGATACACAACGGCCGTTTCTTCGGAGCGACGTCTGCCGCGTTCTTTCGCCAACTAACGCCGTAACTTTACTACGGTGCTGACTCACCCGCCAACAATCTCATTCATCGTGGAACCGAGGAATCGCGATCTAACCGCGTACGAAGCTTTTGCAACCGTAGTTCTGGGAATGAGACGTTCCTCGAGATGGGAAAGCGTTTTAGCAATTAGAGTCGAGGCGTCATCTGCCATTTTCCTCTCCTTCACTTGCGACAAGTAACAAGTGTTTCCGCTAACAGATCTAACGTCTATTATTGTCATTATTATGTGAGTCCATCTATGGAGAAAATTGAGTCTTCTGAGAGGCTAAAAATCTAGTATTAAAGAGCAGTAGTATTTATCGTTTTGCCTCCCACTGCACTGGTCTGGGTGCAATTATGAAGCAAGTGCACAGTAATCAGATGCCATTCCAAATGCGTCAGAGTCGTAGCGGTAATTGAAAAGTAATCATTCCTCGCGGGGGTGTACTTTTATCTCCTTTTAGAAGCGATATGCAATTAACATGCTAACCAGAAATGCATCGTGCGTATGTTATCATTGTGCAATGACGTACGCGTTTTGACAGACGTTGAAGTCATGCACGCAAATAGTGGATCAACGTCAAAGGGGTCCCGACTTTTTTCTCGGTCCTTCACCCACGCTTCGAGGAAACCGCCGAGACATCGAATTGCGCATCCTGATAAAGCGAGAGTGATTTCATCTGTTATTTTCATGATACACCGTCAGCAGGTGGATTATGCGAATGGTTCGAAGTGGATATTGGATACTGGGATAGGATGTCATGTTTGGTTTCAAAGTATCGACGCGGTTTCGCTAGAAGAACTTGTTCTGAAGAATAACGTCGTGTGATTATGATTGATTGCGATGCAGAAATCAGTTTCTCTTAATAGGTAAATTGATAGTAATAGAGAATTTATTCAAGTAATTACAGGGACACTTTATATCTGGGAATTACCTATACAAGGAATTCATTATTTTTCACCTCTTAACTAATTTTAATTATACCTGGTCTAATTTCTTTTCTCTGTTAAACATTCTAAACTTACATCAACAGGTCAATTCACGATGTCAGTTCTCGTAATTCTCTTTTGGAATATCCTGTACATCTAAAAAGATAAATGAAGACATCAAAGCGAAACCGAAGGTGGCTCGAAGACAAATTGGATCACCATTTCAGCAATGAAAAAGATCCTGTTGGACAGTTTATTTTGGCGTGCTCGTTAAGCGCATCGTTGTAATTGCTCGCAGTGGATTCGGACCAAAGATAGACCCTTTTGTCAGTCAGCAGCTCTATTTTTCCCCTGTCTGGCTATAAATAGTCAGAGACAATCCGTGTCAGCGGTTTGTGACCCACGGGCTGTTTTGAAACACTTTTATTTCTTCGATGCGCGCGAAAATAGCTACCTATTTATTCCTGTACAGTTAACTGCCCTATATCTTTGGCTCTGTGTTTTACTAAATTCAAACATTGCGGCAAATGGATCGAATGATCTATGAAATCGACAGCTTTCTTTACCCTAGAGGATTGGTGTCTGCCTTTCAGCTTCTTTGATCTTTGGGGAAAATCTGCTTTTGAAGATGACGTAACGAATAAATGATTTAGAAAAATTTCAATGATTTATAAGATCCACTTGATCTAGTGGAAAGGACCTGTCGACAGTGCCCTTATTACCAAATTGCTTTGAACTTTCAAATTTCCACGAATTAAATCGACCGCATAGTACTCGTTAGACCGCAAAATTACTCTTCATTGTTCCGCGACCACGATTTGCATACTAGAAAGTGCACGGTGATTATTGTTGCACCCATGACGGGATTTTATGGTTGCACTTAATTTCGCGTCAGGAAACACGGTCAGATATACACCTGCCAATTATCTACGTCGCTTTCGCGGGAACACAAAGCTTTATCGAGAATAAATCTGCCAAGGTTTGCCACGTGTGCGATTATTTTTACAAATCTAAGGAGTTCCAGGAATATGTCTCTTCTTCGTTATGTAAACGAGTAGTTTGTGGAAGCTGCAAGGTCTGTTTGTGTTGATTAAGGATGCGTCTGAAGTTGGCTCGGTGTGTCTGGCTAAGATCGACCCCAACTACTTGTCCTACTTCGATCGAACTTTGCACTATCGCTCGGCGGATATGATATGTGGTTGCAAGAGACAAGTTCATAAAACCCTGTCATCAGTTAAATTTAATAGCAGCTATCTGGATATGCTTTCAAGGAAGACATAAAAATCGAAATTTGGTATCTCGAGTTATGACGCAAACAGAACTAAATTATCTCTTAAACAGAATACTCTAGACTATTTTTAAACTCCTTATTTATCTCGGGAAGTGAATTTCGTATATTTCCTAACAATTCAATCAAGTGCAATTTATAAAAAAATTCCAGTTCACTAACAAAATTAGTAGATGTGACCTAGTCTGTCATATTTCACTTCCTCCTTAAAACTGTCATTGCAATCGCGCCCCTCGCGATTCATCTTAACCTCCGATGAATCATGCATCATTAAAATTCGTTGGAGTGCATTGTCGCAGATGCACGCGCGCATCGTCGAATTAACGCGATGCTTATTACGGCTGGCACTCAATAAAAGCGATTACCGTTTTTATTTCGGCCGGTGAATGAAGACTGGCGGATCGTTATCGCCCCACACGAAGTGCATTTACAAGCGATTTGGCGAATGGCAAATTGTCGACTGCCAGTATCGCACCAGTTCCTTCGTTATATTTATGGTGAGTCACTCTGCAAATATAGATGCACATTCATGAGGCGTACGCTAATACGCTGAATCCTTTTATCGGGACGACTTTCCCCGTCACCCGATTATCCTAATTCCTGTAATTACCATAATGAAACGTGGCAGCCTAAGTGTTTGTGCCGTCAATAAAAATTTGTCACGGGTTGTTGGACTGACGTTCCAGCTGTAAATGTTAAGATTCTTGGAGTTCTTGGAATACCACTGGTACTGAGGAAGACTTGGAAATAAATTTCATGGATGTCTAACTAAACAAGCTGTACACGTTTCTTGTTGCATAACGAGTGAATTTATGATGCAAAACATGTTGTCGATGGGGCTGGAAGCTGCAACTCAGTTTTTCTGTAATATTTTGCTCAGTAGATTTGTAGATAGCGTGGAACAAGTGTCTTGCTAGAGAAAAATTGTTTAAGATAAACGTATTGATCACTTGTTCTCGGATGCAAATACTCGGACGACCAGATGTAGCAAGACACAAGTATCCATTGGTTAGATTTTGTATTCGTAATTAGTAGCATTAATCATGCTCTATTTTCTTGCTTTCCACTAGTGGAACCTGTTCCACAACATAGTTGCATCCTGGAGCGTAATAATCCCTCACTTACTTGGAATCATAGCAACTTTTTCGATAATGCTTATCAAGTAATACTGGGAAAAATCTTAGTGAACTGATTCCTTCGGTTGTAAGTAAGAGATAGCTTCTAAAATTTGTATGATAAGCAGTGAGAGTATGAAATCATCAAAACTTGGAGAATCTTATTAATAAGAGCAATAAGGAGAACATGTCAAAGATACATCAGATGCAACGATTAAGCGGCGGCTCTGTGTGTTGTATAAATCAAGGAAATCCGCTTAATTACTTTCAAGTAGAACAGCCCGTGTCTGGCTCTGGCCGATCTGATTCATAAGCAGTTAAGTGGTCCAGTAAAAATCTCGTCTCGTTCAGACATTGAAATTACAATATTAAGTACACGATTAACTCTTTAGTTGCCCCACGTTTCAGATGCAAATTACAGACCACAAAATAATTTCTCTCTCCTGAAATTTCGCTTTCATATCGATTTATTATTTTTCATACAGCAAACGCCTCCTGCGACAAAAGGGGTAATAATAGAATATTACGAGTAACGTGGTTATGCAAATTCATGGAATCGTAAAAGATCCAATGCCATCGAGTTTGAAGTCGTGCCAAGTCCTCTGATTTCTTTTTCTTCTGATTTCTACCAGCCCCGATATCATTCGGTGCCTCTACACGACATGATGGTGAAATTCATGATTAATCGAGTAATTGCTGTGGACAGTCTCGATGGACACTCATTCGCGAGGTAATTAAAAACCTGATGGTGACATCTCTGTTTCGACTGTTCGAAGCATGAGGTCTGATTCGACATTAAGAGATCTAGATATTACTGTATATGACATAATTCTATAAATATTATCTATATATCTGAACCCCAGAGCCAAAGTGCATTAACTCGCCCAGAAACCAAGTATACTTAATACACTCTCGCTTGATGGTCCAGCTATTCTTCTGAACACATTTTCAAAAATTTGATTTCCACGCGTCAGAAGTATCGCGACCCAAGGGACTCGAAACTTGCCAACCAAATCGATCCGACCACGATCCATCCTTACTCAGAACAATCGGCGTAATCACCCTCCTCTGCATTTCCGAGTCCCTCCGCTGCGACATGACGCAACGTCCAAATATATGATTAATTGCGCATCAATGTTCGCCGTTTTCCTTTTCCTTTTTCGGCGGAGCGATTTGCACGCCGCTAGGTTCGCGCGCGTCACGTTTAATCCCAGAGCTCATGCGTGCGCGCACGTACGGATGCTGGCGCGGAATATAATAGCGCTAATACGACGGAACTGGGGCAGTGCTGGTTTGACGCGCGTCTTAGAAGCGTCCACCTGCTAGAATCGTCGCCACGGCTGCGGGCCACGCGAATTTTTATTTCTGGAGCCGCGCGCTGGATTTACGTGCCCCTTCTGCGTGCCTTTTGCGACTCGACCTTTTCGCGTCCGCGAGGTGAATACGAATCGGGAGGCAAAACGCTGATGCGCGTGACGCCAGTGCTCGCGGCCACCGAGTTTCGACACAGCGTTCACGCGTCAGTCCTACCGCGGTGGTTTCGAAGTTGCCAGCTGGGCACAGTGGTCATCAAGGGCTCCCTCGAGTTGCGACGCAGCGTGGAGGATTGATAGGACAGTGATACTTTGTAGGAGACACCACGGGAAGCTACAGTGAGTTCAACAACTTGAATTTAATAGAGCCGGGCAAACTCGCGAAGTCGGTGGAATGCAACTGGCGTCCCTGCTGTCCCTGCTGTCGGGACTGTCAACTTATGCGCGGTCACGCTGAGGAGCGCTTTCCTCGTGAACACCGGTGTAGGTTGTTTGATGGGTCGATGAACGTTTTTTGGGATTATTTCGTACGTGCAAGGCGTGCCGGCAACTTTTTTGTCCTAGTATTATTTATATTATTTATATATTATTTACGTATTATCCTAATATTAATTAGGGGGAATCAGACTTGGCTTAGTGAATAGTGGAACAGTCTATCTATTAGAAAGTAGCTTATCGAAGAGTATTATTTGTTTTTGAGGAAGGTCGTAGATAAGAATTTGATCTTATTTCTCACTGCCAACACGAGTGTTTGCAAAATTTTATCTTATCTTTTGCTTCATGATTTCCTGCCCGAGAAAAATCCATTGAAAAAGTTATGTCTTCTTCAGAGAATTGATAACGATGGTAACTGATGTAAGGTTCTCACGGTGCATTATTTTGATGCAGCGAGAGCTACCGTGACAGTCAGTCATTATTTTGTATTTAATTATCAATTTGCAACAGTTGGCGCAATGCAACGCGGTGAAATACTTCAAACCCCGAAGACCATTTATTAAATCGTTAATCGAATGTTGTTCAGCACAAATGGCACGGAAAATGCAAATCGTTTGCGCCCGCGATCGCGGACTCGTCACATCATCGATTTATCATCGACGAATGCTGACTCAAAATCACGTGCGGTCCGTGCCACCGCGTTGCTTATTCGACCATTCATTCGCCAGTGATTGATCGATTGCATAATTAATACTTGTCCAGACATCTGCTCTCACGATCTAAACGAGTATCCAGGCTGTATAATGATTTGACTGTTTTCCCTGGAAAATCTCGATTCGGCTCATTTTGTTACGACTCGATGCATGGTCGCATTGCACTTGTTTCAGGAACATTTTGAGGAATGTGACGAATTTTTCTAATCACTGGAACTATTAATTCGTTCCTTTATCCTGTGATTAATATTTAGATCCATTAAATAAATTATAGCGCCAGTGGCTATAATACTGTGACCTCGTGAAGTCTTCGAAAACCTCTGCCTGTTATTCGGCTTGACTGATTGTGAGATGCTAATTGCTGACTGCACAAGCGCAGCCTCTTTCGCACTCCCGTTAAGCGCGCACGAAAATTACGCTGCTCCGATTCCTTGTCCCTACTGTACGCACTGCAATTTCACGCACGATAAGTCTACGTTCGAGAGGATATGAAAAATTACGAACATTATATTTCGAGTGCAATTTTCTTGTACCAACCATGTCAATCAATTTGTAATTATAAATGGGGTTTGAAGTGCACGGTAAACTGCAACGTTGGGCATAATTTATGTGCAAATATTTACTGACAGAACTGATCAAAGTATTTCTGAACTTGAAACTCGAATTTGACAGAAGACAGGTTTGATATAGAAAAATGATTTTGAAGAAATTAAAAGTGCACTTAGAAAATATTAAATTGGAAATTGATGAATATGTTAATGGACTTTACCCAGAAAATGATATTTCAATAATGTACCACGCTACTCTGGCCATCATCACAATGCTTGACTCCTGAAACATACGTCCTTGATTCCCTATAAATATTCTCTGGAGTCGAAGCGGTAGCTTAATCTCCCCTCTGCCTGCTAAAGGGTTGTTATTAGTTGTAATGGGATGCGCTTCGTTATGCATTGGACAGAACCCTCGATGCAATTTCGCATCTCGAAAATTGACGCGACCAAAATTTACGTTTCAACGCGCCTTCAATTTCTCTGTGCCACCAAACGCTTATTTTCCTTATTTAAAAATACTGTCGACACTGTTATTAACATGATAATATAATGTCACGGGACTAACTATTGGCGGTGGATCAAAAAGAAGAAAGAAGAGATTTTTCTAAAAAATAGATCCCCTCATGTAATAGATTCACAATGATAGCAAACATGTCAGAAATTTCAATAACAAAAGCAGGGGTGGCTGTTTTATTTCCCACGAACAAGATTACTTGCTTCGTCGTCGAAAGAAAATAAATGCTGGAAGATTTACATTTTTGAGAAAGAATTCTGGGAAGAATTAATACCACGTAACGAATTCCAGTCACGATAACAGGAATGTAAATTTGTTTTCACTTCGATGTATACATTCGTAGAGGAAGCTGTTCGTTGAATTCATCTTTAAAATTAACTCGTTCATACATCCCACGATTCACTCGAATCGAACGATGATTAATTACTTCTCTCTGTGATCGCTTAATCGCGATTGATTCTCTCCCTTTTTGAAAACGAGTTCATTATCTTCTCCATTGCGTGTCATTTATTTTAGAGACATCTCCAACAAATATCCGAACAGTGGTTTTCTATCATTTCATTTGCCGACCAGCTGACCATAAATCATCGAAGAATCAGAATTTTTCGATTCATTTATGCTTCTGTCCCGATCGTCTTCGACTGTTAAGATAATGAATAACGATCTTACGCTGCTTAATAAAGCATGTACGCGCTGTCATCGCTAATTCTCTTTTACGTTGCCGCGCCAAGGAAATGTTAATTGAACAGGTTTTGTTCCACACCCCTTCCACTCGAACCAGTCGCTCGATCAGCTCGCCGAACCTGGCAGCTGTCGAATAAAAACGTCAACATTCGGATTATCAGAAATTTACGTGTCACAAATTGCGCGCGAGACCTCTCGAGGTTCTCGAGTTTCCTCTATGTTTCTATGTGCAGCGAAAGCTCGCGCTTAGAGATGGTGATGCAGGTTGCTCGTCTCGTGTTCGATACGAGGCTGCTGACGCTGGCCAGTAACGTAATACAGGGGTAGAGATCGCTGAGAACACGGTCTAATAGACGCGTAAATCCGCCTACCGTGCCTACTGTAAGCAGCTGCAAGAATGCCTGATGCAAAACGGTGTCTGATAGCAGCTGCGATTGTCTTTCACACTTTGCAGCAACTTTTCGAGATGCTCATCGTGCTGAAGTATTTTTTTTTTTTTTGCGAAATCCTACCCACTCTGCGACACCTACTCGGGTGACAGTGTTGCACTGTAGATGCCTGGGATATTTCGTTTTATGATTTAAGTGGTGAACAATTTTATTGGTCGAGGCAAGGTCTGACGTAGCAAGTGGATGAAGAATTACGAAGTAGGACACTTCTACTACGAAGAATTCCAAAGGTAATTGTGCTCGTTATGGCGATACTGCGGCGATAAATTCTTCAAATAACTGTAACACCCATATTTATAGTCTTTATAGTCACTCTTCAATATTCAGGATTCTTAAAAATCAGTGAAGGAATTCCTCGGACTGATGCTGACTATCGATCATGCTCAGTTTACAGCAGCAAGCTGAGACGTGTTAACGAAAGCCACGAACGATAGCGCGAGGTTGGAGAAAGTAGACACGTAGGTAGAAAAAGGTACTGTGGACGCATTAGCGAGCCACAATCGCAGAAAGTGCACTCCGAGGTATTATGACGCGTTTCGACAGTTCCCTCTGTGGATATCGCTGTCTGTGCATCACGGGCTCATTCTACTTAGAAAGAGTTGAATCTCGGTCGAGAGCTTCAAGAGCACGTCGATGTTTTTTTCTGTATGCTACTTAGCACTGTATCAATTGCTCATCAAGTATCTTTTAGCGACACACTTGTTATCCTCAAGTAGACGTATTAATTTGATCTTTCTTGTCTACTAACAGACGTAAAAAATTCTAGTAGATGTTTCCTGATCATTTTTCAGTCTTCATCTATATTTTTTCTTTGCTTCTCTCGCACCTGAATCTAGCGGTCGAGGCTGTCGCTAGTATTCGTCTCACGGTGATTCCCCCTTTACTATCGTCGTGGTGTGCAATATCATTCCCCGACTCTCCTGCTTTAATGAAGATATACGAAAGCGATAAATGTTACGACAGGACGTGAAATACTCCTTTCGCGAGTGCGCGCCGATAAATTCGCGTTCATGATGTTACGTAAAGTCGCGGGACCGTGTGTGATTTTAATGCTCCCGATAAGGGAACACTGAATCAATAGCTGTCGACTGCGATGGGGCGATTATGCAATGATTACTCAGCGATGCCTCGAGATGCTTCGCTCGAGGATGCTACGTTCTGGATGTGGGACTTTTGAAGTCACTTTTAAGGTGTTTTTAATTAGAGCTCCACTTATATTTTTTACTACAAATATTTTATGATTAAAAAATGTTATACTTCAAGGAATTGAAATGAATATTTTCTATTAATCATGCGTATGTCTACAGCTCAGAATTCATTAAAATTTCAAGGTCTAAGAGTTGCGCAGCTTTTCAAAGCCAATTCGATACAGGACAATAGCCCAATTAATCGTAAATTTACGAGGCAGCGAGGTGAATATTCATCACTGGTTCAATATTAATAGAAGACGTATATCGATTGTTATTTGTATTACAAGCTCGAGCAAATTCCGTGGTATTATCGTGAAAGGATGATAAATCGTCGTTTATAGGAACGCTAGGCGGTGATTTATCGTGGGCCTTATCCGTGGCTTGTACTAGGCGCGAAAAAACTCACGGGAGAGTTATAATATTGCACTTATAGTGCGCGCTCATGTTGTATTACCATAAGTATGAGGTGCAACGCAGTGTATACATGCCCCGTCGCTCATTTACGTTCAACAGCCCCACCATCCGGTATAATCTTATTCGGAGTTTAAGGTTAATTGGCGTAGCCTTGCGCCCGCGCGCTTATTTACATCCGCGCAATCACAAATCTCCGTTTCAGACGGGAATTATCGATCGTAAATTACCTTTATACATTGTACACTGAGCCCTGTTGTGTACGGTTGCCTGCATCTCGAACACGAAGCGATAATGGCCTCTTATTCGACAACGATGAAACGAAATATCATTTTTCTTAATAGAGCTCTGGCATAATGGACCTAACGAGATGTCACCGTACCTTTAGCTTTATTTCTAATTCGAGTATAGTAATCGATTAGAAATGGAGGTCAGTCAACAAACTATCACGACTTACGCAACAGTGGATGAACATGTTTCTAAGCTCCAAGGTGTTTTATATAGCGAAGGCGGAAGTAGGTGAGGATGTTTTTAATTCCACGCCAGATAAATTGCAAGATCGTTGCAAAGTCACTTTTTTGTGTTCTCTAAGATATTTACAATGGTGAAACTGATTAAAAAATGAAGAATGACCCTGAAGTCTATCAAGGATAAAAAAAGTTCAAGAATAAAAAAAAGAAAACTGGGAATTATTCATGAAGAGCAATTTCCATGAAGATAGTCATCGCTGTATTTGCTCCACTTCGTTCACGGAGTGTAACAGAACCCTTATCATTCTAAAACATCTAGACATATAGCCATATTTCCTGAAAACACTACCACCAGGTAATACAGTAGAATTACACACTGTAAGTGAAATTATGGAGCAAAAAGAAATGACTGAAATTCAGAACCGAAGTGAAACGAGAACAGAAGTTGCTCCAATATCGAACGCACCCCCTTGACATCCCATGCCACAATGAAATCGACGAAACCACTCTCTTAAGCCGCTGAAACATTTCAACGCTTCTCGTATCAGCGAGCACGAGCATTTCGTATCACCGAACACTGCATTCGTCACGCAATTAGCACCGAGCGAGCGTGTTATCGGTACGAAACGTCTCGAAGTGGAGCAGGAGGGAATTGAATACGCTTTCTGTGTCAAGCAACGTTCGTTTCATTCCGGGTTGCGACCTGCATTAAACACGTCGACGAGCGCAGTTCGCGCGGCGCATAATTATGCAGGCGATTACAGGCGTCGAATGGACCCGCGCCGCCTAACTCAATTCGAGGCGGAATAAATCCTGATGCGTATGACGAATCACGTGGAACCGGTGAGAGATCGTCACCACGATGCGTCACGAGCCTCGCGACCACTGCTCCTCGCAGTGTCCCATGCGTCGGCTGTGCCTCTGTTTATTATTGCGAACGCAAATAAAAGCAACGCGAAGATGGGTGGCCGACTATGACATCAGTCGACCAATCAATCCGTTTTGCATGATGATGCATGAAGCGCGTCGAATGAATACCATGTGAGAATATCGCTGGTATCATCTGGGTGTGGGCACCGCGAACTTGGCCTCACGATACTCTCCCCCGAGATTATGCGCCTGTCTTTTCGACACCATCCTCGATCTACTAGTTTCACTCGAATTATGCACTTTCCTTGCATGGGGAATAAAGTCGATATTTTTTATTTATGGATCGCAAGGGTATTTTTAAGCGAAGTTCTCTTGTCTGACGAATGCAATTGTAGTTACGGATGGTGTGATACAGCTCGTAATTTTTTTCAGTTAGAAGGCATTGAAGTAGCTCGAAAATTCATAGTAACATCAAATGTAATAGTTCAACCAGTGCTGTGATATTAGAAATGCGCAATGAACCAATTCGGTTAAATTGCCGTCACCGTTATCAACCATTCAACGCAGACATTGTCAGTGACGATCTGTAAATTTCCCGAAACGACCGCGCGACGAGACTTTATCGCCGCCGTCGCGACGAATTCAATGGAGACGAATAAACTCGGTATAAACTCGTATTAAGCGACGATCACCGACGAGCGCACCCACAACCTCGCTCGTCATACAAAGATACTTGCACCTAATAAATGCACTTGCATTTGCTTGTAACACCGCGTTACGCTTGGTAGCCGAGTTTTTCGAGCGTGATGCATCGTTACCGATATACACTCTGTGGATTATTGCTGTCGTTGCTGGTAATGACACGGTCTCCGATCGTTTAACACACACAATGCGTGCCATGGTAATTTTCTCGTAATGAAATGTGTGAAAGAGCCTTTTGTGGCATTTTAATGAAATTCTGTGTGAATAAAAAGTTATACGTTTTTACGTACAGTTAGAGCAAGAACGTATAAATAAGATTCATGGAGAATTATTCGATCCATGTGATCCCAGGTCTAGTTAGTAAAGAGCATTCCGCGACTGCTGCAGGTTCCGTTAGCATTGCCTAGATTCTGGCTGTCCACTGGTCTATTCTCGCAGTCCAAGGAAAGCGCATCATCAATACAATCATTTAGGCGGCTCACGAGCCGCTTTCTGGACTTCGACTTTAGTTACTGTTTTGTATCTATACATAGATCTGGTAGAGCTTACGCCGATAAACTGGGTCGCATTGAACTGCTTCCGTAATGCTTATTATTATTCCATCAGGAATTCCTCGTCATTATTCTCGATTCACAGCACGAGGTATCCCACAACATCCTGCGCTGCGGCTTTTCTATTTTCAAGCCTAATGAAATCTACTTCAAGAGAAAGCTAAGTGAAAGTTCAATCGACAAATCAAAGCTCTCGGTTCGTATCGATAACTAAATTAAGTACTAGAGACTTGTTACTCAGTTACTCAGGTTTCGAGTTGATTCACAATGTTCACACGCAAATCTAGATCCACTGTGTGCATCCACTGCTAGGAGGATCGAATAAATTTGCATTAATAAGTCTGTGGGTGGGCTACTGGCACGGCAGATTTAGGTGACTCAGTGACAAATTGAAATCAGTGGTTTAGCGACCGTTTGATTCATCGTTGCGATTGCATCTTGAGAAAAAGGAGGAAGCACATATTCTGGACTTAACGAGCTTGTCGCGCGTTCGTCGAATAGAGTTATTTCGTTAGCGTTCCAAAGGTGACAGCCGTCTTGAACCGTTCAGACACGCATAATAGGATTTCGAAGATAAATGGGTCTTGACTGGCCGAAGAGGCACTTTGTATTAACACGTATTATCTTGTCATATAATTCACGCTCATATTGTAGCTCAATGCTAATAAATATCTCCACATTTAAGTTTAATAAAAGTTCCACATTTTACTCTCAATTCTCAATAAATCCACGTTTTTTCATTCCAGATGGGGCAGCTAATCCTTTGGACGTATTTTTTACTGATAGCGTTAATAGCAGCACCAGTGCAGAGGGTCATGGGATGCTCCTGTCTGATGAGCCATCCCCAGACCATATTCTGCCAATCAGATTACGGTAAACTATACTCCAATCAAAACCACTCAACATTACTCAACCCTTCTGTCACCTGATACATGATCTTCCTGTTGTTACAGTGGCCGTGGTTAGAGTGAAACGGATGGACTACGTCACGCCATCTCGTCACGAGATTGCTTACAGCGTGAAGGTTAATAAGGTCTTCAAGGTTCGTGCGTTCTTTCACTTTTTACAACTTCCGCTATCTTACGGCCATTTCATTCAGATAATCCTCTTTCATTAGCAATGGACCACCGTGAACCCAGAAGAGTTCTCCAAGCAGAACACCCTGTTCACCCCGTCGATGGAGGGTTTGTGCGGCGTGCATTTAAAAATCGGCGAAACGTATGTCATCGCTGGGAAGATAATGGATGGAAAGATACGGCTGTCAATCTGTGGCCTTGCCAAGCCATGGTCTGAAGTTCCGAACAGACAGAGAAAGGGCTTCAGGGGACTTTATCATCGAGGATGCGCGTGTGAGGTAGCTAAATCACGAACGATAGTAGAAAAGAGAGAAATGATACTGTTGGGAAATTAAAATATCCGAGAAACAGTATTTATAAAGTTGATTAAAGAGTAATACTCTCTGCTTATCCGAGAAAAAGAAACTTCATCTGCATTCTTGCGTTTCAGATCCACTTCACGCCTTGGTGGAGAAAAGGAGCAGTTCTGGATAGCGTAGGAAGGAAGCAATGTTTATGGGAGAGCACACCAGGTCCGCAACATTGCCAAGAACAATATGGAATGTGTATGGCTGGGCCAGGTGGATGCTCCTGGATCCCATCCGTTCCATATAAAAACTGCATCAAGGAGCATCAGCGGAAACGCGAGCAACAAAGGCTGCGAGAGCCTTAAATTCGCGTCGAGTTCGATGCATCTGGAGTTTCTACCTTTGGTGGAAAATCTTTACTGGGAAAATCTGTGTTGCTCGTGCCTGGTCACGTAGCGCCTTTCGGTGTATCTATACGAGGATACTTCACGGAGGTCCTTCAGTGAAGCATTCTACGGCGTAGCAAGATGACAAATATTGCAGCTTGCATCCACCACGTTCTATTTATTGTTCCACCGAAAGTATTAATTGGAAGGTTGTGTCAGCACGTACAAAAGTCGTTTCATCGATGAGTACCACGCAATAAATTCAGGGGTCGGAGGGGATCGTAGTTGGTACAGTCTTTCGAAGTCCAATTAGGCTAATTTGCTGACAAACTCTTGACGCGACTTGCATTTCCACGATAAATTATTCGTCGACGTAGCGAGCCTCGTAGCGTTTCGTTTACATTCACTTCCGCGATGCAAACCAGTCTACTTTTCATGTTTCAATAATCAAAGGCTGTTCAGCGAGCCTTCTCAATATTCAATTTGTTCACCTTGAGAGGCATTATTAACGAAAGAGTCTCCTCCGTAAATATCCCACGCAGAGCTTTTAACTTTGCATCGCTGCCAACGGTACTAACCTCGTTTCGTTTAATTAAATTATTCGGTGTAAGTTCGATTTCAATGTAAGTCGGTCGAGCTACGTGAAATCTGAGATAACGAGCGTTGTTGACGTCTATGTGTCATCCCCTTAGTTGTACATATTAGGCTATCGATGTATATTATGCATTTTAAGTTATTCTCACTATTGTTTCGTTGTATGTAGCCATATCTGTGTAAGAATTTGCTAAATGGTATTTAATTTTTAATTCGCTCTTGTACGAGTCTCTGAATATTGGAACAGGAGTGTTCATTCCTTCAAGGATGCTTTAAAGTATGATTCAATTCTGACGCAAAACGTTTCATGAAATCCTTAAGAAATTATTTTGCTTCATTATTCAGAGAACGTGTACAAGACGCTCAGCGTTATAAATGTTGTATTCAGTTAAGTTCTCTATCTAAGCGTGACGGTTCCTCGTCGACGAGAGACGAGAAACAAGACCCTAGACGTGGGTAGAAATTTAGTACAAAACCCTAGACGTGCGATACGATGGGAATTAGTCGGCATTTCCTTCCATGGGAACGTACTTTAGCATAGTTCTTCCATTTGATAACTTTTTGTAAGTATTACACATTACTTAATCGATCGAGAAATAAAACAGAGACATGGTCGTTCTATTAGTTTTGTGTTTCACTTACCATTTCGCGATGATTAGGATAGTAGGTCTGCTCGATTAAAGGGAAGTTGTCTTTGCCCAGGCGACGTTGGAGGGACAACAAGTGCGCGAACACCCACGGTTTATCCTGAAAAAAAAAACAAGTATGTTAATTTAAACAGAAGATTGGGGAGTGTTGAACATTCCTTAGACAAAAACTTCAAGTGTTATTCTCCACAAAAAATGTATTTTGTAATCAAAATTCCTCGAAAAAGTGCACAGTGGTAAGCAAAAATCCTTTTAATCATTTTTCTTTACCTGGAAGTTGTAAATTGCAGTGAGATTGTTAATACTCGGGACACCTCCATACATGAAGCCGAGAAGAAGGTTCTTGTAGTCTTCTCCTGCATCCCTTAAGTTCTGTCGTATCAGGACGAAATCAGGCTTGAAGGATCTACCAACAGAAAGTCCCACATTCTAACATGTCATAAACGCTGGGGTAGAATAAGACATTCAGTATCAGCCTACCTGATTACTTTGGTTCCATTACGATAGACAGCCATGGAAACAACAGTACCAGCCTCGCTTGCTGTTAGTGACAATTCTCGGAATTCTGCCTGCTCTACACGAATCTCGTAATCCCCATGGATCCTGCGACCCCGGAAGTATTTACTCCAGTCGGTGTTCTGATCATCGATTACCAGGAGGATGAAGCATCGATCCTTGTTGTAAAACGGACCTCTCATCGACACTGCTGCTCCCAGAATCATTGCACCCTGATTGTGATAATTAATATTCCAATAATTATTAACAGCAGACTTGACAGAATCGATAGTGGTAACCAGACACCACCAGCACTCTACTACTTCCAAGTTAAGTAGAATAAGACCTCAATTTTCAGACTTAACACGATCATAGACAGACTCAAACTCGAAGCAGTATCTCGAGAACTAATTTTATCAATTCCAGTAGCCTATTATTAAATCATAGTTCAATCCCAACATGTACCTGGTCGCGAGCAGCGCCCGTCAAGCTGTGCACCCTCTGGATCAAACTTTCCCGCGTCTTAGCTGGCGACGACGGAGCGCTGGTGGTCCTGGAGCCAGGTCTTAGGTTCAGGCTCAGGTCGCCGCCAGCAGGTTGAGGAGCTCCAGGTGGCGGTGCTCCAGGTACAGGTGGTTGGGCTGGCGGGACAGGCGTCGGCTGGGACTGCAGCGGCCGGTCCGCCATCCCTTGATACGATTGGGACGAATCCCTGGCCATGGAGGCCAGCCCGGAGTCTGTGCTTGGTTCATCGTCGAGCTCCGAGCTCAAATCCCCTGACGAGAACCTGGAAGACAAACTATGGTGGTGGTCGTGATAGTGGCAATCGGCCCGATCTACTCGGCTCTACGCTGCTTTGTAGCTTAGCTTGCTTTGGTCTTGCACGGGGTCTGGAATTGCACATCGAACAGCCAGTGCTCGGGGTGGATGATGGCATGGATGGCGGCGACGACAGGGGATCGCCGATCGCTGCGAGTTTGCATGCGTGACAGGTGGTGGTGGCACACACACATTCGTTTCTGATGCGGAGCTCGATGATCTAGTGACGGGGACACATCGCTTGCGGTGCCGCGCGTGAATTGCGCTCTCGACGGGATGAGAATGACGCTTTCTTGTCTCTAGTGACGCGAATGGGCGCGGGGTTCTTGACCCGTGACCCCGTTGGGTGGCTTTGTCCCATCGGCTCGCAATGGAGAAATTGGAATGCGTTCGGTAAGCATTACGTCACAGTCCCGTTGAACATTGAACTAGAGTCTACAGTAGGGCTGCACAGCTGCGACTGAGAGCGTGTGGTTGTGACTTCGAGAGGACAGAGTTCTATGGGACAATTTAAATCAGTGATGACACTTGTTCTTGCCTCTGTTATTGCCTCTGCTTGCGAGCAACCGAGAACGCAGTTATGCAGACCTGATTCGTGGATTTTATTCGAGTTTTCGAGACCCTACAGTATCGAAGTGTAGGATGTGATTGCATGATACCAAAAGCGAGTTATTAAACGACATTCATGCATGTAAAAAACTGATATTTGAAAAAGGGTGGGTTTCCTCTTTGGAGATTAATTGAAACGCGTAAGGTTAATTGAATGATGGAAAGTAGAGGCTCTCAAATGGAATTATTTGGTCGTTGCTCGTGAAACTCGAATAATACTGGTAATTAAAGTGGAGGATTAATCAGATACCAGCTCTCGGTTAAAATGAATGGCCCACAGGCAATTTATCGATCGGTATATCACGTCGCAGTAGAATGTGTAGTATAGACATTTGTATATTCCATCCATTTTCTATCGTGATAACTGTCCATTATTTTAGGCTGCTATTACGTCGCTTTATCTATATATTACGTTCGTTTTAGGTAACTATTCATCACAGTAACATGAATATTTAAGTATCCACCACTAGACTATTACATTGATAGCAAGGAATGATCAAGTAACCAAATGAGTTCGTACTCAAGAGCCCCTTGGTTACCCGACAAAATTCTTTTGCGCAGCACTGAACAATATCTCAAGCTGAAATAACACCAAGAAGTAGAATAAATATTAAAAAACTCATTCGTACAAGATGCTCCAGAGCTCTATTTCACATCAACCTCAAGGGTACTCAATTAACTTCCTCCCTCTAACTCATCCCCATGTTCCTGGAACACCTTGTACATCAGGGACATCCTGGAGCTCCCCAGCCAGAAGTACGAAAGCTCTCGAAATCTCTTTAAAAAAGTAGCTCAGGAGATCTCTCGACGAGGACTCGTATCGCGGCGATCTTAAACGGCTCGCGAGCGGATTCCTCGTGCCTCTTCAGGCCGCCGCGCCGCGAGGGAAGTTCCAGGAATTCCACCAGGGAGTGGTTCTGCGCATGCAAGCATCAGACAGGCGGAAGGCACTCACCTCCGTTTCAGGTAGTTAACATTTGAGGTGAAGGACTGCCGAAAGCTGGAGAATGAAATGTTGCCGGGTGAAGGGGCTGTACCACAATATTTGGCGCAACCGCCGCGGCCGGTAATCTTGCTGGTTTAACGCAGACTTCGTCCCCCAGACGAATACCGCGTGATCACAGTTGTTGTCTGCTTTACGACACGCTCGCGTCTACGCGACGATCGCCGACTTCCTCGCCGAGTCAGGGGAGCGTGGAGGTCGGGGACAGGGTGGCCTGAGTCGTTTCTTGCCGCTGGCCTGGCTACTGGGTCGGGGTTCTCTGTGTCTTTTGGTCCAGTTGTGGGGTGAACTTCAACGTAAGATAACCCGAAAGGAAAGGATGGAATAAGAGAGGTGAGGAAGGAGAAACTAAATAATCCAAGTTGAAATCTGCAAAGGAAACGTGGTCGGTGATTAATACTTTGAATACGAAAAATCGAAGCTTTACTATTTTTAGAAATATTTCGAAAATTCTATTTCTGAGGAGTCAAACCACTTGTGTGCAACGAATTCAATGATCACAGAGTTGGATGCTATTTCCGCGTACGCGTTAATTTCAGCCGAAATAATCTGCACCCTCGAAGTTTTCTACGCTGTACGGAAATGTAAATTTCCTCTCCGAAAAGTTGAAAAAACCCTGTTACATAGGCAGAGAGGAAAACGAGAGAGACAAGGTACGGCGGCCAATTAAAACCGTATTTTCCGCGTATAAAACGTACCAGCAAATCCTTCATGCGCACGAGATGAAGACCTCTCTCGCGGAAATTCACCAGGGCAAAAGTGGAGCTCGATATCCCGCTGATCGATACGGCGCAGCGTGACTTTACACGCTGGAGGATTTTTACGCGACCCGCCGTGTTTTGCCCCTCCGCGTTCGAGCAGCAATTTCGGCCCGCCCTGGATATTGGATCGCGATAAAGAGCAGCGATAATGAGTTATTGGCTCTGGTGTACGTAGAAGTCGACCAGGAAGAAACTAATTGCTTCCGTGGACGAAGAAGAGGTGAAGCAGCGGGCTTCGGTGATTGGGCGCTGGTGGAAAGGTCGCGTTAGAATTCCTTGGAATTCGTTGCTCGGGTTACTCGCCGCGGGTCACGCAACCGCTTCGTGACTGTGAAGCGATAATGCTTCAGGAAATGGTGAACATCGACGAAGGCGAGGAAACTCGGTGGAAAGTTTCGAGTTTCCAAAGAGATGGAACTGCAGCTGTCTGCGACAGCATCTTCCGATCAGGTAAACTTTAAATAAACGAGGCTGAGCTGTGCTTGACAAGTTAGCTAACTGACTCCGCGCAATTAATTCCCTGGACTTCAACGGCAGATTGAATTTCGAAAGAGTATCGATAAATATCAGCCATCGTTAGAAGTTACCTCTATCTACTTGCAGGGTTCGGATTTCTTGCAGACTTCAGAAAAAAAGCTAGAAGTATTTTTAGTGAAGCGTAGTGTGTTTGAGCTTCGCGAAACTCGATACTGATCGATTAATGGACCGTGATAGTCGTTTCTAATTTTGACGCGTGGATCAGGTTTTATACTGCTGACAATGTTACGTGGTTAATGATGAAGGAATAACACACACTTTTTATTGAAATTTCTAATATGTAAAAAATAGTGTTCAACAAAAGTTAGTTCAACAAAAAAAATGAAAGCATTTGTAACTCCAATATTTTTGCATAGTAATTACTGTCGGTCAATATAAAGGTACCTATTAGCACGATGAGGGTTCTATATTATTCATTTCATAGCTAGGGCTTTCGGCTTACGGTCTAGTAATAATCGATGATGGAAGAGTCCCTAGATGTTAGGAAAGGGCAGGCGCATTGACCGCCCAAAGCTGCGCGTACAATAACGTTATGTACACAAAGAATAGAAACACTTGATTGAAGAGTACTTACCATGAATAATTGATTTTTACTATTGAGTGCAAATGAACCCTGACCCGCCAACATGTAAACATTTCACGGTGATAAAGCGATACAATTACACTTCTAGCTGATAACTGCACTTCTAATTTTTATCAGTTATATCCGTTCCATTAGCACGCGGTATTCGTTAAAATACAATTCATTAAGATCCTATTCACTGGCTTCATAGTACGTCTTAAAGTAAATAGTCTTACACATAGTAAGAATCATCACGTGAAAGGGATCTTGTGAACAATCACGCCAATTACTGTCTAGCCCAGACTGCCCCGTCCCCATTGATCACACTATCGTCGAGTTTACTCCCGCGTAAACTTAAACAGAACACAAACTGAACTAACGATGAATAATAGGATGGCGAACAAAACTAACAATCAAGCGTGTTCACTCACGATTAGCCTAAGAACAGTAATGAATCCTGGAAATAATTAAATTACTATCTCATTCTTATTCATATAATCTTCAGCTTGTATACCTGACTGTTATCCAATATCTCCAAAGAACGAACTTTTTTCTACACTCGTCTCTGAACATATAAGTGAGTCACTGCATGTCAAGAATCTTTAAACGAATTACACGTTATTCAATTAAAAGTAGAATAAACGCAGATCTACTGAATCCCTAAAATAAAAAAACAGTTCGTCCTTCTACATAGAACTCGCGATACCTTTCTATTCCCCAGTGACCGCTCCAAGTCTAACCCTACTCTAAGGAACTCAAACTACCATGGGACCAAAGACTATCTCCCTGTCACCTCGAAGAAAAATCATCTTCGCGGAAAGTGGCCGAGGAGAGGTGAACCACCCCAGGGTATCAAAGGTCGAACTCTAACCCATACCCCCTGCCATCGATCCTACCCTAAAAATTTCTCCATTCGATACACTTAAAGCACTAGTCTGAGAAGCTGGGTACTCACCTGTGTCGCGTGCGTGTACTACCCACTAGTTTGCCGGTGAAGCAGTGAGCCTCGGCCGAGGATCGCGAGGGTGTTACCCGGAGGGTCCGCTGGTCGATAGGTTCGCGCTTGCGTCGTCCTTATCATCCCCTCTACGTCGCGGCGAGGTAACGACAAAAAGGGGGAGAAAAAGGGACGAGCCCCTGTGTTTCCCGATATGCCTGGTCCCGGTTCGTGTTTGTACAGGGTGACGTCGCTCGATGCGCGTCAAACACGCTCCACCTGCTGGCCGAGTGAAGATGAAACGTCAGCGCCGCATGCTAAAACGCAATTGTGGCCACGCCGTGGCTGCCTCGAAAATTCTCCGCAACCGAACCACTGGCAGACCAAAAAACACTGTACCTAGCGTTTTTCAGTCGGTCTCCTTTAGCGCACTGCCGCTTAATTGTAGAACCGACGACACCTCCGCGCTGTTGATCCCGCGGCCGTCGACCACTCGACGGGGCGCGCTTCGGCGAGGGTGCATGAAAGAATTAATGCAACGACCCAGATATTCGCGCGGGTCCGTGGCGTTGCACTTACGGAGCTTTTGTGCCCATGGAAATCGTACTTTGAAATCTTTCGGGAGATAGAACTCTCCTATTGTCCCAGACGGCAGTCTCACGCGGCTCGCTAGCAGCTCGAGAGTTCTCGTTTCGGAATAAAGTTTCCTTTGTTTCGCTCGCTTTTCCGCGACCAACCGAGCCCTGTTTTCGTATTCGTCAGGGGAACAATGGGATTAATATTCATCAGGATTTCTTGCGTATTATTTTAGCGAAGACGTAACGTTCGAGGAGCCGGCACACTTTTTGTTGATGGAGCAGAACGGCCTGGGAAAGAGAGACGTCTTTTCTTTCTGATGGGAAACTGGGTCAGGAACAGTTTTTTTTCTTACGCGGAAAAAGAGACACGAGCCGCTGGATTTTCATTAAAATTACATTTCTCGCGTCGGAAGCGAGTTTGCTCTCGTTACGTAAGGGAACGTGAATCGCGAGTGACAGTTCTCTGCGAGTCGCATCTTTTTTTCTCCTTTGCTGCGTGCCGCTGTTTTCCTCGGGAAATTCATTCAACCATCCAGCTTAAACAGGTGCAACTGCGTTGAGGAGAGAAATACTCAGAGGGAAACTTTAAATTGTATTTAATTTCAATTTAGATTATCTTCTCTGTCCCCTTGTTAATCTCTGTGTCATATGCTTGGACGTATTTACTTGTACTAGAGGAAAATAAAATTAATTGTTATTTTATACTTAAGAGATGGACTAGTATTTTTTTGTTGAGATGAAGAAGGACTGATTACTTAGACTTGCATAGAGTCACTGTACATGCATTAAAGAAAGGAGTCAATGTTTAAACTATTCCTGCGTAAAGATATCGATGCATCAGGGTCTTGAATGGTTTACACGTCATCCATGAATGATCTTATAAGCTTCCTATTGTCTTTGGTATTCGCTTTTGTCTGCACTGTGACAACTTAAGAGGGACCGCGACAATACCTTCGCCAGCATCGCGACTATCGACAGTCCCGTAATTCCGCAATCTTCGTTCAATCAATATCTATTCAATCGTTGTCTGATATAATTCCGCGTTTAAATGCAGTCGTGGCTGTCTGAATTTCCTAGATGTTTTACACGATGGGACTTTTTATTAAAGTGAAAAAGTAGGAATTAAAATTGCGTGATATCTTGCTCAAAGGGAATTTCTCAACTAATTTCTCTATTTTTTCAAGATGAAATCCCAGTTTTTTATCGTTTTTAATTTTAAAGGCATTCGCGTACGAGAGCTGTATTTTATACAAAAATTGTACTAGATTCTTGAAGCACATGAAAGGCAGAATATTCTACCCCCCTACCGCGCGACCCACGAATCTCTGAAAGTTTCAGCTTTAAAGCGGATGAGCCATCCCTCGAGTCAATATCTACCCCTGGCTATTTAAACCAGGTTCCCAAAAGAGAAACTAGAAACCTTCAAAAAAAATATTCTCTGGAACTGGAACTCAGCAGCATTCCAACACAGTAAAGCTCAACATCCCTCAAGAGTCTCTTTGAAAAAGGAAAGTCGTAATCGAGTAGACGATTAAGACCATTATCTAGGGAAATTCAGTTCCAAAACTACTTGAAGGATGTTTCTAGAAGCTCTGAGAAGTCCCTAGGGCCCACCGATAAACCAGTCCCCTGCGTTGCCAGCGAGCATCGTGCTCGGTGCTGACCTCGAGCAGCAACCACGAGAAACGTCGACGGTGCATCGCTGCTTTCGGAGACATGAATGCGTGGATCGCATACAACATCGGACGAAAAGGGAATGGCCGCCGCCTCACGATCTATCCCCACCAGATGCCTGAACACCTGAGCGTCCCTGGGGGCACTCGGCTCAGGAGGAACAGTCATTATTGCGCCAGTATAACACTCGCTTCCAGTTCTCTTCGACGAGCGAACGAGTTTTCGAGACACTGTCCACGAGATCCGAGAACGAACGAATCCTCCGTAACAGCACCGCGACAGATCTTCGAGCAGAGCCGCGTGACCGTATCGAAATCGCTGGTTCGCGCCTCGTGCTCCGCGATACGATGAACTTCCTCTCGGGAAATAACGAAAATGTGACGTGAGACTGAGCAACAGAGGAGCCTTGACAATAACGTGACACGTTCAGTCGTTTGGTGGCCGTGCGGCAGGCACTACGCAAAAATGCCAGTGAGAAGGACAAATTTCCACGCGTTCCCCAATGCGCTTGTGTCGGTACTGTGCCTGGCCCTGGTGGCGCTCTGTGTCGGTCAGGTAAGTTCTGCCACGGAATTCTGTGTATCGTACCGCTACGCGGTTTCTACGTAGTACAACAAGTTTCGTAGTGATTTCACCATCGAGACGCTTTGTAGATCCTCCAAATTAGGCAATGGCAATGGCCTCCTACGCGATATCGTAATATTGAAATTTGTTGGTTAGCAGAACGATTTTATCGAGACGATGGAATTTTTAGCTTTTAAATATTCCTTTTCTTATTCTTTATTTTAAGAAAACGAATATTTCGTTTGTCTTTTTCACTTCAGTATTTAAGTTTGCTTTCTTGGCTATTTTATTCCTTCCGTCCAGGATACATTAGCTGACAGTCATATTTCACGGTCATATTATCTAAAAAAAAACGATGACAAACGTGAAGAAATGATACATGCCTGGGAGCCCACTCTACAAACAACTTTACGCAGATAGAGTCACTCTCGACGCACGAGGAATTAATTAGTAGCTCCTGGAATTCGATATGCCTGCATCTCAGAACAAGTAGATCGTAGATACTCAATTGGTATGCAGGCTTGATGAAGTCGTACGGTTACTCGCGTAGCTGTCGTTCGTTCGTCACCGTATCACACTTCGCATGTACTTTACCGTACACCTAGCACTTAAATAAGTAGCCCCAACATCCTGGAGACTGGAATTTTATTGCTCTTTACAACTCTCTCTCGCGAGGAAAAATAAATTCCCCAATATACCTAATATTCTACATACCTCTGCTTAAATACTTACTATAAAATTTTATTTCATTTCGGCGTATTTTCTTCTGTATCTTACTAAACAACGAATCCCATAGAGGCGGTATTTTGCGAGGCAACGCAAAGAGAGCACGCATTCGCGGGGGCGATACGATAAATCGAGTAGATCGGGTCATGCGTCTCCAGCTGACTCCATTCATCTAGCGTGTGCGAGTGCACGCAGCCCTCTGAAAATGTATCCCCCGGCGTTGAAAGAACCGCCGCCGCAGAAACGCCGAGTCCCTCAATTATTTGAGCGTGAATTTTGCGTGGCGAGGTCATTACGTAAATTACGGTGTCGGGCAGGCAGAAAGAAAACTGCCCCGTGAACGGGCGACACGAACGCGCCCGTGGCATCGCTAAATCGCTCGCGGAAAGAAAGATTCGTCGTGGAATTCGCCCCAGCATGATATTATACAGCAATATCAGGGAAGGAGTTACGGTAACGGCTGTAAACTAGCTTCTCCATATTGTTCGCGGTTCCGTTAAAAGTGTTGCGAGGCGTTGCAATAAAAATTCAGATAGACCGCCGCTGGTATCGGCTCGACCGCGACCAGTTTTGCCATTCCCCTTGCAAAAGTGGTACTGGAATGCACGCCTGTGCGTCTGGTTGTCTGTGTGTCCAGCGGGAGGGCCGTGTCGGCGCTATCGTTTGGGCCCGAATATATTGGCCAACGAAAAGCAGATCCTTCGGCCTGGCTGAAGCACCTTGGAGCTGCTCTACGTGAGCGCAGAGCGGACGCGAGAATTGCACAATTATAGTGGACAGGCTGGTAGCCTTCTCGCAAGAAAGGCGGCTAATTAGAAATGCGACCATGATATTTAGATATTTCGAACGAAGATTTTGCATCTCGAAAAATGCCTCTGAATTATTCATGGGCGGATTTGCATTCAGGATTTTATAGAGTGTCAAAGGGAAGAGTTTCAGAGATATCGGCGATGTTTCTTGCTACTGTCGACCGAAGTTCAGGCTAATTAAAAAAAAACCTATTTAACAGGAAACTGGACTCGCCTCATACGGAGCTATCTGCGACGTAAATCGTAGATGCGACGATCCATTCGGATCCCGGCTGTATAAATAGACCCCGAGCCTCGCTGTAGCGCATGATTTTTACGCACGCACAATTACGCTCGTCAGCGATGGAAAAATCAGTGTGGCGTATATGGTGCCCCGCAGTTATCGAAACCGTCGATACGCTCTGAAAAGCTTCGGCTTTACATTTGAAAGAGGCTTGCGCAAGCTCGCGGGGAATTTTAATGGCGGCGCAACGAGCATCGAAGTGTACACGCGGCTGAATTAATTGCGAACACTCGTACGGAGACTTGTCAAGAATTTTAAGACTCTGTCTCTTTCCCATCGATAGATTTCTGATCGAGGGCGTCCGAGTGATCTCTAATAGTAGGTGGCCTTATTAAGTCCACGACCTCGCGACGATCACTTTACTTAACGTCGGTCTATTAATATTTATGAGTTTCTCTCGTGTCACCCGCTGCGAAACGCTCCGCTTGCACGAACACAAACCATCGATGAGTTTCGATCATGATGCAAGTATTTTACGTTGATTCTCATGTACTTGCGAAGGGGTACTTAAAGAAATATGGGAGGTAAAATTGTAGGAAGAATCTTGAGATAGAATTTTAAGGTGGTGATATTTCGTAGACATAGAATTTTACTGTGCACTTCCTGCAGTCGTAGAGAATGTTATGAATCATTAACTCAGCTCTTCTATCAATTTAGTGGTCCCCCAAAATTCTCCACGATTCGATGCTACGAAGATGATACACTTCTGGTATTATTCAATAACCCAGCTTTCTCAACCGTGTCGACCACCTAAAATTAGAGCGAAGGATCCCGCAGCTTCTCCGCGAATAATTCCAGAGTAACCTACACTCCTCCACAATTAGAATAGGGAAAAATCATTTCTGCCGTTTCTCGTAGCTCCGAGGCTAGCGTGAGAGCGAGCAATTTAAAAAAGAAATGATCTGGTTGCTCAAGTATTCCATCGCGCTGATGCAATGCAAACAAGGCGACGGTAGAAAAATCCTCTCCTTCATCTTTGCACGCATCTGTGTGTACAACATACCATTCGATCGTCCTCGAACGCGACAGTATCGCGCGCAGAAAATCCCATGCGTCTCATATATCCTGCTCCTCAGGCGGACGCTGAAATTCGCGTTTTCCGCGGGAATTCTCGCGGGAGATTCCAGGATGTCCTCGGAGCCAAGAGATCGACGGAATTTAAGAGAGTAAAGCGCACTGTGCTGCATTTATCCAGCCCTTTGTAATCCTCTTACGAATCGCATATTTTTCAAGGACGACGCCGACTGAAAGCACGAACAGGTTACGCGGCGCACCGACAGTGATCGAACGTCGCGCAAAAACCACTGCTTCTCCCCTTTAATGAAACTATTCCCGACGCAATCAATTTTTCGGACCCAGACCGAGGCGCTGGCCAACCTCATCGATTATCCGCCACCGCTTCGAACTCAACTGGAATATCCATTTCCATGGGCTACTAAAAGCTCCACAAGGATAATTATTAATTCACGCGTGGAATTTTATATAAGGCAAGTCGATTGGCGTCTTCAGAGGTCCTAGAAGGTAGAGCCCTTCTATAATTCAGGGGCTAAGAATTTGGGAAACCGGAGACAACGAAGCAGTTTCTCCAGAAGCTTAAATCCACTTTCATCCAGAGCATCCTATAGCTTTGGGCCACAAGAGCAGAAGATGAACTCGTTAATGGAATTTTCTGCAAGTACAGACCCGTATAAAGCATCTGAGCGAAAAAGGCCAGAACCCGTTGCATACTTTTCCTCTCGTCGGCCTGTCCATTTCGGGCGAACGACCACGGACCAGATAGCTCTGCCTACGCCTCGGCGACGGCCTACGTATGGCCGCGACAATATGTCTTTTCTTCGAGATTGCGAAACGGCCGATCGTGGCTGCGGATCCAGCACAGGGGATATCAACGATCCACCCAGCGCGGTTATAAGCCGTGTCATATGTTCCAGGGAACCTAGCGACACGGAAGCATAACGCCAGGGTATTGTCCGATTTTTAGTTCCACCACGAACGTTGGCGTTACTCCGACCGAGTGTAAAATCCCTAGTTTATTGCGACAAGAGTCAGATAGTACAACGCCTTACAGTTTCGCAACGGAAGGATATAGTCTGGTTTATTGTGCGAGGCTGCCTTGGCAGAAGGATCCATCAAATCCAGATGACTTATTCTATAGGTCAGATAAATGCTTAACGCAACGAGCTGTGTGAACTGTGTAATTTTAATTTGGTATGGAAACCCTGACTATTGACGAGTACTCTGTTCTGACGTAATTTGTTGTAACTGTAGACTAATGTATCAGTCTTTGCGCTCCAATTTTCATGTTAAATTTCACACCCTTTTTTAGCCGAAGCGATAAATTCCAGGGCGATCTAACGGTGGGGAATGACGTACCGCTTCAGTTGCCGCGAGTAGCGAACGGAAACGGCGTTAACGATGACGCGCCTGGACGCTTGTGTACTATGCACGCGGGCTACGCACAATACGTGATTTCACCGCTATTCCTGCTTTCATTATTTCCCAGTTATCAAGATGTTACTAAACGTCAATGAAAGTGAATACGTATTGATACCGCAGCTTCGCGTACGTGCGTGTAACGAAACGATCTCCTCGTGGGTGGTCATCATCGAGCAACAACGCTTTCTACTCTGTCGAATTGGTGTTAGATATGGCGTGATCGATAACGTAACGCATGGTCTTGTGGATTGTAGTAGCTGGGAACTGTCTCTCGATATAATACTATGTGTTATCTTGCTTGAAAAATAGCGAGTACGATACTGGTTACTAAACACACTTCGTAAGAAAATTCCCAGAAAAATTGTCGATCTTTGAGCTGATGAGGTACTCAAGATTCTATTCTCAAGAACGTTTAACGATATCATGCTTTCACCAGACCTCAGAATTATCTCTCTCAGTGGAGGAAATCTATTAAATTTTCCTTAACGAAAACCGCCTATTCATCTCCTCCAACAATGTTTGAATCATGGGCTTTGTTACCAAGCTTGAGAGCGCGGTCTTCGAAGTTCGATCCTCGCCACAGCTTTCGCCCGTCTTCTTCGAGATAGGATTCACAGACGTTCGTGTCTTTACGACAATGCCATTTCGTACGCATCGAGGTGTGCAGCAGGTTGCACGTACATGTTCAACACAGCGCAAAGTGCAACATTGCGTACTCGAAGCGTGAAGAACGCACCTCTTCGCCGATTTCGTCTGGACGAGTCGCCTTCGGGAGAACCCCGGATATAAATCACGATCTCCACTGACGTAGCTGATTTGTCCACTGCCGTGGGCAAACCTATATGAGCTCTGCGTCTCAGGTGCTTAAACTTCTAGCAGGAACCCATGGGAGAGACGTTGGCATGGCAGCTGATTTCAGATGAGAAAGGTGGAAACTTTGGGAGACGCGAAACTTGTGGAGTCCTTGGAAGAGTGGATAGTTGGAAACAGTACTCTGTCAATTTCTCACCTTCTTCGATTCTGCTGCAAATCTTCTCAAGTGTTCTGAATATTTTGTTGTTTCCCGAGGAGCAAAGTCCAGTGTCTGGAATCTTCGCATAAAATCACGCTCCAGATCTAACGATATCGTTACGAGGCATTTTATCCACGGCTCTATATTTCAGTCATTTGTCAATTTATGAGTCAATGTTTTTAATAGTCTTTCGATATTGAAAGATATGCATATCATTGTTGAAGCTCTTATAAATTGAATCCACTACTGATCTCCTCGTTCCATCTTTACAGGCGTTCTGATAATCGAATCGTTCTCTAAGAACCATAAAATATAGCCCCATGGTTGAAGCGTATGGGAACCGTCCCGGAACAATAAACGCCGTGCGTCGTCGCACCGAATAGTAATGATGCTGTTTTAGAGGAGACAAACGGCATGGTTAAGAAAATAGCATTGGCAAAGGGGATTTCGTTGCAGCGTCGTACATACTCATTATCCTTCTGACGCGAATGAAATTATTGAAATGCAACAGGCTGCCTCTTCCTTTATGGTTAAGCATTTCAGATCCCACGCACTGAAAAGTATCTGTATAGATACTAGTGTACTGCAATATGCAATTTTTTGTGACATCAAGATATTATTGAAGAGAAATTCTGATTTACTTTATCCATTCAGACAGTCCAGGGTACTATTAATAATTTTCAATTAATTCCACCCCTTATATTTTCGCTCCTCTTACTAAAGGCTGAATTTAAAATCAGTTGGCAGATGTTAATCGACAACCTTATCTCATGCAGCTCGGTGTCTGCCATATAAGTCGCGGCTCTGGCTGACCACGAAGAAGGATCTCGCCGCGACGAGAGGACCGCTGACCTCAGCCGGCAATAAAACCGAACGCAATTTTGCCTTTTTGCTTTTTAATTTCGTACTTTCACTTTTCGTCGTACTTTTCCGTCTGGCTGCGGCCGACGTTCCATACGAGGCGTTCTCCTCTCTTGCTTCGAACTTCCCCTGTTCCCCCGCTGTTCATTTCAGACGAGAAATACCTGATCCCGTTTATTAATCGAACCGTGGCGCAGGCGGTGCTGAGAGAAACCTCTCAAGAGGCACGCAATTTGTGTTTCAAATTCGACGCTGGCCAGCCGCCAAACGGAACGTTCGTTAACTGCAACGGTATCGGAGCATTTAACGATTTAATCGACGCGTGATTACCGATCGTGGAGATCCCTTCGCGGCGGCGGGAGAACATGTAGTGAGATATTTATTAATTGGTAAGATGGTGGAATCTCATCTCGTTGTCTTCTATTTGTTACAGATTAATCGGATAAGAATATCTCGCTCGATAGGTATCGCACAGTAACTATTACATGCATTTATAAAGTTGTTGCATTAATTATTTTAACGACCCAGTCGGTCGAATTTTAATCGACTATCGAGTTACTTGAAATGTAAACGAAAGCTCGCTTAAAAGGCTGTCGGCTGATCAGCTTTATTCGCCACCCATCATTTCTTCCAATCGTTCGAAAGGATCTCACCACTTGTTAACCACCAATAAGAAATTACATATTCTGATGCTATAACAATTACCATCCGCTCCGATAACAATCGTTATCGAAATTTAATGGTTCAATTAAGAGCAGGGCGGATTCGATCACAGATAGGTCTGAATTAATTCTGACGCGTTACACATCTACACGATTTTTACTCCTCCGCGCCACCCTTTGTTCCAGCATCTCTCAAGGGCAAGCGTTTCATCGGCGCTGCAACAATCGCGATCATTTCACGGCGATAAGTACCGCGAAGGATCTCGCATGGGAAACCATAATGTTCGACTGTTCAAACACCATGGCATTAGCGGAACTTATCGTTTATCTATTTCGACGCAGGTGGCGAAGGGTGTCGATGGTTTCGCGCCACACGTTTTGTATAATCGTAATAATTTAACGCGATTTCCCTTTCGCCATTGAATAAACGGAGTTAGCCAACGGCGAACGCCCACGGTCATTAAGGGTGGGATACGCGCCGGGTCGTGAGTACGAGAAGCATTCGCGTTTCGATCGTAATTTATGCGACAGCCGAGAAACAAACTCGTTATGAAAATCGTCGTGCCCCTTCGCTTTTGTTTGCTCACCGCGTCGTCAAACGCTTTCAGCCGCGAGGCGATCCTCGCTAAGGCAGAGTCGCGTGCTGCTAAATTAGCACCGCCTTTTCATTGGCGTTTCTTTCCGAAGTTGATGCCTCGAAAAACTCGAAGAGTGAGCGCTCACCATAATTATGAAATTCTAATGATTTATTAGACAGGGCTCCATTAATTGCCAATTTCAGACAGCTGAGCGAGGGAACCGCTACTCGTTCGGTAGAATACGCTGATTACAAGCTCTAGCCTCTCGCCAAGGCAAAGGCCTTCGCGTGGAGGATTTATTGCGAAGAAGGTCTGGAAAAGTGCAAAACGTGCGGAACAACACGCTGCGCGGCGGAGTAATTGAAAAATACGAGGAAGTCACGTATCCGTGGAACAATGCTGCTGTGTCACACTCGCGAACTGTAATATACTATAGGTATTTACATTACTACTAGCCTGGAGTCCGAGCTGGGTTTCAGGAAACGGCTTGCAGTGGTCGTTTATGCGCTACAGACGTGGCGAACGTTCCATTGTGATCGGTAAACGAAAAGCCAGCTTTGCTTTTGGCGCAATAATCGATGAAATAGTGAACTAATTAACCTAACTTGAGAACAATACTAAACGATACAGAGAGTACTTAGAGTTACAGATTACTGAGATATGGCGCACACCATTTTAGGGTGGAGCTCAGAGTACTGAAATAGCTTGGTCTTTGGCTTGATTTTTTGGAATAGTTTCAGGCCTAAATGATACTATATTACTAGTTCACTAGTCCTTGCCTTAGCTCTTCATCTCCTTTCTAGGTCTCTAGATGTTTCTCTTTCCCTACCCTTAATGCCCTCTAATTCCTCCTTCCTTGAACCCTACCACCTTCTTCATAGCTCTAAAAATTCATCATTACTATCTAAATGAAAATTCCAATATTGGATTGAAGAAAAATTGCAGAAAAGCAATTCATTGTATAACAAGCTCCACACCTTTAGCTTCAGTCAGCCTCCTGCAAGACTAGCTAGGCTGGCTACCTCAGCGCGGCCCTGGCAGGGTGTTTGTCAATGCGAAGTCGCCGCACGGACACAATACACACACCGACAAGTGCATTCTTTGGCCAGAGGGCCTCGAACCGGCTCTCGAATTATCTTGCAGGGAAAAAGGAAGAGGCAGAAACCAAAACGTATGTTATTGACCCTGCTTCGGGCTCTTTCGTCTAACTGCTCGTGCGTTTGCCTTCTTTCCTTCTTCTCCTGTCTCGGCAAACACCGAAATCGAAGCCAGCAGCGTTTTCGTCCAAGAAGGAATGGACTGCAATTTGCGGGCGAACTGCATCGCGAACTTTTACGCTTCGAAGTTTAACGGTCTGACACGTCGTTTAAAAATCCCTGTTTACATGGGAGCGGAGGGGAGAGCGTTTACGTCGAACGGTGCTGGAGGAAACTGCTTCCAGGAAAGAAGATCCTTGGTGAAATTTCCACGAAGAAGCGTCAATTTGTTCCCCCCTTGTCGAAGAAGCGTTCATTGCTTGTTTACTGCACGCTCAGGGAATGTCACGGAATTATACAAAATGTTTATATGCAAATTCGGGGCAGAAGCTGTTTAAGAAAATTGGTTTGTAAAATAGTCTGTAAAGATTGCTACTCTTTTACAGCCCTTGCGACTAAATTTCAATAAAGCCTCTTTCGATGAACACGCCACGGAACGCCATCGGCAGAATTCAGGAGATAATGTCTCGATAATTATTATTAATATTTACCGAGAAGGAGGGGCCAGCCTGAGGCATAGCACACAACGCCATCGATAAACCTGACGTTTCGAGGAGTTGTCTAATAATTCGGTCTCGTTATCAGATCACTTGCGTCGGGGCTGATTGTAAATTACTTTCGCGGAGTATCTGATCGAACGGCGCATCATCTCCCGCCTCGATGGGAGCAACCTCTCGAAAGCCCGAAAGCGTGCAAGTGAAAGCAGACTGCAGAGCGCAGACGACCGTCTGCTAGCGACCGTTCAATTTACGCATGGTGGAAACGACTGTTCAAAAGAAAAGACAAGACATGTGAAAGTGTATACGATTCAGGAGAGGATCCGCGGGGAGCTCTCGCATTCCGTTCTATTATGTTCACGAGATAATGCGGCTGAGAAAAGGTACATGCCGTTTCTCTTGCAGATGCAACACAGAGGAACTGCACTTTCTTCATTAAATTTCAAGAGTATTTGGATGGAAAGTTGCTGAAAGCGAATCTGTGAGAAAAGAGCTACAACCTGTAACGAAGTGCTGTCGATATTCTTTCGATTATATCATCAGAATGTTGCTTCTCTTATTTCTGATGCAAGAGAAATCACTCTGAAATTTTTTGCAATTAAATTAAAAATGAGTTTGCCTGCTATATTATAGAAATATTTCGTCGATTATATTTGAATTCGAAAAATGCGTGGTACAGTGAATATCTGAAAGCACTTGTAGTGGATGCTTCAAAAGCAATACCTTCGTGATGGAAATAATTTTAGATTAAATTCCACACGATCTCCTTCGATATGTTCTTCAATATACTGGGTGATTCTCTAGATATCGTAAGTTGCCGCATACATGACTAATATTTCCATTCAGCTTATATTACCATGCTCAGGAAAAAAAAAGTGAAAGAAGGGAAAGTCACAGAACGAAATGACACTTTCAAGATTACATAATTCCAGCTGGAGGATTTCTCTTCAAAAACCCAAGAACCTCCAGAAACTCAACATCATCAAGTACGCAGCAAGGACTCGACAGCCCAACATTTTGGAGCAGCCAGTACTCAGGTATTCAATAAAACAGATACGTCGGATTGGACAGTGGAGTACGTCCAGTACTCCGATACACAGCTGGCAATATATTTCGAGTCGGCCAAAAATGCTCGGCTTCGCAGTCGATACTATTCCGCCCTCGTTCCTGCGGTTCGCATACTCGCCTATGGGTGTGTACTATCGGAATGTGTTGAAACATTGCGGCCACGAGGCGGTCGGATTAAATCTTGATACATTGCCGCTATCCACGCGTAAAATTCGCGCTCTCCCTCTTTCCACGCGGTCGCACACACACGCAAAGGCCAGCGCGAGTGGCGTGGTTACAGCAGTTCGGGACCCACGAAAAAAGCGCTGATTTATCGGCGGCGCGGCCGATTGCCGATAATGTACATTCTATCGTAGCGAATTACTAAGTGGCCACTTGTCCGCCACGGTCCCTCGTACATGAATTATTCTATTCCGTGACCGAGGTTGCGTCCGCGCTGGCTAATTGTTGCTTTCCCCTGGCCGACGAGCGAAGTCACTCGTTAGCCAGCTGCATCGCTCGTGATCCATGCTACGGCTGTTCCACGGTCCCTCCTCCGTGTCCCACGCGAAATTCACCAACAGAACCACGTTCCTGATGTTATCTAATCGGTGGACCAGCGGTTGTTAACTTTCGTTTATGTAAGCGCCGCCTGGTTCCGTGATGTCACCGCTAGTCCTGAACGTGCCTGGACGAGAACGTCGATTCCGTCACGTTGTTAATGCCGACAGGGCGTGTTCCATGGTTCTTCGAGGAAAGTGACGCCTGACCGTGGACGACGGGGAGCGCTGCTTACAAGAATAGAGCGTTGTGTTCGAGAGGGGCTGATAGTTGATGAATTGTTTGGAGGATGGAGATGAATGCAAGGTTTGGTATGCAGATTCTTTCTTCTGGGTGTTGCCTGGAGGTTGGATATGTTGGCAGGCTGCGAGCTTCTGGGAGTGTGGCTTGTGAGATGGGTGTGGTGGAGCTGACAACGTATCCTGAGGAGGATGAAGGACTTATCCTTTGGATTCTTAAATTAATTTCTGAGAGGAAGACTGTGCACTGTTGTGGCGAATAGTGGTTGATATATTAAGGTAGAACAGAAGAGCAGAACTGAAGCGAGTTTCCTGGTCTCGATGAGGAACAGATAAATTCCCGAACTCACTTTTGTAATATAATAACTATCCATTCAGTGTGTGAAGCACGCGATCTCGACGCAACATCGCGTGAATGAGGAGTAAAAGACTCGTCGAGATATCCAATGCCAGGTAGTTCCAGTAATCATGAATCATCGTAATTACTAGTCTCTCCCGTGGCTCTGGCTCTACTCAGAAATTAGAGAACGTGGTTTCTTACGAATCCATGTCTCAAGAGCAGGACGTTCCAAAGACGTCCACCTCTCTCTTTCCCCGGGACTTCATTGAACGGTTCATCGATCGCGGCTACTGTATCGATTACATAATGCCTTCAATCTGAAACGCGCGCTCGTAACGAGACTATAATTAGTGCGTTCCTTTCAGAGTAGTCACAGGCCGCAGAAGAAACAAACCGTGGCTGCTTCGTCATCATCAAAAGCGTACGATCGGCCGAGTCATTGCGAAACACGATCCGCAGAATAAAACGGCCACACCTTAATTATATTCGCCGGTTAAAGAACCCAGTACCGATTGAAAGGGTCTATCGAGCGTCGGCTGATCGAGCAGCCGTAAAATTATCAAACATATCTCGCTCATCACCGGCGGGGGTGCAAAGAGAGTTGCCCTCGATGTCCCTCGAATGGCACAATAGATGGCAAAAGGGACGCGAGAGACAGGCTGAACAGCGGGACCAAAAAAGGAGGAACCTAGCGAAACGCAAGGACGTGTATATACGTTACCGAGTCGTGTTCTCATAATCGATTAGCCGTCCGCGAGAAGGAATCCTTTTCAGTAACCCAACACGTCGCGTCCTTCTGCTCTGTCTCCCTCCCTTGTCCCAGGGCAGAGAGAGGCCATGGAAGCATTTAGGACCAGTGGCCTTGCGCACGCCTACGTCCAGACCTTTGTCTCGGTTCCAAGAGGCTCGTCGCAGCATCTTGGGACCGATTTTATTGTTGGCGGATCCGTCTGGGCACCACTGGACATTCCTCTGCCGCTCGCAGCGTGCACGTTATCCAAGAGCAGCCGCGGTCCAGCCGCATGAAATTGAAAGTTCGCGTGGGCCGATAGCTACCGCCCAGACCGGTCCCCAAGTTTACTTGGGCATTAAGCTGGCGATTGGGTTCGAGGAAATATAGTCGGCTTTCGTTATGGGCACGCATCGTGCACGCGGAAAGCTAACTTTCCACTATCGACCCGCTTACGAGGTACGCCTCGCGGATTCCTCCCCCGGCCTGGACGTAATTAATTAAATAATTTATGGCCGCGAGACGGGGACGAAGGACGAGGGAGGAATGCGCGCGTTTAAGGGGGTAATTAACGGCGTACAATTAAACCTGGCAGACTAATTAGCCGAGTATGTTAATATTAATTGCCTGGCTGATCCATTTTTCTCGACCGACGGCGATCCTCGTGAGCCGATGCCTCCGTGACCCCCTGAAGGTCATCTGGGGGGATGTAGGTTATCTTACAATTAGTATCTTAATGGTATTAACCCTCGCTTTTGCGCGAGGAGGTCTATTGCCACGGTCAAGTGATTTCATTCGGTATTTCGCGGGCGAGCCTTGTTGAATAATTTGATAATTAAAGAGGATCTAAGAGCGCGAGTTGTTGCAGAATTTTGCCGAGTTCAACTACGTTCTGACTGGTTCACAGGTCACCGGCCAATTATTGGATACCGAGTTCCAGCCGACGGTTACGGCGACATGCAAAGGCGGCCAGATGACGATACGAGTGAACCTGAATCAGAGCTTCGTGGGTGCTGTCCACGCGAGAGATTTTCGGACGCCGCAGTGCATGGCTCCCGCAAATGGCTCCACGCACGCGACCCTCTCCATTAATCTTCTCGCGCTCAAAGGAGCACCGGATTACTGTGGTGTGCAGGTGAATAAGGTGAGTAGCTAAGAGATGTAGGAGTACTTGCATACATTTGCTTATAACTATTTTCGATTTCAGTCGTTTTCAGAATTTATTGAATTTCTGAAGGCTTCTGAGATTAAATTTAGGAAAATTAATCTAACCCTTGTCTTTCCTAATTTATAAACACGGCGCAATTTTAGAAGCACACTCACAGGTTCAGGCTCTTTCGGTGAGACAGTTATAAAAAGCTTTCTCCTACCTTAATAAAATCAGCTGTCCCTCCCTCGCTGCCTTCATTGTAATTCGTTCTGATAATTTGATTCACCGTGCAACGTCACAAGCAGACCAGACACAAATTCCCTTTAAATTCGTTGTAATTCTTGCAGGACACCGAGGAGCGCTCCATCTCCATCGCGGTGAGGATACACAAGACCCTGGAGCTGGCGGACGATAAATTTTACGTTATTACGTGCGGAAAAGCAGGGTTCAAAAACGCCAAGTACATAACGTTTATTAATATTAGCTCGTATCTCTGAAAATCGTGACGTTAAGCCTAGAATATAATTTTCATCGTGCGGCACGATCATTTCTGCGCAGGAACGAAACTTCGTTAGTATCGTTGCGCCTTTTGGACGGAGGCCACAAAGTGCAGGAGGCTATTTATGGTCACAACTACACTTTGCGTGCGGAGATCTCGCGGCCTGATGGTTCGTACACTGCATCTCTCACTCCATTTTCACCCCCTGCATTTAATTGGAATTAACGAGCGCGCGCGCGCGCTCGCCAAATCCTAACACTCGAGCACGCCTGTGACGTACTTTCATCAATCTTTTCCCATTGCAGGAATGTATGGAATTAAAGTGAAATCTTGCTTCGTGTTCAATAAACGAAACAGCAGCGTGCAGCTGATCGACGACAAAGGGTAGGTTGAATCTTCCTTTTATTCACCTTCGCCGTGAATTCCTTAAATGCATTAATTTATCAAGCTCCACAGAGTTGCACCTTTGTCGGATTAATGATTGCCCTTTGAGGTCCATAAATATTCACAATGAATGTACGTTCATTATACCTGGTGTTCTATAATTTACGGTTCAAATGTGGGAGCAATTATTCAGAGGGTGAAATATAGATTGCTGTTTTGAAGGATCGCTGGGCGTATTTGTGTCTGAGGATATTTCAGTTAAACAAGTTCCTGATTGGAGCTAGCCAATGCCTTTTGCGTGACTAAGACCTTAGAAAGATTTCTGGTCTACGTGGATCAAATGGAAGTAGTAGATACAAGCACAAAGTAGATACTGCCTTGTTAGTCAGACACGCTTGGACACTATCCCAAGCATCAGGCGTCTCAATTTTTCTACACAAACACTTAATAACAATTACATGATTTTAGTAACTAGGTGCACAGCTTCCCAACGAACCTTCAAAATCCAAAAGATCAATTTAATAATTCCAATTCCACTATTTGAAAAACATCACGATTGTACCAGGATCATAACTGATTACGCAATTTTCATGTTAACAAAGGTGTCCGGTGAAGGCTCGCGTGATGACGAAATTCATCTACGATCGGAACACAGGCCAAGCGGATGCCACATTGTTCTCGCTGTTCCGGTTTCCTGACAGCCCCCAGGTGCATTTTCAATGCGACATCGCCGTGTGCAGAGGTAAATAAAAAAAGAGGCTGACTCGTTGACTGATTCCCGATCACGTCCTCGCTATGAATCTGGGTTACACGATGCCGTTCAACTCTCCAGGAATTAACATATTCCATGGAAAGTTTCGACGTGAAATAAGATCTCGTCGCCGAGGGAGATTACGGTTGACTCCTTTAACGACGATATTAACCGTTTTCCTCGGTCGGTCGAGTGTCGAACGGTAAATTACGCTTCACCGATAACAGGTGAAAACCTGAACGTTAATCTTCTTTCCTCACCAGGAAGCTGCGGTATCCCTATTTGCGAAGGCGATAGCGAGGAAGAAATAAAGGGAGCGTCTTTAATTAATGGGCAAAGCGTGAGCGGCGAGGAAGGAGTGCTCCTGGCCGGCACGAGCGTGTTCGTTCTTGACCCTGGTCAAACGCCATGTAAATATTCTATCGTATCTTTCATACGTACCTCGCTTCCTACTATTCTCCGTGATACCGTAACCGTAGAGCCTATCCGCTGACTTTTCTTCCCGATTAATTAATTAGCCTGCTCGATGGGACTTTATCTGAACGCCGACCCCTCACTCCATGCCGATCCTTGAGGAGTAACGCTGCAGCAGCCTTTCGATATTGTTTAACACGTCCACGTGTGTTGTTTATTAGCGGTGCAAACGCTGTACGAGGACGGAAGCGTCCACCCGTTATGGCTGCTCTGGCTGGCAGTAGCTCTGGGTATCCTGTTCCTCATCATGCTCATCATCAACATATTCCTCTGCTCCGCGATGACCTGCAGCTGCACCAGGACCGACATTATCGAGAAGGAGCCATCGATCATCGAGGACTACGACCCCTACCGTAGCTGGCACGGTTCCCAATACGGTTCCAGGTTCGATTTCATCTCCTTTCGTTTTTGTTTCACTTGGACTGCGTGCTGCTGAAATATTGCCAGCTTTCGGACGGCTGTTCTGGTGAATTTCTTTCGTGGGGTTGAATGAGACACCTAAAAAGAAGAATTCAGAGTTAGAAAAATGTGTGCTCGGTATACAGTGAATCACAATAGTCTGCGTAAGCTAAAAAGGACTGTGAAGAAGTGCAATCTTTTTAGAGTCTACGTGGACTTTTGTGACCAATATAATTAAGTTTCGAATTATTATTCCTCTCAGCACGTCTCTTTGAATCGCAATTAATTTCCCCACGTGTCCGAAATAATAATTATATTCCTAGCGAAAGTGTTTTTAATGGTAATCGAGCGCTTAAGTCATTGAAATGAATCACTGTCCAGGTACTCTTTAAATGGAAAGCAAGGATACGCTTCTGGAGGATCGACGATGAACTCGACGAGGTCGATATCGACGAACAGCGACCATTACGCCATAGTTCACTCGAGACCAGGGAGCAGATACTCTGGACCGGGTCAGAAGCACCATCATCACCATAGAGGGCCACCGTCAAACATCGGTTCTCACTATTCCGGCAAATAACGCTTCTCACAGTCGCCTAACGAATGCATAGAGCGAACAGTTGTTTCGATTTAACGATCCAAGACGAACGGCGCGTTCTAAACTCCGTTTTAACAGTGCAATCGCTTGTGACGGGTACTCTGGTCCGACAGAATCGTTGCTCACGCTGTTTAGTAGCAAACTATTGATCGATCACGAGATAGGAAGTGTGAAATCGATTCTTAACTCGAAAATAGACAGTAGATGTGAGCTCAGAAAAATGAACTAAGAAGTGGAAGATACACTTCGTTCTGAGAGATTTATCTGAAGGTTGAGGATCGATTTTCGTAACATGACGCGTTTTTAATAGTTACTACTAATGTATTACGTGCACAGAGGGGCTCAAAATTCCCGACTTAAAGAGTATTTTTGTACTAATTTCGAAGTATCGCTATGGTAGTTTTCTTCCTTCGATGAGACAAGACACTCTGACGAAAATTTCATTTTAATTTTTAAGCGAATTTTATTAATACAATACTGATATGTTTCATGTATGCAAATACTTCGATTTGTACTACTTAACTTGTTAACTGGGCTTTTGGTGCAGTAGAAACGGTACTAGAACTGCTATATTTTTTCTACGAGTGCTACAATGGAAATTTTCTAACCCCAGTTAACAGGTTAATTAATTAGTCTTGCTAGTGTCTTTAGCTCAAGAGGAGGTTCTTCTGCTAGATCGTTCATGTATCATATGATAGTCATAAATATAGGTTCTTAGCATTTTGTAACGTTGCGCAATATCGTTAATTAAGTGGACTACTAGATAATCGCTTTTTTTGTACATAAATTCATTGATCGGTATTCATCCTTTCATGACGAATCGCGTCCACGCGACTAGCGACTGCGTAGGAACTTTATTATCAAAATTAGTATATACATGTTACATGCGCGTAGCTTTATGCTGTCCAGTTAGAATTATTTTGTGAACGAAATTTCTATTTTTTGTACAAAATTCGCTAGATAGAAGGCGACAGAAACAGGGAACAAACCAGGCAATGACTTTGCTCCGTTTCTACTTTGTAACAGCTCAATGAAACATTCCATGTTCAACGAGTCAGAAATACATGTTCTTTAAATATATCATAGTTCATGAAAATATTACTCTGCACCCTCTAATTAATATAATTAAGACTTTTGTTTGCAAAAGTGAATAGCAATTCGTAAATATATTTGACTTGGTTTCCAATTAAGTAAATTAATTAAATTATTCGTTCGTAAAGCATGAAGATTTTTTTTCTATATCTGCAGAGGTATGCGTACACTAATCTGGAAGTTAGCATTGCGTGACTAGGTGATTATAGGAAAGGAAGAAACAGTTTCGACATAACTGCAGAAGCAGCTACTGTACAATTAAATCTCCGCGCATTCCGAAGATCAAATTACATGCGAAGGGCCACGACCCTTGCGACCATGGTGCACAGCATGCCAACCATTCATGAATACTTCTTGTCACGTAAGGAGGCGCACATATCATTCGTTTTGTCATAGTAAACACTTTGTCGAGGCCAAACTGTGAATACATGATTTCAGTATGGCAAACTGCAATTAAAAGTGCGTGCTACCTTCCAAGGAATTTCTATTCAAGGTTTACAAATAACAAGTTGCACTGCTAGTATTCTTAGGTGATAATGTTTCATTAATATTTATAAATTGAAAGAATGAAAGTCCATAAATTTTTTAGTTGAATTTTGAATCTTGAAAGACCACTGTTGTTCTGGCTAAAAAGATACAGCATTGCCTTTCACTTTTATAAAGTTAATTACTCGTAAAAGGTCACATATCCGGTTTAACTGTATTGTTTTCTTCTCGCTTAATTAAGTGAATCCAAGTACCGCTAGTTTCGCAACCTCATTTAACAGAGGATTAATTAACATTCATGGCAATACTACTTCAGTTCCCTAAATAAATTTACTATTAATATGTATAATTTTTGGTAAAATATCTTACCCATGTTCGGCCATTTGTGTCTTCCTGCTGTATACCTATTTTTTGAAGGATCCTGAATTTTATTTTTATTTATTAAAAAGTAGTCAAGCTTTTAAAAACAAGTTTATTATTAATGTACATCTCTACCTGATAACGGAGTGTACGCAAATTATTCGCTTAAATATTACCTGTACAAAAAAACACGAAAACTCATATCCTTGTCGACAACAAACGCTGACGCTCTTAGGTCGCATAAATGAATGTACAAACGTTCTAATCCCAACAATGAATGATTCTTATCGAATCCAGTGACGAACGATTAAACAATAAATTCTAAAAAGAAACGGTCGATAAAATTTTTTTACGACACGTAAAGTGATGAAACCGTACTGTTGACTCTTCATCAGACGAAAGTAAATAAATTAAGGAGAAAGGAAATAGAATAGATTTGCAATAATGTTACTCGTGAAATGAAAGGAATGTTAAAGCGACAAGATCGTTCAAGTGAAAGTCACACTGATAAATCGTCACGAAATAAATAGTGATTGACTTCACGAGCGTCTGACTACCGACAGGCACGCTCTACTTCGCCTCGATGACTACTCCCATTGAAACTCTAATTGGACACTCATTCGATTGACTGTCAGAATCTCGTTGGATCGACAATTAAAAGTACACGTTTTGTCTTCCATAACTTTGAACAGGATGTTCCTGGTGCGTGGTCGAATGGCATTTTTTTCATTGTAAATTACAATGAAATATATTAATTGCGTCATGCGACACTAGGAACATTCTCTTCCATGTAACAAGAAAAACTATGCACTCGTTAGCAAGTGAGAGTGCTACGTCCTTTCTAGACAGGGCACCAGTTGTGGGATTTTAAACCTTCTTGAAAGTAATTTGAGACTCGAAGAAGTGTAAAAATTTGGATGGTCTTGGAGACGACGAATACTTCAAAAGTCTCCAAAATCTTGAATGTTCTAAATATTGTTCTAAAAAATTTGGTAATATAATTAAAATTTAGAATTTAAGTATATTCAAGGTTTCTGTGACTTCTAAAGAATTACAAATTTCTTAAGCTTTCAGCAACAGATTTGTAACTACATGGTATTCCGAATATCTTCACTCACCCTCCACACTTGTTAACCTCATAATTTTAGAGTACTTCGTGTTTTCACCATGATGGTGTTAATCCATAAAACGCAGATCAGGGGGTGAGCAAAAATAAATAATTGAATAGGCTCGATCTAAAAGAAGGAAGTAAAAGAATAAAAGAAATAAGTGCTAGGCGGCTTAGCGTTCTGTGACGAGGAAAATGGAAAAGAGATTCCGCTTCGAAAATTGGAACAGTTTTCGCGGTAGCCGCCTCGCGAATCTCCTCGACACCCCTCCCGTCCTCATTGACACTAATGTCTAAGGCTATTTATGTTCCCATTATTTTTTTGTCCCATCTACATATTAGGTAATAAGTTTCACTCTAATTGCTCCGCTCTGAAAGGCCGGCGAGGGTGAGGGAACGAAAAGCGGCGAATAAGCCCATGGGTTTCCTCCCTAAATAAGGCCACATTAGGAACCTAGATGCGATTCAGCAAACCGTTTTCCTCGTTGCCCACGGAGCAGCGGCGATCTTCTTGGTCGAACGGATCGAGTTTCCTTAAACAGCGTTTCTCTTAATGATTACCGAACGACCATCAGTGAAAGGTCTTGCCGCGCATTGTCTCGCAGATTCCTCTCCACGTGATTCACCATTCGTTTCTGTTTTTCACATTTTTTCCATTTTTTTTTTTTTTGCTTTTGTTAACCCCGACACGTTAAATCTCTCGTTAAGAGTGTAACAACTATTTTCTACATTATGTACAGAGTTACGATTATTAATAACAGTATCATAGACGTACGCTTGGATGCTTTACGGGATGCTCGACGTTGGCGAAACAGAGGTTCCTCCGTCGAGCGAAGGATCGTTTGGTTTGGGGATTCGATCGTGGGTAAAGCATCCTGGGCATTATAAATATCGACTATTGCCAGCGTAGGAGTCATTACTGTCACGGAAATGATCGTATTGTGGCGCCAGAAGAGGTATCCCACAATCGAATTCTTTCTCGAGCTTGCTCTCTTGCTCGCTGCGCCTTGTTTTCAGGGAACACAGCTCTGGGTTTTGTCTTTTTATGACCCTCTCTCGGGTAGAACCTTCTTCCACGACGAGAAATGGGCGCTCGACGAAATGATTCGCTACAACAAACTTGACTACTTTACAGGAATACGCTAAGAATTATCGTGGATGCTTTGGACCACCTCATTCGATGAGCTTCTGTTAGGGATAATCAGTGAAATGAGTCTAACGATAAAGATGGCGGCGTGATGGGTGGCAAGTGGTCCCCGCATCTGGGGAAGTTCGGTGGTATGGGCGGGAGATCCGCATGCGTCCCTACGTGTAAAATCAGGTTCATTCCGATGAGTATGTGGAACAAGAAGTGGCAGTGGAATAACCAGTAGCCTGGAAAAAATAATTATTCGTGAAGGTTATGCTGTACAAAATTACTTTAGGTTTGTGGATAAGTTCAAAGTGTAGAAAAGTCTTCGTTATACAGCGAACCCCGGTTAGTTACGCGACCAGGGACTGAAAAAACGTGCAAGTGTTAATTTTATGTTAGTATACATTAACACTAGAAAGAAAAAATTTGCCATAGTGTAAAATGTTAGTTGTTCTGCACTTACCTACTTAATTCTATTTGTTAATTTTTGGTGCGTAGTAATAGAAAATTCTTTAGATTCTTGTTAGGACACTAAACTATGCACTGTGACACATTAGTTAATTTAAATGAGGTTGCAATCTTTGCAAAAGAGGCAGGACGAGAATGTTTTGGTTGCTTTCTGTACTCACCAGGATTATCTGCACGGAATCGGAAGATTACGTAGCCATTGTTCGGAACGGCGATAGTGTCTTTGGCAGGTGGTAGATTGAACTGTCGATTGAGGAGACCCCTCTTGTCAAGATCCAACGCGTGCTTCAGATTAATCTTTTTCACGTTCTTGTCAGGAGAACGACCGATACCGATCACGTTGAACGCGTATCCGTGCAAGTGGAACGGGTGCGACAAATTCGGTTGTTGAACTGCAGAAAATGAACAATTCACACGAACACCCCATTTTAAAAAAAAATATTCACTCCATCTTCTAATTCAGAAATCATCTAACATATAAAACGCGATGCTGCGTTTCCTTTCCACGTGTGTATTTATCCATAAAGAAAACTTAAGAGATCATTTTGAAAAAGTGAACTATTGGAAGTCCTACCTTCGTCAACGAGTACCACTTCGACGACAGCATTGTGTGGTATGTCAACCTGATGGGTGCACATGCAGTTCGCTCCACAGTCCGCTGGCCTGTTGTCCCCGTTGCAGAATTGTTCGGGAGGGATGTCGTCGATTTGCGAAAGCGGAGGCGCCGGCGGAAACGTGAACGAGATTTCATCGACGAGAGAAATTACGTGATCTCCGGTCGGGGCGACTGTGGAAGGCGAACAGTGTAATGACAAACGCTCTCATAGACACCGACGTTGGATTCCAATCGAACGAATTGAATGGTAATGAACGACGTTGTTGCGTCAGACGGACGGCAAGAAAAAGAAGCTATGCTCTGAAACAACCGACCGCGCTGGCCAGGATTTTGAAATACTGTCGAGCTCTTACCCAAGAATCGATTATACGTCTGCGGCTGGAAGACTTCTTCTGGCCTGTAAAAGAGGAAGCGGAATGGCAAGAATATTTTCACATCTGGACGCTGCTGGAGAATTCCTTGGTCGATCTGGCGGGCGTTCTTCAGCTGGTTCACACAGATTGCGTCCTGGCGTTGACGGTTGCAGATTGCGTCCAGGGGATTCAGCACCTGTAAAGAAAAGTTGGGAAGGAAACTTTGAGTATTACTAAGTTCTTCATTCAATTCTTGACTAGTGAGACAATTTAGTTTCATACTCTTCAGAAATTGATAATTACTTAAATATTGTCAAGACTCAGGTCTGCAAAAGGGTTCTCCGAAGAGTAATTTTGATATTTGGTTACAGTGTCAATACTTACAACTCCCTGAGGCAGTCCAAAGTCGTAAGTGGGAGCGTTAGTGGTCGGCTGGTAAGGTCCACGGGCGTAACGCAATATGCCCAACTGTTGGGCACGTGGTATACCACATTCACCGAGCGCGCGAACTTGAATCCAGTACGCGCCAACCGGTTGATCGGCGTTTATAACGAAGTCGTATCGCTCGCCTGTAAATCACGGGATGGAAGGTAACGTTTCGCTTTTACGAGGGGGAGAAGACGATTAAAAGACCCGTTTGTTTCGTGCTTTCCCTCCCGCGGCGGGAGCAATAAAAGGAATAAGAAGAACGCGTCTGCACGGGAGGATTTACCGGAGAACGAGATGATGGTGTCCACGGTGACTGGTTGCACAGCCTCACCGTCTGTCGCGATCAGGGTGAGGGAATGCCCTTCGAAGGTAATCTGAGATGGACAGACAGATCCGAAGGAATTGATCAGTCGGAAACGATAACGACGGCCAGGAGTTATGGTGAAGACCTCCAGGGGTGTGTTCGTCATGAAACCGGTGTTAGGATCCTGCAACCCGCGGAAACACGATCTTAGAATGAGCCTGTATTGTTTATTGCAAGCGACTGAAATTGGAGAATAATTTTTAAGGAAGCAATCTGGAGACTGGGGATGCTGGGGATACGAATTAAAGGGTTGGAGGTGCAAAATATTAAGGAGAGATGTGGTGACATAGGTCAGACTTGTGTAATTATTTTGAGGCTTCTCAGCAATTAAGAACACGTATTCTTGAAAGCAAAGGTCTATATGTAAGTACTGAGAACAATTTGTGAGTACACAAACTTAGATTAGACATTCTTTTAATAGGGGAATAATGGTTCTCATACCCTGAACTGTCCCTTTCCATTGATCAGCACGCTCTCAGGTGCTTGACCAGTGTTCACCGCAAGACGACCAGGGAAACGTTCAGCTGCATTCTCGTGGAACCAATCGCTGAGAAGGATGACGTGAGTAGTCAGATCATAGTCGTATAGGTTACTGTTGGGGTCCTTGCTAGGTGGCTGACGGATCACTATGCTGCCATAAAGACCGTCTATCTTCTGCAATCCTGTGTGAGCGTGCCAGAAATGTGTTCCTTCATTGCCAGCAGTCCATTGGTATCTGTAGCCAACGAGTTATCAAAACTAATTATATAACAAGAAAGAAGAGAAGTGAAATGACTCAGTCTTTAATGAGACAGTGAGCGAGTACCTAAATGTGCTGCCTTCTTGAATAGGACACTGTGTCACGAATGGTACACCATCATAGTACTGGGACCCCCTCTGCCACACACCGTGCCAGTGAATCGTCACTTCCATTCCTTCTATGTGATTCTCTACATCTACCACGACCTTGTCACCCTGACAAACTTGGATACTGGGACCAGGTACCATTCTGTTCGCGGTCAAGATACTTCTCTCAACACCGTCAGCCAGGACACACTGACAGTCACTCCAGACAACGTTGGTTGCATTGGGAGTGCAAAGTTGACATGCACTGTGAAATAAGGAGGAATCGATGCAATGTACCCTAAGTATAGATGCGTAAATGAATAATTAATTACAAAACGAATACTCACGCTCCCAGTACGGTGTAATATTCAAGTGTGAAGTGATAGTAGCATATCCTAGGCGGTTCATTCTCTCGACAAGCTCTAGCACATTCGTCTGGCGAAGACAGCGCAGGATTTCGACGCAGTTCAGCTGTAGCACGTTCACTATAGTCCAAAGGTCTCGTTCTCGGTGGTCTGACAGTCACTCCCCGACTGCCGAGATTGTCAATTCCACCGAAACCGCTTCTGAACACGTTACCAGTTGGATGGGTCTGCACCAGGCCGTGACTCGATGGGAAGAAGCTCGAGCTGTCATCGGTGAAGATATTCCCTGTTTTGATGGTGGGAGTCCAGAAAGACGCTGCTGCTGTCTGGTCGTCAGCATCTGTAACAAGGCAATAGGGCTGTTCAATTGACACGAGTAAAACACTTTTTATTTATTTTTCAGCGAAATTGCCTATTAATTGCTGGATACCTCCATAACCATTCCTATCTACTTCATATCACTAACATGACGTAAATGTAGGAACGAAATACAGCGCCATATTTTTTAAGCACAATCTAACGAATCCAGGCAATTAAATACAGTTGTCTGGGAAAAGATATATTGCACTACTTATCGACGATAACGACACCTTCTACGTAGTAGCAACTTAAGTGATGTAACCGTAACATTTCCCGGCCTTTGCGCACACAATACATTCCACGCACTTTACAACAGTAATCATCTCAATAGCAACATCACTCGGTAATATAATAAGCCCATATAGAGTGCACCGAATGAAGCAAAAAGTAGTAGAATCTTCAGTGCGTAAAACTATGATTCCAAGTTGGTTCCTCGATTCATACGGTGAAATGGTCGCGATTAAGAGCATTACCGTGAAGAAAACGCTTTCTTGCATCCAAAAACGGTCTTTAATCTTGAACACTGTTTTTATCGGCAGTAAAAACGGTCGAAGGAGCATTATACACTGGCTTGGAGAAATTGCACGAGTCTAAACGATCCTTAGACCGAGATCCACTACTGGGTTATCGTCCTTGAGATAATCAACGATTTCCATTGCGCAACGACCATGTACAGAGTCTTTGTCACGGGAAAGGAAAGGCAAGGGGAAACTTGTCGTGCTTGGAACTGAGTACTGACAGTTTTGTTACGTTCCGGGTTAATTATTGGTACTATAAGCCATGATTATCTCGTTAATTATTACGGCCTCGCGCTGAGACATAAAGGTGTATTATATCGTTGGCACCGCGTGAACAAAGCGATTTGATGGTCACACCATGCCGTATTTTCTCGCCCAGTAATTTTCCCTCCATTACTGCGACGCTCGAGTGACTCCTGCGAGCAGTTTTCACTACGCGTCGATGCCTCCAGTTGCTTGCGCAGCCAATTACACTGCCCATCCGCAGTACGATTTGCAACGTTTCATTTTCGGGTTAGATTCGTGAAGACTGCCTCTTAATTTGTATTCGCCATGCATTTCAAATTATAGTTTTCAATGGAGAGGTTCTGCTACAAGGATTTCCTATTTCTAACTATTCTGTTTGAACAGCATAACCATTCATCGCGTTAATTATTTTTATTAACGAAATGAACACAATGTTTCCATTCCTCTCTGAACTTGCAACACTATTTTTAATTGTCAACGTTTATAACAGAAGGAATTCAACGTTCGATTCGCAAACAGTTCCCCCGATGCTCGTTTCCAACCTCAGGAATTCGAAAGGGGACCAAATCCAGTGAGTACCGTTCCGAAGGTTTCGCGAACCTACACTTGCAAATCGTATTCCGTTAGTCAGGGTACGGTTTGCGAAACTGTCGCGTGTCCCCTGGAAAATTATTTCCGTTGTCGCACAGCTGGCGCGAAATAAACGAGCGAGCGTTGATCGACTTTCCGCGGGCGCGACTCGGCGGTTTGCGAACCGGTTTCGTCGTGTGAAAAATTCGCGTCGAAAAAAATCACCCGCCCAGGAATTTCGGATTGCGCAGCATTCTAGATCGGAAAGCCAGTGCAATTGCGCGCGGCAAATGTCTAAGTTGAAATGTTGACTTATGGTAACAGCCGTCTGATGAAAATCTTAGCAACTTAGCGTGGCTGTACGAGCCATGTTTCTCTCTCCATTTTTCTCGTTCAGCATTCCTGAATTCATTCAGTTTTTTTTCACGAAGATTCGCTCTCCAAGGTGACGAAGTTAATTAGAGTTCGATAGAAGGCAATGCAATGTTCTGTTTATTGTGAGACACCTTGTATATTATGCTATCATTCCACTGTGTTTTCAATCGCACCGACTGTTTACTTTCATATGTATGAAAGTCAGATCAAGCTAAGGAATGAGCGGAGGCTAGAATTGCTTTTCAATATTTTACTACCGTGCGCAACTATAGACACTATGCATAAAGGGTTATAGTATTGTATTTCAGTATTCTATCCCGTCGCACGCCAGGCGGTCGGCCTCGTCTGCGACTGGCATAGGCGTGCATTATTTACGATCCTGCACCGAACGTACACCGCGACGGAAAAATTCTTACTGGGGATGAATTATGCCGTTCGCTTGGAATGCGAATTTTTTCACCACAGAACCATATTTGGTGAGCTTTCAAGCTATACCGACGCTTGGAAGCTTCTATGCGTCTAAGGCGTGCTATAACTTTTGTAGTAAGTATACATGTCTTACTAGAAATATGTCAAATGAATTATAGAAACTCTAAAGTGGAAAAATATTGGGAATTTTAGGAATTCGTAAAAGGTCTACGACAGTAGAAAGGAAAGAAAATTCAACTTTCACTTTTCTAATTTTTCTAATTTCATCGTGTAGGAAATATAATCTGCAACTATGTCATATTCGAGGACATAAAAGAGAATTCTCGGTACCGATCGACCGTGACTTGGTAATCGTGGGAGACTGCAATCTCTAGATATCAAAGTATCTATTTCATGAATTCCATATTCCCACAGATTCCATTGAAACCATCGACTCTTGGCGTGTACAAAAATGTATACAAATCGTCGTTACTCATTCTCGCGGAAAACCCATCGAATCACCAAGGAAATTTCTCCTGATGACTGGCGCGATTCTTAGTAAAATCCAAACAGCGATTGCAACAGCGATCTCGCTCGATTTCGCCAATTTCGAAGATACCTGAAGCTACGTTTACATTAGGCAACTTTTGGTCGGGCAATCGAGTTGGTCAATCCGAGATTAATCAACGTTGTAACTACAGACCCAATCTCAACTCAGTTGAAATGACAATTTTGATCGATTTTAGGTTGACTAACTCGGTTGTCCGACCAAAAGTCGCCTAATGTGAACGTAGCTTAAGGAAATCTATCGGATCGTGAGCAACGCTGGACTAACTGGAAACGCAATATTCAATAATTAGCTTACTTCGCGTGGCTTTCGTCAAACCTGAACACCTGCTAACGCCAAAACCTAATTCCACTTGTTACCTCCTATCCACGTAGTCAAGGAAAATATACGACTGTTTAGAGAGAAGAAACCCATAAAGTAGTTACGATCGCTACTTTGCAGCAATTTTGCCTGCTTACACAACTGTGGCAGCTAGAAAAGGATTCAGATTACGATTTATTGTCGTTAGGAGAGTCAATTAGTCTCTCAATTTTGTTTCCTATCCACTCGATGCATAATAGCTCGCTCCTCGATCGAGAAATCGTTTCCTAGATTTAGCCTATTTGTTACGCAGCCAGAGTTGTATCGACAAGGTGATAATTTCGCACCGTGGTCTTCCGTTCTACATGATGGATGCCTTAGAAAGAGAACACGTTTTGTACGCATGGAAACATTCGGGATATTAAATTAATGGCGTCCACCTCTGGGATAGACGCGATTTGTCCATCGAATCGAATGGTCTCGCTTAAGCTTGCAATTCCACGAAACCACATTCTACATCTAGCTAGAGTTTGTTGACTGAACAGCCGCAAAAGGCGATGCGAAACCAATACAGGAGAAATATATGAAGACATTTATGAAGAGTAAGAGTAGAAAGCGTGAATAATTCATGCGGACAATGATCAACGAATTAGATTCTGATAGACGGGAATGTGAAGGAACTCCTGGTAAGAGGGACGAAAATGGGAAGCAATCAGAAGTTACCCCGTGTTTGAAATAAATTGTAGAGATACTTGTGTTAGCTTGTGTTAGCTTGTGTTGCCTTTTCTGTCATTTACAGCGTTGTTATTTACCTCTACAAAAAATAGTAGGATGAGGTAATAGAATATAGTAGAATAAAGTTGAGTGTAAATGAAGACGCTTTTTTTTAGAGTGAATTGTAAATACCACACTGCTGTCATTTGTATTTTCAGCAAAGGTCAGCGATTTGTCTGTGCGATAACTCATAAAACTTTCACTGTTTTTCACGTCTCTGCAAAGACAGATCTCCTTTTCGGCGTGTCATCATTCCGCGCCGAATCGCGCGTTATATTATATAATTTTCGTGGATTTACGTAACGAGAGCACGCGTGAAGGAAAGGAGCTTTACATAATGTAGGCTGATTCGCGGGTTTAGGACTAGAGAGTCCACCCACGAGTAGAAACCGTCACGCGAACGTTCTTTATGATGTCAGTGGGATGAAGCAACGTTCTGCCTGTTGTACGACGCTCTGAGTACAAACAATACGGGCTTGTGTGTAATAAGCTGGCCAATTCCTTTGGCGGCTGTCAAGAAACGTCACCTTTCTTGATGCAAAAACATAGTTATGAGAAGGATGATAAACGAGAAGAGATGGCGGAACTTTTTTCTGAGAATGAAGACATGCTTTGCGATTTTGAGTCATCTCTCCGCTGATTCAGTCTGGAAGTTTCATTAAAGGAACATGGTAATCGAGACGGAAGAAAGCATCAAATTTTCTCCTTAGTGTCATAGCAGTTGCAGATTGTAACGCATCGCTTTGGACACTTCGAGACGGAGAAAGTTTCCTTGCATCAAAAAGGAAAGTAGCAGGACGATGATTCATTCCAGATATTAAAATTCGAATGGGTCCAAAGTACTCTCAATGTCTAAAGAGAAGCCCACGTAACATGGTTCTTCACCCCTTTCATTTTTGTCTTCGAACACTCTCAGTCCAATACCACAGACAATCATATGTGCTTTACAAAACCAACTCTGTCATTAAGCATTCTTCAGAGGCGTCGTACTCACCTCTTATTCCTGTGACTTTTTGCCACCTTTCGCATTTCCTTGTGTCGACGGTTGTTTCTGACCAATTTGCAGTCATTTTTTGCTCTCAGCTGTATTTTATTTCGATTTTGGGCGCGGCTCGAAATCCTTGCGCTCTTATTAACCCTTTTTCAGCTCATGAACTAAGCAATTCGCTTTTTGCTTGAGTTAAGGAGGTCGGTACTTTGGCTTGCAATAATTTCGCTCGATGAAAAAGATCCTCCGAGACAACGGAGACAAAACTGGGACGAAGGAAACTGGGATCGGTAAATGTCAGGCCTTCGACGATGCTCGTGTCACGAGTACAAATTTGTCCTTTCGTCGAAGTGCAATTGAACTTTGGTTTCACTTATGTAGAGACTAGGGTAGATATTGGAAAACCTCTACATGCGAATTTAATCGGTGGAAGGGAACCAAAGTCGATGACAGACTTTAATAGTGAAGACGACAGATTTCTAGGTAATGATGTGGGTGATCGAAATACGGGAAATGGAAAGAAAAAGTTTAAAATTAAGTGAAAGGGAAGTGGATCGTGTTACACCCTACGTTCTACTCATCAGGGCCTATATTATTACTTGTATTTCTACTTTCTTGTGGTCGCGTATTTATTTGCCTCGTTATTTTATTTCCCTATCGTGTTTCCTGCAGACTACAAGTGTGAATAAAACTGCCACAGGGAAAGTGAAAAATTCAGTGGAGTTATCTTGGCCTATATGATTGCAGTTTTCCGCGAATTTTAAACCTGATGCTTTGATATTTCGATGAGGCGATAGTACAGGTATGCGAAATTAATAAGTGAATATCGATTTCGATTTGTTCAGTATAATGAGCCTCCATAAATGAACGTATCGTGGTAATACGAACAGATGTTCGACAAAATATGTTTAGAATAGGATCACGTGCATGTGCAAGGAAGTGAGAGTGCGCGTTGCGTGATATTATTACGGTTTCGTTTTATTATTGACCCGATAACGATCACGTCAATTATTTCCCTCAGAATTAGACGGATCTTTATCCTGTTGTATAATACGATTATTTTCATCTCTGAAATGAATTTGTTAATAGGAAAGGATGTCTTCAATCCTCCATATGACAACCTAGTAATTAATGTCGTAACTAAGCTCACATTTAATGTAAGATCTATATTACTCTCTTATTTTAAATCTGAAAACCTTCTCCAAGAAGGAATCTTCAAAGCAGAGTACCTCTCGAAGACAAGAAGAATGGCTTTCAGATCGTTCGAAGCGAGCGATGGGTTCAAGGCGATAATTGGTCAGGCTGACGAAGTGCGCCCAGACACGTCGCTAAAGATATTTGTACCGTGGGACTCGTGTTACTACAAGAGATACATCTTTCTAAAGTTCAAACAAAAGGTAAAGTTCAAATAAAAGCGAAGTCGTAGCTGGAGACGGTATCGACTCAGGCTGCATTTTATGTTGCGACCCGATCGTGGCTTCGCGTCCTCGTTCTTCGTTGTCGACGAACGTACCGATCGAAATGCCAAAGCGATTAAGAAAGCACGCTAAAAGTTTCGACAAAATGCGGCCTCTGAGAACTATTTCATATTGCCCCATACTGACCACTAACGTGAACTAATTAATAGAGAATTTTCCTTCAGAACGTTCAAGGAAAGGAATACCTTCGATGCCGCTGACACGCTGGATTGCTTGTTGTGCAGTGATTACTTCTACCTTATTTGCCCATTTATGTACCCTGACCTGCTTACGTTTTGACGTTTCACCTTACTTGCAAAATCCAGACACGCGATAGTCGCTGTTATGGGATATCTCAATGAACTATCTTTCTGCCTGAATATGTAGTTTCATTTATAATTCCTTTTCTTTTTAATTAATTGTATTATGATATAATATGTGCACATATCAAAGAATCTAACATATAAAAAAAAAAACAGCAAAAAAGATAACAGCTAAAAGTCTACAGAAAAATGCGGCCAAAGTCTGGAAAAAAATGATTTCTAATCGATATTTTCCCTGCCATCGCTGGGCCAATGCAACGCAGAATGATTAAGCAGTACGATGATGCTGTGAGCAAGGCACGGGATAGAAAGTGCGATGATCCACGAATGAACTTGGCCTTGTCCTTGTCCTCGTCTCATCTTACGGAACGCTCGGGCGTTCTCTCGCTCGTGCAAAAGCGTGGTATTGTGCAAACGCGACTGCTAGGAAGCGTCGCTGGCAGAAGGTGAAGGGAAGGTACACTAGGTGGTTTGTTGCATCGCGGCTCCGCGCGGCTTCGCGCGGCTCGTAATGATGCTACATAAACACCGCTTCGATTGCGCTAATGAATGTAATAACGGTCCACTCAAACGGGAGCTTTCTAGTCGTCGAGAATTACGCTTAGATTGCCACGCGCTGCTCCACCGCCAGAAACGATACTCTCGATTCTATCTTCGTTGTTCACGGTTTTTTCCTTACCTGCGAACCTCATTATTCGAATATGATTTATGCACAGGAATTATTCTTAATGCCTGTCAGTTGGTTTAATAAATGGTACCTTTTTTCATTTCCTCCCCCCCACCAAATTAGCTTGTTTTTTCGCGCAACGCGAAGTACTCGCCCATCCATCATGTTCTTTTTAACTTTGCCTTTTTCATTGTGTCCTGATGTATTCATTCACTGTACGCTTAGTTAGAGGCTTTCTTCTATGTCCCTTTCGCGTCAGTACAGTTTCATTATGATCAGATCGCAGGTTTCCATATATAGTCTGCTTAAATATTCTTGAATTTCCTTGAGGATGAAAAATTTGCATCTCTGATAATCTGTAATCAATCATCTTGAAGTTGGCTTGTGCAGAGTTGGTCCAGCAATTTTTCTGATTACCAAATTCAATTTGACGTTTATGAAGACTTTATTAAGACTTTTATATATTACCCAGGGTTACAAATTTGACTAATTGGGCTCTTAAAGAACAATCTTTAATTAATCAATTTCACAGGAAGATATCTCTTCGCCAGATGTTTCACGAATCTTTTTTCCTCATGCTGTCTTTATCGACTGCAACCGTCCCAGTTCCGCTTCCTCGTACGACATTCCATCTCGTTAAAGGGCCTCGCTTCCCATGTTTTTAAACGGTCGATGTACTCGTAATAAATTCAATGTGTAAACCAGGCAATCGTAAGCCGCTTTAAATTAATGACTGCCAGCGGCATTTGATACAAGTGAAAGGCTTATCTCGGTCACAGCGACGTCGGAAGTGAGCTCATGCACTCGCCACGAATTTCACGGCCGATCTTATCGCGTTAAAATCGTCCCACTAACGTCCAAGATCGCGCTTCCTTCGATTCTCGCCGCGTTTTATGCTTGGCCGAGCAATCCGCTCGGGCCACCAAGGAATACTTTCGTTGGCAATCGTTCCATGAAATTGCGGCTCCACCCACGCTCCAAGAGCATTGTCCTGTTCGAATCCCTTGCGCTTCTTTCTCGTTAAAATGATAATTTTTTTCATGGTGTTGAGAATCTTAAAGAGTAAACCTTGTTAGTAGTGATATGTGTTATTAGTGAATAAAAAATAACAGTGGACTCCTATTTGAGAGATTCCTACGTGTGTTCCCGTTTTCACAGCAAGCAGGCTCGCTGGCTCCTATCTCCAAGTTAATGACTGATTATTAATCACTAGTGTCTCTGCTTTTATGCGAAGGGAAACGAGTTTCCATACAGGTCGTGGCGCCTTACGAAGCTATAAAGGCTGTCGTAAAACCTCTCTTCAGCTGCGACCAAGTTTCCCAATGATTTCCCTTATCGCCGCTTGGAATGTTCTGCTCTCAAGACGTTCAATCGTCAAGAGTCAAGTTTAAACGGCAGGTGCATTTATGTGAGCACCTGGATGTTTTATTGGATACAGTACTTACTCGAGTATTTCTAGGTTAATCAACTCCTATGTTATCATTGTTGCAGGGAACGATTAGCCTGGGGATGCGGTTAAACGTACAGGTTCAAGATCTTATCGTTTATACGCGGCGAGAGAGTGTCAATTAAAACCCTCTACGCGTGATTGAATGCTATCGCTGTATGTTATCTTCAGCTGCTTTCTTCTGGAAGTTGCCTCTTTATTACGATCATTTTTCCCAAGTCTATATTTAATGAGTGTTATTAATTTTGTGGAGAACTAGCTCAAGTATTATAGTCTATTGAATTATATACTTTCCAGCAAAATTAAACCACCAATTTTCGATAAAAAAATTATCGATTTTTGAGCTACTGTAACTTTGTGAAAAAAAATCGTAGGTCACTTTTCGAGGTCTCATCGGAAAGGGGAAGCTGTCAGCTTCAAATTCATCCTAAAAGGGATCGCGAAAAAAATGTATTAAGCTCCGTACACCCATTTAAACTTGAAAGATCTATTTGGCGTCTGACTTTTACAGGCACATTCTACTTCGATCGCTTCCAGGATTCCAATCTTTATAATTATCTTCTTCCAAACTTATAAAATTTAATTTTCTGCACTATTCGTTAAAAATGATGAAATATTTTCTCCTTTTATCTTCACAGAGTTATCGCCCGATCAATGCTAGCTGCATCTACTGATCATTAATATCGCGATTGCTCCGTGCATTAATTAGAAATAACGTGTCAGAAGTATCTCAACGATATTATCGACGCAGCGGAGTTATTTTTGAGATTATAAGTGTGTTAGCAGATTTATCTATGCGTCTAGGTCATTGCTTCTTGTCGAGAGAGCTCAGCTCCTTTCCCTCATCCTTATTTTTATTCCATCCGTCTGATGACTTGCGGTTTATTTTCGCGGCCGACCGCGCGAAGGATACGAGAATCACGATTGCAAGCACCGAATATAGATACACTCTGTGCATAGAGATGTTGCTTACCACGGGAGAGCGATCTCCGTTGTGCTGGGATATTTCGTTCATCAGCCAGGGTTATGCAAAGGTGAAACAGAGCTCGTGACGTTCGTAATGACTGCAGCAAAGGTTACGTTCGCTGGAGAGATTATCTAACAGATTATGAATCAACTATCGACGTGGAAACATTATTGATACACGTATTTTGAAAGGATTAAAGTGCACTAAATTATGCATGCTGCTGCGCATGGAAATGCTACCTTAGGTCAGGAACTAACTAGTTAATAGTATTCTAAAGACTGTATCAAGAAAATAAGAGGGAAAAATAACGCAACTAGTGGGTTCAAGAAATGTATTCAATATGGACTTTCGAGTCGGAAAGTCATTCCTGTCACGATAATTGAAAATTCCACTTGCAGTGTCTTATCATCGTAGATATAAGTGCCGCGATAGTTGTCAATTACACTCCCCTGGTATTTTAATACTCCATTTATTTCGACTTTGTTTAGAAAGTCAGAAGCGTGCCGCGAATTGTATAAATGCGCAGCTGCACGATAATAGAAAAATGTCGAAAATTCGCTGTTTCCATTACAGGACTGTTATAAAATGACGTTAAGCATAGTACACGTTCCGCTCCTGCGTTTCCTCTAGCCGAGAAAAAGTAGCCAACGACAAAGCTTTCTCGCCAATTATAACCTACGATCCAGTTTCCGTTTAGACGCGATTTCTCACCACGGTGGACCTTGATAATACGCAGAAAAAGTTCTAGCATCGCTTAAAAACGTTTGTTAAAGTGAAACCAGTCAGAAGAAAGACGTTACATCACGTCCACAGTTTCTTTTTATTAACTTTCAATTTACTACTGCAGATCGACTTGCACAATTCTATATGCGAGCAAAGGCAGGACACAAAGAAACGTACGAGGAAAAAAAAAGCATTGGAAGGGCAACGTCGTGAAAGGAACCAACTTCGTGCACCTCGAATCTTAATCTCCCATGTCATGTGTTGAGTATCATAATATCCTCTGAAGGAAACTCCACCCGGAAGAGATGCAGCGATCATCCCATAAAGACCATGCAATATAAATTTTGGGTCACGAGAAATCCATCCTGGCTGACTCGTGATCGGTAAAACGTCTCAGACAATACATTTATGTTGCTTATAATGACGCTCTTAAATGGATATTATATGGCTTCAAAACTATAAGGAGAGAATACGAGGCTTTTATTTTGCAGCAGATGGCAGAATAAAAGATCTCAAGATCTGTTGTCCAGCCTCCTAGCAACTCTAAAGCATTGGAAAGCCAGCCAAAGATGGTTTCTGTTCTTCATCTCAATGTCTAAATCAGATTACTAAACAATGGTTTCTTCAAAGTAGTCAGACTCCTTCGACAGTTCCTTAAGGAGACTAGATCGGGTTCCCCTGTGACGATGGTAACAGATGGCTAGTACCGTTGTCACGATTGGCTAGCACGAGCAGTGAGTTAAGCCGCGATCGGTTTCGTTCACGTTCAATTGATTGCGTGCTGGACAAGTAGTGATGCAGAAAGCGTGACACAGTTTTAGACGGGCGATCGTGGGACAGTTGGCTCGCTTCGGAAATAGAGAGTGATCCAGCGGAGGAAGGATCGTGATAGATCTGCTCGCGTATATGCGTGCAACCATGTTTTCACCGTTACGACCTCCCACGTTCACTGGACGCTACTGAAACAGACAGCACGAGATAATATCGTGTTTCCTTCTGATCTTGTTGAATTACTGGAGCAGCCTCCGCTTCAATTCTACCTTTTTGGCTGGTAACTGTGTCACAGTATGCGACTCGAGGAAGAAGGATTTCTTTCCTTCGCTGAATATCCTATGAACTTGGTGTTACAATTCCAGAATAGAAAGTGTAACTAGTTTCAATATTTATTGCTACTTCCGAAAGTGGTTCTGAAGCTTAAGTACTCGAACAACTTCAAGATATTTCGAAATGCCCAGAGCTGAGATTCGATACGCTCTGTCTAGTGTCCACAATTGCCAATTTAGTCGGGCTTCACGCTTTCGGACTTTCCCGAAAAATATAAGGACCCATGGTTGTTAATTTCATTCTAAAGGATTTACTTAATTCTGTTCTTTGTTATTGGTATTGTTGTGCAAGTCATGAAGTCCTGAATCATTTGGAGAGTGTCCTAAAGCTTTAGAATGAACTTTAACATCCTCAAAATTTCGCATAAGAAAATAATATTGTACATAATAACTATCGCACATCATAAAATCAATGAAACCTTGACAAACACATTCTCTATTGGAACACGATACTCTTCTGGCAAGGCGGCCGAGAAATTATCGATCTCCGTGCCTGACCTTGGGACACATTATATCAGCGGTCATTTACCAATAAATGATGCTATTCGACAGTCAACGACCAGCAGGAAAGCGGTCGAACTTGTTTCGTGCGTGCACGAATCATGGCCTACTGGTTTCACCAATGTCAAGTACACAGGGACTTTGGCCCCAGACCGGGTCTTCTCTTGCTTAATACTTAATGGGTCCAGCTCGATGTCATTGGACCCTGAGTGCCACCGTCCATCGCACCCGAGGAGCCAAGACCATCAGCGGCAAACCCCCAGGCGCAACGGAGCCAAGCGTGGGCGTTGAAAAATAAAAAAAGTCAGGGGTCGACAGTTTCCTTGCGGCTATTCTATCCGAATATGGCGAATCCTTGCGGAGGCAGCAATTAAACTAATTAAGCGAGCTTCTCGGTATGGTTAATGAACCACCGTGGAGACTTAATTAAGGTTCGACTGAGTCGGGCCGAGGTTGGAGCCGAACTTTCATTGCCGAGAAATCGTGGTTGCACTGGATTCATGCGGATCAATTAATATATTTTTCGCGTATCTGCTTGGAATAAGTAACGGGAACGCTCTGGTTAATGACATCGCCGACATTGGATATTTTGGCAGGTCCCCTGTGGATGGTTTAAGGGCAATTAGTTGCAGTTGTGGCGACATCTGGATTCATACTGGATAATGAATTATTTATGGTTTCATTAGGTGGTCTGCCGATCGGCGGTCTCCCAGTGAATTGTTAATTGAAATGATGGGAAAAAGCGAGCGTTCTATCTTCTGGCTTACATCGATTTCTTAACGAGCTGTTGACTAATTTTGCGACGTTTATGGAAGCGAAGCTATGTAAAAAGTTGCTCTGCTAGGTCTTAGTAGTTGCTCTTGGTAATTTTCTGTTATTAATTTAACTAATGTGATGATTATGATTCTGCTCTTACAAAACAGCTTAGGAGTAATGGAAGAAGTAATCTACTAAAGCTGGTAAAGTGTTCGCTGAATCATTTTTATAGCAGTATTACTGTTATCCAGCTTCATTGCTTCCGTTATAATATTAACACCATGCTATTTACATAAAAGTTCATAAATATTTCTGCTTTTTACTCTCCGTTGATGCTGCTTTCATGAGAACGTGTACTTTATCCCATGATCTCCTCGTTATGAGTAACGATACCAAGAAAGTGCAAACAGTTTCGTATTCGGCAAAGAACGAGATAATTGCTCACAAAAACGGAAGAAAGCTGCGCGCGTGTGCTTTGATCACAAGCACGTTTCACTCAACGTCTTTCCTCCTGCGAAGATCGAGGCCACGTGAAAGGCCTTCCGTGGCTTTTCGAAAGACACTTCACGAAACGCATCGTGCGTTTCATTCGCCCGCGTCCGTGCTTCAACCTTTATGGTCCAATTACTGCCCCAGTCGCTTGACCTTTAACGGTACCATTATTGTCATTCGATGCAGAAAATCGCTGCACTGTCTCTGGCTTCACGAAGATTGACCAGGCCAACTGGTTCTCTTCCTGCTATTCCCCTGGAGGAATGGTAATGATCCTAGATTGAATCAATTTGCTGTGCTTGTCTGATTCTCTATTCGTTTTGCCATTTTCTAGGTTGCTATGAGTAGCTCGAAGAAGAGCAGAATGAAACAGGATTATAAAGAATCCTGTCCTAAACCAGGCTGTATTACACATAAAAATTCTTCCAAGTTTCAGTTCAACATTCTTCTGCTCCGCTTTCAAGTTTCGCGTAAAATATGATCACGCGGAATCTGCGTATCCGACAGGCACGCGTGACCAACAAGAGAACGACAACTTAAGCCCGTTTCTTGCGTTTCTAAGCAGTGGACACGTGCCAGAAATTTTAGTATTCCATCCACGTACCGTCATTGACCAAAATTTTCGTGTGGTACGATCATCAGAGAAGCGTGCGGCTTGTCAAGGAAACTCTGGAAAGCATACTAATCCTCTCGGTAGTTTAACGCTGCCCCTTCGTTACACAAAAGGAATACAAAGCAAACTGTGTCGTGAACTTGACATTCGCTCTGCAAACGAAACGCTAATCGTGTAGGGATGAAACGCAGGCAGTTTGGTAAATGATAGATATTGCTATGGAAAGGCTGGAACAAATGTACATACAAAGTATTAGAACATTTAGAGTTATGTGAACACATGAGCTGCATGAAGATTCGCGAAATAGAAACGTAGGTGCATCAACTTGTGTTGTTTTTGGTAGTAAATTGAAAGTTAGAGGAAACGTTCCATCTGAAGATACGAGTGTTGGGAATCATCTCAGTGTTTTAATTGGGCGTAGAAATGGAGAGAATGTACAATAGAGATGAGTTGAGTAATTCGTGAACACTATGTGAACAATTTCCTACTAGAATTTATACCTTATTTATATTATATAGCATGAGTTCCATATAATTATACATAGCTTTCTTTTTGTGCTTCAGTAGTCCTCTTATTAGAAACTACCAAGGGGAAGTTAGTTAAAAGTTCCTAGCATCAATCACAATTAATGTAGCTTCCTCTTTCTAACTACTTCCTCAAACTTTAAGAGCCAGTAATTCACAGCTAAGTGGCCAGTAATCACCCTAAATATTCATCTTCTTAATCCATCTCGTATCAGAAAATAAGACGTCATCAGTACAAAGAAGCTCACCTCGCAATCTGGATCGGGCTATCAGTGAAACGAACGGATGTAACAAGCAGACGGGAAGCAATAAATCAATGCTACGTAATGGACGATGGTTACTTCACGACTGCTCGTCTTTGTATCTCTATCGAGGCCATCAGGGATCGTCGCAACGAAACCACTCATTATCACCTGTCGTTAGGTGCGTTTGGTAGTATCGCGTCGAAGGATGGCTTCCTTCTAAACCCAGGCTCCGCTTGTGAACGGACCGTGGAACGTTCTCGTTCGGCTTGTTCTCGCGCGAAAGAGGAAAGTCGATGCATACGTTAACCCATTAGAAAAAAAACAGGGAAGAGTGGAGACGCGTAGTTCCGCGCGATAAAAGAAGTTTCACTTGTTATCCTTCCCTTCTTATCGGCATCTTTCACGCCACAGGAATTCATCGCGAGTGAATTACGACCTGTTGTCGATTCTGAGCTCCAGCAGCGCGATGCCATCGTGTGGGTCACGGTGTTTCAGCTCATACATTTTACCGATTAAATTATACGGGATTGGCAACGCAGATGCCAAGGCCGCTGATTGCCTCGCGTGAAATCACAGAGCTGTTTTCCGCCACGAAGGCTGCGAAAAGTCTGACTGTTTAGAAATAAAATACACCGTTGATTATATTATTTACTATTAGTGACTCTTGGTTAGCGTACCTTGAAATTACGTGAGAGATAAAACTAATAAAAGTAAGTTATGAATAAATTCTCTTAAATATTTTACGCCATATCAAACTAGATTTACTGAAGTCTTTCGAAAGAGTAATCGACCCTTATCACTTGCATCATCGGATAGTACTCTATCATCGTCACTTCGTGAACCGGGAGCCCAAATGCTTCGATTCGCGTAATCCCCCACTAGTATCTTGCTCTCAGTGCATGCGAGATACTATTTCTAATTCCACAGTAAATTCGATTTCACCGTTTAATCGACAATAAAGTCTTTCCTTTGGTCACTGTGAAACCCGTCAAGCTCTACGACATCGTACATAAACATCGAAAGTATTATTGATAGCAAAAGTGTCTAGACTTGGTCTCTATGATCAGTATTTACGACAAGATAAATACACTGAAAGCGAAGATGGAAATTTTCACGCCTATCATCCAGCACACTTTCGCCCAATCGAAAGCTCGACGCTTTCAAACTATCGAGTATCACGGGACACGATGGCAGTAATAATATTAGCTGATTAGTCGACACCGGATCTACGATTAGAGATTACCAAGCATATCCTGCTCACGGCCGGAATTTCGCTTTGATTTTAATTAGATTTTATCGGACAGTAGTTTCATGCGGAGGAGTTTAACCGAGGGAAATAATCGTGTAAAAGCGCAGTTCCTCTTTACCTTGCATTTTTTTTTTTTAGGTTGTGGAAATTAGAGATAATGTGGAGAAATTCTGAATACATACTTGTTCTAGGTGTGGTACATTTTTTTAATTAAATATAACTAACTGTCTGTTCATTTTATATTTTTTTAATTCAGAGGGTAATGTGTCTGAGATTGAGGTGGGCGATAAGTTAGATAAATGAAGTAGCAGAAGGTATTACACATATAGCAATACATACCATATCACCTCTGGCGTAAACATAAACCCACCGTGTTCAGCCAAGTCATCCCATACATAGGGGTATGCCTTTGTTAGAGAAAGCCTTTCAGCCTGCTTTGGTTCCCTGAACCTATCGAACGGTATAGAGTTATTGCGCCAACAGCACGTCACGTTCCAACGTATCACTCTGTGTCAGGGATACAGACACGATAATCAACATCGTCAGGTATCCAGCCGCGAATACAAGATCCGCGAATGTAACACAAGTCACCGCGAAACTGAACATGCTTTGCAGGTCGCTAGTTTCCTGATACCAGTTTCGGAAAGTACAATCTTAATCGATGGAAATGGATACGTAAGAGTTCGCATTCTTTTCCACAGTAGAAGTAATTACAACTAAATATGTCACTGAAGTGATATAATTCTTCAAGTAGATTTTCTGTAGATGAATAGTAGTACAATAGATGAGGAGATTCATCAGAAAAGTTGTGGAAAATTGAAGTTAAAAGGAGTTTTCCCTCCAAAATGCGTGGTTGCTCTATTGCGCAGCAATCGCAATGCGCATGTGCAGGAGGCACAGTGTTTGCGCGCCACAGTTCAATTTAGGCGCTCCTGTCGTCCTATATTTTTTATTGGAAATATAGTAATTGTAATGAATTTGTGTTTCTCTTTTCTAGGCTTCCTGCTCAAGTACCTCTCTCTGTAAACACAGTGATTCAGATCTACTATTTTCTATGAAAAAATTGGAATAAATCTGTGCCAGCTAAAAATAGCAATGAATCATACGCAATTTCCATACGCTTGCTCGGGATAATTGCTGCTATAATAATGACTTCATTGATATCGTTAAAATAATTACAGAAAATTGTACAGAAACAGCAAAATCGCGGTTAGACAGTGTTGCAATTACCAAGGATGATTGTATTAAGAGTAAAATCGTGCGAAAGAACTTGCACGTAATGGAAACACGCTCAACCAAAGAATTGCCCCGCTATAGTTCTCACGCGTGCAAATAGCTACCATAACAGCATCGATCTAAATACACGGGACAGGTATTCGAATGCGAAGTCGCGTGATCGCGGGACACGGTCTTATTTGTCGAGTCGAAACGAAACGCGTTTCGTGCGATTACGTGCCGCGCCGCTTATGACAAATCTCTTTTCACCTCCGGGGCGTGGATTTAATTGAGCTGCTAAATTAATCAGTGTCTGGGTGTATCACATTATCTGATTTAATTTTCTAGAAATATAATAGGAATTGTTGCAATTTTTCTTGTGTTGCTTCTAATTTTATTGTTGAAGATCTCCCATGGAAGTTTCTCAAGGGAAATTGGATTATTGAAAGATTACACTTTTTCTTAAATTGATCTACTACAGGCTGAGATTCTATTTAATAATAATACATGTACATGGAATACAACAGATTGCAATTAAGAATAAATTTTTTTGAGTATTCTGTCTACTACCGCAATATTTCTCATGGGGTAAAGAATACCTTGTGTGTACATTCATTAAAAAATTGTCTAATTTGTAACAATATAATATAATTATTACGGGAAAGTTAAAGAAAGTTTCAGAACTATCTCAACCTCGCAGTTTTCGCCCCATTGGCCAAATTTTTTAGATCTCCGGAGAAAGTAAAACACTCGGTATAATTACGTTCACGTGACACTGGAAGTTTTATACATACGAATGCATAACAAAACACTTTACCATTTTATCATCGTTATTCATACCTGGGACATTAGAAAAGAATCGCTGAAGAAATGTTCCTAGGTTTTGCTCGATCTAAAAACGTTTCCATAAACTACTTCCTATCATAAAATTAATAGTTGACCATTCAAGCAGTACTTTTCAAACAATGGTCCATTTTTTGTTAATATGTAGTCTGCTGGAGATTAGTTTCGTAACAATTTTTATGGTATAAAATTGTACTAATCTAACGATTAAATAGCTGTCACACCTTCCTATGCAACATTTGTGAAATGTAAATAATGTACGTTCAAGAAAATTGAATTAGACATAGCGACAGAGCAAGAAATCCTATCAATATTGATATATGAGCGCTACATGTTTGAGCAGACAATTCTCCTGCACCCTACAATGTTTTCCAAGCCATTAAATCAATCAAGATAAAGGAATGTATAGTAGAATGCAGATACTGCAATTTACCACACTCTTACAGACTCTTATGTGTAACACTATTACTATACCAGTGAAATTCTTTTAGAAGAAAAATCTGTATCTATCTCCAGTGCATTCATTTCGAAACTATCTACAAAGTGTCTCAAGACACAAAACACGAGATACCGTACCATAAGCATCGAATGGAAAGTAACTAACCACAAACCACAAAGTGAACTTCACCTGCCTCAAAAAGACTTTCAAACCAACCTTCTAACTGAATGCAGAAACCATTAACAGTTAATGTCTTACAGTAAAATGTTCTCATGGGGGCAGGGAAAAGCCCCTTATGCAGAACCTTTATACTCTATGAGAAGAACAAAGCGTTAGCACGAATGGGCCGACAGCGATACTTTTACTCCGCGTTCGATAGTCACCGTGTCTGAGCTGAACTTTCGAGTGCTTTGCGAAAAAGAAATCTCGATTAAGTGGTTACGGCATCGCCTGTACGAGGAAGCGTTTTCAGGAAGTCTTTGTCCATTAGCTAGCGCAAACACGCGTGTAAATCGCGAGAGCAGCGGTGGATGCAATTAAGCATTGCACTTTGACATATCGATGCAGGAACGTTCCACACAGCGAAGGGCGTGGTGGCGGAGATAGCGCGCGGTGAAGGATCGAGGACGGCGGGTCGCCGCTTTCCCGACCTCGTCGCGCATTTTACACGCTCTTGTATGCCGCTGATCATAACCATAGAGGCAGCTTCCCACTCCCCCGTGCGAGGTACGTGGGTGCTGCCACGCCGCGAGGACAATAGGCTCAACCTGGCTCGATTTCGTTCCTTTTTTTTCCTTCCGTTCCGTATAAGTTGTAGAAATGGCACAGGATATGTCGACAGACGCGTGAAATGCATTTGTCGCAATTCGACGAATGCCTAATTGCTGGGCGTGCATCGCGATTTCTCTGGGAAGATTCTAGACGGCGGAAGAAGCACCTGCGACATTTGTGAGAACTTTCGATTTTGCTGAGGATAAGAGTGAATGAGTACTATAAAAAAGTTTAGAGAATTGACGAGAAAATTTAGAAATGTGTACACTTTTTAAAGTGTTTGAAAAACATTGTACTTAATCCTTTGTTTTTTGAGCAATTCTCCATTCTTTCTTGTATATTATTTGGCTAATATTTCTTGGTCTTTCAAGCATTAAAATTCCGGCAGCACCAGCAGCGTTTAGGTCAGACAGACGTGAAACGCGATGGCGTGAAATAAGATTCACTCGCCAATTTCTACTCTGGATCGTAAACGTAATATCGAGTACGTTCTAAAATCGGTAATCGCGAGTCTCTGTTTGCTCGAACACTAGAACACGTGGTTTCCCATCCAGCGGTGTTTCCACTGCTCTGACTTCGATTTCGATTATTAAAATGTCATTCAAGAGTCATGATTAAGTGACTAGAAACTGTTCCGATTCTAGGAGCGGATTTATGTAAGAGCAGAGAGACCGCATAGACAGCCAAAGTGCCGCGAAACGTGAAATTGTAGGTCTCCCTCGGTTTAGAGCTTGCCTTCGTCGGCTGATAATTAGTCGGAACACCGGTCTTTTTGTCAACAAAGCGTTATCTAATGTTGTCGCGTGAAACGGCCGCGAAATGGCGTAATATTTCACTGTAACGCGAAACGATCCAACGAACAAGGAGAACGCTTTTTGCTGCGGGCATTTGATTCTCCACTCGGGGCTAGCGTTTCCCCTTTCTTCCGGGAATTGGTTCAACAATGTCACGTTGTCTTATTCTTTCTCATTCTTTCTCTAGGGTTGCAACACTTGCGATATCTTGCTTACAGCTTATTTGTAGAACGTTTTTCATTCTTTACTTCGTTAAGTTAGGCAAGTGGATATAAAATTATTTAAACCTCTAAATTTTCAAATTTTTGAATTTTCAAATTTTCAAATTTTTGAATTTTCAAATTTTCAAATTTTCGAATTTTTAAATTTTCAAATTTTCAAATTTTCGAATTTTCGAATTTTCGAATTTTCAAATTTTCAAAGTTTCAGTTTTTTAAATCTTCAAATTCTCATTCGAATTACCATTACACGAATACTCCTTGTAGCCATTGTCAGTATCAGATTCGAAGCAGTGCTATCTTCGATGTAACGAACCATCTAATTGAGTCAAGTTGGTCTGACGGAATTTCCCCAGTGATTAAGGATTAGACGATGTTACTATCTTACGTTATTCGCATGGTGGTGTAGTAAACTGATGCAACTTAACTAGGATGTGGGGCTGGTTTGTAAAGTAGAGGCATGTCTGAGCGCGTGACCCAGTGCACTGCAACGACTGTTATGTATGAACGTGCATGAATCGCGCTGTTATTTTATATTGCAGCCTAGCGGGGGCAACTGACAACTGGTAACCCATTAAGTGCAGGAAGTGAAGCAAGTACCCAAGCTTATGGCAACGGATCATAGTATTCCCAGAGTTTTACCGGCAGTCCGGCTGTTGACTGTTAATTAACAACCGGACGGAATACCAACCAATGAACGCGTTGCCTCGGGCTGTGCAGGTGACGCTGATGAAGCAGGTACGTTTCTGATCAATGAAACGAGACCTCTAGTGTCTGATAGAATCATCTTGACTATTTTTAGCGCAGGTTTTTATATCGATAGTTTTTATAACCTGTTCGATAGGTTAATAACTCAGTCTACTAGGTAACAGGTTTGGGCTAAGTTACGATCGTTTTTGTTTTAATGTATTCAGCGTGTCGAGCCCAAATTGGATTCTGTCTGTGTTTGATCCTATAATCCTTCCCCTTGATATGTTCATTAAGTTAAGCTTGAATGAAATTTGTGGCTGATACTATTCAAATTTGTGCAAACTATTATACTCACTAGAACTCCAATCTTCTAACCGTCATATTTTTTTTATGAAACCATATTAAAGCACCAGGAATCTACAGCGATACTTTCTAAAATCTAGAACCTCTTATTCCCTTTACATATATTTGCATACATTTTTTCTTCTAAAATCGCTCGAGCAATTTCTGCAT